>NC_136063.1:974428597-975628597 GCF_964261635.1 Lissotriton helveticus
TTTTTGCCTGCCCTACCTTTGGTGTGGGCTCTTACATGATCACATCTCCTTCTTACCAGCATTGGGCGCCTAGAAATATACACATTTTCTGGAGGCTCTACCAGACCACTTCCCAAGCTTTGTTCAATAACTTGGGGCGTTCCTACTGGTCTTATCAAGGTGGACATTTGTCCTTTAATTCCAGTCAACTCATCCTCTATCTTCTTTAGGTATTGTTTTTGAGCATTCAGAACCCCATTATTCAGCAGTGAAACTTCAAGGATTCCTTGCAGAGTTTTTTGTAACATTAATAGAAGGTCCATCATTGAGGTGGTAGGGGTAGCTGAAAAGTCGGGATCCTGTTGACTGTTTATCTCCGGGGTTGATTTTCTTCTGGTTTTACCAGGGTTCTGCGTATTTGAGTTGTTTCCCCTTTCTTCACTCAATGGAACTTGGTTGGAGGTTGCCCCCCAGATGAAGCTTGTCCCCAGGCTGACTCTTCTCATGTGATCTTCGTTTCCCGAAGCTTGTAGGGAGAACAGTTTTGGGGATGAAGAGAGCCGAGGTCCCAGTAGATTTGAATCCTGACTATGAAGTGATAGATTTATTAACAGCGGATCCTCCATCTCATCTTCCTGTTCTTTTCCTAACGTTTCCCTCAGGTTTTGGTCTACTTGAGGCACAACATCTGTTTCTCTGTTTGATGTCTTGGAGCCATCCTCCTCTTCCGAGTTCTCATTAATTGCAGATGAATTTTGGACTTTATAATGTTTACCTAAGAAGACCTTTATAGGATTAGGGGGCTCGAAGGTCTTTTTTTTAGAGAATATTAAGGAGCCCCCCTTCCTGGCTTGTGGGGCCTTTTTTGCTCCTTTTTTACATTTCCCCTTCCTGCGTCTCCCCACGGAAATGTCCTCCTGGGAAATCAGACTCTCTTGGCTCTCTTCCCTTGACCTGGATTCTACCAGTATTTCGCTCATCTCCAGGCTGTTATCTGGCGCATCCTTCCGTGTTCTTAATTTGGGGCCCTTACCCTTTTGTGGGATTGTACTGGGGGGATTATTTGCTTTTATCCCTCCTAGACTTCCTTTTTCTTACTTTACGATGTAAGTTAGTAACCGCCAGTTAATGTTATTATATTTAACCATACACTCCTCCACACTGTAGCTCACTTACCTCTGTTGTGCACTGTCCGCCAGCCTGCCTTGCCAAGGGTTAATGATGTTCTCTTCCTCCTCTTCCTTCACTTCCTTCTCTGGAAGACTTTTCCCGTCTTTACCCCTAAAATGGGGTATCCAATAGTTCAGGCTTATTTGGAAAGTTCAGCCTCAATAAAACGTTCTGGTTTAAGCTCAAGATAAGGCTCTGTGGCTCTGCAGCTCTGTACCGTCCCCCAGGGGTCGCAACTGGTCACTCCTCACGCCCTTCCCAGTCTCCCGGTCCTTGGTTTCTCCGGCCACGGCCGGGGGTGCTTGGGGGCTTTACGACACGGCACGGGCTTCACCCTGCCAGATGGCGCGGGAATAGGGAGAGTAGGTCAGCTCACTGCGTTTCCGTACTACGCTTCGCGACACAAGGGCTTAGGCGAGCAGGGGGGATATACCTCTCCCACTCCCCAGCTGTGGAAAACACTGCGTTTTGGTATTTTTAACCTTAGAGCTCGCTTCTAGAGTCCATGGAGTTTATCACGCTTCTTGCGCCGTTTTTCCGGTGTTTTCGGCGTTTTTCTCCTTGGTCCACTTGTAGCAGGTTGACTTGCCAGGCTACAATCCCCCGGCTCAGCTACGGGCCTCCGCGGCGTTTTCGCGGCGTTTTCACGGCGTTTTCGCACCGTTAATCCCCCTCGTACTCAGCGCGTCTCCGAGACCCAGCGTCTCTCGGAGCTCGTCACTCCTCCTCCTCCAACGTTGACGTCGACAGCACACGGCAAGGCACGGCAAGGCGGGGCGTAGCAACAACAGAGGCATATATTCTCGCCTTTCCTCCTGGCTCTTACCCCTTTACACTTATACAGAGAAATTTCTTGACGGCCTAGATATAGTAGCTTATAGAGCCATTGAGAATATGTAGGTGGCTTTCCATACCCTGGCAATCAGTATGCGTGCTATCACCATTGTTAAGAAACACAAAGCCACAGACTTCCAAGCAACACAATTCAACTCTATACTTTTCCATTCAATACCACATCATTTGACAACAAACCTTGTATTTCTACTCAACAACACAATTACACAACACACCACATACATACACACATTTATATATATATATATATATATATATATATATATATATATATATATATATATATATATATATATATATATATATATATATATATATCACTACACTTAAAACTTTATAATTCACCCCTATAGCAGGCCTTAACAATCCTGAAGGCAGGGTGCTGGCTTTTACATGAGAGGGTGCTCCTGCACGAGCAGGCCTCCTCTGCAGTCTTCGGAGACCATTCTCCTGGGCTGTACGTGATACTACCAGACATATAGGTAGTGGTACATTATAATCATACGGTAAATGCTATCTCAAAAATGACTGCAACGAAGTATGTCATGTTTGGTATCAAACACCTTGGAATCACACCTCCACACCAGTAACTGGTGTTGGAGGTATGATTTCTCCCCTCAGAACCGAGGTTCTGGGGGTACCTTAGTCTACCAGTACCAACTTTCTCAGGCCTTACAGCACAAAATGGATGCTGCCAGCCACAGACACAAGTCTGCCCTCCTGCTGCTGAGCCAAGCTTGAGCAGAGGAAGGTAGGGCAATAGGTATCTTGTCACAGGGAGGTGTGACCACCTGTGTATTGGGGCTGGGTGGGTGCACTGTCTCAGTGCCAGAAAGTCTGCACGAGGGGCAAATTTGGTGTTCTTGTACATAGTCAGCTCAAACCAGCTCTGGGAGCCATTTGCTCCTGCTCTGGCGCAAAACTTGACAAAGGACATGGGTGTAGCCACCCCTCTGTTCTGTCCCTCCCCTAGGAGGGTCCCTAGAATCTGTCCAACCCTTTCCCATGTGTATACAATGGATTACCTGGCTACAGGACATTAGATTGTATGTGGACAAGATTCTGCAAGAAGATACAACTACACTTTAACAGTCTGGACATGCTGGACTTCGCTGGCCCTCCCTTGGGCTCGACTTCAGCTTCCCTTGCCATCCCCAGTCTCGCCAGTGTCCATGGTCCTTACAGGCTCGGTGCAGGACCCTGTGGACCTCCAAGACAACGGAAGAATCTCCCTTGGAGTGAAGGAGGAACTTCCCTGCAAACACAGGCACCATAATGCATCTGACTGGTTTGCTGATCCTGAACTCCTGCGGACTCCCAAGTGTCCAGCAATACAGGATGTGGGTTTCTGCATGTCTCTGAGGTTGAGTTGCCCTCTCACCAAGACTGAGGCGGATATCTTTCGTGGGGACCACATACCTGTACCCCTGTGCACCGTTCTTATTTGCAGCCGTACATGCTTGTTGTCATGCAACAATTCCATGCTTTGGGCCATTTGTAGCCCTGTCCAAAGAGCATCTTTTCTGAGTAGGACTCCCGCATCCTCGCACTCTGTGCCCTGCTAGCTGGTATCTGGTGAAACCACCTACGGTCCCCTCTCGACTCCTGTGCCTTCAGCCTGTGGGTCCACTTGAGGGTCAACGTTGTTTTATTTGGGCTCCCCTGGTTTCTCCAGGCATGCCCTGCCTCCCCTTGCTCTGGTGAGTCTCCTGGTCCTTGCTGGGCCAGATCGACACCGAATTTGACCCTCTACATTGGTTGCCTCTGCCAAGGCTTGTTGGTGCTCCTGCCGAACACTGACCCCTCAGCACCCAATATCCTTTGTGGCACAGCTCACCTCCGGCTCCTGGTTGTCCTAGACATCTCTGGGTCCTTGCAGCTGAAGATTTAAAATCACCAACACCACACCTGAAGCACCCGACATCGGTGAGCATTTGTCTACCGAGCCCCTGGTCACTCCAAAGTGACCCAGACTCTGTCCTCTCTACTTTCAGGTTGTTCTCATCTAGAATCCACATTTGGATTCCACCGGACACTTTTCTTACTTCCAGCAGCAGCATTTCTTTGTCGACATCCATAGAGAACGACAAGGGTTTCCGACGCCACTTTGTGCCTATGCACCTGACTACACTGGGATAGGTAATTCAGGTACAAAGGTATCCATGGGTGGGGTGGCTCTCCAAACTCTGAAATACTAAGGGTTGTCTTCATAATATGCTGGGAAGGGTCCTTAATCTCTCAATTTCCAACTGCGACTTTCCCATTAAATTGTATAGAGCACACAGTTGTGTTCCCACTCTGCACCTGTCCTCCGTGGGGTCCCTACTCACTCACCTTGGGGGGTTCCTTGGGGTCCCATCGATTCTAGGCTTTCTAGACTAGGTCTAGTCTCGAGTCGTGGTTCTTATACCACCTATTTAGTATATGGTTTTGTCTCCCCCTGGAGCCCACTGTGTATTGTGCTACTTATGTTTGATTCTTTGCAACTGTTTTGTTTGATTTGTGTTCTATCCTCATGTAGAGGATACTAGAGAGTGTTATATATAATAAATGCATATTTTTATAACGACTGTGTGGTTCCCCTTTCATTTAACCAATGCTATAAGGTTGCATTCCAGTAAAACAAGGTGCTTAATATTCCTTAAGACTTAGCCTGAAGGCTGCTCTCCATAGCTACCACTAGGATAGCTTTCAATAAAGGTTTTATTTGACCTAATCACCATAAGGGTTGTTTGGACTGGTACAAGGTGCCCACTTTACCTAGTGGACAGCATATACCAGGCCAACTTCTCACACTCTTACAATGAGATTAATATGAGATTATGCTCTAGGATATTGGCCTGATAGGAATGTCAAATATGAACTGATCTGTTCTAAGTTAACAGTAGTAGATCAATGCAACAAAAACAACAATTGTATGGTGTGTACTGGATATATAAATTCAGTCTGGCCTGCTAAACAAACACGTATAGGAAGTACAAAATATATATATTGTTTTATTGGTAATGATCAAGTTTGGACACTAGATGGTGCTAGCACACATGACTTGTTCCAAAACAAAATGTTCTAGTTTGCAATATTATAAACGAATGCATGAAAAAGATGTTTGAGTGTTGCACAAAAACACGATGGCCTCTGCAAAAGGTTAATTGGCTTTATACCAGGATAAGGCTGCACCAATTTTATCACATTGGAGCTTATAACCTGCTAATCAACATATGGCCAAAGTTTTCTGCACCAATGTTATCACATTGGAGCTTATAACCTGCTAATCAACATATGGCCAAAGTTTTCTGAACCCCGGTGTTGAGAAGTTTAACCAACAGATCATTGAAGATTTTTATATAGCGCAAACAGCAACGGAGACAGGGCGTCGAGGTGCTAAGTCGAACAAAACAGTCCATGAAGGAAGAGCAATTCTAAATTGTGTTTAGCATTGAGGTTTTCGGGAAAACATTTCTGAAACAGCATGACTTAGGGGTAGTTTGTTTCCTAGTTTAACAGACGACTAGCACCATCGCATCGCGGGAACTGGATGAGATTGGCACTGGCTGATGTCGAAGTGCAAGTAAGAACATGAGGCTTAATCGAGCTGTGTACATATATAGATAGGGCCTTTCCTAGAAACGGGTCTGTAAGTGATCAGTAGAGCTTTGGACTGTGTTCTTTTAAGTACAGGAAGCCAGTGAGGATTCCTGAGGTGAGAGCTGATAGACTGCGGTCGAGGAAGGGTAAAAATAAGTCTGGCTGCAGCATTTTGAACCACCTGGAGCCGGTAGATCAAGATTATGGAAGTCGAGGTTATGCAGTGTGACAGCGCCAGCTGAGGTCAGTGGAGGGCCTAACGTCAGGAAGGGAAAATGATTGAGATGCACACCCTATAGCATGGGTACTCAGAAACTCTCTCTCAGGGGCGAAATTTACAGTTTGATTTGTGTCCGAGAGCCGCAGTGGTGGGGGCGGGGTCAGTGGGGGAGGGACGGGGCTAGAGTAACAAATAAACTGTGACCATGCGGTTGATCACAGGTCCCTAAAGCGGACGCCTTCATCCACTGAGAGACCAGACCCAGCATACACACATCTCTCCCTCTCTCTCTCTTTCTCTCACTATCTCTCTCTCTGTCTCCCTCCCTCTCTCTATCTCTCTTCCCCTCCCTCCCTCTCTCCCTGTCTCCCTCCATCTCCCTCTGTCTCACTCACTCTGACTGTCTCAGTCCCTCTCACTCCCTCACTCCCTCTCTCCCCCTCTCTCTCCCTCCCTATGTCTCCCTGCCTCTGTCTCCCTCCCTCTGTCTCCATCACTCTGTCTGTCTCCCTCACTCTGTCTCCCTCTATTTGTCTCCCACCCTCTGTTGCCCTCCTCCCTCTGTCACCCTCCTCCCTCCCTCCCTCTGTCGCCCTCCTCCCTCTGTCTGTCTCCCTCCCTCTGTCTGTCTCCTTCTGTCTCCCTCTGTCTCCCTCCCTCTGTCTCCGTCCCTCTGTCTCCCTCCCTCTGTCTCCCTCCCTCTGTCGCCCTCCTCCCTCTGTCTATCTCCCTCCCTCTGTCTGTCTCCTTCTGTCTTCCTCTGTCTCCCTCCCTCTGTCTCCCTCCATCTGTCTCCCTCCCTCGGACTCCCTCCCTCCATCTCCCTCCCTCCACCTTCCTTCCTGTCTCCCTCTGTCTGTCTCCCACTGTCTCCCTCTCCCTTCCTCTGCCTCCCCCTGTCTGTCTTCCTCTGTCTGTCTCCCTCTGTCTCCCTCTCCCTTCCTCTGTCTCCCCCTGACTCCCTCCCTCTGACTCCCTCCCTCTGTCTTCCTTCTTGTCTCCCTCTCTCTATCTCCCTCCTCCCTCTGTCTGTCTCCCTCTCTCTGTCTCCCTCCTCCCTCTGTCTCCCTCTCTCTGTCTCCCTCCTCCCTCTGTCTGTCTCCCCCCTCCCTCTGTCTGTCTCCCTCTCTCTGTCTCCCTCCTCCCTCTGTCTGTCTCCCTCGCCCTCCCTCCCTCTCTCTCTGTCTCCCTCTGTCTGTCTCCCTCTCTCTATCTCCCTCTCCCTCCCTTTCCCTCCCTCCCTCTCCCTCTGTCTCCTTTCCCTTTCCCTCCCTTTCCTTCCCTCCCCTTCCCTCCCCCTCCCTCTGTTTCCCTCTGTCTCCCTCCCTTTCCCTCCCTCCCTCTCCCTCTGTCACCCTCCCTCTACTTCCCACTGTCACCCTCTGTCATCTCACCCTGCCTGTGTGTCAGCCCGGGTTGAGACAGCTTCCTGGGTACACACACACACAGCGGACCATGTGCATGTTAATGAGGCTTTGTTGTAGTTCACCTCTTCTTAGGCCCCTGCTGCTCCACTCTGGATATCGCTAGAGTCTATCAGAGTTGCACTGCTGCAGACACTCTTTAAAAAAAAAATGTAATACACGGGCACGATGCCTGCAAGGTCCGCGGGCCGCCAAGGAAGGCTTGCCGGGCCGCAGGCGGCCCACGGGCCGTACTTGGAGTACCTGTTGTGAGAAGTTGGCCTGGTATATGATGCTCACTAGTTCTAGTGATCACCTTGTACCATGCCAAGCAACCCTTATGATGATTGGCTGTAAGTCAACCTTATAGACCAGCTATCCTAGGGGTAGCATGGACAAAGCAGTCTTAGGCTAAACTCTGTAAAGGCCTGTGAAGCAAGCTGTTTTACCATATACACTCTCCTTGAATACCAAATGAAAGGACACCACACAGATATATATTGAAAATATATATATATTTATTTACTACAAGTATCCCCTATACTCTTTAAGAGCACAGAAGCAAATGCGTTAAAACAAAACAGTGTTTAAATACACAAAAGTTGCACAATATGGATAGGCCCTGGTGGCCGCTCAAAACATATACTAATTTAGTGGTATAAGAACCACGTATCTAAAAGGAAGAAGGCCTAGGGCCTTGGGAATCGCTGGGACTTCGAGGAGCTAGCAATAGTTAGTGACCAGGAGGCCCACGGGATGCGTGTGCAGTGCTTGAAGTTACACGCGGGCGCCCATAGACTTTCAATGGGTGCGTAAAAAGTACAAAGTTACTGCAAAGGGAACCTTCCGGATGGACCAGAACCTAACAACTTAAAACCTAGACACTAGAGATGTTCTCTCAACAGGAGCACCGGAGTGCCAGCGTTACCTCACCCACAGGAAGCGGGTGCATAGGGTTCAAAGTGCTTCGGGTTTCGTCGTGTAGTTCAATGGAGCCTGAAGATGATGGTGCTGCAGGCGGCCAGTCGAGAAGAGTTCCGGTGGATCCAAGGGTGGATCTGAAGATGTGAAGACCTGAAGGCAGAGGGGACAATGTTCAAAGTCACTAGACAGTGACTACCGTGGAACCAGGAGGGAACCAGGCGATGTAGGGTGCCAACAGGTAAAGAAAGGAAGCTTGTCTCTGCAGCCACGTGGACACGAAGAGGTCAGCGATGTCCAGGAGTCGATCACGAGCTGGCCCACGCAGGCTCTCGCTGATGGCAGTGTCGGCAACTTGATTGAAGCAAACAGGCCTTGGCAAAAGCAAGCCACGCAGGAGTTGAAGAAAGCTTGTCACTCTGACCAGCAAGGTCAGAGGGGCTGCTCCTTTTTACAGGAGCGAGGACCAGTCTGGAGCAACCAGACCAGCAGTGTTGATTGTAGATTTCCTTGCCAAGATGGCCACTAGCCAACGGGCAGACAACCAGGATGACGCGTCGAGTGGCAAAATGCAAAAGGGCCCCACGCAGATCGTGGAGAGGCTGGGGGGCTGATCATCAGTGCAGATGCTGCTCGGTAGTGGGGCTTCTCAAACCCCAAAGCACAGCATTGAGGATGCCTCGGGTGCTGCGCAGCCAGCTTCCCAGGGGTCTTTCAAAATGGCCGGTCCCACGTCTCTCGATGCCTCCATGGGTCTCTTCGTTTCAGGGACTGTGGATCGGGCTTGGAGATGTCTGGGAATCTAGGTCTTGTTGGGCTCTGGGCTCGGACTCCAGCGGGAGGCTGCGGCAAAGCAGACATCGAGTTGCTGGATGGTGCCTGTGTTAACAGGGTGGTCACTCCTTGGCCACAAGGGAGATGCTCTTCAGTCTTCTTTGCAGCAGAATGTCGAAGTCCAGTTTTCTTCTTAGATGCAAGTCGAGTTCAGGATGATCTGAAGTCTTGGGACACAGCTCCTACTCTTAAACCAAATCTAGGGGCCGGATCATCTACTAGGTCCCTCCTCTGGGTGGGTTCAGGAAGGGGGGTGGTTACACCCCTTTCCTTTGTCCAGTTTCGCGCCAGGACTGGGGCTGGAGAGCTCCAGCACCGGTTTGAACTGGCATATGCACAGTGACACCTTGTGTGCCCCAGGCATGTCTCATTCTTTTCAGCCCTCCCTAACCCACTACACAAAATCCTGTCTGGGGTGGTGCAAGCACCTCCCCTGACAGGAAACCCTTTGTCCAAGCCTCCCAAGCTGGAAGGACTCCCAGCAGCAGGAGGTCAGACTTGTGTCTGTGGTGGCAGCATCCATTTTGTGATGCTGAGGCTCCTGTTTAACTTTACCCGGGTTTCAGGTTAGGTACATGTCGTGTCCCTCTAGAAGGGTGGAATGCTACGCCCGTCGCCAGAATTGGCAAGGGGGTAGTATTCCAATTCGTATGACATCTTACTCGACATGTTTTGATAAAGCCAAACCAAAGATAGCATTTAACGGCGAGGTTCATAATGCACTTTAAGAGTATATGGTATGGCAATATCATGAAACAGCTGAAGGACGTTGTTTCCGAAAGCTGCAGACAGGCTCAGCTCATGCCAGAGCACCATGTCACATTTTTCAAAGCACTCTGCCTCCAGGATTGATGAGGCCTACCATAGGAGTGACTTATAGGAACATATGTGTCCATTTTAGGTTAGATATAGGTATACTATACCTAAGTAAGAGGTGATTACACCAACTTACCCCAGCTGAGTGATCAGCCAGTTGTGTCAAATATGGAGGCCAGGCCAGGGGTGGCATAATACTTGCTGCAGCCCCTGGTAGGCCTTGGGTACACCTATGCCCTGGGTACCTAGGGTACACTGTTACAGGGGCCAAAAGGTGAACCAGTTCCAATTGGTAATGTCCCTAGAGTGCATTGGCATTAATTTAGAGAGAGAACAGCAGGCTGTGGGTCTGATTAGCAGGCCCACAGCCACATTAAGTCATAAACCAGTGAAGCAAAAAGCAAAAATTTGGGGTGACCATAGGATAGCAGACCCTACTCTCCTACACAACCCCCCCCCCAAACGCAAGGACATTAGACTAACCTTGACCAGTTGTGTCTTCATGTTCTGAGTAGAAGTACCTGGAGAGACCATCTGCATTACCATGGTCAGTCCCTGGGCGGTGCTCCACTGTAAAGTCCATCCCCTGTAGGGAAATGGACTACCTGAGTAGTTTGGGGTTTTCACCCTTCATCTGATTAAGCCATAAGAGGGGCTCATGGTCGGTCTGAATCTTGAAGTGAGTCCCAAATAAGTATGGTCTCAACTTCTTCAGGGCCCAGACCACAGCAAAGGCCTCCCTCTCAATGGCTGACCAACGTTTCTCTCTAGGGGTCAGCCTTCTGCTAATAAAAGCAATGGGCTGGTCTTGACCATCTACATTAAGTTGTGCAAGCACAGCTCCCACTCCCAACTCAGAAGCATCTGTTTGGACAATGAACTCTCTTGAGTAGTCAGGACTCTTCAGGATAGGTGCAGAGCACATGGCCTTCTTCAGGTCATCAAATGCCGTTTGACAGTTTACTGTCCACTGAACCTTTTTGTGCATCTTCTTGGATGTCATGTCATTAAGAGGAGTCACAATGGACCCATAGTTCTTAACAAACTTCCTGTAGTACCCAGTCAGGCCCAAGAAAGCTCTGTCCTTGATGGCCTGGATCTTACTCTCCAGTGGTTGAACTTGGCCTCCACCTACAAGGTGGCCCAAGTACACAACCTTACTCTGCCCTATCTGGCACTTTGTGGCCTTGATAGTGAGGCCTGCCTTTTGCAGAGCCTCTAGCACTTCCTTCAGGTGGACCAGTTGATCCTCCCAGGTGGAGCTGAAGACAGCAATATCGTCAAGATAAGCTGCACAAAAGTCATCCAACCCAGTGAGGACTTGATTCACCAACCTTTGGAAGGTGGCAGGTGCATTTTTCAAACCAAAGGGCATCACCACAAACTGGTAATGACCCCCTGGGGTAGAAAAGCAGTTTTGGCTTTGGATTCCTCAGCTAACCTGATTTGCCAATAGCCAGCTGTCAAATCAAATGTGCTCAAATATTTGGCAGAAGCCAATTTGTCTATGAGCTCATCTGCCCTTGGAATAGGGTGCGCATCTGTCCTGGTGACAGCATTGAGTCCTCTGTAATCCACAC
Source organism: Lissotriton helveticus (assembly GCF_964261635.1). Taxonomy (NCBI): domain Eukaryota; kingdom Metazoa; phylum Chordata; class Amphibia; order Caudata; family Salamandridae; genus Lissotriton; species Lissotriton helveticus. The sequence goes on from NC_136063.1 coordinate 974,439,961, forward strand.
AGAACCTCATTTCTCTCTTTCCATCTTTGGTATGAGGTTTGGGGACCAGCACCACTTGGCTAGCCCAGGGGCTCTCTGAAGGCTGAATAACACCTAATTCCAGCATCTTTTGCACCTCAGTCTTTATACAGTCCCTGACATGGTCAGGTTGCCTGTAAATCTTGTTCTTCACAGGAAGACTGTCACCAGTGTCCACCACATGGGTACACCAATTAGTCTGACTCGGTGTCAAGGAGAACATATGTCTATATGACTGTAAAACTTGTCTGCAGTCATTTTGCTGATGTTCAGTGACGCTGCCATCCACGGCCACACCATCAACTGAGTCATCTTCAGGGTTCTGAGCCAACAGGTCTGGGAGAGGGTCACTCTCTTCCTCCTGCCCCTCATCTGTAGCCATAAGCAAGCCCATGTCTGCCCTGTCAACATATGCCTTCAATCTGTTGACATGGAGCACCCTGTGGGGGCTCCTGGGAGTTCCTAGGTCCACCAAGTAGGTAACCTCTCCCTTCTTTTCAACAATGGTCTGGGGTCCAGACCATTTGTCCTGGAGTGCTGCTGGGGCCACTGGCTCCAACACCCATACTTTCTGTCCAGGCTGGTACTCAGTCAAGACAGCCTTTTGGTCATGCCAAGCTTTTTGTAATTCTTGGCTGGCCTCAAGGTTTTTGGATGCCTTCTCCATATACTCAGCCATCCTGGAGCGGAGACCAAGTACATAGTCCACTATGTCTTGCTTGGGCTTTCTGAGAGGTAACTCCCATCCTTCCCTCACTAGACATAGGGGTCCTCTTACAGGGTGCCCAAATAACAATTCAAAGGGGCTGAAGCCAACACCCCTTTGTGGGACCTCTCTGTAAGCAAACAGAAGGCAGGGTAGAAGGATGTCCCATCTCAGCCTGAGCTTCTCAAGTAATCCTTTGAGCATACCCTTTAGGGTCTTGTTAAACCTTTCAACAAGCCCATTACATTGTGGATGATAAGGAGTAGTGAACTTGTAGTTGACACCACATTCCTTCCACATAGCTGTCAAGTATCCTGACATGAAGTTTGCATCTCTATCAGATACTACCTCCTTAGGAAACGCCACTCTGGAGAAAACTCCAAGTAAGGCCCTGGCCACAACAGGAGCTGTTGTGGTCCTAAGGGGGATTGCCTCGGGTACCTGGTGGCATGGTCCACCACCACCAGTATGATCTGCACTAACCACAACTCTTTTTAAGCCAGTTACCCCTCCCCAGGAGAAATTAACAATTGACACACTATGTGTAGTAGTGACATTGCTGGCATTGGTCACCAGGTAATTATCACCTGGTATGTATTGTCCAGGGTCCACAAAGCTAGGTGTCACCATGGTGACACTGGCACATGTGTCCCTGTATGCTTGAGCCACTTTTTCATTAATCAAAGGTGTCTGTCTGTACTTGCCCAGATTACTGGGGCTCACAGTAGTGGACAAATCGATGTCCACATCACAAATCAGAACAGCCTGTGTAGGGGTTCTGACTAGGCCAGACTCTCCCTCAGTTCCCAAGGCGATACCCACTACCCCCTTAGTTTGTGGACCAACACTGCTGACTGTACTAGTGGGTGCAGGTGCCTTAGGGGCTGAAGTGTTGGGGGCTCCACCCTTTTTACACTCACTGGTCCAGTGAGAGGTGTTTTTACAAGTACTACACCAGGGTTTCTTTTGACCTTCTTTCTTCTTCTTCTTGGAAGTTTGGGACCCACCCTCAGTATTAGTTTGGGGCCCTGTTGAAAACTTCTGGTCTTTAGCTTTCTGCTCCCCACCCTTCTGGTCTGCCTTCTTTTGGTCACCACCCTGGTTCTGGTTCTGGTTCTTTTGCTTAACTCTGGTTCTAACCCATTTGTCTGCCTTCTTTCCCAATTCTTGGGGAGAGGTCAGATCTGAGTCAATCAGGTGTTGATGCAACTGCTGGTTCTGACAATTATTTAAAATGTGTTCTCTCATAAGTAAATTGTACAATCCTTCATAGTCTGTAACCTTACTTCCTAGCAACAAGCCCTCCAGAGCCTTAGTGGCACATTCAACAAATTCAGACCAGTACTGAGTCTGTGTCTTCTGGGTCTCTCTGAACATCAACCTGTACTGTTCAGTGGTTAAGCCTAACCCATCAACCAGAGCATTCTTCAGGACCAGGTAGTTTCTAGAATCCTCATCACTAACTGTGAGGAGTCTGTCTCGGCCTCTACCTTCAAAGGAGAGCCACAAGATTGCTGCCCACTGCTCCTGAGGGATCTGCTGTACTCTGCAGGCCCTCTCAAGTGCAGTTATCCATTTGTGGATGTCACACCCAGCTTTGTAGGGGGGCACAATCTTACTCGGTTGTCTATTGTCATAAGACCTGTCTTTATCCTTAGGGATAGTGCTGCCACCAGTGGATCCCAATCCACTCTCTCTAGGCTGTCTTGCTTTAGCAAGTTTCTCTTGGATCAGGGCTAGTTCTAGCTCTCGTTTCTGGATCCTAAGCACAGCCTCTCTCATGTTGGCCTCATGTTCCTTCCTCTGAGGGGTTGTCATTAACCCTGGGCGAAGAACTACGCTCCGTTCGCGGAGCTTGCGGAGTTTTGGCAACTCCGCGTTCTACGGAGAACGCGAAGCTGTCGATTACTCCGCGATCCGGTGCGTAGCGTAGTTCTCGCGCGCTGAATAACATTATCGCGTGCGCCGGGGGTAAGTTCGCGCGATATTTGACGCGATCACGCACTTTGGAAATAAGGGAACGCAAGCGGGCGGGACAAACCTCTTGAGTAACTTAGCGCGCTAGCTATCTCGAGCATGCAGGCAGCGCCCCGAACACGCGCACCGCGCCCCCGAAGACGAAAAACGGCGCGCGAACGGGTCTAGCAAGCTACTACGCATGTCCGCGGAGCTACGCGAAGGTCGCGGAGTGCAACTGCGTCTTCGCGTAGCTCCGCGGAGTGCGGCTCCGCGAACTACGCCCAGGGTTAGTTGTCATTCTCCTTCTGGAGTGACCATGAGAACCTCTAGAAGCATGGGAAGTGTTAGATTCACCTGAGTGATTCCTTCTCCTCCTAGACTCCTGGTTAAGTCCACTTGGGGGTCTAAGTGGGTTTGACCCTGTCTCAGTCCCAAATAGGCTTAAGTTAGCCTGGCTAAGTCTCCTGACTGGCACCTGACTAAGTCTCTCATCATCAGAATCACTTTCTTCTTCCCCCTCCTCCTCCTCCTCATCCTCAGGGTATCTCCAGTGTTCTGGTTTTCCTCATCTATCTGGACAATAGGGACAGGGGCATCAGTGTCATCATCTTCAGAGGGAGAGACTCCTTCTCTATACCCTTTGGGGTCAGGATTGGAGGTCTTTAGAGCTTCAGACTGGTCTAAAAGCTCTCTGAGGTGTGCTGTGGTAGGGTTCTGACCCGTCTTGAGACCTCTTAAGGTACACAGCTGCCTCATCTCTTTAAAGTTGAACATAGCAAATTTAGATGGTGCCTTTGGAGGGTCACTCTCAACAGGGACAGGTCCAGTGGACCCCTCTGCTCCAGACATTGCTTTAGTGTGGGTGGATATGTTGCAATCTACCTACACTGGTGTTTACCTACTAAACCTATCTAGTAGTTGTAGTCAGGGTGTGCTACTCACTATCCTCTACAACAACTAAGTTCAGTAGAACTTAAGTATACTAGTCTTGTTTTATATGTACCTAACAGGTACCTGTATGATCTTTCAAATGATATTTTCAAAGATTGCAATGGTAAAACAACAGCAAGCTAAAATCCCAACCGCTGCTCACCAATGTGAGAAGTTGGCCTGGTATATGATGCTCACTAGTTCTAGTGATCACCTTGTACCATGCCAAGCAACCCTTATGATGATTGGTTGTAAGTCAACCTTATAGACAAGCTATCCTAGGGGTAGCATGGACAAATCATTCTTAGGCTAAACTCTGTAAAGGCATGTGAAGCAAGCTGTTTTACCATATACACTCTCCTTGAATACCAAATGAAAGGACACCACACAGATATATATTGAAAATATATATATATTTATTTACTACAAGTATCCCCTATACTCTTTATGAGCACAGAAGCAAATGCGTTCAAACAAAACAGTGTTTAAATACACAAAAGTTGCACAATATGGATAGGCCCTGGTGGCCGCTCAAACCATATACTAATTTAGTGGTATAAGAACCACGTATCTAAAAGGAAGAAGGCCTAGGGCCTTGGGAATCGCTGGGACTTCGAGGAGCTAGCAATAGTTAGTGACCAGGAGGCCCACGGGATGCGTGTGCAGTGCTTGAAGTTACACGCGGGCGCCCATAGACTTTCAATGGCCGCGTAAAAAGTACAAAGTTACTGCACAGGGAACCTTCCGGATGGACCAGAACCTAACAACTTAAAACCTAGACACTAGAGATGTTTCTCTCAACAGGAGCACCAGAGTGCCAGCGTTACCTCACCCACAGGAAGCGGGTGCATAGGGTTCAAAGTGCGTCGGATTTCGTCGTGTAGTTCAATGGAGCCTGAAGATGATGATACTGCAGGCGGCCAGTCGAGAAAAGTTCCGGTGGATCCAAGGGTGGATATGAAGATGTGAAGACCTGAAAGCATAGGGGACAATGTTCAAAGTCACTAGCCAGTGACTACCGTGGAACCAGGAGGGAACCAGGCGATGTCGGGTGCCAACAGGTGAAGAAAGGAAGCTTGTCTCTGCAGCCACGTGGACACGAAGAGGTCAGCGACATCCAGGAGTCGATCACGAGCTGTCCTACACAGGCTCTTGCTGATGGCGGTGTTGGCAACTTGATTGAAGCAAACAGGCCTTGGCAAAAGCAAGCCACGCAGGAGTTGAAGAAAGCTTGTTACTCTGACCAGCAAGGTCAGAGGGGCTGCTCCTTTTTACAGGAGCGAGGGCCATTCTGGAGCAACAAGACCAGCAGTGTTGATTGTAGATTTCGTTGCCAAGATGGCCACTAGCCAACTGGCCAGTAACCGGGATGAGGCATCGAGTGGCAAAATGCAAAAGGGCCCAACCCAGATCGTGGAGATGCTGGGGGGATGATCTTCAGTGCAGATGCTGCTCGGTTGTGGGGCTTCTCAAACCCCAAAGCACAGCATTAAGGATGCCTCGGGTGCTGCGCAGTCAGCTTCTCGGGGGTCTTTCAAGATGGCCGGTCCCACGTCTCTCGATGCCTCCACGGGTCTCTTCTTTTCAGGGACTGTGGATCGAGCTTGGAAATGTCTGGGAATCCAGGTCTTGTTGGGCTCTGGGCTCGGGCTCCGGCGGGAGGCGGTGGCAAAGCAGACGTCGAGTTGCTGGATGGTGCCTGTGTTAACAGGGTGGTCACTCCTTGGCCACAAGGGAGATGCTCTTCAGTCTTCTGTGCAGCAGAATGTCGAAGTCCAGTTTTCTTCTTAGTTGCAAGTCGAGTTCAGGATGATCTGTAGTCTTGGGACACAGCTCCACTCTTAAACCAAATCTAGAGGCCGGATCATCTACTAGGTCCCTCCTCTGGGTGGGACCAGGAAGGGGGGTGGTTACACCCCCTTTCCTTTGTCCAGTTTCGCGCCAGGACTGGGGCTGGAGAGCCCCAGCACCGGTTTGAAATGGCATATGCACAGTGACACCTTGTGCGCCCCAGGCATGTCTCATTCTTTTCAGCCCTCCCTAACCCACTACACAAAATCCTGTCTGGGGTGGTGCAAGCACCTCCCCTGACAGGAAACCCTTTGTCCAAGCCTCCCAAGCTGGAAGGACTCCCAGCAGCAGGAGGTCAGACTTGTGTCTGTGGTGGCAGCATCCATTTTGTGATGCTGAGGCTCGTGTTTGACTTTACCCGGGTTTCAGGTTAGGTACATGTCGTGTCCCTCTAGAAGGGTGGAATGCTACGCCCGTCGCCAGAATTGGCAAGGGGGTAGTATTCCAATTCGTATGACACCTTACTCGACATGTTTTGATAAAGCCTAACCAAAGATAGCATTTAACCGCAAGGTTCATAATGCACTTTAAGAGTATATGGTATGGCAATATCATGAAACAGCTGAAGGACGTTGTTCGGAAAGCTGCAGACAGGCTCAGCTCATGCCAGAGCACCATCTCACATATTTCCAAGCACTCTGCCTCCAGGATTGATGAGGCCTACCATAGGAGTGACTTATAGGAACATATGTGTCCATTTAAGGTTAGATATAGGTATACTATACCTAAGTAAGAGGTGATTACACCAACTTACCCCAGCTGAGTGATCAGCCAGTTGTGTCAAATATGGAGGCCAGGCCAGGGGTGGCCTAATGCATGCTGCAGCCCCTGGTAGGCCTTGGATACACCTATGCCCTGGGTACCTAGGGTACACTGTTACAGGGGCCTATAAGGTGAACCAGTTCCAATTGGTAACTCGGGTCATTACAAGGCAGGTTTAGTACACTCATTTGGCCAGCAAAACCAAGTATGGTCATATTAAAAAATGTGTTTATTGTGCATTCTGATTGTAGAGACCATAGTAAAGCAAGACTTATTGGCATTACTAATGCTTGGTGGTAGTAGTTTTACAAAGTTATTGGTAGTGTTGTTTAGTAGTATTTGATGTTATTGTTGGTGCAGTATTGGTGGATGAATGCAATTGGTGTGTTAATGATGGTGCTATTGGTGGTATTATTGGTGCTGCTGGTTTTAGTGGTGTGGTGGTATTATTACATGATTGACATGATCAAATGTGAGAAAAAGTGTAATGGTTGCGTGTTCCTTTCAGATGATAAATAGTCCCATTTGCATTACAACCAAGGCACTTCAGAGGAGGCCAAATGATACACCAAACAGCCAACAAACAGCATGAGGCCATTGGAAATGCTCATTTGGTAAGAGCCCAAGATCATTTCAAGTACATTTTAAAGAATTGGTAGCAAAAGGTGTAGCAGACAGCCAACCCTGTCTATAGCCAGATCGAGAATACAGAATATTGAAGTTTTAATGAAAGAACTCCACAGTGATGTGTCCTTATGAGAACAGAATGGCAAGGAAAGCGTGATTCCTAGCCCTTAAAACTAAAGTGAAGTATGCAACTTTGCCAACTTGTTACAAAACTTTTGCCATGTCTTCTACAAACCACACCTCCCTATGAGGTTTGATACAGACTGAGCACGTGCTAGGCAGATTACACAAGAGATTAATTAATATGGTTGCACTGAGGCAGGAGATTGTAAATTTGTCAAGTGTTTCACACCCCAGGCGTATTTGGTATTCCATTTCCCTTTCCTTAGACACCATCCATGACCTTAGACATAGACACATTAACTGCAGGTTGATATTTTCGAACACCGCATTATACTGGACCATAAGTGCTCTTTGAGTTCTAGCAGTTACAACGGGGATCTACGCCATATAGCAACAAAGATACTTGGACGACATCCCCAAGAACAGCCCAATTACATATACCACCAATGTTTTGTGTGGGTCATATCATATGACAGTAATAATACAACCATTACACTTGCATAACTACTATATCGCCAAGTAAGTAACACAGTAATTAATCAGGTGAGGGACATGATGTGAAGATTCAAATACAAATCATGTACTTACCATGACACGGTAGGGGTAGGCTATGTACTGGATGCAATATTACTGTACGTTGAAGGAGAAGTGTAATACCTTCATGGTTTGCTCCCCTTGAGGTACAGGAGGCTTAGCTCAGTTTGCAATCCTAAAATAAGATTACTTGTGACCCAGTATAAGTATACAAAGCTGTGAAAATAACAAAAAAGGTCTTTGTTTGTGTTCATTACTGGAAATTCACACAACAGACAAAAGTTCATAGTAAAATCTAAAAACCGGTTTCAAAAAAATTTAGCAATCTTCATTGATTATGCTTTTGTACAATGCCGATGAAGTCAAACACGTGGTCAGTGGTTGGGAAGCTAGGCTCAGAGGTTCTCTGCATCACATTCATAATCTTATTGCCTTGATATAACATTCCATGCTGAAAGATTTTAAAGACCACATTTATTATGCAGTGTATAAAGGATGATAAAATGTGTGGTGTCTTTTAGAAAGAATGAAAACAATACTAAACCAGAATCTAAAGAAAAACAAATCTGCTGAAAAAAGCCTGGAAGCAGTATGCCAACCATGGAGCCCATCAGTCAGCAGAAGATTTAAGAATTGTTGGAGAAACCATTGAGCTTTACAATGAGCCACCCCCTCCAAAGTTCATAATATTTGCACTGAAAAAGAGAAGAATAAAGTCAATGACCTCTTTCTGGTCATCGCTTGGTTGTACTAGCACATTCCACTAAGAAAACCATGAGGGTGATGGGTGGAATGCTTGCAAAAAATCTCAGTCACTAACAATTAATCGGGACCTCATTCCTTTCCACCATTTTTCTTCCACTATCCTCCCTCAGAAACAGAACATCTATGTTCAAATAAACCTTGGTCCTGCTCCAAAAGGAAAAGACCAGTCTGAACCACCACACCAGGTTTCCTCTGAATGGAAACACAAGCAACCTCAGAGCAGTTACAGTCAACTTAGTCTTGGTCAGTGAGGTGTAGCATGAGTCCTGTGGCATTGGGAGCGCACAACCGACAACTGAGAATACACATCACACTTATGGCACTGACTGAGGAAAACAGGAAGGCGACCAGGCGCACAAGGCATCTAACAATTTTTGGAGGATGCTCCACTTTAGTCTGACTCTAAATTCCCACAAAAGTCTCCTGATAACTAATTAAGAAATACATCTTTGGATGGAATCATGTCACCTTACTCACTTAAAGTAAAGCAGACCAAATAGCTTGATTTCCATTTGTATATGCCCTGGTAATCCTGTAGTTTAAAGATATTCTAGTACCCTTAGTTATAATATGGTAAGCAATTTTTTGAAAGGGTTGAGAAGAACTGATCCTTTCCTGAGAAGAGTTGATCCTTACTTAAATCTGATCAACCTCTTATTGTGCTCTAAACAACATTGAAAGACAATCTCAGACTCTGGATCATAATTAATCCTTTATTTGCATTTAAGAGAACATTTAATACAATAGACTGCAATACTTCATCAGAGAACCTAATTACTTATTTTGCTTGTTTGGCCTATTATGAAGATTGTTTTACGATTTAATTATCCAGCCATGCTTCAATCCAATTTCATATAAGGTCAAAGCAGTTCTCTTGGTTACCATGAGGGTCAATCTGAAAATTGTGATCAGAGAGGGATTCATTCAGTTATTACTGTAGAGGAACTAGTTGGTTGACTTGCAATTCACTTCAATCTAGAGAAAAAATAGATATATGATCTGTCGGAGTTATCCACCCAAGGTCTGAAAATCAATCCGTATTTCGATGGGCAACACACTAAATGAATAGCAGGACCGGCAATATGAGTTAATCCAACTCTATTTGTTTTAAATTAGAGTGTTTTTCATAATTATTAAGAAATTGATGAAGAGGCAAACGTACAGGTACACCCAAGCGATATATCAAGATAGCTTTAAATAGAGTGATTTTCATACTTTTAGATGATCTTTGCTATCAAACCTGATAGCAGGTTGCTGAAACATGAATATAGATGGAGGACTTTACATCAAAAGCCTTTCATTTTCATAGTTCGCTGAACAAAAGTCTAAGATACCTTCTCTTGCGTATAATGTCAAAAAGCCATATCTGATATTACATTCAGAATGTGACCTTCCCTGGCATAAGCCTTCCAATTCTATTTGGTGCAAATGGCTCATTCCAACTTTAGAATATACATTTTGGCTTTGTTTCAAAGCAAATAGGTGCCCATGCATAGATTACACTACAATTTCTGAGGCCTTATTAGTCCAGACAGCCAAAAATATAGTGCAATCCTCTTCCTTATGATAGGTCAAAGAATATTTGACAGAAAGATCTAAAGATGTAAGCCTCAAAATGAGGGCATGCTGTTCTAAAGGCCTGCTACGACTAAGTCCTTAGACATGTATACACGTTTAGGATAGCAATCAGGTTTCAGGTTCAGGTTTTAAAGTCTTTATTTCGATTTAAAAAAAATAATCATAAAAGACAGATAATAACAGACATTGATTAATTATAAGTTCATATTCTTTAAATTCATAGAATTAGAATTTTATAACATAGAAGACAATCCTGAATGAAGATTACTAAAATTAAAAAGAAAAGGTAAGAGCGGGAAGGCTTACAGATAAGTTCCGAACAATTTTTAGTGGCAGAAGCAGAAATGAACAGTCCAATTATGTGGTGTTAAATGGGTCAAAGGAGGACATTTACATGGTCAATAAGCAGAGCAAAAAAAAATGTTCAAACAAAAGTAAATCACAGCAATCACAGTAATTAGGCTAGTGTTTTGACCTTATTATCCAGGCCCACCCCAGATATTTTGCCAGGCTCACTGAAATAACCTCTGAAGTGTTAGTTTTTAATACACAAATGGCCTCATCAGATTTTCTAATGGGCAGGCGCTGGAACAGTGGTTTTAACCATTTGGCTCTCGGTGCCGAATATCTAGGGCAGGCAAACAGAAAGTGACCCACTGTTTCCTTATGGCCGGGGCACCATCTACAATGATCCGTGGTGCTGGTTAACCAGCTTTTCGTAAATGTGTTCAGTGGCAATGCTCCCACCCGGAACTGGTGGTAGTTTCCTGTCCAAAGATTTGGAGACTGTGTCCCAGTATTGTTCACGGGATGGGTCCAACTTAAAAGACAAGAACCTACCCGTGAGGTTGGTGGAGCTTGAAGCGTTGACTCTGAACTGGCGGAGCATAGCCCAGTACAGTTCTTTAAGTGCTAGTTTAGATGGAAAGATACTAGTAGTGGGAGATGTCCAAAGCTGCTCTAGCCCCATGTCCGTCAAAGTGGATTTTACCATTTTGAACCAATGGATTTTCCCCGAGCCCCTAATTGACCTGACTTCTGCTACCTCATTTGCAAATGAAGTGAGGTCAGGGGATGTCCATAAGCGCCTCCAGAAAGCGACCAATCTGAATCGTTGATCGGGGGCAACCCATGTCCAAGCTTAGAGGGATAGAAGGGGACGACGGTGGCAAGCCCACCAAGTTTCACAAGAATTTGTATTGTATTTTAAACAGACCCGTAAGGTCCATGTAGCCCCATAGTTCTGCACCATATAGAATCGCTGGGTTGATTTTGGCATCATAGATTTTGAGCGCCGGGATAACCCGCTTGGTGATGGATTTTTTTTGTTCACTTAGTAGGCATCCGGTAAGTCGGGCATGCTTGAGATGTTGTGAACCGACTTGGGCTTTCCATCTCAGACGGCTGTCCAAGGTGACCCCCAGATATACCATGTTCTCCACTTGATCCAGTTTAACACCACCCATGTTAACTGTGCTCCGGACAAAGCGGTTCTTTGTTAGGACCATAAACTTGGTTTTCCCAACGTTCACCTTGAGCTCGCTGATGACACAGAACTCCTCAAAGCGGTCCAACGCCCGCTGTAGACCGCAACGTGTTCGGGAGAGGAGTAGGGTGTCATCAGCAAAGATGAGCATCGGGAATCGCTGGCCTGCAAGCATTGGGGCGTCAGTCGGAGTATCCTTAAAAAATTTGACCACTTGGTCAATAAACAGCAAAAAAAGGGTTGGTGCCAGGACACACCCCTGGCGGACACCTCGAGTTACTGGGAAATGTTCCGTCACTTGGCCCTGGCCTCCCCATCTCACCCTCGCAAAGTTGTCCTCATTCAATTTGGTTATTAGGACAAGTAACTCCTCGGGCATTCCCAAACTCCTCAAGACTCCCCACAGTTTATCCCTCGGGACTAGATCGAACGCGGACTTCAGATCAATGAATGCTGCGTAGATGGTGCCACCGCCAAGCTGAACCACCTTCCAGTAGATCAGACAAAATCTGAACACCTGGTCGATGGTTCTCGTTCCTGATCTGAAGCCCGCCTGCATGGGAGATAGTATGTCCTCTAGTTCGATCGAGCCTTGGACCCTACCCAGGACCATGCGTGCAATGAGTTTTTGTATTGAGTCGATGAGACTAATCGGGCGGTAGTTACCTGGGTTAGACCTACCGCCCTTTTTGTAGATGGGTAATATCTCCGCCCCCTTCCAGGATTTGGGTATGCTTGCACCAGCAGCAATGGAGTTGGCCACCTTGGTGATATAGGGCGTCCACAGAGCGGGGTTAGCTTTGAACAGGTCGGCTGGTATAAGATCTATGCCCGGCGCTTTCCCTCGCGTAGTAAGGCTTAATGCCAGCTCAACCTCTTTTTCTGAAAAGATGATGTTCTCGATTTGCATGGGTGAATGGGGTAGCATCACCAGAGAACTGGGAAGTTTGGGATTCTCGGCACAGAACTGGGTCGAGTAAAATGTCACCCATTCAGAGGGGGGCACATGGTTTGCGGGGATGCATGCGTCCGGGTCCTTCCCCCACTTGACTATTTCCCAAAATTTAATGGGGTTATTAGATGTGGAAGCCTCCAATAGGTCCGACCAGTACTTATCCTCCCACTCCCGTTTAGCTTCCCACTGCGTTTTCCTATAGATTAATCTAGCCGCCTTCACTGATCCCATAATCCGAGACTTAACTGCTTTAATGAGTTGGGTATGGGCTTCCCTACATTTGTTGTTATACCATTTCTTAGGGCGGGTAGGTATTTTAGTGGTTCCCTGGTGACATGGTTGTGAGAGCAGGGATTTAAGATCATCAAAACAACGGTCATGGAGGTTTATGATGTTATTAGCCGTTTCGGGGTTATCGCCCAATTGATCATATGCCAACATCTCATTGTATGTGTTGGTAACCATAGTGTTGACATTATCCCTTAGTGTATCATCCTCCACAATTTTGGACCATTTTAACCTCTTCCTGTCGTTGGTTAAAAAAGCGTCCCCAGTCTGTGAGGTACCGAGATTCTCGGATCTCACAAGACCTGGTATCCTTAGTTGCAGGGACAGGGGGTTGTGGTCACTTTCTGGGCGGGATAATACTGCCATATCCACCAGCAGGGGCCAGTCTCCTAGTTTTAACAGGATATAATCAATACGGCTTTTTCTTAACCCGTTGTCAAATGTGAAATTCGCTTCCTGGTCTGATCTTGCACGGCCATTACAGGCCCGAAAACCCCTATTTAGACAAAGAGCCATCCAATTCACCGCTGCCTCAGTTGCAATTACCGATTTAGTGGGCAACAGATCGGGGATGCCCCATACTGCATCCTCCGCGGAGCCCCAACTGTCCCCTGAGTCAGGTAATGGCTCGAAGGTGCAGTTTAGGTCTCCTGCTAGAAGGGTGACAGGATCGCTATCTAAGCGTGCCAAAATGGGGTCCAATACTTCCATCAGGGGAGGGGAGCGGCCTCCTGGCAACCCTCGGGCATATATGTTAATCAGGATCAATTCCCGATGGCCGGTCTTGCTCAACTTGATGATGAGGAGATCAGGGTCTTGTGCTTTAAGTTCTATGGGATGGTATCCCAAGGATTGTTTCACCCAGATCAATAAACCCCCTGAGGCTCGCCCTTTGACACTTCTGATTGCCGGTTTAAAGAAGTTTATGTAGCCCTGCCTAAATGTTGGTTCGGTTGCCCAGGTTTCCTGGAGTAGGATAATATCGTATTTATCCATAAACTCCAGCCAGTCGTCAGAGTGGATACGACCTTTGACCCCGGCCACATTCCAGGACACAAGGGTAAGTATTTCTGGGGTGGGATCCACAAAGGGTACCAACAAATCTGTAACTGCGGGGGTGCCCTGTCCAATCTCACCGTCCCTCCCATTTTCAATACACCCAGAGGTGTTCTGGTTTTCCCCCGTCCTCAAGGAGACTTCCACTTCACTCAATGGCGATATGGAAGTTCGTGTTGGTGCTGAGGCCCCCATACACTGTTCCACTATGGTTGCAAGCTGCGAGAGCACCTCGCTCGGCCTAGCTGCCAAAAGCCCAGAATTTTCTGAGGGTTCGGCTACGCAAGACCAAGTTTGGAGTCAATCGTTGGCCTCAAGATCAGATAGAGGGCCAAAATGATTGAAGAGTGATAGAAAATGCGGGGGTTGGGGTGTCCTTATCATTGGGTAACTCCTGATGGGTGGTTGACCATGTCTAGGGCCCTTTAGAATAGAACTCTGCCTATGTGGATAAAAGTATGATAGGCCCAATGTCTGAACGTCCCCCTGTCTGGCAAACCTGGCTTTTCTGCAGATCGTGTCCACCACCCAGGGGTCCTTAAACGATATTAAAATACAATCACCCTCCAGGTCTTTGGTGCCATGGCCCACCCAGTCAACTCTTCTTACATACAGAATTTCAGTTGGCGAAGATGGGGGTAACGGACGGTTTTTATTCAACCAATAGGTCACCTTATTGCGCAAGTCGCCGTAAGTCTCCCTCTTACCAGGTTGAAGGGGGGCTACGCCAGTCAATACTATTGTGTATGATGCAGCCTCAATAGGAAGGTCAGCCCGCGGAGTGGTATACCTGGGATGTTTTTCTGCCAAAGGTTTTGTAGTGTTACGATGGTTAACTAAAGGCCCATGGGGGGGATGCCGGGAGGGATTTAGACTAGGTTTGGCCAGAGAGAGTGGTTTGGTTGGGCGGGGTCTAGCAGAGTTTAAGCTATCCGGTTTGTCCGTGGGCTTCGTCATATGCGTATGTTGAGAAGAGACCTCGGATGCTTTACTTAATGTAGTCTTAGGATCTCCACCCCTCACTGGTCTATTGTTTGCTGTCCCTGGGGGTTTGTGATTAAGAGTGGTGGGAATATTTGTTGTCTTTGGGGCTGGTTGTGTGGATTTAACCCCCCCTTGGCTCGTGCCGGTTAGAGATAGTAACAGGGCTGAATTCGTATTTGCTACTGTCTCCAGGGTGTCTAATTTTAAGGTCATTAACCTCGTCCGTTCCAAAACAGGTAGTAAGAGATTTTTCATCAGAGCCTCAATTTTTACCAACAGCGATTCATCACTGCTTTGACAGGTTGGGCATGGGTCCGAGGAGCCTAGGGAGGTGAGGGAGGGGCATAAGACATTTGGAAAAGCACTGGGACGTTGTTTTTCACTGAGGTGGCCCATTGCTGGTGGTATGGGGTTGCCAATGGGATTGCCGATAGTGTCTTTTAATTTTAATTTAGGCATTTTGCGTTCTCTCCCCCCCATATGGCTCAGGTCTTGCTTTCTCTTCCTTGTTACCATATCGGTGCCTATAGAATCTATGTTAGTCGACCTATTTGGCACATTCTGGGGAGAGTCAGGAGATGAGTGGGAGGATTCTGAGGTGTATTCGGACACTAAGCTAACCTGGGATGTGGTTTCCCCGCTTGCCTCAAGGTCATCTAAGTGGTGATCAATATGGGCTGGAGTATGTACAAGAAAATCAGCCCCCTCGCTATCCATATGGACTATGGCCTCGGTGGTATCTGAGTGAATACAATTAAAAGCTGCATGTACTTGTGCCACGGGGCTAGGGATCGTGGCCAGTCTGCCCAGTGAAAAGCGTTTTCCACTGACTAAGTCAATGGAAAGACGTTTTTCTACCATAGCAATTTCTTTTTCCAGTATTCCCGTGGCACGTGTGATAAAAGCATCCAATGGCCCTGATACCACACCTTTAGGTGTTTGGACTTGGACTATGCGAGTTTTACCTGATCTTAAAGACATGATTTCTAAATGACACCAGCAGCGGTTATGAAACCTAGACACGCTATTTACACAGGATGTTACAAAGACGTAATGGCCCTCGCAGTCAATAAAATGTTTCTTATGTCCAAGCACTCTGAGCTGCGAAATGGATAGGATGGGGTTAAATAGTCCGCCTACCTTGGATGTATCGACAACCGGTATTGGGGTTATGGGCCGGGGCCGTCCTCGAACGGCCTCAAACGGCCCGCTCTTAGCCCGGTCTTTGGTCCGGGCTGCGTCCCGCGATGCGGGAGAAGTAACCCCAGTTATAGGAAAGTTAGAGGGCGGGGGGCGGGCCGGCAGGGAGAGCGGACCGGAATTTGTCGGCGGTCTATCAGGGACTCCTGGGAATTGGAGTCCCTGGCACGCTCGCAGCCCTGCAGCCCTCCGCCGAGGTTGATTCGGTCTCTGGAAGGTCTCCCAGTCAGCTCCTCCTCTCGGTGGCCGACGAAGCGGCATCCGCGGAGCGGGTGCGGCGAGGTGTGAAGAGGGTCCACGCAGTGTCCAGCCAAGGGTAAGCGCGACCCAGCAATGCGCTTCAGCAAATAAAAATGATGTCCCAATGAAGGCTAAGCAGCAAGGGGTTTAAAAAGCCCTCCGGTGGGCGGGGGGGCGGGCCGGCAGGGAGAGCGGACCGGAAGTTGTCGGCGGTCTATCAGGGACTCCTGGGAATTGGAGTCCCTGGCACGCTCGCAGCCCTGCAGCCCTCCGCCGAGGTTGATTCGGTCTCTGGAAGGTCTCCCAGTCAGCTCCTCCTCTCGGTGGCCGACGAAGCGGCACCCGCAGAGCGGGTGCGGCGAGGTGTGAGGAGGGTCCACGCAGTGTCCAGCCAAGGGTAAGCGCGACCCAGCAATGCGCTTCAGCAAATAAAAATGATGTCCCAATGAAGGCTAAGCAGCAAGGGGTTTAAAAAGCCCTCCGGTGGGCGGGGGGCGGGCCGGCAGGGAGAGCGGACCGGAAGTTGTCAGCGGTCTATCAGGGACTCCTGGGAATTGGAGTCCCTGGCACGCTCGCAGCCCTGCAGCCCTCCGCCGAGGTTGATTCGGTCTCTGGAAGGTCTCCCAGTCAGCTCCTCCTCTCGGTGGCCGACGAAGCGGCACCCGCGGAGCGGGTGCGGCGAGGTGTGAGGAGGGTCCACGCAGTGTCCAGCCAAGGGTAAGCGCGACCCAGCAATGCGCTTCAGCAAATAAAAATGATAGCAATCACTTTCGAGACAGTTTTCTAGGTTTTTGGATAAATTCGTTTAAAAACACAAAAGAAAAACAGGATCACAAAACGTCATCTGGTTATTTACAGGAATACCAGCCTATTGACACTTTTGCTTTCAACACTTTGCCAAAGATTCTCATGAGGGAACTTACATTATGTTTTTGCTGTGTGGGGGTAATGTCACACCTGTATTTCTTTGCAGTGTCTTCATAGTACTTACACATTGTGTAGGAATATTAGGTCAATGACAGCTTGAAGTATGACATATATTAAGTGCATTCATTTATACGCAATATTAAATGGCAACAGGGCTGATGCTTTTAGGTGGAGTGGGGTTTGAGAGCTTCACAAAACTCACAGGAACCCATTTTAAGTCTGAGGTGGCGAGAGAAGGTTCATAATCCTTGTTTGTGAACGCACAACCCTTTGAACTATTTGCATTTAGCCTGGTGAATGGCAGAACGTAAGTATCTTATCTGCCAGCTCTTTCTGAAGTATCCATGCATGCTTTTATATAATGATTTATGAACACTGCAAAACGTGAACAGTGCACATTCCTCGGTTGGGTGTTGTTTTAAGGAATTCAACGCTGCAGTAACATGTCCAGTTCATTTCAGGCCAGAGATGTAGCAGCACATCCGGTGCTGGGCCTTTTGAAGTTTGGGGGCTTTGAAGTGAGTCCATGGCAGAAGCCATTGCATCAGCCGAGATAGAACTTTAAAGTGGCTTGGTCAGGAGGTAGGACCCCTTGTATGAGGCCTAAATGGTGTCAGGAACTTGCATCTGGAATTAGACTTGTGAAGGGCAATCGTTGTCAAAAGTAACAACAAAGCAAACCATCTTCTGTTCACTGAGATGTCCTAGATTCTATGGAGGTGAAGGAACTCTGAAGTAGGCCACCTGCACGAAAGTGCTGCGTGGTTCAGCTGACTCTATAGCAGGGCCTTGGCGAGCAAAACTTTTCTGGATGCGAGGGAGGCAATTAGTGACCTGAAGCTAGTGCCTAGCTCCCTCCTGATGTTATGTCTACATTGCCTATTGTCTTAATATACTGACTGTGTAAATAAGCATTACTGTTCTTCTTGAAATCCATTTTTGTGGAATTGTACCGAAATAGATTTCAAAAGCACAGTACATGGCTCACTTTCGAAAGTTTTATATTTTTCATATCTCTAAAGACTCACCTCGATTCTTAAAATGTGTTTCTGACCTCTTATGGGTGCAGCTTTCTGATAATTTGTCAAGGTTAAGTCTCAAAACATGTGCCAGTCGCAGATTTCTGGATGTAATCCTGATATATTTGTGGTTTATATTTTCACATGACACCACGCACATTCGTTTTCGCATGTGAAATACATTAAGGGCACGTTCACATGCAAATGCTAACTTTCTTTATCTCAGGGAAGAAACGTTTTTTCCTGTCGACACCACACTTACCCAACAACCTCACCATCGGCAGGAAGGGTTTCCCTCTCCCTTGTAACGACCTTCCACATCAGGACATTTACTCACACAGAAGCATTCAGGTTACAGTGTGAAAACATTATTTCTGTAAGAAAACAGGGCTTGTCTGCAGATTTCTACCCACTTTTTGCCCACATTTGGACTACTAGATGCTGGTTTTCGACTCTGACAGTGCACTGAATCCTACTAACCAGGTCCCAGCGCCAATGATCTATCCCTAAAGTGACATCTGCAATTGGCATCCTTAATTGACAGGGACTATAACTCTCTTGTAATTCCCTGGTAAGTGGTACTGTGGTACCCAGGGCATGGGTGGTAAAGGGGTACTAAGGACCTGCAACACTGCTTGTGCCATCCTGAGTGACCCAGGTAAACAGATGACACAGACCTGCCATTGCTGACTGCAGGAACAGTGTTCACTGCTCCATTTCGGCTTTGCCCGCACCATGTGTGACAGGGTCATAGCACTGCTTTTAAGGGTATGTCAGTCAAGCCTAGAGAAGGTCTCTTGTGCCCAGGAGACAGGGTGCAGTATATTAAGAGTGTAGACAAGTAAGCACGAGTTTATATGTCTCTATAGTGGCTTTACCATTAAAGTACAATATTAGGGAAATCAGGTCCATAGGATTACACTGGACTTGCATCCAGGGATTCCCAGGTTGCTATTTCCCTTGTGGTACCACCTGAATATGTCGAGCTTGGTGTCAAACAATGGGCCTTCTCTCCCCTGACATAAATCTGATGTCATAGGAAAACTGGAATGCACCAAGGTGACTACCTAGTGGTTGCCCACCTGGTAACTCTACCTACCATTTACTTTGGCCGGGACCCCACCTAGATTGACCTGTTGGTCTCACACACAATTCTACATGAGTGGCATTAACCCACTGAGCTACCTTCCTCCATAATCAGAATAATCAGAAATGGAGAAGAGAAACAGGAAGACTTGGATGAAGCCAGAGGCTAGAGCGTACCCGGGAGTCTGTGGGATGCATGTGTGCAGCAACTGTGGTTCCACAGCTGAGGGGCAGCTCCATCCGTAGCAGGGTCCTGCAACAGGAGCAGAGTGTCAAGCAGGCAGCGGCAGAAAATTCCTTTTATGGCTTTTAGGATGTAGAGATGGCATCAGAGTAGCTGGAGACAGGGGTGGCCCAGAGATATTAACAAGGTGCAGAGTGAAACCCTTGCACACATAGGCGGCACAAGGGAAGGGGCATTGATGCCTGCTCATAAGAATGTCTCTGGGGTGGGCTAAGCTGTTTGCCCTGGTGCTGAAGGAGGCACCCTCCTCCTGCACAGGAAGGTGAATGTCCAAATTAGGCCTGGGCAGAGCTTGTGGAGTTCTACCCGATGGAATTCCGCAGAGCATTCATCAAATGTCCCAAACGTTTTGCTCCCTTCAGGCCCCCTTCCAGCACATATAAGCGTGCATGCCTAGCTGAGGATTACTGAAGGCCAGATTTCAAGCCTGGGACCATGTCCCGAGTGGCTGGAGATGCAGAGTGGCAGAGGCTCTGCAAGCTAAGGCCCCGCGGACTGTGCCAAAACGGGTAACTTTTATCACACACACAGTAGTATCTGAGGGCAGACAGAGGGGGCAAAGAACATGAAAGGCATCACCACGTGTGCAAATGTGCCCGAGGATGAACTGAGGCTGTGGAGTGCATGGCTGAAGACATGCAGGTAATTGAAGCTGTACAGGTTAGCTAAGGTCATGCATTATACATGGCATGGCGGGTGATGACAACCCTTTTTCAGCTAAGGGTGTAGAATTAATCAATTCTGTCAATCAGGTACTCACCCTTGGGGCCACCGCTGAAGGCCATGTACCATAGAGAGATGAAGATGCACAAAGCCAGCAGCAGCGTCAGGAAGGTGCTATGATGATTCATCCCATTGCATAGCCTCATCCCCTCTACCCAGCGGTGGGGTCTGTGCATGTCCGAGGAGGGATGTTCCGACCCCCGCACCTTCGGGGAACTACCTCAGGGTTTGTTTTGTCAGTTGCACTCCCTTGCCCCCAAATATTAGGGGGTCTGACAGAAAGATGCGGTCCACAAAAAGAAAAATTAAGCTTGCAAATCCCTTTCCCACGAGCACCCAAGGCGTCTCAGGTGTGTGCCTTTGGGAACTTGAGCCTAGCCCCAGCGAAATTGTCCACACGCACGCTTGCGGCCCACCACACTAACTTTGCAGAGTGCAGGTGAGTAAGCAGAAGTCTCAGGCTTGCACAGTTTGTGCCTGGCAATTAGTATTACACGTAGATAAATTAGAGTGCTAACCTTTAAGGAGCTTGATTTGGCAGGGTGCCCCCTGGAAAACTCCACCACATGGCGTAGGCGGAGTTATTTCCAAACTCCATGATCCAAGCGAAGCAGGGAGTAGCAAAAACTCTGTGAACTCCGCAGGCACAGCGGAGTTGACTGCCCACCCCTAGTCCAAATATGGGAGGACTAGAAGAATTTTATGAAAAAAGGAACATTATGGCCCATGTGAACCATTCACCCTGCCAGGTTGCTTAGTGGGCTGAGCCCCTGCATCGGTGACTTGTAAGCAGTTTACAGGATAGCAATCATGAATGGAGACTCATCCATTTATCCTTCCAAAGCAATTTAAAGGGAACCATATAAGTTAATTGACATCTATTGTTTAGATAGCAATAAGCACTTAATTTTCTTACCATGCCCTAGCGAGTCAGCAGATTAGTTGTCTCCCACAGCACCCAACAGCATTAGATATTAAAACATTCATCAGTGCGGCAGGATTGAGAGGTGAAGTACTGTACTCACCCAGAGAAGGACCTGATCTGACAGACACACAAATAAATACAAAAGAGAAAGAAAAAGAATAGTGTGACTAATTGCTGAACTTTTTGTTACAGTAACATAAATGTAACAACTAGAAAAACATTTTGATCTTCCAATTGATTTGAATGGTGTGGCTGCATACCTAATTTAATAGGTTATCCACAAAGGAGGCAGTCCTTAACCGCATGCGCGCTAGCGGAATTCTGCTCCTGTGCTGAGATTTTTAAAACCGCATGTTTCATGACGAGCTGGGCTCGTCATGAGCGTGCGAGGAGGCTACCTCATGACGAGCCCAGCTCGTCATGAGCGTCGAAGGGGTTAAGGTGGTATCAGGTTGAGGTCAATCCTGTCCTCTATTTCTTTAGTACGTGTCCAGATTGTTATTTGGTATTTTTAAGGCTTGATGTCTCCCCCAAAGATGATGTCAATGCATTTCAGATCTCTTAAATGTGGGCCTTCTCAGGACAGTGGAAGAAATGGGTACCTTGTACGCCAGTGGCGTGAAGGTACTGGGAAGTTGAGGTATCTAGGGGTAGAGGTTGCTTGAACAAGAGCTGGGGATAGGCGGTGGAAGTGTGCGTCCTCTCGAGAGGAAGCCAGGCAGCTGTCACTAGGATGACCTGTAGAGTGTGTCATGTGGGGCAATCTGGTTGCACTGTGGGGTGGCAACCTACAAGAGTGTGTGAATACCGATCACAAGGGGGTGGCGGCGAAGTCCTTTGCCTGCTCTGAGGCTTAGTATTCTGTGTGCATGCAAGTGGTTCACAGGGAGTGAGCTCTTGCAACCGCTGTGATGCTTCTGGGTTAGTGCGGCAGAGTCCTCCATCCGCTAC
The DNA here is from genome assembly GCF_964261635.1 of Lissotriton helveticus. NCBI lineage: Eukaryota > Metazoa > Chordata > Amphibia > Caudata > Salamandridae > Lissotriton > Lissotriton helveticus. The sequence goes on from NC_136063.1 coordinate 974,461,898, forward strand.
AGCCGGATTGAGCTCAATCTGCTAATGCAGCAAGGCAGAATGACTAATGCGTTGCAGCCTGAAACACACTGGTGACTCTGCCCCCAGCTCTAGCCAACAGAGGACTCTGCTGCATCAACCTAGATGCATCACAGTGGTTGCAAGAGCTCACTCCCTGTGAGCCCCATGCATGCATGCAGAGTACTTAGCCTATGAGCAGATGAAGGACTTTGCCGCTACCCCCTCACACACTCAGGTAGGTTGCCACTCCCCAGATTACTCCACATGGCACACTCTACAGGTCATCCGGTTGACAACTGCCCAGCTTCTCCTCAAGCAGATGAGAACACCCGCTGCTTATCCCATGCTCTTGTTCAAACAAACGCTACCCAGCCGCGGACCGTGGAGGGAGTTCCATGGGGCAGGCAGGCGGGGCAGGGGAGGGGCAGGGTGGGGGGTGGTAAATACCAGAATATGGATGATTGCAGGTAAGTAAACAATTAAATTAACAAAACAAATTTTGTTGCGCGCCCTGCATCGCAATGCAGGGCGCGCTACGAAATTCGTTTTACTAATTTAATTGTTTCTTACCTGCAATCATCCATATTCTGGTATTTACCACCCCCCGCCCCGTCTGCCTGCCCAACGGAACACCCTCCACGGGCCGCAGCTGCCCCTACCCCTGGATACCTCTACTTCCTCTACCTCTACACCACTGGCGTACAAGATACACCTCTCTTCCACTGTCCTGAGAAGGCCTAAATTTAAAAGGGCTGAACGCATCAACACCATCTTTGGAGAAGCCATCAAACCTTAAAACTACCAAATACCAATCTTGACAGGATTGTCTTCAGTGTGATACCACTCTAAGTACTACATTATTTGTGGGCTGCCTATTAAATAAGGAGTGCAGCAACACCACTGAAATGAACTGGAATACCAAAATGTTTTTCTAGTTGTTACATGTATGTTATTGTAAGAAAATGTTTGACTCTTTTTCTTTCTCTTTTGGGTTTATTTGTATGTTTAAATATTTATTTTAAAAGATACACTCCAGGTACACATACCAAGAAGAAAAGATTGTAACAAAGCTAATGAGTGGAATAAATAAAATATTTTAAATTGCATACATACACCAGTGACTAATTTAAGTATTCATTGTATTAATAACTAATGTATGATCTTTTCCCAGAGTATACCAAACGTTTAGTAACTTGCAATGTTAAACAACAGCTTTATTTAATGCACTTATCTTCCATTGCTTTGAAAATCCATAGCTCTGGTTATACGTATGTGAAAAAGTTTGTTTTGGTGTCTAAAAATATATATAAAAATTAAAATTGGTGTCAGATTTCTATTGAGTCGCCTCAATTACTTATGAACCATAAGGGTACTGTAACATTTTTAACACATGTCACACCAGTAAAATCTGACTGCTCTGTGCCATACTACCAGGACTGAGCTAAGGATTTTTTGTTTAAAATCCAAGGATCACCTTTGAGGCATTGTGATAATATTGCAGGGTAAGGTTACCCAACCATGCTACATAATATTCCACTTTCCTACAAATTCTTTCGATTAGGGTAAAAGAATTGTTCATTTTTTAAACTTTTCTCTCGAAAGAGGCAATAGTGAGAAGTCATGCCATACTCCAGGAGGGGACAAAGCATTTGGAAATTAAATACTATATGAATGGTAGTGACACCTGATAAGCTCAATATCTGGCTAAGTTAGGGATGCTCTACTATGTGAATCATGGCCACCCTACCTGCTTTTCATGTCTCCACACATGTAAAGTGTCTCCAAGTATGCAAAATGTCCCGCAAAGTGATAATGGAAAGCTGGCCACCCGAAGTGTCATCCTGCCTGGGCGCCAGCGACCAAATAGAACACAGATACAGCACCAAACTACATTCTAGATGGCCTCCACTAGACATGGTATGCCCCACTTTCTGTACCTGGATGCGGGCTCCCACAATCCCAAAATATAGTGATACTTATCTGATAAGGGAAGTACCTGGGCCTACCATCTTGTTTATAGTTTATTGAGTTATTTGGAAATTGTGGGTCATGGCATCGTGGTTTTAATCCTGGCCTCCCCATTTGCCCAAACGGTGTGCTCTTGGGCAATCACTTTTTCCATGTATTACGCTGCTTCTTTTTCTCTGAGATTGGGAGCATTTAGAATTAAATAAATAAAGAAGCTGCTAGTAAGTGTGTGTGTAGCTAAAAAATAAAGCGTAATTTTACCTGTGGAATGAGCAGTGATCAGTTTTATAGTCTATTTATGGTGTTAATGTTATTGACTTTGGAACAACCAGTACTGCATCGCCTACTTCAACAAACTGTTTGATCTATCGCAAATCATTTACTCCCTGTGCCTCTGTCCCCTAATCTGACAACATTTGAGCTGTAGACAAATGTGACACTGAAGAGATTGATGGTGTGTAGTAAGATGGAACAGTGAAGAGATGCTAAGATTAAGATGGGACAAGGAATTAATGCTGTGGCAGTGGAGAGAGAAGACAAAGAAGAGTTGCAAGGGCTGTAGAGAGGTGTGATAGCACAGAAATGTATGGGCTATGGAGCGATGCAACAGTGAACAGATGAAGGGCCTATAGAGAAGTTTTGGGCACTCGGAGTGATCCCTAGTAAAACTGGGTGATGAACTACGCTACACTCGCGGAGTTTGCATAGTTTCGGTAACTTCGCGGTTCGCATAGAGCATGAAGTTGCCGAATACTACACAATCTACTGCGTAGCGTAGTGTTTTTATTCCTCGCGCGCTCAATATGCATTCTTGCGGGCGCAGTAATGTCTTACCGTGATTCTGCGTTCACCGACTTGATTTTTTATCCCAGTCGCGTGCGCCACCAGGTTTGGAATCCGGCCGCAAGATCCCGCGAGACTGTGCGAACGCGACCTCGTCATTCGGACGCGCAAACAGGTCGTTCGCATGAGTTATCTCCTACCGGCGGCAGTGTTGGTAAGATCGAGTTCCCAAACACGCAGAAACTACAATCTGGCAAAGAATATCTCTCGAGCACGATAAAACCTTCTCGAAAATGATCATTTTGCTCAGAAAAACTCCTCAGATTGTGATTTGGCTGTAGTCTTTTGTGCAAGGAGTCGTCTTTTTTTCTACTCTTTTTTTCAAGAGGAAGGAAGTGCCCCTGAGTCTCCAACGTCCTTTTCCTGTCCAGCAGGCTCCTCCCAGTGCTTTGTCCATGTGCTGTTCACTTTTATTTGGATTTGGAGCTGGAAGGATCACTTTTTGTGTATGTCTGCTGCATCATATCATTGGATTGGATTTATTGAGGACTTTTGAATTTGAGATTTTATTTTAGAGGTAAATTGGAGAATTGGTGTACATGTTTGTTTGATTGGGGCTTTTTTTTACCTACAGTTTTCTGGGCTTTTCATAGTTTAAAAAAAATATTTTTGTGGGTGGCCTTTACTTTCAGTAGGGGCCAAGTTGTATTTCTTTGAAATGTCAGCCAGTAGGCCCAGAGGTACCCATGGGTCCAATGATGTGTCTGTGGTGTCTGTTGAAATTCAAGTTTTAATTAAACATCATGGATGGCATTGGATTGAATTGCAAAATGTGTTTTTTGGAGGGGAATTTCAATTTTTCAGTGTGTGTTATTTAAATAAGGGTTTTTCAGCCAATTGGTAACCCTAGGAGTTCATATAGTTAGTGATATAGGCCTGCTTGAGTTCATTGTATGTACTTTCTTTATTGTGGGTGGGCTGACCATGTGGTGGTGGCCATTTTGTGGGACCAGCCAATGTGCTTTTACCAAAGGCCTCCAAACTTGTGGCCTATTCTGCCACTAGGCCCAGACTCCCAGAGGTACTCAATCGTCATAGGTGCTTGATGCAACTGTTTCTCTGTTGTCTGTTGAATTTAAACATCATTTAGTGCATGGATGGCATTGGATTGAATTCCAAAATGTGTTTTTTGCTTTTTGGGGTCTAGTTAACTTTTTCGATGTGTGTTAATAAATGCCTTTGTTGCATGTGTATGTGTTGTTGTGTAACTTTCCAACCTTTTTAGCCAATGCGGATTTTCTTTTTTACATTAAAGCTGTGTTGTGTAACAGGCATCCTTTGTCTGGCCATATATTGAGATAGACCTGCTTGAATTCATTTGTATGTACTTTCTTGTTGTTGGTGGACTGACCATGTGGGTGGCAGCCATTTTGTCAAGGCAAGCATTGTGCTTTTGCCATAGGCCTGCATTGTCTGTCTTCTCGTTCTTTTCATGTTGTTGTGGCTGCCAGGCCATGTGATGGCGGCCATTTTGTGGGACCATCCACTGTGCTTTTATCACAGGCCTCCAAACTTGTGGCCTATTCTGCCACTAGGCACAGACTCCCAGAGGTACTCAATCATCAGGGGTGCTTGATGCAACTGTCACTATGTTGTCTGTTGAATTTAAACATCATTTATGGCATGGATGGCATTTGATTGAATTCCAAAATGTGTTTTTTGGGGTCTAGTTAGCTTTTTGGATGTGTGTTAATAAATACCTTTGTTGCATTTGTATGTGTTGTTGTTGTGTTCCAACCTTTTTAGCCATGCAGATTTTCTTTTTTTTGCATTAAAACTGTGTTGTGTAACAGGCATCCTTTGTCTGGCCATTTAGGGATATAGGCCTGCTTGAGTTCATTGTTTCCGGGCCTTGTGCCTGTGATGATGAGTGACCATGTGGCTGGGGCCATTTTGTGGTGGTATTAGTAGTGTGCTGTTTTTGCCACATAGGCCTGTGTGTATTTCCATTGTTCTTTTTGGCTTACTGCTTCCATCCCCATTGCCAGATGCAGGTCCCTGATGCTGCATCCATCCCACATGATATACAAATTAAGGCCAAACAGGTTACACTTCCACTACATTTGTATTTTTGTTCTTTGCTATTCTTACTCTTCCCGAGTGTACACAGTACAGTAGTAGTAATTCAATTTAAAGCACAACAAATTCCAAGTTTGACTGATGTTCTTTTGGCTTTTTTGCTTTTAGGTGCACAAAAGACTGAGGAGGAGGTGTCTGTCATCATTGCCCGTTGTACTGCCAGACAGACGTCCTGCTGTTCTACTTGACGTGTGGTGTGACCTGACCAAACATCTCTGCAACTTGAGCAACTGAGTGCTGCTGACATCTGAAGAAGATGGGCCCAAAGAAAGCAGGCACCAGGTCCTCCAAGAACAAGAAAGTTGCTGAGAAGAAGGAAGAACAGAAGAAGGAAGTGACACTTACGTCTGGTGTTGACCCCAAAACCTTTTTTCGGAAAACAAAAATGGCGCCTACAGCAGTGGTGTCTGGGGGGCAGGCTGGGGGCAGCACCTCCGCATCAGTGGGCCAAATCCCCATACCCAGGCCCAAGCAGAGGAGTGTGGAAGAGGTAGCCAACCTAATGGTGGAAAGCAGTGATGCTGAGCCTGACCTATCTCAAAGTAGTACACAATCAACGCAGGAGGGAATACAGCAGATAAGTGGTGAACAACAACAGCCGCAACCACCGCCCGCTATTAGTAGTAGTTGTTCCTCACGAATTAGGGGCAGTTCAGGAAATTGAGCCTCATTCAGAGGAAGAAGAAGAGGGAGCCACTCATTCAGGAGATCCATTGTCTCCCAAATCCCCAGGAAGGAAAAGGAGGGTTAGTACATCGAATTCTTCGCCAAGCATCCCTTCTGATGATCTAGATCTCACTTGGGAGCCACAACAATCTGAGCATGAGAGGGAGACACATCCCATGATCAGGCTAGGGAAAAGCCTTAGACTTATGGAGGACGATGTAGAGCAGCAGGATAATGATGATGTAGAGCCAGTTATCACGAAGATCACTCCTGGCCCCGAGGATATGGTTACCAACATCATTAACCTATCCAGAATGGCTGCGACTAGTAGGGATGTAGCACGCATACATCCAACACAGGTAACACCAAACTACCTCCAGCTTCCATATTTACATTAGCAAAGGGCCGGCAGCGTCCAATATCCAGCACAAGCACCACCTCAGCAGAAGTAGGTTGTGGTACTGCACAGCCACAGAGTCAAATTCAACACACACCCTCCAGCTCATCCGGCATTGGAAGTGGCACCTCCAGCAGGAGACAAAAGCTAACATCCCCAGTGTGGGACTTCTTTATGGTTAGCGTAAAGAAGCAGAACATTGCTATATGCTCCATTTCTCATACCTCTGTTAGTCATGGTATGCTTGGTACAAACTATGGTACCGGAGGCCAAATGACCCATCTGAAATACACCACGCAATCAACTGGGAGGACCACCTTTGTCGCATGAAAACTGGAACCATTGCTGTTGGCGGGGATACAGGAGTAGAAGGTCGGCTCATGGTGGAGCGCGAAGAAGAAGAAGAGTGAGACATTCTCTCTGGTAGTGGTACACAAAGTAGCCCTGTCCCCAGCACTGCAGTGGTACCGCCCACATCCTCAGCATCAGCTACATCTCAGTGGCACCAGAGTAAGACTCAGCCTGAGACAACAAGGAATACTGCAATGCAAAAAAGTGCTGCGTCGAGCCGAACAGAAAGGAATACCACGCAGCGTACCATTCTTAGCATGTTTACTAGGCAGGAGGGACAGTACGAACGCGACCACCCAATGGCACGTTTGTATAATGCGAAGCTGGCTAACATGTTAGCACTGGACCTTTTCCCTTTTTCTTTTGTTGAAGGGGTGGGTTTTCTGGAATTTGTGACAACCACCTGCCCAAAATGGAAGGTTCCCAGCCGCTACTATTTCGCCAGAGTTGCTGTTCCAGCACTACATCACGACGGGCTGGAATTGCTTGGAAAAGCCTTAAAACAGAGTGCTGTTCAGAGTATCCACCTGACAACAGACATGTGGACCAGTTGCGAAAACACTGATTACATGTGCATCACTGCACACTGGATCTCTTTTTCGGGTGTTAGAGAAAAGATATCTGCAGGCGTTGACACTGCTGAGATTTTTAATGACACTCGCAAACATGCAACTGTAGCCATGTTTGCTATGGAGAAATCTCATACTGCTGCAAACATTTTGGTTGAGTTTAACAGCAAGGTCTTTTAGTGGCTGCGACCAAGAGAGCTTAACATTGGTTTTGTTGCCACGGACAATGGCAGTAATGTAGTTAAGGCCATGAAAGATGGTGGCTATTTCAGGGTCCCTTGTTTGGCACCCTGCATTAACATTGTTGTTCAAGACTTTCTGAAAAATTAAAGCACAGTCAGCAACTTACTGACCACCTGCAGAAGAATATGTACATATTTCAACCATTCTTTTAAAGCCCGGAAGCAGCTGAGGGTCATTCAACATGAGCATAAGATGCCAGTCAAAGCACTCATCCAGGAGGTGCCAACACGTTGGAACTCAACATATTACATGTTTGATCGTCTGTTTGAGCAGTACATACCACTTAATGCTTATGTCATGACAAGAAGATTAGGGGATCCTACTGTGAAAGCCATGACCGTTGAGATGGGCCAAAGGGACCTCGTTAACCGCCTGACAGAGATGCTACTTCCTTTTGATGTCTTCACACGTGCAGTCAGCAGGGAGGACTGTACTATGGGCCAAGCTATCCCATTGTTGTACATGCTAGAGCAACAGCTGAAGGAGGTGTCTGAAACGTACGAAGGTTTGGATGACAAAGTAGATGCATGTTATTTGGCGAACGCCTTATCCGCTCGCTTATCTGAAAATACAAGGATTCAAAATAAGATTGTGTCACATCGACCTTACATTACTGCCACAATTTTGGATCCACGGTACAAATCATTTCTGAACAGTAATGCAGTAATTCCTTTTTTAGAAGTGGATGTTGCCAAGTACAAAACTTTGATAGCTGAGGAAGCCACTGATTTAGAAAATGAACAGCTCTTAATTAGAGGCCTGCCACCCCAGGACTGGGCAAGTACTACATGGCATCCAGAGTCAAGTTCTACTTCAAAGCTTGAGAGCAGTACATTTGCCTCCCAGCAGTCACCAACTTTACCAATAATAACATCAACAACAGCACAAACAGGATCATCAGACCAAATGGTAATTGATTGGTTTCTACAGAAAGGGATGGGTAAGTCCATTGCTGATGCACAGTCAAAAGAGGACAACCAAATCGGAGCACCCCTGAACATTGAGCGGATGGTCCAGGCCTATCCGGATGACACAACAGAGGTCTTCATGGAGCAAAGCCCATTGGTGTATTGGTATGGGAACAGTAGCCAATTGCCAGTGCTCAGCAGGCGGGCGATAAAGTATCTGGCTTGCCCTGCCGTAAGTTTCTCTTCTGAGCATGTTTTCAGTGCTGCTGGTACCACTGTAACTGTGAAAAGGACCAGTCTCTCGCCCAAAAGCGTGGAGAGGTTGTTTTTTTTTAATAAATTTTTTTTAATATCAGCACAGAGTGAAAACTTCAGCAAAAACAATGCATATATACCATCAAAATCTATACATACAGCTATACAGAATGGCATATAATACAAACTAAGAGAAATAGGTAATGCTTAACAGAAAATTCATACCATAAAAAAAGGTAAACAGAGCCCCTACTAAGAAGTTTTTAAATAAAGTGGTCCCAAATTTTCTCAAATTTAAGCATAGACCTAGTACCCCTAATTCGAGCTAATCCAGCTTCCATGTTGTGGATTTCATTAACCAGGGACCACCACTGCATATTGTGTGGTGGCTGTGGCGAAATCCATGCCCAAGCTATAGTGAGTTTAGCACAGGATAACAAAATAGTAATTAAAGCTTTTTGAGGTAAGGTAATACTATGTATGTCTAATAGTACAGTAGAAGCTGACAGTAATGGTGGTCTAACCATTTTAAGTTTCAAGACTTTATCCGAATTAAGCCAAAAGTCCTTCAATTGCGGGCAGGAGACTAACATGTGTTCTATTTTAGCACCCACAGTATCGCATTGAGGGCATTTGGTATGATTGGTATATAATGAATTTGAAGACCATTTGAGAATCACTTCCGGGGTATGGTATAACAAACAAGAAGTTTTAAATTGTTGTAATCAAAGGCTAGCTGATTGAACCAAGCTATTGATTTTGGATAAAGAGTGAGAGATCTGATCCGGATAGATCGTCATTCCAAGTTTATCACTCCACTTCTCAGCTACTTTGGAGCAATCCTGTTTTACATAATAAATTAAACAGTTATAGCCGATGCTTATTACTAATTTAGTTTTAGATGAATAGAGGCACTCCCAAATATCAGATTCTGAGACAGTTAAGATTTTCATCCGATGTATCAGAAAGTCATGTACTTGGATATATTTAAACCTCATAGACTCCGTAAGATGGTACAGATGTTTTAGTATCTCAAAGTCTAAAAGGCCATAAGCACCATACAAGTCCCCTAGGGTTAAAATACCATGGGTTACCCAAGCACTAGCCCAGCTATCATTAAATATCACCGGAAGTCCTGGGTTATCCCAAAGCCTTAATTTTGAATGATAAAAAGAGGTCTTACAGAAAAGCATCATACCGAACCAGATCTTAGCAATGTCTCGAGCTGTCTTAAATTTGACTCTTTTGTAAAAATGTGGGTCCTTCAGTCTAAGCAAAAACATTCTTGCATCTAAATTCAGCATTATGGTATGAAAAAACACATTTTTAAGCTCAGGATTAAGTAAGGAACGAAGGCGCCCTATGAAAGTTGCCCAGAAGTAAAGTTTAAAGTCTGGGAAGCAAAGACCTCCCATATCAGTAGATCCTTTTAATGAAGATAAACTTTTTCGTGCTTTCCGATAACCCCATATAAAGCTGCTAAAAATTCCATCTAGTTTTTAAAAAAAATGTTGTTAAGTGCCAAAGGGATAGAACGGAAAACATAAAGAAATGTTGGCAAAATTTTCATCTTGATTAAGTTTATTCTACTTATAATATTTAATGGTAGTTTATGCCATTTTTTAAGAAGCTGTTTAGTTGATTTGACCAGCACATCATAGTTAATGGGAATTATATCACTGATCTTAGATGATATTTTCACCCCCAGATAATTAGCTGCCCTACAAACCCCCAAAATTCCCCCCGATAATTCGTAGTTGACCACTATCTGAGTTTTATTCGTATTTAGTTTGTAGCCAGAGACATTGCCAAATTTTTCCGCTTCAACCATGATGCCCTCTAGTGCTGTTGTGACATTTGATGAATATATTGCAATGTCGTCCGCATATGCAGTGATTTTCAAACAGTGGGGTCCGGAGCGGAATGGGATTATCTTGGGCTGGGCCAGGAGCGCAGAAAGAAATGGCTCCATAGAAATTGAAAAGAGCAAAGGTGATAGCGGGCACCCCTGGCGAGTGCCCCGTGCAATGGAGAAAGCAGAGGATAGCAGACCTGAGTAACTAATTTTAGCCATAAGTTGGTCATATAGAGCCCGAATCCAGCTGACCATGTTACCCCTGAAACCGATGAAAGACAGCACAGACCACAAATAATCCCACCCCACTCGGTCAAAAGCCTTTTCGGCATCTAATAAAATCATGCCGAGTGGGGTGTCTTCGGTTTCTGCAATGTCGAAGGCTGTGATATCTGTATTGATATGAGTTGTTGTGTCTCTGCCCAAGACGAAACCGTGCTGTTGTTCGCTAACAATTCTAGGGATAATCAAGGCCAACCTGTTTGCCAACACTTTTGCAAAAACCTTTGCATCAGAATTAATCAGAGAAATTGGCCTGTACGACCCACATTCCTCCGCTGGCTTATCTTTTTTTAGAAAAAATAATATTTTCGTTGTATTCCAGGAGTTCGGGGCCTTCCCCGTTGACCCAATGTGCTGTGTTACAAGAAGAAAAAGAGAGATTATTTCTTCAGTGCAGATTTTATATACTTCTACCGGGATTGAGTCCTCCCCGGAAGCTTTCCCCGTTGGCAGAGATATAATAGCCTGTCTTAATTCCAACTCGGTAATACCATCCGAGAGATCATCTAAGCCTGGTAGATTAAATTTTCCCTTGATATTACTTTCTAAGTATTCTAATATATCAGACGTAAGGGGTTGATTCTCCGGGGTATAGAGTGCTATAATACTCCCTAAATTGAGTCAAAATCTGCACAGGTTGGTTATACATAATTTGATTTGCACCTTTTATACATTTGATGCGAGTCTGGGCTCTATCATCTGCCACTTTGTAGGCCAATAACCTGCCGATTTTATCCTCTCCTTCATAACATTGAATTTTGGTCTTGAGCATTTTGGCGCAGTTTTTTTCCATTAAGGTAGTTTTAAGATTAGATTTTAATGATCCCAGTTTTAGCTCTATTTCTACGATATTGGTAGATCGTAAACAAAGCGCCTCAACCAGTAAAGTTTCATATTCCATGATATCTGCTATTAATTTATTATTATCTTTCCGGCGTTCAGAATTCTGTTTAAAAATATATTGTTGCGCATGGCCTCTAATGCTGGCCTAACATGTGTTCCAAACACAGATATGGGAGGCACTATGAAGATTTATTTTAATGAATTCACACAGATGGGACTTAAGTTGAGAAATATAAACTGTATCGGTCAGTAAATAACGGGGGAAAGAAACAGTCTTGTGTTATTTTGAACCTCATCATAGCTATAGGTTAATAATATGGGGTTATGATCCGAGGACACCCGGGGGCAGATTTCCATGAAGCTATTCTGGATTATTTGATCCGTTGCCCACGCCATATCAATCCGCGTGCAAAGTTTATGGGGAGCTGAGTAAAACATATAGCCAGGGATATCAGGATAAAGAGAGCGCCATACATCCTTAACATTGTGTACCCTACTTAAATCTAAAATGGCAGCCCTGACTTTGTGCATACGTTGAAAAGTCCCCGGTCTAGTTGTGTCCTATTTGTAATCAATAATGCAATTAAAATCCCCCATCATGATTAGTTCCCCCTCCCAACCCAGTAATTCCATATTCAGTTCATCAAAAACAAAAGCTTCATCCCTGTTGGAGCCGTAGACTCCACATAGTACATATTTACGATTACCAATACAAACTTGCACAATCACCCATCGACCCAATTTAGCAGTGCCAGATCTGGTCATTTCAATTCTAGATCTTTTATCCTTTAATATGGCAACTCCCCTAAGAGAAACCAATTGAGAAGAGCAGACTATAACCTCATAGCCCAGCAGATTAAGTAGCTTTCTGTCTTTATACGAAATATGTGTTTCAGATAGAAAAATTAACTGAGGGTTATAAAGATTCTTCAGATATGAGTCTTCTTTTGTTCTTATTATTTAGGCCGGCTACGTTCCACGATAGACATTTTAGTGTATACATTTTAATCGATAATCTACGTCAACTTTGCCATGCTGTATATTATAAAGCAATGAGAATAAACAAAAAAACAACAATACCTTCCTTTCAAGTTTAAACGTTTATCACAGTGTGCTGACTTTTTAGATGTTTTAACCCCTCCCATGACAACCACCCCTCGGAGAACCTGGGCCCACCCCCCACCCCCCTCTCCCTCAGCCCAGAACCAGAGGGAGCCCCCTCCGTATCTGCTGTCGTTAGAAGGGCAGCACAGAGCAAAGCCGCACCGGGGCTACCCGACCACCCATTTTCCTCTTTTTTTTTTTTCACTTCCTTTTTTTCTTCATGTCCCCTTTTCAACCCGCTTTCTCTTTTTTCTAAGTTCTCCTTTTTTCCCTTCTGTTGTCTTTTTTTTTCTTTTTTCCCCTTTCCTACCTCCCCTTTCCCCTATTTTCCCTTTTTCCTTCCTTCCTCTCCTTCCCTTTCTTTCTCTTCTTTAGTACCAAAAAAAAAAAAAACGCTTTCATTACTGTCCCCCGGGATCTGAGAAAGCTAAAGAGAACTAGAGAGAGATAAAAAAACACAGAATAATCACTCAGTTTTAAGCCCAGAATCTAACTCTTATTAGATAGCATGCTCTGCGCCTCCTTCTCATCCGAAAAGTAATAGGTGTGAGCTCCTTTAATGACTTTGAGGCGGGCAGGCTTCTGTAGAAACGCTTGTCCCCCAGCAGCTTTGAAAGGGTCTATCAGTTTTTTTAATTTCCACCTCCTATCCATAGTAGGTTTACTCAAATCTGAGCGAAAAAAAATAAAGACATGTTCTCAAACTTGATGGGAGAGTTGGGACGTGCTTTAAAAGCTACTGCCTGCCTCAAAAGAAAATTCCCAAAATAAATAATAAAAGCCTAGGGTATTTGCTGTCCCTCTTCTTCTGAAATGGGGGGAGACGATGGACTTTCTGAACCTGAGAGTCCCAATCCCAGTCAGCTAAATCAGGTAGAGCTTTATTTAATAATTTCACCATATATGCCCTTGCATCTGACCCCTCAATACCCTCCGGAACACCAAAGAGTCTCAGACTAGATCGACGTTGGCGGTTCTCCAAGTCCTCGACCTTCAGCTGTAGAGCAAGAATCTGGTTCTCGTGATCCTTCAGAGAAGACTCAGTGTGAGCTGAGCTCTCTTCAATACCAACAACTCTCTGCTGAAGGTCTTCAATTTCTGAGACATCCCGCCTAATTTAGAATTCATTTCTGTCAATGAGTTCTGGAGTTTGGTGTTGTCCCCTCGTAATTGTAGAAAATGTTCTTGCGCCTCAGCACGATGGCTAGTTAAAGTATGTAGGATAACCTCGAAAGGAGACAGTTCAGGACCCCGTTTCTCAGAACCATCTCGCAAGGTGTCGTTAGGGGAGTCCGGACTATCAGAAGGCGTACATGTTAATATGCCAGGATCATGGCTTGATATTTCAAGATTTACAGGGAAAGTTTCCATTACGGAGCTAGGTGCCAGACATATAAGACTGGGAAGCGGGACCAAATCAATATCCAGAGCTGATGCTGGTGGAGGTGCAGGGGGAGCTTGAGATGACGGGTGGGGGCCTGCATGCTTTTCCTGAAGTTCATCGGCAGATAGGGTCGAGCCTGACAGCCTAAGGGTCATGTTCTTCACTAGTCCCTTAGCCTGGATCCACTTCCTAAGAGGGCTGATTTCCAAATTAAGATTTTTTTTATAGTTGGAGCAGTGTTAATTAAAGATAAGCCTTCTACTGGTGTTCTTTTCCCTTTCTTATTCCTATTCTTGGATTTTTTTTTTGCTTAGACTTTCCCCTTCGATCCACCATATATTTGGCTATTCCTATAGCAGCTCTAGCCCCTGTTTCATGTTCTTCTCCCTCCTCATATTCAGAGCCCTCAGAAGAACAGTCTCCTTTGCCTTCGTCTTCTCCCTCGCCATCCTGACCCTCATCCCCCACCCCTGAGGGTAGCACAGTCACATTCGCAGTTGTTAAGCTGGTAAAACTTTCCCCCCTGATAGTTTCTGGAGGATCAGTTATATCCAATTCCGGCTCCCTGGGCCCTTTATCAGTAGTTGACCCCTTACCTTTGGCTAAAGGTACATTAATCTCTTGGGGTATCAAGTCAAGATCATCTCCTAGCACTGTAGTTCCTAATCGAACCGGTATGTCAGATGAGTCATCTTTATCGCAAGGTGGTGTTATAGAAATCCCCTCACTCTCATTTTCATTTTCATTTTTCAAGATTAAAGGCACCGCCTTGCGTCCTTCTGAAATAGGATCAGAGTTAGTATTTGTTTCATTGTTAGTTCTAGAAAAAGCTGACTTAGAAGAAAACGTACCGTCGACGATCAATACCGGAGGGCGTAGTACCTGCTTATTTGCTTCTTTGGCTCCAGCTGGCGATTTTGCGGTGGTAACCAGCAAAAGTGCAGGTGCCGCCATCGTGGTTGTCACAGCTGCAGTTGCGATCGTGGTCTTAGCCCGGGCTGGTGATACTGCTGCTTGGTCGGTTACCAAAGTTTTGGTAGCCCGAGTGGACCTAGGCAAGTTTTTTGGAGCCATCGCCTTCTCCTCCTCTTCGGTCTCTGCGGTCCGAGGCACACGTCCCCGTCCGAACCACAGCCCTGACCAGCCGAACACAGATCTCCGTTCTAGGTGAGCCAGGCGCAGGAGAGGTTAACCATAAATGAATCAGCACTTCATACCACCGGAGTACAAAAAACATGAATCACAGCAGGAGGAAGAGGAGAGCGAATCCGAAGAGATAAGTGTGTTACATGACCTACTTCTGTCCGAACTACCACAGTTTGAGGACAAGCTCCTCTTCCCTGACAACTAGGCTTTCAAATTGTTACTTTCTTCCTTCCTTTATTTGTGTGTGTATCAGTCTTTCTGCTTCAAATCAAATCACAACAAATCCCTCACCACCGTCTCCTACTTTTATTTACCTATTGGAGTTGCATGCTGTGCATTTAACTGTCCACTCCACTCCTCAGAGTTCTGCTCCATCTTCCTGACTCGCACTAAATACATTTCCATCAAGCCAGACATTGGATGGAAATGGAGAATAGTACAATAAATGTTGCCTCTAACAGTCCCTCCATAAGAAGTGAAACATACGTGACTACTATAGCTATCTTCTGTTTTGTAGTTTCCAAGCCGAAAGTGTGAAACCCATCACTGTCCAAAGTCTACCTCCTCTGTCTGCAGGCATCAACAAATCTTAACTGTCAGAAGAACTTGAGCAGGCATCCAAAAGTAAACTCAAGACTGTCAGAAGGCTCGGCATCTGATCTGACAGCCACAGAGAAGAGCAAGACCGGTATGATTAATGAATGATGGCATGCATTGCATTGGATGCTTGCTGACTCTGAGCGAATGTGTATGAAGTCAAACTATACTAGTCAATCTACAAAGTAAAAGTGACTCAAATGACAGTCAATGTTTCCTTGTTGTTAACCACATTATTTGTACTCCTGCTACTGCAGGTGCAGTCTGGACTTAATGAAAGTCACTCACTACAGACTGAGTTGGTGTTGGACAACACGTACGCGTACAACACCATGATGCTGATGACCATACTATCTTTGCACGCAATCAGTCAGTTGGATCGGAGATGATTGATGGAATAACTGCATTTCATGAACTGGCATAAAAGGTAAACACAACAATTCAACAAGAACCACAGCAGACGTAGGCTACATGTCCGTGTAGTCGAATAGTGGTATGACTGACAGTGGCGCATTGATTTAGTCACTTGATTTGGGGAAAATGCTAGGTTGCTGTATATGCCTTTTGTCTGGCTCTGTCAAAATTTAACGTAAATGGAGGTTGGGTCACGGGCTGGCCCGGTGCCGTGGGCCTGTTCTGAGCTGGCTCCTGTCCTGTTGTTGTTGTAGCTTAATGTTGTGTAAAAACTAGAGTAGACACAATGTATCCAAGCCGCCTCAGTCTGAAAGTGTCCTCGCTCAAGAGTCTTTTCTTCTTGCACTACACCGTAATACCCCTTTTGTTTTTCCATCTACATTTAGAGGCCGGCCTTTACCCAGTGCTATTAGACTGGGAACAACAACTCACACTTACCTTACCAATCCGCATCTAGCAGGCAGTAGCACCCAAGAATGATGTGCAGAGTGTCCATGAAAGGAAGGACCAAGATGAATGACGAGATACAACTCCACAATGGGACCTGGATAATACAGTAACTTTTGTATCATATTCCTCATTCGTCTTTCAAATAATTTGATTCCTTTTTTCTCTTCAATCATTCCGACTGTGTGTTGTTGTATTGTTGTTTGTTTGTTAATTGATCCCTACAACTATTTTTTAATTTTCTTTGCTAGCTTTAAAAGTAAGCCCTGTGCAGTCTCTCTGACGGCACACAGCCAAGACAAATTTCATATAATACTGGTGCCCTGTACTCAGACCCCCCAGGATATAGCGGTATGGATTAGCAAATTTAGCGGCATAAAAATGGAAATTTAGCGGCACAAATATGGAAATTTTGCAGCAATTTTGCGGCATTTTATTTGGCAGTGTTTCCAACAATAAACACAGATATCTTAGTGGGCACTTTTGTACAAATCGCTGCATTTTTACAAAAGTGCTGATTTCACGGCAAAACGCGAAATCGCAAAATCCTGGAGGGTCTGACTAGTGGAGAAGTTACTGACGTCATGCCAGGTGAGCGTTGTGGGGGAGGGAAATCCTTTAAAGAGTCATTTTCTTTCTGGATTTCCCTTCTCTTCTTGAAACGCAAGAGCAGCAACATTGTGGCGTCACCAGGGCTTTAAGCGGATGTTTTTTCAATATTATATGTAACAAGCCATAGTTGCAAAATATTTATCTTATGCAACTTATAACCATTGACAAAGCCAATAGTCCTGACTTGTTGTAGGTATGATGTTACTTGTATCACATATCTGGTTGCAATGACAGAAACAGCAAAATACAAGTCGGGCGGCACATTATGCTAAGCACAGATTTTTAGAGTAAGTATTTTAAAGACACGCCCTTAATTACATCGGCCACACCCCCTTGAGAGACCCCCGTATTTTCATCCCACTTAAAGCCCTGCTAATACTCATAATATATCACAGCGCAACAAGGGTTTTTTTTCCTCACAGAAGGATGTTTTCCACATGGAGAAAAAAGTCCAGTTAATCTGAAGGCATTTTCACAAGCACGATTTTTCACTACATATATGTAGATAGAATTGCTTTCTGCATGGGCGTAATTGGGAATACACCACACTTTCCCACCAGTTCTCTTGTAACCCAAGAGATAGCTCTGGCGTTTAATGCTGCAGCCTTTTCTGTCTATGTGACTCGAAGGTTAGTTCTGCTGGCAGAGCTCTGCGCCAGTTAGGTCTGTGGACTCTAGGGATAACTCTGCAGGCTTCAGCCTGAACTTGTAAGATCTGTTTAAGTCGATGGTACACGTGCGATCTAAACCAATTTACAGAGAGCACTTTAGCACGAAAGTCGTCATTTCCTGTTAGTGATTAGTTGGAAAGGGTTCCTTCAAGTCTTCCTCCAGTGACCTGAGACTGTAGAATCATGGAAAAATGAATTTTACAGGCCACCGGTATCCCTTCTAGGTGGAGGAAGTGGCGCTCTGGGTGTCACAGGTGTTTAGATCGTCTTATCTGCCTTCATCGTGAATAGGCATATAGCATTTGAGAAACACATGCTTCTGTCTCAGAGTTTATAACATTTGATTAATATTGCCCATATTTTACTGTTCACTGATTAAAAACAATCGCCGTATTTGCAAAGTGTTTGCTATATTAGCTGTGCTCGTGTGTTTCAACAAAATACATATTTGCTCTGTGTACATTCAAAATGAAGTTAGTGTGGAACAGGCAGCACGGATGCAGCAATGGACATCTGGATTTCGCTGGCACTTTTCTAAAAATTGCGCCATTTTTACAAAAGTGCCGAATTCGCGGCAAACCGCGAAATCACAGCAAACCGTGAAATCACGAAATCCTGGAGGGTCTGTCTAATTGTGTAGTACTAGTTAGTATGTACTCATTAATCATCAAATTGTATTCATCATGCATGCATTTCCTTTTTCTCCCTTTATCTATTTATTGGATAGTGGATCATCGTCTTCTTCAAAGATTGTGTTTTACTTTAGTTGTGTCCATGCATACTGTTTTTATTTCTCAAACCTTTCCCCAACTCCCCTTCCCATCCATTCATCAAACCCTAACCCCTTCCCTGGGCTGTGTGATTTATATTGAGGTGTGATGTGACTACATTAAATGTCCACCAACAATTGATCACAGGCTTGCTGGGGCAGATGTGGTGAAAGCAACACTAATTCAATTTCAAGGCAGGGCGTGTATCTTCCCTGCTTGCCCACCCATGCTCAGTCCAGTATGTATAAGCCATTTTTTTTCCAAAGGGACCCACCTAATACATCATAATTAATTGCCAGCATTGATTGTATTTATTATCCAAGTCAACACCCTACCACACAAGCAGTAAAGTGTACGAATTATGATTGTGTTAAGTCACTTGCTTGACCCAATTTCAGTTTATTATAACTTCTTAACTTCTTGTACTAGGCTGTCCCTGCCACCATTATGTTTTATTTTACTTTAGCAGTTGCAATATTGTTCGTTTGGCAGTCTTGTCCTGTACTGTACTTTACTTTGTTCTACTACTCCCTGAGTCTCTCTCAGGCAAGTGACTGTCTCTTTTTTTTGTTTGCAAATGCTAGTGCCAGTGTCTACTACCACCACAACCATGGCATCTTCTCCATTCTCTTGGCAAACTATGCAGCCATTGCTGTGCCGAACTTAATCATCATCATCAATCACAGGTAAGATAAGTTTGCTGGGAGGTATAATGAACTAGGAGGACAGTACTAGTAGGACAAATATAACTCAGTGAGGGCTACCGCATCTATCTGTTTGCGTGTTACAAAATTGGTACATTATTTAAATCCAACATCGGATGCTCCCCTGCAGCAGCAAGGAAACCATGTGACGTAAATACATTCGTAAAACAATAACTCTATGGACTCCAGTACAAAGAACATCAGTCTTTTTCTTTTCTCTAGTTTAGCTAAATTACATAACCTTGTTGTAGCCGTCATGCCAGCTCAGTCAGCTAAGCTTGCGTCCAAGACCAACATACGATACGAGTCAATACGCAGACTCCCGTCACTTTTATTTACTACTGTCTGCAGGTGGGGAAGCTCGTATTTGTTTCGATTACGGGTGGCACTGGCCATACTGTCTCTGCTACATGAAGGGCAAGGGCTCAATTTCACTTTCACTCTGCCCTAGCTACTACAAAAAGGCAGATTAATATTATATATCTGAATCAACCAATGATCATTGCTTATATATGGAACTACGACATATTAGTACAGTAGCAGCAGTGGTGGGAGTGCTCGCGGGTGGTGACGTGGGGAGGGGGAGGGGCAGGGTGGTGGGTAGTAAACTGTGGATTGCGGACAATTACTGGTAAGTAAACATATAAATTAGTAAAACAAATTTTGTTGTGCGAACTGCCTTCATAATCCATAGTTTGCTATCCCCCACCCTACCCCTCCCACCCTCCCCACATCACCACCCGCCAGCATGCCCACCACCGACTGCTACTGCATAACGTACTTTGTTCATTGATTGTGTAACCATAGGCAATCCTTTGCAGGCTGGTTGACACAATCGAAAATAAATTAACATAGGTAGGAAGTGGTCCTCGGAGTCAGAGGAAGGCGCTTGATAATGTATGTGATGTACTTGCAAACTACTGAGTCAACTGTATTCTGAAAATACTACTTTTATATTCCCCTCTGCTTTGCTACTTTGGCGCAGTTTCTTTTACATTCTCTTCAAAGTAAGACTCTGCATCAAGTGACAGTCTCCACCTATGCTGTCTATGATGAATACATCCCAGCATCCATCCATTAAAGGAAATGTCTATCATTCTTTTTTATATATCGCTTAACAAACCTTAGCTGGTTTCAACAACAACCACCCATGCGTCCACTCCTTCCTTCCTTGCCTTGGCTTTGAGTTTGACCCAAACACCGCTGATGATTCTTGCTATCCAGCATCCACTCATACTGTGTCACCCACCCAGGCAGGCATCTTCTTTCACCTTCCACCCATCCTTCAATAACCCATGCATCTGATTCCTATCAGCCACCTGCATGCTGCTTCCAAAGTATCCTTCTCTGCTAGTCGTATAATTACATCTCGTCCGTCCTTCCTCCTTCCACCCTTCTTTCCCTTTTTGTTCAACACATCCATAAAGGTCATCTGATCTGACTTTTAGTCTTCTCCATAAAACTTTCACAGCTGAGTTGGAGTCAGATAGAAGAGGCCATTGGTTACTCTACTCACACTGGTAATGTTATTGTTAATGCATTGGGAATGCTAAGTAAAGGGTGTCTACTCTTCTTCAACCATTGTATATTGTACACTACAACTTCAAGTTCATACTTATTTAATAAGTCTCACAGTACAGTGAGTGAAGTGTTCCCCTTCCAGCTAGTAGTAATGCCAATAAGTAATGAATACAACTTACCACCGCCCACCACTGCTGCTGGCTCCCCCCCGGAGCTCCTGCAGGTGCTGCATTTCCTGACCCCTCCGGAATGGCAGCATCGCCATCGACGCTGGCCCCGCCGGCCCTGGTGGTTGGTACTGGTAGTACGCCTAGAAAAATAATTACACATTTTTAGATGCCTGTACACCTCCCCCTATTTTATTTGTTTTCTAGGAAGATTGAAAAAACAGTTAAAGTACAACATACATCATCACTAGTCCAAATTGCGTACTAGAGTAGAGTCAGTAGACAGACATTAGTAGTATTAAGGGCCCTAGGGTCATCTCTACTCCTACTCTACTCTTTGGAAAGTTAGCTTGAGCCATATAACCATTTTAGATTCATGTCTACTCTTTTGCGCATGTTACCTCGCAGCTTGTTGTGCAGTAAGACGCCTTTGAGGCCACATGAATGTTGCGTACAAGTGAAGAGATCGAAAAACAATCCACTTTTTTTATGGGGTTCGGTTATCCCTATTGCTTAGCCATAATGTTACACTTTTTGGCATGATTGCGAAATGCTTGCATAATTGCATTATACTGTTTAACGTCCACCGTTTTTCTCATAATAGGCAGAAGATTCCCTTCTACAAAGTAAACCAGAGATTTGCAGAGCTTACGCGACAATGCATGTAACCAGTATTTCTACGTTCAACGGTGAGGGGTCTCCCAGAATTCACACAGATCTTTTTTCTTCTCCTATCATGCACTTGTAACAAATGTTTACTGTTTTAAATCTTATGCATTTTGCATGTTGGAGCTGGCTGAAGTAATTGCATAGAATAACGTACAAAGGTTGTTGTTTGAAAATAAATATACCTTTTGAACTTACATATAGACTCTGTGGTATTTGGTGTGGCGTTGTGGACTTACACCAGTGAGTTCTGGGTTGTGTAATCATTGGGTATCTTCGTGTGGGGGTTCGGGACCTAATGAGACACTTTAGGTAGTCGATCAGGGGATTGTGGCTTCTGTGTTCTGACTGAGGTGTGAATAAGGTCAAACCTACCATCACCAACATCCTATTTTCTTGTGCATAGTTCTTTATGTGGCTGTGCAGAATCCCCACAACAGTAGTAGTATGTACTACTATCCTAACAAAAATACTAGTCAAACATCTTGTTGGGCATTTTGTTGGTGGGAATTGTCAAAGCCTCGAGATTAAAGAGGACAACCCAAAGGACAGGAGTGGAACCAGTGGCTAGAGCTATTGGTCTATCTGAGCTTTATTCAAAAGAAAACCTTAAATAAAGGGTTGCCAACCGGGCAAGCTTAGCTACAGACAGACTAATAGTAGTAGTATAGAGAGTGATAGCAGAGGAAGTTATAAGGAACTTAAAGGCAGGGATAACCAGAATTTGGAAACAGATAGTCATGGTCAAAGAAGATTTTGTAAAAAATGTAATTAGGAAGTGGTACAGGATTTATTAATAGTTCAGTAAAAGTTAGGGAAATATAATTGTAAATATAACCACTGCAGGACTTACTGGGGCCAGCAGCAGGGCCCTCGGTAGCGCCGCGGTCCTCTGGTGGTTGTCCCGCCGACTCAGACCCCGTCTTCTTGCCCCTGGGTGTTGATCATGTAAGAAATAATAAAGAAAGAGACAGATATTAAGGAGTGCTGTGAAACAAATAAATCATTTAAAAAAACACTCAAAAAACATTTTAGGAAACAATTGCAATAAAATGGACCTATCTAATTGTATACTTAAAATTCTGGACCCGTGTTATAAACATAATCGTATCATGACGATTTTTATATCAGAAGACCGAGAATGACTAGTACACCATGTACAAGCATTTTCGTCATATTCAAGTGACAATTTCACCTTGAAATCGTAGTTTTCGTCCTGAACCCTTGGGTTCCATTTTGTGTACGGCAGCCATTTTGTGAGTTGCCCTCACATAGGCCAACGAACTAAGGCCAAACACTGTTCCTGAAGGACACGTACACCTCCTTTGACTTTTCTTTGACCTGGGCAAGCTGACTCCACTGCCCAAGGCCAAACCTGTTCGGTCAGTTCCTCTCCCAGTGGCCGAACGAGATAGCATCAAGGCACAACATGCCATAAACCTTTCATCACACACAAACCACGCCTAATCTTGCACACACCTGTCCCTGTTTCCTACTTTATGACTTGCTTTACAAGGAGGAGGTGCCCATTTTTATTGGGGGTCCACCGATATCTGATGAAAATGTTGGGCCTTGCCGGGTAATTTGTTGTGGGCTGGACGAACTGAAATGTGGGCTTGTCATCATGACTCTGCTTTTTCTTTGTAGTGAAAACATGTGAATGGTCAACTATAAACCTAAGAATGTTTGCCTGAAGCATAATATTTTGTATAAAAAGAGAAGACTGGCTTTGTAAGTTGAGCAGTCTCCTGAGAATGTACACCGTGTTGTACTTCTAGGATACCTGTTACTTGGTTGCAGCCAATAAATTCGATCTTTGACTTCACCTAGAAGACTCTGAGTTTCTGTGTCTGAATCAGGAAAGTACCCGAGGTCTTAGGGTGTACCCTGACACCACTGGGTTAACGGTTCGGTACCGGTTCTGAAAAACCCAGTACCTCAGTTGGCGCCCAACGTGGGGCGATATCAGCGGTACCGGTCCAAGCCAGAGGTTCGTGAGGAGCTTCGTGGGAAAATTCTGAAGGAAGGCCGCCACTTCATCGACCCCTGCATGTCGACGTGGTCCGAAAGTCTTTGCTGCGAGGTTCCCCGCTTCCCGACGGCTACGAAGGACTGCTGCCCTGGCTATCGCCCTGATTTGGACCCTTGTTGTTTGGTAGAGCGAAACGATAGATGAATCTTCTGGTGACGTCATCGATACTTCAGTTAAGTATAAGTGGAGCATCTCCCAGTCCTTAGTTTGGTTCTTAGTTTGGGTATCCCCTTGGGATCTTTGATTTGGAACTTGCAAGTACCAAAGCCGAAGGACTCATGTATTCACGAGAATATCGTATTCGATAATCCTTTGAAGTTTGAAGCTAGACTAGTGAGCGAAGATGTCTGGTCTTAGCAGACTTGGAAATTTGTTTTGTCTTGGTTGTAATAGGGATTCCCGATTGGAGGACTCGTGTCCGGTTCCTCCGATTGGAACTCCAACTTATGAACTCTATGTGAAACATGGAGTAGGCCCCATCACATATAATGAAGTGTGGATCAAATACACCAGAAAAGACGGTGTTTTAAAATGGCCCCAATATGGTAGCTTTGACACGGAAATCCTAGATAATCTAGAGGTTAGACTCTTCAAGAAGAAAGCCCGGCCGGCGTTGTTTGACTCTTTCCGCCTATGGCGAAAGGAAGCCAAACAGAAAGAAATTAAATTAGCTAAAAAGAATAAAAGAGAAAAGGGTATTTCAATAATGCAAGCTGCTATGCAATATAAAGATGATGAGGAAGAACAAGCGAGTGAACAGTTGCACAGGCAACGTAAAATGGCGATCGATAAATTCTATCCAGTTTTGCCGCCTCTTCAGCAAAATGCAGCAAAAGAACTTGAAAAAGATCCCCTAATGTCGCACTTATTGAGTTCGCCACCCCCTTATGCGCAGAATGCTACGGCACCTCCACAGCCGTTAGCCGCGCAACCTTTGGTGGTATTGCCTCCTGTCCCTCCACAACCACCGGCTGCTCTTCAGTCGGCTCCTACTCTTCCGGTGCAGCCTCCTCAAGGGCCACCGGCTTTGACATCTGCTTTGCCTTTACTTCCTACAACTTTAACTACTATATCGACTCCCACTCCTGGTATTCCTTCTGACACTGCCTCTGCATCTGCCTTGCCTCCCCCTGCTTTTCCACTTGTCTTTTCATCGAATTCTCCCTCTGTTCGACAAAGAGTGACTAGCACGGTCACTAGCCTTCTATATCCCTTCTTTGGGACAACAAGCACGACCCCTACCTCAGTGCGTACACAGTTGCGTAGTCAACTGCCTGATTCTAGGGAGAAGGAAACGTTTAATTATTTGGCACATAAATGGGTTACCGTACCGACAAGATATGAGCTAGAATCTGTTATGGATGTCTTCCATCAGTGGGAAGCACCAAAGCAGAGATACGTCTTTGATAAAATATGTACTTTCCTGAGTGAGGATTTTGAAGAGAATGATTTGGAGCCTAATCCGCCTGAGTTGTGTCATATACGGTTCGAGTTTGGAAAAGGCGCAATTGTGGGTTCAGATGTTAAGAAAGCAGTTGCGACGTTGTTGTCGTTGAGAAGTGAGGGTGTTTCTCGGTCATTGTTTGAGTCTGATTCCTCTGTTAAAAAGAAGGTAAGACAGTACCCAATGAGAGAAGTACCTCCAGTATGGAAGGAAGAAGTAGCGGCTGGTCCGAATAATGTTCCCCCAGCTATACCGGCACACTTTCAGCGTGTTTGGGTACATGTTCCATGGAAGCGCGCTGAAGTATTGGCCCTTAAACAAACATTACCTGATCCCCGTAAAAATCCTGCAGGGTATTACAAGGAATTGTCACAGACTGCAGGCTCTTGCATTATGAATTTAGCAGATATAGACATGTTGTTTGGAAATGTTGTTCCACAGCCTTTATGGGGAAAGATTCGTCATGCGGACCATGATCAGGAGTTAGGTGCTACATGAGTTAATATTGCTGCTGCTGATAGCAGACAAGTTGGTGGTGCTAAACCTGAACCTTTAGTGGCAGACCTCCCCGGTAGGATAATTACTTACATGAAGACTTTAATGCCTGCGATGCGAGTGAATTGGGACAAATTGTCTGCGTGTAAGCAGAAGAAAGATGAAACAGTATCTGATTTCTTCACCAGGTTTGAAGAAACGTTTGTCGACCACAGTGGTCAAGATATGAGTACAGAAGGTGGCCAACGGTTGTTCGTCGATAAATTTGTGCATAATTTGTTACCCGAGTTGTGTAAGAAATTAAAAGATTCAGAGAGTTCTTGGGCAGTATCCTCCTCAGCACAGATATTGACTACTGCCCAATATTACGAAAATAGAGATAAAGATGAGAAAGATAGAGCAGAGAAGAAAACTAAAGAGTTAAAAACAAAGGTTCTGTTACAACAAGCGTATCCGCCACGTGGTGGCCAAAATAGTGGTGGTCAGAGTAATTATCAGCAGCCTCAACAGTTTCAGAGGAACTCGCAAAGAGTCGAGTATACTCAACAACGTGTCCCCGTAGGTCCCAATCAGTGTTCATATTGTAAGGAAGAGGGTCATTTCAAGTATAGTTGTCCTATTTTGTTACAGCGTGGAAATGGTGTTTCTGGCTCAAGAGGTCGAGGTGTTCAGCAAGCACCTAGAGGAAGAGGACGTGGAAATTTCCCCCAGAACGCGCGTTCCTTTCCGCCTCAAAATTCAATGAATAGGTTTGATCAACAGAATAATGCGTCTGGTAGGACAGCTCAGTACTATGCTGATGACTACTATACAGAAGATGAACATATGGAAGGTAATGATTGCTAGGACAGCCATAGACAAAGAGAGGGAGTTGTTTCAGTTCCAGTAGATCAGAGTGGACCTTATGTTGAGGTGATTACATCGGGTGTGTCAGAGCCTTTTCTGTTGGATACTGGTGCTACAAAGAGTTCTATTATGCACTCTAAACTCCCTGACGCACATTTGTCTGGCGAAACGAATGTTTCAGTAGGTTTTTCTGGCGCCCCGGTTAGAAACCCAGTTTCTAGTCCTATGTCCCTTTCTGTTGGACCTTGCGAATTCGAAGCACCCCTTATTCTGACGACAGGTTGTGGTGAAAACTTGTTAGGATTGGACTTGTTGAAAAGATTGTATGCGACGTTATATTGTTCTCCTTCAGGAGTACAACTTACACTGGGTAAGAAAGTGATTTCTTCAATGTATTTGTCAAAGGACAAACTTCCAACAGAATTGTCATCTCTCCCTAATATTCTTTGGGCCACCGGTCCTAATGATGTAGGTCTTCTGGAAATACCGCCATATGTTGTGACATTGAAAGCCAATGTTCGAATGCCACGAATTCCCCAATATAAGATTTCTAGTGAAGGTGAAAAAGCGTTGCTAGCGATCATTTATGATTTGATTGAAAAAGATGTAATTGAAGAGACAAGAGGCAACGTTTGCAATAGTCCTGTTCTGCCTGTTTTGAAGCGTACTGACCCTTCTCAGCCACCCGTTTACAGATTCGTGATTGATCTTAGAGAAGTGAACAAAATCGTTGTGCCACAATTTCCAGTTGTTCCTGATATCACTGCCCTATTGACTATGATTCCAGCTTCCGCGACATGGTTTTCGGTGATTGACTTGAAGAATGCTTTCTTCAGCATCCCGATTGCCGAGGAAAGTAGAGATATTTTCGGCTTCAGTTTAGGAGGTCGAAGTTTCCGCTTCAAACGCGCTCCCCAGGGCTACTGTGAAAGCCCATCGATATATAGTCAAGCTTTAAAAGCACAGCTTGACACAATTGTTTTACCTGATGGCGCTACGCTTATTCAGTACGTTGATGATCTGCTTGTTGCTGCAGATACTGAGGAAATTTGTAAAGAAGCCACGTTGTCATTGTTGCATCACTTGTCTGAGTTACATCACAAGGTGTCCCTTTCCAAATTACAATATTGTCGACAAGAAGTGACCTACTTAGGTCATCTCTTATCCAAGGAGGGAAGGAAACTGACCCCAGAGAGAATTCAGGCAATAGCGAAATTGAGTGTGCCTAGGACACAGAGAGAAGTGCGTGCTTTCTTGGGTATTACATCTTACTGCAGACAATGGATAACACATTTTTCCTTGTTGGCCAAACCTTTGGTGGCATTAACTTGTAAAGATACACCGAATCCCCTCCCATGGTCTGAAGAGTGTCAGAAAAGTTTTTCCGAATTGCGCAATGCATTATGTTTGGCTCCTGTGTTGGGTACCCCCGACTACAGTAAGCCCTTTACATTGTATGTCCATGAGAAAGAAGGTTGTGCATTATCAGTGTTGACACAGTTGTTCGGAGACAAGCAGCGTCATGTGCGTATTTTTCGTCGACTTTGGACCCGGTAGCTAAAGCATTGCCAAGTTGTTTAAGAGCCACAGCAGCAGCAGCTGTTTCTATTCGACAGTCTGCTGGTTTAGTGATGAATAATACATTGGTTGAGATGGTTCCACATGCAGTGGACACGTTGTTAAACAGGACCAAGACACAGCACTTAACTAGTGCTCGATTGTCAGGTTACGAATTAACACTGTTAGCGAGTCATGTGCACATAAAACGATGCAACACGCTTAACCCAGCCACGTTGTTGCCGATTGAAACAGAGTTAGATACTTCTGAACAGCATGATTGTTTTCTCAGAACAGAAGAAGAAACGAAAGGGAGAATAGATCTTAGTGACACTCCCCTTGCAAAGTGTGATGGTACCTTATGGGTGGATGGTTCATGCTTCAAGCTTCCGAATGGAGATACGACTGCGGCATATGCTGTTACGACTTTGCATACGATTGTTGAAGCTGCACGTATCCCACATAATTCAGCCCAAGCAGCAGAGTTGATTGCACTTACGAGAGCGTGTGTGTTGTCGAAAGGAATGAAAGTGAACATATATACCGACAGCCAGTATGCATTTGGTGTGGCTCACAGTTTTGGACGATTGTGGAAAGAACGTGGGTTCCTGACTTCGCATGGAGCTAAGATTCAGCATGGCCAGTTAGTGAATGAGCTTCTCGAGTCACTTACTTTGCCCTTGCAAGTTGCGATTGTGAAATGCAGTGCACATAAGAAGGTGACTGATGATGTGGGTCGTGGAAACGCATTTGCTGACGAAATAGCGAAAGAAACAGCGAGGAATGTGATGAGTCTAATGTATGTTGCGGGCCCTGCAAGATGGATTGGTGACTTTGGAATATGTGAAGACACGATAGAGAGTGTAAAATCTATTCAAGCAGAAGCTACCGAGAAGGAATTGAGTGTGTGGAGAGAAAGTACGGGTAAAATGGATGCCAATGGTTGTTGGATTGAATTGTCGGAGCATCAGAGATGGCTGTTACCCGATGCGTATGTGCTTGCAGTGGTTACGATGGCCCATGGAATGTCTCACATCAGTGTGAAAGGGATTTGTAAGTTGTTGGCTCCGGTATGGCAAAATGCTGGAATTCCTAAGTGTGCAGAGAATGTGGTCAAGAATTGCATGGTATGTCTGAAATACAATCCTGGTAGGGGAACCCCAACTCCAGCTGGTCATTTTGCCCCTCCAACGTATCC
The DNA here is from genome assembly GCF_964261635.1 of Lissotriton helveticus. Taxonomy (NCBI): domain Eukaryota; kingdom Metazoa; phylum Chordata; class Amphibia; order Caudata; family Salamandridae; genus Lissotriton; species Lissotriton helveticus. The sequence goes on from NC_136063.1 coordinate 974,490,932, forward strand.
GTTCGAGGTTTTGCAGCTAGATTTCATCCACATGGAAAGGTGCAACAATCTGAAATACGTACTCGTTGTTGTTTGTGCCTTTTCAAGATGGATAGAAGCATATCCCCTGAAGGACAACACTGCCTTGTCCACAGCTAAAGCCCTTGTCAAGGAATTCTTCCCTAGATTTGGAATGCCTAGAATGGTCTGGAGTGACAATGGGAGTGAATTTGTGGGTCGTGTGATGAAGAAAGTATGTTAAGGGCTAGGCATCCACCAGAAATTTCACGCTGCAAATCACCCCCAATCAGCTGGACTGGTAGAATGCTATAATGGCACGCTTAAGCTTAAACTGGCCAAAATTCAGGCGAGCTCTGGTCTTAAATGGCCTGACGCTCTGCATTTGGCACTCCTATCAACAAGAATGACTGTGCATTCGCGAGTGGGACTTAGTCCATACGAAATAGTCTTCGGCCGCCCGGCCAACATATGGGGAGTGCCAAGGCCCACAAAATTTAGTGAAATCGAACACCCATTTTTGCTTGACTATTTGTACGAATTGACGGATAAATTGCGTGTTTTACACCAACAGGTTCACGATACTCTGCCTCAAGCCTCTGAAGTTCCAGGTCATCACATCCGAACCTGGATCCTGGGTGCTGGTGAAAATTTTCCAGCGAACAAAGAACGACCAGCCCAGGTGGACCGGCCCTCACCTCGTCCTTCTGTCAACGATATCAGCTGTTCGTGTAGAAGGGAAGAAGCACTGGATCCACGGCGTACACTGCAAGAGGGTGCCTTTGCCTCTGCCGTATGACCGGTGGGTCCAGGAGGGTGTACCCTGACACCACTGGGTTACCGGTTCGGTACCGGTTCTGAAAAACCCAGTACCTCATAATCCAATCGACTATTGGCTTGCAGGATTCACGGACCGTCTACTTATTTATGAACACTAATCAAATGTTACATAATCATTCTGATTCCAGAATACTAACGAAGTCTAACTACCACCTGACCTAGACCACCTACTCCAGACGGGCCAATTGTTCAGTAAGTCTGCATTTCCATTACGTTTTTGCCTTCAAAAATGCATAGATGAGATGGAGGACACGTGCATAAATTTGTGCATACACCAAATTGTTGGTTGGTTGCGTCTGATGTTGTTCTGCTACTGACTGACAATACTAAGCCTACCACTCACTAAACAAACTACAAAAGGTTCTACGGAGGACTGGGGTAAGCAGCACTCAGTGACAGAGGAGGCATCACACAGACCATAAAAAAATATGAACTAATTCTAAGTAAACCTAGTATCCATCCACCACTATTTCACAGAAGGACAATGGAGGGACTAGACTCTCTCTAGCAATAGCATTAACTAACTTCAGTTCTCTAAAGTAAACTATTACATTAATCAGCCCAAACTAGCGCAAAGTTGCAAACAAGTAAGAGCAGCGCCGAGCACATGTGTCCTACAATCACAGAAGATTTTGAAACGTAACTAACCTGCAATGTAAGCACCAGTAATCCAGTTATTCGTCATAAAAGTATACACAATACTTATACTACTATATATTAGCTACTCACCAAGCCCCACGACCTCGACCCCTAACAGGTCCAACAGGTCCTGCTCCCGGTCCAGGATGTCGGACATTCAGTGGGCCAGCTGGTTGTGGGTGCGCCGGATCCCAGAGCAGCGAAAAACTGTCCGGCGCACCTTCGCCCACCGGCTCCTAGGTAAGGTATCCGGAGCCTGGTCTGCCACCTGCTGCCAAGGTCAAGTGAAGGTGGCGCTGGATGAAGAAAACTAGGGCGGCCGCCTCCGCCTCTCCAAAAAGCTGCCGGGCCCGCACCCCTGCAGGGCGCATTCTGCCGCAAGGTAGCTGGCTCTTGGGCCCAGGCGCCTAGCCCTTGGAGCCGGTACTACTGCCCTTGGCCATGGTTCTGGAGTGGAGGCGAAAAAGAAATGTTAGAACAGAAAGAAAAAAGTTAGGGGGAAGAAGTAGGAGCTTAAAGAAAAAAGTAAAATAAAACAGTAGAAAAGTAAAAAAACACAGTAAAAGTAGAAATAAAATGCAAAATATAAACTTAGGGACAGAGAGAGATAGATGATAAGTAAAAAAAGTCAGAAAAACATTGTCAAAAACTAAGGATTGCAAAGATTAGGTAAGGATAGAAAACTAGGCCCAGAACCATAGCATAGAGTGAAAAAACAAGATGGCTGGGCCCATCGCGACCGTGTCGGTAAGTTCGGGCGATATTTCCCACGAGAACGCACTAGTCGGCGCGAACAAGTAAATAGCGTTCCCAAACATGACATGCGCTACGCGAACATGCTATACGTGACCCGGAACAGGAAATAAGGCATCGCGAGCAGACGGGACAATTGAAAAAACAAGATGGCCACACCCATAGGTGACTGCATGAGTAAGTTCGCGAGCTACTATCCCCCGATCACGCAAACAGCGCCCTGAACATGCACAACGCGCTCCCGAAAAAAAGCATTGCGAATGGGCGCGATAAGCAGCTACGTGCGCTTGCGAAGGTACACGTAGCTTGCGTAGTGCAAAAACATCTTTGTGAAGCTTCGCATAGCATGACTACGCGCACTACGCCCAGGCCTAATCCATAGGCAGAGAAGAGAAAGTGCAGTAAAGGGGTGCAGAGGAAGTAGCAGATGTGACAATTTTTAGATGTAAGGGCTATAAAGAGAAGGGCAGTGAAGAGTTGCTGAGATTAAAGGGATATGTAACAGTGAAGAGTACGGGGACATGGTGGGAGTACGTAGAGAAGAGATGCTGGGTCTATAGAGTGATGTTTAAGTGAAGCAAAGAAGGGGCTGGTGAAGAGGCTGCAGTATAACACGCAATGAGTGCACTGCACCTCAAAGTTGCTTAGGGTTTTTTTAAATGATTATTTGAGATTTTGAGATGTTTTGATATTTCACCTCCGCCATCCAACTAGTCTCTACACTGTCACCATTTACAACCATAAACTTTACTGCTTCCGTTTGAAGATGAACAAAGAAGCCAATGTCCAAAAGACCCACGAGTCCAGTACTGGCCTTACAGTTTACTTGCTGTCATATGCTAGAGTCTAGTTGTGATTATTAATGTGACTCAAGACTAAAATCATGCATTATATTATTAACTAAAAACCCATGACTGGATAATTCTGTCCTTGATGGTATGAAGTCTTCTGTCAACAGATTAATAACAAGGTAATAACAAGGAGTGTGCCCTTGTTGCTTTGTTAATTACAAATTATTCAAATGTTCTGGTGGAAGAAGCCTGAACTTTTGATTTAAGACACCATGGTGTTAAGCACGTTTTGCTCAGATCTAGAAAAGAAGAAAAGCATGACTGCCAACAGCTCTCATGTCAGGTGGGGCAAAAAGCCAGGTATGGTGTGTGCATGCTCAGATGAGTGTGTCGCTTTAATGTAATTTGAACATTGAAACGAAACGTATAGAGCAGCACTTGGCATTTCCCAGCATGCAATGTATGGTAATAATATATTTGTGTAATTATATATGGTTTCAGCACGTGTGAGTTGCAATTGACAACAACGACTGGCTGTGTTTTGCAACAATAATATTTATAGGCACCATGCCGCTTTTACACTTTACATAGTCATAATGAAGGGAGTATTGCGGGCGTTTCATAGAAATGGATATAATCCATCGCCTGGCCTTATATACACCAACGCGCTGGAATTCAGAAACACGCGTTATCCCGTTTCTGTCACTCAAGCCTGTACGCTCAATAAAGTTTAATTGATGAACTTCAATAGCCTCCAATGAAGTCTGTAAAGAGAGACTATTCCAGGGGTAATTGAATTAGAAATATGTCTCCATCTTAAAATCACAATCCATACACGATCTAGCAGCAAAACCTAGTTCAATGGATAAAACTCTTTGCTCAGTCAGTCTTGCGTGTAACACCTAAGGGAGCACAATGACATTAATTAAATTGTTTTCCATACATACACAAGATATTATCTGCGCTATTTCTTTGTTGTTTGTTTCGAAAATAACACTTGGAACTAGGCTGTTTGAAAAGTGTAAGCAAGACATTCTTAGACAATTGTTTATTTATTTGTCCAATTGTGAGCCGTATTATGTTACAAAGAGTTTAACATGTATTGCAGAGTTGAAAACAGACTATTATAATGGAGTGAGTGGATTGAACTACGAGTATGTCTTCACTCTTTATTGTTGTAGTTTGTTTGTCACACGGAAGCTATGCACAGTTTAAAATGGCAAATTATTTTCATGCAAAATTGTCGTTGAGCAAGCCTGCTGGGCAGGCGAAATGCGTCTGACTTTTGTTTCAGCTGACATATTAAATATATTTTGCCAAACGACACGGCGTCGACATTCCGTTTTTATATATATATAGGCATGTGAACAAGGGCTTTTCAAGCCCGAAACGCGTAGTGCCCTCTTGCCTACCGACTATTTTTCAATAAAAGAACCTGTGAAGCGCACCTGGTGGTCCGTCTCCTCTGTTCCCTCGCCGATCTGACTTCTGTCTGACTCGGAAGTGGTGTTTGGAGTTTCCGCATATATATATATATATATATATATATATATATATATATATATATATATATATATATATATATATATATACACACACACCAGCCACCGCCTGTCCTTAGGGGCTGATGGGCCACGTCCCCTCACCTTTTTGTCCAACAATAAGAGTGTCTGTCAGGCTGAGCAAAGGTCAGTCTGACAGACACTCTTTATTTCAGGCCAGTCAGCCAGGGGCTGGACATGCACTAAATGTGCAGGCTTCCTGGCTGCCTGAGCTGAATGTTGCTGGGTTGAGGATGCCTGACCTCCGCAGCTCAGCAAAGGTCCTCGAGGCACTCCCCCTCGTGATGAGGGGGAGCGTCACTGGACCTGGGTGCTTCAGTTTAAAGCCGTGAAGTGCTCAGGGCCGACTGTCAATTGGTGACACCTTGTCACAGAATGGGGTGAGGTCAGCAGTCTCAGTGACCCCATCTCACTCTGTGATCAAGTTGGGACTGCTGCCTTCCCTCATCGGCTGACCTATGGTCAACCAATGAGAGAATGCAGCAGTCCCAACACTCCTGGGACCTCTGAGGCAGTGTGATTTACTTTTGTATTAATGTTGGGTGCATGAGAGTGTGCATGGGTCAATATTTGGGAATGTATAAGGGGCGTAACACAGGCCCCCCCAGCCCCCGCAATGCGGGGGGCCCTCAAGCTTCAGGGACCCCCCTCAGCACAGTACTCTGGCGTCGGGTGTGTGCGCAATATCGAGACACCCCGGCGGGGCCTGCTGCCCTCAGCACTAGTCGCGTTGCAGCATTCTAGTTGCTGTGGCGCCGCAGGGGAATGTCATGTGACCTCGCCTCCTGGCTGGTCCTGGAAGTGAGGTCCGACCGGACTCAGGAAGCGGGAATTAGTGGAGGCGTGTTGCACGCCAGCAGGAGTGCAGCCCAGCACCATGACAAGATATTTAGGTAGGTCACAGACAGTTAAAGCAGTCTTTAACTGACCTAAATATGGTAGTGGGTGCTCCACCCAAGAGCAGGGTGAGATTCCTGCACAGTCGTCTGCACACAGGTGGAGGGGAGACACTGATTCTGTTTCACACTACCCGGCTGAGCCCTGTAAGATGGGAATGAGCTAGGAGAAGCTGCGTCTTGCGACAGAGAGGCGCTAGTGTTGCTAAACTGGGGCTGTCTCATGGTGCGGCGGACTGACGTCACCTTTCATGCAGCTCCTACTTGCGAAGTAAGGTGTTACTCTAGGCACTGAGAAGACACTTGGAAGGTACCTTTCTCGGCGGGGGGACCAGGGCCAACTCTGGGGTCGTGTGAATGCCAACCTATCAGGTCTCACTTCCAGGACATATGAATTCAAGAAACTTCGTCAGTGTGATAAGTGAGATGAAACAAATTTGTGTGGGTCATATAAATGCGGGTGTGGCTTAAAATATGTGAAATGTAATCATGTGTTTGAAAAATTCATTAATGGAGTCTTACTGACAAAGTGTAACCCTAGTTAGCAGGCAGCCAGGTATTTATTTAACAGGTTACAAAGCACTGGAGGTGGTGAATTTAAGTGTATTCTCCTGCACTGCTTGCTGCCGCTGGCGCTGCCCTCCCCGAGTCAATGGGAATAACCTGGTTACTCAGTTGGAATGTTCGAACAACAAGATCCACCTCTAACAGGTTTTCCTGTGAGCCAAGATATGACAGGCATACACAGTATTTGTTAAAATACCCCTCACGCACCAAAAGGTCCCTTGGTGTCATGCTTCATCATCGGGGTCTTCCCGGTGCATCCACCCCAGTGCTTTTTAAGCACTACCTCTTCACTCCCTATTTTGATTTTTGCTTACTCAGTTGGAATGAACTACTTTCTTATGCCTGGAGACAGCAGTGGTAGAACTTAGAATCAACTGTGGAAGTCGCCGCAGGACCCCGAGAAAAGGCCTCACCATCTCCGCCTGCCTTCAGTCCCATATCTTCAAAAATAGGGAGTGCCTTGAAACAGGCTGAATTCAGGCACTAAGCATGCTTAGAAGCCTCGAAAATACTTCAGCGCGCACTGCAAAACAATAAAAAACATAATGATAATTGACTTGCTGTTTAAAAAAACGAAGGTCCTTTACATTGCACCCATCATCCAGGACGGTGAGACGATTTAGGCAGAGATGCCGGGGGCCCGCATTGAAAGCAAGTAAGTGCACTCTGCATTTCACAGAGAGCTATTTATTTCCGTGTGAATTTCAACCCAGAGCGCAATATATTTTGGCAACCCTAATCTGTTACTGCAAACGTGTGTCCCAATTTGGAATTCACACCTGAGACATGTTTTACAAAATGTATTTTAAAGGTATCCGTGTAATTTACTCTCATACACGAGCACCACAGATTTACCACTAATCCTTGATTCACATCATGTTTTATGACGAGGAGTGCCCATTTCCGCACCTCTCAGCCAAGTACCATCAATTGGATAAATGTGTTTGTAAAAAATATACCTCTAAAAACAGCTATTTCCGATCGCCTTACACTTCCCAAGCTCTGGTCTGTTTTTTTTGTGTCCGATGTTAGTGCTTAGAAGCAGGCACTCTATGTCATGCATTATCCATGCTGCTCAGTCTTTTCACCAGGGAGGTTGAATGCTTCTTTCCCACTCAGCATGCCCCTGGCCACCTCTATGCTTCCTAAGTGCCCCTCTATTTCTGGTGCTTTGCAGCAGTTTTAAAATCTTAAAGTTTCTCATTGCTCAAATTGGCTTAATTAATATGTTTCACTTGTCCTAATTGCTTGACTTTTCACATGGGAAAGTGTCACTCATAGTTGCTGAAATGGCACTCATAATTCGGCTGAAATTATGAAAATGTCACACAAAGCAATCTGAAACCTTTGCAGCTATTTGGCTCCATTTTTGTCACCAGAACTCCAGCTGTCCCTTGCTTTTCTTGTAGAGTAACTTAGTGGGTTAAAGTATCAGTAGAACACTGCATTAAACCTACAGGCTATGGTCTGAATACCTTCAGTACAGACTTAGACCTTCATCCTCCCAAGAGTGATAAAATGAGTGTACCGTGTGTGTGAAGGTAACACATAATGCGGTCCAATAGGATTTGGCACAAAGAGCTACATGTCACACAATGGTCTATGAGTGTGGACTCCTCCTCCATGGTGCTCTATGTGCAGCAAATGTGAGTTTGCATCCAAAGCTTCATGCTGTCTGCTTTCTTTACAGCTATGAAAACAACCACTACATGTGGCAAATCCAGGACCAGGACCTAGACAAGACCTGTGTAATTGGCAGGCAACAGCACTACACTGTTTCATATCACTTAGTTAAATAAATGAATGAGGTGAAGCTGAGGCAAACCTCTACTGTGCATTCTCATCCAAACACGACCAAAACTGGAAACGCACATTTTAAAAGCAAGGAACATTGTGGGCGTTTTTATTATGCTCCATTTGTTAAGAATAAATTAACAACCATGTCAGTTCTTGATCATTGTTCATGCTTCTCCACGCCAACCATCCCACAAACAGGGGCGGCTCTAGGCTCATGGAGGCCCTGGGCAGGGAGCGTAGGTATGGGGCCCCAAAAGAGGTGGTCCAGGCGGGGCGGAGTGCGGAGGCCAGTGAAGAGGGGGGGTCAGGGTGTTTGGAAGTGGAACAGAGCCAGAGGCCGCCAAATCCCAGCCAGGGGCCACCACGCAAATATGTATCCATCCTCAGAGGATTATTATATTAAGGATATATATTGGCGTGGTGGCCCCTGGGGTTTGGTGGCCCTGTGCAGGTGCACAGCTTGCCCATGCCTACGGCCGCCCCTGCTACAAACTCTCATCTTTGATTTCTATTTACTTTCTTCTCCAGCCACAACTTTTGACTACATGCATGCCTTTTGTTTAATCTAAAAAACAGTTTCCTTGAATGTTCTCAAAACGTTTTGTCTTTGATCCTGCATCCACACATCTTTTGCCCACTCTGAATCCAAGTCCTCCTTCCCATCCAGCATTCAATTTATTTGTTAAAACTCCCCTCCATTCTCTATTCAACTATTTTCCTTCCATGTTTTTGTCTTCATATCTCTCATGACCTCCTCAACTCACCACTAGCACCCTTGAACTGTCAACCCGCATTGCTTTTTGTCCTCCACCTTTTCTAACTCAATTTTTTCATGTTTCATATTTGCATTTATAAGGCAATACAGTACTTGTTGATTGGATTTACCAATAATGAAATTGCTGTGAGGTAATCCCATTGCACATACGTGAATTTGTGTAATTTCTGTTTCTCTCAACATTGGTGTTTCACTAAGTATATTAACACTAAAACAATTTTACACTGCAGTCGCAGGTATGATTATCTCCCCCAACCAAGCCTATCATCTATCAGTCTACCATCAATATCTAACACATGGTTATCTATTCTTGCAGAAACAGTGACGTATGGCCTTTAACACTGGCTGCTTCACCCTAACTGGTTGTTTATAAGTAAACTCTTTTATAGGAAACTGACGTAGTCACAACCTTACATGCACCCATCACGCTCCATGCCAAAACAGATAGGTAAAAGACATTCGGCCAGATTCATCAAGCCAAAATCGGCTCGCAAAGGGCCAGATTCTGAGAATCTGGCCCTTTGCAAGCGCTATTTATGCATTTGGGATTCATCATCCCAAATGCAAAAATCTCAAATCTGGAAATCGCTAAATTGCGAATAACTGCATTTAAGGAATCTGATTCCTTAAATGCAATTCATGTACCATTTTAAAATTGCGAATTCGCAAGCTGGGGGCGCTATTTACCGCGAAGTCTAACTACGTGGTAAATAGCGAAAACTTAGAAAAATGCACTTTAGTGCATTTTTCTAAGTTGTATGTTACACACACACATGTCCTTTGGACATGTGTGTGTGCAACACCAGTGTACATTACCCTTTATGGGGTGCTACAGGGTGTCCCTTGGACACCCTGGCACCCTTGAAATCGCTTCCTTATTTGCGATTTGCTAATTGCTAATCTCAAATAAGGATTGACTCCCTTTTCATTCCTATGGGCCTTTAGGCCCATAGGAATGAATGGGAAAGCCATTCCTTATTTGCGATTAGCAATTAGCGAATCGCAAATAAGGAAGCAGTAGAAATCGCAAAAAATATTACGATTTCTACATGCATCCCGTTTTGCGAGTCTTTAATAGCGATTCCTTAATATTCGCTATTAAGGACTCACAAAACAGGACTTGGATGAATCTGGGGGATTGTAATTTACAACGCCAATAGCTCCTAACTCTCGCAAATGCGAGACCTATTGTATTGCAAATGCTTATTGATTTTAACTGCTGCTTTTCCAAATCCACATGTGAAGCAAGATAAGCGGAAGTTATGGAATCCATTTGTAGCATTAGAACAATGGAAAATGTTAGATACACATTTTTCTACCTGTAAAGTTACTGTAAAATTTCAAGTCAGATTGATGCCTTATGAAGGGATTTTAGATTTTTCTGGTATGAATCAACTGGGCATTTGGCATGAGTGACGAGACAAGATCAGAGAGAGTGCCTGCTTTAACACTGATGGCACCTGGGGCAATTTTGTTTGTTGACACAAAAAACCTTCTCCACAGATTCCCCCCCACTACCACACTGACACTCCAACATTGCCCCTTATCTCTCCATAGCCCTTCTCTCATGCATGCAATTCTGTTTTATACTGCTGTGTGTAGTTGGAACACTGGAGTTGTGGTGTAGGCTAAGGCAACTACCAAGGCGTTATGTATTTCAAAGTGAAGTAAAGGTGTAAACCGATGGTACGTTAACCTATGTATATCCTGCTGTCACAATCATTACAATACCCAGACTCTAAAAGCCCACAACAAGGGTTTCAATGCTTAGGTGTTCAAGTCGTTGCATCAGCTTCTTACACTTTTATATTTCTTGTCTGGATGTGTGACTCCTGCTGTGGTCTTTTGAATGGTGAACTAAATGAGTCCACAATATGTATATCTTCTCTTATTCCCCCCCCTCCCTCCCCTCCCCACCATGGCATGGGATTTGCCAGGCAGAATATCATATCACCAGGCAGGCAATACGTTAATCCTAAAATTTCTTCTTGAATGCTGCTAGTTTGTGACCTGTTTAGTTGGTTGTTTAGTAAATAAAAAAAATCAGTGAGGTACTCAGCATTGTATCTCGAAGTCTGTTATGAAGCGCTGTGGTTATACTGAATAGGCAGCTACCTCTGTTATTATATGATATCTCTTTATTAATGTAATAACTGCACTTTCACAATTGCTTTATTAACCTTCTTGCTTTCTCATATTTGCTTGAAAATGCACCATATGCCCACTCTTTTTTTCAAAATTTTCTCGGGGGGAGAACCCCCCCCCCCATCCCCCTTAGGCTGTAAGGGCTCGCTTGCTCGCCGCGGTGCATTGCAAAACAAATTTTACACACACCACTTTCAAATGTCACCAGCCGCCACAAAAGGAGGGGGTCCCACCACGTACCTTGCAGGGGGGCCCCCTCAAGTTTCGTTACACCACTGGAACGTATGCTGTGAATTGGTGTGTGTGCACGTGTGAATGCATGAGTGTGAGTAAGTGTGTATCCTGTCAGTCCCTCTCCCTCCTACAATTACCAATCGCCACTGATTAACACACACACCTATACACGTGCGTTAACAAGCGCAATTTTCCATCATAGGCCGCTCCATCAGTTTTTTTCTGAGATCCTTTGGGCGCGCTCCTAAAATCCATGTTTGGAGACGCCATTGCACGGGCCACTAGAGGCTATTAACTTAAACAACTTGTCCATGTCTCTTCTACTGCTCTGTTTTCTTGGTTTGTGTGAACTGGTTGTAAACAGGTAATTAACCCATTTAGAAACGATGTCCAGCCTTCCAACAATAAAACACGTCTGAATGTTTTTAGTTATAAAATGAAATGAAACAAAAGCAGTAAGCTCAAGGTAAGCAGAAAACACTGCACGAACAGAAAACAAATGAGGAAATAAAATTGAAACGCTGTAGACATCTAGTAGGAAATATTGACTGTGCATGCGTCGTCAGTCTATGGAAAAGTTCTCACCATATGGAGAACTCAGGCATCTGCTGCCTATATTACTCACTCAATGTGACTTGATGAAATATTTATAAATAACTTCAAAGAATTATGCCGGATAGCCTCTCGTGAGTGGGTGTCTGAGGTATTCATAACTGAGGATAATGAAATCAAAGTCACATGCTCCCTTCCCTGAGGAGATAGAGGTGGAACTGGTAGTGGTGGCTGAAAGGATGATGGCATGCACTTTTTTGTGTACGTGATACAATGTACGTATGCACAAATTCTTCACTGTTGTGCGGAAATTCAATCTACCTGATAGAACGTTCACGGTTTTCAAGTAAAATATCATACACGTGAAGTCACCTTTCATTTCTAGTCTACTGACAAGATTTATGTAGAAGAAAGAGAATTTCCGAAAAAGTGACTGAGGCATATGGGTTCCAGGTGTATTCTAAGGGGAGTATGCACAGGCCACACATTACATTAAATATATCTTTCACTAATGCATCATAAACAAGATAAAAATCCGGGTCAGGGACATGTGGACCGGAGCTCTGCTATATCATACGCTTATTTACTAGTCATTTACATATTTTATCCCACTCGGAATATCACTTACAATAGTTAAGCATTTATCGCCGTTTAGAATCTTGGAGTCTAGGTGAGCTGTTATTCCAGATATAAAATAGTTTTCATACCAGACCCCAACTGCATCGAGCAAGACAGTCTCCTATGTGGTTTGAGATGGTTCTCCAACCAAAGAGGTCTTCAGATAAAATTGTCCCAACTGGTGCATTTGACAGGTTCCTAACATGCCAGCTAATAGTCCATAACATGCATTTGTAAATGGGAACCATTCACATATTTCAACACTTCAGAATATGCCATAGTACCCACGAGCAAATCGTGTAAGCACTGATAAGAAACTTATGCATCTGGTACAAGACAATGGACGCACAGCAAGAAACTACGCGCGGCGCAAAAGAAGTGGAGTCTATCTTATCCATTGTGCCCACCTTTGAAGAAACTGTCGGTTGAAATTCGTGCCAGTTTTAAATAGGTTTAGAACATTTATGTTTATGCACATTTGTATTTCTTTCTGGGTGACGGGTTTCTTCCAGAGAGGCTGTGTGTTAATTATCAGGATGGTGCATTAGTACATTGGGGGCAGAATATTTATACAAATTGATGATGGAGAATTAAACAATGCATGATTTAAGAAATTTTCAGAGGTTGGGTTAGTGAGAAGACAGGGCTCTTCACCAGCGCGAGACAACTGTGCATTTCCTCAAGACTAGAGATGCAGGTCTCAAGGATGACTTGAGTGTGTGGGGGAAGGAGGTCAAAGCCTCCAGAGAAGATAGTCCACAAGACAGGTATTTCAAACGGCCCTAACTTAGGGCATAGACCTGCTTAGGAAGAGAGAGTTGACAGGTGTTTGAGGAACACAGCGCTCCTGGAGAAACATAGAGGGGAATGATCTTGGACGGGGGGAGGGGTGAGCCTCTATGCAATGAGTTTTAAGGAGTGCTTTAGGCTTAGATGATGACTGGTGACATGATAGAAGCAGAGAGTTCTTCTCTGCTGCAGTTTATGAGCCCGTGTTGTCAAGATGGCTGTGTTCTCCACAGATTACCCAATAGCCTTTCTGTGTCCTGGTACTAACGTTTTTCCACCCTCAGGCACAGTACTGTAAATGGAAAAGTATTACTCTGGGTCCGCTTAATTTTTGTGTAGGGGTGGTGGCAGAAACGAAGTTGGTAGCTATGAGGGGCAAACTCATAAGAAGGTGTTCAATGATAGAAATAATATGAATAATATTTTCAAGCTCTACCCCCAAAGAAATTGTAAATTGAAAAAAGTGATAGCAAAGTAATTCTCTCTTCATTGGTCACAGATAAACTGCATTTTTTTAAAGATTGATCAGGGGTTAAGACTCTTCCTACAGTGATGCAAGCCTATGATTTACTACAGGGAAGGTAGCTCAGGTACTTAATGCATTTACTGAACAGATCTGTTTGCAATCTCTGGTTTTCCTTTAAATTACAGAATAGCTGAGAGAGTTGGTGTATCTATTGCAGAGAGTAATAAACAATGTGTTAGCCGATTAGCTTTTTTTTAATTCAACATTCCTCCAACTTGGGTAAAAGTACTATTAAGTCAAAGGATGTCTTTGATGCAGGGGGTTCCCAAAACTTTGGGCTGGCTGCCCAAAGAAAATGGGCAGGGCTACCTCCCTTTGCTTCTGGTCTTCGCGTTCCAATTCCAGCTGAGAGCCTTTGGCACTTTGACCACTGTCACATCTTTGAAAAAAACTGTGAGTTTGAAAATACAATATAAGATTTGCCGCTTTCCTGACTGTTATCTCGTCCTAGTCTTAAGATTTGCCACTGGGCTCCCCCCTTTGGAGTTGTTGAGTTAATGTCTTTTGATTAGGAGTTTTAAGCAATGTTTTAACCAATGCTATTCAGATTGTATGATTGGCATTATTAGATTTTTCTTTGGTCCGAATACTTCAGCACTGTCGCCTACTGATCTACTCCAATGGGGAAAAGGAAGTCCATTGATAAAGAGGGGGGTGGGAAGAGTGAAGGGCCTCGCAGGAAAGATAGTAAAACCAAGATGACCCGCAAATTCGGTGCTACCAGTTGTGTTCTTAACCGACCTTCTGGAAGGATGCCATGACATCTTAGATCTGGCTTTGATTAAAGCTGCTTTAGACATTCATCATCCCCCTAGCTCACTTAATCCTCTCCCTAGCCTAACCTCTAATCCAATGAAAGGAATTCCGTCCATATTTTCTAAGCGCACCACGCGTAGCACAATGACTATGGTTTCAGCGCCAGATAATTGCTCCCATCTCGAATCTGCAAAAGCTACTAGCAAAGTAGGGTTAGCCCCCTCGTCCGTTGAAGTGGCAGAAAAAAGCATAAATGAAGGCACTATAGAAGTAGCAGAAATAGCCAACAGTAACACCAGTAAAACCATTTTTAATGTTCCCATGATTAATCGCCATTCTCCACTACATGGTTTATCTGAAAGTACAAAGGGAAGGCATGAAGAAGAAGGTTGAATACCCTCACCTGTAACTCAAGCTGTAGTACATCAGGTCCCTGAGACAGAAGCCCATGAAAGGAGGGGGGAGGGATCCCCTGCTGAGTATTCGTTAGTAGGGATGGATACTTGTAGGGTAATCTCTGAAATCAGGGATGAAGTTACCCTACTTAAATCGTTAATCGTATCACTTATCAAACTGGTCAAGACACTGTTGGATAATGAACGACCTAGAGCGGATACCTACATTGAGCCATCGAGCCCACATTTGAGACAGGATAAAATGCTAGGGATCAGTGTTTCCCCTAAGTCGCTAAATACCTCAGCGCCACTTGTGCCTCTTATGTCCATACAAATGTGGCACTCAAGACAAGCAAACACAAAGGTCCAGAACCCAGGAGGAACAATCGATGCAAAGTCAGTTGAGTTAGAGCTTCCTCATAGTCTAAGGTATAATCAAGATCGATCCCTCACTAAGAGCATTTTTATGATCAATGTACCAAATTTTCACCATCTTTAGCAAAATGTGAAGATGAAAACTCTTTGGTTTGGTTAATAAAACAATCCAATGTATTCGGAATATAAGAGGGTGTAGGTCTGTTATCAGGGAAGACATCTTCTGGGCAAGACAACTAAGCCATAATACCTTACCGACTTATTCGATTGAACTACATTTGAAAGACGAGACCTTGGTACATAATCTTATAGCGCTGGAAGCAAGAGCATGCTCACCCACCCCCACCAACATACAGATGAAGTACAACCCCCCTGCCAAGTTCCAGCTTCAAGTATATAGAAGGTATGATACCCGGTTGAGGATGGACTCAGTATTGGCCCTAAATGATTAAGAGGTGGGGCAGGATTTTGAAACCCCCTCGATTTCATGTCATTCAGCTAAGGTATTGACACCCTCCATCGATTCTAATATGGCTGGGGTTCTACATAGTGTCTTCATTAGGGAGATAGTAGATTCTGCACTGGCTAAGACCAGTATTATATCATTGTTAAGCTTAGATCAGAAAGTATGCTGTACTCTACCACAGGCGTGCAGCGCAATGAAGGATTCTCAAAATGCCGCAACAGTCTAGTAGAATCAACATTTACACTCTGTATACTGACATGGAATGTGGCAGGTTTAAGATCTAAGGTGGAACTCCCCCACTGGATTCAGTATATAGAGCATTTTGATATCTGCATCCTACAAGAAACGTGGGCCATTGCACTGGTCTTTATCCCCAGTTATGTTATGGTTAGCTGTCCAGCGATGAAAAGTAGACTGGGGCAGCCAGCAGGGGGGCTGATGATCTGGATTAAGATCGATCTGCAGTGCGCTGTCAGGGAGATCAAGACTAGCAGCCCAGATATTCTTGCGATCAATCTGAGGGGCAGGAACAGCAAGGGGTTGGACATTTATAATAGCTACGTCTGTGGTGTCAAAGCGGGTTCTAGATCGTTAACCATACAAGCTTTGGAAGACTGCCTTGAGGAAAGAGAGTTCCTATCTCAATTACTAACAACAGGATTTCAACACTACGTACAAACCGCTGGGCATAGAAGATCTAACAGACAGCAATAAAGTAGATGAGTTGTGTAACGTTCCTCCTCTTGATCTGCAACCTATTAAAAAATGGACCTTAACTGCTTTACAGCTTCAAGCCCTTACTCTCGAGTACGTCTTAGGGCTGCTAACAGCTGCACTTCATCTGATAAGAAGGGGGTTAACACATTCAACAGAACTGATAATGTGAGCCGGATTGATTATGTGCTATTAGATCTGAGACTATGGCCTGATGTGCTGGATATGATAGTTGGAGAAACCACAGACAGTGATCACAACCTCCTTGATCTTACTATGAAAATCATTTGGACCAAATAACTCAGCAGCACTTACACAAAGCTTGCGAATAAGGAGATATGCCCCCAAGAACAACAATAGGCGTCTTAAGTGGTCGCGTGTAGCTACTGATGATCGCAAGCTGGAAGCTATAAATCAAGCACTTCTCTACAGTACCAACAAAGTTAATGATTTACCATTGAAGCGGGACGAGCTTTCAGCAATACCGACTACTCACACATCCTTGTTTTCTGAGTTAGCTTCTTATTTCATCCTCCCAATGTCTCATCGCAAGAAGACATCAGACGACTCTCATTTCTCCTGGTTCACCCCGAAGAGTAACAAGCTGAGGCTTGAGTTGGCAGCAGCGATAAGAGTAAACGAAGTAGAAGAGATATGACTGGCCAGGAACCATTACAAACTAGTGCAGGCTTAAGCAAAAAAAGGAGTGGACCGAGAACCGCTGGCTCCAAATTTGCGATGCCTTCCAAAGGAAAGACTCCCAGCTGTTATGCTTGTTAGTTATGAAGGGTGATGCTGAAAAATCCAAACCACCGACAAGTAACATTTCTGAGGCTGCCTGGTTCGAACATTTCTCAGCAGTCTACACAGGATTGGAAGAGTTTGACTCGAAAGACCCCCTCATGGATTATAGAAGCAACCAAATAAGTATCAACCTTTTTTTCTCAGCTGAGATAATGCAAAGTATTTGCACCATAGTCAAAGCAAAGCGTCTGGCCCTGGAGATGTTTTCCTGAGCAACATCCCAAACTGGACTAACTATATTCTGACTTTAGCAAATGGAATTGCTGAAGGGGCTCTGATACCGCTGTCATGGAAGTGAGCCAAAGTCATTCCAGTATTTAAGAAGGGGGATTGTTCGCTATCCTCCAATTGTAGGCCAATCAGCCTAATCTATGCCCTAAAGAATGTTTTCTCCAGTGCCCTACTTAACAAAATCACAGACTGGATGGAGAAAAACAACATACAATACCCCTTCCAAGTGGGGTTCAGGAAGAAAGTGATCAAGTTTTCCGTTTCACCTTGCAGGCCTGGAAGACAGTACTATTAGAACAGGGTAGTCTTACACTGCCTTTATTGACTTAAAGTCAGCTTTTGATATTATACCTAGGCCTAAACTATGGCAGGTTTTACGTGACCAGGGGCTCCCACATGACATTTTGGCTTTTCTCATTCGGGTACATGAGGGAAATTACACAAGGGTGCGATGGGGGGGATCAAGGCCAGCTGTCAGATCCAATTAAAGTTGCTACAGGGTTACCGCAGGGCTGTGACCTGGCACCCGCCTTCTTTTCGTTGTTCATAAATGGAGTGGTGAAGCACCTAGGCTCACGCTGATGCCCCCAAAATGGAGGGGGGGGGGGGGAATTACAACTTTACTGTTCGCAGATGACACCCTGCTGGTCTCAAAACGCCCCAGTGGCCTACGGCTGCTACTTGACCGTTTTATGTCCATCTGTAGATCAAGAGGATTAGAGATCAATACCTCAAAAAACAAGCTTATGTTGCTAAGTCTGCACAAATCATTCAAGGGCAAATTATTATTGGGGGGGACCCCTCTGGCGAGAGTTGACACTTTGAATATTTGGGCGTAAATGTCCTGGAAACATCACATCTCGAAACGAACCCTTCAGCAGAGGAAAACCACAGGGGCAGTATTAAAGGAACATAGGGCTTCGCAAACTAGGCCGACAGCAGCATTGCTCCAGATCTACGATCAGAAAGTGGTAAGTTCTGTTCATTACGGAGCTAAACTTTGGGGGTTCGACAACCTAGAGGGCCTTCTCCACACAGAAAATACATTTCTGGGGCCCCTCAGCTCTCTCCCACAGAGTGCTCCACTCCTCCCCCTAAGGCTTGACATGGGCAGATCCTTAATAGTGGACAAAGCTAGATTATGCTCCCTTCTCTTTTGGTTACATCTCAAAAAAACACCTGAGCTTATCCACTATGTGGCTGCCCTTGAAGAAGTCTGTAGCATAGACCGTTTTTAAAAAATTGGGTGGTTTAGTAACATCCAGACATCCCTACTTGCGGTTGGCCTGGGGAATCTGTGGGCTGAGTCTGACATTAGTTTGTTACCTAGTTGAGACTGCGTCAAGACCAGTCACTGGAATTGGGTAGATCAGAGAAACATGTCATTTTACAGATGGCCGACTTACAACAGAATTTCTAGTATTCAAGGTATTTAGGGGGCCATTAGGATGGCGGGCGGGCAAAGCCCGCCCGCCACCCTATCGGTAAACGGGACCGCCCGCCTCAAGGGCGGGGGTCCCGAAATGTGCATTAGGATGCACCCGCCACGGTGGCGGGCGCAATCCTCATGTTAACATTGTGGCGGGCGGTGCTCACTGCACCGCCCGCCACAATCTGAAAAGCAAATGCACGCATTTGCAAACAGGAAGCGGCAGGCACCCCGTGGTGGCTGCTGCTTGGAGTATGCAAATGCAGGGGGATACCACAGGTACCCCCCATTGCAACGAACACCTCGGTCAGCACCAGGGGGGCCCGCAGGGGGCCCCCAAACCAAAGACCGCCTGCCTATCCGCCACGGAAAGGCGTGACAGAATGCCCATTGTAATATGGCTGGCGGTGTCTAACAGACACCGCCACCATATTAAACATATTCCGCCCCGGCTGCAAGGCGACCGGGGCGGAAAACAGGCGGGCGGTGATTTTCACCACAGCGGTCCCCCCCGCCATCCTAATATGGTGGGGGGGAATTTGGCAATGGATGTCGGGCGGATTGCCTCCGCCAGGCCGGCGGTGGCTACCGCCAGCCTGGCGGAGGCAATCCGCCCGACATCATTATGGACCCCTTAGTATGTATGAGCAGTATATGGAGGTTATCACCATTCTGAGTGATAGGAAGCTATACATACAGTTCAGATTTGGTACTTTCCCTCTGAATTAATTTACAGCTGCCTGGCAGAGGGGATCCGATGACGCATCACGCTGCTGTCCCCCTGTTCAGGGGCACATGAGATGATTAATTACGTTTTCTTTGCATACCCACTGTATACACTCCTGATGCGCAAGTGCTTAGCCCCCGTCTGCAGGCAGATGGGTACACAATGTCATCAAGAGGTACTACGTATTCTAAAAACAGGCTCCGGGCCATTACTAGCTTGTGCAGTAGCCACATTTCTGGGAAAAATGTGGCTTATTAGAAGGCTTAGATTGACGAATGGCTAAACCATCTACTGTAGTTCTTTAACAACTATACCTGGCCCCATTAGTCTATAGCTACAGTTACTATGCAGATTTCCTTATTTATGCATTTATGCCCTACCTATTTGAGCATTTGTTTCTCTTTTATTGGGGTCAAACACTGTAAGCTGCGTCTGTACTGGTTATATAACAAGTATGCATAATGGTAACCCTGCACTATATGCACTAGCACTTTTTTCCTTTTCTACCTTTCTTGTGAAGTTTTATGTCAGAGAGTATTTTTTGGACTTCACTTTTGCTCAGATTTAACTCCAATTATATGAAGGTTCTTTCCATTACAATATCTGTAAGTCTAGCTGTTTTAATCGAAAGAGCTATTCAGCTGAAACGTGGAAACTGTGCTCATTAGATATTAATTGCATGTTTTTAGTAATGTTTATTGATAGTACATGCTTTATTTTTTTAATGTAACATTTAGTAGGGCTACATCAAGTGTGAGCCTCATATTTGATACACCCTTATCTAAAATCTTTTTTTCTCTTTTTAATGTTTTTTTTAATATATTTTTTATTTTTATCTACTTTCTTATGAAGACGCTATCTTATTTACAGTCAGCTAACATTGTATATAGAAACAATTTAAGACATTGTATGTGTTGGCGAATCCACTACTTTGTATCCTTTGCACTTTGATGCTCATAATCGACCGAATAAAGGGGCATATTATCAAGTAAGGGCGTTACATTATCGCCGCTTTTATCGGCAGGAAACTGCCGATAAAGCGGCGATAATGGGCTTGATAATATGCTCTATGAATTCCAATCGAAGCCAATGTTAGATGTCTTCACATCTAACATGGGCTTTGATTGGAATTCATAGAGCATAATATCAAGCCCATTATCGCCGCTTTATCGTCAGTTTCCTGCCGATAAAAGCGGCGGTAATGTAACGCCCTTACTTGATAATATGCCCCAAAGTTTCTTGACTGGACAAAATATTTTCAAGGGGTCTGGGTTCGAATGTGGGGAAGTCTGACCACCTGTCAGCTGGAAGTGAAATGCAACAGTTCCCCATTGCAAAGCCCACTGAACTTATGCGAAGTAGGTGTGCTGCAACCTAACCTTCCTGAGGTGCTGAGTTGTTTCAGAATCACATAGTCCAGTTTATCTAGCGTTTTGCAGTTATTTCATTACACTGCTTAGACGCTCCCTTTGGCTTCTGCCTTACCTTTCCATACCTCCAGTATTTCAATTCTGGGGTTTCCTCAATCCCTCCATTGGGTAGAGAAAGGGTGAATAACCCGGAAGAGACTTTGGTTCTCACATGAAGGCAAATTACATTAGAAAGTGTTATTTCATGCCTTTCCAGAAGTTGTAACAAATGCAGATTTATAAACATGTTTATCATTAGTGATGGTAATAAGTAGGAATGCGAACATTTATTGTAACACGCCCAAAGCAACAGGTGGCTTTTGGTAAACAAACACAGAAGATGACTGCCCACGAAACACAATAATATCCACATGTATTATTTACAGAGAATAAATATTCATGCTTATCTTGTACACTGAAAGACCAAATCCGAACCAGATCTGCAATATGGCGCAAGAAATCGAAATTTCATCTTACACATTGCACTCAATTACATTTCGTCAAGTCAAACCTGCAGGAATTTAAACAAGGAAAAAAGCCCAGTAAATGCCAGGAATGCGTATTTGGTTGCACGAACCATGTCGCGCCCCACTTTCTTATACACATGTAATAGGCGTTACAGGAATCGGGTGTTGGCCATTGTAGGTCTCAACTTGTTTTTTGCAAGCAGTAGATACAAGTAACGCCCACAGGAACCACAATGTTAAAAACTACACCTCCAAGTCAGCAATGATTTGGGTAACAACCACGAGTTCATTTTCATTTTACCCTGCTTGACATTTGTGTAGCTACTTCTGTCACATATGCAACCACATAGAGCTCCACGTTTCGCCATTTTGGTGAAAGCCAGAACACGAATGCATAGTAGTCTGTGGGCATGTAGTGTGGTCTACATGGGATTAGTTGGTGCCATGCATGAGGGTCTTGAGCAGTGTTCTGAAGTGTGTTCATTGGCCCCGTGCTTAGGGCTGTACGTGCTTGGAAGGGCGATAGCGAAGGAGCACATTCATATATAACTTGAGTCATGTGGTCATACAGAACAGGTTTCAGTCTTAAAATGGTTTTAGTGCACAGAGTATACCAAAATAGTGGTTGGCTACTCACGCCTCAGGTGGTTGATTAGTTTTGTTTAAAAATAGTTATTGTAGGAAATTGGGCTGCTGGTTAAGGAGGGTTTAACCCTACTCAATCAGGAACCACAATCCTAGTAAGGGTGAAGCCACACGCAAACGTCAAACTAACCTGAGCTCAACCCCTGGCCAAGAGCAGTCAGGCTTAACGTAGAGGCAATTTGTGAACACTTAACACAATATCACAGGGAAAACATACAACAAACGGATCCCACACCAGATTCAGGAAAATAGATTATTCTTAAATAAATAAAACAATCCCAAAAAGAACAAAAATACAATCAGTTGAACCGTAGATATGCAGGGTTAAATATTTTGGGAAATATGGGGGGGTGCGTGGCTAGCCGAGCTGCGTGATGGCCGCTTCCTGAGCGAGCTCCGCCGGCCGGGGGAAGAATCCTGTAATTATCCTGTTCCTAATGATTTTGGAAGCGTGTTGCGTGATGTGATCCGGTGGGGGAAAAGACACAGCATGAATCTGGCCTGAAACGAGAGACGCCGGTATTGTTTGGAGATAGATTTGAGGCACCGTAAAGCGGAGGGAGGCCAAGAGGCGAGAGCCGACCCGACTGCTGCCGGACTGTCTCCCAACTCAAGCCCGAGGCAGCTGGCATAGCTGCAGGCCGCAGGTCCATTGACACGGAGCGAAGACGGCGGGATAATATGAGGTGAGGGGCCGAGACCGTGCGCGATACGGAGCTCCTCCCGCGTGCAGTCTGCAGGATAGCCTGCCGCGACGACGTTAACCGGGAGGCAAGAGACGAGGTGCTGCAGTGGATGGAGGGACAAAATGGCGGCGCCCTGAGAGTCTCACACACGGAGGTAGATATCCTGTGGTGCGGGGACCCTAGGGCCATCTAGCGCCGGGGGGGGTGCTTTCTGTGGAGCTGCTGCACGAGCGTGGGGTGCAGATCCTTGTTAGAGCTGGCTGATTGAACTGAGATGCACAGTGATGAGTGCGCTGCATATACCTACACTGATACTACTGGACCTATAGGGCGGTGAGTCATTCCTGCATACTTGAGTGGCTGGCAGGGTCCTGGAGAATTGGATGACCAACCTGAAATTCACAATGCTATGTGCCCGGCTGTGAAATTTCCTTTTTGCGATCTACTTTTGCAGAGGAGTGCGGCACCGCCATTTCAAATAAAGAGGTGTGACTCCTGTTCAGTCTGACCTGTCTGTCAGTTGTGGTGTAACTGGCCGAGTCTGGATGCTCCTTGACTCCCGTGGAGGCACATGAGTGGATGGTGCAGCCACACACAAGAGACTGCGGACGTATGGTGGTGTAGTGACGGCCATATTTCCGCCCTGTGCCCAGATAAGTGGGATCGTCTAAGAAGAGAAGCTGCGGTGCTGGTGGTGCTTAGGAAATGGCATAGGGCTGAAGACATTTACAACGCTCAGGAACCACTCGGAGGGAGAGAGTGGTGTACTGGTGACTGGCGGTGATGAGCTGTAACATGATGGCAACATGTGACACAAGGATCTAAAGGTAATATAGCCGCCGCGCTCCTTTTGTCCTTGCGCCAGAGTGTAAATCGCGTCTTGGTGATCTGCTGTGACGGCAATTGAGGAGAACGAAATAGGAGGTTCGCCGGGTGCCCATTGCTCCAGCACAGATAAACGCCCCCGGGAGAAGTGGCTGGAACGGGAAGTCCAGTCTGGTCTCGATATGGGGAAGCAGGATCTTAAGCAGCGGAAGATCAATTTTGACGCCCGTCGCTCGACCTGGCAAGCTGACACTGAGGCTGGAGCACAGGGTGGTTCAGACATGGATGCGCAGTCTGGAGCGGGGGGGCGACGACGTGAAGGCCCTACTATTGGAATTGCGCACAAGTCTCAAAAGCATTGACTCTAAGCTGGACACGCTAACTCAACAACTGGACACTGTGAAAACTCAAGTCTCTGTGCATGAGACGCGGCTAGACTGCCTAGAAAACCGTCAAGTAGAGTTCCACGAATTCCAAACGGAAACTAAAGAACAGCTTTTACAAATGGATAAACTATTAGGAGTAATAAGAGCGAAGAACGATGACTTGGAGGCGAGGTCTCGCAGAACTAACCTCCGTGTCACAGGTATTCCGGAGACGACAGCAATGTCCAAAATGGAAGACTACATGGCGGATCTCCTCCACGCGCTATTCGACCCACACCTCTCAAGGTGTTCACTGTTGTGAGGGCGCACAGAACATTGGGCCCAAAGACGCCGGTGGGTGGTACACCATGACCTATTTCGATCAAACTGTTGAATTACCAAGATAGAGACACCATTTTGAGACTGGAGAGGGAGAAAGGTCAGATCACACATCAAGGGAACTCAATATCATTTTATCCAGACTTCACGCCACTGGTGCAGGCCGCTCAGAGAGAATTCCTTCCAGCTAAGAGACTCTTACTGCAGGCGCAGATACCATACTCCTTGCTGTATCCAGCTAAACTGAAGGTATCTCATGACGGAACAGCGCATTACTTCACGGATGCAAAATTGGCACTCAAATTCGCTAAACATGTTGATGGCAAGGTGCCCAAGAAGAGGAATGATGGAAATGGGCCATCAACGGACAGGCTGAGTGATAATGATTGAAATGTCTTTTACTTTACGTGTTAGTAATGATGATCTGTCTACTATGGTACGCTATCCCGCATTCCGCATAAATGATATACTGATGGGGGTTGCAGTAGATATTTGTGAGGCCCACCCACTTGGGGTAGGGGGCACATCATCAATTGACCCCATAACATGTGAGGAACGTGTGTTGTAGTAACCCCGGCCACCCTGCGAAAGTGGGGGTGTACACCGGTCTACCCTCGCCCCCTTGGGAAGGTTCCCTGTGATTTGTTTGTTGTTTGCAGCAGTTGTTCTTGGGTGGGATATGCTACAACCTGATTGGGGGGTTGGTGTGGGCGGGGGTTGTGAAAGGGGTTGGTTTGTTCTTTTTTACGAGCCAATATGTCACAGACATGAATGTAACACAAAAGTATTGTCGGTTCCATGTTCTAACCAGATTGGACAGTATGGTAAAGCTTGTTTGACTAAAAAATGTCGCACGGACAAACTCTGAATATTGCAACCTGGAATGTCAGGGGGTTAAATGATGGACACAAGGCGAGACTAGTCCATGCATATCTAGGGAGGCATGCTATAGATATTTGTTTTTTGCAGGAAAATAAAATAAAAATAAAACATATTTCAGGAAATATGGCCAGAAGCACACTGGTTGCGCCAAACTGGAAACAAGTCACAACTGTCGAAATCTGGTTGCGCCAAACTGGAAACAAGTCACAAGTTCAGGCTGATCCTGATTGAGCATGGGCCATTACAGGTACCCAGGTGGAATGCTGAGCAGAGTACCTTAGGTCCCCGTTGTGGATTGTTGCAAGGTCCCGCGTGAGGATTGTTTGCACAGTCGAGGAGATATGTTGATCCCGAGGAGCTGCGGAGCTGCAATGCGAAGTCCTACTTCATCGTTGAGGATCCCATGAACGACGGCTTGTGATTCAATGTCTGATATCCCCCAATCACCTTTTAAAACTCTGCTCTAGGAATGTGAATTGCCTTAAAAGCAATGTGGGGATTTCAGACTTCAACTCTTTTCTCCAAAATGTTGACATCCTTCTCTTTCAAGAAACCGCGGCGCCGAAAACCCTACACCAATCACAGGCTTCAAGGAGTACCAACAGGAAGCAATAAAAAAATTTAAAGAAGGAAGCACAGCAGGAGGACTCTCAACTTATTTAGCAACCCATCTTCGGTGGCAAAAATATCAAGTAAACTTCTGCATGGCATGGGCACAATGCATTAAACCATCATTACATCTGTTTTGAGGATCCCCATTCAATACTTGCAAGGCTAACCTATTAATCTGCAAGATTTACATCCATACCAGCCAGAATAGTAAACTTGATCACATCGCCTCATTAGTAACAGTTCTAAAATCACTCCAAATAACATTTCCTCAAAACAAAATTATATTGTTGGGAGACTTCAATATGTATCTTCTACACATAAATTCCCATCACCCCAACCAACAATACTCTGTGACAGCCACAAAGTCATTAACTCCAGTAATAGAAAATTATCAAAAAATAGATCGCTATGGGAAATCATGTACAACCGCCCTAGGGGAAATCCGCCTGTGCTCGCTTAATGGTTGCTTTCTACAAGATCAACCAGCCTCTCTCACAAGGATTTCAAACAAAAACAACTCCATCTGGGACTACACATTTGTTGATTCAGTGATTTTTTATAAGATCTCAAGATTTGGCATAAAACACAGAGTTGAGAGTGACCATTTCCCCCAGCAGGTTAAGCTTATAATACACTGCCAAGGGCTCCCCAAACCAATGATCTAATGTTCCAACCCTGTGCTTACAATCTAAAATGCCTAGTTTGGAATGGAAGGATGTCAGCTGCAGAAATGGACTACATAATCACGTTCACTTCTCAAATAACTGCTACCCAAGAGGTGAAGTGTATTAACTGGGAGTCTCTCATAGTGGGACTCATTTCCAACTGGTCACCTAACCACCCACAACCCCCCAACACATCCACTAAAGGGGCACCTTTGTTCCCCGTAGCCCTTCGGAGAAAAAATGAGAACTTACAAGGAAATTAGGCAGTTGCAAAAAAAGGATCCAATGCTTAGCCATTCCACTGTAGACCAAATTGTGACACTGAGGCGCACTTACAAAAACGCAATTTGGTCAGCCAAAAAAACCGATCAAGAAAACATATGGTGGAGGGGAGGAGCTTGGCGGGCATCCGAGATGGCCGCTTGAGCACAGCGCTCTCCGGACCCTCGCCGCTCCCGGCATTTTATCCTGGCTGAATCCTGATTTCTTGCAAGAATTCGTGTAGGGGACGTTTGGCTGATTACCCTGGCACTTTTCAGAAATCGATTTGGATCTCGTATTCCTGAGATATGGTGCTCTGAACTTTTGGGCTCCGCCCTTGAGGTGCGCCCGGGACGGGGTGCGGTACTGTAGCCGTCCTGCAATTGAACAACAACGGCAGGAGATCTGGCCTTGTGGGTCCCCCCTTCCTAAGTTTCGGTTTCGATTCCGTTCCGACTTGGGCCACGGATGTGGATGTCGTGTTGCGACTGAGACTTGGAGGCAGATCGGCTGTTGGGCTTTCATGTGACCTATTTGCTGGCTTGGCGACCTCTACCCGAGTTGTGCCCCCTTTTTATGTACTTTTGATCCTGTACTTTGGGTGTCGGGCCCGTCGAACCTGGTGGCTTGTCCTGTGACGCATCTTCAAAATGGCGGGCAGAGGGGACAGAGAGACGCGCAAGACGAAAACACCTCTGCGCGGAGCTCCAGTTCAATCAAATGTCATGGACCGTTATACCCATTCTAAGGGGTCCCCCGGAGCTGCCCTGCCTGGTTCTAGTATAGCGTCCGAACGAATTTTGGAAGAGTCGGCGGAGCCCTCCCTACAGGATATCATGGGCGCCATCTCGGGTGTGAGGGAATCCATCGGCCTACAGTACGAGGCCTTGGCCCACAAACTTGACACCGTGGCTATTGAGGTGAATCTGATTCGTGCTGATCTCGGCAAGACGAATGAGAGGGTACAATCACTGGATATTAAATCCTCTAGCCTTACGAATGACGTCTCGGAGCTCCAAACAGAGATTGGAAATCTCCGTCGGGGGAACGACTTCATGACCCGTCGCCTGGAGGACTTTGAAAATAGGGCGCGTCGCTGCAATGTTCGCCTGGTTGGTGTACCGGAAAACCCTGAACCCCACTCGGTGGATCTCCTGGTTGAGGATCTGGTCTTGAACCATTTGGCCCCTTCTGGTCTCACAAAATTTTTCACGGTGGAACGTGCACATCGTGTTCCAGGGGGCAAAGTCAAGCCGGGAGCCCCGCCGAGACCCATTGTAGCGAAGCTTTTTCATTATAGAGACCGGGACGCTATCCTGCAGGCCTCGCGGGTGAAGGGCCCGGTGGCCTTTGAGAATGCTACGGTGAACTTTTACCCAGACTTTTCCCAACAGGTTCAGAGACAACGTATGGAGTTTCGTGGTGCCAAGAAACGTCTCCGGGATCGGGGCCTACGTTACACCATGCTCTTTCCCACTAGACTCCGGGTTGAATACAATGAACGTACCCTTTTCTTTGATCGGCCAGATGCTGTTAATGACTGGCTGGACTCATTGCCTGACCGTCCTCCTGAGACAGACTCCGCCGCTCACCCTGGTGGTGCCGAAGGTGGTGTGGAGATCTAACTGTTCGGCTCTTATGTCTTATTTTGAATACATTCTCAGGAGTGTTGGCCGGCGTCCCTCTACATTGTGATCATTCTGTCTTTCGTTTGTTATTTTTGTTCTTGCTGAGGTCGGGGGGTGGATGGAACGGAGACCTTTCCTCCTCCGGGGTCTTTGTGTAGAATAGGGGTTCCTGGGCGACAGGCACACTGCAGGTTGGGGTGGCTCTTTAGCTTTTTGCAGGGGTGCAGGGTGGGGGGTGTTTCTCTTCAGTTTGGGGGAGGGGGGTTGGGAAGTTTTTTCTTTTCTGTGTGTTGTTTTCAAGGCGAGTTGCTCCTGTGTTTGCTGCTGTTTCTGATGTCTAGCTCATGGACGAGGGGTCTTGGCTCGGACGGTTGGGATGGGGGGTAGAGGGTTGAAATTTCTTTCCTGGAACGTTAATGGCCTGGGAGATCGTATTAAGCGCAGTGTGGTCTTAAAATGTATACGACGTTTGTCACCGGACATTGTTTTCATGCAAGAAACCCATTTGATTGGTAATGTTTGTTATGCAATGAATAGATGGGGCTACCGCCTTGTGGCGCACTCGGGGTTTACCTCCGGATCTAGGGGTGTGGGTATTCTTGTTCGAACCTCCCTCCCCCTGGCTATCGATGAGGTGATTCATGATGACCGTGGGAGATATACTGTCCTGGTGGGTAGGTATGAAGGCCGCACCCTATCTCTCTTCAATGTTTATGTTCCCCCGGGTTTGCAGGCCTCTACTTTTACTGACTTGGGCCGTGTTTTGTTAGATCTCCCTGATAGCACTCTCTTTCTTGCCGGTGATTTTAATTCGGTGCTTTCCGGCCTTCACGATCGCCATCCCCCTAGAGATACCCCGCAGGCTCAGCAGTGGTTGGGTGGGTTTTTAGATACCTTTGGCCTTGTGGACTGCTGGCGACTGTTGCATCCTACTCAGCTCCAATACACCTTCCATTCTGGGGCCCATGGCAGTCTGTCCCGGCTGGATTATTTCCTGATGCCCGCAGCCCAATCATCGGCGGTTCGCAAGATTTTACATTTGCTGAGGGGTATTTCTGATCACTCGCCGCTCTGGCTTCGTTTCGAGGTTGGGGTAGAGGCGGCGGGCCGAGTGGCTCCCATTAACCCTTGGTATCTTTCCTCCCCTGAGACTCGTACCCTCTTGCTCAAGTCCATGGATGCATATTTCCTGGAAAATGAGGGGTCGGTCTCTTCGGCTGTGTCCCTGTGGGAAGCTTTTAAAACTGTGATTCGTGGACAGGCCCTTTCCTTGATTGTTGAAGCTAAGAGGGCAGGGAGGAAGGAGGTGGTGGACCTTGAGGGGGAGATCTCTGCTTTGGAGGACGAGTTGGAATCTGGTGTCACGCCTGAGAAACTCCATGCCCTGGGTCTAAAACAGTTTGCATATAAATCTCTGGTCACTGACGCTGCAAAGGTGATGTTTCGTGAGCAGCAGGGCAGATTGTACGATGTGGGTGACAAGGCGGGCAAACTCCTAGCGTGGTTGGACAAGAAAGAAAGAGTTAATCGTGTGGTGCCCGTGATTCAGTCTGCGAGTGGTGAGAATGTGATTGATCCGACCGCCATTGTTGATCGTTTTGCGGAATATTTCCGTGTGGTATATGCTCCCGTGTCTGTGAGGGATGTTGCCGACTCCCGCCTTCTTCTGCGTGATATCACTTTGCCCTGTGTCACCGACTTGGACCGTATTGCTTTGGACTCCCCTTTTACGAATGATGAGATAGCCAATGCAGTTCGATCGCTCCGTTCGGGCAAAGCACTGGGCCCGAACGGTTTGCCTATTGAGTTGTACAAATTACGCCCCGATAAGGTGGCGCCGTATCTCCGCGCCATGTTTCTAGAATCTCGTGAGCGGAACATACTTCCTTATGATCAGCGTCTGGCGACAATCGTCGTCATTCCCAAAGAGGGTAAACCGCGTGACCTCTGTTCCTCGTATAGGCCCATATCCCTATTAAATGTTGAACCTAAGGTGTTGGCTAAACTTTTGGCGACCCGTCTCCTTTCGGTTCTTGGGGAGTTGGTCCATCCGGATCAATCTGGCTTTATCCCGCATCGCAACACTGCTCTGAATTTACGTCGCCTCCACGGCGCGCTGGCGAGGGCGGGGCTTTTGACTGAACCGGCCATTTTGGCGTCCCTGGATGCCTCCATGGCCTTTGATACTGTGGAGTGGCCCTATTTATGGGCGACACTTGAGAAATTTGGATTTGGGTGCGAGTTTATTAGCTGGGTTAGGCTGTTGTACGCGGAACCTCTGGCGCAAGTTGTAGTGAACGGTAGAGTGTCGGCCCCCTTCTCCTTGGGCAGGGGTACCCGTCAGGGTTGCCCCTTGTCCCCTCTGTTGTTCGCGCTAGCTCTTGAACCGTTGGCGGCCTGGCTCCGTTGGGAGCCGTCCCTTAAAGGTATTCGTTGGGCCCCGGACTTCGAAGACCGCGTCTCGCTTTATGCGGACGACATCCTCTTGTATCTTACTTCTCCTCGCAAGTCTTTATCTGTTTTATTTGACGTTCTTGCGTCCTTTGGCGCTAACTCAGGCCTCGTCATCAACTGGTCTAAATCCTGTGTATACGTTTTATCTGGTATCTTGCCTCCGTTGCCGAGTAGACTTCCTCTTCAGGTAGTCCGGGATGGTTTCAAATACTTGGGGGTTTTCGTTACCTTGGATCCGTCCCTTCGTTTTGATCGTAATCTCCTTCCCCCGTTGCTTAGGCTCCGTTTGGACGTTGCCCGCTGGCGCAAACTTCCCCTGTCTCCACTGGGTCGGGCGGCCCTGTTTAAGATGATGTCACTACCGCGGTTTCTCTACGCTCTCCAGAATTATTATGATCCTATCCCCAAGACCTATTTTCGGGAGATTGAGAGCCTTCAGAGGCAACTTATTTGGGATGGGCGACCGCGCATTGCTCTCGCGAAACTTTCCATCCCATGGTACGATGGGGGCATGGCGCTCCCCGATATTAAGAGATACTACTGGGCTTCCCATCTGTCCGCTATTAATCACGCTATGTTCTCTCCGGGTCGTAATCCGGCGTTTGAGATGGATAAACTTCAGCTTCCGGGAGGTGACTTTAATAGAGTGCTCTATTCTCGCTCCGCTGGGCGCCATCTTGTGGGACCTACTTTGACTGCTTTGACAGTGTGGCGTGCTGCGAATGTGAGCCTGGGCTGGGAGGATCGCTTGACGTTGGCGACGCCGCTTTATGCTTCAGAACGTCTGGGCGGTCTTTGGTCTTCCAAGGGTTTTGACCGTTGGGACTTGATTGGGATCTCTAAAGTGGGGGATGTATATTCTAAGGGTTCTGTGCGCCCGTTTCAGGCCCTCCAGGCTGACTACGGCCTGAGTAGTCGGGAATTCTTTCGTTATTTACAGATCAGGCACGCTTTGGTTTCGGTGTTTGCTCCTGGTGAGATTCCGCCTGACTCTTCCCCACTTGAAGACCGTATCCTTGACGAACATCTTCCTGATAGCACTATCTCCCTGATCTATAAAAAGTTGATTAACAATCGGACTGACTTATTGGCCCGACTTCGGGAACAGTGGATGGGAGATGGGTTGGAACTTGATGATGAGGATTGGCAATCGGCCCTCTCCTCTCCGAAGGAGGTGGCTATACCGGCTCGACTCCGTCTGGTCCAATTGAAGCTCCTTCATCGGGTGTACGTGACGGGACCGCGACTGATGGTGATGGGCTTTTCCTCCGATGGACTGTGTAAGCGTGGATGTGGTTTGCGTGCTACTTTCCTGCATATTCTTTGGGAGTGCCCGATGGTGGCTGCTTATTGGGTGGCCGTGCTTGATCTGATGACTGTGGTGACAGGGATATCCTTGCGACCGGAACCTCGTCGCTGTCTTTTGAATGTTTGGGAGCCCACGGACTATTCGGTGGCACAGACTAGATGGGCCACCCTGGGCTATATGATTGCGAAGCGAGATATTGCGCAACTCTGGGGGGCCTCCAGGCCCCCTGCCCTCTCGCAATGGGAGGATAATATGGATTGGTCCATGTTCCGTGAGAAAACTGTCTATGTGGCCAGGGGCAGACCCAGGGCATGGGTGAAGGTGTGGGGTCAATGGAACGAATACCGTGGCGACATTTGTACTCCTCCCCTTGTGGACACTATCGAGATTACCCTATCTCCTTAGGCTAGCGTTCCCGGAATCTTCATATAGGGACTGAGCTGGTGTCTCCGGCTCTTCCCCCCTTCTTCTTCCTGATCTCTGCCCCCCTCCCCCCCCCCCCACTCCATACTCCTTAGTGCTTAGGATATTGCTACTGCACCTCCGCTGCTGTCCCCCCCTTGCGTCCCTTGGGCTGACCTTCAGTGATACACTCTCGCCTTTCTGTATGTTTGTTCTTTCATATATATAAAACCTGTTTTGGTCCTGTATATAATGTGGAATATTGCATTGTTGATTGACGGTTACCTCTGCGGGCATATATGATATGTGTCTACTCCTTTTTAGCGGCTGGCCCGTGTGGTTGTAGGCCCATCCTTGTACCTTTCTGCTTGCTCAAATAAAGGTTTTTAAAAAAAAAAAAAAAAAAAGAAAACATATGGTTAAAACTGCTGCATACAAGTAAAACAAAAACTAGTTAACAGTCCTTGACACAAATTAATTCACTCGCAAATGGGGGTTTTTGCCATCACAATGTCGTAATCTCAGAATCAGACTGGGTTATTTACATTGAAGCAGCCTGGCCAGGACAAGTCACAAATAGTGCAACTGGGAAAAGCATAATCATGAAGGATCCCAGGCCCATAGAAAACCTGCCAGAGGGAAAATGGCCAAAAGAATCGCAAGTTGGGCAATGCTTTAACAAACTGAGATTGGATGGGGCACTGGGACCAGATAGTCCCCGTAATGCCCTATTTAAGTATGATCAGGCCTTCTGGGTTTCGTATCTCACTCATCTATTCAATTTGGGATTTACCACCAATATAATTCCAGCATTATGGAGAGGAAGTATTTTCCACCCACAAACCCGGCAAACTATAGACTAATCGCCCTGGTTGATGTAGAAGCTAAACTCTATTTCACAAACCTTCTAACAGACCTGGAAGTATGGACATCAGCTGAAAACATCATCCCGGTTACTCAAACGGGATTTAAGGCCAGTATGAGCACAACCACCAATCTCCTGGCGCTTAGTCTTCTAATCAAAAAGGCAAATCACAAGGCCTTAAACCTATAAACCTGCTTTGTGGATTTAAAACGGTCCCAAGGAACCTCCTTTGGACAAAGTTGGCTAAATGGGGCACACAACCAAATCATTAACAATCTATACTCAGATACTTGGGCAGAAATCAAAATAGGTAAGGGTGATAGAACTACCAGAAAGATCCCAACACTTATAGGCCTAAAACAAGGATGTGTCCTTGCCACCTGTCTCTTAACATTTATACAGCAGATATGGATCCCCTGATTTCGGAAGTTTCAAGTGATCCACCAAAACTCGGAAACAGACCAGTGCGCGGTCTACAATATGCCGACAATATTGACTTATGCAGCCAGGCTCCTGTCGGCCTACGGCGCCAAATCACTACCAAATTACTGCCCTCCTCAGTTTTACTGAATTATCAGGCTTAAAGTTAAATTACAGCAAAACAAAAGTTATGTGTTTTTCATTGAAAAACGGCCAGCAAAACACTAAGTTCAAATGGAAAGCAGCAGAGAACAGGATCGACAAGGTAAGCTCCTACAAATACTAAGGGGTGGAAATTAACTCTAGATTGAATTGTCAATAGCCCCTTGCACAGCGAAAGACTCTAGCAAACAAGCTATATTTCGCCTTCAACCTAATGAACAAAAACAGGGAGCTCGTCTCAGACATACTTGTTGCAAATCATTAGGGCAACATTTCTTCACTCACTGACCTATGATTCAGTACTCCTCAAGGGTAAATATATAACCACTCACAATAAATTACAGTCTGTTCTGTTCAAACGCATCTTTCACCTACCACAACACATACATCAAGCACAAGTGTGCCTGGATTATGGGCTTTTTCACCAACTCCCAGTAAGGTTGGCCACAACAATCAAATTGTGCTGGAAGATGAGAGCTGCACCACCGAGTCATTGGCTGCTTTGTGCTGGTCTGAAATGGAAAGCCAGCATACTTATAATTGCCATTTATGTGACCAATTTGAGGAAAGCCTATTACATCTTCTGTGCATCTGCCCTGCAACTAATCAATTTAGACAGAAATTACTCTGCCCTGCCTTTCGGGCATTCAAAATAAGATCCTGCAGCGGTGCAGTGACGACATTATTAAATAGTAAATCAATCAAACTTTCCTGAAGGGCCACCAAGTTCCTATTATAAGATAAGGAATTGCTGCCTCCAGGCACGGATACAATTGAAAAAGTAACTGAAACTTGTCAGCTAATCTAGGCTGCTATACCTTATTAAAAGCTAATACCCAGCCCTCATCCATCAAGAGGCCTCTTGTTCTTAAAGATTCGTCTGGACTAGCCTATCCCCTTTCGGATTGCACATTTCTGAGGTCTTCCAACCAGTAGTTGACATAAATACATCTGTATACACGGGGTACGCGTGGCAATTGAGCACTTTAATGGACTATCAGTCTTAATGTATGAGGACATTTCTTTTACACAGCATGATGTTTTAACAATGAGCCTTTTCACAATGTTTTTGGCAACTATTTCATACTTCTTGTGTGGTTTGACCTTGCGACGATTTTAATTAATCTGCAAAAAATGTATTTACTTACTCTGGTGTCAGGGATGCATTTTGCAGTCAAAGTGATGCTTCAGTTATGAGGAGTTGTGAGGCTGATATGTGAGAACAAAAAACAGTGGTCCTAGACCTATTTTCCTAGGCGATATTTATCAAGTCTACAATTGTTACTTTTCAACAATTTAAGAAGCATATAATCTTTAGCTCACTGTATTAAATACATTCACTTTAATTTAAAAGAGTGCAAACAACCCGGCTGAGGCCCCGAATTACCCTCGCAGCCCTAAATCGGGTCGAAACCTCGACGCCCGTATCTAGCCTGGATCACGAGCCCCATATTTGACATACAACTTAAAGAAACATTTTCTGTATCTGTGAATTGTATACATAAATAAGGAATTCTGATTGTTTCTGAGTGACGAGGTTGAAAGAGACTGAGATTTCTGTATCATTCCAACGTTTAAATGTCTTTAAACATCCCATATGACACTACTTGAATTCTTTTTCACATCTCCCACACCAGAGCACCCCCTCCCTTTATTTGCACCTTCCATTTGAGCAACATTTCCTTCGCTCCTTATCTAAGACAGTAAGTAATATACTGCTCACCTGATAATATTGAATACATTCTTGGTGAAATGGAAATTGGTTGTTTGAAATCTTTTAAATTAAAGTGAATGTATTTAATACAGTGAGCTAAACATTATATGCTCCTCAAATTGTTGAAAAGTAACAATTGTAGACTTGATAGAAATAATCTAGAAATATAGGTCTAGGACCACTGTTTTTTGTTTCATACGGCACCCAGGTCCACGACCAGTATTGGGAAACCCCATTTTTTGTAAAGGATATGTGAAAACATGCAACATCATTGAGGCTACTGTCGATGGGAGATTTGAAACACAAGGGTTTGCGTCATAAAAGCATTGCACAGGCAGCGGTTCGGATGCAGGCTGAAAGGTCAATGTGGAGTCCTTTGCGTCAGGACAACTCTCACAGCAGAGATGATGCACCAGTCTGCCCGGGTTTGCGATGCTCAGCAGAGGAGATGTGTCAGTTCTTCTGGTTCCACAGATGCTCTGGCAGAGTGCATTCAGACCCACCCCCAAGGGTCTAGGACTGGGGTGGCACCACTTTGTAGGACTCACAGATGGCACGGTCCAGGTACTGCATTCAAGGTTGTTGGAGCCTTCTGTCCCTGAACCTGAAGTCAGGAGGACAGCCATCTATCCCTTGGAGTCAATTTGGGTTTCTGGGTTCAGCAGATGCAGGTCCAGTCCTTCTTATCCAGGAAAGAGGTCAGCAGGTCAGCACAGCTGGCAGTTCCTTCAGAGCGGCAGTCCATTCAGCAGTACAGTAATCCTACTTACTGTATCCACTGGGGTCCAGAAGTTTTGTGAAGAGGTGGTGTCTTAAGGCCAGTATTTATACCTGGTGCCCTTCCTCTGGAAGGTTGGGGCCGCTTCTAGAAATTCTATTCAAAGTGCACAGGTTTCCTGCCTTCCCTGCTCTGGTTTCAAACTAAATACAGGTGTATACAGTAGGGGTGGGCGGACATTTCCGTTCTGCCCACGGAATGTGCGGAAATTTGCACCTTCCGCAAAGAAGGCGAAAAAACGGGGCAAATTTTCGCACATTCGCGGGCGGAACATAAGTTGGCCACCCGCCAGCCTCCCGCCCGCCTCCCGCTTCCCGTCCGCCTCCCGCCCGCCTTATTAAATTATATTTAAAGGCTAAAATACAACTTAAATAAAACTTACCTTATTGCACCGCAAACTTCCCCATGCGGCTTCATCTTGGAAACTGCGCATGCGCGGGAGCCTGCGCATTCGCAGTCCTGGCGAGGAATGCGCATGTGGAGGCTCCCGCGTTTGTGCCGTGAGGGGAACGTCCTTCTTCCCTCTCTCCACACCAGCTGTGAGGAAAATGGCTTACCTGCACGAAATCCCACCGTGAGGGGAACAGCACCTGGGCACTACATGTCTACATCTCCCAGCAGGCTTGGGCAGACCCCTGCTGATGACGTCATCTGGAGCGCCAGGAGGCGTGATAAGAAGTCGGCCGGCCTCCCGAAGCGTGTGCGTGCATGCCCGGGCACAGCCCGGGCCAAGGGCGGGCCCATCTGCGCCCGTCATAGCCAGGAGGAGGCTGGGCTGGGCTACCCCCTTAACCCCGGGGACCACGACAGCAGTTATGGCTAAGCGAAAACAACTTTGCAGTAGGGATCAGGGGGATGCTAAAGCTAAAATGCCAAGGAACTCTGCCTCAATTATATCTTATTTAACTTGAGCTGTGGAAGCCCTGAAAAAGGAAGGCTGAACTGGGGCTGACCCCAGACCTCACAGGGAGGTTAACTGCACCTAATATTGGGCCTAGTAACCCTGTTCCATTGAAGCCAAGTGTGTTGATAATTGAGCCAGACACGGGGGATGGGACCAGACATGCTGAGATATTGGAAAGGGGTGCAGAAGGAATGACCAAGGTAATTGCACCCCGTGGTTGCATCATTAAAAAGGGTTCGGCCGAATAACGCAGGGAAAAAGAGGGTAAAAAAAAGGTCAAGTAAACCTGGACAAGTAACTACTGATTGCACCCTCACTCAGGCTGGAGTTATGGACTCAAACACACAAATGGCGGTCCGGAAATTCGAGGAGGAGCTTCTTGGCTCGCGGCTGGAGTCTATATTCAAGAACATTGTTAAAGACAATACTAAAGACAATAATGTCTCATTAAATACTTGTGTTGAGGGTATCCTGAGGAAACCTGAGTGCTTTGAAGCCCACATGGGGGGGGGGTTCCCTTTGATGTCCCCAATATAAATACAACACCCCATGAGCAAACACAGTTTTATACTAATAATAGAGAGGAGGGCTCTGTTAGCCAAATACAAGTAATGGAGAGGGCAAGTGCAGTTTCTTCAATTAAACCAGTTATCTCTCTGGGAAGCACCTGCCATCAACCAGAGAAACCCCCAAGCCCTTTGCCCACCCATAAGACACTGGCCAATAATATTGGTCAAGGTAATCAAGAAGTCAATAGTAAGACAAATAGCTGCAGACTTAATCTTCCCCCGGAAGCCACTCCCCTGGTAGCTATGCTTACAAGGGTTCTCCCACTTAGAGAGCACCTTCATGAATCCACAGCGGATCTGCTACGGAAAACCACATTTTGGTGTAATCAGTATTGTAATGGCAGTCCTAAGATTTCATCCCATATAATAATGGCTAGACGAGTGGGGTGGGTTGGTTATAGGCCTAAACAGGTGGATGGCGATTGTGTCATAATTAACTTCAACAAGGTAGATATAGCTGTCCGGTTGTTTGGGGATGGCTTGAAGGAGGGCAGGGGGGTATCAGGGCTTTCCCATGTTTTTTTTTATCCACCTTCAAGAGGGGTACAGTCAACCCATAGATTCTCTTGTGAGCCTCGTCCTATACTGTCTACAGGGTCTAACCAGGGTGGCAATTCCCTCCTACGTAGTTCTAGGGAGGAGCACGGCCCTGAAAGGTCTAGTCAGAGACCAGCAATTGCTCAACAACCCTCATTACGGATTACTGAGGAGAATGAAGAAGGAAATAGTTTAGTTTCAGAAAATTGATTTCTCCTGTTAACTAATTTAGATGAGAATGATTGACTGGAGCTGCCCCGGTGCCAACAGAGCCTTTCCAGGGAAACTCAAAATGGACAGAAATTAGTTTTAAATGAAGCTCTTAACTGTAAGATCATTATGTGGAACACTGCAGGACTTAGAAGTTAAAGAGATGACTCTAGGTGGCTTGTCTTTTTGAAAAATGATGATATGATTAGTCTACAGGAGACTTAGGACAAGGAAGGAAATTTCTGGATGGCTGGGTTTAAATCATTCAGCATCCCAGCAACTCCCTCTCCTGCGGGCAGAGCTAAGGGGGGCCTTCTAATGTTATTATTTTCACAAAACATTATGGGCACTTGCAGGAGGGTGGAGGTGGGGTCCCTTAATTGTCTTGCAATTGAAGTGACAGCCCCTTATCTATCTAAAATGTTATTTGTTAATTTGTATAGCTCTGGAGAGAGCTGTTTTTTAAATCAACATCTATGTCAATTGAAATGTTTTTTAGAAGAATATAGACTGAAGCAAACCACTTTTTATTCTATTGTAACTATGGGCAATTTTAATATTCATATGTGTAATTTGAACTGTCAAGTTGATGATCCCCTAGGGCCGGCAAATTCCTCGACTTCCCATTTTGAGCATACGCAATCAAGGGGAAAGCCTGGAGGAGCTTTTGGCTGCTATAGATCTCTTTGAACTGAGTTTTAGTGATACTGCTGACTGGATTCCTACTTTGAAAGCCGGGGAGAGGGACACTGTTATCGATTATATATTTATCTCTCCTAGTATACTATCACAGGTAATGTCTTACAATGCCAGATGGTCCCCTTTTAGTGATCACAATTTGGTTATACTTGTGTTAGATAAAACTTGTGGCCTTTTGGGGAACCTGGATAAGTTGGGGGGGGGTGATAGTGTGAGAACTTGCGATCAGGGGAGGAGACTTAAGTGGGACAAGGTAATCCAGGATCTCTTTTTTAAGGATCTCTGTGAGAAGGCAAAATACATGTTTGCAATTTGCCTTGATAATACTACCCAGGAGAGAAGGACCTTGCAGCCTTTGAAGGAATTTGCGGACAGGTAGCCTCTGATCTTACGAAGAAAGCCAAACCCAGATCAATTATGTCTGAGAGGTGGTTCGATAGTAATTGCTCAAGGGCGCACCATAATTTGGAATTAGCTTTGAAAATTGTCCCCCAAGACAAGGCTTATATAGCCACGCTTAGGAAACAATATAAGTCTGCAGCATCCACTCGTAAAAATGAAATAAAGGAGGAGGCTTGGAACGCTTTACTATCAGTTGAGGTTCTTAAAGATAGTTCCAGATTCTGGGCCATTGTTAATAAACCTTTTTTTCTGGATTGGGGAATGCACCTTTAGATTGTAATATTACAGAAACCAAGTGGCTTTCCCATTTTGAAGCGATCTATGTGCCAACTGCTATGTCAGAGTCAGTAGTTAGTTTGGAGGTTAATAAGGATTCCTCTCTCGTTGTTTTTATTGAAGAGGAAGTTGAAAGGGCGATATTGTAAATGTCCAGTAATAAAGCTCGTGGCCCAGATGCCGTTCCGGCTGACTTATATAAACTTCATCCAAAGTTTTGGGCCAAAATACTGACTAAGGTTTTAATGTGTCTTGTCCCCATGGCTCCCCTAATTCATGGTTATTATCTACTATTATCCCAGTTTTAAAAAGTGTTTAGAGAGGGGATCCACACTGTTATAGACCAATATCTCTAATCAACTCCGTAGTTAAAGTCCTAGAGAGAGTGATCCTAGCTAAAGTAAGTGATTGGGCGAATGAAAATGAGGTGGTATCCAATCTTCAATATGGCTTCAGAGAAGGTGGAAGTACCCTGGATCAATGCATTAACTTACAAACATAGGCAAATATACATTAGCCAAAGTTGATACATTGCAGATGGCCGTATGGACCTTACTTTGGCCTTCGATCTGGTCAACAGATCAAAGCTGTGGTCTATTCTGCCAGACATGGGCTTGGACCCATGTTTAGTTTATTATTTGGCGGATCTACACAGGGATCTCTCAACCAGAGTCATGGTAAACCAAGAAGGAAAATGCACAAAGCATTTTAAAAATGGAAGAGGTGTTCGTCAGGGATGCATTCTGGCACCTTTTACCCTATATATTAATAATTTGGATACATTTTTAGACTCAGCAAGTTTAGACATTCCGCAAGCCGGGTGGAACCATTATCCCTGTTCTTATTTACACATACGACGCTGTTTTATTAGCACACACAGCTTAAGGTCTTCAGAGGTTATTGGATGCCTTTGGGACCTACATGAAGTCTTTGGACTTAGTAGTCAATATAGGTAAATCTCATATTGTGACTATGAGCCAGAAAAATAAAAAAATTAAATCTTTTTATTGTGCCGGTGCAGAGCTGACCAGGGTGTCTTCTTTTACCTACCTGGGGGTATTATTGCGATGGCTAAGTGGCTAGGTCAATGGCAGCTGTTTATGGTTTTTCAAGGCGATTGGGGTCCAGGCCCATCGAAGCTATGCTCAACATCTATACTTCTAAGTGCCTGGCTATTGCTTTGTATGACTCGGCCATCTGTGGTTATAAGTAATTGGAGGGGGTCCAGAAAGTTGAAAATACATTTTTGCGTATCCTCTTATCAGTCTCCCAATTGGGGGTTAGGTATGTGTCAGATTTGTGAAGTTGGCCCCGGTGGTCTGCTGGCTCAAGACCTGGCTTAATCTAGACTTAACACTGAACCATCAGATTATTAGGGACTGCGTCACTCTGGAGAAAGCTAATAGTATCCCATGGCTTTATTATGATTGATTGATTGATTGATAGCTTTATTTCGATATGCGTATATCATAAAAGCATTACACAGAAATATATAAAAACGACATATCAGAAACTCATAGACTGTACAAACATCATGGTAAAAACAGAATAAATAGATAACTTTGTTAAAAAAAAGCATTAAATCGATAAAGACAGTCTTTTAAGACGTATCAACCAAGCCCATTTTAAGAATTTAGACACAGCACAGACAATAGGGGGGGCAGTATTAGTCAATAAAATGCGTAGGGCCTCAGAATGCTTGCGAATACCCAACTCATTGCAGAGAGGTTTAAGCCAGACAGATCTTGGACGCGCATAATCTGGACAATCAAGGAGAAAGTGCGCCACAGTTTCGCAACAGTCAGAACAGAGGGCACAAAAGCGTGATACCTGATTTTGCAAGTTCCATCTAGAAAGGAGGTCTGCTAGAGGTAGGGTTCCTAGTCTGAACTTGATGTACAGAGCCCGATCCATTGGGATGGTGATGATGTCCAAAAAGGGTTCAAAGGCAGTGACATCTTTAATCCTTAAGTATACTGCGGTGGAATTGCAGTGGTGTTGGTTGCTCATAAGCTTAGTAGACACCCAACCCCAGTATATTTTCTTCAGGATCTCCTTTGGAGGGGCTGAGTGAGTAAGCCAACAGTTGTCCAGACCTAGTTCCCCAAGCAGGTATTTAATGTCCCTGAGCCACTTGATCTTTGACCAACCAACCGAATGCATTATCTCTGCCAGCCCATCTGCGTAGGATTTAAGTTCCGGGACTCTCCAAAGTCGTGCCCACAGTAGGAGGGGCCGCAGACGGGCCAGGTCTTTAATTGGTTTACAACCTGCGTCCATAAGCATCGGTACAGTCGGGGTGCTCATCGGGAGTGCCATCAAATCTTTAATGAATTTGTTCTCTGCTTTGGACAGAGACTCCGAACAGCCCAAACCCCATAGCTCTGCTCCATATAGCGATGCAGGTACCGCTCTAGCCTTGTATATATCAATGATTGGTGATACACAATGTTTCGATGATGTGCTATACTCCTTGAGCAAGGCTCCCCCCACCCTTTTGTGGGCCAGTGTCATTTTAGTAATATGGGGTACCCAACTCATACAGTCGCTCAGCCGAATTCCCAAGTAGTCGAATTCGGCAACTTTTTCCAGCGGGATCGAATTCAGGATCGGGGGGCACCCCAATTTCCTGGGAGGGTTCATAACTAAGTATTTAGTTTTTTGTACATTTATAACGAGACCTCTCATTACACAGAAGTCCTGGAACCGGTTCAGGAGTTTTTGGAGGCCCTGGGGAGTTTTCGAGATGAGAAGGGTGTCATCAGCAAACAACAAGGTTGGAATTTTAACATTACAGAGTGTGGGGGCGTCTGCTGGAACTTCAAGCAAGTAATCAACCACCCCATTCACATAAAGCGAAAAAAGGGTGGGTGCTAGGACGCAACCCTGCCGTACACCCCTCTCTACCTTGATCTTGTCAGTCTTCTCCCCATTCAAGCCCCATCTAACCTGAGCATAGGTGGCTTTGTGCAATTTCATTAGGAGGTCCACGATGTATGGGGGCATCCCAAGGCCGTACAGCACCCTCCAGAGTTCCTCCCGGGGGACAAGGTCAAAGGCAGTCTTTAGGTCTATAAAGGCCAGATAAAGACTGCCCTTGCCCAGTACCACCACCTTCCAGTACAGTAACAGGAGTCTGAAAACTTGTTCAATTGTTCCTGTGCCAGTACGGAACCCAGCCTGCATCTCGGATAGTATATGGTTTTCGTCTACCCAAGAGAGGATCCTACCCAAAATTGCTTTTCCCGCCACCTTCTGGGTCGAGTCAATCAGGCTTATGGGCCTATAGTTTCCCGGTAGGTCCCGATTTCCCTTTTTAAATATTGGGACTACCTCAGCCCCTTTCAAGGACTCTGGAACCAACCCTCCCCCCATGATGGCATTGAGGAGAGCGGAGATCAACACCCCCCAGTCACCTGGATGTGCACGAAGAAGATCCCCTGGTAGCCCATCCGGGCCTGCTGCTTTTAGTGGAGTAAGGGTTTTAATTATATTCGTAACTTCTTGGGCTGAGAAAAGAACCATGTCTCTATCCAAGGGATAGGAGGGGAGAATAAATTGGTCGTTAAGTGGGCCTTCAATAGCACAGTAGAGACCCAAAAAATGATCAAACCATGCCTTGGCAGTGATAGTACACGTCCTCATGGTGTCATCAGGACGCTTCCTGCTACCCACCAAATTCCCAAAACGTCTCGCATTTCTCCCGCGACTGGCCGTCAGAAGTTCCTGCCAGAAGTTGTCTTCCCACTCCTTCTTTGCGACTTTTTGACATAGTGAGTATGACCTTCTGGCCTCCCTAATCCTTTCTTGAGATTTAGATTTAACTGCAACAACCAGCAGAGTCTTCGCCTCACTGCACGTGCGGTTAAACCAGCCCTGTCTAGCCCAAGAACCTGGTCTCTTTCCCTTGGTGTTACTTGGGACAGTAAAGAGATCACTAAGCGCCATGGTTAAAGTACAAAATCTTGCGGGTACTTCCCCCACCCCGCACCCCCGGGGTGGTTATGTTAAGCAAACCCTATCAAAATTGGGGCGCCCAGATCTTTTTAATTCACCGGATACAATAAAAAAAGAGGGCTTGACTTGGATTAAAACCCAATTCTTGAATGTCCGGTCGGTGGAGCGTGAGGAGATGGAGATACTGAAACCTTCAGTAAAGGCTTATTTTTTTTTAAAAACCTCCCCTCAGACTGAACCTTACTTGAGAATTGTTACCAAACCCTTCGACCGTTTGCTTTTAACTAGGCTCCTTTTTAACCTAATTCACTTCTTTCTAGGTAATTCACAACGATGGAGTAGGCAAGCAGATTTGAGTGTGTGTAACTGTGACGATTTCTCACCACAGGACACTATGCATTTTATAATGTTTTGCAATCATTATACTGTGATTCGCAGGAAGTTCTTAGTTCCTATTTTAAGAGAAAAAGGTTTTTTACAGGTTAAACCTGCCTTAATTTATCTCCAAATGCTTGACTGATCAATGGGAGATATTTAATATCGCAAATTTCTTAGTAGCAGCTGTTCATCTCAGACAAAAAAGGTATCCTATGATAAACTCTACATAAGCATCGACTGTATACATATGCTCATTGTTTTCCTTTTTTGCTGTCTTTCTTGAAAATACCCCTAATGTGGTAGTCCTTTTGTCTATATATGGGCTATTGGCTATCAGGGTTTTTA
This sequence comes from Lissotriton helveticus, assembly GCF_964261635.1. Lineage (NCBI taxonomy): Eukaryota > Metazoa > Chordata > Amphibia > Caudata > Salamandridae > Lissotriton > Lissotriton helveticus. Next base: position 974,535,475 of record NC_136063.1, read on the forward strand.
TGTACCTGTGAAATTGATTTTGTAACATTGATTCTTTTTTATTGTGATTTGTATTTTAAATGCTTTTACTGTGTACTGGGTTATCAGAATTTGACTTGTATGGTTTTAATTAACCGAATAAAGTGGTTTGACTTGTCTTGTACAAAATCAGCTATGCTGGTATACACCTCTCCTCAGAGGTTGCAGCAGGAAACCACAGTTAAAAAATACCTCCTCTTGAGGTAGCTTTCAAGTTCCTGAGGACAACACTATTTTTTACACCTTACTCTTTTTAGGACATATCAGGATTTTCACCTTGCTGGTGTTTGAGATAATACATGTAAATAGTGTTGACACTGTCTTATCAGATCATCTAAGATAAACTTCTGAGGAGGGGGCAATGATTTTGTTTTACACAGGGGGGTGCAGTATTAAAAGGCTTGAAGATTGTTGCTTTAAACTCAGTTTAAAAGGGCTCACCCAGGCTCTGCACACAGCAGACATGGACTCTTAATGTTCAAATGATTCTGAATCACACGGGTAAGCTGTCTGCCTGAATATGGAGCACTATGTATAATGTTGTTTAATTCTACAGCTTACATTCTCCAATTGTGTGCTATCTCAGAAAGCCTTCTCCCACTATACTCCAAAATCTTGCATAAAATATTTACTTTGATGTACTTTGTTTCTTAAGAGTGGCCATCTTCTTACCTTCCATCTTTAGCATGCCTTCTATTTCTAAGTATAGCCTCCTCCCAGCCTCATGCCTGACTGCCTTAATCCTTCATTTTTTTGTGTAACTTTGTATTGCCATTTGTACAGGAAACATAACAATACTCACATACAGCAAGAACACTTCAAAATGTCATGTAGAATTACTATAACATCCTAAGTCTCCAACCCCTCCCCGTAGACTGAATCAGTTTCACCAATGCAGTATTAGAGGCTATATAATGAACCATATACAATGCAGAAGGCATGACAGGGTACATTCTCTATATTAATGATAACACTATGGACTTTCCTCATCTCCCTCCTTAGTGGAACGTTTTGCGTTCCCTAATTCCATTTCATGATCACAGTGAAGGCGATACGGCATCTGTGGGGGTGGGGGCCCGGTAGCTTGGTGAGCATTGCTGCTGAGGCCTGTAGGTCATCCGCAAGTTTATTATCCCTCCACATTCTGTGCATGTGGCACTCCTAAACATTTGCTTATTCAGCCATATCTCTCATTTATTCTGAAATCGTCGGAGCTACTGAGGACATCCATCTAATGGTGATTCTGTGTTCGGTCAGTATGAGGCCCAGCAGGAGGAACTTCCTACTCAATTTCTTTTATTTCTTCATTGGAATCCGCCCTAGCAGGCATTGCCCTACATCTGTAGGTGTGGACCAACCAGTGGTCCCATTCAGGGATTTCAATATTGCCTCCCAATATTAATCTATTTTAGGGCATCCGCAGATCATATGCAAAATATCCACATTTAGCCAGGTGCAGCGGAGGCAGGAGGCAGGCGGAAGATCATGCGTGGTAAATTACATACAGAGTACTAGGGGTGAGATAGACCTGATGTTTCACATTGAATTTAATTAATTTAAACCACGCATTAGAAGAGGTGGTCTTCAACCCCTCATGAATTCCCTTCCATTCCTTAGTCGTAATTTGCGCCTCAAACTCTTAATGCCATTTGACTTGTATCAGATGTTTTACCAGAGATAAGCCTTCCCTTAATGCCCTATAGATGTGTGATATCAACCTTAGACCCCCTGCCAGATTCAGTGGAGTTACCAGAGTCTGGGACTCCGGGTGGAGGGGCTCCACAAAGATGGACCATATTCCACGGGCCGCTGATGCTATTCTCACAAATAGTAGTAATTGACACAGTCCCCAGCAGGAACACCTTGATGGCGTCTGTCAGAGTGATAAAACAACTATTTGGGTATACATACCATAAGATTTCACAGCCACTTTCTCCCCACCAGTTTATCGACATCGGCTGCTTGATAAGCGAGAATGGGCGTAGTTCCCAAATATTCATGTCAGGTACAAATGGGGCCCTGCACAATATCAGTCGGATCAATCTCTCTCATGTCCTGCGAACCTGGTTATGGAAGGTGGGAAACCCACCCACCCATCATTAAGGGGAACAACCATTACAACGCGGGTTTTACCACGCGTTGCTTTTACATCGCATGTATTACAACGCATGTGATGGTAAAACCACGCATACCATTACATCGCATATACCATTACATCGCATGCGCTTTTACAACGCATGCGATGTAATGTGTAATGGCGGCGGCGGCGGCTATTCACAACGACGTGAACTCAGCAGGAAGGAGGAAGCAGGATCCGTAGGCGACGTTGGAGAGGAGACAGGCAAGAGGTTTTGGGCATGGGGTGGGTTTAGGGCAGTTTTAAAGTAGTGTGGTAATGTGTGTTTGTGTTTTTTTAAAACGTTTTAGTGTGTGTTGTGGTGTAGTGTTTATGTAGTGTAGTGATTTAGGTGTTAGGGTAGTGTAGTGTTGTAGTGTATGTTTATTGTAGTGTATTAGGGTTTAGGGTAGTGTAGGGTTGGGAGTAGTGTGGGTAGCGTAGTAGTGTTTTAGGGTTTAGGCTAGTGTAGGATTGGGAGTAGTGTGTGTAGCGTAGTAGTGTTTTAGGGTTTAGGGTAGTGTAGGGGTGGGAGTAGTGTGGGTAGCGTAGTAGTGTTTTAGGGTTTAGGGTAGTGTAGGGGTGGGAGTAGTGTGGGTAGCGTAGTAGTGTTTTAGGGTTTAGGGTAGTGTAAGGGTGGGAGTAGTGTGGGTAGCGTAGTAGTGTTTTAGGGTTTAGGGTAGTGTAGGGGTGGGAGTAGTGTGTGTAGCGTAGTAGTGTTTTAGGGTTTAGGGTGGTGTAGGGGTGGGAGTAGTGTGGGTAGTGTAGTAGTGTTTTAGGGTAGTGTAAGGGTGGGAGTAGTGTGGGTAGCGTAGTAGTGTTTTAGGGTTTAGGGTAGTGTAAGGGTGGGAGTAGTGTGGGTAGCGTAGTAGTGTTTTAGGGTTTAGGGTAGTGTAAGGGTGGGAGTAGTGTGGGTAGCGTAGTAGTGTTTTAGGGTTTAGGGTAGTGTAGGGGTGGGAGTAGTGTGGGTAGCGTAGTAGTGTTTTAGGGTTTAGGGTAGTATAGGAGTGGGAGTAGTGTGGGTAACGTAGTAGTGTTTTAGGGTTTAGGGTAGTGTAAGGGTGGGAGTAGTGTGGGTAGCGTAGTAGTGTTTTAGGGTTTAGGGTAGTGTAGGGGTGGGAGTAGTGTGGGTAGCGTAGTAGTGTTTTAGGGTTTAGGGTAGTGTAGGGGTGGGAGTAGTGGGGGTAGCGTAGTAGTGTTTTAGGGTTTAGGGTAGTGTAAGGGTGGGAGTAGTGTGGGTAGCGTAGTAGTGTTTTAGGGTTTAGGGTAGTGTAGGGGTGGGAGTAGTGTGGGTAGCGTAGTAGTGTTTTAGGGTTTAGGGTAGTGTAGGGGTGGGAGTAGTGTGGGTAGCGTAGTAGTGTTTTAGGGTTTAGGGTAGTGTAGGGGTGGGAGTAGTGTGGGTAGCGTAGTAGTGTTTTAGGGTTTAGGGTAGTGTAAGGGTGGGAGTAGTGTGGGTAGTGTGGGTAGTGTAGTAGTGTGGTAGTGTTTTTGGGTTGGGGTAGTGTAAGGGAGGGAGTAGTTTGTTGTGTAGGTGTAGTAGGGATAGAGATGTAACTTACCTTGCATACTTTTACCATAAGTATAGCTTTACCACCCATGCCTTTGCGTTGTAATGGCATGCGTGGTAAAAGCATACTCGTGGTAAAAGTATGCGATGTAATGGCATGCGATGTCATTGTCATCACGTTGTAATACCCGCGTTGTAATGGTATGCGTGGTATTAGAATGTGATGTAATGACATACATCCATCATTAATAATTCCACCAATGGAATGTCATTACAAGTATCCCTCAGCAATCTGGATCCCCAATTCTCAAGGTCATCTATTCAATGCACTGTGTGTTGAAGTAGAGCTGCAATATAGTAGTGCTCCAGCTATGGTAATTTTAGACCTCCCTAACCCTATGTGCACTGAGGAGTATACAGACTAACCTGTTTCCTCCCTGAGGCCCACAATATTTTGACTTATCTAGTTCAACAAAGTATTTTCTAGAAAACTCAAAGGGGGTCCCCAGAAAAATGTCAAGGCATCAGGGCAAGATTATCATTTTAACTAAAGCCGATGTCCCTGTTAAGGATTGATCCAGCGCCCCTATCCCTATAGAAAATATGTCATAACAACGCTACCCAATTTCACAATACTCGCCATTAATCATAAAACACTCACAAGGCCCATAAACTAACAGGACATATTTTTGGGCAACTGAATCATGTGACCTAATTAATTAAACCTATTCACAAATTATATACACATTTCTATACATCTGCAGTATAATGATTTCACCATGGTTTTTGTAAAACTTTGCATTTAATTAAGTCACTTAGGCAAATGGATCTGCTGATGGTAATGACCATGAAATAACAAGGCCAGCTTGTCTTTTCAAAAATCTTATTTATTAACTATTTATTCAAGGAAAGTGCATTTTATTAGAATCTTTTTATTTAAGCAGCATTATTTGAGGATTAGCAAATAGAACCAACAGTATCAAGCAAAATCAATCAGCACGATTTATGGTAGAATAAACAGTTTTCCATCACCTAAGCCCTAACTTCCCTGTCTAAAACTCTCTTCACCTAAAGGAATAAAGGTAAAAGTCATTTAACCCTATTGATCCTTACGTGCTCCAAAGAGTCCGTCAGCACGTTGCGCCTAACAGGAATCGGGAAAAGATGAGCAGCAAGAGCCCCCTCCCTCCCATGGGGACAGTTTTTATACCTTTTCCGACTAACTAAAGTATCTCTATCGCACATTTTTTCTGTCAATCCAAACTTTTGATTGGCTGAGCCATGTCAGTCCACAATTAGGTCATGCTCTCCTGACCAAGTCCGGGGCCTCATCATAGCCCTTATTGTTCTTAGTTTCACCATCCTTTTTGTTTCCTCAAAATGATACTTTTCCCGGGGAGAAACTTTTTACTTCCTAATCTTGACAGGCCATTCAGCATCCTGTCCTTGGAAATGTCACCAAGAACACGTTCGACTCGACCACAATTACTTCTGCACAAAACGTTGTCAGCTCAGAAAAATACTCTGCGCATGAGTGAAGGCTTCACTCTGGTCAAGTTTCATAAACTGCAGCACTGCCAGCCATTTTCTTTAGGCCCATTCGTAAAACTAATGTATAAACAAACACAAGACATCGATTAATGAAGGAAATAGAATTCGTTCTGTTACCCACCCACCTTTGCTAATTATTAACCCATTAATCTATGTTACCTAGCAGAAGCAAATAAAGCAACAAACAGATTTGTGCAACATAAAGACGAAAACACAAAACATGAGCACACAGAAATAAGCACATGCCATTAATAAAACAGCCGCATTTAATTCTGACAAAACAATAGACAAGATTAGTTTATTATTTTTCACAAACAAGCATTTGCAACATAGAGCACATATATGAGCTCATACATTAGTTCCTGTGTGTCATGATCTGCAATTTAATCTAGGTTGGTTAGTAATATTCACTCCACTCACATTAATATAATTATTTTTATTATGGAAGTTTAACTTTGCGAGTTGAAATTTATATATTTTTAAATCTCGCTCCATCAACTCCCTCATCTGGTGATTTCAAAATCACCAAACCACACCCAAAAATTTTGCAAAATTTTATCCCATCGAAGAACATGTTTTGATTTCACTGTGTTAGTATTTCTAAAGTCTTGTCTCAGCTGTTTGTCTGCAACTCTCATATTGAGTTCTACAAAACTCTTCCAGTTCTATTTCTCTCTCCTGCTCCTTTCTAAGCTTGTATATTCTCTTCTTTTCCCTCAGGTATTTCTTTCTCTTGTGTAACATGCAACTGATCTTTAACAACAGTATCACAAAGACTATAACTAATAAAGGTGTCAGTATTTTGCCAAGAATTGAACCACCAATCTCTTTAAACCAGGTTTTGATTGCTGCAAATCTTTTGCTCAAACGTTCTGAAAAATCATCCTCTTCTAAGGGTACAATTTCTGATTGCTACTCAGTGATATTTCTGATATACGTCTCAATACTCTGACTCTTGTCAGGAATGTACGTGCAGCAGTGTTGGACATGCAAAATGCCACAAACTCCTCCCTCTTTTGCTAGCAAAATGTCTAAAGCAAGATGATTCTGCATTACCATGGACCGTATAGCAATGAGCTCAGTATCCACTAATTGAAAGCCACTAGCTGTATCAGTTGACAACCTGTCAACAATTGTGGACAATTTTCTGATTCTACCTGCATTCAGGGTTATACCTAAAGGTATCACTGCTTCGAAGATGTCTCCCAAAATTTCTGAGAAACTTTCTCTTTTAAATCTATTCAGATGATTGCTGATTTCAAATGAACCTCTCTGTCAACATGGAATATTTTTGGAACAACAAGTTCAACAAAACACGTTCCATACCAGTGATCTGGGAGGTTATAGTAAGCTTTGTCTCCACATACAAAATAAATTCCAGGGACAATTGGGTCCTTGCCACCTTTGAATCCCCAACCCCCCATGATTTGATAAGTGTCCTCACAATGACTTGCACCTACAAAATAATTGTCGAACAATGTATTGTCTCTCCTAATGCAAAATTTGCCACTAATTGGTTTGTCAATCTAAATAGCAACATTTTCAAATGATTTACCATTAAGTTTTTCATCCTCTAACTGCCAAAATTTAGATTTGGTCTGTTTGAACATCTCATTTCTTTTGTAAATTGCTCTCCTCTCCTCAACTAAATTCAGGAAAGACTTTTCCTCAGATCTCAATTTACAAGTCAAATTGTTTCTAAAAGCATACTCATAGGTGAGTTCATTTGTCGCAATGAAAAATTTCCTCATCTGTTTAGCTTGTTTGTGCTTATTTAGGCTTTTCTCAATTTTCAGGTTTGCAAAAATTTCGCCGTAGTTCGAATAGTAATATTCTAAACAACCAGTCTGATAAAATAAGCTAGCTATTACACTGCAGGTTATGCCATAAGTAAGAGGAAGCATATTATAGGTAACTCCCTCCGAAACAGAAGCAGGCAATTTCACACAAATATAACAGTCTTTGACTTCCATGACCTTCACATACTCAGTCAGGAGTCTTGAAAAAGTATTGCTAGAAAAATCACCAACAGATCTATCTTGGTGAATCTCTCGATTGTGATCAATAACTCTGTTCGTTTTGCCTGTTGCACTATGTTTGTCTTGTTTAACTGTAGCTTTACTCGTCATGTTAGCCTTATACATCTCCTTGTCAAATCCAAAAGGGAAAATGACAGCTAAAACTAACCAAAGCAAGATTATTAGGACCACACAAATCAAAGACATTTTACAGCATCTACTAAAAATGGAACACCTTGAATTGCTATTAGTAAAAGTGTAAGGCATTTTCACTCTTCTAACAAAGCCTTGCAAGGAAAATAAAATCAAAAATTAAAAATGTCTAAATTTTCTAAATTTCTAATACCCCCCTATTTTAATTTTCTTCTTTTTTTTTTTAAAGAAAAATCCCACCTTCTAACAGCTTTTCTTCGACCTTGCGTCTTACAACAATGTGTTTTTCCAGCTAACACAATTTCTTCGACCTTGTGTCACCTAACACATTTTCTTCCGCCTTATGCCAAAAACGAGAACCCTAAATTATTGACAGAAAATACTTCAATCATTGTCACTATTGTCATCTATCTCTTCCTGACTGCTACTGTTGACTTCCACTACAGGTGGAATAATTATGTAAGTCCATTCAGGGGACTTATATTTCTGGTTTGGTTTCACAACTCTCTTTGCCCTACTACTAATGACTTCTATTTTCTTTCCTGTTTCACTTTTCTTTTCTGGATCGTTTTGACTTGATATTTCATTAATTTGCTCTTTTGATCTGTTTACTAATTTGAATTTCAGGCCTTCATTTTCTCTTGGCCAGTTATCACCTTTTCTCGGTAATTTCTTCTTTGGCCCAGTCACATTGCACTCTGCTCTCCATGCTCTTTTTCTGAATTTTCTTATGTCAGAATCTTCATCATTTTCTTCAGACTCTGTATCTGATACTTGAAATTTGTACTTCAGATTTTCTTTACTCGGCAGCTTCACTCCGTTAGGAACATCATCTTTATAGCTGGTACTTGGTAATTCGTCTTCTTCTTCTTCAATTACCTTCAACTTCCCAGTTTCAGATTTCCTGTTCCTGCTTTCAGAGCTTCTTCTCTGCTTTTCAATACTCTCCTGATCTTGAATCACAACTTGATCAGACTCTTTCTCTGCTTCTTTTTCTAACACATCTTCATTATTTTCAGATTCTAGTATCACAATTTCCAAATCTTTTTCAATCGATGCTTGATTTACATTTGAACTTTCCAGATGTCGACTTTCCTGTCGATCTTCAGGATCTGGATTTTTCTCAGGTTCTTCTTCAGAATCTGAATCAGCAGTAGTGTCACTTTCTTCATCAGAATTTTCAGGTGTAGGTACACGAATAGTATGGCTTGCGTGGATCCACCTCTTCAGACCCTTGCACTTCACTGCATTTGTTGTGACTAGAATGACTTGCCTTGCTTTCTGCCACCTGGGTACCAGACAGTTTCTTCTTCGATGAACTTTTGTCCTTACCAGTCACCTGGTAACAGATCATGTGCTTGCTCTTTTTCTCTTGTTTGCACTTCGGTTCCCACCTGATGGAACACAGAAGTCACGACGTCAGATAAGTTCCTGCAGTACTCCAAAATGAGGCTATCATTAATAGTCATCAACTTTCCTACTGGTATAAATGCTTGTCTCATGACCCTGCCCATGAGAATGTCATGTGGGCTTAAACCTGTCTTTTTATCAGGGGTACTTCTCAAAGACATCAAAACAAGTGGAAGTGCATCAGTCCACTTCATACCTGTAGCTAGACACATTTTGCCAATTCTATTTTTAATAGTTCCGTTTACTTGCTCAACAACACCTGATGCTTCTGGTCTGTATGCACAATGTAGCTTCTGTTCTATGTTTAAAGCTTCACAAATCATTTGCAATAGTCTGTTTTCAAAATGTGTTCCACTATCAGTTTCCACAGTTACCGGAAAACCGTACCTAGGTATGATTTCCCTTAAAAGTAATTTTGCAACAGTAACTGAATCATTGTGACGTGTGGGAAACGCTTCAACCCATCTTGAAAACAAACAGATTATTACAAGGACGTAACGTAACTTGTTGTGTGGTGGCATGTCAATAAAATCCATTTGTAACCTGGTGAAAAGACCACCCTCCCGTCCTATGGTTCCCAAGCTCACAACTGTTTTTCTGTTAGGGTTCATTTGTTGGCAAACTAAGCACCTCTGGCAAAAAGACTCTGCAATAATTCTGAACTTTGGATTGAACCAAGTCTGTCTGAAAAGCCTTATCATGTAATCTCTTCCAATATGTCCCTGACCATGATACATCCTAGCCATGTCAGCAATCATGCTATTTGGTAAAACTGGTCTGCCATCTTTGTAAGTCCAAATTCCATCCTCTTCTCGCTGTCTACATTCTGCTTTTAACCATGTGTTTTTCTCCTCATCACTTGCCTCATCTTGTAAATCTTTTACTCCCTGCCATGTTTCAACTACTGATGTTAGCATAAGTGAGCTCAAGACATGTTCATCATTATTTTCCCGATTAATTGAACAATTGTTTTTCGCACAGTACCTGGCAATCTCGTCTGCATAGGCATTTCCTTTAGTGATAAAGTCTTCGCCTTTTTTGTGAGCTGCACATTTCACGACAGCTATCTTTTCTGGTAACTGAATGCCATCAATCAGTCTTTTGATCAATTTTGCATTCCTGATGGGAGTCCCTGCAGATGTTAAGTAACCTCTTTGAGACCAGAGCTGTCCATAATCATGCACAACTCCGTATCCGTATTGGCTGTCAGTCACTATGGTTGTTTTTAAATCTTTTTCGCATGCACGAATCAAAGTAATCAACTCTGCTACTTGAGCTGAACGAATTCCTTCGAGACATGATGCTTCAATCACAGTAGCCGCTGTGCAGACAGAATATGCTGCTCTCAGAAAACCCTCATCTGTTCTCAGACAAGAACCATCAACAAAGTAAACAAAATCTGACTCAGACAGGGGAACATCTTTAATGTCCTGCCTAGGCTTGGTGCAATATTCCAAAACATCCAAGCACTCATGGTCAATGTCGTTTTCATTTCTGATCTCTGTTACAGTACCATCAGGCAATAATGTGGAAGGATTTAAATTCACACACCTTGCTATCGAGACATTATCTGATCCCAGAATAATTTTCTCGTATTTGGTAAGTCTGTTACTTGTTAAATGCTGAGTTTTGATTTTGGTAAGGAGAATTTCTACTGAATGGGGTACATAGACTTTTACAGGAAATCCCATTATAATTCCCTCACTTTGCTCAAGGCTCACACTAGTTGCAGCTACTGCTTTTAAGCAGCCTGGTAATGCTTTCGCAACAGGATCAAGTACTGCTGAGAAATACGCTATAGGCTTTCTCAGTTTCCCATGTCTCTGAATTAGAACAGACAATGCACATCCTTCTCTTTCACTGCAATACAGCTCAAAATCCTTTTCATAATCAGGCATGCCTAAAGCTGGAGCTTCACACAAACTTCTTTTCAGCTTTTCAAAAGCTTGCATCTCAATTTCTGTGAGTATAATTGGATCTTTTATATCTGATTTTGTTAATCTCTGCAGTGGTTTTGCAATTACTGAAAATCCACTAATCCACTGGCGTCAATAGCCAACCATCCCTAGAAAAATTCTGACCTGTCTCTGAGTTTTTGGAGGTTGTATTCCCTGAATTATTTTTATTCTCTCAATTGTCACTTGTCTGATTCCCTTTGCAATTCTGTGACCAAGGTATTTTACTTCTTGTTTGCAAAACTGTAATTTTGCAGGTGACACTTTATGTCCCTCATCTGCCAGATGATTCAAAAGAGTAATTGTATCTGTGACACAGTTATCTCGTGTTTTTGCTGCTACAAGGAGATCATCAATGTACTGAACCAATGTCGATTTTCCAGGTAAATTTAGATTCTCCAAAGATTTCTTTAACAACTGATTAAAGATAGATGGACTCTCTGTATACCCTTGAGGGATACAACACCATGCTAATATGCAGTTCTGGAACCGGAACGCAAAAATTTGCTGGCTGTCTGGATGCAATGGAACAATAAAGGTCAATGACAGTATACCATTCTGCATCATGCAGAATCTGGTAAAGAATCACTGCTGGATTTGGAACTACTGGGCAACATGGAACAACTATTTGGTTAACCTTTCTCAGGTCTTGAACTATTCTGTACATTCCATTTGGCTTTTTGATCCCCATAATCGGTGAATTACAAGGACTACTTTCAATTTCCTTTAGAACACCTTGTTTTATGAATTTGTCAATTACAGGAATGACACCTTCAATTGTCTCTGCTTTCATTTTGTACTGTGGAATGTTTGGAAAATCTATTCCCTGTTTCACTGTGATTTTAACTGGGTCAACATTTTTCATCAGGCCCATTTCACTTCCTGACAAATCCCAAATTTCAGCTTTGACTGTCTTTCTTAATTCTTCTGGGAGATTATTTTTATCAAATGCAGAAAACAATTTACTTTCCTCTGCTTCAACCATTAACATTGTTAATCTGTAAAGCCCATCTTCCTCTAGTGTTTGAAGCTCAATACCCTCCGGTGAGCAATATATTTTGCAGTTCATCTTGCAGAGAATGTCTCTCCCTAGCAAGTTTACAGGACTGCTGTTACAAACTACAAATCTGTGTTTGTCTTTAAATTTGCCGATTTCTACTTTTACAGGCTCTGTCAAATCTGTTTTAATCTGTTGATTAGCTACACCAACTACTTGGATGCTTTCACCAGAGAGAGGCAGGTTTTCAATTTCCACTGATCTAACAGTAGACCGGGTAGCACCAGTGTCCACAATAAAAGTGATTTCTACATCATTAACTTTGCCATTTACAAATGGACCAGACTGGTCAACCTCAAGAGTGGCTCCAAGCACACACTCTTCCCCCTCTCTCAGGCACCGTCATAAGTAATCCTCAGAATCACTTCCTCCATTTTCTGTCATCAAAAATTGTCGAGAAACATTTGGCACATTCACTCTTTGCGGTCTGATTACCTGATCACCTCCGCTGAATCCTGTTTCCGAATTATACCTCTGACCATTCACACAGTTTGGAAGAGGAGGTTGTGGAATCTGACTCTGCTGATTCGCTAACTGTCGCTGTAGCTGTTGCTGAAGATTTAGCTCATTTAATTGTCGCTGTAGCTGTTGCTGCAGATTTACATCATTCTGCATCTGTGGATTTAATGATGCATTTTTTAAATTTCTGGGCGGATTTTTACACTCGCGCTTCCAGTGTCCAATTTCGCCGCAATTAAAACAAGGTAGCTTTTGTTTTAGCTCTTCAATATTAACATTACATTTTGGTTTATTTAAATTTCCCTTAAATTTTTCTTGACCCTGATTCTGATTAACGTTTACATGTTTTTTTCCACATTTTCAATCTGCTGTTCAGCTACTTTCACCTGTGCCCACATTGCCTTTACCTTAAGCTTCTTTTGCTTTACGTCTATCTCATCACTGCAGTATTTCATCAACTGAGAGTGATTGCCATCCGACAATACCATTTCTGATCATATCACCAATTTCAGGTCTCAGGCCATAAACAAATCTGTATATAAAGTGGCTCAAGTCCTTTTCACTTAATTTTTCATAGCCACTGTACTGTTTAAAAACCAACAGTAGTCTTTCATAGAATGAATGCACTGATTCTTTTGGCTCCTGATTTGTTCTGTCAATTTTAACCCAATCAACTTCCTTTGGTGGAATCTTATTTTTCAACCAATAAATCACTTTATCATACAGTCCCATGACTTCTGATGATGGAGCACCTGTTGAAGCATCTTGAGCAGGTTCTACTTTTGGCCAACTTACAGCAATTTTACATTCTGTCCAAAGATCTGATGGGACAACAATGTCAAAGAATCCATCCAGATTAATCCACAGAATTTTTGAAACCTTTATGAATCTGTCCACCTGTCGACACCATTCCACTGGCTTTTCTCTCAACCGAGGAAAATCATTTGTGAACAACAGAATGTCCTTTCTAGACCAAGGAACATGCACATAACCACCTCCTGCTATTTCTCTCATTGGGTACTGATTAGCCACCACGCCCCTTTCTCTCCTTTCTTCCTCTCTTTTCTTTGTCCACTTCACTCTCCATTTGCTCAAATCACCCAATTTCTTAATGTACACAATCAAGTCTTTTATATGCAGAATTATTCCCATTGTATTAAAATTCCCAATCTCTTTTTCAGTAAAATCTAGTCTGTAATGTTTTCCCAAATTTTTCTGTTTGCTCAAGTCAATCTCTAATTCCGCAGCTAATTCTTCTAGCTGTTCATATTTATTTTTCGTTTTCCATTGTAAGCTTTTGCAAATGAATAACAATTCATCATCTTGATAATGCTTTAAACTGTCAGGACCAATTGTGCCAATGATTAATTCCTCTAAATCTGCTTTAAGTCTCGCAACATCAAGCTTTGGGGTTGAATCTGTTTTCTCAACACTCTTTTCTGGAGACTCAGTATCTGATTCTGTACCCATTGGTGTTCTGTATAATGAATCTGGATTAAAAGTTAAATCAGGCATCCTTGTTTTCTCACGATGTATTTCAGTTAATTCCGAGTAAAATTTTTCAGCCACTTTCTGAATTTCTGCATTTAATGGAATAGTCAAACCTGGATGTCTAATTTCTCCCTGATCGAAAACAGGCTGAACAGGACCAATCGTTACTGGAACTGTTACTGCTTCCATGCCTTTAGTTAATTGCTGAATTAATTCTTCTTTTGATCGTAAATATTCTGAAGCACTTGGAGTTTCCTCATCTCTTCCAGCACCCATTAAACCTCTGGAAGGAGTCTCATTTCTAGAATTTGGAGTTTCAGGAAAATTTCTACTTTCACCATATGCACTAGAATTAGTTCTTGTTTCTACTCTTTCAGGAGTTTCTGTATTATTCGGGTAAAATCTGGGTGATTCCTCATTAAGTGGAGGCGCACTTGTGGAGGTTCCTGTAGAAACCGAAACCATCGGGGTAGACCATGAACAAGCTGGTTTAAAAGGAATCTGTTTCTGATGATTAGTCATGAAAATCTCTTCTAAAACTGGATCTTCTAATTCACTTTCTTCAATATTATTTTTCTTTTGGGTATTCTTTTGACCTGGTATTTCAGTAACCATTACTCTCACTGGGTACAAACCATCACACATGTCTGCCTGTCTCCATCGACGCATTCTATCCTCATGAGTTTCTCTTTTAAAATTTGATTTTGGACTTCTTATTATACCACTGCTTTCCCGTTGAAGTTCAAACATTTCATCCTCCCATTCAACTAAAGCCTCAAATTGTGTTGCTCTAGGCTTCTAGGCACAATAGCCATCATTTTTTCTCTTAAGTTTTTCAAAACTCTCATATTAAATGAGCCATCCTCTGGCCAAGCTAAAACACCATCATCCTTGGTATAATCCATCCAATTATCAAACCAAAGGCAAGTATGATAACCATATTCACCTTTCATATAGGCTGCAGGTGTTTTGTACTTATGAAGTAACTTTCCACCTCGCGTTTCAATTTTCTTATCGGGTGAAAATATATTTTTCAATTTCTGAAGCCATGTAAGCTTTTTCTCTTCTTTTTTGTAGTAATAACTCATGTTTTAATCAAATCCGTTTAATTTAAAATGATCGTAAATGTTTCCAGGTTGTTCCGCAAAACCAGCCAACCCGTGCGCGAAACTCACCAACAAGCCAATCAGGTTAAGCTACGTCACCACCTTGCTCAACCAATAGAATTGCCGCTTTCTGGAAGAGCCAATCAGCTTACAGCTTGACTCAGTCACGTGAACCAATCAGTGCGCTAGCTGTGTCGTATGCTAGCCAATCACAGCGCGGGCCCTGTGACGTACACAGCCGCTGCAGCTTCTCGTCTCTCACTCCTAGAGCTTACCCCTCCTTCACAAAATATTTTCACAGTGCCATTTTAAGAAAACTTTTTCAATGAATTTCAATTAATAACAACATATAAACAAACCATTTGTCTGTTTCGCTAAAATAAGGTGATAGTTTATACTATCATTCAAGTATTCTTTTGCGTGGAATAGACAACGCTACTCTCACAGAATATACAATCGTTGATAAAGTAAACTTTTACTCTACCCTTCTAACAGGTAATAACGAACTCGTTTCCCTCTGAATGCACATAAAGTAACAATTCAAAGTTTGACTCGAACGGAATTACAAAATCATTTACGCACTTTCAAACAGAAAGTTTCCCTAACCATACATACAAGAAATCCTGGCAGGACTTTAACCAACCATAGAAATCCACATTTGTCAGTAAAATAAACAACGTCACTTTACCCTTCACTCAAGTTTGGATAAATTCTACTACTCTTTTCGCAGTGAGTTTTAAAACAGGCTCTAAGTCCCTATACTCAAAGGCTACAATTTCATAGACAATCCTCACTATACATTCTACCTAGCACACCTAAAATCCCTAAATTAGTGTTGTACGTCCACAACACTAGTGATATATGGCAATACCACTATTTTGAAACAGAACAAATGCACTGTGTAACTTCATTTGTCACACCACTCATATGCCGGCACAACTAGGATTTTTCACACTACAGGAAAAAACCTTTCGACAACATATAACAACTTTGACAAACTTAACATGTTTTAGTCATGGATGTTATGTAATTACCATGTAACATGTCAGTTACCATAGCAACCGGACTCTGCTACCAGAGATTTGATCCAGCGCCCCTATAGTAAATATGTCATAACAACGCTACCCAATTTCACAATACTCACCATTAATCATAAAACACTCACAAGGCCCATAAACTAACAGGACATATTTTTGGGCAACTGAATCATGTGACCTAATTAATTAAACCTATTCACAAATTATATACACATTTATATACATCTGCAGTATAATGATTTCACCATGGTTTTTGTAAAACTTTGCATTTAATTAAGTCACTTAGGCAAATGGAGCTGCTGATGGTAATGACCATGAAATAACAAGGTCAGCTTGTCTTTTCAAAAATCTTATTTATTAACTATTTATTCAAGGAAAGTGCATTTTATTAGAATCTTTTTATTTAAGCAGCATTATTTGAGGATTAGCAAATAGAACCAACAGTATCAAGCAAAATCAATCAGCATGATTTATTGTAGAATAAACAGTTTTCCATCACCTAAGCCCTAACTTCCCTGTCTAAAACTCTCTTCACCTAAAGGAATAAAGGTAAAAGTCATTTAACCCTATTGATCCTTACATGCTCCAAAGAGTCCGTCAGCACGTTGCGCCTAACAGGAATCGGGAGAAGATGAGCAGCAAGAGCCCCCTCCCTCCCATGGGGACAGTTTTTATACCTTTTCTGACTAACTAAAGTATCTCTATCACACATTTTTTCTGTCAATCCAAACTTTTGATTGGCTGAGCCATATCAGTCCACAATTAGGTCATGCTCTCCTGACCAAGTCCGGGGCCTCATCATAGCCCTTATTGTTCTTAGTTTCACCATCCTTTTTGTTTCCTCAAAATGATACTTTTCCCGGGAGAAACTTTTTACTTCCTAATCTTGACAGGCCATTCAGCATCCTGTCCTTGGAAATGTCACCAAGAACACGTTCGACTCGACCACAATTACTTCTGCACAAAACGTTGTCAGCTCAGCAAAATACTCTGCGCATGAGTGAAGGCTTCACTGAGGTCAAGTTTCATAAACTGCAGCACTGCCATCCATTTTCTTTAGGCCCATTCGTAAAACTAATGTCTAAACAAACACAAGACATCGATTAATGAAAGAAATAGAATTCGTTCTGTTACCCACCCACCTTTGCTAATTATTAACCCATTAATCTATGTTACCTAGCAGAAGCAAATAACGCAACAAACAGATTCGTGCAACATAAAGACGAAAAGACAAAACATGAGCACACAGAAATAAGCACATGCCATTAATAAAACAGCCGCATTTCATTCTGACAAAACAATAGACAAGATTAGTTTATTATTTTTCACAAACAAGCATTTGCAACATAGAGCACATATATGAGCACATATATTAGTTCCCGTGTGTCATGATCTGCAATTTAATCTAGGTTGGTTAGTAATATTCACTCCACTCACATTAATATAATTATTTTTATTATGGAAGTTTAACTTTGCGAGTTGAAATAAATATATTTCTAAATCTCGCTCCATCAGGATTAATCTAGGGTGTTTAAAATTTTTACTGAAGGTTTCAACCCTTCCAGTACTGCACCTACCTATATTTGCAATTTAAAAGTCCAGCGCCCCATGTGTGAGTCTAATCCCCAGATACCTGACACTATTCGTCTCCCGGGGAAGATCCAATTGGGAAAGGTCCTCCTCCAGCCTGCCAACAAATCTCCTAATAGGAACAGTTTAGATTTAGAGTGATTAACGTGCAACCAGGACACCTCACCAAACTCAATGAGGAATGCTAACATAATTGGGGCTGAGTATATAGTCTGACGTAGCTCCAGTAAGGCATCATCGGTGTAAAGAGATATTTTCGCCCCAATTCTGTATTCATCAGCCTCATAGCACATCCCAGACCCAGCAATCCAGTGGCTCCATCGCCAGCGTGAATAGCAGGGGGACAGAGGGTAGCTCTGTCTGGTCCCATGGTGAAGGTAAAACCACTGCGATTCCATCCCCCACTCTCACTCTGGCCGTCAGTTCTCTGAATAGCAGTTACACCCATTTTAGATAGCGCTCACCAATGCCTACCTTCTGAAACCCACTACAAGTACTCACACAACAGGGAATTGAACGCTTGTTCAATGTCACCGAGCACTAGCACAAATTGACCTTCTTCAAAAGAGAGCCTTCTCAAATTGCATAGGGTATTCCTGCATGGTATAAATCGACACTGGTTCTCTTGCGCCAGCTGCAACATAAGCACCAATAGTTGAGACACACAAGCATTTTACTAAGGATGTTCACATCGACATTTAGCATCATCAGAGGGTGATAGGATGCACCTCTGAAACATCCTTATCAGGCTTAGGCAGCATGACAATAAGCACCCCCCTCATCAAGGCCAGAAGCAGCCCCCACTCATGTGGCTCATTAATACATCTCCAGTAATCGGTCTGCCATAGTCTCCGCCCTGCGCTGGTAAAATTCTGCTGGCAGGCCATCCCTACCTGTGGCTTTAGCAGTTTTCAATGCCCATATAGCTACCATTATTTTTTCTCTAGTTGTGGGAGCATCTAGACTATCCCTTTTCTCCCTCGATAGCTTTGCTGTGTAAACCCCTTGCAGGTGCATAGCAAAGATTTCCGTTATCTCCCACTGTATACATACCGTTTGCCCCCGAGTGTCACTGACCTCCACCAGTGGAGGGCTACAAATTTCATTGCGGAGGAGTGTGGCAAGCAGTCTACTAGCCTTATCGCCCTCCATGTGGAGCCTCTGTCTATAGCTTGAGGGAACAAATGAATCTAAACAGTCTCATGTCTCCAGTAACACTCACTTACATGGCCGGTGTTATATCCTATGTTTTCATGGTTATTTTGTATGTAGTGTGTTCTCCATTAGACTGTCTTTATCCAAGTGCTTGGGTTGCTAGGTGATTGTAGAATGTTGAGCTTCTGATCTTCAGTTGAAGACTGAAGGTTGATGGAAGAACACTCTGACAGATCTAGTGCTGTACTTGAGATTTAAGAATAAACTTTAATTATAAGTTTACTCCACTTGTTTGTGATCTTTTGGATACAACATAATTTGGCGACGAGGTGGTCAAGTCAGCACTTCTCTGAACTCACGCCCAGATGCAAGATTTAATTTTCTGAAGAAGATCTTGTCAGACCTTAGTGTTCATGAACTGTCTTTCTTTGAATACTATTGATGGACCGAGAACATTTGAACTTTTTGAATACTACTGAACAACTTTGAATACCTAGAATACCACCTGCTTCTGCTACTATCAAGATAAGTTTTACTATTAACATTTTTTTAAGATCTTCTACAATTCTATTGGGAGCTTCGCTGCATGTACCTTTGTTTATTCTTGGGTGCTTCAATGCAGGCTCATAGATTTACCTTTGTTTGCCGTTGATTGACTTTGGAACTATTTTTCTTAAAATTATCACCATTTTACATGCGTGTTTCTGCTATCGCTTTCCTCATTTACGATTTTATATTGAGTGCTTCGATTCTTTTGAATGTCGGATTTTTTTCACAGACTTCCGACTACAGATTTTAATATATTCAACATTTTCGTCAATTTTTAAAGTCTTCCTTTGATTGCGGCATTCAAATGAATGAAATGACGGTTACCTGCTTATTTCGAATCATTGGCCTTCAAGACTCGCTATTCCTTGCGCTTCAGTGACGCTTCTTCGAATCTCCTGTGATTTTCATTCCGGGACTCTAGAAGCGGAGGAAATCGTCACCACATTTATACGTCGACGTCCATGTCATCACGTGATGTTGAACAACGTAGTAGCCATTTTGAGTAACCAAGCAACACGGAAGCATTGTTGTGTGTAATCGATCTGCGGTTAATTTTCAAGGGATTAAACAACTACGCTGACACACACAGCTACGAGGTTATATTTTCTTTTGAAGTGAGGTATTTTTTTATTTTTTAAGTTTTGAAGTGCAACGTGTGTTTTATCTTCGCTGATGTACACAGCTCGGAGACATTATTTTAAAGTATGTGTGTCATCTACGCTGATACACACAGCTAAGAACTAACTTTGGAACACTGTGCTTCATTTACGCTGATGCACACAGCTTTATGTTACTTTTGATATTGTGTTGACTCTTATATTTTAAAGCATTTCTGATACATAGCACCAATAATCTATTTTATCTTTCCAATATCGTATTCATATGTGCCTTATATACTTATTTTTCCTTTTACGTATTTTATCTACACTTTAAGAATTTTCTAGAATTTCACAATGGCTCAACAAACTGCAGTCCTTCCATCACCATTTCTTCCTGAACCAGGTACTCCGAAAATTAAGTGGACTCAATGGTTTAAATCTTTTAATAGTTATGTTGTTGCCATTGATGCAGTAAAATGTTCTCCTGTCAGAAAAAATGCAATGTTATATAGTGCTTTGGGTGCTGAGGGTCAAAGAACAGCCGGCTTTAGCGCTGGTGGCTCCCTGTGTGACAAAGTCTGTTGGGGCCCCCCCAATGACTACCTCTGCCATGGATTCCCTCACTAGCACCCTTTAACAGTGCCCTTCACGTCTCCACAACCACTGTCTCTCAGATTCATTTCGTTTTATAGCACCAAGGTTTCAGAGCACTTTACACCGCACACACATTGCACAGAGACAATCATATGTGTGTAAATCAGTGTATAGGAAATTTTACATCATACAGTACTACAAGGTGTAGTATAGGAGTGGCATGTCATTGATACTGGTAGGCAATATAGTTAAAGTTCTTATTCAGGAAAGTCACAAATTCAGGATTTAAAACGTAACATCATTGTTAAGGGTTCTCTTTCATAATATGAATAGTTTTCTACCCAAATGAACCCTTTTCACAAGATTAGGATAATGAAAGACTTGGCAAAAAGCATATAGCTCTAACATATACCTTGCAGTTTGCAGCAGCTCTAGGGTGACAGTTAATAACTCAACGTTCAATATTAGGAATTTGACTTAGAAACGTAACAAAATGAACTCTCTTACAGAAGCAGTAACCCATGACATATTTACATTATATGCACTTTGTTATCTGCATGGTACACGTTCTTAGCAGCAGGCATTTCAACCCTCTGCCCTACCTTAGGTTAAGTCACAATTTCCACTAGACAAACCTCCAGTCTTTTTCCAGGAAGACGATTAATTACGGGACTTCTCTTGACAATTTAATTGATGTGTGAAAGTTGCTGGAGGCCAGCAACGAGGCAGCAGGTGCTTTTAAAATGATGATACACATTTTCAAAAATGATGTCCCCACCCCAAGTCAACGCCCGGTGCGGTCGCATCGATCGCACCGCCCTAGAGCCGGCCCTGCTCGCTTACATTCCTTCCATTCTTGCAGTCTCTGCGGCCATTCAATCAGACAGTACTCAAGGTTGCTAAGTGTCTTTTCCAGGACATCTACGGCCCTGTCAGCTGTTGTTTCACATCATATGATATTTCAGACATTCTCCACACAGCACCACCATCATGGCATCCCATTTCGTGGCTCTCACAGACACGCTCCTCAGTTCTCAATAAAGTCATGCTCCAGAACCTCCAACACCATATTTGTGAACACCGGGTCTGACAAGGCCTCCACCGGCATCTTCCATAACTGCACTTTGGAGGCCTCCCTAGGCATCTGAAAATAAGCCAGCAAAGGCAAACGGTCTGAAAGTTATTGTGCTAAATAGGAAAAATCCTCCGCAAATTGAAGCAGGGCTCTGGATCATAAACAATAATCAAGTTGAGTATGCATCCCTGTCGTGGGCATGAAGCAGGAATATACTCTGCCTTGCTGGAATCTCACCCTCCATATATCCTGTAGACATATAACAGCCATAATCTTCTTGAAAGCACTCGGCATCCCTGGTTTGGTGTCCATTCTTGGAGGGAGATGATCAAAACCACCATCCAACACAAAGTTCAGGTCTCCAGTCAGAAGGACCTCAGGGCCAATATGCCCTGCAGCTGCACTCACCACAGACACAAACAAAGTATGCATAATCCACATTGGGAGCACACATCCCACTAAACACAAATCCCTGCCATCCAGTGCCCCTGAAACAACACATATCTCCCCGCAGGAGCCAAATTATCTCCCTTGGCCACAAGGAGTTCTCCATGTGCCACCCAAATCATGGACTCTGTGGCATAACTGGAATAAGATGTTGCAAAGACCTGTCCCTGTCAACATCATCTCAAGTGCATGATGCAGTCCCCCCTAGTGAGCATCTCCTGTGAGAATGCCACAGAAACCTCATAACATCTGAGACAGGAGTAAACTCGCTGACTTTTTATGGGTTGGCTCAGTCCCCCGCACATTGCAAGTTGAAAACTTCCCGGTGGTAGCCATAGACCCCATAGAGTGTGCACTCTCATGTCCCACAGAGCACCTTTCATTCTCTGCCCATAAGTCATGCATTGTGCCAAGCATGTGGTTCGAGCATAGGACAGCCAAGTCCTACTAATTCTACAAACAGTATCACACAACAGAAGCAACTTTGCAATTACCCCTACCCATAGGCTGTGTGTCTGAACAAATGCAGCCCCTGGCAGTTAGGCCAGCTTTGCGGTCCCAAAACCCCAACCCCCACTCAGAGGCCGAGGCCTCAACCATGGGTAATGCTTTGAGCTGTGAGTATTGCATCACATCAGGGTGGCAAACCCAGAGGCACTCAAACCACCCACAACGAGACCGCAGCCCACCTGCCAGCCATCAACATACATCCCACTTGCAATAATGAAAATATATAGTATTGGAATCAAAGTAACATCAAATGACTACCACCCAACAGTATATTTTTACACACATATCCTACTGACAGTCCCCATCACTGAGTACATCCAACCTGCAACATATCTGCAAAAGAAAAACCATTACGTTGCGTTACACCTTCACCCAAATTAACGGAACGTCTCCAGGCCTCCCGTCTCATTGGATCATTCCATCCCCTACTCTGTGTCATCACTACAGTAGTCTCTGACCTCCTTGTTGGTCTGGAATGGTTCATGGGTATCCAGCACACAGTTAGAGTCCTCCAAAGTTCCATCAGGGCACACAAGAACTTTTCCAGGTTGGCAGATACCAGAAATCGGTCCAGAACCTGCATAGTGTCTGTGAATCTCATAGTCCTCCGGTTACATAACATAACATAACCAAACTTGTGTATTTGTAAAGGGCACATTCACCCGTGGGCATCTTGGCGCTGAATAACAGGTGCTTATTGTTACCCAACTCAATGGTACCCATTTTAGCACCACTCCCACCTGCCCTGCTGTTCGATGACGATTTACAGATTTACATGGAATCCCATCCAAAGTGTTCAGCCAGTCATTGCTTTCCCCTGGAGTGGCAAAGAAGAATACTTTTCTCTCATATTGAAATCTTAGTTGCACAGGAAACATGAGGCTGTAGCAGAGGTCATGCTCCAGTAGGTGTTTCTTGGTTGCCATGAAGTCTCTGCAGAGGTTCTGCACCTTCTGAGCGTAGTCTGAAAAGATCATAATGGTTCTGTCCTCAAAATGGTGGTCCCAGTGCACCCTCGCATCCCTGTCTCTAAAGTTAAACAGGAGGGCACTAATAGCCTGAGGCTGCGCCCCTGGCTTAGGGTCCAGCACCAATGCATGGTGCGCCATCTAAATAATGAAAAAAATAGAGAGATGTCTAGTCTTCAGGGCTGTCAGTAGCCAGTTCTTTTTGGAGCACCATGATTCGCCCCTCTGCCTCGGTGACCTTCTCCGAGATTTTGCAGAAGTCAGCATGGAGAAGCCCCACCTCATAAGTCACTGTGTGGTGTTTCTATCTAGGACCCTAAGTCGATATTCCTGATTTATGCCCTTATATGGTTATAATAAATAATATCCTTATAAAGGCATAAGAATCATATCCATATTTAGTAATAGCCCATGCAGTCCAAATATGGCAAGGCTCCTCCCCTAGACTCCTAGAAAGTACAACGCGTTCTTTAAACAAACCAAGCCTCCAGCAGCCTGGGAAATCCCCCTGCTTTTGTTTTGATTTGCACAAGAACTCCTGGAGTACAGAAAGAACTGTTAGTTCTTAGTGACGTCTTATGTCCAACCTTACGTCAAACCCAGCACCTTCCAGGTATAAATATACCAATGTTGCCTTAAGCAAACGCACGGTGGTTTGGAGCAGAGCGGCTATCTACTTACCCGAAGCCCAGCTGATGCGAGAAGGCAAAGGAAGCCACCCCTCCCTTTTGATGCACTGAGACAGACGCTGTCTTTTTCTCCAGCCGAGAAAATCCATCTCCGGTGTTTCCAGTCACCCTTGCGGGTTGCTGGGAGATCGAGTCCTGAGAGAGAGATACAAGACCTCCTACATCCTATTACCAAGGTACGGAGCTGACTAAACCCTTAAGAGAGTTCTTGATTCAGATTCTTGGCAAAAACCAACTTAACTTAAACTGTAACTTACTTACTCCTTCCCACGTATTAGGCTTAGGTCAGGTACACCGGGGTAGGCGTATCTTAGAAGCACCAGTTGAGTACGTTAGTCAATGTTTTTATGTATGTATATATTTTATCCATTTTAAAGTATCATATGGCTAAGAAACCATATCAATGCTTTTACAGTATTATTTCATAATACTCCTTTTACTGTACGCACTTTACTTTATGATAAGTATTGCAATTGTGGCAACTCACTTCTCTTGCATGAGAAAGAAGACTGCTCAATAAATAACACCTTTTATTGAAAACGCCCGTCTCTCTATTTCTCTGCACTCTGGTGAAACTAAGTATGCACGATTGACTGAGTGAAATAACCGTCTATTGTTTTCACATGACTCTAGAGATACACTCTTTATTCTGAGTGAGCAAAGTTGTCATGTTTATGCGGTTGTCAGAAACTAATCCCTTCTTGTCTAAATCAGGACGGTTAACTCTTTCCTGAACATTCCAAAACGTTTCTAGTGACCTCTGAGCTAGCTGGCAAAACTAATTAAGTCAAATATAGTCAGTAGAGACCTTGTCGACCTCAGTCCTACGTCTACACTGCTGTTTATATTATTCCAATGCGCAGAGCCTATTGGGAATATAGGAACTACACTACAACTGTGTCAATCTTCACCAGCATGACCTCTTGGAATCCTGTTATTTCTGCCATGATATCTGCCATTGTGGGGGACCTCAGGTCCACCAGGGAAGCTTGTGTTGCCTGCTTCCCTACATTGCCTTCTAGAGGCAGTATGTGCTGTCATTATTGATTGTGTTGGTCTGTACAATCTTCAAAGGCTTATCCTTCGCCATTTTGTGTCTCCCAAAATAACAGGTCTCAGTCTGATACTCAACGTTTGTGGTCCGGTCTTGTTGTCTGATAGGGTCCCACCCCAGATCTCCAGGGGCTTCTGGTCTCAGATATCTTTATGTGAGGCACTTCAGGGCCTACTGCCCCATCTAGACACACTGTGGGACATGAGTGCCTCAATCCTTCCTATTATAATTCTGCAATTGGCTGATATCTCATTTCATAGATCACAACCTTATCTCTTTAAAACCCTATCCCTGTAATCTAATGTTTACCTAATATCTGCCAGCCTATTAAGCTCACCAACCATTTACAATGATCACATCTAGCTGGTATTAATACATAACAATTGCATTACATTTTTTCTTGAGTGCACATGATTAATCAAAATAACCAACAATTAACACTAGACTAACCACTAACTTTGTGTTCCGAAGTAGCTTGCTACTTGTCATAAAGCACTTTGACGTCTCATCAGGGGTAGTAAGCGCTATATAACTCCAAGTACAGTTACAATTACAATACAAAAGGCAAAAATGTGAGTTGGTCTGAATACATGGCATATCAATATAGGGAATATGGATAAGGGTCAATGACATGCAGCAAAGAAAATGGCAAGTTAGGTGTCAAAGTAAAATATTTTTAAGTCCAAATCAAGAGATGGTTGTCTGACAGAATATCGATGACAAAATATTGTGTGGACCGAATATTGTGTCAGAAATCTTGAGGACCAAAATATCAAGAAGGTAAGTGCAAATATATATATATAAATATCATCAAGGTACATAGATGTGCAGTTAAATATAGTTAAACTTTGCTTACCCATAGACACATACCTTCACAATATTTTTGTCTTCGATATTCTTGACACAATATTTTGCCCACACAATATTTTTTCTTCAAAACTTTGTCCACACACTAAAGAGACAGACTGACATAGGTCGGCTCTCTAAGTCGGGTAAACCAGTCTCCTGGCTCATCCCCAAAAAGAGCTCTTTACGTAGAAAGTACACAGTCAAAATCGCAGCAGGGTCAGTGTAGGAAAGTAGGATCTGCTTCTTATGGTTACCCCCACTTTTTTCATTTTGCACCCACTGTTTTGACTAGTCTGGCTAGGATTCTGCTATTCAGGACCCCAGCGTATCTGCTTTCTCCCTTAAATTAACATGTATGTACTTGGGTACAACTCTAGATTGGATACTGGGGTACTCTTGTCAGTCCCTAGTATATGGTACACATGTACCCAGGGGGTAGGTACCCCAGAGGCCTCCCATGAACTGAAGCATGTATTATGCCACCCATGAGAGGCCATGCAAAATGGAACCTCACGTCTGCTACTGCAGCCTGTGTAAGCTGGTGCTTGCACCACTTACAAGAGATATAGGTTCACTATATCTATATATATCACCACACTTAAAACCTTATAAGTCACCCCAATAGCAGGCCTTAACAATCCCGAAGGCAGGGTGCTGGGTTTTACATGAGAGGGTGCTCCTATATGAGCAAGGCCCCTCTGCAGTCTTCGGAGACCATTTTCCTGGACTGTACGTGATACTGCAAGACATATGGGTAGAGGTGCATTAGAACCTCGTGGTAAATGCTATCTCGAAAACGACTGCAACGTAGTCTGTCATGTTTGGTGTCAAACACCTTGGAAACATACCTCCACACCTTTGACTTGTATGGTATGATTCCTCCCCTCAGAATCGAGGTTCTGGGGGTACCTAAATCTACCAGTACCAAGTTTCTCAAGCCTTACAGCCCAACCTGGATGCTGCCAGCCACAGACACACGTCTGCCCTCCTGCTGCTGAGCCAAGCTCACGCAAAGTAAGGTCGGACATTTGGTATCCTGTCACAGGGAGGTGTGACCACCTCCCAGACAGAATTTAGTGTGTTGGGGCTGGGTGGGTGCACAGTCTCCATGCCAGAAAGTCTGCACGAGGGGCACATTTGGTATCTCTGTGGATAGTCCAACTCAAACCAGTTCTGAGAGTCATTTGCTACTGCTGTGGCACGAAACTGGACAAAGGACATGGGTGTAGCCACCCCTTTGTCCTGTGCCTCCCCTAGGAGGGTACCTAGAATCTGTCCAACCCTTTCCCTTGGGTTTAAAATGGGTTACCTGGCCACAGAACATTAGATTTTACGTGGACAAGATTCTGCAAGAAGATACCACTACACTTCAACCATCAGGACACGCTGGACTTCGCTGGATCTCCCTTGGGCTCAACATCATCTTCCCTTGCCATCCCAAGTCTCGCCACTGTCCGTGATCCATACAGGCTCCGTGCTGGACCCTGTGGACCTCCAAGACAACAGAAGAATCTCCCTTGGGGTGAAGGAGTCACTCCCCTGAAAACGCAGGCACCATAATGCATCTGACCCGTTTGCTGATCTCCTACAGATTCCGAATGCTCCAGCAACACAAGAGGCAAGTTTCTGAAGGTCTCTAAAGTTGAGCTGCCCTCTCACTGAGTCTGAGGCGGATATCCCTCATGGGGAACGTATACCTGTACCCCTGTGTACCGCGTTTATTTGCAGCTGGTGGACATTCATCTACCGAGCCCCTGGTCACTCCCTCTGCTTTCAGGTTCTTCTCATCTAGAATCCACATTTGGATTCCACCGAACACTTTTCGCACTTCCAGCAGCAGCATTTCTATGTCAATATCCATAGAGAACAACAAGGGTTTCCGGCGCCACTTCCTGTCTATGCACCCGGCTCCCGGCTCCTCTGGTACAAAGGTTTCCACGGGTCGGGTGGCTCTTCAAACTCTTAAATTTCAAGGATTGTCATGGTAATCTGCTGGGAAGGGTCCTTAATCTCTAATTTTCCAACCGCGCCTTTCCCATTGAATTGTACGTAGCACGCAGTTGTGTTCTCACACTGCACCCGCTCGTCCCTGGGGCCCCTACTCACTCACTTTAGTTGGTTCCTAGGGGTCCCAACGATTCTACACCTTCTAGACTAGGTCTAGTCCTGAGTCGTGTTTCTTATACCACTTATTTAGTATATGGTTTAGCCTCCCCCTGGAGCCCACTGTGTATTGTGCTACTTACGTTTGATTCTTTGCAACTGTATTATTTGATTTGTGATCTATACCCGTGCAGAGGTTACTAGGGAGTGTTATAGATAATAAATGCATATTTTTATAACTACTTTGTGGTTTCCCTTTCATTTAACCAATACTATAAGGATGCATTCTGGTAAAACAAGGTGCTTAAAATTTCTTCAAGACTTAGCCTGAAGGCTGCTCTCCATAGCTTTTACTAGGATAGCATTCAATAAAACTTATCTTTGACCTAATCACCAAAAGGGTTGTTTGGACTGGTACAAGGTGCCCACTTTAATTAGTGGACAGCATATACCAGGCCAACTTCTCACAGTCGGCATAAGGTGATTATGCATCATTTCACAAACTGATAAACCACAATACAAAATGTAATACATCATCAAACACCATCCTAAAAAAATCCCCTAAATGTAAATAAGAACAACGCCTTTGACCTAATGGCACTGAATGTGTCAGTACAAATCTAGTTACACTTAAAACAATGACAGTCTCTTTTTATGAATAGGCCTACAGAAATACAGAGAGGAAAAGCATTGATAGTAGCAAAAGTCCTCCTCTGGAGCTCTTTGACAAAAGCATTATAACAGTGTGCATTTTGCTACTTGTCATGAAAGGAGAAATGAACACACAAATCATGGCTGTGACAGAAATCAAAATAAAATTTGGTCTAGTTTGTGCCTAATTTAGTCAAGCACAGAAAATTATGGTTTTACAAGATACAAAATTTTTGTTTTAGTGCAAAAATGTTCATTACAATAGGCATACAATATAATAAATCAAAATCATCTTTATCAGTTTTCAACAATTTGGTATAGAGAGTAGTATGTGTTAAAGAAACGTTCTCTAACGCGGGCAGCTGTCACACATTTAGGAGGTTATGGCTAATTTCCCAATGTTTATTTCTAGATAAATGTTTTTCTGTAGGAGAGTCAGAGGCTAATCCAGCAGGTGATATATGAGTACTACAAATCCATAATGTCTAAGGTATAATCTGTTCAAAATTAAGGCCACTTGAGGCTGTAGCTGGTCTTCTTCCAATAATCAGTATCTACTAGAGACACTGCACCTTCATGGTTTATTCAATTAGCCAGTTCACTCTGTTTTACTTCCCTCATATCTTATTGCATCAGGATATCACTTTGCTGGTCTCTCCAAAAAGTTTCCTGCCAACTCATCTGCAATTCTAACAAGCAATGGCAAAGCCAACAGGTCTCACCTCTGAAAAGTATTAGCCGAGGTAATGGCTTTGACTGTGTTTTTTGCAGGACTGAACAGTATTTACAAAAATTATATCGCCAGTCGGTAGTTATAGTTAGGACTGAGTTTCCATAGGAAGAGCATTTTTTCTTTTGCCTATAACTTTGGCGTAGTTTGATGAATCTTCATGCAATTTTCAAAACAAATTCTTTGTTCATATCAGCTCCTATGTTGAAGGTTTGGGGGTAATTCGTCAAGGGGGGGCTGAGAAAAAAGGGGGTCCCAAAACATGTTTTCTTCATGTTAATTTCCATAGGAAACTTTAGACAAGGCTACAGGTCGAAAGGGTGAACGGAATTACCCCAAAGTTGGCAGGGAAAAGGGTCTTGGTCTAGAAAGCAAACTTTATTTTATTTGGTGTAAATCCGTTTAGTAGTTTTTGAGAAATATTGAAATTTACAGATATCAATATTTGGAAATTCTGCCATCTGATTGGCTGAGGCGTTATTAGCACGAGCTTGCTGCTTATTGGCTGCGAGCGGTTGCAACTAGGAAGTGTTGGCCGCCATTTTGTGATTCTGTTGAAGCGAGTAGGGGGAAAAAAAGGGCAAAAAAAGTGGGACGGAGGAGGGTAGGAGCACTGTAACCTCTGTGGGGTGTTTAGGGTGTGCTATAGAGGGGGTGTGAAGCAAAGTATTGACCCCTACCAGTGTGAAAGTTCTGGGCTATGGAAATTTAGTGAGGTATTGCATAGAGTCTGATGCTGGTAAGGTGAGGTGGTGTGGGACTCTGGGCTTAAAGCGTGAGCCCAGACTGTGTGTCTTATGCTGTGAAGTCATGTGCCGTGGCCGCTGCACTACAGCTGTGGAAGTAGTGTCAGCAAGTGTTTATACATACTAGGACAAACTACTGACCCATACTGGTCTGAAAGTCCTGGGGTACGGAAAATATGTGAGGTACTATCTAGAGTCTCATGCTGCTAGGGTGAGGTGCTGCCAGACTCTGGGATGAAAGCGTGAGCCCAAACTGTGTTATATGCTGTGAAGTCATGTACTCTGGCCGCTGTGCCATATCTGTCCAAGTAGTGTCAGCATGTAGTTATACCTACTCGGAGGGACTTTCAATTCGAACATTGTAAGTTGTGTATAGAGCTTAGGGGGTGTATTATAGGGAGCGTGAAGGTAAATTTGTGCGTATCAAATGAATTCGGTATTTGTAAAGTGTAAAGCACTGATTCCTAGGGGTCTGATGGCGCTGGGGGCGTAAGCTGAGGTGCTGATGGAGTTGGGGATAAAGCTGATGAACTACTGACCGCTATTGTGAACTTTTAACCTGCACGCGCCGTTAAATGTTCGAAAAAATGTAGCAAAAGTATATCGTTAGGTTAAAAAAAAATCATGACATTTTAACCTACAGGTGTCGTCGAATGTTAAAGGAAGTGTGGTGATAAAATAGGTTGTACCTGTATGTGGAGCGGAATATTAAGTAACTTTTCGTATGGAAAATTCAAAATTAACCAACGGAGATACGTTTTGGAATGTTGTTGAAGGAATGCAGTATTCTTATTTGTTCTTTACATGTATTTATGTGTGGAGCGACAGAGAAATTGTGCCATTCCTGGTTCCATTCTTGATGAAATTGGTGCTTTACATGTACTATGTGACAAAGAAAGAATTGTATGGGTGTCTAATATTTGAAATCTGCATACCAACTACAAAGGTGAGTTAGAAATGAACAAAGTGTGTTATGTGTTCTGTAGTTGTGATTAACTATTTGAGATGATGTTTTTAAGTTTGAAAGTATTTTTTATTTGAAAGTAACATAGTGTTAGTAAAGTGTGGTGTTTGATATTGATAATAAAATATGTATAAAAATTGACCTGTTGTTAATAAGTACTTTATATATGTTTAGGAATTTTTCACAAAGAAGAAGTGTCGTTTGTCATCTTTATAGGACTGCATGGTTTTTGAAAATGAGGTACAGCGTTAATTTGGGTATGTAATGTATTCGGGCGAGATAAACAAAGTGTTGCACGTTTGCAAATTATACTTTTTGCGAAAATAGTGGGGTGGGGGTGGTGGTAGGAGATGTATGTGTTATTAAGTTAAAAGCGATAAAACAAAACCCAGAAATGTTATGTGGCAAGTTGTGGTCTCATTTTTGACACTGAGATGTAGATTTGAATGTAAGTTGAGGTAGGTTGTTGTACTGTGAGGCCGTCTACAGTGTTTGGAGATTACATGGAGAGGAGATGGAGATAGGAAAAGTGATACGTTCCTTTTATATGTACGCATAGTTTGAATCATTTGATCATAGGTTGAGATATAATATGAACATGGTTTCTGGTTTGCATTTGGGTATAGTTAATAGTTTTAGTAGTTTCTTACTAGTGAATAATAAAAAGGTAGATATACTAAAATATATGGTAGGAAACGTATTAATGATTGTCTGTTCTTATGGAATAGAAGTGGTTGGAGAGTTCTTCTTTAGAAGAGAAGTTTTATACATGTGTGAGAGATAAAAAAGAAATGAAAATGTGCGGTGTATTTCCTGTATGACTTTGTTGACATTAGAGATCTACCTGTGATTTTAAGTGATAGTATGTGTTAGGCTGTGTCCCTGTGCTGGATATATGTAGGTGTTGAAGTAGTCTGGGTTTTACCGGTGCTCAGCTTCGCTATTCCTTTTGAGACACTCGTCAATTTTTTCATTCCGCTCAACGTCTTTAATATAGATAGAGTAAAGGGACGGTATATCAAAGGTTTGGGAATTAGAACTTTGTTTACGCTCCCCATCCCCTGCTATTCACTATACAGAGTGTTTAAACGACTTTAGTGACATATAGATGTCTAGCTAGTAAAGGTGGTGTAGTTCCACTTGGCCCATTTATAAACCGTGCTATGGGATGGTTTATGTTTTACCCTCCCAATCTGGATGTGCAAATACTTTTTGCTGATAAGTGTACCGGCAGACACTTGTTAAAATTAACGTTCTATATGGGTATAGTGGGGCTACTGGGAATGGTGGGGGTTTCTGTTTGATTTCGTACGGTTAACCAAGGGCGGGTGTGGGGGAGGTGGGTATGTTGGTGATTAAAACACAGAATTTAGTAACATGCAGATGTTGAGCTACTAAAGTTGATGTAGTGCCCCTGGGAAGACTTATAAAGCGCCCTATGGCATGGGATATGTTTTAGCCGCAAACTTGCATGTTTTAATATGTTTTGCTGATAAGCGTTTCGGGAGACATCTGTTGAAATTAAGCCTCTGTATGGGTATAGTGGCACTTCTACATTTGCTGAGGCTCTTTCTTTTATTGCGTAAAGTTAAGCAAGGGAGGGTGTTGAGTTGGTGTAGTGGTACTGTAACTATTTTTAAACCGTCTAATGGAATGGTGTATGTTTGAGTTGCAAAATTGCAGGTTTTAATAGCTTTTGTTGATGATTGTTCCGGCAGACACCTGTTGACATTAAGTCTATGTATGGCTATAGTGGCGGTAACGGGAGTGCTGGGGCTCGTTGTTTGATTTCGTAATGTTGAGCAAGGGCATGGGTGGGGGTCGGGGAGGTGGGTATGTTGCTGATTATAATACGGACATTTGTGATGTGGACATGTGTAGTTAGTAAAGGTAATGTAGTGCCACTAGGCCCATTTATAAACCGTGGTATGGGATGGTTTATGTTTGACCCACCAATTTGCATATTTGAATACTTTTTGCTGATAAGTGTTCCGGCAGACACCTGTTAAAATTAACCCTGTGTATGGGTATAGTGGCGCTACTAGGAATGGTGAGGGTTTCTGTTTGATTTTGTGTGGTGAACCAAGGGCGGGGGTTGGTGTGGGGGAGGTGGGTATGTTGGTGATTAAAACACAGAATTTAGTAACGTGTAGATGTCGAGCTACTAAAGGTGATGTAGTACCATTGGGAGCACTTATAAAGCACCCTATGGCATGGTATATATTTTACCCACAAATTTGCATGTTTTAATACATTTTGCTGATGAACGTTTGGCAAGATATCTGTTGAAATTAAGCCTCTGTATGGCTATAGTGGCGTTTCTACGTTTGGTGGGGCTCTTTCTTTTTTTGTGTAAAGTTAAGCAAGGACGGGTGTGGAAGTGGTGTAGTGGTACTGCGACTATTTATAAAGCGTGTTATGGTATGGTGTATGTTTTAGTTGCAAAATTGCAGGTTTTATTAGCTTTTGCTGATGAGCGTTCCGGCAGAAACCTGTTGACATTAAGGGGCCCATTAAGATCACAGGCGGATCGCCACCGCCCATGTATGTATGTATATATATATATATATATATATATATATATATTATGCTCCAATTCTTCTATTTCACAAAGAATTATCCGCACTCACGGGGTAGATTTTCCAACGTTGCTTTATTTTACAGACAAGACAGACGCCCTCGCGTTTCGGCACACAGCCTTTCTCGATGTCAGTAGCCACTAGACATCGGCATGTTTTTAAACATTTTCACACAATATTATATATATATATATATATACATATATATATATATATATATATATATATATATATATATATATATATATATATATATATTTTATATATTTAATGCCGCCATCCCCATTGATGGAATAAAGCACTATATTTCTTTGTGAAACCTTGGTTTGTGGTCTGTACCTGGCTGTGTCCGTTGCTGTTGCTGTTCGGCGCTTCAGGATTGTGGATTTATATATATATATATACATATATATATATATATATATATATATTTGCTCGAACAATTCTCAAACCGCTGTCGCGCGGAAAAAGAGATAGCAGCACTCCAAGGGTATATGCACACAATTTATTTCAAGAACGCGCTTTCGGCACTCGGCCTTCTTCAGTATTAGATCAGTTGCCACAAACAACTACCATTTAAAATAAAATAAAAGTCACATGACATATGGACAGAAAAAACGGACTTGAATGCAAACAATCGAAAGCAAATGGTCGCCATTTTGGAATGGGAAAGTACATGAGACTGAAAGCATCCCATTATATCGTTTTGCGACAGCGGTTTGAGAATTGTTCGAGCAAATATTGAATGTCGGGCACACCCCCGACAAAGCAAGCACCAGCCTACGAGTGCGGCCGGCAGGTGTACACGGAGCGGGAATATATATATATATATATATATATATATATATTACCTACTGGCGGTCGCCAGTAGGTATATATAGTTAGGATTTTTTCTCTATGGGTTTTTTGAAAATTCTATGTCTAATAACTTTGGCGTTTGTGGACGGAACTGGCTGAAATTTTCAGGAAAATGGCACATTTTGTTTCTGAGCAGCCCCTGAAAATTTTGGGGGGGTTCGTCAAGGGGGGGCCGAGAAAAAAGGGGGGTCCCAAAACGCGTTTTTCCCATGTTAATTTCCATAGGGCGGTTGGCCTCACTTTTAGCCCGAACGGCTGAATGGATTTGCACGAAACTTGGCAAAATTGTAGGGACTGGTAGCCCGATGTGCCTTTTGTAGGTCTCAATATATGTGCTCCAGTGGATTTTGAGAAATTAACGTTTAAAAAAAGATATATATCTGTAACAGCGGACCGGGCAGCGCTCTGGTTCGCGGACTTTTCGCGCAACGGAGCTTTGTGAAGCGAAGCTGATTGGTTCTCCGGCGTCTGTCAACATTCCAAACAGTCCGTAGCGGCCGCCATCTTGTCTCTCGGTAGGATCGAGAGACAAGAGGAGGTCAAAACAAAGGGGGAAATAACTATAAGGGGTCATAGTAGATCCTCGCTGACCCCCTAGGTTTGATGTGGAGGTTTTAAAAGGGCCCCGCGGGGCAAAAAAAAAAAATAATAATAATAATCGAACGGCTGAATGGATTTGCACGAAACTTGGCAAAATATTAGGGACTGGTAGCCCGATGTGCCTTTGCTAGGTCTCAATATATGTGCTCCAGTGGATTTTGAGAAATTAACGTTCAAAAAAAGATATATATCTGTAACAGCGCTCCGCTTCGCGTAACGGAGGTTTGCGAAGCTGATTGGTCATTCTGTCACTGGGCTATAGTTGGGCTACATCTGGCTGATATTTGGGCTACATTTGTTTTTTTGTGTGTCTGGCGGCCATCTTTGGGCTACATTGGGCTACATTGGGCTTCATTGGGCTACATTCGGCTAATTAGCAAATAGCTCATCGCAAACTAGGAATGGTAAAGAATCGCTATTTATTCCTTAAAGTTCGCTATTTAGGAAATGCAAAAAACTTTGATGATACATATGGCGGTTCATCTCTAACAAGATAAGAAGCATAGGGATACATTTATGATGACTGGCGCATCACCAGGGATGTGTTAGTCATTCTGTGCCGCTGTTCCGTCACCTATGGTGTGCTGCATTTACAATGCGGCGCATCATGGGGCAAAAACAGCACAGATGCGTGATGTATCTGTGCCGTAAAGGTGGCGCATTGCTGGAGTTGTATCGCAAGTGTGATGAAGCTCCAGCAAGGGTCGGGGGTGCCCCTGTCGCAGGGTTTCTGTTCTCACACAGAACTGTGGACAGAGGATTGGAACCTC
The DNA here is from genome assembly GCF_964261635.1 of Lissotriton helveticus. Taxonomy (NCBI): domain Eukaryota; kingdom Metazoa; phylum Chordata; class Amphibia; order Caudata; family Salamandridae; genus Lissotriton; species Lissotriton helveticus. The sequence continues at coordinate 974,571,433 of NC_136063.1, forward strand.
GGCGAATGCATTGTTGGAGTTGTATCGCAAGTGTGATGAAGCTCCAGCAAGGGTCGGGGGTGCCCCTGTCGCAGGGTTTCTGTTCTCACACAGAACTGTGGACAGAGGATTGGAACCTCGGCGAATTAGGGTGTCCCAAAACTCACGTTAGTAATCAAAAACTCCTTAGCAAGCTAGGTACAGTGTCACATTGGATATAACAAACTCTCAATGTTTAGACAATCCAGAATATGAACTTATAGTACCTCAGGATACGTGGAACTCATGAACAGTCGGTCGTTATAGATTTCTTAGAAACCAGAACATGGAGTTAAGAAGAACAGATGTGTATTTGAAATGTTTATTTACTAATGCCGTCTTCTCAGGCGTAGTACCTTAGATAATAAAAGTACACATATTATCAGTAGCAAAATTACCAGCATAGTTACTAGTACATAAAAAGTGAATGGTGATAGTATGTTAACATGCTGTAAATGAATAAGAGTTAGCAACACTTATAAGCAGCCGCGGGCCGTGGAGGGAGTTACGGTGAGGCAGGGAGGCGGGGAGGGGGAGAAGCAGGGTGGAGAATACAAGTACACATATTATCAGTAGCAAAATTACCAGCATAGTTACTAGTACATAAAAAGCGAATGGTGACAGTATGTTAACATGCTGTAAATGAATAAGAGTTAGCAACACTTATAAGCAGCCGCGGGCCGTGGAGGGAGTTACGGTGGGGCAGGGAGGCGGGGAGGGGGAGGGGCAAGGTAGAGAGGGCTCCACCCTGCTTCTCCCCCTCCCCGCCTCCCTGCCCCATCGTAACTCCCTCCACGGCCCGCGGCTGCTTATATCTCACCCTCCCTAATACACATATTATATTATTTGCTAAGAAGGTCTCTTTGTGTTGGTTTAGGGCGTGCCCATACTTTAGTGTCTTAGATTTGAAGGAATCACATCAGCATACACCAGCTCTCTCTTCATGTGAACCGCATCAACTGTTGTGTATGTGTGTTCGGCAAAGCAATATAAAACCCGCCTCATGCCCAGAATTGGCAGAAGTTGCACTTATGTTATGAGTATGAAGTCGTGGAGATCAGACCTCATAACAATTCTGTATCGTGTTGTTCTTGAAACTTTAGCACTCGCTGTACAGATATAGTTTAACAAGTAAAGCAGATAGTAGACCAATAACATATTATTCTCATGTAAACCACGATGAACTACTAGGTGGAAAGCTAAAGCAACAACTAAGTGTCGTGTGCAGAAGTTGCAAAAAAGGAAAAATGGCGTTTAAACCGGTAATGAGCCCATGCTAACTTAACACGGTGTAAAGATATCCAGGACCTAGATGACACCTCCTCATGATCCGGAAACGAACTGAATAAGATAATAGAAGTGCCATCTCATGAGAGCAGATTGCAAGTTTATATGTGGACGGTCCGCAAGGTAAAGCATTAAAAACTAGGAAAATTTAATGCTAAAGAAAAATAAAACAGCCAAGTACTTTATCGAGTCTTAAGCCAATAGGCAAGGTAAATAATAAAAACTTGACAAATAAGTCAATGAATTGTCAATGAAATGCTAGTACTCAGCATATCAAACATGAAAAAGGTCTATGACATAACTGTGTATGCAAAATAAGCTGCAACAGCCTCCAATAGGAAGTCACCGTCTTCATCCGAAAACAGTTCAGCCATCCAATTTAAAAGCGGAAAAGAACATACGTGCTCTCCCAGCACCGGATCCTCTATCACCATCAGAGGACAGCTCGGTGGGTTTTCAAGAAAGCTCTGTTCCAAGAAAGACTGTGCTGCCGCCAGTAAATTCCAGGGACCAAGTAGTCCATGCATCAATGCCACAGCCATAATCCTTTCGCCAGGACAAACCAACTCGTGAGTAATGATAGGAGTCATCAGCTGATTAAAGTCGACGTCAGGAGAAACCGGTCCGCAGAGACACAAATCAATGGCCCAATCGAAATCACAGGTCAGGCAGTGAAATACAGGCTGGACACAGGTGAAGTAGGAGAATCGAAAAGATAATCCATATGCCGTGCTTAATATCGCCAACGGCATTGTGCCATAATATTCTAGCATGCGATTGCGGAACAGTGTCAGCAGCTGCAGGGTGGGAGGTTGCATAGGAGGGACATCCATATTTAAAAATGTAAAAAAGCACAAGAGCGTCCGCTGGTAATGCAAGTAAAAATGCCAATCCACGAACCAGAGTGCAGAAAATAGAATGAAAGGAAGCAGGGATGACTCCAAAGATTTTCTCAAATGAAGTCACGAGACCACTGGTAACAACTTTAAAAAAGTGCGCCAGGGACTTTGTGGAGGATGCGTTAAAGATAGTCGGAAACATGTTGCTGAAATTGAAAGGCAAATCTTAATTGAAAAGGGTGTGCACCTCTGTACGGGTGTTCGCTATGTGAAGTACGAAAGTTTCACGGGCCGAACTCAAGGCCACCTCTCTCTGAGACAAAAGAGCTCTTATTCTTGCCATGCCGTTGAAACGTGTCCCAAGGTTGGTATTTGTGGCCAGATTGAAAACTCCCTATGTTCATGTGTGGGAGGAAATAGAACATTTCTGCAGCAAATAACCAGTTCACTTACTGTTACGATAAAAGGAATACTTTTAATTAACTCAGAACAATCTTCATTATTGAGCATCAAATAACTACCATTTTCCAACAACTTGAACGTGGGGATGATAGCAGGAACTGGCGTGCCTTGCAACACGCAAGCCATATTTGGTCGGTGTTTGTTGCATGAACCGTGTAACTGTATGTGCCTACACATTAGTGAATGATCTGGCGTCTCAGTGCATTCCTCTCCATTCAGATAAACTTCTTGATCATCTTTGAAACATCTGTATGTGTATGGAAGCGACCAGACCTCATGAAGAAAAGCACTACCTAAAGGTTCATAACGACCTATTGGTATATATTTCATACAATTTGAAAACTTATATAAAGCAAAAGGCAGCGTTATTAAACCGTGGATAAGGCATGTTGCCAAAAAACCCGCAATCCTCTGCTGATGATGTCACTGAGCATGTCATGAATGATGTAATATGTGACATCATCAGCAGTGGATTACGGGTAATGGTATCTCTAGTTTACTCCCTTATAGCTGTCTTTCTTTTAACATAAGTGTCTGTTTCCTTCCCTTATACTTACTGTTTTTGGTTCGCTTCCGGTTCGCGTACCGGCGAGCGAACTGGGAAGCGAACTAAGAGAAATAGAGGTTGGCACAGTTCCAAATATTGTACCAATTTTTTAATAACGGGGAGGTAGTTCTGAAAAGAACTTTTTTTTGTATTTTTCTGAACATTTTTTTACTGTTTTTGAATTTTTCGGAACAGTTTTATATTTTTTTGGGGTTTTCTTGGAGGGGGCAATGAAAACGATTCATTGTAAAGGGCTCAACAGGAGCAACAAAACAAAAAAAAGAAGTATTTATTATTTTGGGCGTTTCGGACAAACTTGCAAATGATAGTCAATAGCTCTGTTGATCAGAGTGATGCTTTTTTCTCCGTAGGAAATGAATCCATCGCAAAATGCGCAGATGTGTTTTACATCACCAAATCTCATTTGTATATTTGGCACCATCTCCCTGCCCTCTGGTCCCGTTACTTCCGGTACAACAGATCTTCTGGCCATAATAGGGAGATTATCTAGGTCGTTCCGAAACTGTGCAGCACTGTAGTTGTTAGGATGCCACCTAGTCATATGGCGATGCATTGTGTAGTTTCCGAAACTGTATTTTTTGTCGGTCCCTCTGGACAGTCTATCTTGACATATAAGGCAAGTTACGTATCTTGCATTTAATTTTTTCTGACCTTTGGGAATTTAAAAAAATTGCCAAATGAAGTTTTCTTTCCGGTGAGACGTCCTGGGCTGCTCAGGCAAAAACTGCCTCTCTTCGTGCTCGTCCTCCTGTTCCTCTTCTTCTTCTTCTTGTTGAATTATAACTTGAGCAGGTGGTCCACTCTTCCTTGGATGTGGTGGAGGTGGTGGGGAAGCACCAGCTGAAGCTACTAAATAAGCCATTGCTCAGTGATCACAAAGGGTCTTTCTCTCACAATGATGAAAGTCAGAGTGAGGAAAGAAGGAGGGATTTTCATCATTTGGGAAAAACAAGAGTTCTCAACCAATCAAAAGTGTTCATTTTAGATTATATGACCTAGTCTTACATCATTAGGAAACCAAAAGTGAAATGAACCAATGAAAAGTGTTATTACCAAGTCACATGACTTGCTGTGTTTACGTTAAGCGCTTTGCAGGGCCTCCCGGTTTGCTTCCAGAAACCTGCGCTTTGCGACTCGCTTCGCGTACCAGTTCGCTAACGTAGTACGTCATATGACGTATCACGCGACAACGTGAAACGTCATGCGGACGGGAGGCGTCACGATGTTGTTTTGTAACGCGGCACTTGCGGTAAAGAAACGTTTACCGGCTCGCGGTCTATTTCGCGGCATCAAGGTCAGCTAACGGGAAGCTTCCCGATTTGCGAAGCGGGAACGAAGAAAAAAAAATATTTAAAAAAAAAATTATTCATAAACATATAAAATATATTTTTGGATTTAAAGAAGAATACATTTTACAGCTACAGATATTAGCTGTTAAAAAACCAATGAAATTCACAGAAAAAACCATAGGTTATGGACCATATATAGTTAGGAATTAGCATTTACAAAACCTTGAAAATTCACTGAAAAAACCATAGGTTATAGACCATATATAGTTAGGAATTAGCATTTACAAAACCTTGAAAATTCACTGAAAAAACCATAGGTTATAGACCATATATAGTTAGGAATTAGCATTTAAAAAACCTTATTTTACTCACACAAAACCATTGAAATTCCATATATAGTTAGTTGCACTAACTATATATCGCGCACCCGCAATCCACTGCTGATCATGTCACATATTACATCATTCATGACATGGTCAGTGACATCACTGATGACATCACTGATGACATCTCAAATGACATCACTGATGACATCACTGATGACATCTCATTTGACATCATTCTTGTGCTAATACGATAAACCTCTTCAGACTCTAATATAACCTTAGATACACTCAGTGTATACAGACACTCACACACTGCCACTCATCCATGGAGTTACTCACACACCCAGTCAGTCATGCAAAGAAACAATCTCACCTCCATTTCTTCAACTATACAGTTAAACACACCTTACTTATTGAAACATATACTAACACATATTTACTCTCTTATACAATCCCTGATACAAGTTCACAATGATCGATACAACCACTCACTCATTCAGTGGCTCTCATGCACAGTTATTTATATATGCCAACTCTCACATGTACTGTGTTTTACATATGTACTTACTATGACATGTAGCATTGAGATATCCATTCACTCATCAATACACTCATGCACACAGTCAACTGCCCATGTAGCTGTTTCCACATGCACTCTTGAACTCATACACCTAGTGAATAAACTGCTCACACATCTATGCATAGAGTCACACACCTTCCAGCCACCCCCACACAAACTCAATCTCCCATAGAAATACTTGGGCAACCAATTAATAACACATATAGCCTCTCGTATAGCTAATGATCAACACATGCAGCAGTTTACAGAACAACAGACATAATGATGCACAAATTAAGACAGTTTAGTCACTAACCCATGCATTCAGTGAGACACATTTAATCACTCACTCATACAGTCAGTCATGCACCTACTAAATCCTTCATCCAGACACTTATACATCCACTCAAGACATATTTTAACTTTACAGAAAAATACAGTCACTGGATGTTGTCATCAGTGATGTCATTTGAGATGTCATCAGTGATGTCATCAGTGATGTCACTGACCATGTCATGAATGATGTAATATGTGACATGATCAGCAGTGGATTGCGGGTGCGCGATATATAGTTAGTGCAACTAACTATATATGGAATTTCAATGGTTTTGTGTGAGTAAAATAAGGTTTTTTAAATGCTAATTCCTAACTATATATGGTCTATAACCTATGGTTTTTTCAGTGAATATATATATATATATATATATATATATATATAAATTCGATGCACAACGCCTGCTGTAGAAGAGCCCAACAACAGGTGATTTAAGCTGACATTCTTTATTGGGGGTTACCGTGTGCACAAAAAGTCCTGGTGCCACTCCAAGTTTCCCCAAGTGGGGGGGTGGTGCCCCGTTCTTCCTGGCCTCGGTGTCTTCCAACCCCCAAACAGCTACTCCTGTTCCTTTAACTGCAACGCTTGTCACACATCACAGAAGGTCTGACGTTAATCAGCGGGACTCCTCCGCGGTCCAGGCAGAACCGCAAAAATAAATTCGATGCACAACGCCTGCTGTAGAAGAGCCCAACAACAGGTGATTTAAGCTGACATTCTTTATTGGGGGTTACCGTGTGCACAAAAAGTCCTGGTGCCACTCCAAGTTTCCCCAAGTGGGGGGGTGGTGCCCCGTTCTTCCTGGCCTCGGTGTCTTCCAACCCCCAAACAGCTACTCCTGTTCCTTTAACTGCAACGCTTGTCACACATCACAGAAGGTCTGACGTTAATCAGCGGGACTCCTCCGCGGTCCAGGCAGAACCGCAAAAATAAATTCGATGCACAACGCCTGCTGTAGAAGAGCCCAACAACAGGTGATTTAAGCTGACATTCTTTATTGGGGGTTACCGTGTGCACAAAAAGTCCTGGTGCCACTCCAAGTTTCCCCAAGTGGGGGGGTGGTGCCCCGTTCTTCCTGGCCTCGGTGTCTTCCAACCCCCAAACAGCTACTCCTGTTCCTTTAACTGCAACGCTTGTCACACATCACAGAAGGTCTGACGTTAATCAGCGGGACTCCTCCGCGGTCCAGGCAGAACCGCAAAAATAAATTTGATGCACAACGCCTGCTGTAGAAGAGCCCAACAACAGGTGATTTAAGCTGACATTCTTTATTGGGGGTTACCGTGTGCACAAAAAGTCCTGGTGCCACTCCAAGTTTCCCCAAGTGGGGGGGTGGTGCCCCGTTCTTCCTGGCCTCGGTGTCTTCCAACCCCCAAACAGCTACTCCTGTTCCTTTAACTGCAACGCTTGTCACACATCACAGAAGGTCTGACGTTAATCAGCGGGACTCCTCCGCGGTCCAGGCAGAACCGCAAAAATAAATTCGATGCACAACGCCTGCTGTAGAAGAGCCCAACAACAGGTGATTTAAGCTGACATTCTTTATTGGGGGTTACCGTGTGCACAAAAAGTCCTGGTGCCACTCCAAGTTTCCCCAAGTGGGGGGGTGGTGCCCCGTTCTTCCTGGCCTCGGTGTCTTCCAACCCCCAAACAGCTACTCCTGTTCCTTTAACTGCAACGCTTGTCACACATCACAGAAGGTCTGACGTTAATCAGCGGGACTCCTCCGCGGTCCAGGCAGAACCGCAAAAATAAATTCGATGCACAACGCCTGCTGTAGAAGAGCCCAACAACAGGTGATTTAAGCTGACATTCTTTATTGGGGGTTACCGTGTGCACAAAAAGTCCTGGTACCACTCCAAGTTTCCCCAAGTGGGGGGGTGGTGCCCCGTTCTTCCTGGCCTCGGTGTCTTCCAACCCCCAAACAGCTACTCCTGTTCCTTTAACTGCAACGCTTGTCACACATCACAGAAGGTCTGACGTTAATCAGCGGGACTCCTCCGCGGTCCAGGCAGAACCGCAAAAATAAATTCGATGCACAACGCCTGCTGTAGAAGAGCCCAACAACAGGTGATTTAAGCTGACATTCTTTATTGGGGGTTACCGTGTGCACAAAAAGTCCTGGTGCCACTCCAAGTTTCCCCAAGTGGGGGGGTGGTGCCCCGTTCTTCCTGGCCTCGGTGTCTTCCAACCCCCAAACAGCTACTCCTGTTCCTTTAACTGCAACGCTTGTCACACATCACAGAAGGTCTGACGTTAATCAGCGGGACTCCTCCGCGGTCCAGGCAGAACCGCAAAAATAAATTCGATGCACAACGCCTGCTGTAGAAGAGCCCAACAACAGGTGATTTAAGCTGACATTCTTTATTGGGGGTTACCGTGTGCACAAAAAGTCCTGGTGCCACTCCAAGTTTCCCCAAGTGGGGGGGTGGTGCCCCGTTCTTCCTGGCCTCGGTGTCTTCCAACCCCCAAACAGCTACTCCTGTTCCTTTAACTGCAACGCTTGTCACACATCACAGAAGGTCTGACGTTAATCAGCGGGACTCCTCCGCGGTCCAGGCAGAACCGCAAAAATAAATTCGATGCACAACGCCTGCTGTAGAAGAGCCCAACAACAGGTGATTTAAGCTGACATTCTTTATTGGGGGTTACCGTGTGCACAAAAAGTCCTGGTGCCACTCCAAGTTTCCCCAAGTGGGGGGGTGGTGCCCCGTTCTTCCTGGCCTCGGTGTCTTCCAACCCCCAAACAGCTACTCCTGTTCCTTTAACTGCAACGCTTGTCTCACATCACAGAAGGTCTGACGTTAATCAGCGGGACTCCTCCGCGGTCCAGGCAGAACCGCAAAAATAAATTCGATGCACGCCTGCTGTAGAAGAGCCCAACAACAGGTGATTTAAGCTGACATTCTTTATTGGGGGTTACCGTGTGCACAAAAAGTCCTGGTGCCACTCCAAGTTTCCCCAAGTGGGGGGGTGGTGCCCCGTTCTTCCTGGCCTCGGTGTCTTCCAACCCCCAAACAGCTACTCCTGTTCCTTTAACTGCAACGCTTGTCACACATCACAGAAGGTCTGACGTTAATCAGCGGGACTCCTCCGCGGTCCAGGCAGAACCGCAAAAATAAATTCGATGCACAACGCCTGCTGTAGAAGAGCCCAACAACAGGTGATTTAAGCTGACATTCTTTATTGGGGGTTACCGTGTGCACAAAAAGTCCTGGTGCCACTCCAAGTTTCCCCAAGTGGGGGGGTGGTGCCCCGTTCTTCCTGGCCTCGGTGTCTTCCAACCCCCAAACAGCTACTCCTGTTCCTTTAACTGCAACGCTTGTCACACATCACAGAAGGTCTGACGTTAATCAGCGGGACTCCTCCGCGGTCCAGGCAGAACCGCAAAAATAAATTCGATGCACAACGCCTGCTGTAGAAGAGCCCAACAACAGGTGATTTAAGCTGACATTCTTTATTGGGGGTTACCGTGTGCACAAAAAGTCCTGGTGCCACTCCAAGTTTCCCCAAGTGGGGGGGTGGTGCCCCGTTCTTCCTGGCCTCGGTGTCTTCCAACCCCCAAACAGCTACTCCTGTTCCTTTAACTGCAACGCTTGTCACACATCACAGAAGGTCTGACGTTAATCAGCGGGACTCCTCCGCGGTCCAGGCAGAACCGCAAAAATAAATTCGATGCACAACGCCTGCTGTAGAAGAGCCCAACAACAGGTGATTTAAGCTGACATTCTTTATTGGGGGTTACCGTGTGCACAAAAAGTCCTGGTGCCACTCCAAGTTTCCCCAAGTGGGGGGGTGGTGCCCCGTTCTTCCTGGCCTCGGTGTCTTCCAACCCCCAAACAGCTACTCCTGTTCCTTTAACTGCAACGCTTGTCACACATCACAGAAGGTCTGACGTTAATCAGCGGGACTCCTCCGCGGTCCAGGCAGAACCGCAAAAATAAATTCGATGCACAACGCCTGCTGTAGAAGAGCCCAACAACAGGTGATTTAAGCTGACATTCTTTATTGGGGGTTACCGTGTGCACAAAAAGTCCTGGTGCCACTCCAAGTTTCCCCAAGTGGGGGGGTGGTGCCCCGTTCTTCCTGGCCTCGGTGTCTTCCAACCCCCAAACAGCTACTCCTGTTCCTTTAACTGCAACGCTTGTCACACATCACAGAAGGTCTGACGTTAATCAGCGGGACTCCTCCGCGGTCCAGGCAGAACCGCAAAAATAAATTCGATGCACAACGCCTGCTGTAGAAGAGCCCAACAACAGGTGATTTAAGCTGACATTCTTTATTGGGGGTTACCGTGTGCACAAAAAGTCCTGGTGCCACTCCAAGTTTCCCCAAGTGGGGGGGTGGTGCCCCGTTCTTCCTGGCCTCGGTGTCTTCCAACCCCCAAACAGCTACTCCTGTTCCTTTAACTGCAACGCTTGTCACACATCACAGAAGGTCTGACGTTAATCAGCGGGACTCCTCCGCGGTCCAGGCAGAACCGCAAAAATAAATTCGATGCACAACGCCTGCTGTAGAAGAGCCCAACAACAGGTGATTTAAGCTGACATTCTTTATTTAACAAAGGTTTTTTTCAGGAGTGGAGGAGTGTGGCTCAATGGTTAGAGCGGCAAACCCTGATGCAGAGTTCTGGCCAGGGACCAGGGTTCGATTCCCGCCTCGGCGGGGTCTCCGGCTCAATTTCCTCAGACCTGTTAATTCTCGCCTTGGTGCCTATTCTAATCACGGGCCCCACGCTGCAACTCTGGGCAATAGCTTGCTTAGCCTCCACACCGGCCCCAACAGCACTAAGGATGCCTGGCTTCACCCAAGGGATGCCCAGGAGTGGACACTTCACAGGGAAAGCCAGGAGGGGTTCCACAGCGGTATGAGTATCAGCGCCAGGAAACCGCATAGGTGACACCGCAAGGTGACCGTCTGGTGACAGTGCGCTCTATAAGTACCATGACATTTACATTTAGGGGTGTTATAATTAGCTGGACATTTCACTCATACAAAATCATTGAAATTCCTCCGTTATAGTTAGTTGTACTAACTATAACTTGCGCTCCCGCAATCCACTGCTGATGATGTCACATATTACATCATTGATGACATGGTCAGTGACATCTCAAATGACATCACTAATGACATCACTGATGACATAATCCAGTGAATGTGGTATGGTTCAATATTGAAATAAGTATTATATTATATATATAGCAATCTGCATTGAAGAATGAGTGGATACATAAGTGTCTGGATGGAGGATTTAGTAGCACTGTGATTGACTGTCTAAGTGTCTAATTTAAAGTGTCTCACTAAATATATGGGATAGTGATTAAACTGTGTGAATATCTGTTTCACTGTATCGCTTGTTGTGTAAACTACTACATAAGTTGGTTACTAGCTATGTGAAAGTCTATATTAGTTATTAATTAGTTAAGTGAGTATTTGTATGGGAGAGTGAATGTGTTTGTGGTTGGGTTGGAGGTGTGTGACTGTCCAAAGATGTGTTGTAGTGTAGTTCCTATATTCCCAACAGGCTCTGCGCATTGGAATAACATAAACGATAGTTTAGACGTAGGACTGAGGTCGACTAGGTCTCTATTGAATATGTTAGACTTAATTATGAATGCCAGCTAGCTCAGAGGTCACTAGAAACATTCTCGAGTGAACAGGAAGGAGTTAACTTTCCTGAATAGACAAGAAGGGATTAGTTTCTGACAACCGCATAAACATGACAACTTTGCTCCCTCCAGAATAAGGAGTATATCTCCAGAGTTGCGGAAACAATAGATAACTATTTCACTCAGTCAATCGTGCATGCTTAGTTTCACCAGGAGTGCAGAGAAATAGAGAGACGGGCGTTTTCAATAAAAGTGGTTATTTATTGAGCAGTCTTCTTTCTCATGCAAGAGAAGTTAATTGCCACAATTGCAATACTTGTCATAAAGTAAAGTGCGTACAGTAAAAGGAGTATTATGAAATAATACTGTAAAAGCATTGATATGGTTTCTAAGCCATAAGATACTTAAAACGGATAAAATACATACAATGATAAAAATTGACTAAACATACTCAACTGGTGTTTCTAAAATACGCCTACCCCGGTGTACCTAACCTAAGCCTAGTACGTGGGAAGGAGAAAGTGAGATGTAGTTTGAGTTAAGATAGTTTTTGCCAAGAATCTGAATCAAGAATTCTCTAAGGATCTAATCAGCTCCGTACCTTGGTTATAGAATGAATGAGGTCTTGTATCTCTCTCTCAGGACTCGATCTCCCAGCAACCCGCAAGGGTGACTGGAAACACTGGAGCTGGATTTCTCGGCAGGAGAAAAGACAGCGTCTCTCTCAGTGCGTCAATGGGAGGGTCGGCTTCCTTCGGCACTCGTTACAGCTGGGCTTCGGGTAAGTACATAGCCGATCTGCTCCAAACCACTGTGTGTTTGCTTAAGGCAGATGCTGGTATATTCATACCTGGAAGGTGCAGAGTTTGACGTAAGGTTGGACATAAGACGTCACTAAGAACTCGCAGTTCTTTCAGGACTCCAGGAGTTCTTGGACAAATCAAAACAAAAGCAGGGGGAATTCCCGGGCTGCTGGAGGCTTGGTTTGTTTAAGAACGTGTTGTACTTTCTAGAAGTCTATGGGAGTAGCCTTGCCGTATTCGGACTGCATTGGCTATTACTAAATATGGATATGATTGTTATGCCTTTATAAGGATATGATTTGTTATAACCACATAAGGGCGTAAATCGGGAACATTTAAATAGGGTCCTAGATACGTTCACAGCACCCACTCCATGTATAATGTCCATCATTACTAAATACTAAGCAATACTAAACATTTAACGATGCATGTGTTTTCCAACCCACCCCAAAATACATAAAATGCATTTGAAATGGTATATACACGAAAAATAAGTATTATACTGTACGTTTTCAAGCAGAGGTAACATTCAGTTAATGCATATACGGTACGTTGGCTTAATGATTTTGCGAAAATTACATTTATGGAATGGCTCTTAATACAGAAGAGAAGGTCGAGACCATTTCATCACATATTTATACAAGACTGTATTGTCTATAGAGTTTCTTAAGAATAGAAATTCTGTTCTCTAAGAATAGTTCTACTTCAAGCAGAGTATTATGTGCCAAAAAAGTAAATATTTTGGGAACGGGAAAAATAATTTCGCTTTCAAGGCAAGAGAGAAAAAATAGTTCCACTGATTTCAGAAGTGTTGTTTATAAAAAACTGAAGGCCGAATTCAGAGTTCAGGGAATGCTGTGTGCTCATGTTTTGTTTCAAACGTTATTCTCGTTGTTAGGGGAGAACATAAGTTCAGATAGGCTGGCAAAGAATTTGTCTACAACAGTAGGTGAAAGTTGGACCAAGTCCAAAAAAGTAGAAATAGTGCAGATGTGAGATTCATTGCCGTCATCGGTGTCTAGAGTAACAATGTTCACAGAAGGTTGTACCTGGCTGCCGCTTTCATCTCGTACCTCACCGCCACCTAATCGTAATGGTGAGGTCTCAACGAATGCCGTCATCAGAATAGGTAGCCGCTGGGGACAACACGTTGCATGAGCCGTTACCGAACCAAGCAAAGTATCGATATCCATAGGTACTGCTGATGGTAGTGTAAGACAGACGTCCAAAACGCATTCTTCTCCGCATAGCAGGCATCGTAGAACAGGTAAGATGCAATCTTGCCAGATTGGTCTGAATGAAAGAAACCAGGTAGTATTCAGATCTCTTAGTCGAGCCAAGCCGAGGACCTTAGTAATCCTGTCTCGGTATCTCATCGTTAGGATTGTTTCTTCCATTGTTGCCTGGGCTTTGTCTGTGACTTGACTTGCCATATCGGAGCAGAAGGAACAAAAATAAAATTCCTGCTACGAGTACCAAGAGGAGAGGCAGGCCGCCGAACACAGAATGCACGAAATTCGGGAAGATTTTCAGGACTGCTTGAAAAGGTGCTAATAGTCCCCAAAAAATTGTCTGAAATACATGTGCGATGCCACTGGTGTCAGACATGTTTAAGATTTGACCTAACATTTCTACGAAATGCACGGGGCAATTTGTCGATAATAGTGTATGTATCTCTGCCGCTGTCCTTGCAACTTACAGATCATACGTCTCTTTTGACGAGGTCAAACGCACAGTTGTCTGTAAAAGAATAGACTTCATTCTGCTTAAAGTATCAATTTGAATAGAAGAGATATTCAGAGAAGGCCATATTGTTGCCTCCTTGTCTGGTTTGCTGTTTGGATACAATACTTGCATACAGCAAATGACCCTGGAAGTAACGCTCACGAGATAGGCTATTCCTGGCACCATGCCACAACAGCTGTGGTCACTTATTATAACGTAGCTGACGTTGGAAAGCTGTCTGAAAAAAGGCTCTATCTGTGTTGCAGGGGTGCCGTGCAGGTGACATGAAAGGTTATTTGATGAACCTTCACAGGCTCCATGCAAGTTAATACCTTGACACAGAAGTGTACCGCTTAGTGAATTTTTACAGTTGTTACCACTAAGAAATACCTCCTTTTTCCCTTCACTATAACATATATGTGTATAAGGTAAATTCCAGGTTGACTTGATGTATCCTTTACCCAACCTTTCATTCAGGCCTGCTGGTATATACTTTTGGCAATATTGAAACTGAAAAGTCGTTATCGGAATTGTAATTGTACCATGTATTATTCATTCAATGACAGGTCGTTCTGACATTGTTAATGGTAATTTTTCAAGTTTTTCAATGCTCAGCACCGTATAGTCTGCTCCTTTTTGTGCCGAAGAGATGTATTTATCTGTAAGGTTAAAGATAGAAAATAATGACGTTATGATGATTAGACGCCATGGCACGTAGCCTGAACAGAGGTTTTGTAACGCCCAGCCTAACTGTACAATAGAACGTAATTGGAACTGGCCATGTTGTAACATTAGCATATCCTGTTCTATTATATCAATAGCAGATGATACAATGCTGTCCAGTGAATAAATTCTGGAGGACAGAGTCGTTAACCCATTGTCCACTACAGACAGTGATTTTTCCAAATTAATACGATCAATGTCTCGTATTTTTTCAGCAGTTTCAATTTGTTTACTTTCCAAGCTTCGTTGTAAGCAGCGTATATACCGGCGTATATGAAACGTTTTTGACGCTGTTTGCGAGGTCCCAGTATGAAATCTCGCAAGTCAGTACCCTCTTTAAGTAAAGTCAAGTGTTGATTAATTTCAGGCAGTGTGGATTTCTTTAGCCACTCAAGGCATAATTTTCCTACACTATATGTTGTTATTATCCCTGGATGTTGTCTCTGGGAATATCTTGGGTCTGGCCTGGTCTGTTTGAACCCCTGTGTTTTGTTCAGGAATCTATCTTGACAGTTATTAGTGTCTGTGGGCCAGATCAACCATTTTTTCCAATCAGAATTTGTTCTGTTTTGGTGTAAAATATGGGATACGTCTATCTCCACATCTGTAGTGCTATTACTATCAGGTATGGGCTTTGGAATAGACAGTTTGTTTAAGTCTTTTATCTTGGCTAGGCCGAGACAGGTTGTTTGTTGAATGGTATGTGTACAAAAACTTCCTAGGCAATCTGAGTGACAGACTACAGATAATAGGACCAAGTAGACTAGGAATAGGCAAACAATCAGAAGGAAAACATTAATAAAAATTGATCATGATTTTAATTAACATATTAAAAATCGTATAGCAAACTTGATGTTCAAGTTATATGACAAACAATTACATAAAATAACACAATATACACTCTTTATAAATAAAAAGACACCAACATAAACTTGACAGTGTCTACAATAAAAAATGCAGCGAAATTACTCGACGCGCGTTTCGGCGAAAACGCCTTCTTCAGGAGCCGCAAGTTACAATTAGACAAAAGCAACCGAAGGATGTTATCTTCAGATGGATGACACAGTTACAGTGTACCTGTGTAGTAAGGAATCGATTCCTGTATTTGAGGTAGCATAAACAATTGGGGCGTATAGACGAATAGTAATCCTTTAAAATATCAGCACAGTATCTTTTAAAATGTGTTCAGGTGCCGACACTCAATCAAGAGGACATGAAGATAAAATGTTGTTCAGCGATATTTATGGATACATACGTAGTCGGTAAAATTTGCCCCGAGGTAAAGATGGTTTCAGCGGCGGTACCGGGATATGGCGTGCCGTCGATCGAGTGAAGAATCTTCACTCGACCATCTTTACCTCGGGGCAAATTTCGTTATCAGTCGTTTTTTTGCATCCTTGGTACAACCTTACCCCCACTATTTATCAGCCGGTTTACGTAGCACCTATCCAGCAATCATTACAGACACTTTTCTGTCTGTTCAGAATTACCGACTACGTATGTATCCATAAATATCGCTGAAGCAAGACAATTTTCCCATTGTATCCATTCTGGATCTAATGCCACAGCATTTGGAATGCTCGGTCTTGTTACTGCCTCAAGTACTGATACTGCTGTTAAAACAGATATCCTCTTGCCTTGGGATAGGTCTCTTTCTTTTGCTACAGCAGTTTGAACTGCAGTGAGAATTTTTTCAGTAGAACTGAATTTCATTTCAGCTTGTGTATACAAGTGTGATTTATAAGCTATTGGTACCGTTTCTCCCTCATTCGAGGTCAGGCATGTGAATCCGCATCTTCCTGAGATGACTCGGATTACAAGGTTACGTTCGTTTGCGCGTGTTTGCAGTTTTGTTTTAGTTAACATGTCTGTTTGTAATGATCGTAAAATTTCTGTGTGTTTCTGAGTCCAATTAATTGGTTTGAAATCAGGTTTTATTAATTCGTAGAGGGGTTTAACCCTCTCCGCATAATTTAGAATGTATGTTCTTCCGAAATTCAGGAAACATAGTATTGATTGTAAATTCTTCAGCTTTTTTTGGAGCTTGGAGTACTGCCCACTTCTCTAAGAAGTTGTCTGCTAGGCTTTTGCCTTCACTTGATAATTCATATCCTAAAAACAGGACAGTTAGGTGGGCAATTCGTGACTTTTTAAAGTTGAATTTGTACCCTTCAGATGCAAACCCAAGTTTGATGGTGTTCACTCTTTTCAAGTGTGTCTCCAGGTCATCGTCTGTAAGATAGATGTCATCGACATAAGATAATGCCTCATCATCATACATTTGTAGTAACTCTGTTACCCTGGCTGAAAATAATCCTGGGCTATTGTTGAATCCCTGTGGGAGACGACAAAATTGCTTTGGGTCCCCATACTTGAGAAAGCGGTCAAATACCTGTTTTCTGGTGCTATGTTTTGACAGAAGAATCCATTTGAAATATCTAATGTCGTTTTATATTTTTTGCACACGATGTTATTCATTAGTGCTGCACTGTGTGAGTTTTGTACTGCAAATGTTTTGCAACAAGAGTTTAGGTGTCTGTAATCCAAAAGTAGACAATATGAATTGTCTGGTTTGGAGACAGGAAACAAAGGATTGTTCATTTGTGAGGAGCTCCCTAACTTGTTTTTTAGCTTCTTGCTTAACAGGATACTGCCTTTGTGCAGTTGGTTGATTTTTTAACTGTATTTTGTGGTGAGGAGAATCCTCATCCCATCCTACATGGTTTTTTAATTAATGCAGGGGCTTGGGCCACTGCCCATTTTCTAGCAAATGTGTATTTTTTATTAATTGGAATGTGATTTGAGAAGGCAGGCATAATCATTTCTTCGCCATGTGGGCACTCCCTGACAAACTCTGGCGGCCAGTCTTTTTCTGCTAGCAGGATATCATAGCCTTTAGATAGGTTATCCCAAAAGAGACTCCTTATTTTCCTAGTTTTGTCCCCCTCTATGCGTAATGTTATTTCATATAATTTAAGGGGCATGCTAACTCTGGTGTCTGCAGTTTCCACTTGAATGTATTCATTCGTGTCCACTGACTCCAGAAGATTCATCAGGATCTTGCGAGCTATGGTAACTTCTGTTGCGCTGTCTAGCATTGTCTGGGCCCATTCTCCGTTTTTCAGTTGTGTCCTCAAAATCCTCGGCATGATTTATTTTAATACTAGCTACCTTCTTTTTAGGAAATAGTATTTTTTTACTTTGACGAGCAGGTTCCTTGTCTTTGGACTTGACGTGCTCTTCTTTGTGTTCTGATCGTCCTCTTCTTTCCGATTTCTGTGAGGAAGTCTGAAAAGATCGAGAGGGACGTGTATCAATATCTTGATATCTGTCAGGTTTTCTTAAATTGTCCCTATTTCTAAGGTTGTATCTTTTTTCAGAGGGCTCCCTGTGTGGAGACTTGCCTCCTCGTTCTGGAGATCTATCTCTCCGTTGAGGAGACCTTCCTCTGGACTGAAATTCTTTTTCTCTGGGAGTTGTTTGTTTATTACCCTCCAACCTCTTTTTTGGAGTATTGAGATTATTTTTAATAAAGGTTTTTTCAGGATTTTCAGTTAGTTGTGGTTTTAGTGGTTTCCCACCCAAACTATCTCTACCTAATTCTTCATAGGATTTTTCAATTATTCTGGCAAGTTCAAAAGGTTGTTCTGCTATATCTGTTTCTTTTCATTTTTGGGGTAGATTGTACCGTCAACTGTCACTTGAACTAATTGGCTATATGTTTTTGTTAATTCTTTTAACTTAACTAAAAGTTCTCCGCTTGACATTTTTTCAATGTCGGGATGTGGTGTGTAGCTGGCTAGAACCGGCCAGGTGGCTCCTGGTCTACCTAGTGGACCATGCCTGGTGATGTGATTTTGATGTTTTAGGGCGCCATTAAACCAGAGCTGATGCTCTTGGTAAGTTAGTGGAATTTCAACGTCCTCGAACGGGGCATATTCCTCTGGAGATTCCTCTATTTTGTAGTAGTGGAACTCGTGTGTCACGGCATTTGCTGCCGGAAAATGTATCCATGAATAGAATACCTCTGTCTGCCGATATTCATGGGCCTCTACCACAAATATGACTGTACCACCTCTTGGTGATACCCCATTATTTATGAGTTTGTAAATTACACTCTTCCTTACATTGACTGGGATGATTATAGCACCCGGGCCATCATTTTGGAGAGCTGTGTCATCTGCTAAGAGTTGAGCTGCTATTCTAGCTCGCTCTCTTTCGTCGTCACTTTCCGACATTTTTACTGACAGAAAGTTTGCAGAGTAAGTTTCAAGGAAACAAAGATTAGGTGCACAATATTTTGGAACACTGTGTCCTTCAACTTTGACTAAACCAAAAACTAATGCATAGGATTCTCATCCTACTAAGTCCTGGCGGATATTAACCCTTTACCCACTCCAGACATCTATGACAACTTTGCTCCCTCCAGAATAAGGAGTATATCTCCAGAGTCGCGGAAACAATAGATAACTATTTCACTCAGTCAATAGTGCATGCTTAGTTTCACCAGGAGTGCAGAGAAATAGAGAGACGGGCGTTTTCAATAAAAGTGGTTATTTATTGAGCAGACTTCTTTCTCATGCAAGAGAAGTTAATTGCCACAATTGCAATACTTGTCATAAAGTAAAGTGCGTACAGTAAAAGGAGTATTATAAAATAATACTGTAAAAGCATTGATATGGTTTGTAAGCCATAAGATACTTAAAACGGATAAAATACATACAATGATAAAAGTTGACTAAACGTACTCAACTGATGTTTCTAAAATACACCTACCCCGGAGTACCTAACCTAAGCCTAGTACGTGGGAAGGAGTAAGTGAGATGTAGTTTGAGTTAAGATAGTTTTTGCCAAGAATCTGAATCAATAATTCTCTAAGGATCTAATCAGCTCCGTACCTTGTCTATAGAATGAAGGATGTCTTGTATCTCTCTCTCAGGACTCAATCTCCCAGCAACCCGCAAGGGTGACTGGAAACACTGGAGCTGGATTTCTCGGCAGGAGAAAAGACAGCATCTCTCTCAGTGCGTCAATGGGAGGGTCGGCTTCCTTCGGCACTCGTTACAGCTGGGCTTCGGGTAAGTAGATAGCCAATCTGCTCCAAACCACCGTGTGTTTGCTTAAGGCAGGTGCTGGTATATTTATACCTGGAAGGTGCCGAGTTTGACGTAAGGTTGGACATAAGACGTCACTAAGAACTCGCAGTTCTTTCAGGTCTCCAGGAGTTCTTGGACAAATCAAAACAAAAGCAGGAGGAATTCCCGGGCTGCTGGAGGCTTGGTTTGTTTAAGAACGCGTTGTACTTTCTAGGAGTCTATGGGAGTAGCCTTGCCGTATTTGGACTGCATTGGCTATTACTAAATATGGATATGATTGTTATGCCTTTAGAAGGATATGATTTGTTATAACCACATAAGGGCATAAATCGTGAATATTTAAATAGGGTCCTAGATATGTTCACAACATAAATAGTAAATAGTTGATTTAGTAGGTCATTGAGGTTAAGACTGGTTGAATGAATCTCTTTGTGGGTGTGGTGATGAGTAAATATATTTCTCAATGATACATGTCCAACAAAGTAGAAATATAAAAGGCAGTGTATGTGACACTTGTTGTTTATAAATAAGTATACATAAAACTCAGTGATTGTATCAAAAAATGTATACTTGTAATAGTGATTTTATAACACACTAAGTATGAGTTTCTATCTATATGAATAAATAAAGTGGTGTTTGTATAAGTGTGTAGCTTAGTAAATGTTAGTATGATCAATTGTTTGCATAAGTGAGTAGGATGACCACATAAGTGAATAGGATGTGTGATGGTGTGTAATGTCGATGTAGGTGTATAAGTATATTTGATAATGTTCTATTGATCTTTGTTAGCATGTATGAGTGAATAGGTAAGTGTTTAGAGGTGTTTGTAGATGTAGGAATCACTGAGTGGGTTTTTAGAAACTTGAATTGATGTGTCAATGGTTTCAAATATGGTACTCCATATTTTATAATGAGTGTTGAAAGGTTATACTAGTGTATAATGAGATGTATCAAATTGTCACGCGGATGATGTAATCAATGATGTCATCAGTGATGTCATTTGAGATGCCATCAGTGATGTCACTGACCATGTCATGAATGATGGAATATGTGTCATCATCAGCAGTGGATTGCGGGCGCGTGAGTTATAGTTAGTACAACTAACTATAACGGAGGAATTTCAATGGTTTTGTACGAGTGAAATGTCCAGCTAATTTATACACACCCCTAAAACCTATGGTTTTTTCAGTGAATTTCTAAGGTTTTTTTAAATGCTAATTTCTAACTATAACATGTCTGAAACCTATGGTTTTTCAGTGAATTTCAAAGGTTTTGTAAATGACAATTTTTAAATGTATTAATTGTTATATTTATATTTTTGATACTGATTTACTACTTTTTTTTAGCTAATTCATTTTATATATTTTATTTTTTTATATTACAATATACATTACATTACAAAATATACTTTCTCAGAATTAATTACTTTAGTTTAAATACTTTGCAAATAGGCAATAGACTTTTAAGTATGGTAGCTACAGTTGTTGCAATGGGCAACACAATTTCAAACACTATGCAACATTGAGCTCAATGTGAATTTCAAGTTAAATGCAATTAGTTACTTTATGGATTACTTTTCTAACCACAGGACTGGATCCTAGATTCAGTCCTGGGATAAGCAGTTGAATAAAAGCGTTTTAGTTACAGTAGTGATTTTTAAGGAATATTATTGTATTTTAAAAGTTTTCACTTAGATCCTTTTTCACATAGAATCACCAATCTTATCCAATGGGAGGAAATTCACTTAGCAGGTAAGTAGTGTTATTGTTACTTTTTCTTACTTAGTGGTAGATCCTGGATCCAGCACTGGTGCATCTACTGTAAACCATTGAAAGAATGTGTTTAAGTCATACAGGCGATTTTTAAGGAATATTTGTAGTTTGTGAAAATAGACACTTAGAAACTTTTCTGGTGAAAACTAGACAATGGATTCCTACGGAAGGAAATACAAGTTACTGGTAAGTATGGTTAGAATTACTTTTCAAGGTCAGTGCTGGGCTAAAAGATGCAGCACTGGGTTCTCTCCTGATAACAGGGGTGTACATTGGAATTGGTTGTTCAGATGATTTTAGGTGAATATTTTAAAGTTCCAAAACTTCACACTTAGAAGAATTTCCAGAGTGAAACCAGTCAATTTTAGCCTATGGAAGGAAATTCAGGTGATTTTTAAGGAATATTTGTAATTTGTGAAAATAGACAGTTAGAAACTTTTCTGGTGAAAACCAAACAATGGATTCCTATGGAAGGAAATTCAAATTACTGGTAAGTACGGTTAGAATTACTTTTCAGGATCAGTACAAGACTCAAAGATGCAGTACTGAGGTCCCTCCTGATAACAGGTGAGTAAATCGGAATTCGTAGTTTGGCTGATTTTACTTCGGTCCAGTATATATAGAGCCACTTTCTTACACCATCCCCTCCCTTCGCCACTGTGCAAATACGCCCTGTGGCGCATTTTAAGTTGGAAGATTAAGTCCCCTTGAATCCTGAGGGTCCCTAGGGTCAAACTAGCCCACTAGGTACCTCCAATAAGCGCCACAGAGCTGCATTGCAGAGAGGTGTAAAAAGGGGCATGGCCTCTGAAAACCTGTTTGCAACCCAGCTTCCTTGCTCATACTGGAGATACCTGTTGGGCTATTTGGCCTTCAGGGACCCTCAGTATTGAAAGAAAATTAATTCCCCAACTTAAAACGCGCCACTGGGCACGTTTGGACTGTGGTGAAGGAAGGGGGCATGGCCTGAGGTGATATGTCTGCAAACACGCCCTGTGGCACGTTTTAAGTTAGAGAATTAATTCCTCCTCAATCCTGTGGGTCCCTGGGAGCCAACTAGCCCACCAGGTACCTCCAGTATGCGCCAGAGGGCTGCATTGCAGGGAGGTGTTCAGAGGCCACGTCCCTTTTTACAACGCAACGCAGCTCGGTGGCGCTTACTGGAGGTACCTGGTGGGCTAGTTGGCCCCCAGGGACCCTCAGGATTGACAAGGAATTAATTCCCCAACTTAATCCGCGCCACTGGGTGTGTTTGCACAAATGTGAGCTCAGGCCCGCCCCTCCCTTCCCCACTGTACAAACGCACCTCGTGGCGCATTTTAAGTTGGGGGATTAACTCCCTTTGAATCCTAAGGGTCCCTGGGGTCCAACTAGCCCAGCAGGTACCTCCAGTAAGCGACACAGAGTTGAGTTGCAGAGAGGTGTAAAAAAGGGGGGCCTCTGAACACCTCTCTGCAATGCAGCCCCCTGGCGCATACTGGAGGTACCTGGTGGGCTAGTTGGCTCCCAGGGACCCACAGGATTGAGGAGGAATTAATTATCTAACTTAAAACGTGCCACATGGCGTGTTTGCAGACATATCACCTCAGGCCATGCCCCCTTCCTTCACCACAGTGCAAACGTGCCCAGTGGCGCGTTTTAAGTTGGGGAATTATTTTTCTTTCAATACTGAGAGTCCCTGAAGGCCAAATAGCCCAACAGGTTGCAGAGCACCTCTCTGCAACGCAGCCCCCTGGAGCATACTGGAGGTTCCTGGTGGGCTAGTTGGCCCCCAAGGATCCCCAGTATTCAAGGGGAATTCGTTCCCCCTGGTGCGTTTGCACAATGTCAGTCTTTTTCTTTTTTGTTGGTTTAAGAAGGGGGGCTGTGTAGCCCCTCTTCTTTTCCTAATATTTTGGCCCTGGGTACCCCACCCCCCAGAGCCTGCCCCATAATTATTTTTTTAAAATAAAAAATTCGGGAAGGGGGGCGCGTAGCCCCCTCCCAAGGCCATAATCGGCTCCGGGGACCCTATCCCCCAGGGCATGGCCCTTTTAAAAAAAATATTTTCCATATAGTAAGGCAAGGCAGCCCCCCTCCTTAGGCCATTTATGGCCTGGGGACCCCATCCCCCGGGGCCGTTTTTTAAATGTTTTTTATTTTTTTATTTCACATTTTGGGGAGGGGGCGCGTAGCCCCCCTCCTGGGCCACTTGTAGCCCTGGCGACCCAATGCCCGGGTCTGGACCTCTTTGTTGGGGACCATGGGGGGGTCCCCTATCCCCCCACGGTCCCCGCGTCCTGCGGGACCCGGCATTGCTTTTCCATGTGGGGAGCAGCTAACATGTTGCTCCCCCTGTGGAAAAGCAATCTGCTTTGCTATTTGGAAGAGAGAGTAGGTTTCCTGCTCTCTCTTCCAAATAGCAAAGCAGTTTTCAATGACAGGGTGGGAGCCGCGAGGCTCCCGCCCTGTCATTGCAAATGACAGTGTCCCGGGGTGGGCACCCCGGGACACTGCAGGAGCCGGACCTGGGGGGTGGCAGCCCCCAGGGCCATCAGGGCACCAGGAGAGGGGCTGCATGGCCCCCCTCCCACCATTTGAAAAGCCCCGTGGGTGACGGTCCCCGGGTTTGGGGGTCCATAAAGGAACCCTAAATTAAAAACTTAGCGCCCCTAGTGCCCCAGGGAGGTGGCGGTCCCTGGGACGTGTGGCAGGTCTCAAGCCCATCCACACAGGTTTCTTTATTTTTAAAAAAAGCCCCAGGGTGGCGGTCTCCGGGGCTGCGGGGGGAGCATGAGCCCCCTGCATATATTAGCAAAAAGCCCCGGGGGTGGCGGTTCCCGTGGCTTTGGGGGGCCTTTGAGCCCCCCACCCTCTTTTGTAGAAAGCCCCGGGGGTGGTGGTCCCCGGGGCTGTGGGGGGCTATGAGCCCGCCGCACAATTTGTAATAAAGCCCCGGGGGTGGCGGTCCCCGGGGCTGGGGGCCCCTTTGGGTCCCCCACCTAAACCATTTCACTGCCCCCGGAATTTGGCCCCCAGGGGCTAATCACTAATATAGCGCAGCCCCCTGGTGTGCACGCGTTGGGTACACGATTCCTAACCTGTAGGGTCCGCGACTCCAGCACGTTGGGTGCACGATCTTGTCTCATTGTGTGCACGATTCTAACGCGTCGGGTGCGCGACTCCAAGCAAAAAAAAGTTATATTTTTCAGATATACATAAAGCTTGTGTGTTTAGATCTTGGGTGGCTCTAAAAAGAGCCATTGTGTTTATTCAGAGATTTTGGTACCTACAAGAAAGGGTTTTGAAATTGGAGAAGCACTCCTCTGTTTGCTACTGAAAAAGCTTTAAACTTTCAACTTATTTTTAACTTGTTTTTAAACTTAAGCGTGCTGCGGAGGTAGCACGTTTGTCCCGACCGTGCCACTACTTTAACATCCTATCTTAAGTGAACAAAACACTTAACCTCCGTGCACTGTTGCTGGTGTGGTTCTGCCTCTAGAACAACACTGAAGAATTTAAACAGTTTCACAAAATAATACACTAATCACATAATTACTGCTTATGTTTTTCATATATTTTCCAATTTTCACAATGATGTATATTTCAAAGACATTCCTATTTGTAAACAAGTTTAACCAAAATTACAAATATATTACAATTATAAAGAACAAATGATCTGTTGGCGTCCTAGAAGATACTTCTTTGTGCCCGATGCATTTCGACCTCTGAGAGCTCTACCTCAGGGGCCTGAAAGCTAAACATGTATATAAGTTACTTTGACTCCTTTGGTCAATATTCAGGACATTCTTAAAATTCACTCTGTGCAGGACTTTTTTTAAATTAGTCTTATGTCGTGAAAATTAAAAAGAAAAAAAACATAGAAAATGTGTGCAGAATACCCCTCTCCACACCACTGTGTTTGTGCTTAAAATATAAAGCTCACTACACTTGTACTCACTTGCCGTGTACAATGCTCTTTATAACACCTGAATACAAAAAACGGGTTCAGTTAACTATTCCAGTAAACTCTGCTTTAGAATCACTCTGAAGTCCAGCCTACAGAGCTGTCTTACCTCCTTATGAATGGAACTAGGGCTCGCTGTTCAAAGCTTCAAGAAACAACCTCGTACTTGTTCTGCCACCTAAAAAGCGGTAAAAATAATGATGTATACACTGAACTTGTTACCGCTTAACGTTAAAAATCAACACTGCTGTACAACTCCCATATAGAGCTCACTTCGCTCTCGTTTCTCCAAGTTAACCCTCTCCTCTGACCTCCGCCTCTAGTGTTCTCTTAACGATTTAGCAATCTCCAGCTTTCTGCCTCGACTGATACCCAATAACAAACAGAGTTCCATAAATAGCCTGATCCAGTAGATCTCTCTTTGGAGGGGGTTGATCTAACTAGATCTCTCCTCCAAAGAGAGATCTACTGGATCAGGAGACTAGAAACACAGGAGCCAAGAGGGCTCAACGAAAAAGTTGATCTGATTTGTTTCTTATAAAAGGCTATTTATGGAACTCTGTGTAACTGTAGGAATGATGCCTGCTTCTCAGAGACCCATGTACTCATTATTACATTGTCATTTAAATGCCATTTAAAAGTTGTGAATTTATTTAACAAAGGGCGGAAATGACATTATTTTCATTTTTCATTTTTTATTTTTTTTATTTTATTTTCACTCTTTTTTATTATTTCCACTAATCTTATTATTTCCACTATATCTTTCACACATTATTGATATTTCAGAGGACTCAGCTTCTGAATTCGGCTCGGTTCAGTGCAGCGTAGTATAACGATAAGCCCCATTACAAGATGGCGCTCGCAACAGTGGAGTAAGAAGTCCATCGTTAGTTTCTTAAACAACTCGAGGAGCAGGAGCAGTTGAGAGCGACAATGGCTGCAGTTTGTTATTGAGTATCGGTTGAGGCGGAAAGCTGGAGATTGCTAAATCGTTAAGAGAACACTAGAGGCGGAGGTAAGAGGAGAGGGTTAACTTGGAGAAACGAGAGTGAAGTGAGCTCTCTATGGGAGTTGTACAGCAGTGTTGATTTTTAACGTTAAACGGTAACAAGTTCAGTGTATACATCATTATTTTTACCGCTTTTTAGGTGGCAGAACAAGTACGAGGTTGTTTCTCGAAGCTTCGAACAGCGAGCCCTAGTTCCATTCATAAGGAGGTAAGACAGCTCTGTAGGCTGGTCTTCACAGTGATTCTAGAGCAGAGTTTACTGGAATAGTTAACTGAACCCGTTTTTTGTATTCAGGTGTTTGAAAGAGCATTGTACACAGCAAGTGAGTACAAGTGTAGTGAGCTTTATATTTTAAGCACAACACAGTGGTGTGGAGAGGGGTATTCTGCACACATTTTCTATGTCTTTTTTTCATTTTAATTTTCACGACATAAGACTAATTTAAAAAAAGTCCTGCACAGAGTGAATTTTAAGAATGTCCTGAATATTGACCAAAGGAGTCAAAGTAACTTATATACATGTTTAGCTTTCAGGCCCCTGAGAAAGAGCTCTCAGAGCTCGAAATGCATCAGGCACAGAGAAGTATCTTCTAGGATGCCAACAAGATCATTTGTTCTTTATAATTGTACATATATTTGTAATTTTGGTTAAACTTGTTTACAAATAGGAATGTCTTTGAAATATACATCATTGTGAAAATTGGAAAATATATCAAAAACATAAGCAGTAATTATGTGATTAGTGTATTATTTTGTGAAACTGTTTAAATTCTTCTGTGTTGTTCTAGAGGCAGAACCACACCAGCAACAGTGCACGGAGGTTAAGTGTTTTGTTCACTTAAGATAGGATGTTCAAGTAGTGGCACGGTCGGGACAAACGTGCTACCTCCGCAGCACGCTTAAGTTTAAAAACAAGTTAAAAATAAGTTTAAAGTTTAAAGCTTTTTGAGTAGCAAACAGAGGAGTGCTTCTCCAATTTCAAAACATTTTGTGATATTGTCCACACGGAGTGACAGCACCTAAATATGTCCTTTGAACAAATTTCAAGTAGTAC
Source organism: Lissotriton helveticus (assembly GCF_964261635.1). Classification (NCBI taxonomy): domain Eukaryota; kingdom Metazoa; phylum Chordata; class Amphibia; order Caudata; family Salamandridae; genus Lissotriton; species Lissotriton helveticus. The sequence continues at coordinate 974,598,852 of NC_136063.1, forward strand.
AGAAAACAGAGCCAATATTTTAGCATACACGAATGAACAAGCCACTGATATATATTCACTAATTCAGGATGTTAAATCTTCCAATGTGCAAGGAAACACAATCATTCAACAATTGAAACAACTGGAGTACTTAGCTAAGAGAGAGGTAAACCAAAAATTGCATGCATCAACCCTAGTGCAGTATCACAGAGTCAAAAGGATACCTCGAGGCTTGAGAATGTCAATCAAACCAATGTTATATAGATTCCATGTCAATAAGGAGTTCATGGAGAGGTGGTACTCCATTCTTAATAAGTGCTCCCTGGATTTGATACTCCTGCTAATAGAAGAATTAGCAAAGGTTATTCATGAACTATCTAATGAAATCGAGGAAATCAAACACAATCTGGAAGAACGTATGAACAAGGATGACTGGGAAAAATCTCTTAATGACATCAACGTAAAACTTGATGAATATTCCAAAGAATTGCAGGAAGGTAAACTAAGGAAGTTTAAACGAAATACGCTGGACTATAAATTAAATGAGGTGTACACTTGGGCTGAGGTCTATGCCCAAAGAAGAGTTTTTCCAAAAAAGAAAGCACCAACAACATCAGAAGAAAGTCTGGTATCTGACAGTGACTTAAACACCAACAGACCATCATCACAAACTCAAATTTCAGGAGAACAATCATCAGTAGAGTCAGTGGCGAAAGGCACCACAAAAGCTACAGGAACCAGCCAGCCTTTTTTGTCACAGGTAGGGGACTCAAGCCAACCCCCAGGGAAACAAAAACCTGCAGGAAAACCAGGAGAGGTAGTGGAAGGAGCGCGAACAAGGAGCCAAAAACAAACCTAGTGCTAAATATCTCTAAAATTGAATTGACCCAGGATGAAATAAGAGTCTTAAACAAAGGTTTAGGGTTTGTTCCCACATATGACACCAACAAATTGGAGAGTGAAATTGCTTTTTTTAGATTTATGAGAGTGCTAAAATTGAGACATTTTTTCGCTAATGTAGCGCCTGCTCAACCAGAGAAAGAAGAACCGGAATTTGTGGAATTTAGACCAAAATCTAAATTTCAAGCGCCAGTCTCACACAAAATTCTCGATGCCTTTGGGAACGCAGTGAAGAATGACAAGGATCGGTTAAATTTTCATAAATCTAAAAAGAAGAATCTGTCGGTACATGATAGAAATACTCTAAAAAGCCTTCAGGAAAATGAGGACATTTCTATTCAAAAGGCAGACAAAGGGGGAGCCATAATTGTCATGGACAAAGCCATGTATCACCAAAAAGTGGACGAACATGTGGCAGACTCATCTACCTATTTTGAACTAGATAGAGACCCAACGGAAAAATTAAAAACCACTCTCCAAGTAATTCTTGAACAGGGATATGAATCAGGCCATATTTCATCAGCAACTAAACAATTCTTATCTGTTCAGTACCCCAGGAGACCGCGTCTCTACATGCTCCCTAAGGTTCATAAGAACCTGCAAAATCCACTGATGCGCCCCATAGTCACCGGGTGTGGCACCATTTTTTAACCACTCGGTCAGTACATTGACAAATTTCTCCAGCCGTTCGTACAACAATGGCCATCCTACATAAAAGACACCAATGATTTCTTATTGAAGTTGAAGGAAATCACAATCACAAACCAGATGTTACTGTGTACAATAGACGTGAAATCGTTGTACACATCTATCCCTCACAAATCCGGTCTTGAAGCCGTGGAATGGGCTTTGTTGCAACAACCATCAGTCAAAGCAGATAAGGTGTTCATTTTGGAACTTTTACACTTTTGTTTATATCATAGTTATTTTAAGTGGACCACCAAGTTTTTTCTTCAACAGAATGGAACATCCATGGGATTTGCAGGGGCGCCCGCCTATGCAAATACCTTCATGGCTAAATTTGAGGCTGACTTCATTTACAGTGATAATACTTGGCAAAAGCAAGCGATTATATACCGAAGGTTTATAGATGACATTTTTGTACTATGGTCCGGGCCAAGGGAGAGTCTAGAAAATCAGATTGAAAGACTCAATCAGTGCATGGAACAGATTGAATTCACTCATACCATTAGTGAAAAGAAATTACCATTTTTGGATGTAATGATCAATATACAAGAGTCCAAGATCAAGACAAAAGTATTCAGGAAAGAGACGGATGTGAATAATTCTCTATTGTTTCAAAGTTTCCATCCTCAAAACTTGAAGAATAATCTACCAGTCTCACAATATGTGAGAATCAAGAGAATTTGTTCAGAAGAGGAGGATTTTGAAGAACATCTAGAATTTCAACATCAAAGATACAATGAAAGAGGGTATCCCGACGATGTCCTGGACAAATCAAGTAGGAGGATACATACTTGCAGCAGAGAAAATCTCCTTCAACAAAAACCCAAGAAAACCATTGAGAGACATGTTTTTGTCTCAAAATTCTCAACAGCATCACAAAAAATCAAGAATATTGTGAACAGACATTGGGAATTATTGCAGAACGAACCAGATTTTAAAGGGATTTTCACTCATAAACTGATTTTTGCATTCACGAGATCTAAGAACTTGAAAGAATTGCTAATGACACCCAAAAGAGAAGTAGAAATCACGTATAAAGGAATGAAAAAATGCTACAATTGTGTGCTCTGTTCTAATGTAACAGAAGGAAGGATCTTACATCACCCTCATACTGGGAAGTAAATTACATTACATTATGATGGAGATTGTAATTCTAATAAATTGATTTACTGCATAAAATGCCCATGTGGGAAAATATATGTAGGGAAAACAGAAAGGAAATTGAAAACGAGAATCTCAGAACACAAAAGTACTATTAGAAACCTAAATATGAAAAGCAACTTGGCGAAACACTGGTCTGATCATCACAACATATCCCAGATCAGGTTTTCAATACTGGAGAAAGTTAGAATTTACAAGGGGGTTGATCTAACTAGATCCCTCCTCCAAAGAGAGACCTACTGGATCAGGAGACTAGAAACACAGGAGCCAAGAGGGCTCAACGAAAAAGTTGATCTGATTTGTTTCTTATAAAAGGCTATTTATGGAACTCTGTGTAACTGTAGGAATGATGCCTGCTTCTCAGAGACCCATGCACTCATTATTACATTGTCATTTAAATGCCATTTAAATGTTGTGAATTTATTTAACAAAGGGCAGAAATTTCATTATTTTCATTTTTCATTTTTTATTTTAATTTCACTCTTTTTTATTATTTTCACTACATCTTATTATTTCCACTATATCTTTCACACATTATTGATATTTCAGAGGACTCAGCTTCTGAATTCATTCGGCTCGGTTCAGTGCAGCGTAGTATAACGATGAGCCCCATTCCAAGATGGCGCTCTCAACAGTGGAGTAAGAAGTCCATCGTTAGTTTCTTAAATAACCCGAGGAGCAGGAGCAGTTGAGAGCAGCAATGGCTGCAGTTTGTTATTGAGTATTGGTCGAGGCGGAAAGCTGGAGATTGCTAAATCATTAAGAGAACACTAGAGGCGGAGGTAAGAGGAGAGGGTTAACTTGGAGAAATGAGAGCGAAGTGAGCTCTCTATGGGAGTTGTACAGCAGTGTTGATTTTTAACGTTAAGCGGTAACAAGTTCAGTGTATACATCATTATTTTTACCACTTTTTAGGTGGCAGAACAAGTACGAGGTTGTTTCTCGAAGCTTTGAACAGCGAGCCCTAGTTCCATTCATAAGGAGGTAAGACAGCTCTGTAGGCTGGTCTTCACAGTGATTCTAGAGCAGAGTTTACTGGAATAGTTAACTGAAACCGTTTTTTGTATTGAGGTGTTTGAAAGAGCATTGTACACGGCAAGTGAGTACAAGTGTAGTGAGCTTTATATTTTAAAAACAAACACAGTAGTGTGGAGAGGGGTATTCTGCACACATTTCCTATGTCTTTTTTTCTTTTTAATTTTCACGACATAAGACTAATTAAAAAAAAGTCCTGCACAGAGTGAATTTTAAGAATGTCCTGAATATTGACCAAAGGAGTCAAAGTAACTTATATACATGTTGAACTTTCAGGCCCCTGAGGAAGAGCTCTCAGAGCTCGAAATGCATTGGGCACAAAGAAGTATCTTCTAGGACGCCAACAAGATCATTTGTTCTTTATAATTGTACATATATTTGTAATTTTGGTTAAACTTGTTTACAAATAGGAATGTCTTTGAAATATACATCATTGTGAAAATTAGAAAATAGATGAAAAACATAAGCAGTAATTATGTGATTAGTGTATTATTTTGTGAAACTGTTTAAATTCTTCAGTGTTGTTCTAGAGGCAGAACCACACCAGCAACAGTGCACGGAGGTTAAGTGTTTCGTTCACTTAAGATAGGACCTACAAGTAAGTACCAATGCAGAGTCTAAAGTTGTTGGGGAAGACTCTGTTACCCTCATCTGTAAAATGTACACCATCTCTCCTATAGATGCCATCCATATTGAAACGCAGATTGTTGTGGTAAATGGACCCCATCCTATAATCTCGGAGAAAAGCAGAAACAGATTTATTGACATGTTTCTTAGCTTTCTCAATCTGTGAACATAATTGATTGGACCAGTTCCATTTTTGCCTTTTGCATATGTTAGAATAATCAAAGGAAGTTTGGGGGAAAAGTGACATCAATTCTCTAAAGGTGTCCTTCATAAACATTTCCAGACCTACCCCAGTCAAAGTGCCTAGGTCATTGCCACCACAGTGCACAATTATGAGGTCAGGGTGTTGCAGATGCAAAAAGGATTTAACCAATGGCATCAATTTATGCCACTTTAACCCTGTCTGTCCATTCCTTTTAATGTCTATATTTGGTAAAGCTAGGTCGTTGTCAATGCCTTTGTATTCTGCATACCTTTGGCTACAGAAAATATAGCTGTCTCCCACAATCCACACTCTAAGCATCTTGCAGGGAGGTCTGGATGCACTCAGAAGGTGTCTGTATGTGAAATGGGAGTTTGAGAAGTGAGATTCTTCTAAAATGGCGGATAAGATGCAGTTTTGAAAAAAGAAAAGAAATGATTGGCTGTTTGACAACATTCTAGTCTGAAAAGTTGGCTGCATGTTTCTGTTTTTTAAAAGCATGTTTCTTATTGGTTAAGAAGAACTGTTTGAAAGGAACATTACATAGGATAAGGTGATATTTTGAGAAGTCAAACACACTTGCTGTTTGGATTAGCAACATTGTGTGCTGAACTTGTGACCTGTGTGCTCAGTTTAGTGTTCCATGAACTGTTACCATGGTAACAGGCAGTAAGCAGATTGGGGGTAGTTTTCAAACTTATGTCAATTGGAAAGGGTTGAAATGTGTAACCAATAGAACTGTGTGTTAGCTTTTGAATTAATGGAAGCAATGTGATTTGATATTTACATGTATATGTGTGCAGAATGAGAGGGAAAGTTTGGCTTTTTTTGTTTTCCTAAGAGCAGTACAGTACAGAGATTCTGTATAAGAAAATATGGTGTGTTATTGACATACTTCTTAATCTACAATCAATTTGAAAGGTGAGTTATTAATTTGTGAGGGGTTGTATGTGGTGTGTTTGTTTTTAATAAGATTAATGTGTTTCTTCTGGTAAAGTACAGGGAGTAGTCTTGCTTGTCTAGAATAACAGTGTGAGACTATTTTCATTTGGGAACCATTGTGAGAGAAGCATTTTGTAACTTCATGTGTTTGTTGACAGCTAACTGCTTTAAAACTTGTAATGATGTAAAGTTTTAGTAGCATTGGAAGCCAGTCATTGTTTATGTATTTGTAAAATGAGTATGGTTTCCACAGTAAATTGCAGTTCTAAAATATGTGGAATGTGTGTAGTCATCTGACCTGTTCCAGACTAGTAAATGTTTTTGGTAGAGAGCAAGGGATACTGTTATTTGTCTAGAATCACACTGTGAGTTAGTATGCATTTGGGGAAATTGTGAGAGAAGCATTTGGGTGCTTCATGTGTTTGCAGAGACATATGTGCTTAAAAACCTTTCTTTTTGTCAAGTTTTTGTAGGATTAGAAAATAGTAATTGCTTATGCATTTGCAAAATGAGTTAGGCTTTTTAACACTAAAATGCAGTACTGACATATGTGAAATGTGTGCAATCACCTTAGTTTTTCTAGATCAGTAAATGTGTTTTGATGAAGTTCAAGGGACAGTCTTGCTTGTCTAGAATCACACTGTGAGCCTGTATACATTTGGGAAACGTTGTGAGAGAAGCATTTGGTAACTTCATGTGTTTGTAGACAGGTAATTAGAATTTGAATTAGTGATGAGAAAAGAAAGTGGTTACATGATTTTTATATAGAATGTGTTTGTATTGTAATAAAAAAGTATAATTTATAAAGTTATTAATAGACATTTATTTATGTTTATTTTTTACAAATATTGTTTATCATCATTAAAATAAAGTTATCATGCCTGAAAAATCAAGAAAGAGAAAAAGAGAGCTAAAGTGCAGTTACTTGAAGAAAACTCCACAACAAGTATTGGATGACCAACAACATGTGGCTAAAAAGAAGTTGTCTTTCGGTAAGACAACCAAGGAGTTCATTAAAAAACTTTCTAGGCCCAGAAACATTGTACAGAATGTTGAAACCACTGACAATGCTTCAAGCAGAAAAAATAATCAAAATAAGAGGAAAGGAAAAAAAGCAAATGTACAGTCAAAAGATACAACGTTTGGTAAAAGAAGACAAAATCAGTATAAAGAAATACGCAAAGAAAATGTTATAATAGAGTACTACATAATTTGCTCAAAGATATGAAGAAATATAGAAAAAGAGCACTATTTTTGCTATTAACACTATTGTGTAGTAAAAAATAAAATATATATTATAACTGTATTTTTTCTTCTCTTTCACAGATCCTAATTCTAAAATATGAAATTTTCGGAAATTTAAATTATAAAATACAACTGAAAAAAATGTGTAGCGGTTTTTATTTGTATTACTGTGAAGGTAAGTTTAACTAAATATTAAAATGCACAATGGCCTGTGTTTGCACACAGGTGAAGAAAGGGGAGATGGACGAAATAGATATGTGTGGAAAGATGCTCTGTGGGCATTTTAAGTTACAGGATGAAGTTAACATGAATACTGAGTGTCACTGGGGTCCAACTAACCCACCAGATACGTGTAGAAAGTGCCAGAGTTGCATTGCAGAGAGGTGTAAAATGGGCCATGGCTTCGGACCACCTCTCTGCAACGGAAATGTATAGAGAGACATGATGGGCTAGTAGTACCCAGGGACTTTCCGGATTAAAAAGGACAAAACTCCTTAACTTAAAACACGTCACAGAGTGTGTTTGCACATGTCACATCAGGCCCAAACCCTTCCCTTCACTAATCTATAAACGTGTCCTATCAGTTTGCCAAAACGTGATTAATTATACATTTATCTTGTTTTCTGTTTGAAGTACTGAAATTACTGTAATTATTACTCGTATAGTTAAGGATTGGCCTAAGTATTAATCCTATTACAAATTAATTTCTTTATATACTATGCAAACAGATCTGCAAGAAGCTACAATGTATTAATACTGTCTTGAAAACACCCAGTTTATACCAATATAGTTTTGGAATCTCACTGTCATAGGATATTGTGTGACCTGAAAAAAAAAAGATTTGATTGGTTCATAATATTTCCAATTGTACCTATTGAAGAACCGCAATCATTTCAATCATTCTTCTTTAAGGATCTTTGCAGACATAAGTCTGTGCTTACGTCCTATCACTCTCATGCACTTTTTCAAACAATTAACTAGCAATATGTTGTTATTGTAACAGTCTGCCAATACCTAAGCACAGCACACATTGAAGGAGAAAAATGTTTTCACTGATTGTTTTTGTGCAGAAGGTGTGTCTTTTTGTAAAAAACAGACTCCACACGACAGAGATATCCTTGCACCATTGTGCAAGGGTGCCTGTGTCACCACATGGCTGCTGTTTAAGCAGCAGTGCAGAGGGAAGCACAGACTTGCAACATATTTATGTACATATGTTGCATGCCTGTGCTTCGGAAGTACCAAAGCATGCTGCAGCTAAAGAGCTTACAGTGTCATGCTGCAGCACTTCCTTATAGTTCTCCACTTATACATTCACCATACACCACAAACGCATTCTTTCAGTCAATTATCCAGTACACATACATTCAACCAAACTTTCACACACTATCATACATATATAGCTTTTTTTGACCAGAGAAGTTAGTTCTGCAAATAACTTTTTTTTTTATTTTTTTATATTTTTTTGTGTTTTTGTGAACGATTTTCTGAATTTTTGAAAAAAAGAGAACAGGAGCAACAAAACAATGAACTTCTGGGGGTAAAACAAAAAAAAAAGATCTAGCACCAATGATCTTCTAAAGCCCGGCAAACCAAGTCCACAGACTGCTCTCCATTGCACAGCAGCCTATTACACTTAATGCAGTGTATTTTTGCATTGGCCAATTGTGGACGTATGTCTAGATGTTGACTTGATGGAGACGTCCCCAAAGTGCTTGCTACTGCTGGTGCTGGTGGTGGATTTTCTCTGAGTCTTCGGCACTCCTCGTGTGCTAGATTGACGGGATGTAAACTTTTGAAATGTTTAAGCATGCTTGCGGTCCCGCAAGAATACTTTTTATTCGGATCTCCACGTGAGAGTACCATTTTACATATTTTACAAGTGACCTTGGTAGCGTTCACTTTTTTTAGTCCTGCAGGAAATGTAAAAAATGTCCATACGATGGAACTGTATCTCTCAGGACGTGCAGGCTCCAGTAGAAATTCTTCATTGTTAGGTTGTACAGAATCAGATGATTCTTGTTGTCCAGTAGCCATTGTCCTTTAATAAAAATGAAAATCAGGTGCCCAAAACGCAAAAAATGAGGTTCTTCCTAGTAGAGTTGTTGCTCCAAAGAAGGTCTAAGAGGAATGATTGAAATGAGTGGGGTTCAGACTCTGTTTCTGTGCGGCTGCTGTGCTGGCGCGTACCTCCCACTTCACCTCTCGTTTCAGCTTCCGGCTCCCGGCGGCAATTTCAGTTTCGGAATCGCCAAAACGCCGGCATCGTGTCGCGGTATTATCCGCTTTCACCCTACGGCTTCGAGCGAGCGGTAAGCAAGGTGAAGCGGGATTGGCGGCCCGAGGAGACCCTGTAGTGAACCGTGAAGCGGGCGGTAGACAAAAAGAAGTGCAAGGAGAAGTGAGAAGTTGTGGCCCAAGAAGATCCGAGACCCGAGGAGAGTCTTGAGGCATACGCGCTGCAGTGGACCGCGAATCTAGCGGGCAGCCCGGGAGGTGGAAGCGCAACTGAGTGAAACGGTCCGGAGCGGCCGACAGTGGTAGCGTGGGGAGAGAGTCCCCCCCACACCTGAAAAATACCTGAGCAAGTACCGGGCACTGGGCAGACCCATTAAGGAGACACCAAGGAGGCTGCCAGAACTGAAGCAGCAAGGGGTGAGTCAAACCCTCAAAGTTAGTGAGGAATCACAAAATCCTCATTAAGATAAAGGTGGTGTTTCCCATAATAACTGTGGACTCAGACCAAAGACAGTTTGCAGTTTGCAGTTGTTGCTTGGAGAAGCAAGATCCGAAGGGTGAAGTGGGAGAGGAAAGCGCAGGCCCGCAGAGCAGAGGTAAGTGAAAAGGTCTATCTTTCCCTCCTTAATAATTGTACTAAGTGTATTGGATATAGGGGTCTAATAATGCCCCTAGGAATGGTGGAATATTAAAAGAAAGTGAAGGAGGATTCCGCCCTATAACTTTGTTCCCCCGGAATCTAGGTGGAATCTAGGCATCAAGGAGAAAGGAAAATGGTCCTGGGGAAAAATAATCCGCACAAAGCCCCGAGGAACTCCAAGAAAACAGGAAATAAAAGTCAAGGGGTGGAAGACCTAACGGAATTACCACTAGTCCAGTCCTGAATAATGCAATAAGTGTTACGGTAACACCTACTGGGAACAAAACACCTGTGACGAGATCTACCCCGCCTTCAGGCACAATTAAACAGAAGGTGCTGGTGCCCTCTAAGACAGGGGGTGCAAAAGGTGGATCGGCAGTTTCAAAATCTAATAAAGACTTCTTGGGCAAGCACTTCAAAGGGAAAGAGACACCTGAAAGGGTTATGAATGCAGTGGAGTCCCTACAATTCACAGAGGACCGGGTAACAAACGCGGAAACTCTGAATCAGACAAACTTTGATATTGCGTAGATCCTGATGGAGCCACGCCTGTCTTCCTCCCCTCGGTTATTCCAGTCTTTAAGTATTCGAGATATTAAACCATGCCTGTCTCCCTCCCCTCGGTTATTCCAGTCTTTAATTATTCGGGATATTGAAGTAGAAGTGGAGGAAGAAGAAAGTGAAATCCAGAATGAAATCCAGAGCAAATCCCCGCGGGTTGAATAGTCTGTTGAAGGAGAATTAAGACCTAATGTGAATGAAAGTCCGTCAAATGTTAATGATGTCCATACTGATAGATCAGATCTACCCCTGCATAGCCTGGAGGTGATGGGCGCCTCAAGTTTATCAATGCTCGAGGTTATGCTGATGCTTCAGAAAACCTTGCATGGCATTCTAGAGGTGTCAGTTTTAAACAATGAAATGTTAAAGTCACAAAGTAACCAATTGAAGAACATAATTGGGGAGCTGATGCAGATTAAAAGCCAAATGCCTTCTTTAGTAAGACCTGTAGTGAGTAATGTGGACGAGGGGGAAGAAGTGACAAGGGCGAACAGACCCAAAGAGGAGGATCCAACAGTATATATTTCCCGTTGCCCTATGATTATAAAAAGGTATGGCAAGAAAAGGTGTTTCCTGAGGAGGAGGAAAGGGAAAAAGGTATGCATAAGCCAGGTAGCTAAACAACAGGAGAAGGAGAAGGAGGTAACCCCCAAGCTAAGGCCCAAAGACAAGGCAGGACTGCCAGAAACACAAAAAGCTAACTTTTGAGGACATAGGAGTAAGTTCCTATAGATTTGTGGAGCAATGTAGGTGGGAAACAGGGACAAATCTGGGAAAGAGTGTGATGCTCCCCCCGAGGAATAATCCAGGGGGTAAGGAGGAGGTTGTACCTGAATGGGGGGTGGAGACATCTAAAGGGGCAGGGCCCAGTAATCCATCCCCGAGGAGTAGAAGCCAATACGTATAGAAGGGATGAAAGGTTGGGTGAAAGTCTAAAAAGTTCACAGACAAACAGAACCGTGGATACTTAGCTATTTGTCGAACCTACTGGACAGGGAAAAGGGGGGAAAATGGCCAAGAAATTGAAGCCGCTACATTGTTCTCAGCTACTTTTGTCATTTGCAAAATGTCCCAGCCTGAAATATGTTAGCATAGAGGACTTAGAAAAAGTGGGATTTCTTTTTAATACTAAAGGAGAAGAAATAACAAAGGTCCCCCTCCACTCAGCATTAATAAAAGTCACAATGGAAAAAGCGGAAGCTGAGATGTTAAGGGAAGGAATTAGATTACTTAAGAGAGAGGATGTGATAATGGATACCCAAGGGAAACAATTCCTTAAAAATCATGCGGGCTGGGAGGACGGCAAATGAAAATGATTACCGCGGGAAAGGGAAATAAGGAAGCCCTGGAAATTACTATAATCCCTAAAATGTTAGGGTGGGGGGAGGAAGATGCCCTGGTTGAAAATAGGTATAGAGAACTAGCCTATCTGGATTGTGAGGAAGAGGGGAACCTGAGTAACATTGATTAGAAATATGGGTTGCCGCGCAGCCTATTTATCTTGGCTTGGAATGTCAATGGGTACAAAAGAATACGGTCTAAGGAAGGTTTTAAAAACATCCTGGGGAAGACCGATATTCTATGCTTACAGGAGACCTGGCTGTGCGACTAATCCCCCGTTACTGAGGGTTTCACCCACCATGTAAAGCCTGCAAGAAAGAATCAAGTAAGTAGGGCATCAGGTGGTCAGATGACGTTGGTTTCCACAAGGATAGTGAGGGATATATATCTTCTGGAATTAAAGTGTAATTGGGCATTAGGTAGTAGAGTGCTGACCCCAAATAACATTGCAGGTGAAGGGGGCTTATGCATTATTAATTTATATATATAGAAAGGGAGAAAAATGAGTATAAAGTGGAGTTGGAACACCTAAAAAAAGATTTAGAGGATTTATATGAAATCTACCCAAGAGATGTGCTCCTAATATTGGGTGATTTTAACCATAGATTAAACCCCCCAAAAACTGATGCTTGGCATAGCGAATTGTTAAAAGCGTACAATATAGAGTTTGCAATGTTCACCAGTGGAGACATTTCAAGACAAGACGTGGAGCTTGGCCTGCTGCTGGGGGCAATGGGGTTGGTATGTGTTAATGGCAGGAAAAAAACGGATCAGCCAGCAAGGCGTACCTTTAAAGTAGGACAGCAAATGTGTCCTATAGACTATATTTTTATGCAGGCATGGTGTTTTCATCTATTACAACACTTTGAAAGACTCAGCGTCGAAGGTAGTGATCACTTCCCATTACAGATAGAATTGCAGGTAAAATGGGTCCCGCCAGGACAGAAAGTGTTACAAGTAGATACTGAATATCCAAAGTGGCTTACAACCCAGATTAGCGAAGAATACATAAAAAATCTGAGTGCATTCAGATATCAGTTGAGTTAGGTAATTTATCAACAGGGGAGGATATATCCTGGTATGAGGATATAATAAAGCAACTTGTAGAATGCCTGAGGATAAAAATTAAACGGGGAAATCAGAACTCAGCAAGTAAAGCTAAAGCAGATCCAAATAACAAACCATGGTTTGATGAAGAGTGCTGGAAAGTAAAGGCCGCAATTAGGCAATATGAAAGACGCCTTATGCGTAGTTACAATGATGCAGCATCATTAGAACTTAAGAAGCTGAGGATAACTTATAAGGCAACCATTAGAGGAAAAAAAAGATCTTTCAAAGAAAAAGGCTGGATGAACTTACTAGAGGCAATAGAAGAAAAAAATGTCAAAGACTTTTGGAAAATGATACAAGAATGCTCAGGGAAAGTGGTAGGGACTATGCAATGCTCACTTCCAGAGGATAAGTGGGCAATCTACCTTGAGGAAATCTATGGCAAATTGCCAAGGAGGGGGGGAACACCAGTAACCAGCTGGCCAAGAGTCCAGGAAGACGTTATTGGGCAGTTCTCCCCAGGCCATATAAAGACCATAATAGCCGGATTAAATTTAACACGGGCTGCTGGCCCAGATACCCAGATACCTACTGTTATTATAAAAACCAATCCAGAGTGGTGGGCAAAATTCCTTTCAAAGATGTTTTTGAGAATCTTAAATACAGGAATTATGCCGGATAGTTGGAAAAGGCAATTATAAGACCAATACATAAAAAAGGCGATGTAAATTCCCCTAATAATTATCGCCTAATAAATCTTCTGGATATGGGGGAAAAAGTATTCTCCAAAGTAATCCTAGGGCTACTGAAAGATTGGGCAGAAGATAACTTGATAGTACCCCCTGATCAGGGTGGATTTAAGGAAGGGCATTCAACAGTGGACAACTGCTTTGCTCTCTGGGCGGTCGCGCGGAAGTCGATAGAGCAGGGGGGTAATCTTTTTTGCTGCTTTGTGTACTTCTGTGCGGCGTTCGACCTTGTGAGCAGGGAGCAGCTGTGGTCAACCCTGGTAGGCTATAAAATACATGATGAACCTGCTAGCCCTTATACAGGCCCTGCATTCAGACAACTGGGCCCAGGTAATCTTGGATGAGGAGGGAGGATTGTCAGGGAGGATCCAGATTGGAAATGGCCTGAGGCAGGGGTGTATACTGGCCCCCCTGTTTTTTTTATTGTTTATTGCAGACCTACCATTGAAATTAGGAGAGGTCAGAGGGGCCAGCCCAAAAGTAGGAGGTAACCATATATCCTGCCTGCTATATGCGGACGACCTGGTGATTGTGGACCAGACAGAGATAGGTCTCCAGAGAAAATTAAATGTGTTTAATGAATACTGCTTAAACAAAAAACTAGTAGTGAATATGGAGCAGACCAAAATATTATGTTTTGGTAAAAGCAGGACTAGGTTCCCTTGGTGCCTTGGCACAGTTCTTCTAGAGAGGGTGACAGAATATAGATACCTGGGAATATGGTTTACGAGTAATCTAAAATGGTCCACCCAACTGGAGCCTTTGAAAATGAGGGCACTGGCTACCGTGAAGGGTCTAAAAAGATTCAACAGCGTTTATGGTGAAATGTCAGATGGGCCGTTAATAAAGGCCTACTTAGCAATGATTCCTGCACAATTTGTATATGGGGCAGAGGAACTTATTTTAAGTGGGAAAACATGTTGGGATAAAGTAGAGGGCAATATCCTGAAAAAGCTTGTTCTCGCTACCAAAGGCATCAATGGTACAAGCGGCAAGATTAGAGCTGGGACTCACCTCTTGGGCAGTAACTGCCAGCATGGCCCTGATACACCTTTGGCAGCACCTAGGGTTAGGGGAGTTTCAAAATATCTCCCAGTGGTGTAGAGGTGAAATTGCCATTCGTGAGCTTTCATGGGCAAAAGAAACAAGAGCCTCATTGAAGAAAGTGTATGGAAGGCTGGGTCTAAAGTTATGCCAGCAGCTAGGTCATGCAATAATAGGCAAAAAAGATCTAACGTCTCAAGGAGCCGACATCTCCCGAACAGGTGATCGAGAATATCTCTTCCGGAAAACATCGGTGGCCCACATGATACAGGTGTGGGAATCAGAAGTACAACAGTATCCCTATTTAGATAGGTTACCTAACTACTACCTAAGACGTGAGGTACTAAAAGTGAGAATGGGAATAAACACTGTTATGGAAATAATAGGGTTAAAAACCGCATGATAAATAGCGATGGTAAATGTACTTGTATGTTAGGTACCCACTGTTATTTTGTTCATATTTTATTGGACTGTAGGTCGATTATAGATATACGGAAAGAGATTTTATGCCCAATATTTAAAAAAATATAGAATTATTAATAGGATGCAAGCTGCTAATCTTATAGTGGAATTAAAAGAGTTAGATGTAGCCTGCACCTTGGGGAAATTTATGAGTAAAATTAGGGTGTTTCTCCTGGGCATAGAGTAACAGGTGCATCAGATACTGAGCATAATATGAGAGTGTATTTTAAAGACCAATAGTAATTGAATGTATTTTAGAAGGATGGTGTATATATGATTGAAACCACTGTGATATTAATATTTTTAAGAAGAAATCTGGTCGGCACTTAAAGGAGCTGGGTTACTTTTTATGCAAGGATTAGGAGCAGCTTCAGTTTTTTAATAATATATTATGTTATGTGTTTTGATAAAGGTTTATAATATGAAAAGTGTATACTTTTATGGTTGTAACAAACCAAATAAAGTGTTATTGACTGACTGAGTGGGGTTCTTCAATAGTTAGAATAGGAAGTGTTGTGAACCAATCAAATCTCTTTTTTTCTGGTCACATGGGATCCGCGTAGGGTGCGCACACGCAGCTCGACTTCGCGAAATTGCATTTAAATGTAATATAGGGTTGAGTAAAACTAAAAGAGTATTAGTTTTATGATTAGCCCAGATAATATCTTGCCTTAATATTTATATTAAATACATATATATAGCTGTTTAGAAATTAAAACATTCCGTGGGAGTCACGCACCCACCACGTCAGCAGGTATAGGACGTCACGCGGAAAAGACGTACATGTCGCGTATGTGCTTGAAGTCGCGTACGGGCTGCATAGCGATCGTGCAGGGAAAATTTGCACCCGTCCCACACCCTACGTGGATCCTACATAGCAATCCTAAAATGGTGGCTAGGTTCCACGCAGTAGTCGAGGAAGGTGCGATTTGGGTGCGCGACTCCAAAACAATTTTGAAAAAAAAACCTTTAAGAATATTTAATAAATATATTTAAAAAATATAAAATAAAAACATATATAGAATTTCAATATTTAAAAAAAAATTTTTTTTCAATTTATGTAAAAAGTATGCAATGTTATTTTTCAACAAAAATATCTAAAAGTAAATAGTTTAAAAAAATGTAGTAAATCAGTATCAAGAAATAAATATAACAATTCATTTAAAAATTGTCGTGGAAAAAACCTTTGAAATTCACTGGAAAAAACCATAGGTTTCAGACATGTTATAGTTAGGAATTAGCATTTAAAAAACCTTAGAAATTCATTGAAAAAACCATAGGTTTTAGGGGTGTTATAGTTAGCTGGACATTTCACTCGTACAAAACCATTGAAATTCTTCCGTTATAGTTAGTTGTACTAACTATAACTCGCGCGCCCGCAATCCACTGCTGATGATGTCACATATTACATCATTCATTACATGGTCAGTGACATCACTGATGACATCACTGATGACATCACTGAAGACATCATCCACGTGACAATCTGATACACCTCATCATACACTAGTTTAACCTTTTATTACTAGCTATAAAATATAGAGTACCATATTTAAAACAATCATATACCAATACAACTTTCTAAAAACCCACTCACTGATTTATATATCTACACTCACATCTAAACACTTACCTATAGATTCACATATACATGCTATGAAAGATCTATAGAAATTCTCCACCTGAGCAATACTAGGGGGATATCTTTAGGATCAGTCAACAATAGAATACTTTTCAATCAAATAACAGTAAGTATCAGTAGAAGTATTTTTCAAATTTTTCTTCTTTATTTCTTCATTTTCTTTCAGTCACTCAGTACTAATTTTCCAATATTTTCATAATATATTGTTCATTGCCAATACCATGCCAACACGTGTTTCGTCCAGCTTTGCAGCCTATGGACTTCGTCAGGGCTAGAAGCAAGTGGAACATACAAATGATTACTATTACTGAAATCAAAGGTCCCATCAATTTACAAAACAAATAATATTACATATCCTATGGTGATGTTAATGGACATGATTATCAAGAGATAGAGATCAATCTCTAACAACAGTGTAACCCCCCGGATCAAAGTAGTGCCATCAAAGAAAATTCATCATTTCTACTGACTCAGAGCCTATAAGTACGGGGGATACAACATTTCATCTTTTCTAAAAAGGAAGATCTAGAAACTTAGGACAGTAAATGCTCAACTAATGATTCAGAACAGCTAGATCACAAGTTTACTATGCCAGAGAATGTAGATACCTATACAGGTTATCTATGCCTCATATGATAGATGCTACTAGTATTTATTACCAGGCATCTATATGTATCTTGCTCGTATAAAATGTATTTAATGACCGATGCCGGACTTACCAGTCTTTCTTTCTATGATCTGTAGATTGGTGAAACCAAAAGGTGCTAAAATATTTTGAATCCTAAAAAATATAAATTTATGTTTTAGTTACAACTATTAATTATCTCCATTTCAATACTATATTATTCGATAATTCTAAGGGGTCTATTTGATAATAATTATATTCCTCCTTTGAATTTGAGGCAACTAGTTATAAAACAATTGCTATGTACTACTTTGCTTATTGAGTGAAACTATCACTATCCATCTAAAGTGGTACATGATATGACATTACCCCCGTTTAGCAAGTAAAAACAACGACATTTTATTTTTGTATTATTTACCTAATTCTTCACGGAATCAGTCCTTCCAATATTAATGTGCTTCTGAATAATATTACATGTGTGTGGCAGTAGACTGCGTCCTATAATAACATGTAAAAATACCCATATAAGTAAAAAGAAAAACATTTTTTAGAAAAGATTTTGTACTGAACGTAGCCCTCAATTATTAGGGCAACCCTTAATCCACACAATAACCGAGAATCATTATGTACCTCAGCTTTAATTAGTGGCCACCGGAACGAGCACTTCCATACGTCCAATAGAGGCAGTAGCCTTTAAATATATCTGCACGACAAAATTATTTGTAAAGGGATTTTTCTCTGCTTCAAGTATCTATTATACTAAACATTTGCCCTCACATTTATAGGGTGACCCTAGGTCTAGACAGAGAACGGGAATTAAAAAGTACCTCCGCTTTGATTAGTTGCCACCGGAGCGGGCGCTTCCACACATCAGATTAGAGGTAGTAGCCTCTAAATATATCTGTTGAGCAAAATTATGTGTTAAAAAAAAAAACATCCTGCTTAAATATATATTATACTGAACATTAGCCCTTACATTCGAAGATGGTACTTGGTCTACATAAAAAAACGGGAATTAAAAAGTACATACGCTTAGATTAAAGGTTCACCGGAGCGGGCGCATCCACATATAGGATAGGGGGTAGAGACTGCTAAATATATCTGTAGGACAAAGTTGAAATAGTAAAAAACTATTCATGCCTATTATATGACCAAATACTCGAGGTTCGTCAATATTAACTTACCCAGTAAAAAGTTTAAGATATCGCCATCTGGGAGTCTTTCAGTCTTGGCGTCTAGCATCGTCGCCATCTTAGTGCAGGCTATTTATACGAGTTCGTGGTTCAAAGCGAGAGAGGACTAAGCTCTTATCTTTTCCGATTCTTTTTTACGTTTTCTAGGAGTTACGAATATTTTAAAACTAGAATAATGTGAAGTCATAACGTGAAATCCCCATTGTAGATATATAAATCGTAGTGATATATTATATCACGTATCCCTTAAGTCATAAGTATCACATACTCGTACACTTGTCTAAATTTTGTTATACATGGCTGAAAATAAGGAAAGACCGCGAGCGCCATCTTAATACTGAGTATTATGAAGGTGAATAAACCTATGTGGATGTTATAGTGGAAATAATCGAGCATCATAGGGGATATTAAACTCAAAAATACACTTCCGTATGTGATATAAAAACAATGCCCAGACGCTATATTTAATAGAGTCACCATCTTAACCTAGTGCATCTATATGGACATGTTGGCAAGAATAAACATGTATCGCGGGAGTTATTAGTCCACAAGATTACACTAACGCATGTGGTATTAAAGAAAATGTCCATGCGCTATATTCAATAAAATAAACAATGCAGCTCTATTATTCCTATGTAGCGAGTATGAAAATAGCGATCTCCATTTTAACCTATATTCGTGCTGGATCTAATACTGGCAAGAATAACAATCGTCATCCTGACCTAGTACACCTGGTATATTATTCTCAATGGTCCTCAAAGGCAATGTTTAAACCTAGTTTTGATGGCAAATTCATACTATATCTAATGGGGGTAAAGTTTATATACCTGTTGGTTTCACCAAAATTCAGAAAAACCATGTAATAGATTAGACACATTGCTATTGGACTATATCTCTAGTAATAACTAGTTACATTCTAAAAGCCTATTTCCAAAACACTTTATACTATTAAGCACCAAATTCACATATATCCAGTTTATAACCGATTATGCTTAGCTCATACAATTTTAACATATGTTGATCTTTACTTATTGCTATATCAGCTAGACATATATACAACATCATATATCCAAGTGAAAACAATTGATCTTTTTTTGGGATTTTCATGATTCTAAAATTAAACCAATGAAATATCGTAACAAGTGCACATACTGAAGATGGAATTAATCATACACTTCTCTCTATATTATATTGGTCTCATCGCTTTTTGGATTTTTGTTTCTTGTCCCAGAAAGAACTGCATTTCATCATCGATGTTTATACCCTGTTCTACTGCCCGTAATCTAATGATCTAACGCACTTCTGCCTGTCTCACTTTAAATTCTCTACTCCCTCTCACACTCGGGGTAATACTCTCTAATCCATGAAAGGAAAAACTTTTAATTGGGCAGTTAGCTGCATGTAGTCCTATCGGGTATCTCTGATCAATATTTTTAAACGCTAGATAATGTTCTGCAATACGATCTTTCATGCTTCTAATTGTGCTTCCTACATACATTTTTTGGCATTTACACACTATAATATAGACTACATATTTAGTTGAACAATCAATATGCTGTCTTATACTATATTTCATTGATCCATTATATGCAAACTCCTTTTTCTCCTTAATTGCCATTCTACACATGCTGCAGTTATAGCATTTAAATGAGCCCACACTGTGTGTATGTAGCCATGTCGGTTTTGCTTTATTATCCTTAAGGTAACTAGGGCTAATAATATTGCCCAGTGTTTTACCTTTCCTTTAGGCTATACTTGGATATTTAGGGATACATTTCTGTAGATGTACATTAGATGTTAATAGATGCCAATGTCGTTTAAGGATGCCAAATATTTTATGTGACCACGGATGATATCCCGTTATGAGTTTTACAGGCATAACTTTAGTCGACTCCTTATTTCGTGATTTCAATGTGTCTAACCTATTCAATTTCTGAGCTCGATTCTTGGCTTTCTTAAGGACATTCTGATCATAATCCCTAGATAGGAATCTCTTTTCCATGTCTGCTGTTACATTTGTAAAGTCAACCTTGTTTGAACAGTTTCTGCGAGCTCTGTAGAACTCGCCATAGGGAATAGCATCAATAGAACATTATTAAATACACTTATACACCTATATTGACATTACACACCAGCACACATCCTATTCAATTATGCAGCCATCCTTATCACTTATGGAAACAATTGATTATACTTACATTTACTCCGCTACAAACGTATACAAACAGTACTTTATTTATTCATATACATAGAAAGTCATACTTAGTGTGTTATAAAATCACTATTATAAGTATACTGCTTTCTATGCTGGCTTGCGAGCTTTCTCTCAGACCGTACCTTCCAAGTATTTTCTTCTTCATCGGCTTCTCAAATTCATAAATCTGCTTATGGCGTCTCTCAAGGCTCCATACTGAGCCCCCTACTTTTTAACTTATATGTTAGACCACTGGCCACCATTGCGGAGCAAGCTGGGCTCTCCATTTACTCATATGCCGATGACACTTAGATCATCTACTCTCTTTGTACGGGGCATCACTCCTCTCCATCATCCCTTTGCGTAGGACTCACCAACATCGCCACATGGATGCATGAAAACAAATTAAAATTGAACGGGGGGAAAACAGAGCTTCTTTTGTTTGGCCACAATACTACCTTATGGGGTTCCCACCACTGGCCGGCGCAAATGGGCTCACTCCCCGTCCCTTCTAGAACAGCACGAAATCTTGGCATCATTTTTGACGATCAGCTGTCCATGAAGCAACACGTGGTCAAAACTTCCTCTACATGCATCACTATCATCAAGTGGCTTAGAAAGATAATCTGGATGCTCCCTCAGGAGACTCAGAAAACCGTGGTTCAGGCCTTAATTACTTCCAGACTGGACTACGGCAACGTTCTCTTCCTGGGGGCATGCAAGGAAGTGACCCGTAAATTACAGACAGTCCAGAATATGGCGGTCCGGCTGCTCTGCAAACTTCCCAACAAACTTCCCACTTCCACTTCTCTACGAAGCCTGCATTGGCTCCGTATAGAAAGCTGCTCCAAATTTAAGGCCCTCTGTTTTATGCATAGAATCAATGCTGGCAGGGCTCCACTCAGATCATTAGTTCACCAGTACTGCCCGCCCCGCACCCTTCGTTCATCCAACCAGCAAAGATTCCAGGTCCCTAGGATCAAAAGAGTCAGAATGTGGTCTTATCTTTGGGCAGTACTCGCCAAGTTTGGATTCGGCGCGGGTTTTATCAGTTGGGTCAAACTCCTGTATGCAACACCGTTAGCCCAGGTGGTGGTTAATGGTCGCGTCTCTGTGCCTTTTACTCTCGGTAGGGGCACGCGACAGGGTTGTCCGTTGTCCCCACTCCTTTTTGCTTTGGCGTTGGAACCTCTTGCCGCCTGGCTACGGTGGGAACCCTCGATGAAGGGTATACGCTGGACGCCGGAATTTGAGGATCGCATTTCCTTATACGAGGATGATATTTTATTGTACCTTACCTCTCCCCAAACATCACTCAATGTGTTGTTTGACGTACTCACCTCCTTCGGGAAGAACTCGGGCCTCATCATTATTTGGTCGAAATCCTACATTTATGTACTGGCAGGTGACGTCCCTCGTTTGCCACGGGGCTGTCCCATCCAGTTGTCGCAGTCTGGCTTTAAGTACCTGGGTGTGTTTATCTCCATGGACCCGGCGGTTCGCCGCAAACGTAATTTGCTTCCCCCACTCCAACGGTTACGCTCCGATGTAGCGCGTTGGCGTAAATTACCGTTGTCTCCCCTAGGGTGTGCGGCCCTTTTTAAGATGATGTCCTTACCTCGGTTCCTATATGCCCTCCAGAACAGTTTTGATGTTATCCCGTCGACATATTTTCAGGAAGTAGAATCGTTGCAGAGGCAACTTATATGGGACGGACGTTCGCGCATAGCTCTTCCGAAATTGACACTCCCCTGGTATGATGGCGGTATAGCGCTCCCGAATATTCGTAGGTATTACTGGGCTTCCCACCTTGCTGCTATCAACCACGGGATGTTTGGCCCAGCGTTGAATCCAGCATTTGAAATGGATAAATGGCTGCTCCCGGGTGGTGATTATTATAGGGCACTTTACTCGAGACCCTCCCGTTCGCAACTCACGGGACCTACCGCTATAGGTGTGCAGGTATGGCATAGCGCAACGGCGGCTATGGGCTGGAGTGATAAATTAACGGGTGCAACACCGCTCTACGCCTCTGCGAAGTTGGGTGGCCTATGGAGGACGAAGGGATTTGATAAGTGGGACACGATCGGTATTGGTAAAGTGCGTGATCTCTGGGTTAAAGGAAAGGTTAAAGCCTTCTCTGAACTGCAAATAGAGTATAAGCTGAGTGACAGGGAAAGATTTCGTTACATCCAGGTGCGTCATGCTCTGAATTCTGTGTTGCCAGTGGGTAGTGCTGTTCCGGATTTCTCCCCCCTTGAAGATCGTGTACTAGATGGTTATGTGCCGGATAGTACTATCTCACTGTTCCATAAGAAAATGATTAATGACCGATCGGGTCTGCTTGATCGCCTCCGTGACGCCTGGATTGCTGATGGTATTGAACTGGATGATGAGGATTGGCAGTCCGCGATCTCCTCTCCCAAGGAGGTGGCGATTCCGGCCCGCCTCCATCTGGTCCAACTCAAGATCCTCCACAGGCTCTATGTCACTGGTCCCCGTCTAATTCATATGGGCTTCTCTACGGATGGTATGTGTCGGCGTGGGTGTGGTCTCCTTGGCACCTATCTTCACATCATATGGGAATGCCCTGAGGTGGTGCGATTCTGGAAACGTATACATGAGATTATGGATGAGGTCACGGGTTTTGTTATGATGCCGGAAGCCCGACAATGTTTATTGAATGTATGGGGTCCGAATGACTATGATGTGTCGCAACTTCGGTGGGTGACTTTGGCCAATATGGTTGCGAAGAGAGATATTGCCCAGTTGTGGGGATCCCCAAGGCCGCCTACAGTGACTGCTTGGAAAGAGAGTGTTTTCATCATTCTCAGTTTGCTTCTTTTAATGACAAGAGTATCTTGTGTGTGACCACATCATCTATTTTGCAAGCAGAAAGTGTTTCTAAATAGAAGTCATTATGTTCTCTTTGTGCATTGTTGTGACAACATTGACCCTACTACACAACTGGAACTATCTGCCTCAGCTTAGCCTGGCTGGACTACTTAAGCTGGCTGCCTGAAAAAAACGTCTATCGCTCAATACTCGAAATGAAAAAATAAAAGTGCAGCTACATAGAGCCTGCTAGTTTCCAAGAAGTGCCGGTACTCTCCAATTAAAAGTATTGCATTTCTCATGAGAAGTTCCGGTACTCTCCCTCTCAAAATAAAAAAGTGCCGGTGCTCTGTACCGGACTGCACCGGCCCATTTAAAGCACTGTTCTCGCTTTAAAAGGACTACCACCATTACCCAGTGTTTATATCGCCTTCTCTCCCTATATGCACCAGCTATTGAACCATTTAACGTTCCTCCCAATCGCACGCAAAGACCAGACTAGCGTATGTACGCAGGAATACGTGCACACAATCACCCATTACCGGGCGTTCACACATTCGTTTGGCCCTCATGAATTTATGTTCCTGAATCTCTCACTCCTTTGACCTAATTGCTTCGTTCTCCTCTACCAGAAAATATACCTCTCTCTCTGAATTTCCTGTGACTGTTTCTGTGTAATATCCTGGCTCTTTTCTCAACAGTGCCTGTCAATATATCCATACACGAGACTGGCTTTCTAAAATTCCTTAAGTGTCTGTTTGGATGCGTAGGTGTGCTATGCAGCGCCGAGTCTGTCTACTAGCAGCTGCTTCGCAGCACTTCGAGACTCAGCAAGCCCACAAAAAATGCCAACATTAATAATGGTGTTCTTGCACTACAGAGCCAGGGGACGGCCTTACACTATCACGGAATGTATCGTAATCCTTTCTACATTTACTAGGCGAAGTAAATCAGGTTGTCCTGATTTTCCAATCCAAGAAACGTTGTTCTTTTAACCTGAATAAGAAAGAGGGGAACCAACATGCTTTTTTGGCAGGGTCAGTACTTGGTAGCAAATGAGTTTACAGCTGCTCATGACAAAACAGACAAATACTGTAGCAGGGGAAACCACAAGTAGGAAGCAGCCTGCGCTTTTGTGACCCTCTTAAGATATTTTTATACTCCAGCGTGGGCAGGCAGCCTCATAAACATTATTGGTTGAACTTGAACCGGATTTTAAAAGATAAACAGATTCAATAATTCAGATCGTTGTGGATAGAAGAGCGTGTGTTAACGGAGTACAGCTGTCCCTGGTCAACGCACAGATCCTTGACTCTAGAGACTTGCTACATTGCTGATGTGTGAACAGCGCAACGTTTGTGCCCCTCTGTACAATGTAGGCGCACAAAAAGCCAATGATGGTCCTAATTCCTGTGCGTAATTTGTGCTGGTGTTTGCAGGTGGTGTGCCCCAGCACATATTTGTGGGGACAGGGGATTTCTTTTTCATCCTCTTAACTTAACCTAGCAAAAACCAAGTTATAGTTCTACCTTAACTACAACAATTGGGTTAGGTGTGGACTCAGGGCTGTTAAAAAACATGTGGAGAGGCAAATGGGGCATCATGCTCAGACCCCACACTTTCCAGCGCCCCTTTTACCTTCAGCAACATTTGTTAATAGATTTTCAATTCCGAGCAAGCTTGATACCTGCATTTACAAAGACTCAGCTTCTTGTGCTGGGCCAATAGTTGGAGCCAGAACCCATGTTTTTGCTTTTCCAAAAGTTATTTTTTCATACTTTGAAAAAAGGTGCTTCTTATTACACCTGGCCAAAATGTCAGAAGTATCCAGATGACCCCGCATTAGGTTTAGCCCTCAGGCCTCGTGCTAACTTCTGATAACTTTGTGCAGCTACGATTTCCATGTGTATTTTTGGGGTATTTTTGTCAATTACCAGAACGTTGCAAATCTACTCAAATCACCTGCCCTTGTGATGAGTACATTTGAGGACTCTCAAAATGTCTGTGAATTGGCTTGAAATATAACTTCACTTTGTTTATTTCCAGGTTTCTGTCAGCTGGAATATTACTGTTCCTACATTTCAGAGCGCTCCCATACAAAGACATTGAGCCACGTGGATTACACTTTAAACGTTTCTAGTTAAGGTATCTGCTAGACTGTTAGGCCTGAGCAATAGGGAGATTGGAAAGCACTAGACAAAGTCATGAAGATGAAGGGGTTACATTTGAAGAATACACTTCTGTGTATTGTGAATCTCTTTTAAACCATTTTCAATAGCAAATGTATTGCATTTGCAACAATAATTTTAGATTCTATTAAGGACATGGAGGCGAGGCTTGTGCTTCCCAATCTTTACTACTCAAAACATAACAGCCAATGAAAAAGCAGTAAAACACACTACATATCCCATGAGGCTTTGAATAACGCCTCATCATCAACCCAACAATAGTGTCTAGACATAAGATACAACATAGAAAGGCACCATATTTTCTGCCTCTTTCTTTGCGAAAAAAAAACTCAGTCCAAGAAGTAAGAGAACCATGTCCATAAAATGAACAAAATAACAGTTCAAAATGACACTCAATGGACAGGCACAAAAGTCCACAGAACATCAACCTTCGACGCAGAAAGGAGTTCCTCAGTACACCAACCAGATCCTGGAGTGCAGTCCACAGAAAAACAGTATCCCTCAGGTGCTTCCGTTTTCCTTAGATTCGGAGCCTGGAAACAAAAGTGAGAAATAAGTCCAATGTCAACCCTTACTGAATCACATGGGGGAGGAAACTTTAACAGTCGGTACATAACAGGCATTTCAAAGCAATGATACCATACAGCTTACCTGTTCAAATGGGTGGGACAATCCTCACCTCTTTGTCTTTAATAGAATCTAAAATTCTTGTTGCAAATGCAAGAAAAGTTTCTATTCTATAGCAAGGCCGGAGGCTCCAATTCTGCTGGTTCAAAGCTAATCAACCACAACAGAAGAAGTATGCACAAAGGGCTTATAATGAAAGATCGTAAACATATGATCAGCAGAACGCAGAATATCTTCTATCCTTGATCCTAACGCAAATGCTTTGGATGTCATGGCACCTCTAGCTAAGTAAGTACCATACCTGGAGGCATCAATGCCAGATTCCGAGATGACCCAGGGGACCCAACGGACCAAAGTTGCTGCCGAAACCGGATGGGGAGGTTTCTGAATAGCCAACAAACGAGGACCCAGAGGATCAGCCCTGTGCAACAAAGTGTGTGCCTCATAAATCCTTAAACAATTTACCACACATAACTTTGCATTGTGCGGAAAAGGTGGATAGTCAATGGACTTGGACAATAGTCTGTGTCCTTTTTTAAATAAGAAATAAAACACCTTCTGGAGAAAACAACCAACATGCAAGGTCCAAGCCTCATACACCAGACACTTGTAGACAAAAAATCAAGCATAAGAGCACAGTCAACTTTGCGCAAAGTTGTTTCAAGGATAATTTAGAATTTTCAGGCCATGACTCAAGTAAGGTCAGAACATTATTCACGTCCCATAACAGAACACAGAGGCCTCAGAGGGTTTGCCACTCTAATACTTTTCAACAACTTTCCCATCAGAGGATGACTACCTACCAGCTTGCCATTATTGAGATTGTGGCCAGCAGACAAAGCAGACCTGAAATTATTGACTGTCCTATAACATAATCCAGATTCAGCACATTCAGAAAGAATATTTCAAATCGGATCCCACAGGATACACCTCCCATCAAAGACACCAACCCACCCATTTCTTCCATGCGGAAGAATATCATTTGTGAGTGGAAGGAACCCAGACTTGTGTATAAAAGCGCCAGCCGCCAATGAAATACTCTCAGTGTGGCCATGTCTTCCGATATCTTCCAAGCCATGAGAGTCAACTGGCCTTAAAGGCAAAGAGGATGTGGGGAGCCCACTGGATCCAAGAGAAGATGCAGGAATACAGGAAGAAGCATGGGAAGGGCTACTGACATTTCCAGAAGGGTCGGAAACCAAGGTTATGTCTTCCGCATCAGAGTAATCAGAACTAGGGATACCAACTGTCTCATGGCATGAGATGCAGCACTTGGAATCATGGCAAAGGAAGGGAACACATAATGCACCAGCCCTTTCCAATTTTGAAAAAAGGCATCCATTGCCAGGGCCATCGGATCTTATCTCCAACTGTAAAAATCCTTCAGTAGAGCATATAATCAGGAAGCAAGCAGGTTTACCTGACACAGCCCCAAGGAAAGCATAATCTTCTGGAAGATACCAGGATGGAACTTCCAGTCACTGTAATTCACAGGAACCTGGAATTCCAATCTGTCACAAGATTGTCCAGAAGGAATTCCTCAAGAACCGCTATTTTCTGGGAAAGGCAAAATAGTCCAAACTCCCTGGCTATGTTCTCCAGAAGGCAGGATCTGTCCCCCTCCCCCCCCCCCCCCAATTGACTAAAATATTAAACAGCGGAGACATTTTCCATCCGTAGGAGGATGCAGCAATTACTCTTCACAGTAGAAAGAGACTTCATAGTAAAGAAGCCTACCAGGAGCTCCAAACAGTTTATGTGAAGTTGCAGTTCTTCAGATGACCATCAACCGCCTGAAAAAGAATTGCTGCATCTTGCTCCCCAACCCCATCGACTGGCATCTGACTCAATGACAACATCTGGAGGCGCTCCACAAATGGCCTTGCCATTCCACGCGTCCATGTGTAGGAGCAACCTCTGAAGTTCCTCCTGGGCTTTGGGGGATAATGGAACCAGATGATCATAACTGAAACCCTGTTGCAGATAACGAAGTTTCAAGCCTTAAAGAGCCCTGTAGTGTAACAAACCCGGGAACACTGCTTGAATCAAAGATTCTAGCAAGCCACAATCCGAGCCAGAGATCTCAAAGACACCATCTGTTTGGATAGAGTAGACCTCAACTCCCATTTGTTGGATTTCTCTTTCAGAGGAAGAAGCAGCGATTGAAGATCATGCAAACCCCCATGTCCCATAGGCGTACCACCACTGGTTTCTAGATTTGTTTGAACACCCAGGGAGCTGACATAAGACCAAAGGGAAGGGACCGGTACTTGCAGCACTGACCTCTCAAGTGGAATTGAAGATACTATCTGTGAGAGGGACAAATGGGGATTGACAGATAGCCATCTTTGAGATCAAGATGAACTATCCAATCTCTTTCCTAAAGCAGATCCCTCAGCAGATGGATACTTTCCATTTTGCAATGGCGATGAACCACAAAAGGGGTGTGTTCCCTGAGGTTGAGAACCAGCCTCTGACCTCCACCTTTTTGTCTGAACCAGAAACACATTGCTGCAGGAACCTTGTGGACGAGGGGATGCTGGAGCAATAGCATGTTTTTACAAAAGTTCTAGAATTTTGGAGTCTATAAAAGAGATGACTTGTTGGGGAAAAGTGGGAGGAAGGGGAAGGGAGAGTTGTACAGGAGTGTGAGACAGTTCTATATTGTAGCCCTGAACTGTATCCAGCACTCAACAATCTGAGGCAATCTTGGCCCAGTTGTGAAAAAAATGGCGTAACCTGCCCCCCAGAGGAAGAATTCATGGAGAAGAAGGACTCATTTCCTGTAGATTGGTTGTCGGAGGCGTGATAACCCCTGTTGATGCCCCTGGCAGTACCTAAGTGCAAATGTCTTCTTGTGTCCACCCAGCCAGAACCTCATGATGGATGGGGGCACCAGTATCCTGTGCATGGAGGGCCAGTTCCAGGATATTAGCCAAGGGGTCGGAGATATTCAGACGTTTATCCAGACAAACCCTAAGGGCCCTATCAGTACCTTTCTTCAGATCCTTTTTTAACTTTTTTAGAAATTCAGCATTGTATAGTCTGTGTCAGGAGTGAGGGTGGTTTTATGAGGGAGATCAGGCCTCGGACATTATGCCTTGAGCTGGGATCGGACTTCTTTTTCAAAGCCTCTCCAGAAGTGTTGGTGCATAAAGTCAGCAATCGCATGAGCAGGGTCCAATCGGAGGACATGGGGTGGACAATATCTGAAGGTTCAAACATGAACGAAGTGGGTGGGAGGGAAGGGGTGCAGGAATGCTTGCACTGCTTAGAACATATGGGAGCATGGGACTTGTGAGAAGAAAAGGAATTGGTATCTGTGTCAGTAATGGGGGAGTGCGTGAGGCTAAGACTGGAGTAGATCATGCACTGTAAATGGGATTCTTCAACGCCCCATGGACATTTTAGTAAGGGTGTCAGAATGAGGCCAAGAGGTGTCTGAGGAGGTGGTAGAAGTGGGAAGGGATGGACCACCAGAAGGGAGGGGGAGGAAGGGTGGTCTGCAAGCTTATCAAGATGTTGTGAAATAGGTTGTAAGGCCGAGCTGAGGGCTTTATCAAGGGATTCCTGGACTGATTTATAAATAACTTCTTTTAGACCTTCGTCTTAACAATACTCCTTATTTTCAATAGGGTCATAGGCTTTAAGGCCCTGATCAACTGCCTCATATTCAGACATGGTCACTAGAGGAAAAACCTCATAATCAAAATCCCCAGAGGGAAGCAAGGGTCTTGAAGAGATACACAGGAGAGAAGGGTATAAGAGACCCTAAAATCAAAATTATTACAGCTCTGTCCATTCCAATGGATTGGACATCAATGGATGGGAGCAAAGAGCTGGCAGCAGGACAACCAGTAACAGTCAGAAATGAAGTTCCCAAAAATTTGGTTGGCTTATAAGCAGGGAAAAACCTCTTAAATAGCCATGTTCAAATCAGGAAAAACATGCCTCAAATAAACATCATTGCCTGCAGGAAATCCCCTATTATTACAGCCCAGGGAGAGACGGCACAAGTGTGTTAACTGGGAAGCTGCCAAGTGGAAGAGAATGACGCTCTGGCTAGCTTCCCAGAAACATGCGCTCATAGCCCAATTGGGCTACACATACAACCTCGATCCAGAAAGGGGCTGCTGCATCACTGCAGCTGCGTGAACACCCTGGAATGGAAGGAGCGGAAAGTATTACCTAAACAAAGGGCAAACCAGGGATGAAAAAAGTGTAACTCACACCAAGGGATGGAAAGGAGAGAGACCGAAGAGCGGTTGTGCCTTCAGCACCGAGGATTAAAATAGAACAATAAAGGTACCATACAAAAGCACAGCATTAAAGAACCACAGAGTGAATCAAAATGGAGAGGCACTTATCTTCACTGTGGAGCAGTAAAGAAAGAGGCAGAAAAGATGGTTCCTCTCTATTTTGCATGTTATGCCTAGACACTATTGGTGGGTTGATGAGTAGGTGTGCTTCAAAGCCGCATGGAATATGTAGTGTGTTTTACTGTTTTTTCATTGGGTGCTATGTTCTGAGTAGTAAAGTTTGAGAAGCATAATCATAGTCACCAGTCCTACCATGGTTTTAGTCGTGCCACTATCTCTTAATGGTAATGTTAATTAAGTACTTCTTCTCTTTCCACTGTTATCTCATAGTGCCAATCAGGGACTACATATGATGTGGTTGGGTGGGCTGAAATAATGGTTGGTGATCCTATTTAGGATTAAGTTTAGACCACGATGGACATCTCATTGGCCTGTGCTTTAATGTGTTCTCCTATTTGACTGATTTTCTAAATAATTCCTATTCCTAGGGTTTGCTGAATGGAAGAAATTTAGGCAGTGGCGTAGCAAGGAGTCAACGGTCCACCCCGGGTGGCATGAGTTTTGGGGGCAACCTTACCTGGGCACAACACGGGCGGCCGCTGAATAAATTGCTACCCCCCTGTTCTTATACATGAATGAATGAAAGGATTCTTATTGTGCGCAAACTTTGCCCAGTGGGCGTCAAGGCGCCTATATCAAAATAACAGCTCGTCACTACATGCAGCATTCTATCATAGGTATGCCCTCCTAAAGAACCAAGTTTTAAGTTCCTTTTTGAACAGATCAATTGAGGGTAGCGTTTTTATCTCAATTGGGATGGAATTCCAAAGCTGCGGAGCAACAACTGACATGGCTGCAGGGTGGCAAATGCAGGGGACGCCACAGGCGGCCATTGGTCTTGCTATGCTACTGAGTTTAGGTTCAGCTTTTATGAGCAGATTCATGGTGTTACAAAGCTTCGTCCTTGGATTCTCTGAAATTCTTCCATTGAGGCATTTAAGTATCGAAATAAAAATATACAGAAAATTGTTTCCACCCTCAACTTTAGAAGTTTTCGAACATTTTTTTGTTGGCACTGTTAATAATAAAAAAAAATCAATCCAGTATGCACTTGGCAGTATGCAAAATAAGTATTTGCAAATGTTGTACAGAGAGAGGTTATTTTTTAAATACATTACTATAAATATGAGCATGTAGGTCTATCCAAAACAGGAAGGCAAATTTGCAGTGGCACAATGTTGAATTTTTGAAACTGTGCACAATCATTCACAACACTAATGATACACGCAAACACTTCTCGGGTCAACAGGTAATACTAGTTCAGAGTATATTTAACATTGAGGCTTGGAGCAAATAAACAGTGACATACATATTTAGTCAGAGCATGAAGGTGTGTGCTTCTGTAAGTGTGTCTGTGAGTCTGTTTGGCGAAGATCTTCCAGCCGTGGACCAAGGCAAATAGTGCAGGCACAAGGATATATAATAAGTGCTGGCACAAGATATCACATCACTAAGCAATTAATTGACTTCCCTATAAGGGGACTCTTTCAAATTGGGATCTGCTGGTGAAAGGGTGACAGTAGTGAAGGCATCAACTATAACAACAAGGTGATGGATGGAATGATTGAATTAATCTCAGCCACTGGCAATCAATTGGGGCACATCCCAGTCCATAATTTTTCACCGACCATGCCATATGCACATTGGTCTTGACCCTGTTCCAACAGGACCAGTCCAGCCCGATCTGCTAGACCATGTCTTACCTGAACCTGAACACAAGCAATCCACAACTGGTTTCGCCTTGATTAGGGCTCGTTGATGTGGTATAACTTGGTTCCAGTGGCAGACTGAGGTGGGGGCCCAAGTCTGCACATACCTGTCACACTTAGGATGTCAACTGGAACAACAAGGTCATGGATGGAATACTTGAAATAATCTCAGTCACTGGCAATCGCTTACACCACATGCAGTCCATCATTTTTTGCACACCATGCCATCTCAATTTGGATCCAGCCATATGCAAATCACTCTTAACCCCACTCCATTAGGAAGAGTCTAGCCTGAATTGCCCGGCCAGGTCCTCTTTGAACCAGAACAAAGGCAACCCAAGACTAGTTTGGTCTGATTAGGGCTCATCATTCGGGTGTAGCTTGGTTCCAGTTGCACAGTATGCACAGGACCCACGTTTGGGCACATCCACCCAACCTAGGGTGTTGCACTGAGGTATATAAAAAATGATGGATAGAATGCATGGATTAATCTCAACCACTGGTAATTATTTGGGTCTCATTGCAGTCCATCGTTATTTTGCAGACTGTGCCGTCTCATTTTGGACCCAGCCTGATCTGCCTGGCCAGATTTGACCTGAACCAGAGAACAAGCAATCTAAGGCCTGTTTTGCCATGATTAGGGTTCATTGGTCAGGTATGGCTTTTTTCCATTGGCATAGTGAGCAAGGGGCTCATGTCTCGGCGTACCCACCATGCGCATGATGTCAACAGCAACAAGCAACAATAAAATGAAGAACTTTTTTGTACAATTCAGTGTGACACTCTAGTTGGGAGGGTGTGTCCTGACATGGGTACCATGTACACTGGGCCACTAGAACAAAGCGATCACCAATTAGTGAGCCCTAAAAAGGGTGAAACTGGTCCTGGGAGCTTGTATTTCAGTTTAAAGAGGACCCGGCCTAGCTGTTCTGGTGGTTCCTATTGGACCTGTGTCAAGATTGACTTGCATATAGCTTTCTTCAAACTGAGGTGGGATGGTGAACAAAATAACAAAGGACTTGGATGTGGCCTCAAGTAATTACTAGTGGATGAGAATGATTCAAGCATCTACCCATAACTTTTTTGTATACTTAAATGTGAAGGTAGAGCCTGTAAGGTGGTCATGCCTCTTGCACAAGCCTACAAAAAAATAATGACTTGGCTGCAAGTGCTAAGATGATCCAAATTAAAACTGTTATTGGAAAGAATGAAACTTTGAAAGCTAATTGGATGAGTATGATAGGATAACCAAAGTGTGATAGATAACTGACTTTGTAACAGGGTTCTGCGCAAACACAGAACTATGCACAGAGACTTAGGGCATCAGTGAATTAGGGTGTGCCAAAACTCACCTTAGTACCCAAAATCCCCTACCAGACTAACAATCAGTGTCACATTAGCTCTTCGTCCTATAGCAAAGAAACCAATGATGAGACAACCTAGAACATGCGACTTAGGACCATCTCAGGAATGGTGGGAAGTGAGAACACTCTTTTGTTATACGCTCATACCAGTCCACAACAGGAGTAAATAGAGACATAGGTAAGGTTAAAATGTTTATTTTAACGACGTGATCTCAAGCGCAGTATTTTAATCAACATCAGCATACATATGGATAATAATAATACGGACAGCATGGTTACAATTCCATAAAATACAAAAGGAGGAATCATGTTACAATGATAGTGCAAACAGGTGATAAAAAGCGCCTATTTAAAGCACCCTCCCTATCTAGGAACTATGTATTATAAAACTATAGAAGGTCTCTTGAGCTTTCTTAGGGGGACCCCATTTACCTGTCCGCAGAGTAAGTGTAAATTACATCAGGACCGGTTAGTCTCTCTGCATGCCTGGAATCTTCCAAGTGTGTTCAATTCTGGCAAGTGTGCTATGATAAAGGCGCCAGAATCCTACTCGGCTTGCAGCTGCCAAATTGTTGTGCCTAGAATGTGTTACACGGACACGACGATAAACAGGCTCGCACCTTATGGTAACCTTGGTGGCATAGCACTCCCTGTACAGACTGGGGACACGATGTATGTCTAGAGATTTCGAAAAACAAACCTTTTCTCATGTATAGACCTTCGTGAAAGCTAACTCAGCAAAAACAGCCAAGCAGTGTCGTGTGCAAAAGCAGCAAAAAGGAAAAATGGCATTTAATCTTCGAATAAGCCATGCTAACTTAACATGCACGCAAAAAAGGCCAATAAACCATACTACAACTTTACTGAGTGATGCATTATTGGTGATCAAGGTACCGATGTTAATTGAGAGGTAGAGAGACCAATTTCCGCTGAGATGGAGTGCCCTCTGAAGACACCTAGTAGTGGCTCATAGTCACTGCTGAATCCTGAAATATAGGCCTTTTCAGGTAATGTTTGCACGGCACATTCAATTTAGAACAGAGTCCTGAAAATCCTTGCAGTGTTCCTGGAGGGTGTGCCATCTAAATTTGAAAACAAGTTGGACTCAGGAATCAGCGACGGGAGGCAGTGATGCAGATTGATATATAGATCTTGTTCTAAGATCATTGATCTTCATCTGAGTCAAGGGTTTGTCACTGTTCTTCTAGTTAACATGCTAACTAATAGTCCTCTTTTGTTCTTTTGGAGTGGCTCTTTTTAACAGCAATGTTCGTTGCCAAAGATTAGTCAGCTGTGAATATTTACCCATGCTAGCCAGAACCATAATGCTAAACCCACAACCCTCTGCACTCCTGAGGCAGACAAGGTAGAATTTTATTATGTTTTACGTATGTATATTTGCATACATGTGGGATTTTTATAGCACAAATCTAGGCAAAAGGCTGAAAATGTAATAAGAGAAGATGTTTCTGCAGACACCCAAGATGCCAAATTAAAAATCTACAAACTCTACTAACAATTGTGGTTTGTACCTTTAGCCCTTAGTTTGAGCTAAAATGTGGATGCCCAGTGACTAGCGGTACATCTCATAACAAACACCTTAGTGTTATCAGAAATCATTTTGACTCGGTGACTGCTAACTACTCTCTGACCTCTGCCCTACATTGTTGAGAGGAATGGGCTGACACTCTACCACCTCCATCCGAAGTTTACCATATGCTTATATGTAGAATACTAGTCCATAGTGGAAACGTTTTGTCAAGGCTTGGTGTGACAGTGAGAAGAGGAGAGGACAGAACCATGTGGCACTTTATAAATGAAATAGTGTTTAACTAAGGTGAAAGGTGTATTGTGTGGCATTGAGTGTATATAAAAAATGAAAAGCCAGATAAATAGTAGCACTTCAGTTCCAAATTCTTCCATCTTGTTGGTCACACCGAATTGGATGATCAACATTGTTAAATGCCACTAGGAAGTATAACAAGATCACAAAATTGACACAGCATTGTCAATGCATAGGCTATCTGATATCTCAAAAAATATATTTTCAGAGCTACTATTGAAAATCCCACATGAGCATCATTCAGCTAGTTTGATCTCCAGTAATGCAGCGTTCCATTAACTTGGCCACCATTGGGAATGAGGACATTTGGTGATAGAGGAGAGGAAGCAGTTGATTATGAACTTTGTTTTAAGTAACAGAGAATACCACTGCTTGATGGAATGCAGGGGGAACATGTTGAGTCAATGATCCATTAAATATTTTGCTTAATGGGTTAGGGATGTTTGGAATAACCTTTTTGATTAGAAATCACTGGCCATGGCATTGATCTATATGGGAACCTAATTTCAGGTTTTCAAGTACAGTGTAGACGTTTCTGCTAAGATGGCTGGTATTAACTTCTCTAGTTTGTTAGAAACCAAAGTATGTATTCAGCAAACAAGGAAAACTGTTTTGTGGCGATGCCAAATATACTGAGGGAATTGGTTATATCATTTCTATGGGTTCCATTGTGAGAGCAAAAAAAGGGGCAATACAGGCACCCGAGTTTTGTGCTTTTAGACAAAAGACAGCTGTTGAGATGTATTCCACTTTAACTGTAATTCTAACCGGTAGAGCCACAAAATTGACTATATGTTATTATGTTTGATCCCAGACAGTGTGTTTATATGGTACAACAACCCACTGAGGACATCAACACCCACACTGTATATGCGACCTGTTGAAGTATTGCAGGGCTTCCCCTAAATCAGACAGTACAAATATGCATCTCACTTATGCTCTGCCCTAGAATGGTATTGCTCATCATTTCACCAAACCAATTGTGTCGTTAGAGCACGATTATTCTACAAATCCTTTACACAATTGAGGTTGTGTGTGAATGATTACGATTCTGCACAGCATTGTTTTTTTCAAACCACAGTTATTCTTGTGTTAAATATCTTTTATATTAAATGTTACCTCGCTGTGTGCCGTTTTCACTCCCCGGTCCATCACAGCTGGTGCTGTTTGTGTGGGAGGAGGTCTACAAACGCGACCCATTACATTATTTCCCCACTTCCTGTGGCACACTTGAGGGGGCCATTTTGGATTTGGTGACGGTCTAGTCTTGTGACTCGGATCAGTTCCCTTTACCTATTTAAAGCACAGATGGCACCGACGTGCAGCGGGCGCACCACTGGCGTGCTGAAGGCACACCAAAGGCAAGCCCGTGTGCGCCCGTCCGCGCCGGGACCGGGCCCAGGGCCGGAGATGCTGCCCCTCCATGTCAAAAACTACCTCTTACAAGGGACTTCATATTATCCTTAAATAATGCTTCACTGAGATGCAATCAGTTCTTGGATGTTACAAAATGGGAGGGACCCATCAGTTGTATTAACTGTAATAAGGCTTTCAATCACACACAAGCACCTATACCTTGGGAGAAGGTCCCACAGAGAAGTCTATGTGGGGGTCTCATAAATGTAAGATCTATTAAGCATGCCCTTCACATATTTGATCTCATAGTTGAAGATGATCTGGACTGCCTTTTTGTGACCGAGACCTGGCTGAAAGCCTGGTGCAATCCAGACATCGTGAACACCCTCCCTTTGGGTTATCTTATCCAAAGGGTGGATAGGCCAGAGCAATGCGGGGTAGGCTAGCAATTATCTATCGTGACACTCTCAGTTGCAAAATAGAGCAGGTACCGGAATTAAAAGGTGCAGAAAGCATTTGTTTTTGTATCCAGTTACATGACATTCTACTTTGCAGGGGCATTAGTATAGCGCCCTCCGGGAAGGTATAACGAGTTTTTGGAAACATTGGAGAGGTGATTAACACTCTTACTGTTAGGTTCTCCAATTATACTTTGTTAGGAGATATTAATCTCCACCTTGACTACCATAAGCACCCCGGAGCTACCTGCATCAAGGAGGTAATGGAGGTTTTTGGCCTACAACCACTTTTGCTATCTGCTACGCACAGCGCAGGCCATATTTTGGATTGTATTTGCTCTAATTTGGACAGTCTGCAAGTGAAGGCCCCTGTTACGCAAACCTGGACTGACCATCAATTAATTCCCCTTGAATTTCCTATAAAAGATAGGGCCCCAGCTAAGGAAAAAAACAAAACCCAACAACAGGATAAAGTTAACTGGAAAGCACTGCTGGGGCTTTCAGATCTCGTGCCTAAAGCCCTGATGGGTAGACCCAATATGGTTGACGACCCGATAATTGACAACCAGCTTTTTGGGAATCGGATGCACGCGTTAAGAGGTCAGTCAGTACCTACAAATACATCACATAGGCTTCAAAAAAAGAAACCCTCAGCGCCATGGTTCTCCCTTTCCTTAAAAGAAGTGCAAGTCCAATAGTAATGATCTTGACATCTACAAAATCGCACGCAGAAAATATCATGCCTTGATCAAAACCTCCCAAAAAAACTTTTATACCGAGGCTGTTAAAAATTCCAAAAACAAACAGAAAGAGATTTTTAAAATAGTCAATTTGTTTTCAAATCCAAATAGTTTACTCCAAGAGATCCCACCCTCCTAGAGCCTTTGCAATAACATAGCAGATTACTTTGAAGGAAAAGTCCTGACACTTATAAAGGACTTTCCTACTCCTACCATAAATGAGAGAACCATTCTTGATACAGGTACTACCTGTATGAAAACCTTCCAGCCCATCACGCTGGAGGAATCCCGTGGGACTATTCTATCCATCAAATCTGGCTCTCCTTTCGATCCCTGTCCCCCCAATGTACTACACGCTCTTATTGATGTTGTAAATCCCGCCTTCAATAATATTATAAATTCCTGGCTTCTCACAGCCAAAATTCCATCAGGATGGAAACTTGTGGCGACAAAACCCCTTCAGAAAAAGCAACCGGTTGATCCTGCAACCCTCTCTAATCTGTGACCTATCTCGCTGCTTCCCACCCTGTGTAAGCTAACTGAAAAGTTTGTCAATAAACAACTTACTGCATTCCTAGAGGAAACTAATGTATGGCATCCTAATCAGTCAGGTTTCAGAGCTTCACACTCAACAGAATCCACCCTTTTGTATACTGAAAACCTGTGAGCAGCCCTGGATCAGGGTAAGAATGCCGTCCTGGTCCTATTGGACCTGTCTGCGGCTTTTGACATGGTCTCACATACCATTCTTTTGGACCGTCTTGCATCATTTGGCGTATCGGGTAATTCTTAGAGTGGATCAAGAACTTTCTGCAAACCGGCGCCAAGTGATCCCATTGGGACAATATAACTTAGAAGAAAAAGCACTTACATCAGGGATCCCTCAGGGTTCGAGCCTGAGCCCGACCCTCTTTATTGTTTATATGTCCCCCCTGATTAAGCTTATATCGTCATATAGGATCAATACCATTTCTTATGTGGACGATTTGCAGCTTATTTTGGTTCTTGACAATAACTCTACTGAGGCGGAAGAAAACATTAGAAAGTGCCTCTCAGGTACCTTCAGATGGATGAATAACAACCATCTGAGGTGTAACTCGGAAAAAACAGAGATTTTACCATTTGGCAAACAAAACTCTTGAGTGCCCAAATCTTGGTGGGCAGAAAATGCCAGCCCCCTCCTAATGCAATAAACACAGTTAGAAACTTAGGAATAAAGTTTGACACAACTCTTTCTTTTAAGCAACAATCCCTGGCAGTTGCAGGCACCTGTTTTCATATCATAAAAGGTCTGAAGAAATTCTTTGACCTGCTCCCCTTTTCAGCTAGGCACACTGTGGCTGTTGCACTTATTACATCCAGACTGGACTACTGCAATAGCCTGTATGCAGGAGTCAGCAAATCAGTCTTGCATAAGCTTCAGATGGTCCAGCATGCGACTTCTCGGCTGGTACTAAAGTGGCTTAGGAAATCTTCCACCTCTGCTGCATTAAATACCTTGCATTGGTTGCCAGTCCACAAGCGTGTATTGTTTAAGGTCCTTATTATTATTTTTAGGGCCTTCCACGCACGTGGACCACAATACCTTCGAACTGGATTTGAGTGCTATGTTCTTCTCATAGCCTTAGATCTTCCAACGCAAAATTGCTGATTATTCCAACCTTTACATTGGTGTCTAATGGAGGAAAATCACTGGCAGTCTTGGGCTCAAAGGCATGGAATCATTTGCCACCTCTGCTCCGGCAGATTGCCTCTGAGTCAGTTTTCAGGAAGGCCCTCAAAACCTGGATTTATACTGTTCCAGACATACTGTGCAAAACTCTGATCTGAATTCCTCAGTTCCACGTGCCATATGCTGCATACCGGTTTGTCCTCCTTTTCTGATTTCTGTATTGGCCCCAAGATGCTCCCCGGAGTGATAGCTGCGCTATACAAGTATGCTTTTACATTACATTACATTTACAATGTCCTCTGCTGTCCATCTAGACATAGTGGCCCATGCACTGAACCTCATTCCTTAGTGAAAATCTTACTAGAATATTGGAACCTCGTAACTCAGAGGGTTGGTGCTACATTTCTTTCACCATTGATGCTGTTCAAATACAATTCTGACATCTGTCTAGGAGTCACTGGCTAGACGCTTGTCCAGGATGCACGTTTCAACAATTGGAGTGGGCACAATCCTCCATAATCCTCCATGTCTAGGTGATCTGTTTGATGGTGGGGAATTACAAGACATGGAAAAGGGAGAGGAGTCAGAGATACAAAATACCCCCCACTATGTCACACATAACACTGAGCAAGCAAGGGAAGGAAGCAAGTTTGGAATTCATTCATGGGTGCGCCCCTTAAAGAGATTCTGACACTAATAAGGCAGAAGGGCTATGTTTATTATCTCACTTCATCCATTTATGCTTCTGTATGTTATTTTCCCCTCTTACATTCCTTCTCTTATCCATTGTAGGCAAGTGTCCCTTTTCACATGGTCAACCCCTACCTTTTGCCTGATATTTGATGTGATTTAGACTGGAAGTGCACTGGGTTCCTGCTAACCAGGTCTACATTGTCAGATCTCTTACCCAAAACTGTGCTATTGTTTTCCCCAATTGGTGATTAACTGTGCTTTCTGTAAGTCACAAGCAGATTGTACCCCTGGTACCTAGGGACTGAGACACTGAAGAGGGACCCCAAGGGCTACAGCACAAATGATGCCACCCTAAGGGATCCCTCAAAAAGCTCATGAAAACTGCCACTGCAAGCTGCATGTTTTGGTGCGGACAAAAAGTGAAAACATGACATGGCACACAGCCTGTGTGCCCTGCCTGTCGACAATCTTTGCAGTATAAGTAAGTCACCCTTACAGCAGGCTGAACCATTCCTAAGGCAGGGCACAATACTGCATGTGAGGGCATAACTGCTTGAGCAGATTTGCCCCTGTACTGGTCAGTTCCATTCACACCAGTACAAGTGATCAGGCAAAACATTAATTAACTCATGTGCTGGACACTGGTGAAAATGGGTTCCCCAACTACATGATGGTGACACTGAAAACAGGGTTGTATGGTATCAAACATCTCATATTAATAAACTTACCAGTGTCAGATGTAGTAATACATACACCTAGGGGCACCTTAGAGGTGCCCCATGAAAACCGACCAGTTACTAGTGTGCAGACTGACATGTTTTCGCCGGCCTGCCACCAAAGATGGGTTTTTGACCCTCAGGTTGAGGGCCTTTGCTCTCTGGTGGCTATAATCCAAGCCTGCCTGAGCAGGGAGTGCTATGCAGGATGACCTGTGGATTAACATTCCAAGGTCGAGGAGCTTCAAAGAGGATTTTCTCACAGGAGAGAAAATTGACCCCCTTTTGTCCAGATCCCTTGGCCCCTGGACAGGTGGGGAAATTAGCTAGGCAAGACAGGTGTGTCCACCCTCATATGAGCCCGACCCCTGAACTGGGCTACCTGAAGTGGATGAAACTTTTCAGAAGTAACCATCTTGGTGATGACAAATTTAGGATCTCTGGGAAAGGGTTATGCCCCTTCCCCCAGGAAGTGGTCATATGGGGGTGAAGTGACCCCAGGGGTAAGAAGGCCATTGGTTACTACCCTACACTCCCCTAAAATACAGAATTTAGGGGAGTCCTGGCATTAGGAAATCATAACCTGCTGATCAAAAGAAGAAGAAGAAGGGCTTAAGAGCTGCGAAAGCAAGAACTATAGAAGAAGCAGCTGACTTGGCACCAGCCCGGCCGGCCTGTTTGTCTATTCTCAAC
Source organism: Lissotriton helveticus (assembly GCF_964261635.1). Lineage (NCBI taxonomy): Eukaryota > Metazoa > Chordata > Amphibia > Caudata > Salamandridae > Lissotriton > Lissotriton helveticus. The sequence goes on from NC_136063.1 coordinate 974,640,643, forward strand.
AATTGCGTCAAAGTTGTCTCGCCCTGCAAGCTGCTGATCCTCCAAACCCAAGGAGGACTGTCAGCACTTCCCCAAAAACTCAGGAATGCAGGCCCTCCAGAAAAAAAAACACCTTGAACTTGCCCACTGTGGTCTTCCCGATTCCGTCTGTGGCCTCTGTGTGAACGCCCCCTCTACTGCGACTACTTGTAGTGCAAGAAATCCAATGCCTAAAGACACCTCTGTGCCCATCACCCTGGGTCCTGGAGAAGAGGACCAAAGGTGTCTCTAAGTCCTTGAGTATCAGAAGAGCTGAGCCCCTTGTTTGTTTAGCCCGACTGGTCCCCTAGTCTGCGCCTTCATCCTCTTTTCTGACTTACCAATCTCCATAGACTTTAATATGGCACCAGATGCTGTAAGGTAGCTCTGTACCCGCCTGCCTCAGTGCTGCCTGAAGTGAACTATTGGTGCTGCCTTGGACCGTGCCCCATACTCACCTTAAGTCCAGAAGATTGGTCCCATAAGTTGCTGTTGAGTGCCCAAATTCAATACGTTTCTCCTCCAGAGGTTAACATTGTCATGAAGTGCTTCAAATACGATTTAAATGTATCAAAAGCACCTGATACTGAAAAATACACCTCTACTCTCATATGTCGCAGTGCCTCCAAGGTGACCTGTTATTATAGCCTGGGATCCTGCCCCATTCTCACCTTAAGTTGCTAGGAAGGGTCCTGCAAGTCGTTGTCAAGTAAACGTATGCAGTGTATGTTTTCTTCCTATTTAATATTGCAGCAAAATGCTTAAATTATGGTTTAAAGTATCAAGTACCTGTTTTCTTCAAACCTGCTACTTTAGAAACCACTAACTGGATTGTGAGGATCTTCATGCCGAAAGTTATATAAAGGTAAGTGTTATTTTAATAAATTGGTGTGGATCTCCTTATTGAGTCATGTGTGTCATTCATTGGCTGTGTCTGTGCAACAGATGTCTAACACTCCTCTCTGATAAACCTAAGGCTGTTCGAGCACACTACCCCGTAGGAGAGCACCTTGGGATTTCTAGAGCAAGTCTATGTCACAAGTCTATGTCCACTAGTAAGGGAATACCTTGACTCTTTGCATGGTATACCTCTTTTTGGCATACCATATAAAGACCCGGCTTCCTACATCCATCCTTCCATTTTCCTTCCCTGCCTTAATGGTCTATCTTTCCTTCTCTCCATGCCTCCTTTGGTGGTCCATAAATCCATTCATCTCCCACCTCCATCCCTTCCCTCCTATGTGCCCTCTTGTTCCATGTGTTCCCCCTCCCCAAAGAACCACCATACTTTCTCAGTGGCATTTTTGAGCTAAACAATAATTGTTATAATTTCACTTACACAGAATTTAACAGTGACATCCACCCCCGCAAATGCTGCTGAAGTGGAGGTTTCATGACACTACAGCAATGAAACAGGCATAGAATTATTTGACCTCTCTCTTGCGGATAATTTTCACCTAACATAACTTCTGCACTGGGCAGGTTCAATGACCTTTAGAGAATTTAGAGGGAGGGACAGTATTCCATACAGGCTTGTTCATCCATATTCAATTAAAGAACAGGATTAAAATTCCTTAGTGTCTGCTTAGAAACACATTTATATTCTCAATTGGGAACGAGACCTGAATATCAATTTAGACTCAATGTGACACAACATAGGTGCTCCAGCTGCTAAGTTATCTGTATGTTCTTCCCATAATGCAAATATGAATACATTTATAATGAGGTGGTATTTTACCACAACTGGTTGAAGGCAGCGCTTAGAGACTCAGAAGTGAGCTGAAGGAGGTGGGGTATGCCTGGGCCATAATACATATGTGGTGGCCCTGCATTCATATCAAGGCTAACTGGGAATGGATTTTAGCACATATTAAAGTGATCACAGGAACAGAATTTGCACTTACCTTAATGATTCTGGTTCTGGGAGAACCACAAAAGGATAGTATATACCGACTGGCAATCCAAATGGGGAAATTGTTTATGCGCTTTGTCCTTTCTGATGCACTTAGTAACTCACATACACCCTACCCATTGACGTCTATGTTGTGGATCAAACTCCTACAATTTATGCTATGAAGAAGTTGTTCACCATTGCAAACTATAAAGTGAAGAATTAAAAAAAATACGTAGTTGCATTTCAAGACCCAAATAAAAATAGATCGCGTTAGTGCTAGCATCTGCCCTGGGATGCAGGAGGCACTCACAAGTCGACTATATTTGAAACGTGGTCCTCTTCTGGAGACATTAGCACTGCTGATAATTCAGATGGTGTATACTTAACACTTGATACACATGTTCACCATGTATTTGATTTTTATATACTCTGCACACTGTCAAAATATGCAATGTGCAATGCATTGCATGCCCCATTCATGTTCTATACACGCATTTGATTCTATCGCTACTGCTTGAAATTATGAAAATAAAGATGTTTAAAACAGTGTGCTTAAAAGTCATAGCATACAAGGTGAAGTTGGCCACAACTTTAAGGAGTGAGAATGCCACACTTCACATGGACCCAGTGAACAGCTGTGTCTTTCAAAGTTGCTGCTTAGATTCATGATTTGCCTGGTCTATATGAGCAAGCCTAAGCAGGATTGGGGGATGGTGTTGTCTACAAGAATAGATGAGGAAATGTGTCCTAAAATATATGATTCAAAACAACATTTCAAACAGCAACCAATAGTAATAAGTAAAGTCTTATTCAAAAGGTTTGAGATAAATAAGTTGAAATCATGAAGATTTATAAAGTGCATTACAGAAGACAAAATATATCAAAGACAATTAAAATGTATGATAGACATAAGACTGAGAAATCATTTACCACAAAGGCCAACAGCAGAATGAGCAACATCTGTAAAAATAGTCTACATACAGAATATGCAGCAAAACAGTAGAAAAATGGACCTCATCCCTAGTATAGGGAAGAGGCCAAAAATATCGGGCTCACCCCAAAACATATCAACAAAATTCACTATAGAAAGCAATAGAAATCTCACACTCAGCATAAGGTGAGCAAAAGTATCAACATATCATCAAATCAGATTACGGCATTAAGAAACGGCCATGTAATACAACCATCCTAGCACTATCCCTCTAAATGAATAATAATTAATTCCTTCTGACCTAATGTCATTGGAAATGTCAGAACAAACCTGGTTACATTGACAATGGAAAACTTCTTAATGTATAGACTCACAGTAAACTAAGTAGGAAAAGTCCTTGGAGTGCAACAATTTAATTAAAGAACTTCCACAGAGAATCTCTAAGAACAGCTTGTCATTACAAAGCATCAATGAACATGTTACTGCTTTGGATGTCAAAGAGAAATAATAACATGATGAAAATATGGCTGCTTTAAATCCAAAATGGAGTCAAGGGATAATGGAGTCGAGGGCTAAAATACTAGAAGAACATAGTTAAATATATCACAGCCTTATTGTTTCAATTGCAAAGAGTATTCATTCTATAAAGCAAATAATATTTTTAAATAAAAATAACATCAATACATTTCCCCTCTGATTATTATAATAATTATCAAAATCCTACTGCCACAGTTTAGAATACAGTTTCCATCACTTTGTCTCATGCATCTCAATTCTCCCAATGCCTTCATGTCATCATATGCTTGTGCTTTGGTATTTTCCACCTCAAAATCTTCATGTTTCCTCTTATTTGTACACATTACAGTCACTTTCTTTTCACACCCAAAATGTATTCCCTCTTTGCAACACATTGCTTCAAGCATTTTAAACAGAAGAATGACGAAGTATAGTACAATTTTTTGAATAGTTAATATAGTATGAAACAGCTCTCCTATACTGTCAAATCACTGACCGACCTTAGCAAATCCCTTTCCAGTCTCACTAAACCAAGAACCACCTGATTCCCATTAATCATATTCTGTATGAGCCTTTACCTCATGCAAAATATTAGTGACATTATTTTATATAGTCATTGAATAAGCTTGCTGTTATCAGTGATGAAGGTACAGCACTGCTGTACCCTCAAAACATTGCAGACTCCACCCTCTTTTGCAAGCAAAATACATAAAGTAAGACTTTTTTGCATGATTCTACCTCGCATATCCATTATTTAATCATGAATATGAGCTATTGCTCAAGCAATGTTAGAAGAAAAGTGTTGATAACCTAATAATCTTTGCATCATATAAAGCTGCCCCAAAAAACTGACTCTTAGCACCAGCACATCTAATGCAATTTGTCCTAAGGTACTTGCACTCTTTTCAAACTAATAATATAATTCCTTTCATTCACATGGTAAACCTTAGGGAGCACCAAAACAAGATAGCAGCTTCACAACCAATTATGAGGTAGGTCTGTATACATAATATATTCCTCTCAAGATGAGCTCTTCACCAATCAAAAACGCATCAGCAACTTCTTTCACACCCACTCTCTCCAACTAGTTCTATTGGACTACTTGTTACCATATACACCACTCTTTTTCTCTTTTGCGCCATCCTCAATCTAGGATGCACATTAGAATTTAACATTCTGTTCAGCCTCTTAAATTTCACTTGCATCTTCCCAATTTCTCATCATTTACATCTTCCTTTTATTATACTCCTTAATGAACTCACACTCTCCTTCACTCAAAATAAACACAAGCTCATTTTTAGAAAAGTTAGCATTTAAGTTACATTGCTCAATATGTGTTTCCCAAGATCATCAGATTCAGGAAAATTTTCCAAGGTAGCACTGATATCCCCCAAAAATGTGCTAGAAACTCTTTACCTTGAAAAATGTTAACAAACACGTTACTGGATAATGAATAAGAAAGAGGCAATTGTAAATAAGCTGTCTCCTCTGTTACTGATGTAGGTAAGTAAGTGTATATATAACAAATATTTACATTCAGGATATCCGTATTCCCTTCTGTTAGATTTGTATATAAATTGTATATAAATTCACTTTAAAATTACCTACATGCGGATCTCTATGTGTCATCATCATGCTTGACATATCATTGTGCGTAGTGTTTAATTGAACTTGTTGTGGTGAAACATATCCAACTGGAGGAATCAAGCACAACAACAAGCTAGCTGATATCTTCAATATCATTGTCAGTAAGACTATACTAAAAATTGTGCAGCAACTCTGCTTTCCTTTTGCAGTCCTTCTACTAAGTAAAAATAAACAAACAAAAAATATATTCAGAATGTTCAATTCATAGATTTTGCCCATAATGATCAAGAAACCCAAATCTTTGACTGGATACCTAAGGTACAAAACAAATCACTTTCTAACTATAAAAATCTTTTGTGCACAGTTGAAAAAACTTTCATTTCCAAAATCCACCTACACTTTTTTTATGAGTTCAGGGTGCTTCTTCTTTCTAAAATACACTTGCAGCTATTTGTCAAATCATAGAATTCCACATCTGATTTGTCCTCCACAGAGGCTGATGTTAAATCAGTCCTTTCAGGAGATGTGTACTTACTGTTTGGTACATATACTTGTTTAATAATTCTGTTTATTAGATTTACAACTTCATCATTCTGTAATATTATAAATTGATACCACGATTTCAGTAACAAACACACATAGCTCCTGTCAGTCTTTTGACTGAAGGCCATTAATTTTCACTTTTGTCAAAGTTGAATTCAACTGGTCTGGCTCTTCTTCTCACTGCCTCAAGTCACTTTTCTCCTTGATGCACATTCTCACTTTCATATTATGTTTTGATTACAGCTGAGCCTTCTCCTTCTCTTGCAACTTGATTTGTGCCCTCATGTGTATCAACAGGTTGCACTCTATAAACCATGGGCATTAGCAAACATTTTCCCAGGTGCCGCAAAGTGTGGTCTGCAGTGTGCCAGAGGGCTGCGTTGATGCCAGCAGGGTGGGAGTGAGGCTTTGTGAGGAGAAGAGTTAAGGTGGGTGTATTGCTAGCTTGGGAGATTCAAGTGCAAAAAGAAAGTAACTTGATTATTGTATTGAAATAAAATAGAACTGCACAATGTGAAAACAGAAAACCAGCACTCAATCGTGGCCTCCCCACTTGACCAAATTGCGTGATCCTAGTCAATGGTATAATTTCACTTTGCCTCTTTTTTCTTCATTGTGACATACAAGAGCACCTTAAAATACAGGAGTTCAAAATCTGAAGCACACAAAGCCACCTTGTGGGTTTGATTTAATAAACTACACTGTTGTCCATGTATAATAACAACCCAGACCTCCGAAAAGGTTCTATGTGACCACTGGCTTGCCTCTTCGTTCACTATTGGCATTGTTGTCAGGGTGGGTAGAGGCACAAATGTTTCTAATTTTTGAAAACTATCAGTTTTAAAAATACTTCGGAATGCACTGATATAATCTGATGTACTAAGATGAAACACATTTGCATTGAATTGGAATACACTTTTATTAAATTTGAAGAGACTTTGTCATATATTTATATGTTTGCTGCAAAATGTCATAAATGCTTGTTTGCCATTTATTTCTCATTTTTCTGATTGTTGCTGCTTGATCAAGTAAACAGCAGCCCATTGCAGTCGTTCTGCCGGGGGATATATGTGAAGGTCAGGAGGGCCACATGCGGCCCCTAGGCCGTTCTTTGAGTTTTACAGCTGTAAACCACTTCCCTTTGGGGGTTTTGCAGACTCAAGTTTTCAGCTTCATCCCTTTCCCACAGCAGTTTCTATTTCTTGTACTTTTTGTTGTTCTTGTTCATGACATGTTTTTTGCTGATTTTGATATTAATTTTCTACACTTCCTTTGGATCGTCTCCCCCTCTGGGTCCATGCAGCAAACTCACGCTTGGCACTGTGAATTGGTGGTTGTTGTTACCACTACTTCATCTGTGGTCTTTATTCTCTTTGGTATCCCACTGTTAGATACCAGCACACTTCACAGCAGTGCTAATCAAAAGAATCACTTGGTGGGGTGGCCACAGGATTTTCAAACGTACTGCTTCACCAGTATCCAATTGCTAGGTTTGAGCACATGATAGAAAACGTATTTTGTTGCTGGAGTTGCCAACTTTACCTGATGGGAGACAGATCGCACAACATAACCAATCCTTTGCAGTAATCCAAACAATTTTATCACTTTGTCACACCAGTGCAACAGAGAAGATACACAGCATTTGCACAGCATTTCGCATAAGAACCTCATGTGGAGAAAGGCCATTCTACCAGAAGTGCTTCTAATGCTCATCAAAACAAGTAGAAGTGTGTCTGGCCATTTCAAAGATGTTGAGGCACACACTTTAGCTTGTTTGGATTGTTTATTGCCATTCAATTGCTCAACCACTTGTGCTGCTTCCAGTCTGTAACTTGAATGGAACTTCTGTTCAATTTGTAAACCTATGCCTATTAACTTCAGTATTACATTTTTTAAATGAGCTACTCTGTCTTTTTCAATAGAAGCATGCATGCTGAATCTAGTGATCAACACCCTCAATAGTAGTTTTCCCACTGTCTTTCTGTCACATATCTTAGTTGTTAGGCTTCCACCTACAAAAACAAGCAAACTGTTATACAATGTACCTAAGACCATTGTGAACAGGCATTTTGACATAAACAGCCTGTATTAGGGTGAATGGCCCCTCTAACTTTCCTATGTGACTCACAGTCACCATGATTTGTTTGCCTAAATTAATACGTTGACTAGTAATGCTTCTGTGACACAAACCTTCATCTATAGATCTGACTTGAGGGTTATGCCAATATTTTTTTTAACCCCTCCCTATTGCATCTCCTGCTATATGGTCATTAGGGTCATTGTCGACATTGCTAAGTTAGCCTGAGCTCTGCAGCCATGATGCATCTTTTGCGCACGTTAACACATTACTTTATTTTGCAAGACTATGTTTATGACTTTCACATGAGAACTGTCTGTTTTTCGTGTTCTCTGCTAGTTCCTGGAGTTTAGTCTGAACACGATGTGCAAGGTCAATAAACAATGCCCCTTGTTTATTCTGTTCTGGTCAAACCCTAGCACCTAGACAAAACATGCTAACAGCTACACTGCTGGAAACTAGTGCTTTAATATAACGGGGATGCATGTTGTTCAAATACACACTTGGAGAGAGACTTTTCCAGGAAGAAGAGCAATGCAGTTCCTATGATGTAAAACTTCCATCTAGGCACTAAGGTATGGGTCCTGCTGACAAAGCCCAGAGATCTTCCTTTATATAATAAACTTCACCTTACCAAGGGGAGGGTAGTTAGGCCTTATATTCCTTTTTCCACTGTCTGTATATGATGACATCCCCCATTATATTCTATGGAATTATAACAATGCTAACAGTGTTAAGTTTGTGCATTTTACTGCTGGTAGTGGCCTGTATACTGCATTATAGAGCACAGTGACTCTGACAATTCTTATTGTGGAGAAGTACGAGTGAGTGAGCGAAAGGGTATGTCTTGCTACCGCAATTCCTGAGAGAGTCGGGAGTGTTGTGTTCTGGATTCTCCATTCATTTGTAGCTTCATGATTATGGAAGAGAATGAATGAGACACTATAGCTTGTCAGTTTTGGGATTCTGGGTACTAAGGTGGTAGTAAGGTACAACCCCTATACACCGAAGTGCTGTTATCCTGCTCATAGGTCTGTGTATGTGCAGAATCCCCACAACATGGCGCCGCCAATGCCTGGTCTTGTTCTTATCTGCGAGACACCTGAGTAGTGCTTGTGCTTGTCCACAAAACCCTCACTTCTGTTTATGGAAACGTTTGTGATGGTGTAGCCTCCTTTATTGTGATATTTTATAGGTTTTCAAGCTTGAATTTTAAAAGGTCTTTCTCTTTCTTTTTATTCCCTTATTGCACTACCATGCATAGGTTGTTAATCTCTACTATTAATTATGGTGGCTGTCATTGCACCACCTAACCGGTCAGCAGTTATGGCTTATTTGACTCAAAATGGGGTCCCCAATGCTGGTGTTGTGCTCATTTTTGTTGTAGAAGCGGATGCAGCTTACCTCTTTGAGGTATTTTATTCTTGGGTCACCTTTCCAGCAGTTGATGGAACAGATAATTTGTTTCACCAATATATTGCCATGGCCCTTCCTCAGAATGATTGTCCTTATAGGTCTCGTGAAGTTCCGCTAATGGCTTGGCAACACCAAATATGGTTTAATGGTGCCCTTCCTCACCCGATAACATCGGTCTGTTTAGGCCCCTTATCGATAGATGGGTCAAGTGGCCCGTTTTGGCTGGGTATACCCCGCACCCAAATGATCTCAATGCTACAGTCGCAGAGCTCCGTGTATTGCATACTTCATTAATACGTATACATAGAGCTGTTATTCAGTTCATGTTGCGCAACTTTCAGGTGGGACCACCTGGTGTTGCTGTGCACCCACCTGCACCTGGTGGTGTAATCATCAGTCCATTAATGATTAATTCTGTAATGGGCAAGCTTCCGCAAAATAAGGATGAACTTCCTCATTGGCTTGCTGAGATGTTTGGACCGCTCAAAGCTGTTTTTCCAAATACCACTCCTATGGAGAAACACAGTACATTGACCCTGAGTCTGCCTTAAGGCCTGGTTCCCGAATTGGCTGATTGTAACACTTGGGGTATAGTGTTTGCAGCGGTGTATTCAATGTGGCATGGGATCAACCTCGACAGTTTGACGTTAAAGTCAAACAAGAGGATCTGCCTTGTTTTAGACCCGGCATCAGAAGAAAAAAGCTACCACTTAAACAGTGAAGTATACCTCAGACGGTGAGAACACGGCTTCTAGATTGGGCACGGGTGGTGACTCTGCTCAACAGTGCAGCGGAGGTTGCCATTGTGCGGGAGGCACTGCATCCCAGTCTGGAGGCGAGAGCAACTGATACATTTATTACAGTAGGAATAGCAGATACACGAGTTGCCCCCCCTGATAGACTCTATGAACTTGTCTTCCAAATTGAAGGTAAGATACAGCGTAGAATCACAACGGCTTTCTGGGAAAATCTCACCTCTTCATACAACATTTTGTTGGCAGAGGCAGATTAGCCACCACCATTTGTGCTAGCCGCTTCTAGAGGGGTGGACAGGATACTTCTGAGTTTTTTGCGTTATGTCCCTGAGGAACAGGCAAAGTCTTACACATCTGAGTGAGTTTTGGCCCTGGCCCAGGCAGTGCACCGTAATCAGGTGGGATGGGATAGAGATTCACCGGCACATGAGATACCATTATGGTCTACGCGACAGCCACAGCCGCAATAACCAATCAGAGAAGAGGCTAAGGTTCCCGTTTGTGACATTCTAACTCAGTTGGAGTATCAAGTGTCCCCTGACCCTGCTTGCAGGCCAGGTCGCCCCCCTACTGCCAAACAGCTCCACCTGTTGTCAGCCCGCCACTGCTCTGAGCGCGAGTTCGATCCTTCTGTGCCCTGATTGCCTCTGCTCGCCGCTGCGCCATCTGGACTGTATCGTATTTTCTGTTGTTTTCCTCCCTGTATTTTGTTGCCTTTTTTGTACCGTAGTGCTTAGTTTCCAGCCCACCTCGTACCCTCAGTCCCCCTTGGTGTTTCTGCACCCGTTTTCCCGCCGCTGCCCACGCGGCCCCACTTCTTTGCCGCCCGCTCCCGCCTCCCAGGTGCTCCTCCGTCCCAGCCTTAAATGGCGGCCGCTGCTGGACAGTAGGAGTGACCCCTGAACCTGCTTGCAGGCCAGGTCACCCCCCTACTGCTGAACAGCTCTACCTGTTTCAGCCCACCGCTGCTCTGAGCGCAGGTTCGATCCTTCTGTGCCCTGAATGCCTCTGCTCGCCGCTACGCTATTTGAACTGTATTGTATTTTTGTGTTGTTTCCTCCCTGTATTTTGTTGCCTTTTTGTACCGTAGCGCTTAGTTTCCAGCCCACCTCGTACCCCCTCCCCCTTCGTGTTTCTGCACCCGTTTTCCCACCGCAGCACCCTGCGGCCCAGCCGCCCCGCTCCTGCGTCCCAGCTGCTCCTTTCTTCCTCCTCACATTAAATGGCGGCCGCTGCTGGACAGTAGGAGTGCCCCCTGACCCTGCTTGCAGGCCAGGTCGACCCCCTACTGCCGAATAGCTCCACCTGTTGTCAGCCCGCTGCTGCTCTGAGCGTGACTTCGATCCTTCTGTGCCCTGATTGCCTCTGCTCGCCGCTGCGCTACCTGGACTGTATTGTATTTTTGTGTAATTTCCCCCCTGTCTTTTGTTGCCTTTTTGCACTGTAGTGCTAAGTTTCCTGCCCACCTCGTACCCCCACCCCCTTTGTGTTTTTGCACCCGTTTTCCCGCCGCTACCCCCTGTGACCCCGCCCCCTCGCAGCCCCACTCCCACCTCCCAGCTGCTCCTCCCTCCCTCCCCGCCTTAAATGGCGGCTGCTGCTGTACAGTAGGAGTGACCCCTGACCCTGCTTGCAGGCCAGGTCGCCCCCCTACTGCAGAACAGCTCTGCCTGTTGTCAGCCCGCCGCTTCTCTGAGCGCGAGTTCGATCCTTCTGTACCCTGATTGCCTCTGCTCGCCGCTGCGCCATCCGAACTGTATCGTATTTTTGTGTCATTTCCTCCCTGTATTTTGTTGCCTTTTTGTACCGTAGTGCTTAGTTTCCAGCCCACCTCGTGCCCCCCCACCCTCCCTTTGTGTTTCTGCACCCATTATCCAACCGCTGCCCCCTGGGGCCCTGCCCCCTCCCCGCCCCGCTCCCGCCTCCTAGCTGCTCCTTCCTCCCTGCCTTAAATGGTGGCCGCTGCGCGTCCGCGCCGATGGCACACCAAAGGCAAGCCCGTCTGCGCCCGTCCTCCCCTGGACCGCGCTCAGCGCCAGAACCCCTGGACCCGGCAACCGCCACGCCACTAGACTCCACTACGACACCAGCACCCTCCACGCACTCAATGCCGGCCGAAACCACACCTGCTTCCAGGCAGCCCCGAAACAGACCCAAGGACCCTTCTCCTGCCACACCTGCAGCTTCACCTGCAACAGAACCACCAAACCTCCAAGGACTGGACCCAATCACCTCCGTTGCATACTCCTCTACACAGGGCTCCGCACGCAAACACGCCGTCGAGCTCTGGGATCTGATCGACACCTGAGCCCCAGACGGGGCCTTCCTGACCGAGACCTGGTGGAACGACTCCTCGGTGCCCGACATCGCCATAGCCATCCCGGAAGGCTACAAGATCACCCGCAGGGATCGCGCCAACGGAGTCGGAGGAGAAATAGCCGAATCACTGACTAAATATCGACGTTGAAAATATCAACCTACAGGAATATCCATGCGGAAATATCGAAGGCAATAATATCGACATCCTATCCACAACATGGTAAGTAGAAAAATATCGAAAAAAAAATAGATGTTAAAAATATCGTTGATAAAAAATATAGTTTCTTTTCAGTAAAAATATAAATGTAAAATAAAGTAAATAACACTAATAAATAAAATAAACATAGTTAAAAATATCTAATAATGTTTACAATTTATAAATAAAACATATATAATAATAATACTTTAATTAAACATATACAGAAAATGTATAATGTATACGCACTTAACAATAAGTTGTAATATTTATTTTAATAGTTTATAAATTAATAAAAAATATTATGAATTACAAATACATTTACAAACATAAAACATAAACATAAATAAAAAGTAAAGAATTATGTTTAATAAATTAAAAATATATATATATACCTTTAATATTTTTAAATTGTATTATATACTACATTATCTAAATTTATACAAAAAAAATAAATAACTAAATAAATAGAAATACTATTCAAAACCCATAGGTAAAAAGAATACATTAATAAAAATGTTGGAGAGCACAATAGTAGAGAAACCATTGTATAAGCGTAGAGGTAAAAAATTACTATTCCCACACCAGAGAGTGCAACAGTAGGGAAAACGTTGGATAGCGTAGAGGTAAAAATTACTATTCCAACTCCGGAAAGTGAAACAGTAGGGAAAGCGTTGGATAGCGTAGGGGTACAAATTACTATTCCCACTCCATAGAGTGCAACAGTAGGGAAAGCGTTGGATAGCGTAGGGGTACAAATTACTATTCCCACTCCAGAGAGTGCAACAGTAGGGAAAGCGTTGGATAGCGTAGGGGTAAAAATTACTATTCCAACTCCAGAGAGTGCAACAGTAGGGAAAGTGTTGGATAGCGTATGGGTAAAAATTACTATTCCAACTCCAGAAAGTGCAACAGTAGGGAAAGCATTGGATAGCGTAGAAGTTAAATATAACATACTGTTGTAAATAAAATCATTAAAAAATTAATTTTTAAATAACTTTACATCATTTGCAAATACCCATTAATAATTACTAAAACATAATTAAATAATTAATTAACAATCAATTAACAATAAATAGCAATAAATATTATTTAAGAAACATAAATTAACAAATAATAAATATTGAACACTACAATATTTTTCAAAACAAAACACATATTAATAATTAAAAATTGATTAACATTTAAAAAATGGTAAACAAACATTTTTTTGTAATGAAAAATTATCTATCAATTAATAAAATGAATTTCCAATTAATAAAAAGTAATTAACAATTAAAAATATCAATTACCAATTAAAAAAAATAATTTCCAATCAAAAAATGTAATTACCAATAACAAACCTTAATTACCAATTAAAACAATTAAAAAATGTAATTAGAAATTAAAATAAGTAATTACCAATTAATATTTAATTATAAATAAAATAATTATCAATATCAATTAAAAATAAATAATTACTTAATCACAATTAAATTACTTCTCACCCAATTCCCCTATAAACCCACAACCCGCTACAGAACTTAAACACAAAAATGAATTAAAATTCATTTACAATTACTAAAAATGTATAATTAATTTACAATAATTAAATTACTTCCCACCCTATTCCCCTATAAACCCACAACCCGCACCAGTACAAAAACATAAAATTAAATTAAATAACATTTTTAATATGTAAAAAAATAGTACACATATAATTCAAAAACAAATATAAAACTTAACAAAAAACATATAACACATACATATAAAATATATAATAAAATACATAACAAACAAATATCAATATTAGTAAAATCGAAATTAATAACATCGATATAATTGATATCGATATTACTAACTTCGATATTACTTACATCGATATAAAAAAATCGATATTACTTACCTTAGGGTCGATATTCTGTCCAGCGATATTCTTGACCTCGATATTCTTCACCTTCGAAATGTTTAACTCGATATTAATGTTGGTCAATAATTTGGAATCAATATTTTGACTGTGCACCAAATAGCCATCGTCCACAAGTCCACCCTCAAGTCGCCACCCACGCAGACGACACCCTCAACACCGCTGAACACCTGCACTTCCGGATCCACACCGACCGACCCCAACACCACCCTCAGAGGAACACTCATCTACAGACCCCCCGGACCCCGGGCTCAGTTCAGGGACTCCATCGCCGACCTCGCCAGCACCCACGCACTCGCCTCCACGAACTACATCCTCCTCGGGGACCTGAACTTCCAACTCGAGAACAACAACAACACTAAATCCGCCACCCTGCTCGACAACCTCACCAACCTCGGCCTCAGACAACTTGTCACCGCACCCACCCACGCCACCGGCCACACACTGGACCCTGTCTTCTCCACAGGCTCCCACGTCACCTTCGAACACACCACCGAACTCCACTGGACCGACCACTGCTGTATCCATTTCACCTTCAAGAAACCAACCACACACCAACGCACCCAACAGCCACCTCGCCGTTGCTGGAGCAAAGTCACCGACAACCAGCTGATCACCACCCTTGCCCTGAATCCACCCACCGACCTCACCAACCCAGACGCCACAGCCGGCAACCTCAGACAGTGGATCGACGACTGTGCCAACACCCTCGCCCCGCTCAAGAAACCCTCCAACAACCATGCCAGCAAGAGAGCCACCTGGGTCACCGACAAGCTCCAGACCTCCAAATGCGCATACCGGAAACTGGAGAAAGCATGTCTCCGCGAGCGCACATCGGACAACCACGCAGCCCACAAGGACGCCACAAGCAGACATCACCACCTCATCAGACTAGCCAAGAGATCCTCCTTCAAAAACCGTTTGGACAACAGCGCACACGACAGCAAAGAGCTCTTCAGCATCGTAAAGGAACTCTCCAACCCCAGTGCCAACACCAACGACATCCCGCCCTCACAAGAACTGTGCGACTCACTAGCCATCTTCTTCCACCGCGAGATCGCTGCCATCCACGACAGCTTCAACACCACAACCGCCCCGACTAAGCCAGACGCCATCTTCCCTGTGATCACCACCAGTGCCAACCGCCTGACCTCCTGGTCCAACGACGACGAGACATGCAAGGTCATGAACTCCATCCACTCAGGATCTCCGTCAGACCCGTGCACACACCACGTATCCAACAAAGCAGACGCAGCCATCACATCCCAACTATTGAAGGTCATCAACAACTCCTTCGAAACCGCGACATTCCCGGAAAGCTGGAAGCAAGCCGAAATCAACGCCCTTTTCAACAATCCCAAAGCGGACCCCAAGGACCTCAAGAACTTCCGGCCCATCTCCCAGCTCCCGTTCCCGGCAAAGGTCATCGAGAAAATCATCAACATGCAAATGGGCCGCCACCTGGAAGACAACAACATACTAGACCCGTCCCAGTCTGGATTCCGATGCAACCACAGCACCGAGACAGCCCTCATCGCCGCCACAGACGACAACGGCGAAACATCAGCTCTCATCCTCCTGGACCTGTCTGCCGCCTTCGACACGGTATGCCATCGCACTCTAAAGACACGCCTCCTAGAAGCCGGAATCCAAGAGAAGGCCCATGACTGGACCACGTCCTTCCTCTCAGGCAGAACCCAGAGAGTCCGCCTCCCACCCTTCCGATCCGAAGCCACTGGCATCATGTGCGGCGTCCCCCAGGCTCATCCTTCATCCCGACGCTGTTCAACATCTACATGGCCCCTCTCACACAAGTGGCCCACCATCACGACCTCAACATCATCTCCTACGACGACAACACCCAGCTCATCCTCTCCCTCACCAAGGACCCACACACCACCAAAACCAACCTCCACGAGGGAATGAAGGCCGTCGCCGACTAGATGAGGAGCAGATGTCTAAAGCTGAACTCGGACAAGATGGAGATCCTCATCCTCGGACCCAACCCCTCAGCCTGGGACGACTCCTGGTGGCCGACCACAATGGGAACAGCACCAACACCCACCGACCATGCACGCAACCTAGGATTCATCCTCGACTCTTCCCTCTCCATGTCCAAACAGGTCAACGCTGTATCCTCCTCCTGCTACAACACCCTCCGCATGCTCCGCAGGATCTACAAGTGGATCCCGACCAAAACAAGAAGAACGGTGACACATGCCCTCGTCAGCAGCAGACTGGACAACGGCAATGCACTCTACGCAGGAATCCCAGCCAAACACCTACGACGACTACAACACATCCAAAACGCCTCCGCCCAACTGATCGTCAACGTTCCCCGCCGCACCCACATCACCCCCCACCTGAGAAACCTACACTGGCTACCCGTCGACAAGGGATCACCTTCAAGCTCCTCACTCACGCACACAAAGCACTCCACAACGCCGGATCAGCCTACCTGAACAGCAGACTCAGCTTCCACATCCCCACCCACCAGCTCCGCTCCACCAACCTCACCCTCGGCGCTGTCCCCCGCATCCAACGTACAACCTCCGGCAGCAGATCCTTCTCCTATCTCACCGCCAAGACCTGGAACACCCTCCCTACCCACATACAGCAGACCCAAGACCTACTCGCCTTCAGAAGACTCCTCAAGACCAGGCTCTTCGAAAAGTAGCAGCACCCCCCTACCCTCAGCGCCTTGAGACCCTCACGGTTAAGTAGCATGCTTTACAAGTACTCTGATTGATTGATTGATTGATCAAGGAGTGATTAAATCATGCATATCACCGATGAATAGTCCCCTTTTTCCCGTATCAAAACTTGATGGTTCATATCGTATTGTATTAAATTATCGAAATTTGAATAGTCATTGTCGTACATTTGCAGTACAGAACACACATAGCTTTGGGGTAGTGAGCAGTCTAATTCATAGGAAATACAAAACTACTTTAGATATATCCAATGGTTTCTATAGTCACAACTTGGCTCCTGAGAGCCATGACTTGATAGCATTTACAGCCGTTGGAAATCGGAAAACATGTACGTGTTTGCCTGTGGGGTATAAAATAGCCCCAGGGCTTTTGCTGCACGTGTTGTCTCTTTGTTAGACAGCATAGACCCTGATGCGTTCTCGTACGTTGATGACATTTATCTGACGGATAATGAACTAATGCCGTATCTTGTCTGAGTCAACCAAATTATTCTGTCATTTGCTGACTATGAATACAATTTAAATTTTGCTAAATCACACATCGCTTATTTTGCGATGCTCTTTCTGGGCTACAAGCTCAATATTGAAGGTAGGGGGATTGGCCCCACACTTTCTGGAGAAGTGTGCACAAGTGCAACTTCTATCTACTCCGAAGAAACTTCAGTCTTTGCTGGTATTTTTGAATTTTGGGAGGACTTACATCCCCAATCATGCCCAGCATATGAAACCGCTATATGCTTTGATACAACCAACATATTCTTCTGCCAGCTGTTTTCCAGAACATACCTCTATTCTGCAATCTTTGCAGTCAGGTCTGCTTGCGACTAACTTCTTGTTCAGGCGTGATAATTCCACGAACCTGGTAATACATACAGTGCCGGGGACGGTGGGTTTCACTTACTTGCTGTTTAATGAGGGAGACACAGTACCTATTGCATACAAATCGCATTTGTACACTGCGGCTGCAATGCGATTTTCTAATGTTGAAAAAGTTTTGACAGCGGCCAAATGGCGATTCTGAAAGAACGCTCGCTGGTACAAGGAAAATGCATTCTTATGGTCACGCCTCTCCCTACTTTAGAAGCCAGTCAGTCAGTCAAAACTTTATTTCGATTAAAAATCATAAAAATTACTACATACCGCACATAAAATAATTAATAGGCATTTTAAAATCCATGCATACTTTTTAACAATTACATCTCAGTTTCTATCAAAAAAACTGGACAGAATAAATATAAACATAAAAAAGAACCCTAATATATTAATATCATTTACAGCAGTTTATCTAAAATACTAATACAATCATCTATTTAAAATGCGTAATGGGAGGAATGATTACAGAGCATAACCTTAGCGTAAGATAGTCGATTTTAGGCGAATGGCCCAAGCCAAAAACTTTGCAAGAGCAACTACTATTGTATCTTCCAGAGAAGTAGTTGGGATCCTCACTGCCACAATACTCAGCCTTGTCTCCATGTTCTGACAGACAGGTTTCAGCCATCTTTGCCTAGGTTTACAGTATGCTGGACAGACAATTAAAATATGAACCACTATCTCTGGCACATCCAGGCAATGTGGGCAATTACTAGTATTCAGAGCATTCCATTTTGATTGGAAGACCTTAGTGGGTAAAGAACCCATCCTGAATTGATGATATAGCTTCCTTTCGTTGGGAATAGTTATTAAGTCCCAAAAGCCTTCGAGTTTAGCTTCATTTTTATAATCTAGGAATGCCCTGGACAAGGACACCCCAGTGAGGAAAGAGTAGCGCCTGGTTACAACCATATTCCAGTAGGCTGCCTTTGAATCAACCTTTGACGGGAAAGCAGCAACATCTGGATTGATCCATAGCCCGCTCATACCCATCTCTCTGAGTGTGTTCCTCACAGACCTTAACCACAGGATTTTATTAGAGGTGTCCGAGTTCTCAACATCATTTAGCGCCAGAGCATAGTGTTTTAGCTCAGGAGTCACCTAAATCCTCCTCCAATAAGCAAGTGGCTTAAACTTTGCCACATCCCTATTGGAGTGGAAACCCAGGTCCAGAAACAGTGGTAACAATGGGGTTGAATGAGGAAGTCCGAACAAGGGACCGCATAAACTTATTCTGTACTAAGACCAGACTATCCAAATTTGCGTAGCCCCACAGCTCAGCCCCGTAAAGATTTGAAGCGCCTATTTTAGTATTTTATATATTCGGAGGACTGGGGCTATCGGCTTCGTATAGGATGATCTATGTTCCCTTAATAGTGCACCTGACAGCTGGGCATGCTTAACTGAAAGGAGATCTACTTGAGGTTTCCAGGTCACAGTGCGATCAATATGGACGCCTAGATAGGGAAAATTATCAGTTTGCTCTAGTACACCTTCCTTCATTTCCACCTTGCCGACTGTCAACTTATGTTTGTTGAGGATCATATGCTTTGTTTTATCCACATTGACAATCAATCCGTGGTCCTCACAAAATTCCTCAAATCTTGAGAGGGCTCTTTGGAGACCCATTCTTGTTTTTTAAAGGATCAGGGTGTCCTCGGCAAACATGAGAAGGGGGATCTTACTTCCTGCTAAAGAGGGCGCTTCAGTTGCAAAGTCATTAAAATAGCTAACCACCTTATTTATATAAAGTGAAAAAAGTGTCGGGCGAGTACACACCGCTGCCTGACCCCTTTCTCGATTGGAAACTTGTTGGTAAGATTTCCCTGTACGCCTCATCTCACCTGCGCATAACTTGCAGTGTGGAGCCTAACCAGTAAAACCAAGATCTCGGTTGGCATACCCAGTTGAGAGAAATAGTGCCACATCTTTCTACGGGGTACGAGATCAAACGCCGACTTTAAGTCGACGAAGGCAGCGTACAAAGTGCCTCCCCCTAAAACCACCGTACGCCAGTATACAAGTAAAAACCTGAACACCTGGTCTATAGTGCTAGTGCTGGGCCAAAATCCAGCCTGTAGATCAGACAAAATATTAAATTCATCCACCCACAACTGTAGTCTGTTTAAAATGAATCTAGCAAGAACCTTTTGTATGCAGTCTAGTAAACTGATGGGCCTATAATTCCCGGGTAATGCACGATCCCCTTTCTTAAAAATGGGTAGTATTTCCACTCCTGCCCATGTACTTGGTATTGGTGCACCGCTTGCCACTGCATTAGCTAGGAGCTGGATGTAATCTACCCAATTAGGCGTATCGTGAACAAAGAGATCGGCTGGAATACAATCTGGGGCCGGGGCCCTCCCCTTTGGTACAGACTGCAATGCAATTTCCACCTCTTTCTTAGTAAAATGTAAACACATAGCTATGAGTGGCATAATTGCAGATTCGAGATTAACCTCTGCACTTGAGAACTGCGCTGAAAAATGGGCAATCCACTTGTCTGGCTCTATATGGTTATGAGGGACATCATTAGGAACACCACTTCCCCATCTCACCAGTTTCCAGAATTCATGTTTCTCCCTTGCGAGGCTTCAAACAGATTGCCCCAGTGCTGTTTATCCCACGCCTTTTGGCATAATACTGGATGCTGTTATAATCCAGCCTTGCTTTGACAATAGCAACCCTATCTTTTGATCTGATTGTGACTGCTAGTTTTAGAAGCAGTGACTAAGGCCAGTGTACCCAACTGTAAAGCAATACATCCCTGTTGGATACAATGGGCTACTTCTTTGACATCGACGTTTATCTTTGATCCTGCTCTTCAGACACAGGTGTTTTTACAGTATCAACATGTTCATCCTCCTCCGTTGTCGTCGCTTCCTTTGGATGAGTATAAATGTATTATTTATAATGATGGCTCGGCTCAATCGGCCATCGGTTCCAAACACTCTTATTCAGCGGATTGTGCTATTTTGGCTGGTACAATTGGGAATGGAGAATTTAAGTCTTCAATAGTGCCCACACAGGCACTTGGGAACAGTACAGCACAATTGGCGGAGCTGTGGGCTCTAGTTCTAGCTCTTGAGTTTGCTGATCCTAATGCAAAAACTCTTATTGTATGCGATTCTTACTACTGTGGTCAATCTTTTAATGACAACTTATTCTTTTGGTCTCAAAATCGCTATCAAGTCTATAAAGGCAGCACAATAAAGCATAAAATGCTTTGGGTTCGAGTGGTGGAACTTAAAGAACGTCTGCCACTCACACAGGTTATACATACTCTTGGCCGTCAGCATGTGGGAGCACATGCTGTTGGTAATTCTTTGGCTGACGAGGCAGCCAAATCTGCAGTAGCCACGTGTAACATTGCAGCAGTTACAAGGTCCATGACTAAGATAGAAAATGACATTCTGGCAGCTATAGCTGCTATAATGGATGGAAATGGTTATCCGCAGGGCTTCTCTTCAAAGTATTCTTATCATTTATCTCCTGAACAAGTTCCTTATACTACGAAACCATCTGTTGGGGATCGGCTGATTACCATAACGCAAATACAAGTATGTATTTCCAATCCGCCATTTGGCTGTGTATATCTTCGTCACTGGGGTACATTTGCTTCTGATACTGCATATAAATACATTTTTGTTGCAGTTGATTCGTGCACTAGATTCCTTTGGGCTTGGCCACAACACAGTGCTGATGCTCGAAATGTCATTAGAGATTTGCGTGTCTTTGTCAGGATGTTTGCCTGTGGTACCTTCCATTCAGACCAAGGTCCAGCATTTGCCTCTAAGGTGTACAAGGATGCAATGAAGTCGATGGGGGTGCTGGTGAAGTTTTCATCTCCATACAGGCCTGAGGGAAATTCTATAGTGGAGCGAATTAACTGTGACTTAAAACAATCTTTGACAGCTAGAGTCTTAGGTACTGACAGGAACTGGCTGGCCCATTCGTATGGAGTTCAATGTGCACTCAATAATCTCCCTAGAATATCTCTGAGTGGGCGGACCCCATATACGAGATGCTCTTTGGCATTAAAATGTTTGTGCCAGACCTTGATGGTCTAGACATTCTGGTGGCTGCCGCAACCTTTGATGTAGATAATTATTCTACTATGTAACAGGACCTACCAAAGACCTGTGACAGCTATGCAACTGAACATTTACCCTTTTCCAGTGATGCAGTACTGCTGATTCCAGTTGCGGGCTGGCTTCCCAAGATTGGAGATCTGGTATGAGAAAAGCAGGGGAACAAAAAAGAATTTGGTCCCTCTTATCGTACACCGGTTCCAGTACTTGGATTGAAGGGTACTCGTACAGTCATTTACCACCTTTACCTGGACACAAAGACAACAGACACATCTCAGTGGACAATGTCAAGCTACACCGTCTGGCTGATTCTGAATAGTGTAACACCTGCAGTTTCATGCAACCCTATCTCTTTGAATCCAGTAACTTCATCCTCTTCGACTAATCCCTGTATCACTGAGGGTGAGATGGAAACGACTGTTGATGGTCCGCCTGTTCTGCCTCCATCCTTTCCCAACGCAGAAGTCGCCTATACTTACCCTGCAGATGAGTCCCACAGTGAAATGCCGAACAGTCCTCGACAACATCAAGCTGCTGATGCCCTACCACCTTGAACATGGGTTCAAGGGTTTTTTTTGAAGAACGTCCGAGCTTCTCTTATGACTCATTCTCCTTGTCTTCCACTTTGAAACTTCCACCGACAAAATTAAGTATTTTCATCTCTTGGCTCAAAAAGACTTACCTGGTCCCCCCATGGACCGACATCTGGTTGGTACTTATCCTAATTTTCCTTTTCATGTCGATCGGATTTGTGACAGTATTATTCTTGCTCATCAATGGTCATTATTTGCCAGAACGCTCTGCTGTGAACTTGGTTGATGTAATTCTGGCCCCTCATACATTGGCTCATATCATGAAACGTGATCAAGTTCTTGTAAACATTTCAGCTTTTCCGATTGCAGATGGCATCATTTGGGATACAGTAACTTTCGAACTTCACGGCCCAACAGAAGTCCTCAAGATACCATACATGTTTCGCCTCTCCTTAGGAGATATGGTAACACAGGACATACATTATGATGATTGAGATGTGCAAGCAATACATTCATTGTTTTCTGATTTAAAGTAGTATGCTGCTTTTGATGCTGAAGATTTATATTTAAATTCTGCCAATTCTGCTGATTTATTCTGTTATCAACACTATGGGCATCATTTCTTGCATAAAACACACACATTAAGACCTGTTTTTATTTACACCCAATGGGAACATTGTCCTACTCCCTTGCAGGGGAGTTCTAAAACACTTAGAGATAACTTCACCTATTTCACAGATTATGACACGTCTAATCTGGAATCCTATTTTTTTAAATTGCATATGTGCTCTCGACCCACATTTATTCTGTCCCACACTAAATGGATCTATTCCAATTCATTTAGAACTGAACAGGCCACACAGGGTTATGATCACTGGAAAGATACCATTGATTTGAAATCAGTTTGGGGCACTAAGGCTTGGCAGGTGCAGGGAACTGAAGCTTTGAATTCCTCACAACAAATGCGCATGTGCGGGCGCCCGTGCATGCGCAGTTTTCAAGAAGAAGTTGCAATGGAGAAGGAGGGAAGCCCTGGGATGCCGCTGACAAGGTAAGGTGTTTTAAATTCTTATCTATAATGCTTTAATAGTGCGGGTGGGAGGCGGGCGGGAGGCCAACTCCGCTCTACCCCAAGTGTGAAGAGATTTGCCTGTTCCGCTACTTCGCAGAACGCGGGACAGGCAAAATTCTGCACATTCCGTGGGTGGATCGGAATGGTCCGCCCACCCCTCCTTATAGACCTTGTTTGGAAATGACACTTTTGATATCTCTGATGTTGACCCGTCCGGATGGTTGATGTGGCAAACCAATTCGAATGCAAGCCAACTGCGTTTTTACAATGTAATGCCTGGTTTCACACAGACTAGACCGGATCCTTTTTTTCCACATTCACATTCGGTCACCACATACACAGTGGGTAAATTGTGCCAACAATGATTAGAACATTCCACCTAGTCGTCAGTAAAACAACATCTGGCAATCTTGTAAAGGACATCGATTTGGCTGATTTTATCTTAGGTCCTAGGACTCCTACATCTAAGAGGCTAATTTATGCAGCATACAATGAAGTTTGGAAACTTTCGCAGACTGAGGCTGTGCTTCGTCTGTGCCAAATTGACAAAGCAAATTTAGAAAAAGTCCTTGCAGTGGTCGACAATAGTATCAATACACTGTCTTCAAGCATTTATACTTTGGATAATATTATTTAATCTGTTATTGATATTATTCACAATGATGTATCTGTGCTATATCATGGTCAAAATCAATTAAGATCAGTGATGCAGTTTGTACGGACGTTACACACTCTCAAAATAGAAAAAGTTCCTTGGGATTATTTGAATGCTTCTGCTTTGTTTTTACAATTTAATCTAACAGATAAACAGAGATTTATGTCCATGAAAGATGCTACATAAACCCTATTACACATTGAACGATCAGAACACTTGCCATTTTCTGTGGTGGAGACAGATTCAGGTGTGTGATAAATTCATGGGGTTATCTCTCTCCCATTTTCGTTATTTCATATTAAAACATGTATGACACTTTACCCAATAGACCGCTTTGAACCTCTGGGTAGTGCATTTCTCCGTGAATTATGGGCCCTACCTTTCACTTACAGATGTCACCGCAAGGATAAGGAAGTTTTCCTAACAGGGGAGGACTGCGATTCCAGGACATTCCCTGGTTTGTAAACATGTTAAATTGTACTGCACTTGTAATGTATCCGCACCTAATCTTGCTTGTTTTTTTAAAGGATATCCAGTCCCAGCAATAATTCCCGCTTTTACCGTGATTACTAATGGCAGTTATCTTATGTTGTAAACCACGACTGCAGTGGTTTACTGGCAGGAATCCTGTATATAGTAACAGTTTCAAAATTAGCTACTTGTTGTAGCAATGTGCTTTTTCCGCCCCCACATGAGAAAGTAGATAGTTCCATTTGGCCTTCCATTCTGACTTTGAAAACAGATTTCAACAAATTAAGCAGACTCAAAGCGCTATTGTTCCAACAAGAAGTGTCTCTCACTTCAGCCTGAGAGACCTTCGAATTGCAGATGTCTAGAAAGTCTAGCGAGATTTTAGTCACTACTGAACACGAACCTCCCACTTTATTTTGGGGAGCATATACATCAAATATTTATTGCATCTGACACAAAAGGCCTTGCTCATATTTTTAAACATGTGGGATCCGGCCTTGTTACTTTTCAAACGATATTTGGAGTAATACCGGCTTTTATTCATTCTATTTTTTCCAGCATCTTCGGAGGGTTCCCTTTATTACTGGCGCTAGTTGGTGGAATCCTGATTCTTCTGCTCCTGTTGCGCAATGGCTGCTCATCTTGTAGTAATGCACAGACCTGTCAATTGCAACTGTACCATGACCGAATGCAACAACTTTTTGGATGCTTGCCATTAGCAACGCTTAGAGTGAGTTATGGACTAACTTTTTGCTTTGCCTACTTCACTAGCATGCAACCTGTTTTCTACTGTTAGCGATGCCCCTTCTATTGGGTTTTGGATTTATGCCTCTCTAATACATCGTTTTCAGACCCGGATTATGACCAGTTAATGGGTCCCTTTGTGGTCCATGAGCAAGCCTGTTCTGGGAATGGCCTTATGGTGCGTGCAGCTGCACTTGGAGTCTTGGCTGCATGGAATATCTGTGAGGCTGCGCAGAACCTCATGCAACTGAGTTTCATCGAATATTACGCAAGTTGCCCGGAAATGCTCTTCGAAGCATCGGATTACGAGGAGCATGTTTGTTTCTTTGGCCTGCTTGATTGGATGGCCCTTTTTTATACTAATGATATGGATGACCTTTTGAAACAAATGTCATTCTTAGGTTACATACTTTGATGGATTTGCCACCTCCTCCTTTTTATTCCTATTTGTCATGAAACTACAAACTTTTAAACAAACATACACATTTTTATTTTTTTATTTCTCAAATTTTTCTAATTTGGTTTTTTAAGTGCTTCTGAACTCTGCTTTGCTTTTGAATTCTGTTTTGGTCTTTTGTCTACATACTATGACCTTACCAGGAGGAGGGTGTTATATGGTCATTAGGGTAATTGTCAACATTGCTAAGTTAGCCTGAGCTCTGCAGCCATGATGTTGCTTTTGTACACATTACCACATGACTTTATTTTGCAAGACTCTGCTTATGCCTTTCACATGCGAACTGTCTGCTTTCCGCGTTCTCTGATAGTTCCTGGAGTTTAGTCTGAACATGATGTGCAAGGTCGATAAAAAATGCCCCTTGTTATTCTGTTTTTGTCAGACCCTAGCACCTAGACAGAACATGCTAACAGCTGCACTGCTGGAAACTTGTGCTTTAATATAACAGGGATGCATGTTGTTCAAATACACACTTGGAGAGAGACTTTTCCAGGAAGAAGAGCAATGCAGTTCCTATGATGTCAAACGTCCATCTACGCACTAAGGTATGGGGTCTGCTGAAAAATCCCAGAGATCTTCCTTTATATAATAAACTTCACCTTACCAAGGGGAGGGTGATTAGGCCTTATAGTCCTTTTTCCACTGACTATGTATGATGACATCCCCCTTTATATTCTATAGAATTGTAGCAATGCGAACGGTGTTAGGTTTGTGCATTTCGATGCTAGCAGTGGCCCGTATACTGCATTATAGAGCACAATAGTTAAAATAAATATTTTGAACTATAATAGTGACTCTGACAATTCTTATAGTGGACAAGTACGAGTGAGTGAGTGAAAGGGTATGTCTTGCTACCGCAATTCCTGAGAGAGTCGGGAGTGTTGTCTGTTGGGTTGTCTAATCATTTGTAGCTTCGTGATTATGTAAGAGAACGAATGAGACACTATAGCTATTCGGTTTTGGTATTTTGGGTACTAAGGTGGTAGGAAGGTATAATCCCTATACACTGAGGTCCTGTTCTCCTGTGCATAGTTTTGTGTATATGCAGAATACCAGCAACACTCCACTCGCATGTTTTGAGACATGAATCAACCTGGCCATTGCAGGTAATATATATTAGGGAGAGTATATTATTTTCAGCTTTTATCCAGATATCATTACAATTGTTTTACAACCAGTTGTCTGTACTTTTTCTTTTCATCTTCCAGTTCCTCCTCTTATAGTACATGAAACTCACTCAATCCTACTGGATTCACCAAAAAACAGATCACATTCATAGATTAATCAATTCCAGTTTTACATTGTTCCCATTCTTTTGAATTGATTGTTACAGTTTCAAGTGTGCCATACCTAGCAACCTCATCTGTGTAATGGTTGCCCATGGAGACAAGATCATCACCACTCTTATGAGCAACACACTTTACAAAGAAATTGAGTGTACTCTGTACTCTGCATGAGCGGCTGTCCGATCTTCAGACTTGGCAAACAGATCCCGCTGTAATAACGCTCAACTAGTGAGCGGGAGGTCGAAGAGGGTTTTTTCCTCTCACCCCTCTGTACTTTG
This sequence comes from Lissotriton helveticus, assembly GCF_964261635.1. Taxonomy (NCBI): domain Eukaryota; kingdom Metazoa; phylum Chordata; class Amphibia; order Caudata; family Salamandridae; genus Lissotriton; species Lissotriton helveticus. The sequence goes on from NC_136063.1 coordinate 974,667,974, forward strand.
TGTGTTTTGGCATCAAATATTGACAAGCATCCCACAGGACTCTCCATACTTTTGATTCTCTGCACCGTTGGTATATCTATATACCCAGGGAATCTCTATTGTTGCTCTGGCCTGGAGCGGCAGAGGGGCAGCACCAAATCAGTTCACCTCGAAGGTCTTGCATTGCCGGTCCGACTGGATCATGTCCCACTTAAAGTTTTCCATTGTTAATGGACTTGTTTACCACTTAACTTTGTTTCTAATTCTGTTGGGGATTTGTTATTCTTCACTCCTTCACACTACCCAGACCGACCTACACCACACATGAGCAAGGACATAAATGCCCCACCATGCCAGGCTTTGCTTTCCCTGAATCAAGAGTGTTGCACTGGGAGGTGATGACACTACTTCAAGAGACATGTCTCCTTCCCAAGGATGAATATAGAAAATTAAATCTGTCTGGTTCCCATGCCAGGTGTGGTCCTCTGGGCCTGCAGTGACAGGGTTGCAATCCTTTTGTCTGGTGTTTTCTTCGGCGATGTCCTGGGAAAGGTGGCTAAGATTAAAGGTTGGATGCTCGCATACCGTATACAAGTGGGTCAACTGCCTTTCACACTTTACTGCCTATAAGCGCCCAATGACCAGCAGGTAAATTTCATTATAGGAACCCTGACGTCCATTTTGCAACTCCTTGACATGGCCATCATAGTTTCGACCTGAACCTTGTCATGAATATGGACTTAGACAGATCTGGCCAGCGTTTCGTTTTAGACTGGGTCCTTGCCACGTCAGGAACTACGGTGGTAGAATGATTGTGGTTTAGGAGACATTTGGTGGTACTTCCACCCTATTACCAATTATTTCACATAATACTCTGCAGCCCATAAAACATATGCCTGCATTTATTACTATCTAGTCACCCCCGCAATACAAGCACTTGTATAAGATGTGTTCCTCACCTTTATGTCCCTATCCGATCATGCCCCCTTCAGAATGGCTATTATGGTAAACCAGGGTGATGTCCGACCTTATCACTGGAGACTCTGAGATGCCCTTCTCCTGTCTGAGACCATGGTCACTGCTATCCGCAATGTGATTGCTGACTTCCTCCGGAAAAAGGACATGGGGAGATGTCTGTGGCCTCACTCTGGGAAGCACTAAAACTGGTAGCCAGAAGCAAATTGATAGCTATCTCAGCAGCAACAGATAATCGCCACCAGAGAAAGAAGCATTTAGGCTTTGAGATAAAGATCCTAGAATTAGAAGCCATGCACAAACACACCGGAGCCTCAAAGGTGTGTTGGGATCCAGAGAAGGCTTGCGTACAACTCAAGTGCCTACAACTCAACAGGGCAGAGTACCAATGTCACATCTTAAGCATAAAGGTTACTTGGGGAGCAGCCACTGTGGGCAGATGTTGGCCCATCACCTCCAAGCTAGAACACATAGGGAATCTGTCAAAATATTACATAACAATGATGGTACCGAGATCTGTGGGTATAAACAAATCACAAATGTATTTCAGGACTTTTACAAAGCACTTTACAAGGCTCAAGAAAGTCCTGTGAACGGTATTCCGTTATACCTTGAGGCATCCCCGGTGACCTCCCTCACTTCATCTAACTCTGACTGCCTGGAGAATTCCATTAGGATTGAGGAGGTGATCCTGGCCATTGCCAGATTGAAGCCATTAAAGGGGCTTGGGGCTGATGGCTATTCCTCCCAATTCTACAAAATATTCTGCCATGCCTTACTTAGCCCCACTGTTTTCCTGGCTTCGTAATTTATTCTCAGATACCGGGACCATCACTGAACATCATTCTCGAGGCGTCAATAACTATTATTCCTAAGCTAGGTGAAGATACCACATTATGCGGTTTGTATAGACCTATCTCGATTCTTAGCATTGATGCCAAGTTGTTGACAAGTATCTGTGCCCATCGCCTTAATCCTCTTATGCCTAACCTAGTTAATCCTGATCAAGCTGGTTTCATCCGCATTCACCAATGTGTATACTCCACCTTATGGATAAGATTTTCCGGTCCCCGAAGGAGGCACTTCTCCTTCCAACCGATGCCGAAAAGCCATTTGACACAATACATTAGTACTATGTCTTTGTGACCTTGAAACAATTTAGCTTTGGGTACAGATTTAGGTACTGAGTCCTAAGCGTTTATAGTCCCCGCTTTCGTTGGTGAGGGTAAACGGTGTGTCGTCTCAACCCTCTCCCATTCTGACGGGCATGCAAAAGGGATGGCCGCTATTACCTCTGTCATTTGATTGATACATAGAGTGTCTCACCCAATGATTAAGAGCGGTCCCCACCATTGCAGGCATACCTTTCAAAGGGAACCAACATATCATTAGGCTCTATCCTGCAATATTATTATTGCCCTCACCAAGCCCCTCTCATCCCTTCCCCCTGGAAGTTTCCTGGTTCAAAGCCAACATACAAAAATCTCAATTATTTTGAACCTCCCACTTACTCCACCACATGAAACCTATCTCTGCTCTGTGTTCCCCGATATCTGGGCAAAAAAGTCACTATAATACCTGGGAATTTGGTTGGCTTGAGCAATAGCACAGGCAGTAGCACTGAACTTCACTGCTCTTTCCTTGCAGGTCCAATCTGACCTGGCTAACTGGTGACGACTACAACTGTCCTGGTAGGGTAGGATAGCTGCTCCCAAAATGACTATTCTCCCCTGCATCTTGTATGTCTTTCAACCTCTGTGCCTGACACCACCAAAACCCACCTTTTGTTCACATTGTGTCCCTTGACGATGCCTTTGCCCATTGGCTCGATGCCTTTGCCCATAGGATTCGTGTGAACGCGAGTTGGTACGGAGATCGATTGGGCGAGTCTGAGCTAGCAGCAGAGCGGTCACGGAGCAGCCGCAGGAGAGAGCGTGCGACCCCCGGCACTCCCCCCCGGCGTTCCAGAGAGAGAGCACGGGCTGCAGTGGTTTGCGGCGGCGGCCAGAGACCAGGGATCTGAGAGCCCCTCCGAGCCCCTCCGTCCGAGCGCTGGGAGCAGAGATGGAGAGTTGGGACACTAAGGGGAAGTCTCTTCCGCATCCGCCAGCATCCGTCAGAAAGCACCAGTGTAATACCTGCGACACCCGTGAGGTCGGCTGCAGTAGGTCTGGAATTGTCTCTTAGTCTCTTATTCGCTTCACCATAAACGCGCCCGCTGGCCTGCAAAACTTGTCCCAAAGCCCCCATTTTGTTTGCCAAAAGGAGTGTACAGAGCCTCCGAGGTGCTTTGGTGGAGTACACCGCCCCCCCCCCCCCCCATGAGGCAACTGAGGCAGAGAAGATGGATCAATTTGAACTGTCAATCAGGGCCAACAAAGTGGAGGGAACAGTACGTCCTAGTGCACAAGTGTACAAGTGGGCAGGAACCATTAGGAAGCAGCCCTCAATTAAACTAACCAAACTAGTGCTGCAATCTGCTGCCTACAAAATTGTGTGAGCCAAACCTTAAGACTTTGCCCCTACCTGGTGCCTGGTGGGGTGAGCACAAGGAGGAGGGTATTGCCCACGGCCTATGACTGCATAGTGCCACAGGCTGAGCCGGATTGAGCTGGGTGGAGTTAGGTTGAGCTGGGTTGAGCTGGGTAGAGCTTTGCAAGAAGGTCCTTGCCTCCTTGCTCCCTGCTCCGCCCCCCTGGTACAGTGCAGCATGAGGTCAGGTCGCGTCCGAGGAGGATGTCCAACAATTAAAGGAGGAATAAAAAAGCCCAAACGAACCACCGAGATGCTAGAAGGGACCAGGGAAGAACCACCATCTTAAACCAGTTTAGCAGCACAGAGTGACTGCTCCTTAATTGAAATAACAACAGAAATAGCTGACACAAACATTTTAAAGAGCAAGCATCCAGCAAAAATAGAAAAAAATAACAAAACAAAAACCTGCCAAACTTCGTTCCAACCATAAATTTACACTAAATTCTGCTTTTTAAAAAATGCAGGGGACACCTTACTTTCAAACACCAGAGAAGTGCCGGCAGTGGCATAACGAAACTTGAGGGGGCCCCCCTGCAAAGCACATGGAGCCCCCCCCTCCCCGGCGGCCCGGCTACCACCTTCCCACTTTGCACTACCACCCAGAATTCTAGTATATTTTGATTTGAAACCTCCAACATTTAAATGAAATGCCTCTATATTGTCTTTTTCTAAGTTCTAACGAGAAAGTGGGAAACCCTCTTAACATACATGCTATGCCATTTGTAACAATACTGTGAAAAGCAGATTATTTAACTGAGGCAGCAATCAGAACAATGCCAAGGAGTGATCCTATTGTCTCAGGAACTGCCTATGGCTGAAGAACAAAGAACAACTATGAAGTTTCTGAAATAGCATTGACTATACCATGAAACTTTGAAAGACAAACCCAAACATGCAATTCCATGAAAGCTATACTGGCAATTTACATGAGAAGTACACAAGATATAACTCAGTATCCTGCAAAAGTCAAGACAAATAGACTGGTGAATTATCTGCATGCCACACACTGTCAAGGGTTGTGCATGATAATAACGTGAACTGACGAAGCAATGTCAATCAATAATCTGTTGATCCTGCAACAAACATCCAGGCTTATGATTAGGGTTGCCAGCTCATTATTTTGATGCCCCATACAAGCAGGACAAAAATAAGCATTCACCTAAAGACATATTTTCAGCACTTATCTGTGCATACTTCGAACAGAAAATATAAATAGCAAACACTTTTAATTGTGTTCTAGGGCTTCCTGAATGATCCATGACTGATAATTAAAGGGAACAAAGATAGAAAGTCACATTACAAATGAATACATACTTTTTTATTTATAACGCTTTTTAGTGCCAAGAAAAGGTCTTTCCAGGCTCTTTAAACACATGGCAAGCATTTTTCTTTTGGTAACCCTACTTTATATTCCTTTACATGAAATGCATTCTCACACTACAGCAATAAATGTAAATTTCAAGTGTAAGGAATAGGCAGAGTGGGGGACCTCTTTTTTTAGTCACAGCATGCCTAGGCTTTCGGGTGTCAACCTGCCTCACGCCCATGGTTTGTGATGCGTGTGTTCTCTAGTCATGCCTTACTGGCCTATGCTCTCCTATTCCCACCTACCTGCACTCGTTGTTGTGGCTACCCTGGTTGTACAGATATTGTATCTTTCATTGTCATCCACAGCATTACCCTACATATGTCCCAGAAATCAACATGTCTATCTCTATCTCTCTCCCCCCCTCTCGCTCCCCCCTGCCCCTCTCTTTCTCTCTGTCTCTTCCCCCCTTTCTCTCCCTCTCTCTCCCTGCTCCTACTATCATGGTGTCACCTTGCCTGTGTTACCCCACATTACTCTGGATTGCTCGCTGGCCTGAATGTCTGCATGTCGAAGCCCCCTGTTCTCACCACATTAAATGCCGTCCTTACCAATGGATTGCGGAGTCTTACAGTCTCCCAAAGCAACTTCCTGTACTTTACTGCCTCCGGTTATAAAGGTACATATTGTCTCAGCGACTCCTGTTGTCATCCAGCGTGCCCTTAAGTGTTCATACATTGGCGACTCACTGGGACAGAACGTAAGCCTGGCACCATAACAAAAGTCACCCTCATTAGCAAATTAGACAGCTAAAAGAGTGGCCTATTTGCAAATAGGGGTCATTTTTAACATGCTATATATGTGATTTCAACGTATGGTAGACTGCATGAACTTATGCTTGGTGCAGTGCAAAGCTTGTGGTAATACAATGGATATCAACAGTAAAACCCATCATACCAGATTCAACAGGCCGACAAACAGCTTAAAAATCAGCACACTCTCTGAGGTGTCACATCTAATCTTTTGGGGACAGTACTAGCAGTGGGAGAGGCAAGGACAAAGAAAGCTCTTAGCTGAAGGCTGCCACTTCACATGCTGCAGGTGTTTAGAAAGGAATGTACGACTGTGTTTATTTGAGGATAATTCAGGCAAGGTTTGTTCTATTATCCAAAAATCCCCAGTAAAGCCCAGAGCACCAGACCATACAGGTTAAAATAAGTCACTTAACACACTGACCTGCAAACCTACCCCACAGGACTATCCTGTACAGGTGGCAGGTCGGGATCTGAAAAAGCAAGCTTCCACCCATATGCTCTATATATGTTATATAACTTAGGTATGAGAAATGTCGACTCTGCATTTAAGCTTGCTCTGGCAGGGTTTATATAGCAGAGAAATAAGCAAGAAAACACAATGCACAAGACCCTACATGCCCACAAACAGCCAAAACAAATCATCCCACACTGTGACCTGTCACACATAGCCTTTGGGGACGGACATTATCGGCAGGGGGTGAGGCAAGACAAAAAGATAGCTGCCTTCTGCCACTTCATACACGTTAAAGGTGCTTTCACTTTTCGGTAATCACGCCATGTATTTGAGCTTGCTTCAGGCTTTGCTGTAAGATAGTGGAAATCATCATTAAAACTCAGCACAAAAGACCCATTAGGCTTATTTACAGCCAAAATGAACCAGCCCACACACTGACCTCCACAGCTACCCTTGGGGACTCTAATGCACCGGCGGTGGGTGCAGCAATGAAAGGGGAAGCTGTTGTCCACTGGCTCAATATAAGGGGCCAATCAACACACTGCATGCAATCAGCTATTTTTTTCAACACACAAGGCGCTGATAGGCCAGGTGGTATGCCTGAGGGGTAAGCTGGTCATGGCTTGTAAATCCAAGGGTCAGCGATCTTCGCCAGTAACTATAAAGTCAGTGCATTGGCCGATCAGATGTAAGTAAAGGCCAAAGTATCTTTCAGATAGCAGACTGGCAGACCGCACAGAGTGAACTTATTAGCACCATCACATCCCTGCAGCCTCGGAAGCAGAGGGCTATAAGTCATCAAGGGAAGATGGGGAAGGTGAAGGTCGGAATAATGAAACAATTGTCTGCTCAAGTCTGGGGCTCTTTTTAAATTATGTGGTGTTGTCTAGTGAAGAGCTGCACAATTTCAATGCCTGTTTAATTTGTTTCTCTAAAGAAAATTTATTGTTTTTACATTAGCGCAAGTGATGGGTAGTCAGTGTTTGTGAAGCATGAAGGCTCAGAATTTATTTATATAGAATAAAATAGATCATAATACATCCTGGAGGCAGCAATCATTCATTGTTGTTGGGGCACTTTTCACACACAAACATTTCCTGGTGTTACTTAGACGTACCTTAGGGGGATTAGCCCAAGCACCCTTAGATTTTGATCCAAAGCTGATCTACTATGATAGCCAGACAGGGCTTTGTGTCAAGAAAAATAAACCTCCCTTAAGCAAGGGCTAACAAGGAGAAATGTTTTCATTTCCCCAACAAATCAACTCATTGTATGTTTGTTGCACTGTACAGCATGCATAACTTTGTGGAATTGGTCAGATTTCGTCTAGGCTTAGGATTTTTGTACTAAAAGGGGAAGACCAACACACCTTTGTATCATGGTGCAAATGTTGTATGTGGTGCTAGGGCTGTTTGTGCCTCAGGCAGGCGTGGTAAGCAGCAGCAAGCCATTTTTATAAATATGTCTCCACCCTGCTTTTCCCCCTTATGTAACTCGGTGCAGCAACTTGGGTTTCAGGCAATGATAGTGGCATAACAAAGGCCTACCCAGCTCCCACAATGCGGGGGCCCGAGCTCCAGAGCCCCCCCTCAGCACAGTAACCTGGCCTGAAAGCTCTTGATTGTGTACGGAGGGGGGGCCTACATGTACTGTGCAGCAGGTAGGCCCCCTCAAGTTTCATGATACCACTGGTCGATGATACACACCCTCGTTGCCACAATCAACAATTTACAGCAGTCTCGTGCTCTGCCAACCAGCCCGCAGAGCCCTTCATGTCCTAAAGGACAGCAGAATTTTTAAACTAGCATCGACGTATTTCCGGAGCTCTATTAACGTTCCTCAAACCTAACACATTATATTCCTTCCACTGCGGCGGCACATATGCATGGCTCTCCCACTGTACCCTATTCCTATAGTAAAGCAATCTTGTTCTTTATTACATAAATCACAAAAATAACCCTGGTCACCGTACCTCAATCCTATAGAAATACCAGATACATAAATACATACAGGTCTGTATTCTGCTAGGTGTTTAACCGCATACCCGCGAGCAGTTTTCCCGCTGTGCGCGGCGGTTTTTAAAAAGCCACGTTACATGACGAGCTCAGCTCGTCATGAGCGTACGAGCATCGTAACGCATGAGCGCGGAAGGGGTTAAATGGACTGTACAGCCAAAAGGTGAAACATAGTATTATACAATCGCAAAATAAATATTGTGTTTGCACCAATATCTGCTTCCTGGATAAAAGTAACCTCTTAAGTAGAGATGGGAGACATTCGGAGTGAAGTTACTGTGCCCTGCATTTTGAACTAGGTACAGTCCAGTTAGTGATTTCAAGCCAAGTGCCCCTATAGTAGAAATATATCTCTAAACCAAACCTACTTAACGTAATAAACACAACAGAAGGAACACAAAGAAAACGTGACTCTAGGAATTTTCACTGCTTGTGCTTCTTGAGCCCTTCCGACAAAAGGCTGCTGAATTGCTAAAGTTAGAAGCAACCCTAAATGTCAACTGTGTTGAAAGCGTCACTGGAATCCTTGTTACCGTACTTAGCATGTTGGTGACTGTATGTCAATGACCATCAATGACCTAAAACCAAACTTAATAAAATGTAAACGCTGTCCCACATGAACATACTTACAAACTCATCTGCCCACCTAGAAATTATTTTATTTTCCCAAATGCGAACAGTCGCACACTTATACATCGTCCAAAATTGTTTCCGAGGAAAAACTTTCTACAAACTCCATGTAACAAATTGTCACTATCAAGCTGCAAACTAGCACGAAAAAACGGATTCACTCAGACCTCCCTGAAACATTATGGCTTCCTCCAATTGATTACAACTGCTGTAATTTTATTCTAAGAAAGGTGGAGTGTCTTGACCTTGGTCCACATTTGAATATTTCACAGATAATTTAAGGGCTGGTTAAAAGATGTTATCAATTGCTATTTATGCCCCATAACTCCTCACTGCGCATGGAGAATGGGTATTGGAAGAGTTCTTAGTAATGATGTGTTTGGGAGCTCTAAGTGGATATGTAAAAACTGGTTTAGTGATGGATTTGTGGCTGTCTCATCTTAAACCTGACTAGGACACAAACTGTAGTTTGAGCCCAAAGCAGGATCACGAGTACTGAGGATTTAACACACACACACAAGTTGCCTTGAACAATGTTTTCTTTGAAGAAAGAGGTTGGAAAGAAGTAACATTGGAGAGACCAGGTGTAAAGTCTGATGCTGCTTGCTGCTAGTAAGCCTACTTACGTCATTAAACTATTTGAAAGCAACAAACGTGCATAACTTAAACTATATTATTACAAATTAATTACTTAGCTATCTGACAGATAACCAAAATCCTGATATGTCAATTCAGGAGTTATAGTTCTGCATTATATGGAAAAACACCAATGGCTTTAGTTCCAATGCTTAATTTGAGCCTGCGGTTGCCGGTGGCGGCCACCGGCACTGAATTTTCCTCCATTTTTTTTTCTTGAGAACAAGAGCGGGGAATACACACTAAGAGGAAAGGAGGAGCAAGAGAAAGAGGGAAAACTGTCACAAAGGGAGAAAGCAGGAACTCACAAGAGTGAGATAAAGGGGCATGGTGTGTCCTGTACTGGTATAGAGAGTTCTGGATGGATTCAAGACTACACAGCCTTGATATGCTCAAATTAAGCACTGCATAGTTGTTAATGTTTTTTTTAATCCATAAACCAAAGGAGAAACCAATATCACTGATGCTGTTTCAAATAATCTGCATTCTAGCAATTAAAAGAGCATACAAGGTTATCTGTGAAAGAAAGTTAAGGTCAGCTTTTCCTCCAGTACAAAAAGTAGTGCAGAATGGCTTACTTATCTCGATCTTACATTTTGAGCATGAAACTTAAAGCCTCAGTCACTGTACCCAACAATGAAAAATATTGTCGCATAAAGCCAACATATAAATGAGCGAGGTTTCATTCAATCCATATTTTGGCCAACATTTCATTTGACCAGTTACCTTAGTCCGAGCCGAGGATCTGGATAAAATTAAGTTGAAAGAGATGCCTCGCTCACCTCACAAGTCATTCCAGTCCTGAGTCCCGCGCACTTTCGATTGTGCTGCGGCTGTGCAATGGGCATAGCGCATGACAATGGCATTGTGCCCCACCCTGAAGACCGCGCACTCGCGTAGGCGCGGAGACAACTGCACGCCGCCGAGCACAATTTTAATTATGAGGGGCCCGCCGTCCGGGCATGCGCAGTGTGCACCACTATTACTAACCAACCAATTAAGAGGCCAGCAGCCAGGGCGTGCGGCGTTCGCACGGGGCGCAAACGGCACCATTTAATTAAGAAGACGCTGCTGGCCGTGACGTGCGCGGCATTCAATTTATGGGGAGGCCGCCGTGCGAAACTGTGCGCACCATTCAATTCATGATTGAACTTCAATCATGAATTAAATGGTGTGCGCCCGGGATAGACTTGAGGCTTCCTTGCTGGCTCTGCCGAGAGAGGGGGCCCCTGGAGCGCCTGGGCCCCCCGCACCGCGGGGGCTGCAGGAGCCTGTGTTACGCCCCTGAGTGCCAGGCCTACAATCACCTCTCCAGCCATTTCATACATTACAGTTTACCGGTGCACAGAGAAACACCAACAGTAAGGAAAGTCCTTGCTCAACAGCCAGCAGCTTACCGCAAAGAACATCAACTCCACAATGCAATAAAAATTTGATGGCTCAGGACTCTGGAACCATCAGTAAAAAAGTTGTAATAGACGCCAAATTAATTCAAGTACACAGGTACAGCGATGTACAAGAGATATCTGTAGACCATCTAGAAAAAAGTAAAACTGACATTATCGCTACTGTGGGGGTCAGTGGATCAACTTGCAGGAAAAAGATAACCAGCAACTGCATTGCAATGGACACCCAATGACTGGTGAACAGAGAAACCAAGAGGCAGTAAAGCACCCTAGGAAGACAAAATATAAGCAAATGAGCGCAGGGGAGTGTCAGAAAGAAAAAGATCTCTCTTTGGCAGCTCCATTAACATCACCAATTGAATAAGGGACTGACCATAATATGCCATCTATGTCGGGTGAAAAGAAAGATAAAGAAGACAGGTCAAAAACTCACTCTTCAAAGGTGATAGATATATCTTCATACCCGGGAAAGGAAGATTGGGAAGATCTCATAGCCGCCTTACTCACAAGATAAGAGCAGGAGTGGGCTTACTGACAACTCGCCGATCATGACAATTGTAGACAACCGGGGACACCAGGTGGAGGGGGCGTTTAAAGGAGATCAAAATGTTACAATAAATTCAGGAAGTCAAGAGGAAGCATCAAACCATACAAAGTATGAGAGTGCTTGGCCAAATTAGTTAAAGAAAATGCAACCCCTGGTAGGGGCCCTCCATTATCAATCAGACAGGATTGACACTCAACTAACGTTACTAGACACTTTGCCCGACTTTGTGGTCGCCATCGACGGGAAGTTGGGTACATTAAATATGCTTCTACAAAACAAGTTTGACCAGTCGCAAAATGAGCAGCAGATGTAGATGTGGCCCAATTATTGACAAACTGTCTTCACTTCCAGCAATGCTGAGCGACCGGTGCACACACCTCAAAGGGCCTCAACAATGCCTACCAAACCAACCTCTTAATGGGCTTTTGGAAAAAGAAACAAACGATTTAAAAAACATCGAAATATTGGAAATCAACAAGGATATCCTATAACTAAAGACACCATGGCTGTTACGACCAAAAGAACAGAGGCCAGGGAATCCGAAACATTAGGTGCCCAAACATCAGAAACCTCAGTGGAAGTTAAAGCAGACAAACAAATGAATGCAAAACAACGGCGAGCAAAAAAACGTAAAGGCAGAAATCAAAAAACAAAATCAAACCATGAAGGATTTACGGTATAGAGTCAAAATATCGAGTTCATAATATCGACTAGACACAATATTGAGTTAAAAATATAGTATGGACATAATATCAACTAGACATAATATAGACAACAAAAATATCGACTAGAAAAAAATAATATCGAATAGAATGGACATAATATCGAATCAAAAATATAGAATGGACATAATATCAACTAGACATAATATAGACAACAAAAATATCGAATTTAAGGTAAGTTAATATTATTTTTAATTGTTTGTGTAATATAATTCTGTAGCGGGTTGTGGGTTTATAGGGGAATAGGGTGGAAAGTAATTTAATTATAATTAATTAAACATGTTAATTTATTTATTGATATTTATTGAGAAATAATTGTTAATTAATTGGTAATTAATTAAAATATAATTGGTAATTAATTATAATTGATAAATATTTTAATTTTAGTAATTTATTTTCTGTAGCGGGTTGTGGGTTTATAGGGGAATAGGGTGGGAAGTAATTTAAATATAATTAATTAAATTTGTTAATTTATTTGATATTTATTTAGAAATAATTGTTAATTAATTAAAATATAATTGGTAATTCAAATTAATAGATTAATTTTAAAATTGTAAATTAGTTTATTGTTAATAGGTAATTAATTAGTAGGTAATTTTTATAATTAAATAATTTTAATTTGTATTTATAAATAATTATTTAATATATTTTATACAATTGTTAAATATTTTAAGTAATTTGTAATTGGTATTACTATTTATTTTATTTATATTTATATATGAAGTATTTACTTTCCCTACTATTGCACTCTCTGGAGTGGGAATAGTAATTTTTACCTCTACGCTATCCAACGCTTTCCCTACTGTTACACTCTCTGGAGTTGGAATAGTAATTTTTACCCCTACGCTATCCAATGCTTTCTCTACTGTTGCACTCGCTGGAGTGGGAATAGTAATTTTTACCCCTACGCTATCCAACGCTTTCCCTACTGTTGCACTCTCTGGAGTTGGAATAGTAATTTTAACCCCTACGCTATCCACCGCTTTCCCTACTGTTGCACTCTCTGGAGTGGGAATAGTAATTTTAACCCCTACGCTATCCAACGCTTTCCCTACTGTTGCTCTCTCTGGAGTTGGAATAGTAATTTTAACCCCTAAGCTATCCAACGGTTTCCCTACTGTTGCACTCTCTGGAGTGGGAATAGTAATTTTTACCTCTACGCTATCCAACGCTTTCCCTACTGTTACACTCTCTGGAGTTGGAATAGTAATTTTTACCCCTACGCTATCCAACGCTTTCCCTACTGTTGCACTCGCTGGAGTGGGAATAGTAATTTTTACCCCTACGCTATCCAACGGTTTCCCTACTGTTGCACTCTCTGGAGTTGGAATAGTAATTTTAACCCCTACCCTATCCAACGCTTTCCCTACTGTTGCACGCTCTGGAGTGGGAATAGTAATTTTTACCCCTACGCTATCCAACGCTTTCCCTACTGTTGCACTCTCTGGAGTTGGAATAGTAATTTTTACCCCTACGCTATTCAACGCTTTCCCTACTGTTGCACTCTCTGGAGTTGGAATAGTAATTGTTACCCCTACGCTATCCAATGCTTTCTCTACTGTTGCACTCGCTGGAGTGGGAATAGTAATTTTTACCCCTACGCTATCCAACGCTTTCCCTACTGTTGCACTCTCTGGAGTTGGAATAGTAATTTTAACCCCTACGCTATCCACCGCTTTCCCTACTGTTGCACTCTCTGGAGTGGGAATAGTAATTTTAACCCCTACGCTATCCAACTCTTTCCCTACTGTTGCACTCTCTGGAGTGGGAATAGTAACTTTAACCCCTACACTATCCAACGTTTTCCCTACTGTTGCACTCTCTGGAGTGGGAATAGTAATTTTAACCCCTACGCTATCCAACTCTTTCCCTACTGTTGCACTCTCTGGAGTTGGAATAGTAATTTTAACCCCTACCCTATCCAACGCTTTTCCTACTGTTGCACTCTTTGGAGTGGGAATAGTAATTTTTACCCCTACGCTATCCAACGTTTTCCATACTGTTGCACTCTCTGGAATGGGAATAGTAAATTTTACCCCTACGCTATCCAACGCTTTCCCTACTGTTGCACTTGCTGGAGTGGGTATAGTAATTATTACCCCTACGCTATCCAACGTTTTCCCTACTGTTGCACTCACTGGAGTGGGAATAGTAATTATTACCCCTACGTTATCCAACTCTTTCCCTACTGTTGCACTCTCTGGAGTGGGAATAGTAATTTTAACCCCTACGCTATTTTCCCTACTGTTGCACTCTCTGGAGTGGGAATAGTAATTTTTACCCCTACGCTATCCAACGCTTTCCCTACTGTTGCACTCTCTGGAGTGGGAATAGTAATTTTTACCCCTACGCTATCCAACGCTTTCCCTTCTGTTGCACTCACTGGAGTCGTTACAGTACATTTAAACCTCTTGCTATCCTATGGTAAAAATATTGTATATGTTTTGTTAATAATATGTATATATATATATATATATATATATATGCATTCAAAATAAATTACTATTTTTAAAGTTATATTAATTTTTTTAATGTAATGTTTATTTAAGTATTTTAAATAAGTTAAAATTAATTTTATTTATTATTATATTACTTTTAAATTACTTTTAAGACATTTTAAAAAAACGATATTTTGACAGTCTATATTTTTTACACTCGATATTTTGGAGTCGATATTTTTGTACTTACCTGTTTGAAGATAGGAAGTCGATATTTTGTCAGTCGATATTTTTACCTCGATATTTTGACATCTCGATATTTTGACTCTCGATATTATGTCAGTGATCCAGAATTTACTTGTCTCTCTGGGAGGTTCTTACCATTAGCACCATTAGTACAAAGCATTCATAAGTCTGAGAGTGACACTAGTTTAGTCTGGACTTCTGTTGAAGATATAGTTGAGGCTATAGCAAAAAATTAGATCGACAGCAGAATGACGGGTACAACTGAGAAAATGCATATACTTGGTAATACCATGAGTAAAGACTTAGAAGCCCCAGATCGAGATAGGCCCAGTATATGTCTCCAACCATCCATAGAGGAAAAAGCATCTCCCGACCCTGATCAGAATCGATTACCAAAGAGCAATACCACGACTCGTTCTATTACCATTCAAACTATAAACCACAACCAAAATCTGGTAATAAAACTTGGGGATGATACAGAGCCTAAAAAGTCAGGAGAAACAATAAGGTGCAACCTGAAAGAGACAACAGACAGCCAACTTGCCTCCATCACTCAAGTGACTCCATCCTTATATATAAAGGTTAACCAGAGACAAGAAATACAGGCACCCACAAAAAAGCAGGAATTCTGCCATACCTCCCCTTGCCCGGAGAGTACAATCAATTGGCTAAATTGTCTACACTAAATCAATCAATACTATGTCAAAAAGTAAGAGATGAAGTAGAACCTTCCACCTATCAGGAAATAATACCACTAACACAAGGAAGTGAGCCCATACCATCAAGCCAAATTAACAAAGGGTCCAGGAGCACAGATGAACTAAGGAATGCGACAAGTGCTATATGGTTAAATCCGGACTATATTTCGAAAGGTAGGCACAACATACTAAATAGAGGTAACATTCTACAGCTGTTATGTCATATACCCTCCTTGGAAGAAGTGAGGTCTTCTGATCTGGTCTCAATTGAATGTATAGGCGACGATAGAACAGGCGGTGAAAAAATGAAAGCAACGTGGTCATCAACAGCAATTTCACAGAAAATATTAGCAGAGGCCGCCATAGTTAAAAATTGGGGGATAACAATAATCCCATATACAAAGCCAAGATACCCAGAAATATTAATTTCGGTAGAAACGGCGGAGGATCAGGCCCCTGTGAAAAATTCCAGAATATCGGTTCTCAGAGGAGCAGTGGGGAAATGCGGAACAAGTAGTGACCTACATCCCAGTATCATTCGACGGATCCAAGATGGCAAGTCGTCACCAACTGGATCAACTGATCTAAGATGGATTGCTAGAACAATAAACAACAACATAAATTGACAAACTGGCTCATACGTAAGAGCGAGTAAGCACAATCAACTGCATATATGTTCATGGAATGTTAATAGTCTAGCCACCAAAATATCTGATTCAGATTTTTTAAGCTATATACGATCCTTTGATATTGTGGCATTACAAGAGACATGGCAAGAAGACCCTCCGCACCTTCAGGGATTCTTGTGCTTCTTTACTGGGGCAATAAGGACGGCAAAATATGGTCATCCCCAAGGCGGTCTAGTAACCTACGTTGCAGCTACAAGTGCACTCACGGTCAAGGAAGTTGGACCAACTTCTTTAGCGTCAATGGAAGTAAATCTTCTCTTTTAGAAACTAAACCCAGGCAATGGGGAAACTAATCTTACTTTGGTAATGCCTATATCCACTCAAAAAAGAAAACAAAGGCAGCTAAAGAATTATGCAGCTTCGTGGAGGAGGGCATAAGGGAAAGGCTGTCAACAAACCTCATGCTTACCGGAAACTTTAACCTTTACTTTATGGGAAACACTTCAGATGATGAGATTCTAACCCAAAACTCAGCTTGGGATATTCCATCGCAAGGGAAGCAGCTAGTATCCAAACAAACCAAATTAGGTAAACAGATATTAGAAGACCTTGAACACTTCAACATCAGAGCATTAAATGGTAGGTTTTCTGGAGATAACCCTCCAGCCACAACATTTTACTCGACAAGAGCCAATACCATACTGGATTATACTTTTATTTCATTACCCTTGTTTCAATATATGACCTCATTTCTGATAGGTGAAAAAGCGGACAGCGACCACTGTCCCCAAGAAATTGTCCTCAAAATTGTCAAGCCCAAATTTGAGATACCCTCCGTGCCGAAAGAATCAGTTTATACCATTAACTATAAAAAAATTAAGTACTCAGCAGCAACAAATGAAACCATATTAGAAAAGGCCAAACTGCACTTCATTGCTAGATTTGGATCAAGTGAAATTGAGAATTGGGAACAATTCACAACAACTATTTCCACTTATGCTACAAGATCTAAGCCACAAGTCCAATTGGGCCGCCGCAGTATGGAACAGTTTATGCAAGAGTATAAAGAGAAGATTAAGGGCCAGATGTAGGTAATTCTATTTTACCACTTCTTAAATACCGAATCATACCGATTCGGTATTTAAGAAGTGGTAAAATAGAGGGGGGGGATGTAGGTAATACAGACTCGGTAAATACCGAATCGTTAAGATTCGGTATTTACCGATTCTGTAAATACCGATTCGGTAATGCCCATTGATTCCTATGGGCATTGAAGCCCATGGGATTCAATGGGCTTTACCGAATCGGTATTTACAGAATCGGTAAATACCGATTTCAGCAAGGGTGCAGGGGGTGTCACTTTGACAACCTCTAGCACCCCAAATACAGGCATGTGTGCCATGTGGCACACAGACATGCCCTCAGGGCATGTCTGTCTGTCACATGGCATAGTGTGCATGCACATATGTGCATGCACACCTGGATTCGGTATTTTACCACCCAATTGGATTGGGTGGTAAAATACCGATTCTGAAAGGCCTTTGGGACTCAGAAGAGTGCCACCTACATCTGGAAATTACCGAATCGGTAAAAATACCGATTCGGTATTTTACAGATTCGGTAAATTTACCGATTTGGTAAATTTACCGAATCTGTAAAATGATGCCCCTACATCTCAATCACCAAATACCGGTCGGTAACGGCCGAATTCAGCCGTTACCGACTGGTATTTGGGCTCCTACATCTGGCCCAAAGTGCACAAAAAAAATCAATTTATCATATGAGACAACTTCGCAGAACCCAATGGATATAGGGAAATACGATCTCTTACGGAAACTAAAGGCAACGCTGAAAATATTGAAATGGGAAGCCAATAGATCTGTGGAAGACAATATGTGCGCAAAACTACATGCTGACACCAAACGGAGTGATGGTGCAAGATTTTGGAAAACCATAAATCAGTTCACAAGACCTATGCACGATGGAGTCTCTTCTAATATTACAGAAGAAGCCTGGGCAAGCCATCTTGGTAATCATTTCAACCAGGACATGGACTATAATTTGGTGATGGAAATTGATAGTGAGATGAAAAATCTCACCAAATATAAAGCACAGTTATTCCAAAAGAACATTGGCATTCTTGAAGGTCAGAATCAAATTATAAATGAGGGACTGAAAAAATATACAAAGCATTATTAAGGGTCAAATTAAAAAAAAGGAAGAAGAGAAGGGGCCCCAGGTCCGAATGGAATTTCGCACATTCTTTATAAACAAGTTGCAAACGGATGGGCAGCAGCGCTTGAACCCCTATTCTTGGAAATAAGATATTCCAACAGATTGCCAAGCTCCTGGAAGGGCTAAATTATCTCTCCAATTTTAAGACGGGATAAGTCACTCCCACAAAATTATCATTTGGTGACCCTAATGGATAATGAGGCAAAGTATTTTGCAAGTATACTATTGGAGGAATTGCAGGTATGGGCTGCAGAGAAATCCTTAATTCCGGTAAACTAGACCGGCTTTGCCAAATCAGTTGGGACGACTAATATCCTAACTATGGGTATGTAAATAGACACGGCTGAATCAACTAAAATGCCCATCCATTTCTGTTTTATAGACTATAAGGCTGCCTTTGACCATATAAATCGGAACATTTTATGGTCCAAATTGAATAGTTGGGGGATACCAAGGCCTCTGTTCGACTTGCTGATTAACCTTCACACGGAAACATGGCCTCAGATAAAGCAGGGTGACGGATCACTCTTGTCAAGGCGCATACCAACCAATAAAGGTCTCAAACAGGGTTGTGTCTTGGCTCCTACACTATTCAATCTGTTTTTAGGAGATCTTATCCCAATCCTAAACAGCTGTAACTCTCATGCCCCCAAGTTAGGAGGGCTTCAATTACCGTGTCTTCTCTTCGCAGACGATATAGTCCTTATCAGCCACACAAAGGTAGGGCTACAACATCTTGTGGATGCTACATATGGCTATTCTGAAACAAATGAACTGACCATAAATCTAAAGAAAACGCAGACGACGATCAGTAAGAATAAGAAAAAATTGTCGTCTTGGTACTGGAACAACGTTCAAATTGAAGATACGTCTGTGTGCAAATACCTAGGAGTAAAAATCGATAACAGTGGGCAATTTCCTATACAGAAAACCAACATCAGAGGTAAAGGTCTTGCCTTGTCAATCTCTTTAAAAGCACTAAACAGCAAACTTACTGGGCCCGCCCTTCTACCTCTGGTACAAGTAATACGAGCTAAACTCCTGCCAACAATCACTTATGGGAGCGTAGTACAGAGAGGCAGAGACGCATCAATCCTCGATAATACAGTCATAGCCGCATTCAGAATTATTTTTAGCCTGCCCAAACGAACCTCACCGGCACTAATTAGACTTGAGTTTGGTTGTCCAGAAACAGCTCCTGGCAAGGCAGGGGGCATACATAACTATCTGGAACAAAATGTGAAAATCCAAACAGGGATCTTTAAATGAATATGTATGGATGGAGTTAGAGCAACACCCTGCCTCACCAGCTGCCAAGTATCTTAAAAGTAGCCTGGCAAAACAGGCTTAAAACAGCTTTCGGATACCACCACAAATCATATAACGCTCAAACATTTGGTAAAAAAAACAATTAAACATCTTTCGTGGATTGAAGATAAGGCAGCCCTTACAAAAAGGCCTCACGGCTGGATGACCCTGAACTCTTATTCAACACAGGCACCACAGAGTTACCTTGGATTGGGTTATCCCAAAACTGCTAAAATGAATTTTTTAAAGTACAGGCTGGGCTTTCCACATTGGCTAAAAGACAAAGCGGGCTCCCTCTGCCGGTTATGTGGCTCAGCGCCGGAGGATATGCTACATTTGTTATGCTCCTGTGACAAAATGTTGGATGAACGAAAACATCTGCTTAAATGCTATTTTAATCAGCGAGGGGTTCATTCACGAAGACAAGCAGTTCTCGCCTGCTTTGCACCTCAGGATCCACAGTTGAACTGTAGGTTTGTGAAGTTTATAAAGGCGGTGGAAAAGAAAATGTCAAAATTTTAATTTTAAATGCCTTACAAAACTTCCCATTTCTAAGGTCATCCAAAAAGGATGCATTTATATTATTTTAAAATGAAATGAGAAATTGTGATTATGATATGCAGGTTTTATCAATGCATGTAGATTTACTTTTAAATTCTGATGTTTGTACTGCAATGGTTTTAATTAACTATGCAAACAAAATGTTACTTACTTACACCTTTTGTTCTTTACGACTGGGAATCAATGATTTTATTTGGACAAGCAAAAAGCAGTGACTCCACAAGCTGTTACTTTACTGTATGTTCCTGGAGGGTGGATTGGCCATCCCCATGGTTGCTAGATACTTCTAAGTTCAAGAAAATTTTATTTGATATTAAAAAGAGAAAAACAAGGTGTCAATACAAAGTACAATGAAAGTATAAAACATTGAGAGTTATGATAAATAAACCAAGCATAAGGTTGTAAATAGTGTCAAAAGGAAAATCCGGGCAATGAGAGGAAAACAGGAAAAGGCATATAAACATTAATCATGAAAGCAAGAAAATACCTGAAAGAAATGTAAAAATAATACAATGAGAAAAAGAAAAATGGAATGCAATGAGCATTTAAGGAGGTTTAAGGACCTCTTGTTGCGAGGGCAGTGGACGGAACGAACGGTTGGCACAAGTATCCAGATAAAGCGTGATAGGGAGCCATAAGTCCAAGCGCTTTGCTGCCATGTGAGCGGGAAAAACAAAAGCAGTATCAAGTCTGTGGTTATGGCAAACATTAAACCACCACGCCTTAAAGGAGACACTGGTGGAGTCTTTCCAATTTACCGTTATCTGCTGGAATGCAGCGACCAGTAGTAAGGCAATAATCTGAGGCTTTAGTTCAACATTGTCCCAACAAGGTGAAAGGCTACCTAAGAAAATGTTTATGTGAGAGAAAGGGATATTTGTGTGAAAAATCAAGTTGATTTGAGCCCAGACCTGCAACCAAAAAGCATGAACAGAGGGACATAAGAACAACATATGAAACAAAGTTGCTTGTGGGGAGGAACAAGACCAGCAGGTATGAGGAGTGGTTGGGAAACGCTTATGGAGGTCAGCAGGTGTATAGAGAAGTCTGTTATAAATAAAAAACAGGGATTGCGTTAAGGTCGCCGCTCTTGAAGATTTACGTATCTTGATCCAAGTTTTGTCCCATAGTAGAATTGGCCAAGACGCGGAGAGGTCATGTTCCCAACATTCCTCAACTTTGGATTTAGGCCTAGGAGAGTCAGTAGTGTGAAGATATTTGTAAATGGAGGAGGCTTTTGGAGTCTTGCGTAAAAATGAGTGAAGTGAGGAGATGGGAGTGAGAGAAGCAGGAGATGGAGATAGCTGAGAGAGTCGATTGTAAGTTGTCAGTGCAGCCTCCTTAAGTAAATGATAATTACGAGTGAAGGAGGTAGGTAAATCATAGAGGGAACGGAGAGTAGCGAAAGACAAGAAAGAGGATTGAGAAAAGAGTTGGGAGATCCATATCAGCCCCTTGCAATGCCATGTTTTCCAGAAGAAGGGTTTGTTACGAATAAGTAGGGCGGTGTTATGGGAAATGGTGGAAGAAAGGAAAGCAGCCATGGTTGCAGGAGGGGAATGGGAAGAAGATATGAGCAGTTTAGTGGTGAATTTATGGATGGGAGTGGAAATGGAAGAGGGTTTGCGGGAGAAGGAAAGATATTCAGCAAAGGAGAAAGGAGAGAGAAGAAGGCGTTCAAGTTTGGCCCATAAAGGACAGGGGATGCTGGGATCTTGCAGCCAGAAAGAAGCTTGTCGCAAGGAGAACGCCTTATGGTAAGCTGGGAAGTTTGGAAAGTTAACTCCACCCTCCACCTTAGGACGTGTCAGTCGGGCGAGAGACATTCTAGGTCTTTTCCTATTCCAAAGAAAAGACATCAGAATGGAATTGATTTTTTTTTTTACATTTGGAAGGGATGGGGACAGGAATATTGGAAATAGTGTAAAGGATTATGGGAGACAACATCATTTTAATAGTGTCAAGGCGACCCCACCAGGACAAGTAAAGAGGATGCCACCTGGACGTCAAGTCCTCCAATTTCTGGGTACATTTGGTGAGACAGAGGGAAACAGTGTCAGGAATGGTAGGGGTGATATACAAGCCGAGGTACTTAATATGGGAGGATTTCCAAGTGAAGTTGGAGGCAGTAAAATCAGGCTTAAATGTGAATTTCGTTAAAGGAAGGATCTCACATTTATCATTATTGAGTTTATAGCCAGATATTTGGGAGTATTCATTCACTTCAGCAAGAAAGGCAGGAATGGAAGCAGTGGGGTTAGAGAGAAAAAGAAGGATATCATCTGCGTATGCGGCGAGTTTAATTTGAGAATCTGATATTTGAAAACCCTGGATGGTAGGATTCTGACGGAGTCTAGACAAAAAGGGTTCTAACGCCAAATTAAAAAGAAAAGGAGATAAGGGGCACCCTTGACGGACACCTCTCCCCAAACTAAAAAAGGGGGAAATTTGACCATTAGCACAAACTGCCGCACGTGGATTGGAGTAAAGTAGGGAGATCAGAGAGATGAATTTAGGACCAAAACCAAACCAATGAAGGGTGTGAAAAAGATAGGTCCATTCAACTCTATCGAATGCCTTTTCAGCATCTAGAGCAATGGCAGCAAGGGAGTGGGGCAAATGACGGGACTTAGATAAAACATTAAATAGTAGTCTAGTGTTGTCAGTGATAAAGCGTCCCTTGACAAAGCCTGACTGTTCCTCACCCAGAAGATCTGGAAGAAGAAGATCGAGACGTGCTGCAAGAGATTTCGCAAATATTTTATAATCAATATTGACCAAGGAGATTGGCCTGTAATTCTTACAATGTTGGGCATCTTTTCCTTCCTTGGGTATGAGGCAGATATGTGCATCAGAAAAAGAGCCTGAGGAAGAACCCAAGGTGAGGAAAGCATCAATGAGGGAGTGAAGTTTAGGGATGAGAAGGTTTGAAAAGTGAAGGAAAAATTCAACAGTAAAGCCATCCGGCCCAGGGGCTTTATCTTTCTGGAGATTCTGAAGTGCTGTGAGTAATTCTTTTTTGGAGATATTAAGCTCCAAGTGAGAGAGGTCAAGCGGGAAGTGAGCTGGTTTTTGAATGTTGGAGAAAAAGCGATCTAAGGATTGAGATGAGGGTTGGGTTTCAGAAGAGTATAAGGTTTTGTAAAAGGCAGAAAATTCAGCAAGAATGTCTGTGTCTTTATGTTTGAGAACAGAGTGTGCGTCATAGATTGATTCAATATTTAATTTGTTATGCTTTACTTTCAAATAGTTAGCAAGAATCTTCCCAGCCTTATTTTTACCCCCGTAGAACTTAGCACTCGATTTTAATAAGAATAAGGAAGCATCATCCGTGGACTTTTTGTTAAATTTCATTTTGGCGTTAATCAAAGCTGTTAAGCTGTCCTGTGAACGGGAGGTAAAATAAGAATGCTCCGATTTCTTAATGTCAAGAAGGAGAGTAGCTGTGAGGTTACGAGCAACTTTCCGTTTGTTTGCTACAAAGCCAATAATAAAATCCCTTGCTGCAGCTTTGAAGGCATCCCAAATGGTGTGCTTGGGCAAAGAGGGGGTGTCATTAAGTAAAAAAAATTCATTAGAAAATTCAGTAAAGGATGAAGTAAACTTGGGGTCCAAGAGAGGGGAATTATTAAAGCGCCATCGCTTGGGTCCAACTGATTTAGGGAGAATATCAAGTTGAACTAAAGTGGGGGCGTGGTCAGAAAGTAGTATCGGACCAATCTCTGCATGAGTAAGGGTTTGGGCAATGTCACGAGTAACAAAAATATAATCAATTCGAGACTGGGAATGGTGACAGGGGGAGTAGAAAGTGAATTCTCGGAGCTCTGGATTACATAAACGCCAGGCATCAGTGAGTTTATGTTGGTGGATAGCCTGAGAGAAGAGTTTATGTGACTTATTAGGAACAAAGTGAGCCTTAGAGTATCTATCCAAAAAGGGGTCAAGAGGCTGGTTGCAATCTCCCGCCAAAATAAAGTTGTTATCAATAAATCTGGTAATATGATGGGAGAAGGTATGCCAGAAAGTGGGATCACCAGCAGTGGGGGCATAGACATTTAGAAGTGAAATTGGAACATTCTTAATGGAAAGCTTAACAAATGTCCAACGACCAACATCATCTGACTCCTGAATAAGCAAGGAATGAGAGAGATTTTTACGGCATAAGATGGCTACTTCGTTACGCTTGCCATCCCCTGGAGAATAATATACATCACCCACCCAAGTTCTTTTCAACTTAACAGATTCTTCAGCAGATAAATGAGTCTCTTGCAAAAAAGCAATATCAACATTCAAGCGTGCAAGGTGTGATAAAATTCTCTGTCTCTTGATGGGAGAATTAACTCCTTTAACATTCCATGTAACTATTTTTAACGACATATCATTAAAATGAAACAGAAAATATTGATAAAAAAAAGAGAGTAATAAGAGCCCAGAATAATAAAATGAATAAAGAGGAGACGAAAGTCAAAAAGAAATGAAGTAATGTAAAGTTGAAGAGCCGGGAGGAGGAAATACATGTGAGGAAGCAGAAGAAATGCTAGGAGAGTGAAAAGAGACAAGGAAAGAGTAGATAAAGAGGAAATAAGTAAAGATAAAGAAACAAAAATCAGTAGAAATAGGAGCAAGGTCCAGAACAACTGAAGAACTACAAGGAAAGAATCAAAAAAAAGAAGAAAGGAGAAAAAAGAGAGGAGTGAATGCGAAGCAGAAGCGAATGCGAAAACTGATAAAGTAATAGCGAAAGACAGATGAGTCATAGGAGTGAAAAAATAAAGTAGAGGATTACAAATGCAAGAAAGAGAAACATGAAAAATATAAAGACACAGAAGTGAGTGAGATAGAAGAATAGGAGACACCTTTGAAGAAAGAAGAACTAGAAATGGAAACAAGATGAAGAGCATAAAGGGAATAACGAAGAACAAGGGAAGGAAGGAAAATATACTTACGAAGGGTGAGACTGAGGAAGGGCGATCACAAAGGGGGGAAGACGGAAAGAGAAAGCCGAGGGGGGAGCGCCCACTGGGGAAGGCGGCACAACCGATGCAAACGAACCATCAAACCAAGGGAAGGACATACTGTAAACTGTGAAACCTGTGGGAGAAAAAAGAAAACAAGATAGTTGAGGAGAGGAAGACATCAAAAGGGTTGCTGATAGAAGCGAGATACAAAAATAAGTGGGAGAGAGGATGAACATATTATGGAATTAGAAGGGAACAAATGTAAAGGGAGAGGATTCAGTGAGGAAAAGGGTGGAAACAACATGATAACAGCAAACATATGTAAAATCAACACAAACAGTGCGAACAAGTGAGTGAATCACAATAACAGGTCATGAAAGTCAAGGAGGGAAGGCTGACGAGGAGCTGGATAAGTCCATTTCAGGTGTATGACAGGAATTGAGGAAGCTCCGAAGGCGAACAGAATCCTCATAAGTGGTCGTTTTGTTGTTATAAGTGACTTTAAAAAGGCAAGGGTGAAAAAGGCCATATCTGGCGCCAATGGATCGGAGCTCCGGTCGCATATCCAGAAAAGCTTTGCGACGGCTGGCTGTGGCTTTAGCGTAATCCTGCGCGAAGAAGAGGGTGGAACCTGACCATGTGAGGCGAGGAGAAGCTCGAGCCGCCGACAATACTTTAAGGAGATCAGTATATTCCAGAAAGTACATGATAACAGCTCGTGGTCTGGAGGAAGCAGAGGGAGAAGAAGAAATGCGGCCAAGCCTGTGTGCGCGTTGGATGTTAAGCGTGGTTCCTTCAGGTAAATGGAGGAGCTTAGGCAGGAAAGATTTGAAAAAAGCAACGGGGTCATTCTCCTCACAGTTCTCCGCCAGGCCGTAAATACGAAGATTGTTGCGCCGATTGCGATTCTCAAGCTCCTCGACCTGCTTCTGGAGAGAGCAAATCTGCGACTGCATATGCGTCACCTTAGAAGATGATTCCTGAAGAGAAGATACAGCGTGTTCCACAGTCGTCACTCTCGCATCCATGTGTGACCAGTTGTCGGTCAAGACCTGCAATTTCGAGTTGGTTTCTTCCATAAAAGGTCGAAGAGCACGGATCTCCTCCAACAGTAGCTCCATAGATACAGCTGAGATGGAGCCTGACGGCGACGGGGGATTTTTTTTTAGGCGTTTCGGTGTAACTTTTCCCGAAGCTTGAGCAGGACGCTCTGTGTTGGACTGCGACATTTGAACGGCTAGTGCTTGGGACGCTTCCAAGTGCGCCAATGCAGAGAAGACTTTAGAGTTTTTGATGAAAACACGCCGTGGAGTTTTGGAAACACATCCAATTACGCCTCTCTCCATATGATGGAAGCCGTCAGCAAGAAGAAAGCAATAGGGAGACTAAAACCTGATATAGTCCATGTCAAGAGCTGCGAGATTATACATAAAAACATACGGCAATATCCACTTGCGTAGGTGGGGTAATCCTTATTCTAGAAAATGGTGCGCAAAGAGTCCAAAAACTGAGACATAAAAGGCTAGCATTTGTTCAGGAAAAAGAAGAAGGTTTCCAACAAGAAAACTCCAGCGTCATGGCGGAGAAAAACAGCCAGGAAAATACGCGCAGCCAGAAGGAAGCGTTAGTGGCAAGAAGAAAAAGGAGTCTTGTGTTGAAAGCAGTCAGGAAAGACAAAATGGCAGTCGAAATCACAGCACTGGTAAACACTGTTCATGCAGGATATGGCAGGCAAAACAAAAGCACCATTGCGGCAAAATGTGAAGAAACAAGCTCACCAGGAGCACATTCAGGGGTCCAAAGCAGCAAGTGGAGGCAGCATTCGTCGATATGGTGAGCGCGTCAGATGCGCGAGAGAAAAACAAAATGGCGGTCGCGGCCGACAGGGAGCCGCGACCGCTCGCAAATGCCAAAAAGAAAGCCTGCGCGGGCTGAAATCAGCTGCCGCTGGTTGCGAAATGCTCCCCATACATTCCGTTGAGGAATACCTCCTCTTGCAGGCTGCTGGCACAGGTGAGAAGGGGTGAGTCCCTCGGTTGGGTCGGAGCGCTCACATCAGCGCCGCCGTCCGTATCGGGCGCTAAGCCACGCCCCCTTGCTAGATACTTCTAAGCTACCCATTTTCGCTCTTTGGTGGAGCAGAGTTGTCCAACCTCCAAGAAATACCAGTCTTTGATGGACCAAGCAGTGGCAGGATCCAATATCTGGAAAGTGCCCTGGCATGGATATTTACTCTTTCCCAGTGACTGGTTCTACCTTCAGGGTTTGAAATGCCATGGTGCTTCAAGACAAGCCGACCTCCTTTCCTTCTCCCATGACTCCCATACTATCCACCCCTGCATTTTTTGACCAGACATGCAAGAAGAGTGATTTCTGCGATGGCAAGGAAGAGGCTGCAAACCGTAGGGTGCATGTTTGATACCCAGGAGCTAATTCCATTTGACCACCTGAAGACGGAGTATGGCTTATTAGAGGCAAACCACCTCCAGTACTTACAAATTCAGCACTGGTTGATGCACCTATCCATCAGAACGTATGCAAAGTGCCCACTGACTCCCTTTGAGAAATGTTTTTTTTCTTAAGCAGGATTACAGAAGTCTGGTGATGGATATATATACGCGCTTCTGGGGTCAGGAAAAACAGCAGGGCAGCGGTGGTGGGAGGCAGATCAAGGCAGGGCACTCACCACCAAAGAATGGGAAGATATCAACTACAAGGGCCGACACACTGCAGAAAATATGGCAAGCACAGAAATGGCTTATAAAATAGTTTTCTATTGGTACCTAACTCCCGTCCGCCTCCAATCCTCATGCCTGGGATGCACAAAGAAATGCTGGAGAGGTTGCCAAGGGATAGGCACCTTAGTACACCTACTATATATACCTAAAACTGGTCCAGTATGGGGTCCAAATACAAGATGAAATAGATAAGGTCTTTAACACCACAATCCTGATGTTCCCTGTTAACACTATATTAGGGCTTCCTAGCCCTGTGACATACCCCCAATGAGAGGGAGGCAGATCTTTTGACTGGGTGTGAGTGATTGATTGGTTCTGATGCTCCGTCCATCACCACCCTCTTTTGTACCGCTTTGGCCGCCATAAGTGTGGCAGGGTATGCTCAGACGTGAGTCCCTTGCTCACTTTGCCACTAGATTCAAGCAAGCCGGGCTGAAGATGGCTGGAATGCCAGAAACCGGTCCTCGGAAGCTTGTTTCTGGTCCAGGGAAGGCATGGCTTGGCAGTTCGGGCTGGACTGTTCCCATGAGGCACAGGGTCAGACTGATTTGCATATAGCCATATCTGAACTGGGGTGGCAGAATGGGCTAAAGAATGGTGATGGATCAAACCCAGATCTTTTGACTGGGTGTGAGCGTTTGATTTGTTCTGATGCTCCGTCCATCACCACCCCCTTTTGTACAGCTCATCAGGCCATGCTTACTGTTTAGGGCTCTGACATGATCTTGGACTATACAGCTTTGTTACATAAACTATGGTGTATTTTGGGGATGTAAAAGCTATCCTTAGCTGTGGAATAGAAATAGGACACCTACTCCAAGCTGTGGGCACGATTTATATCCATTCTATACACTAAATTCATTAAATTGACATGCCCAACTTATCTCAACCTACTACACGTGAACCCTTCAATGCAAATACCCACTAAGACGGTCCGCCCCAAACATCTGGGTAGCTACTTCTGAAAGTTCAAGTCTATGGCTTAACTCATCTAATAAAGGATGTAAGTCATATATGCTATACATCTGGAAGGAGTGAGGGATACGTATTTTTTTTTTTTTTTGCTTGTGTTTTGTAGTTCGATTTGATTTTAAGACAGTGATGGCACCTGGGCTGTAGGCGGACAGCTGTGTACCATGACTGATTTGCTTCTGCTTTCTATAATAAACATAACTGATCCATAAAAAATGTCTCAGGTCTGCCACTGCAGAGCTTGTTTGTACAGAGCTAGACTACTCTTTTGGCCTGGTAAGTTCACCTATGTGCCAGGCCCAAACCTTTCCTTTTATTACACATAAGTCACCCCTAAGGGAGGCCCTTGGTAGCCCCATGGACAGGGTGCATTGTATTTAAAAGGAAGGACATGCACTTTTGAGTTTTACATGTCCGAGTAGTGATAAACTGCTACATTCTTTTTTCACTACAGCAAGGACTATCTCTCCTATAGGTGAGCATTGGAGCTGCCTTGTAACGCTTTACATGTGTAACTTCCAATTGGGAAAAGATAGGAAAAGTACATTTGGCATCCCTGTACTTACAATTTAAAAACACATCTTTTTGTGAAGTTGCTTTTTCAATTGCAGGTCTGAAAATGCCACTTTCAGAAAGTTAGCCTTTTCTTACTCTAACCATTCTGTGCCTCTGCCGGTCTCTGAAATACACGTCTGGGTTGGGTGACAGCTGGACTCTGTGCATTTCCTCTAGACAGTCACACACAGATGGAGTGGAAGTGTGCCCTACATATCCGATGGCCCTTCCCAAGACTGGTGGGTCTCCCTGAGCTAGAGTGAGAGGGAGGTGCTGACACTTGCCTCTAAATTGGGCTGTGCCTGTCCCTACAAAAAGAGTTGCATTCCGCTCAGAAGTGTGTCTGGAGCTGGGCAGGAAAGGGCAGGGTCTTCTGCACTACAAAGACTTTTCTTTTAAGTCTCCCTACTTCAAAGGCTAAAATGGGTATAAGGGGTGGACCTCTTATGCCACATACTCAGAACGCTTCTGGAACTGAGGACATTCTCCTAGGAAGAAGAGCTGGTGTGCTGCCAGGGGAGACTGCCACTTTGCTGCTTGCTTTGCTGTGTAGGCCTGCTGCCTGCTGTTTCTTGTCTAGGAGTGAGAAGATTGGACTTGACTCTCTACATCCTGCACCTCTAAAGGTTCTCCAAGGGCTTGTTAGGCTTGCCTCCTGTTTCTGAAGTCTCAGGGATGTCAGAGACTTCTCCTGCATCTTGCTATAAGCACCTGGGCTCCTCTGCTGTGGGTCCTGCTCTGCCAAGTGGCGCCAAATACAGTCCTGGGCTAGTGGGTCTTTGGTGCTGCAATCCAAGAAACCAATGCATCAACACCGAGGCTTAATCAGAACTGGCACATTTCCCTGAGATATCGACGCATCGCAACTATCTGCACCAAAGCTCGAGCAACCGCTCTCCAACTGTACGATGCAGCAAACTCGACTTCAACGCAGTCCTGACTTTGTGGATGCAGTGCCTCCCCTTCACCGCTGCTGTATGAGTCTCAGACACTGCATCACCGATGTCTGTGACACACCCTCCTCAACTCCGATGCATTCCCAGCCTTAACAAAGTTGCCCGGCTTCAGAAACAACACAACAAAGCATTCCCTCCTTTGCTCAATACCTTGTCCTCGAATGACGGCAACACTCTCTATCCTCCCACAGCAATATCCTGGAAACCTTCATGACTACGGTTGGGTCAGGCGAAACAGTGCTTTGAGAACAGGAATCCAGTGAATCCAGTCTGTGTTTTGCTACAGCCGGCTGGCGAGAAGTGAAGAACTGTGCGGAGGGCGAGCAGCGGCTGTGCACCAGCGTCGGCCGAGGCTTCCCCGTGCCATAGCAGCGGCAGTGTGGGGGCAAAGTGCAGTGCAGTGGCGCGGATCTGCGGAACCGCCGGCGGGTGCTGGCGTGGCGTGGAACGGACAGACGACTAGACTGGGAGTCTAGATCAAAAGAAGGAGGAAGCAAAGGAAGCAAAGGAAGCAAAGGAGCAAGCAAAGGAGCAAGGAGTAAAAGGGCAAAAGGCCCGATCTGCACGCCGACAGCCAGCGGCCCCCACAAAAGTTCCTCATCACCCTATGCTTTGCTAAGCTCGCCCCGTGGCAGGGGGCAGCTTCCAGCACCTTAAGGGCCTTCAAGCGTTGAGTGCCGGAACAAAGGGGCTGTGCTTGGTCCTCTCACGGTGCACCAAATGGGGCCCATGTGAGCAGGAAGGAGCAGTGAGGTGGATGGGCTTTGCTGATTTGCCGTTTGCCGCTGTCTTGCCGGTTGCTCTTGCTGCCTCGTTGTCCCCGGGGGACCTTCACACACGACTGTGAGCAGCCGAGTGAGGGAATAAGACGACGCCACAGACAAGGCTACTAAGGACACCTAAGGCAAGCAACTAAAGTAAGCATTTAAAGCACTCAAATCAAGTACTATCAGCACTGTCAACACGGTTAGCATAATCAGCACACGCAGCGTAAGCGGCATAAGCTGCATAAGCTGCGCAATCTGCAGCAGCCTACAAAAGCCTCTAAAAGGTCTAAGGAAAAACAGCTTAAACACTCACAGCCTGATTCATGAAGCGAAATAGCGCCCGCAATGGCTGCGAAAACGCAATTGCGGGTGCAAAACACGGAATCGGCATTCAAGTAGGAAATAGCGAAATCGCAAAAAAATAATAGCGAGCGGAATAGCGATTACGCTGTAAAAGTCGCAGACTCCGGGAAGCCGAGCATTAGCGATAATGAAATAGCGACCAACCACGGAATCTGCGAATTGAATAGCGAAACGCAATATTGTCTCAATCGGCATTCATGAAAGAAATACATTAGCGAAAAAGCGCTAAATCGCACATTTGCGCGGCGCAATTTAAGGACAACTCAAAGCAGGTGGTAACCATGAAAGCCATGATTAACCAAAATTTGAAAAACTGTTAGCCAATCACCAACAGGTCCAGGCCTGACCAATCCCCGGCTGTTCCACGGACATTACACGCCGACGGTGTGTGGGGGTAGGTGATACCGCCGAGTATCTCACGCCGCTAAGGGCTATATATCCCTAGCGCAGTCTCCACAGGAACTAGCCGCGCAGACTGCCAATTGGCTCCTAAGGGTCTGACGGTGATGCAGTGATCCTCGCCTTCCTTAGACCTAGACCTATCAGGTTGTATCAATAATAGCCTGTAGCTCACCCTCTGGGGCACATTAGGTTTATATGAGCACTTTTTTCGGTCCTGACGAATTGCCCGGCTGGGCATGAAACATGTTGACCAAATGGAGGGTCGATATGAGGCCACACCAATAGTCACGTTGGTCCTCAGTACCCCTCCTTATACCTTTTAATAAAGTGGCTAACCACCTGAATAAAGACTTCCCTGTGGATTATCCAACTTTTTTTAGCAATTTTTCACTGTTTTGCTCACTACCTCACTTTTTAAGCCTCACAAGTTTCTACTTATCACGGCAAGGAACAAAAGACCTCCGCAAAAGAGTGACACTTGTTGTTACCCGTCGGGCATTGCAGCGCCGGCCCGACGCAGGAGCAGGAAGCCGATGATATAAACAACATCCCTAGTAGGCTGAATGAGACATGTCATCCAGCTCATCAGTTGTGTGAGGCTTCCTTAGTTCCGTCAAGGAACTTGCTGACCACCCGGCACCCCCACACCCTCTAGCTGACTATCAGCTAACTGTGAGAGAGACCTTATTACCTGTTTTACCCCAGGGGAACAGTGTACATTCTTGCTTGTTTGCAATCACACATAAGGACATTCAGCAGCAGCAATAGGCGTTCCACAATGCCTGGGATGTACATGGTGGTGAGGCGGCGAAGGCTACAGCGAGCAGCACGGAGGAGACGCATGAGGCAGGCAAGGATTTACCGGCAGCGGGTCACCTTGCTGGGGCAAACCAGAGAACAGATTTATGCTAAATACAGGCTGAATGGGGAAATGATCACCTGGCTGATACAAGAACTCGACCCCATCATGCAGCACCCAACAAGGCGAAACAATTCTGTGCCCACACATGTGCAGGTATTGTGCAGCCTGCACCTCCTGGCATCCGGCAGTTTCCAGGGCATAGTAGCCGCTGCTGGGGGGATATCCCAGCCCACCATGTCACGCTGCCTCCACACTTTTGTTGACGCCATGCTCACCCAGCTCCACCGGCACATCACATTTCCCACGAGCCAACAGGATTTGGACCTCACAAAACTACAATTTTATAATGTTGCACATTTTCCCCATGTCCTTGGCTGCATAGACTGTACCCACGTAGCCATCTGCCCACCAGCTGGCACGGAGTATATGTACCGCAACAGGAAGTCGTACCACTCCCTCAACATACAGATGGTCTGCAATGCCAAGACCATCATCACTGACATTGTGGCCCAGTACCCAGGGAGTACCCATGACTCCTTCATCTTCAGGCACAGCGGACTCCACACACGACTGATCAGGGGAGAGTTTGGGGAAGGACACCTACTTGGTAAGTACACTTTGTCGACAATGTCACATTGCTATGAAGTAACTGCGCTGCACAGGCAATCAACATCTGCTCCTCTCATACAGGTGACAGTGGCTACGCCCTACGGGAATACCTCCTGACCCCTTACCTCAACCCTGCCACACCTCAGCAACGCCGCTACAATGTTGCGCACATCCGGACAAGGAACTGTATTGAAAGGACATTTGGCCTGCTCAAGAGCAGGTTCCGTATACTGCACAAGACAGGTGGGGCCATGTATTACAGTCCTGCAGCGTGCTGCCGCATTGTGGCTGTCTGTGCAATGCTTCATAACATTGCAACCAAGCGCCGGATACCAGTTGACATCTCAGGCAGTGAATCTGAGGGGGACGACCGGCCACCAGCACATGCGCACCATGCACGCGGGGAGAACCCAGCTGAAGGCCACAGACGTCGCAACCACATCACAGCTAACAATTTCTAGCCCACCCCCTTCCCCCACCCCACATATCACAATTGCATGCAAACTGTAATGATTACACAAGGCGTATGTGTGCACCAAAATAAATGTATTTGTTATAATCACAAAAAATAATGGGTCTTGGAAACAACTATTTACAAAATGCAGTATTCATGCATACTGCATGACACGGTCCATGGCAGGCTTAAGTTCAGCCTGCGCCTGTGTCCCTGACACAAAGTCATTGGCGCCTCCGGCGCACAATTTGCAGGCGCCTGGGAGGCTCTTCCTCCTCCTGGGCAGCTGGAGCAGGCGTAGCCCTTGTGCTGCGCCTAGGTGGGGGGGCCTGCGTGGCAGAGTGGCTGCTGACACTGGAGGCACCCTCACTAGCATCATCACCCCCCACAATTGCCGGTAGCACAGGTGCGTGCAGTGCGGTGACGGCGGTGGTCAAATGCTCCAGCACCCGGGTAATATCTTCGCAGCACTGGACCAGTTGGTGCTGCTGGGTCAGGGAGCGCCGCGCAAGCAGGGTGGTGGCATTTGCCGAGACATAATTGGAGCGGCTATAGGTAGACAGCCGGCTCAGCAACTGGTGGTGGCGCCTGCTTGCAACACTGCGGTGCTTCACCAGCGCTGCAGTGTTGTCTTCCATAGCCGCCGTCATGCGGTTCATGGCCGCCGTCATGCGGTCCATCCTCTCCCCGACTCCAGCCACATTGCGGCCTATCTTATGAAGCTGGAGCTGGATTGCTCCTTGCTGCTGGGACTGCCGCTGGTGTATGCGGAGCATGCGCCGCTCCACGCTCATGCAGGCATGGAGATGCCCATTGCCCCGCCTGCTGTTGGGCCGCTGTGTAGCGGATGTGGCTGGCCCAGATCTTATTGTCCGTGCTGCAGGTGTTGTTGCAGCTGGTGTTGCAGGTGCCGCAGCCACTGGAGGCACATTGGTGGGGTGCCTGGCTCTGGCAGACGGTGGGCCTGCAGGTGTTGAAGCAGCAGAGGCGGGGGGCCTGGCTCTGGCAGACGGTGGGCCTGCAGGTGTTGAAGCAGCAGAGGCGGGGGGCCTGGCCTTGGCAGACGGTGGGCCTGTAGGTGTTGAAGCAGCAGAGGCGGGGTGCCTGGCTCTGGCAGACGGTGGGCCTGCAGGTGTTGAAGCAGCAGAGGCGGGGGGCCTGGCTCTGGCAGACGGTGGGCCTGCAGGTGTTGAAGCAGCAGAGGCGGGGGGCCTGGCTGCTGGTGTTGCCGCTGCTGCAGGGGCTGGTGGCTGTGTATCAGGTAGGGATTCCTCCTCCTGGGCCTCCTCATCGATCAGCAGCCTCTCACTGTCACTGCTGTCTCCCGCACCTGTGAGGGTAAGTGGATACTCATTAGGTGCATGTGACTGTCAGACGTGCAGATGTTACATGCATGCTGGGTGTCATTCCCTGGGTGGCTGTGTATTTGCGCACTTTGGAACCTTTCTGGCCGCATTGTGGTACTACTACATTGTGGACATACTACGTCTCCCACAATGCTTCAGGGCATTTCCTGATGCACAACATAGGCATGACTAAGGGCCAATGAGTGAGCCTATTTGGTCAGGGGCGGTCATAGGGGACAGGGTCGCAGTCGCATGCCACTTACCTTGGGTGTCTTGGGTGGGGCGGGAGGAGTCCAGAGGGGTCACGCCAACACACGCCTCCCTCTCCAACGTGTCCTCTACCTGGTCCTCCAGGGGGGTGTTGGGTGGGACAGTCGGTCCACCACCTCCGGTGCCTGATGCCTCACCAAGGCGCTCCGCAACCCTCTCCTTGGCACGGCCTCGGAGGTCGTACCACCGCTTTTTGAGTTCCTCCAGAGACCTGTCCGCAACGCCCACAGAGTTCACACTGGAGGCAATCCCAACCCAGATCCTCCTCTTCTCCTGCTCTGGGACCCTCCGGGAGTTGGCACCAAACAGCTGGTCGTGGTTGGCCACC
Source organism: Lissotriton helveticus (assembly GCF_964261635.1). Classification (NCBI taxonomy): domain Eukaryota; kingdom Metazoa; phylum Chordata; class Amphibia; order Caudata; family Salamandridae; genus Lissotriton; species Lissotriton helveticus. The sequence continues at coordinate 974,703,689 of NC_136063.1, forward strand.
ACCCCTTCGATGAGGTTCTCCAGCTCCTGTTCGGAGAATTTCAGTTTGCGCTTGCGGGCAGCGCTGTTGCTGGGGCCTGGCTGGGGTTCCTCCGACATGGCGGTCGCTATTTCGACGGGGTTGTGAGTCGCTAACGGCAGTTTAGCGGCAGCTTTCGGTCTTCAACACTCGACTGATAGCGTCACTGTGTTGTTTGGGGGTGGGATTTGGCTGCTTCCTGGTTGTGATGTCATCACGGTGCTCGTAATGCGTCTTCCCGTTTTCCAGATCCCGCGAGATAGCGACTCGCATTCCCGATCCCACGGGATTGCGAGTCGCTATCCCGTGCGATCGGGATTGCGAGTCGCTATCCCGTGCGATCGGGATTGCGAGTCGCTATCCCGATCGCAGGTAGCCGGAAATAGCGATTTTTCTGCGTTTTTTGTCGGTCGCTAACTGCTTTAGCGCCCGCGTGCGAGTCGCTATTTTTTCCCCGAAAAGTACATGAATGCCGTTTTGCGTTTCCTCAATAGCGAGTCGCTATTAATCGCTATTAGGGACACGCAAAACGGCCCGTACATGAATCAGGCTGTATATCACTTAAACAGCTTGAAACAGCTTGAAAGGACCTCACAGTACCGGAAGCATGAGATCGGGGCGCGTGCGTGGGGGGCCCAAATCTGCAACTAGAGCAAGTAACACTAGCAGCGGCTCTAACAATACAACAAAACGGAAAAGGAAGCTAAAAACACCTGAAGGCACAGAGGTTAAGTCCAGACTGGCATTGCAGGAAGACAGTACTATAATTGAAATATCACAAAATACGTCGGTGACCAAACTGTGCAAAATGTCGCCTATTTCAGTCTAAAATCAATTTCAAATTCTGCTTTTTAAAAAATGCAGGCGACACCCTACTTTCATGCCCTATGGCATTTGCGGGCCTTCTAACACCACTCCTGCCCTCCCGCCAAGAGAACAGATGTAAGGAGGAGGGCATTGAATGGTTTATTGCCCAAGGAGGTAAGGGGGAAAAGCAAGGGTTGGACAGTTCAACAACAACCCCACATGGCCCTGTAGTCACCGCAAGTTGGAATCTCAAGACCCCGGAGAAAGAGCATACTGAATTGCTCTCAGAGGCGTCACAAACTGCCACGCAAGACGGGGGAAATAAGACCGATACCAATGGTGCAAGGGAAGAACGAGCAAACTACACTGAAACCTCAGGCAACTACAAACCCGCAAACGCACATAACATCGTTAAGGTTTCAACGCCTAGGTCTGTTAACCAACACAAAAACGACGGGGGAAACTCCCTATTATTAGAGTCACTAACCATCTGCGAGTTAGACAATCCAACAGCAAACCCTCGGTTGGGAACTAATTTCGACCCTCCAGAGGGTAACTTGGTAGTTACTACAGGAGACCTGAAGGCAACAGGGGGATTAGCCATAAACCCAAGGGGCAAGCTGGGCCCAGAACATGAAGTACGTTCTGTTGTAACACACCCACAATGCAAACCGGTGATGCCTCAAACCAACATGCTGGATAAACTAGAAGATCCGGATCAACACTCTTACCTAGACAAGAATGAGTGGGAGGCGCTCCTGGCAGCCTAGCGGGGGGACATACACAGGAGCAAACCCCCAGATAATCCAAAAACGAACTGGAGCAAGGGGGCAGCGGGGGAGCATGAGCCGCCCACTCACAGATCCGGGGAACCTGGAGCCAACTAAGGAGGTAACCTAAAAGGAGGTAACCTAAGAACAGACATTGGCAGCAAAACTAGCAAATCTAGCAGTGAGGCCGCTGACCACAAAGAGGCTATGCAAGTAACCGACCATTGGGACGCTTGGGCAAGCTTGCTTAAAACTGTGCAACTCCTGGTAGAGGCCCTCCAATATCAGACAGACAAAATGGACTTGCAAATAACCCTCTTCAACACCCTGGCTGTCCACGTGGTATCAATCGATGGCAAGCTGGGAAATCTGAATATGATGATGCAGAGCACTCAGGATCGCACGACAGTCAATCATCAAACTTGTGGGTGCAGCCCAATTGTGGAGAAACTAGCAACCCTTCCAGCAGTGCTGACAGATTTTTGTGGCCAAGTCAAAAAGGCATCAACCAATGCACACACACAGCATACTAAAGAGCAAACTCTGTCTGGACACTGGGAAGACATAGTAACTTACGAGCCTGTGCATGCCAACAATGAGTGAACACCAACTCTAACTATACAACCGGAAATCAACATTACAAAAGACAACAGCACAAGAATCGCAGCACTGTCTCCTAAACATAGCTACACGCTACAATAGGCAGAGGCAGCCAAAGGGGAACTGAAATTAGACGCAAAACACAGACGGCACAAAAATGGAAAGGTCGAATTCAGAAACAAAGCTCCATTAGTAATGGTTTCCTACGACCCTTTGGGGCACCATCAGCGCAAAAAGGGACAAAGAAACAGCCCACTGGGACATCGTCAGAGCATGAAAGGACAACGGAACAGAATAATACCAAATTAGAAGCTATTATCATTAAGAGCACTTCAAATATGTCTAGTGGTTCCCAGGACAATCCTAACAGAAAGCAAGAAAACAGTGCACCTGAGGTAGCACGGGAGGAGGCTGTAGCCAACCTAGCTGGAAACTCTATTGTAAACCAAAGTAATACCAGAACTGAAGGAGAAAAAGGGATGAGAACCCAAACCACAATGACAAACCAGGATTCCGGACACTTCGACAACCCTCTAGCTCCACTTACACATGACAACACCGCCGTGGGGAGGAACACAAACCAGGGGAATCTGGACACCCCACTCAGTGTACACACAGCCAAAAGGGAATAGGAGAATGCACGGAACAGCCAGCTCCCGTTCACAGACATATCAGCCTCACAACCAACTGCCAAAAACTTTCAGTTACCTCAAAAACAAATTCAAACTAGCCAGAGCCCAAAATGGCAAGGACATTTAAGGGTCACAGAAGGAAACCAAATGGCACAGGGATGTCCACAAAATGAGGTCAGCCGGCCTGTCTTACAAAATCATAAAAACGCCTCCAATCGGGCAGGGGCAAGGAAAACAAATGTGATATGGTTCATACCCGAATATACCTCTAAAGGGAGGCACGACATCTTGAACCAAGGCAACATACTGCGCCTATTATCTCACATAACATCATTGGGAGACATAAAAACAACAGACTTGGAGTCAATAGAATTCATAAATTGCGGTGATATAATGGCAGGTGAAAAAACAAGGGCAACATGGACCTCTTCAATAACTGCATATAAAATACAGCCAGAAAGCGACATCCTAAAGTCCTGGGGGATAACCATCGCCCCGTTTTTCAAACTAGGATATCCAGATCTGTTAAACATGGCTCCCCCAAGGGGACCTGAGACGGCTGCCCTTAGACCAACTACATCAGTGCTGAGAGGAGCCACAGGGCACTGTAATACGGACATGAGGCATCATCCAGAGCAACAGTACAATCATCTGTACAGAAAGTACAGATGATTGAAAGATCAACTCTTCTGAGGCAGAGCAAAAAAAATAAGAAGAACTTCAACATATGCATTTTAAAACATTTTGCTGAAGCAAATAAAATAAAAAACATCATTAAAAAACATTGGCATCTGATCGAGAATTAGACCAATTTAGAATGCATCAATAAATAGAAAGTGATTTTTGCCTTTCAATGGTCAAGAAACATAAAAGAATTGTTATAAAAAAGACATTAAAGATCTCCCTATGAAATTTAAAGGGATGCAATTTTGTGGGAACTGTACGCACTGTAATAAAGTCATCAAAGGAAAAGAACTGACTCATCCTTTAAAAGGTTTTACAATTGATTTGAAACACTCTAATACCTGCGATTCCAAAAACGTGGTATATGCCATTAAGTGCCCGTGTGGCAAAATGTATGTTGGCATCACTGAAAGGAAAATAAAAGTCTGCATCAAGGAGCACAAAAGCAACATCAGACTGAAGAACTTAAAGTCAACGGTGGCCATGCATTGGCTAGAAGCAGTGCACAATGTGTCACAATTGAGATATACTGTACTAGAAGTAGTAAGAATTGACCCGGGCATCGATCCACATAAACAACTATTGTCAGCTGAATTCTTTTGGATCAAAAAATTGAATACTCTCCAGCCATTGGGGTTGAATGACTGCATCGAATTATCATGTTTTTTATAATAATATGTTTTTTTTTAATTAATATGTTTTTCATAATCATGTTCTGCATATATGATTTGGTCACTGACATCCACCTTTTAATGTATATTGATCGCAATTGGTGTGAGTCCACTGATAAGCATAATCATGATGTATGGTTGAATAGGGCTGACGATTTCAAATCTTCCTAATTCCTTGCTTTTCCAGTTAAATATCGGTAACTATGCCTTTTTTCACGTAAAAACTTTATTGCACTCGTCCACTTAGTGCGGCTCTCACGACAGATGCGCTGGCAGCCCACGATGCAGATATGGACAGAGTAACTAACAGCCAGACTAGCTCACGCACGGCCGCATCGGATACGGACACTAGTGTGCAATTATTCCCACGCATCACGGCGCAACAGGCGGAGGATTTATGAAAAGGCGGCACGATGCATACAGACTGGTAAAGTACACTATGTAGCTGCCACTCGAAGGGGAGGGGGGAGAGGGGTGCCGATTTGCTTATACTTGATGGGGTGTTTAAGTGGAGAGACTTTGTGAAGGGACTAGTTGCTGATTACTGACTGGGCGCACCCCCCCAGGCGACGGCTCCATAAAGATTGGTTTACACCCCTGTTGGGTGATAGGGTTTGGTCCCTCAAAGTTTCATAGGAAGGACCTTATTGTTGGGATGTTCGTAGTTACAGGGGCACTCACGCTATTATACACACTGTCAATTGCACTGGACCTTTGGGTGATGTTCGGGACTGAAGAAGCACTGTATTATGTCAACTCCTAATCAATACACAATCTGCACTTGGAACGTAAGAGGGTTGGGCTCCATACACAAAAGACACAGAACTTTGGCACAACTGAATAGACGCAAGGTATCCATAGTGTATTTGCAAGAAACTCACCTAAACAGGGATAAAGGGGATAAATTAAGACGGAAATGGAAAGGTCAGTTGTTTGCTACGGAATACTCGGCATTCTCCAGGGGCGCTGCCATTTGGATAAGGAACAACGTCCCCTTTAAGGCAATAGAACACAAAATCGACAAAGAAGGGCGATTTGTATTCGTGCACGGGTTAATAGATGGTACGAGTGTGGTGTTGGGCTGCGTGTATGCGCCTAACTCGGAGCAATCTGGCTTCTTCCAAATGTGAGCGGACTACTCACAGGATGGGTAGCCCAGGACTGGGTGATAGGGGGAGATTGCAATGCGGTGTTAGACATCACACTGGATAGGTCACACCCCCCCCTTGCATGCCACAGACAGCAGAAGACAAGCTGAAGCACTGGCGTCCTGGACATCTGGGTGGGATCTGGTAGACACCTGGCGGGCACTGAACACTACTAATAGAGAATACACGTTTTACTCCCCACCACACAAACTGCATACAAGGATTGATCGAATATTTTGTTCCCGTTCCTTGCTTGGGTCCACAGTGTCAGTCGCACACATGGGGAAGACATTATCAGACCATAACCCTGTGGAGCTCACACTGCGCTGGGGGAGGGTCCCTACCCCGATACCAACATGGCGTCTTTCGCCCAGTCTCCTAGAGGACCCGGTCTTCCGCTCCACCTTGCTAGATGCCACTACCCACTACGTTGTAGTCAATGAGAACACAGCTAGTACTAGACAAATCGAATGGGATGCCTTCAAAGTAACATTGCGGGGAGTAGCGATGGGCACGAAAGTGGGTGTTAAAAGTTCATTGTTGGATAGGCACGAGAAAGTGGAGGGCGGGTTGGCGCTACTCAAAGCAGAAGCAGCGGGCACAGATGGCCAGCTCACCTAACTACAAGAGGCACACATCCAGCACGCGGAACTGTTAGAGGAACTTCAACTGATTGACTATAGGGAATACACATGCAGGCAACATGCGCAGGCAGACATAGCTGGGCCCCTACTAGCGCGTTTAATACGTAATGCTCCGGACAGTAGCCCCATATTAGAAGTGGAGGACCGCAGTGGTAGGCTTGTGCGCCCCCAAATAGACATTAATAATACGTTTAAATGTTACTACGCTGAATTGTACAGCCCACATTCCCCACTTAACATCCGGAATCTGGACGCCTTTCTTGCAGACCTACACCTCCCACAACTAACACCGGCGCAACAGACCGAGCTATCGAAACCAATATCCCTACAGGAAATACGGCAGGCTATTAAAACCCTCCAGCGTAAGAAAACCCCCGGATCTGATGGCCTGCCAGCGGAATTTTAAATGACTTTTATAGACACATTGGCCCCACGATTGCATTTATTGTATGGGGAAGCCATGGCGGGTGGTGCTCTACCAGCTTCGACTCTGCAGGCAGTAATAGTTTCATTACTGAAGCCGGGCAGAGATGCCTTAAAACTAGAAAATTACAGACCGCTATCCTTACTGAATACAGATTATAAGATCCTCAGTAAGTTACTAGCGACGAGGCTTTCACACTGCATTACGGATCTCATACATCCGGATCAAAACGGATTCGTGCCGGGGAGGAGCACTGCATTAAACTTACGTAGATTGAGTCAGCTGATGATGACGCAGGGAGATGAGGGAGCAACCGAGGGGTGTATCTCACTAGATCTTAGGCAAGCCTTTGACTCTCTGAGGTGGGACTACTTGTTCGCAGTGCTACTCACATTTGGCATTCCTGTGGAATATGTAGTATGGGTGCACTTGCTCTATCAAGCCCCTACAGCGAGAGTACGTACCGACGCATGCGTCTCGGAGCCGTTTGCCATTGCGAAGGGAACCAGACAAGGGTGCCCCTCTGCTTTTTATCATCGCGTTGGAACCCTTTCTGTTGAAAGTGTGGGCGGAGGCGATACACAGAGGAATCACCACTCGCAATACCAGACATATAATCTCCGCCTATGCGGATGACATACTGTTGTTTCTGAACGACGTATCGGGCCCCCTAACGCCACTCCCAGAATTATTCAACGACTTCCGGACTCTATCGGGTCTTATGATTAAAGAAAGTAAATCCTAAGGCTACTATTTCCACAAGCCCCTTATAAATGATTGCCTACACTTCCCACCACACAGCTTCCGGACAGCCCCTGAGACCTTTAAATACCTGGGAATTCAGGTTTACAGGTGTCCGCAGGACCTCTTAGAGGGTAACTTGGGTCGGGCCCTGGGCACATTACAAACACAAACACGATTCTGGACCACACTACCACTCTCGGTGGCTGGCAGAGTTACAATCTCGAAGATGGTGGTGCTGCCCAGACTTCTATATTTCTTCACGAACCTACAGATACTAATACCCCCACACTTTTTTAAGACTTTAAATACAGTCCTGACAGAACTGATATGGGGCACGGGTAGGTGTCGTATACGTCTGGCTAAGTTGCAGCTGCCGACAGGCGGAGGAGGTATGGGAGTCCCTGACCTGATAGCATACAGCTATGCTTGCCAATTGCAATGGCTAGCCTACTGGTTAGCGGGACGCAACTTGCATGAACTTGATATGTCGGACTAAGACAGAGCCAGAGGAACTATACACAGTCTCCTTCTACCGCAAGCCAAAATACCGCCTACTGCCCCGCCATTACTGAGGTTGGCACTGCAACACTGGAAGAGGGCTGTAAAATACACGAACAGAACATTCACATACGCGCCCACGATTCCACTACTGGGAATACCACTGGGGACGGGTACACTGTCGGAACATAGACTGGGACAAAGGCACGCTGCAGGAGTGCAAATTATCGGAGATTTTTTCTCTGAAGGGAAACTACTGACTTACATGGACTTCACAGACTTGCACCATACCCCGAGAGATCTGTTTATACTGCACGCGCAGGCAGCACACTATATCACAGTACATTGGGCAAGAGCCGGGATGGAACCAGACACTAACCTGCTACTCACAATGCAATACCTCATGGGAACGGGTAGTCACCTAACGAAATGGCTTACAAATGGGATAAGGTCAGGCAGAGAGATGCACTTGCAACCCCTCCGGGCCAGATGGGAAGAGGACGTAGGTAGGGCCTTCAGGGACAAAGAATGGGAAAGGGTGCTAAAGTATCCCAAAACAGTGGCACGGAATCCTAAGTTCAAATATATCCAATTAATGATAGTACACAGGGCCTACCTTACCCCCCACAGGATACGAGTGATGTTCCCGGATGCGACAGACAATTGCCCCAGGTGCGGGATGGAGGATGCGGGTCTAATACATATGTTCTGGGACTGTCCCCGACTCCTGCGGTTCTGGGGGGAGGTCCATGACGTACTAATGGTGGTAGCGCCAGGTAGGCCGTACTCATCCTTAATGTATGGGGTTCTGGGTCTGGGTCATACCGAAAAGAAAAAGAGTGTGGGTACGAGATTCGCAGATCTGGCTATGTTGCTGGCGAAAAGAGCAATAGCGATGAAGTGGAAATCAGCCAGGGCGCCTGACATAGAAAATTGGCGTGGAGAAGTACTGTGATGGGGTAAAGCAGAAGGTGCAGAATTACAAAAGGAAGAACGTAGGGGTCTGAGGAAAACACACATTTCCATAGACTGGCACGCGATCATAGGAGAATTCGAAACGCACTCCGAAAAATTTGATGACTGAAACCACTATACCCCTTGTAACATCGGCACACTGAAGGGTGAACGTGCAACATAAGGTTGATAATCTATGGATAGGTTGATGATGCCCTAATACCTTGTAAGGTCCAAGATGCAGATTCCTTGAAATATTCCGCACATCATAGTATTATGTCTACTGGGAGGATGACAGAGATTCACTTTCTTTACTTTACAGATCAAGAGACTTTACCCGATGGACACCAACTGCAATTGTTTAATACTCCATGTATCATGAGTGCCGGGGGGGGGGGGATGTAAATGCGTTTCAACTAGTTGGGAATATTTCAACCAGTATTAGAAAAGAAAACACAGTCTTTTGTTACATAGATGTGTTTAATATGTAAAAATATGCCATAATGATGCTCTGCTAACTGTATTGCTCTACGTTGAATACTGTGTGAATAAAACAAATTTAAAAAAAAATGATTCGAAGATTGAAGATTTCATGAAATGAATGAAATAAAGAAGATTAAAACTCACCATTGAGAGGATTTATGGTTATTATGAAGGTTTTTAAACATTGATAAGGAACAAAAAATTCCCTGTAAGTAGTGCGCACATTCTACAGGGCGGGGTTTTCCTAACCAGATCAGTTGTATTCATATGTTCAAGGCACTCTGACCAAGTGCAACGAATGGAGCAGCACTGAATTGAAAGATTGTTTCATTTGAACAAACTCGACAAGATTAGTGTGCATGGAGCACCGTTATTAAATCACCTCAGGTCTCATTTCCACCAAGGCACAGACTGCAGAGCCAAGCATGCCAAAATGAAGCACTCAGCCATACGACACCTAAGCCCTGGGCCAAAAACAACCCTGCTGACTCTGGGAAACAGAGGTCAGACTTACCAACTGAGGACTTCCGAACTAATCATATAGGAGCCATCAAACGGCAGGTAGGAAAAGGGAGAAGAGAAGGCGCTCCTGGCCCAAATGGAATACCTCCAGTACTATACAAACAGGAGGCAATCTTCTGGGCAGAAGCACTGGACCCACTCTTCAGAGAAATTAGAACATTGAATACCCTGCCTAGTTCTTGGAGAGGGTCAATCATTTCATCAATCCATAAATCCGGTGAGAAGTCGGAACCAAAAAACTACTGATTGGTGGCACTATTAGATAACGAAGCTACATTTTGTGCCGGCCTGTTACTAGAGGAACTTCAGGCATGGGTGGAAGAGTAATCTGCAATTCCCCTACAACAGACTGGCTTCGCAAAATCGGTCGGGACAATGACTAACATTTTAAGCATGGCTATGCTTATGGACAAGGCTGAGGCCACCCGGTCGTCTTTACATCTATGCTTTATTGATTATAAATCTGCCTTTGACCATGTAAATCGCACCAGATGCTGGTCTAAATTGCACAGCTGGGGGCTGCCTCAGTCCTTACTCAAACTAATAATAAATTTGCACACAAATACGTGGCTACAGGTGAAGCTGGGCAACGGCACGCACCTGTCGAGGCGTATACCCACGGAAAAAGGGCTGAAATAGGGTTGTGTCTTAGCACCCACTCTTTTTAATCTGTATATTGCTGATCTAGTCCAGTTGCTACCTAGCTGCAACTTACACGCCCCCAAACTAGGAGTCACCTTACTTCCCTGTCTCCTCTATGTGGATGACGTAGGCCTGATTAGCAAAACAAAAGTAGGGCTACAACATCTTTTAAACACAACTTGGGATTTCTCCCAAGCTAATGACCTAATGATCAATTTCGACAAAACAAGAACAATGACAGTTGGGGGAAAAAAGGTGGAAAACGCTGCCTGGTTCTGGGGAGAAACTAGAATAGAGGACACAACTGAATACAAATATTTAGGTGTGAAGTTGGACACTGGAGGCCGTTTTGTGGTACAGAAGAACAGCATAAGGCACAAAGGTCTAGCACTAGCAATCTCCCTAAAAACATTAAACTCTAAACTAACTGGCCCATCGATCCTGCCGCTCATGGAGGTGGTTTGGGCAAAACATTTGCCAACAACCACCTATGGTAGCGAGGTACAGAAAGGCAGAGATGCGAACACACTCGATGCCACAGTAACAGCAGCATATAGAGTTATTTTTGGGCTGCCGAAATATACTTCACCTGCCCAAATCAGACTTGAATTTGGCGTTTTAAAACAATCACTTGCTACACAAGGGGCCTTTATCCTTGCATGGGACAAAGTGTGAAAAGCCGAACAGGGTACGCTAAATGAACAGCTGTGGAAGGAGTTAGAATTGCACCCCACACTACCAGCTGCGGAATATCTATATAGCAGTCTACACAAATGGCAGCTAAACCAACTTTGGGAAACACCAACCACTACCCCAACTCTCAAAAAATAAGTGTGGAAGACAGTGACACTCCTCTCATGGCTGGAGGATAAGGATGCACTCTCAAAGAGAGCCCACGGTTGGATGACCCTGAACACATATATGAAGCTGGGAGCTCAATCCTACTTCAACCTGGGATACAATAAAAACATAAAAAATGCTTATATGAAATATAGATTTGGATTGCTCCCCTGTGCCCAGCATCTCCCTCCCTGGCTTCGCAACAAAGCAGGCTCTGTGTGCCGCTTATATGGATCGGATCAAGAAGACATGTTCCTGTAAAGAACTCACAACAGCACAAAAGAAATTTCTGAAACAACCTTTCAATCAACAAGGGATCCGCACCAGGAGGCAAGCTCTGCAGGCATGCTTTGTACCCAGTGATCCACAACTGAACTGCAGAACAGTAAAATATTTGAGATTATGCAGTAACAAAATGTCAGAAATGCAGACAATAGGAACCTACCGCTATATGTATCAACAAACCATTTTGCATTTCCTAAATAGCGAATTGTAAGGAATCGCTATTTAGGAAATGCAAAACGGTATGTATGTACAAAATCGCTTTCCAATAGCGATTCCTTAGCATTCCTTAATTTGAGATTAGCAAATTGTCAATCGCAAATTACCCCTTCATTTCCATGGGCCAGGAGGCCCATAGGAATGAAAGTGCAATTTGCAATTAGCAATTTGCTGATCGCAAATTAGGGATGTTTCCAAGGGTGCAGGGGTGTCTCAAGAACACCCTGCTGCACCCCTGAAAAAGACATTTGGGGGCATATGGCGCACATACATGCCCTAAGGGCATGTATGGGCGTCATATGGCACCTTTGGTTTTTATCAAAAAAGATTTTTGATAAGAATTCGCAAATTACCACCAACTAGAAGTTGGTGGTAATTTGCTAATCCTTAATGGCATTTTTTGCATTTTATTTGTTTGATACATTGCATTTAAGGAATCGCAAAATTTGCAATTCCTTAAGTGCAATCGCAAAATAAGGATTAGCAAATTTTGCTATTCCTTATTTTGCATCAAACTAGTTTGATACATTCCATTTGTCTAATTAGCATTCGCAAAGGCCGAAATTCGCAGAATTTCGGCCTTTGCGAATGCTAAATAGCTTGATACATATAGCGGCTAGTCAGATAAAATATGTGCAAACGTGCAGGGGTCTGAGGACAATTCGATCAAATAATTCAAGTTGGCAAAACTAACTAGATATTTATTTTATTATATTTGCACAAAATTAGAAAGCTCTTTTAGCACGGTTTTAGATATAAGAGTTTTATATATGTACGTGATAGTTTTTAATTGAACATACTTTTTGTACTGCAACGGTTTTAACTAACTATGCAAATAAACTACATGACTAGACTTGTCCTCGAGCTTCAGCGCATTCAAGGTACTGTCAGCGGGTCTGCACGATTCCTCTACTGGCCTGCACTCTATCATGGTTGGAATGAACGTTTAGATCTGCCCAGGTCAAGCAAGGCACCAGTTGGAGCTACTGATATCTAAGTACTACATTTTGAATTAATCGTGCATAATTTGTCTCTTGACTTGTGTATGTTGGATTTGTATCACTTTGGTCTTGTTCTCCTGAAATAAAAATGGGTTATGTTTCTAAACTGTTGTGGAGTATTTTTGTGATGTTTTCACTGTGTGACTGTGTGTGTGCACAAATACTTTATACGTTTAGTTTAGCCTGACTTCTCTGTGCCTAGCTCTCAGAGGGTGAGTATAGGTAAACCTTTAGTGTGTGTTCCCCTTACCGTGACTAGGATTATGGTTTCTGCTTGGACAGGATACACACCTCTGTCAACCAAAATCCCAATTTCTAACAGGTGTCCCAAGTAGATAACTTTTCTTATTCAATACTGCATTTGTGTGTGTGACACCTTATGCTGATCATCTACGAGATGGTTCAGGAGTTGCAACTGTATCCAATTTGCATTCTTCTTTTGTCTTAGAGGTAACATCTGCTCATCAGTATACTGCATCAGCACTGAATTACGGGGCAGCTGTAGGATTTCCAAACTTTTCTTTGTCTCTGACTAAAGATTGAGGAGCTTTCTGTATACCCTTGTTGGATTTAACACCGAAATAAGATGTTTTTCAGGAATATGATCTTGCAGAGAGATTTGTTACAAAGAGAAATGGAAAATAACCTTTTGCACAGCAGAACTGGTTAGATCTCTATGCTCTATAGACAACAAGAGGGAACAGCATCAAGGGCGTGCTCCACTTAAACCATCACTTTAAAATAAAGGCCCTTGATACATCACACACATCTAGTATTCAGCGCATGGGGTCTCCCTAGTCTATATTTCTAGTAGGAAAGATTCTAGTGTTTATCTAGGACCATCACCAGTATGTGTGTTATATTAAAAATATAGGTCCTGTACCTACGGGTAAAAGAAAACTCCTACAAGTGAAAGGTTATGTGAAAAAATTATAAAAATACATAAAGTGCCTCATGTAAGCAAACCCAAAGGAGTGATTGGCAGGTTCTCACCAATTTACTCACTTTTTCATCATCGACAACTTTCCTATATACAAAGGGCCAACTCCTGAATAAGTTCAGAAGACTGCTGTATGTGTGTATTTCCTATATCACCCTGTTTTGTGTGTGGCACACATCTCAAAAAACCCTAGGGTCCCCGTCGAGGGAGAAGAAAAATATTATTAAAAATGAGTTGCGAGTAGTAATTGTTTATGCCCGCACTCAACATAACATATATCAGACCATTTTAAGCAGAATGGCTGGACACGTTTCATTGCCACTTTTTTCCTTCTGCAATTTCTTCAGGGCATGGAGAATGCACATTACCCAATTGTGCACTGGACCTGTGTGTGAAAAGAAATAAAAGACAAAACAGACAGGATACAAGACATGTTTACTTCAGATTTCATATGTACTTGTCCCAACTACATATATCAAAGGGCACGTAGGTGATAATTACCATATGGCTACCGAGTGAATGCCTGCCAGTAGGCCACACGGGAGGAGCAGGAAGCGTCTTTTGACAACTGCTTGGTCACCTAAAATAAAATGGTGTCAAGGCAAGTCAATTTTTATTGTATAAAATTATTACAAAATGCATTTAGATCATCATAGAACATAAAACACGTGTTAAAATATTAGCAAATAGAAATTGTTTGCCAAATGACAAAGTAAATATCATATATTTCAATTCGGTGGTGTGATTCCATGATCAACTTGCTGCAAGAGAGATTGGGCTTTCATCATATATTTGACCCCCCTGCAGGCCAAAATAAAATGGTGTATATCCTTTCACAATCCTTTGACAACTCTATTTACCACAAATTAGCGCTGCAATCCATTTAATCTGGTCGCTGCTGAGGAGGAAAACTTCCCCTGCCCCCCTGTTGAGCATGCCAACACTATGTACACTGACCATCTATTTAATGGGGACCCTTATGTCACTGGTTACGGGTCATCCTGTGTCGCAACTCAGCATACAGGATCCTACTCATAGCCTGGCCTTATGTGTAAAAACCACAAATTTTCTGGCGTGGTTCATTCTAGCCACCTCTTAGATATTGCAAGCTATAATATAATAGCCCATTCATATATGTGATCAATAGCCCAGGTTTGTATCACACTACTGGAAGACCATCAACACATATTTTGAGTTACTAAATGCCTGATAACAGGCTGAACTTCGTTGTTGATAACACTAACAACACAGTCCAGGTTCTTATGTTATGTTATGTTATGTTAATAAAATTTATTGTGCGCACAGCTACTCCAGCAAAGGAGCGTCCCGGCGCATAGACAAGGAGTAACATAACACAACAGGAAAAAGAACCAGTTAGGGGCAGCTAAAACAGGAAGGTTTTTATTGCTCTCCGAAAAGTCATGAGGTCCTCTAAAAGACGGATTTCAACTGGAAGAGAGTTCCAGGTAGATGCAGCCTTTACTCCAAAGGAGCGGCCCCCCATGCGGCAGAGCCTGAACCTAGGGACAACGGCAAGGGCCTGGCCTTGAGAGCGGAGGGTGCGAGTGGGTACATAAAAGGAAAGGCAGCTGGACAGGATATCTGGGCCTATGCCTCTCAGAATCTTAAAAGTCAGACAGAGGACCTTAAAAAGAATGCGCTTCCTCACTGGTAGCCAGTGTAAAGAACGAAGGACATTAGACACAGAACAGAATCTGGGGAGGCCGACAATCGCTCTCGCCGCAGCATTCTGAACCCTTTGTAGGCGAGTTAGTTCGGCCTGGTTAGCCCCAACCAACAAGGAGCTAGCGTAGTCCAGGCAGGAGATGATAGTTGCCTGGATCACCAGCTGTCTGGTTGGGGCATCGAAAAAACTTGAGTACTGGTCTTAGGCCTCTCAACAGGCCGAAACAACAAGCTGCTGTCTTCTTGGTATGCCCTACAAAAGTAAGGCCCGTGTCCCACCAGACCCCCAGGTTTTTTACCTCCGACACCGGGGTCGGAGTGGGTCCCAGCTCAGGAGGCCACCATTGGTCACCCCACAGCTCCACTCCCCATCCGGCAATCATTACCTCCGTTTTAGTGGCATTCAGCTGGAGACAGTTTCCTGTCAACCAGCTAGCCACCTCCTTCAGTCCAGCTTGAAACCTGGGGGCATCTTGTTCCGCGTCCCCGCTGAGAGTAACCGCCAGCTGTGTGTCGTCGGCATATGAGACCAGGGTAAGGCCCCATTGCCTGGCGACATCAGCCAGCGGTCTCACATAAAGATTAAACAGCGTGGGGCTCAGCGAGGACCCCTGCGGAACCCCCATGGCTAAAGGCTGAAACTTAGACTTGAAGGGAGGGATGGAAACACAGAAGTAACGACCGCCAAGGAAGGAGCGGAACCACTGTAATGCCTGGCCACCTATGCCAATCTCTTCAAGCCGATGCAGGAGGATGTTATGGGATACCGTGTCAAAGGCGGCGCTGAGATCTAACAATATCAGCGCCGCCGTATGACCCTCATCCAACCTTGCACGGAGATGTTCCACCATCACAAGAAGCGCGGTCTCCGTGCTGTGTCCAGCACGGAAACCGTTTTGTGAGGGGTCGAGGGCATTGGTGCGGGATAGGTGTTCCGACAGGGCCAGATTAACGTGGGCCTCTGTGATCTTTGCCGGCCAGGGCAACAGTGAAATTGGGCGGTAACTTTCAGGCTTAGATGGGTCCAGGGAAGGCTTTTTGATGATTGGGGACACCACTGCCTGCTTCCACTTAGATGGAACTACACCCGTCTCAAGGGAGAGGTTGACAAGGGCACGCACCGCAGTGCGCCCCACAAAGGTCTGATCACGAAAGAGATCAGATCTTACTGGGTCAGATGGAGAACCAGATTTAACTTGCAGCGCAAGTTTGTCAAATCCATCCACCGTGAGAGTGGGGAATGACAGCAGGGTGATTTGATGAGGTGCCCCGTTAGAGCTTCCCAGACCAACCCCTATGCTAGGGAATGTCCGATAGATTGTTTGGACTTTTCCCAAGAAATAGGAGGCCAGGGATTCGCACTGAGAGATGGAACTCACGGTTGTAGAGACAGTCAGTTTTGCCATAAGATCTTTCACGGCCTTGAAGATGGCCTTCGACGGGTTAGCGCTGTTTTGAAATTCAGCGGCTTAAAATGCCGCTCGGGCTTGGCAAATAGCCCGGTGATAGAGCTTGACGGACATGGCGTATGCAGCTTTTAAATCAGCCCCATACGTCTTCCGCCACGCCCTCTCCGCCCGTCTACAGGCTCCCTTCAAGGCACGTAGGGCATCATTGTACCAGGGACTCGACTCTCTGGTATTGATTTTAGTCGATACAATGGGTATCAGAGTGTCCAGAGCCCTAGTAAGCCAAGAGCAGAAGAGGTCATATCCATCTTCTACGTCATTCAATGGACCTAACGGCTCTACTGATAGAAGACGATGGAGGTCTTCTAACCTGAGTTTATTCCATAGCCTCCTAGGTACCTGCCTCGCTGGTGGAATGGAGGCAGTAGCCGGTATGGGGCAGAAAATGGATACCAAAAAATGGTCAGTCCAGTCTACCGGAGAAATAGATGTGATTTTAGTCTCCGACAGATTGGTAAAGAAGGGGTCGAGAATGTGTCCCCCAATGTGAGCAGACTGGGAGACCAGCTGGGAAAGTTGAAAGGCCTCTAGGTCAGAAGAAATGCTGCGCACCGTCAAGTTTGAGGGGACGTCGAAATGCAGATTTAAGTCCCCCAAGATGGAAAAGTTGGCACAATCGGTGACCAAAGTGCCAACAATATCGGGGAAAGCATTTCTAAACGCCACCTCACTACCAGGTGGGCGATATACGACCAACCCGGAGAAAGTAAACTCGGGGCTCACAGCGACCTTAAAGGAAGCACTTTCACACCCGGGGATGTTCAGGGCACTCCACACACAGGAAAAACTGGACCTGACTATAAGAGCAATACCCCCACCTCTAGAAGATCTATTCAAGGTAAACATGGAGTAGCCAGGGGGGGCAAGCAAGCTTGACAATAGCAGCGTCCGCTTCCTGTAGCCAGGTTTCAGTAATGGCGAAAATGTCGGGCGCTTCGTCCTCGATAAGATCGTAGATATTCTGAT
The DNA here is from genome assembly GCF_964261635.1 of Lissotriton helveticus. Lineage (NCBI taxonomy): Eukaryota > Metazoa > Chordata > Amphibia > Caudata > Salamandridae > Lissotriton > Lissotriton helveticus. The sequence goes on from NC_136063.1 coordinate 974,721,333, forward strand.
GGCGTTTCAGTGCCGATCTCACATTCAGATTTAAAATCCGCAGAGAGGTAAAAGAGCCTCTACTGTGGTGAGAATCTGAACAGTTCTTCCGGAGGACGGGCCTCGGGGAGTCAAGTGCCCAGCCATTACATGGGCAGCGATACGGACCGCAAAGCGGCTGGACCGGCGGTAGATTACATGAGTGACTCACCTGGCCGATGGAGTATAGGCTCGCGAAAGAGTATGTCAACATTGCGACATAAAAGGTGACCGCTTGTCTCAACACAATCAGCCAAAGTCACTGCTACAAGTGATAGCCTGCAGCAGTCATTACATCAAAAGCCCTGCATTCAAACACCACATCCCACTTATCACTGGTATCCGCGCCTGTGTAAACAAATGATCCTCACCGAATCAGGACTCGAATCACACAATGTGAATTGGTGATCATTTTCAGTTCGATAACTTTATTTCGGCCTCAGAGGACCATAAAAGCTCAGAAAAATTCATACAATACAAATATTAAGACAATAAATATGAAATATTTTTAAAATACATTGTATATGCAATAAAATGAAATACGTCATAAAACAGAATTAAACTGGATTTCATTATCGAACATCACATTAGATTGGGAGGGGAGTACATACTAAGCACTGGTCGATTTCCTACGCCGGTGCCACATTGCGTTCAGGAAACGAGAAACAGCAAAAGTGATAGGGGGGTGCGTATCATATTTTAAAACTCTCATTGCATGTGAGCACTGGCAAAATCCTAGATTTATACAGATTGGGATTAGCCAGTACTTGCGTGCACCCTGGTACCCAGGACAAAAGAGAAAGACATGAATTTCATTTTCCAAGTAATAACCACAAACAGGGCATTCTTTATGGTCGTTTTTGTCCCATTTACTAGAGAAAGCTCAAAGAGGCAAAGTGCCCAATCTAAATTGCAAATAGAGTTTTCTTGCTAGTGCAGGGAATACTACATCCAAATATTCTTCCCTTTTGTATTCTGCCTTGACCTGAAGGAACTCAGTGGTCAATATTCCCACCTCTGAACTCGCCTGCAGGGAGGCTAGGTTATAGTTCTTATAGTGGCGGATCACCTCAGCTTTGGTTATCTCCGGGCAGGCAACATCCGGGGTCTCCCATAGCTCAGGTAGGCCAATCCTACTACTAATGGTCTTTATATGTGACAGCCACCTAATGTTCTTGCCTCTCAGGGCATCCCATATTTCCCTAAATTCATTTCTATAGGACACCAGTTCAGGCACAGACCACAGTCTTTTCCAGAATGTTAAGGGGCCTGATGACATAACCTCTTCAATGGGGAGGAGCCCTAAATCCAAATGCAATGGTACAAGTGGAGAGCTCACAGGGAGGCCCAATGTGTTCCTCAAAAAAGTGCGTTCAACCTTCGCCAAGCTGGGGGAGTTTTGGTGCCCCCAAAGTTCAGCCCCATATAGTGCAGCTGCTCTGGCCTGCACATTATACATTTCAATAACTGGGGCCGCAGGTTTGAACTCAGACTCTCTGTGCAGCTTCTACATCCCCCCCACCACTCTTGTTAATTTAAGTGTTGCTTTGGCCAACTGCGGGTCCCATTGAAAGTGTTCACCCAAGGTGATACCCAAATATTCAAAGGTTTTGACTCGCTCGAGAGGAATTCCTCCCAGGAGCGGATTCGGGCGAGTCTGCCTCGGGGGATTGAAGATCATAAACTTGGTTTTATCCAGGTTTATCTCCAATCCCCTCGAGACACAGAAATCTGCTAAGCCGTCCAGGATGCGTTAAATGCCCGTTGATGTCTTAGACAACAACAAAGTGTCATCCGTGAACATCAAAGCGGGCACCCGACCCGTGACTACCCCTGGGCATCTATGTTTCTGATCCCGAGAAGGTGATCTACCAAGCCGTTAATGTACAGGCAAAAAAGGGTGGGAGCCAGGACACAACCCTGGCGAACCCCTTGCTTGACCGGGAAGCGTGATGACAATTTGCCATGCCTTCCGCACCTCACCTGGGCATAGTTGTCGGTATGAAGCCTTACTAGAACATTGAGGAGGTAACAAGGTAGACCCAGCTCGTGTAACACCTTCCATAGTTTATCTCAGGGGCACCAGGTCAAACGCTGACCGAAGGTCAACAAAGATCATGTAGAGGCTGCCACCCTCTACAGTCACAGTTCTCCAGTACAAAACCTGGAGTCTAAATAACTGATCCACAGTTGAAATACCCTGCCTGAAGCCAGCCTGGAGGGTGGACAGGATCTCATGTTCCTCCATCCAAGTCTGTATTCTGCCCAGGATGATACGTCCCATCCATGTTTGGGTGACGTCTATGGACGGTTTCAGGGGGCATCCTTTTTTATAGATAGGGACTATTACGGTGCCCCGCCATGAATCGGGGGTCCATGCCTTTTAAAATAGCATTATAAAGAACACAAAGGTAAGGGACCCATATATTTGGCTCTGAACGGTACTAGTCACCCGGTAGCTTATCCAAGCCAGGGGCCTTATTTGGGGGCAGTTTCAAAATGGCAGCCTAAACCTCCGAAAGTGTGATCTCCCAGGCCCCATCTACTCAATACTCATTGGGGGGGCATGGGAGAGGGGTCACTAGGCCATCATTACTCGGAAGGGAGTACAACTCCCCATAATGTAACACCCAAGCCGCAGCAGCTATATTGGGTTCATTGGTCATTTTTCCTTCCTTGCTCCCACAGCTAACAATTGTCCAGAAAGATTTGGAGTCTTTGGTCTTTAGTGCAATTCTTAAATCTTCCCAGTTATCTGCCTCCCTCTCTTTCCTTGCCCTCTTGGTGGCCAGCTTGTAGAGACGCCGGTAGAACTTGATCTTAGTTTTATCCTGAAGCTTGACCACACAAACCAGTTCTTATTTAGCTTTCCTGCACTGGGCGTTGTACCAAGATTGGACATTGTCTGTTTTTACCTTAGGTTTCCCATCTGGGTAGAACACATCACCAAGGTTCCGCACGAGCCCCTGATGGATATTTAGGGGCTCATTGCTAACCCCTGGATTTTCCTCCACCTCCGCCATGTCGCTAAGATAGGGCAGGGCCCTTTGGTAAACATCAGCCAGTTTATTAGGAGAGCCCAATATATATGTCCACTTGACTCTCCGCCTGTTATTAGTTAATGAGAGCGGAGGGCCAATTAAATTTGGGTCAGAACCTGGGTTTAACAGGCCCAGGCTCCTGGGTTTCAAAGACATGACATAGGGGTTATGGTCACTGTCTTTCCTAGGATAGATTTTAAATCTGAGACCAAACCCCAGGTTCTAGCTTCCACCAGGATATAATCCAGGATGGAATTTTGGCCCTCTCTATTAAATGTCATTTGGGCTGGTCTATCAGAGTTTTTCCTCCCATTACAGGCTCTGAGAGAGGTCAAAAGAGTAAGGGAATTAATTTGTAAGACCAGAGGAGTCCAGGCTCTCACCACCGGAATCTGCGGTTCCGGGATGAGCCAGTGCTGGTCCTCATCATCTGGGCCATCATGGGATGGGTCAGTAAGTGGCTCGAACTGCCAATTAAAATCACCCCCCACAATTAAAGTAACTGCTGGATCCAGAGTTGAAATGAACTGCACAAGTTGGTCAATGGTTGGTCAATGGTTGCAGACTCCTTCCCACTCACGGTTGGTCTCGAGTAGATATTTATTAGCGCAGTTTGCCTATTTCCAGGGAGTGTAAGTAGCACACACTGCACGTCTCGCGACTCTGTGGGAATCTGTACAGCCTGGGTCCCCAGGTGTGTACCGACCCAGATACTAAGTCCCCCAGAAGGTCTACCCCTCCCCTTCTTAATTGCCGGTTCGCTAAAAGTAGAGTACCCACACCTTTGTACACCTGCCAGTGCCCAAGCTTCTTGAAATAGGCAGACATTATTACTTTCCACAAATGCTCCCCAATCTGGGCACAACAATTTGTTTTTAATCCCAGCCACGTTCCAGGGGAGGATTTTAATAGAATCCTTAGCCATCCCCAGCCTGGTTTCAGAATCCGCTGAGTTCAAGTTGTCCCCCCAAGCAAGCCCCTCCACCGGTGTGCTTCTAGGGAGTGTTTGCCCTGCCTTAAGTGGCACGATCTCTATGTACCCTGCGAAAGCCTCCGAGGCGGCCGTACACAGGCCCTCCTCTCCACCCATAGAGACTGGCCTAGGCCCCTAGACGGGCGTCAATCAAGCGAGCAGATCCCTCCTAGGGCCGCTGGTAATGTTACTCCTCCGGGGGATTTGGGTATCATGTAATCTGGAGTCCAGAGTGTCCTGGACACCCCAGTTCTGTAACCCTCTCACCCTGTTCAAAGTGGGATAGAAGTAAGTCAAGGGTAGAGATTGGACTTGTGACCTGGAACGCCCAGGGGCCCAGTTGGAAATATAGTCCACCACCCTACTATCCCTGAAGTTTATAACTATGCAGTCACCTTCGATATTTTTCACCCGCGGCTCTACCCATCTTACACGCCGAGCAAAAAGAATTTCACTCGATACGTGCAGTGGCAATGGCCTATTTGAATGGAGCCAGTGAATACATTTGTTCTTAAGAACACCGTAGTCCTCCCTTTTCTCTTGGTCCAAGGCTGGCACTCCAGCAAGGACAACCACGTACGGGGCGGATTCAGCTAGAAGATTCTGGCAATTAGATTCTATTTCAATGGATGGGGGATTCAGGGTTACTCTCCTGGGAGAATGGACTTGGGGATTGACTTGCCCACCACCCCTCGCCTGCTCAAGGGGTCTATACCCCGCTGTGTGGCCATCAGTACCCTCTCCGGCTAATTCCCCATGACTCCGCGCCAGGAGTCTTTGGGGTAGCGGGTCTATGGGCTTGTCTATTGGCAGAACAGGTGGATTATAAGACACATTATCATACCCATGGGACCTCCCTAAGATATCATTAGTTACTAATGGACAGGAAACTGCCCCCTCCCCTGGGGCAGCAGAGTGCTATTGTTCCAAGCATATCAGTCTGTTTTCAATGGCATTTAGCAAATAAACAAAGGAAGAGTGTCCGTAGAATAAGCGTTCAGAATGATTATGGCACGTGAGATTGAGGTCAGTTGTAAGTGGTCGTATGGAAAGACCAAATTCAAGAAAAAATACAGGATTTTTTCAGGAAACCCTCACTCACCCTAGTGGTGACATGCTTCATCATCGGGTCCACCGGGAGAGATCGAATACCTCCCCGGTGTGCTGCGACGCCAGGAGACTGCGGAGCAGGTTTTCGTGAGGGTAGGGAGTGAAAAAGTAGTGAATTTAAACATGTCCAGGGTTGTACCAAAAAATCATTTATTGGTTGGTCAACCTGACATATTAAAAACTTTCTATGTGTGGGGAAAAAACTAGCCAAATAAAGTATACTGGTGTTTCCCTTTTAAAGAGAGGTCAACATGTTTCTGCCCGTGTTATGTGCGACTTTACAGGGCTTTCTTCAGGACCAGTTTGCGAGTGTCACCTTGACAGGTCTGGGCACGCTAAGGCCCACCCTGGCAAAGGCAGTGAAAGTTAAAAATAGCACTATGTGTAAAAAGGTGCATGAAAAATAAAATCATACAAACTTGTAAGTTTGGGGTTTTACCTCTATTACAAGGAACCTAGAAGTCTGTGGGCAAAGTAGTGGGACAGACAAACAGAAAAACAAACAAGGAACACAATCAATCATTATTGTTCATATTTTGACGGCATTAATGCAACTTGATGGCGTGACACGTGCTGGCATTCCTATCAAAGGCCGTGGCCGAGATGAATGGGATGCGAAGGGAAGTTGTGCCACAAACCGGGTGGTGGGCCTCAACTAGCGCTGAGAAGTGTGGTCCAGCGCGCTCTGATGCACGTTTATCTAGGGCAACAGACTGACACAAAAGGAGGCTTACAGTGTTAAGTCCATCCGTGCGGGAGGCCAGAAGTGGCTCCCCGTTGTTACATGGCTACCTATCGTCGGGAGACAAGGAATCGGTCCCCGAAGTGGTGAGCGTGGGGGCAGAGCTACCGAGGGTGTCGGTAACCTTGCTGGCCGTGACTTGTAGCTATGATCAAGCACACATACACATGAGCGTGAAAGGAAAAGTTATCCTCACTTGTAAACAAATGAACCACGCCCCATAGAACTCAGGAGGGGGGTGGGAGCGAAAATGGCACACCCTGTTTGGGAGGGAAAAACAAACACAATGGCATTTAGTCTGTCGTGCAAAGGGCCGCAAGTCTTAACAAAAATATTTTCCATTTTGGCCCAGAACTCTTCACCCAGTTCCGTGTGACAGGCATCATAAGAAGATGCCCTTGGCACGTGTTCTGGCCGCTGGACCGTAACTGGACTCTCGACGTCTGGTGACATTTGGTCCTTTCCCCCACCATTACATTTTTGAATTTTGGCCTTCCTCTTATTCAAAGGTGCACCACCACGCTTCCTTTTGGCTACTGGTACCACCGCCTCTGCACCTCTTTAAACTGGTAGCGGAGAGAGTTTGAAGTTTCCTACAGGTGGGGCCCGGGGCTTCATTCCTGGTAGCCGATGTTTCCTGCACAGGAGACACAGCGTCCTCCCCAACTAAGGATACCGGGGGTCTTATTTCCAATTGCACCTGATGAAGAAGACCCTCTCCAACGCCCCCCCCGTTGGGTGTTTCAGGTGGAACCCGCCTATTGGGTGATGGAACCTGTGCCAAACGGCCCAAAGAGGACCGCATATCAAAATTAGGATCCAAAGATATCCTTTTATCAGTAATGTCTATTTGATGGGCCAGCATAGACGATGCCCTAGTAAGGAATTGGTTGAGAGTTCCAATAAAAGACCCGCCAGGGATCGACTTTCTTCCCTTTCCCACTTTTGCACCCACCATATTAAGATTGAAAGCCACAATAACTTTTTTTTTATGTGCAGGAAAAATATAGCTAGCACTGCAGTGTTCTGTCGGAGGTGTAAGGCAGAAGTAATAAAAGATAATTCACACCAACCTTGGCCTGTTCCTTTGAAATGCAATTGAAAGGGGGTGGCCCCGTCCCGTCCTCACATCGCCTCGAACGGGCTCGCCCTTGGCCCGGGCTTTGCCCGGCGCCCGCCCGCGCGCGTCCCGCGGGACAGGAATGAGAGGCTGATTAAATCCACCTGGAGCAAGGGGCGTGGCAGATAGGCGTCTCTCCGTTGTCTGGGGAGCGTGGCTTTCCCCGTTCGTTATTCCCTCAGCTGCCTGCTGCCTGTTGCCGGTAAACTCCAAACACACCTTCTGATTGTGAGCGTTTCAATAGAACCAATTTTTACAGGAACGCTTGCTGTAACCTGATTAGATATCTGCTTTCTTGAGATACATACAGCTTGGACTTCTTTTCCCGAGAGGGGTATGTTTGGAACCTCCTTGGAACAAACCGTGGAGGGGTTGCACTTGTATCAATCAGGAATGATACCAGGTGGCCATACACTTCCTCATTTACAAATGGGCCACCCTGATCTACCTCTAGGACAGCACCATGCAGGCAATCTTCCTCCCCCTCTGAGACCGTCATTGCAAATTGATATGTTCGGTGAAAGAATGAGAATTTAACATTTATAATCAGATGGTTTTGCTGAACACCTGAACTCTGTTTAAAGTGGGTCATGTTGTTTCTCTGGATTTGCTGCATCACTAGAGTGACAGGCACATTTGTATCGAATATTTCTTGATTTTGCACATCTCTTATAGAAGTCTGTTTTCCTGGGGCACCTAACTGTGTGATATGATTCACATTTTGCTTCATCTGTGGAATAAAATTGTTTGCATTTGATCTGAATTCGGTCTGCATTCTTTCTTGTAGTGCCTAATTTTCTCACAGAAATGACACTGTGTACTCTTTTTAAGCGTGTTACAATTCTATTCTTTCAATCGGGTTAATCACAAACCATCCATTTCCTTGCGCACCAGCTCCTTGTACTCCTTGTATACAGAATTCGCACCAGAATTGGCAACATCAACAAAAACAAAAGCAGAACCTAAATTCACCATCTGATGTCTACCGCCTTTTTCGTAATTACTTTATCTGCACAACCATCAGTTTGTCTTTATACTTTCTCTGTTAAGGGTTGAAGCTGTCATGGCAGTACCTTGTTCATCAATTCTCTTATTTTGCCAACTTATGAGACTCTGCTGAATATGAAATCGGAGCTCAAGGCGCAAACCGAAAAAGAGCCTATACAAATTTGCTAACGTCTTCTTTTACTGGATCTTTAACACCGCTGTATTTTCTATAGATCTGAATTAGCTTCTCATATTATTTATATACTCAATGTTTTGACCCCTGTGTAGCCCAATTCACCTCTTTCTCCAGCAGCTTTTGTTTCTAAAGCACTACAACTTTCTTGTATTCCTCCATCACAAGAGCAACCAGACCATGTTTAGGATACGCTCTTGGAGGCTCTTCTGCTGGCCATGTGCACTCATCTTACAAATCTTCAGGCACAATAATTTCAAATAACATATTCCAATCTTTGCAAAGCACCTTCAAAATAGCCACTAATCTCTCAACCTTTGAGTTTCACTTATCCAGTTCTTTCCTAAAGTTTGGAAAATGTGTCTAAAGTTTTTGAGCAAGCTTTTCTTTTTGTATAAATCAATTTCACATTCTTCTGCTATTATTCAAGCCTATCATACGCTTCCCATTCACACATGGCTGCTTCTCTGGTTAAATATCTCAATTGGTCAACATTGCACACAGTTAGTCTCTCTATATCAATTGTACCCTGTAAAATGTATACTAATTCATTTTTCAAATTACCCATACTAATTTCTCTCCTTTCGGGTTCAATCAGTTCTGCTGTAGTAACAATTGCATTAACATCCGAGACAACTGTATCAACAATAGGTGCAATAATAATCACTCGATGTATATAGGATCTGCTTCACTCTTAGGTGGTGCACTTAGTACTGTTAATGATGCGTGATCATGCCTGGTTCTCCTGCACCCATATTTTGTGCTGGAGGTCTCGGTATAAGTTCAACATTAGTATAAGGAGGATGTCTCAAATCTAAAAAATCATCTAGAAAATTACCCTCCTCATCACAATTAGTTTCCATATCTCTCTTTTCTCTCCCATTTTTAGTTTCACTGATTTTGCTCTCAATCGTATTGTTTTCTATCTCAATAATTGTTGCAGGGATCATACCCACACCCAGCTTCGTTCATATCCTTTCTCCATGCTTTTCTTTGCATGTCCCAATAAGGCACTAACCATGGACTCACTGTATTCCTAACCTGAGTCTTCATTCTATTTCTTTCCTGCTCACTTGCCACTTGATCCCACTCATTCAAATCCTGAAATTGTGCAGGTCTAGATTGTAACTTTCTCTCACACATCACTTTCCTCAAATGATTAAGGTTTCTTATATTTAAAGTACCTTCTAATGGAATGTTCATGTACTTGTCACCAGATGTAATCTCATGCCAATCGATTAATCATATACATGCATGAAAAGCCACATTCAACACCATCTCATATGCAGGGGAATCACCATCTTTTCTCCTTCAATATTAGGAACCTTAAAAACTTTTGACTTTTTCAATACGGCACCTATTTTCCCTCTGACCGATTATACACATTCCACATAAAATAAAATAAACAAATGACAACGAGCCTATCGCAGTCCAGCTATGAGAAAGGTTAACCAAATCACTGCACAACATATGGGGAAACTGACCAAGGTCAGCACATCTCACTGTGATGCTTACCAATCCCAGTGCAGCCTCCAAGGGACAGTCAACCAAATGTAGTGCAGCTTCTATGTGACTGTATAAATTTGCCAACTACAATGCCATTTCCTTGAACGCATTGCATTTTAGACCATAAACAAAATTACACAAAAAGGGTGGTGTGGCAGTAGAGCAAGAATGGTAGTCGCAATACTGTGAGGCTCCATCCACAGCCCTGTTAATGTGATCAGGGCCATGGCCAGGCCCGGACTGGCCATAGCGGGCACCGGGCAATCCCCCGGTGCGCCGCACGGGTAGGGGCCGATTTTGGACCCCTGGGGGCCGATTTTGTTACAGGGCCGTTTTTGCAGCATAGCTGCGAAATCGGCCCTGTAACAAAATCGACCGAAAACCGGCCCTGGCAAAGAGCTCGGCGGCACCCCCAACCACCGGAGGTGGGGCGGGGGGTGGCCGAGCACTTTGCCAGGGCTGGTTTTGGTTCCCAGTCCGGCCCTGGCCATGGCTGCCGAAGCACCGAAGGCAAGCGCATTTTGGCGCCAACCCACCACGGGCCCGTAAGGGTTGGCGACATGATCTCCGGAGACCGCATTGGCCAGAGTGGGGAGAGTCTACACATCAGCAGTGACTGGCCCTGGGCAGGAGGTGACGCTTCTGTGTGGGGATGGCCCTCAGAGGTGGACGCTATATGGCTTCTCCTGTCCCCCCAACTCACGGGGGTGAGGCGGCCCATACATTGAGTCAAACATGCCTTGCGTCGGGAGGAGGCCTGGAGCTTGATGCTGAGATATTGGATCATGACTAGGCCAGCAGTGTGCCCACCAGTGCTTGGCCCCACAGGAAAGCTCAGCATAGACTCGCAGGCCACATCCCCTCACGCAACTGTTTGGCCCTGTCAACTGAGGCCTCCTGAACACATAAACTGGAGGAGGTTGTCGGCGGCCCTGTAGATACATTCATTGGTCTGGGTGGAACCTAGGGGTATGGAGGCACATGTCTCCCAGAGTGGTCCTCACCCCTTGTGGTCCTTGAGACAAGACCAGTGACATTGATTAGAGACTGTGCTGTCCTTTCCTGCAATTGACTGCTGCCTGGGCCCTGCACAAAAACATTGCATGGCATGAACCAAGCAGAGCCGTTGGAGGCTGCATCGGTGCAACTCACTGTGTGGTGATGGAAGACACAAGCCCTTTGGGCGCTAGGTTTTCCCCGGTGACTGTGCTGCACTCTACCCACTCAATAGAGGGAGCGCTGGGGGGGGGCAGAGAGATATAACCAGCCCTTTTGGAGGATGTGCTCTTGAGGAGGATCGCCCTTTTCTCCTTAAACTATGGAGCTTGCCATTTTTCCCCCCTGATGAGCACTAAGACCAGCAATGCCACTAGGCACAGAGGCTCAGCTGAGGTAAGTGATTCTGGGGAAGCAGCAATATATACTTCAAGTGACGTTCCACACAGACCCATCATTATGGTGAAAGGGAAATAGTGCCCCGTTTACTACACCAGGATCGAGCATGGCTGATTCCCCAGCTGGAGACAGCATCCAAGCAGGGACATCTTAAGGATTTTGGGGGCCCTGGGCCAAAAATATTTTGGGAGCCCCTGTTCAGAACAGCTTTGAATTTATGTTCCAATTTGAGCCCCTGTTTCCCACGCAGTTTCTGCTTCCAAACCTGCATTTAGCGATTAGTTGGCATCATAGGCATTAGCCTATATATTCCAATGTAAATAGACGTGTGTGGAGGACAGTGATAGGATTTAGTGTTTCCTGCCCTGCTACTAGGTTTTTAATACTTTTTAAATTGTATACTATCTACGGACACTTGCACTTTACTTGATTCTTCTTGCCTATACCTCCTTAGCTGCTCCGATTCGCATCTCGCTTTTTCTCCAGTCCTGGTCCGCTGCCGCTGATACATGATTGTGCGGAGGGCTGTGGCAGAGGCTACTGTTGGGCTCCTCACTTCCACCCACGCAGTTTTTGCTTCCTCAGCTGTGTTATTGATCCAGTTTGAATCATAGGCATTAGCATATATATATTCCTCATGCAAACGATGTGCACAGTGGACGCGGCCACTGGCGGGCCGAAGGCGCACCAAAGGCAAGCCCATCTGCGCCCGTCAGCGTGCCGGAGGTGTCTGGCGCTGGCCATGATGCCCAGTTTCCCTCTGGTGATTTTCAACCACTATATAGAGAGGCTACCATTTTGTCAGTATACAGTGGCTGATCCGAGCTTGGAGGTAAACTTTCGATGCAATAAGTGCAACTGGTCTCTCCTCCAGCCCAGGAAACTCGCACTCAAGGTCCTCCCAAGCAACAATAAGTGTAAAAACTATAAGAAATCAGAGGACTTAAAGGCCACCCTTTTAAAATTGTGTTCTATGCAAAAGCATGTACCACACATTTATGACCTACTTTTAGCCGAACAGCCTGATCTTTTATTTCTCACTGAGACCTGGCTGTGTGAAGCCTCCAACCCTACTATCACCTTGGCCATCCCTACGGGCATGGGCATCCGCATGAAATGCTTCCTTTACATTTTTTACTTCATCACCATCCACATTGTACCCTTCTCCCCTCTGCCTTGCACCCTTCTCGCCCTCCCCCTTGCACCCTTCTCCCCCTCCCCTTTGCACGCTTCTCCCCTCTGTCTTGCACCCTTCTCCCCTCCACCTAGCACCCTCTCCCCTCCGCCTTGCACCCTTCTCCCCTCCGCCTTGCACCCTTCTCCCCTCTGCCTTGCACCCTTCTCGCCCTCCCCCTTGCACCCTTCTCCCCCTCCCCTTTTCACCCTTCTCCCCCTCCCCCTTGTACCCTACTCCACCTCTCCTTGCACCCTTCTCCCCCTCCCCCTTGTACCCTACTCCACCTCTGCCTTGCAGCCTTTTCTACCTTGCACCATTCTCCCCTCTGCCTTGTACCCTTCTCCCCTCTGTCGTGCACCCTTTTCCCCTCTGCCTTGCACCATTCTCCCCTCTGCCTTGCACCCTTCTCCCCTCTGCCTTGCACCCTTCTCCCCTCTGCCTTGCACCCTTCTCGCCCTCCCCCTTGCACCCTTCTCCCCCTCCCCTTTGCACCCTTCTCCCCCTCCCCCTTGTACCCCACTCCACCTCTCCTTGCACCCTTCTCCCCCTCCCCCTTGTACCCTACTCCACCTCTGCCTTGCAGCCGTTTCTACCTTGCACCATTCTCCCCTCTGCCTTGCACCCTTCTCCCCTCTGTCGTGCACCCTTTTCCCCTCTGCCTTGCACCATTCTCCCCTCTGCCTTGCACCATTCTCCCCTCCACCTTGCACCCTTCTCCCCTTGCACCCTTCTCCCCCTTGTACCCTATTCCACCTCCGCCTTGCACCCTCTTCTACCTTGCATCATTCTCCCCTCTGCCTTGCACCCTTCTCCCCTCTGCCTTGCACCTTTCTCCTCTCTGCCTTGCACCTTTCTCCCCTCTGCCTTGCACCCTTCTCCACCTTGAACCCATATCCACCTCTACCTTGCACCCTTCTCCTCTCTGCCTTGCACCCTTCTCCTCTCTGCCTTGAACCCTGCCCCTCTCTGCCTTGAACCCTTCTCCCCTCTGCCTTGCACCCTTCTCCCCTCCTCCTTGCACCCTTCTCCCCTCTGTCTTGCACCCTTCTCCCCTCTGTCTTGCACCCTTCTCCCCTCTGTCTTGCACCCTTCTCCCCTCCGCCTAGCACCCTCCTCCCCTCCGCCTTGCACCCTTCTCCCCTCCGCCTTGCACCCTTCTCCCCTCCGCCTTGCACCCTTCTCCCCTCCGCCTTGCACCCTTCTCCCCTCCGCCTTGCACCCTTCTCCCCTCCGCCTTGCACCGTTCTCCTCTCTGCCTTGCACCCTTATCCCCTCTGCCTTGCACCCTTATCCCCTCTGCCTTGCACCCTTCTCCTCTCTGCCTTGCACCCTTCTCTCTGCCTTTCACCCTTCTCGACCACCTCCTTGCAACCTTCTCCCCTCTGCCTTGCACCCTTCTCACCTCTGCCTTGCACCCTTCTCACCTCTGCCTTGCACCCTTCTCACCTCTGCCTTGCACCCTTCTCCCCTCCGCCTTGCACCCTTCTCCCCTCCGCCTTGCACCCTTCTCCCCTCCGCCTTGCACCCTTCTCCCCTCCGCCTTGCACCCTTCTCCCCTCCGCCTTGCACCCTTCTCCCCTCCGCCTTGCACCCTTCTCCCCTCCGCCTTGCACCCTTCTCCCCTCCGCCTTGCACCCTTCTCCCCTCCGCCTTGCACCCTTCTCCCCTCCGCCTTGCACCCTTCTCCCCTCCGCCTTGCACCCTTCTCCCCTCCGCCTTGCACCCTTCTCCCATCCGCCTTGCACCCTTCTCCCATCCGCCTTGCACCCTTCTCCCATCCGCCTTGCACCCTTCTCCCCTCTGCCTTGCACCCTTCTCCCCTCTGCCTTGCACCCTTCTCCCCTCTGCCTTGCACCCTTCTCCCCTCTGCCTTGCACCCTTCTCCCCTCTGCCTTGCACCCTTCTACCCTCTGCCTTGCACCCTTCTACCCTCTGCCTTGCACCCTTCTACCCTCTGCCTTGCACCCTTCTACCCTCTGCCTTGCACCCTTCTACCCTCTGCCTTGCACCCTTCTACCCTCTGCCTTGCACCCTTCTCCCCTCTGCCTTGCACCCTTCTCCCCTCTGCCTTGCACCCTTCACCCCTCTGCCTTGCAACCTTCTCGGCCACCCCCTTGCACTATTTCCAACGAATGGAGGGGGCTGCCACCTGGAACAATGGCACCATTTCAAAAGCATGGTGGACTAGGGCCAGCCCCGACTGGGCCCACACCGGACGCACTGGCGATCCAGGGGGGGACAAGTGCCCCCGCTTGCCCCCCCCTATGGACCCCCATGCCTACGGGTTATAAAATCCTTAGGAGGGACCGACTGAGTGGGAAGGGGGGCGGTGTCGCCATAATTTACAATCAAAAACTAGGCTGCTCTCCCATCCCGATAGATAACATTGAGGGTGCAGGGTCCTTAGGCTTCCGCTATACCTTATCCCCCCATCATAGCACAGCTGTTTTTCTGATTTACAGACCTCCCGGTGCACTTGGACATTTTATTACTATACTTAATACAGCCACCACCTCCCTGGCCTTAAAATACAACAACTGCCTTATTCTGAGAGATTTCAATATACATATGGACAATGGAAAAGTCCCTCAATTAATTTCCTTGCTGGAGATGCTGCAAGCCTGCAACATGTTTCCATCTATTTCTTTGGCCACCCATGAGAAGGGCCGTACCCTAGACCAAATATTTCACAACTTTGACATATCAGTAAGCCTACAGCTTCCCATTACCTGGTCTGACCAGCTCCCAGTAAAATGTGTCATTCCCAACTCTGCCACAGCCCCTCGGGCTAACACAGGGCAGAGGGTCCCTAATTACAGGACATTCCATAAGATATCGATCCCGATGTTAGCAGATGCCTTCGGTCGTTCCTCAGTGAAGCTGTCTGGCTGCCCCGGCTCGGACGCCCTCTCTATAGATTCATGGCTCCAAACCAACATTGGTGCAGCGGTAACTGTTGTTGTCAAGTCCCTGATCCAGAACTCTCCCTGATCCAGAACTCTGTATTTCCGCAGGAGCAGATGCCTTTTCCTCAACTCCCCAACTCCACTACTCAGCGCATATAGCATCCAAGCAGCAAAGAGGGGGAAAAGGGGAATGGGAAGAAAAGAGAAAACGCCACACTATACTTCAACTGGACTGGTCTGGTCTGGTACTCTTCTTACTTGACCTTCCTGTGGAAAGAGCAACTTTAGCAATTTCAGCCTTAACCAGAATTTACAATTACTCTGACTCTAACCTTGATTACCTGACCTAGCTTGGCGGCTATCTGTTCTCTTGAGATGTCTGCCTGATTACAGCTACACTGTGTTTCTTAAAAAGGTTGACACTAATGAAGAGATGGAATAGAACTGTTAAGTATAAAATGGGTTACTCACTATTACTCTCTAATTTATTACCACGATCTTATACCTATAGATACCTTTATATGGTGTCAAACTTGTCTTTTAGCAAATAGGGACTTCCATAACACCACCTTGACAAAGTTCCAAAAGAAAATAGTTCCAGTAGGTCCTTCGACAATGTTGGTAAGTATTTTTATATACATATATATAACTAGACCTACTAGTAGATCTTCTGTTCTCTTTCGGGTGGAAGTCTCTTATTATTTTGAAAATTCATGGTGCTGCCAATACTGTCCTTAAAGGTTTTTAGTTGCAAGACTCTAGTAATTACTGTCTCTGGCAATATAGTCTTACTTCAATGCTGCTGAAATAAACTCTCTCTGGAAAGACTATGTATGCTCTGTAGTGCTGTTGAATAAACACTCTCAGGAATAACTCTCTCTACCTCCGTCTTGACTCGGAACAAGAAATAATACTTTAACGGGAACGAGCGCGAACACAATACTCTAGCGCTATATTCTGCTACTCCAGAAATTCTCCAAACTCCTTTAACAATGAAATATTAGACTTACCGCAGCCGCGGAATGAAATTTACAGCAGGGAGTTTGTTGGTTTACTCACTGCGCAAGAAACACGACTATCGAAGCGGCAGCTTTGGGAAAAGCGACCGTTCGCCTCAGGTCTTCAGATGAAGTGTGCACTTCTCAGCGCGCAAATGCTTCAGCACAGGTGTGCTTGCTGAAGAATCACAAAACACTAGACCACTACTCTAATGAATCGCGTTGGCGGCCATCTTGGAATTCCGCCACAACGCGTTCATTCGAGTGGTGTACAACAGGGAAGACCATCGGTTAGGCAGCTACCTACCAGGTCCGCAACAGTTGTTCTTATGAATTTTAACTAATACTGGGAGGTATTTTAGGCTAACTGAGGGTTTCTTAGGTCCAGTCCTGACAGTTGTTTCCCGCTCCTCAAAGAGGTCGGCCCTACCAGCTCCATGGTTTAACAATTCCCTCAGATCTAGCAAAAGAAATTGTAAAAAAATGCAACGGAAATGGCGTAAATCCTATCTTCCTGAGGACAGGAAGGTGCATAAAGACACTTTAAAAGCTCATTAAATTCTCGTGAAGGCAACCAAAAAAAACTTCTTTCAACCCAAGATAGAAAATGAGAGTAAGGAAATCTTAAACATAGTTAAATCCTTTACTGCCCCGAAAGCCAGCACAAAGGAAGGGCAATGCACGGAAGAGTGCTCCAAGCATAAAGCTCAATTCTTCCTCAAAAAGATCTCTGTGATCCAACAAGCCTTCACTAACATCTCAGAGGAAGAAATTGACCTTCTACCTTAGTTCTAATAGCAAATTTCAGCTCTTGGATCCTCCATCTTTACTAGCTTTCCCTGAGTTTCAGCTTGAAGAGTCACTAACCCTCCTCCAAAGCATTAAGTCTGGCTCTCCTACCAACCCATGTCCAGAGAATATCCTGAACCTATTAACTGTCATCATAAACTCCATGGTAAACCAGCTCTTTAATGCTTCCCTTTCCTCAGGCAACATGCCGAAATTATGGAAGAATGCTAAGATTCTTCCACTGATAAAAAAAGCTACTGCCAAACTGACGGACCCTGCCAACTACAGGCCAATCTCCCTTCTTCCGGCCCTCTCCAAAGTATTAGAGAAGCATGTAAACAAGGCCCTTCAAAAACACATTGAAGATGGAAAGCTCTTTCATGAGTCCCAATCCAGTTTTAGGGCTAACTATAGTACGGAGTTCGCTCTGCTGGAAGTGACTGAATTTTTCAAGGGTAAGCTGGACCAAGTGAGGCAAGGCTGTTCTGAGGAAGCTCGATCTGTCGAGGGCCTTCGATACATTCCCACATGAGAGGCTCTGGGAGAGACTTGCTAACATTGGCCTGGGGGGACCGCCTTAACATGGATGTCATCCTTCTTGGCAAATAGATCTCAGGACATCTGGCTCCCCCCTTTCTCATCCCTGGTTTCGTCCATGAATGTAGGTGTCTCTCAGGGCTCCATTCTCAGTCCTACCCTTTTTAATATATATCTATCCCCCCTTGCATTTCTGGTAGAGGAAGAATGTGCCAAAATTGTTTCCTATGCTGATGACACTCTGCTGTTTTTTACATGTAGAAAAGGAACTGACTTTGACGGGGCAATGATTAGGTCTTGTCTCACAAAGGTTTTTAACTCAATCAGCTGAAGTGCAATCTTGACAAAACTGAAGAGGTTTTCTTTGGTAATCCAGAAATGGCTGACTCGAGCTCTTGGTGGCCAAAAGATCTGCCGCTCCTGCCCGTAGAAAAGAAGGAAGTGAAAAACTTAGGAATTGTAATAACCAAGACACTCTCCCTGAACTTTCAACTCCAAAATCTAACTGGTGCTTGCTTTGGCATTCTCCGGATGCTAAATAAAATCATACCACTGTTACCTCTTGAGAGCAGATAGATCGCGGTGCAGGCTCTGGTGACATCAAAGCTTGACTATGTCAACATCTTGTACCTCTGTCTTCCCAAATCCTTATCCAGCGCCTACAAGTGGTACACAATGTGCCGGCCAGAGCCATCCTGAGACCTAAACCCAGATCTAGTATGACCCCTATTCTTAAATCTCTACACTGGCTCCGCATAAAAGAATGGATCGACTTCAAAGTGATGTAAATCTTATTTAAAGCTCTCCACGACTGAGGAGCAGGCTACCTAAATAAGCACATTAATCGCTACACAACATCTAGCCCCCTAAGATCTTCCAATGCCAACCTGGCCATCATGCCTAAAACTGAAGGCAGATACCTCGGCTTTCAAGGCGCAAAATGGTGGAATAGACCTCCTGAGTCTCTGAGACTAACCACAGACCTACTCTCTTTCAGGAAGAACTTAAGAACCTGGCTTTTTAATAAATGATGGGTCTTTCACACATGTTTTCCTCCAACTGACATGCACCAGAACACTCTAGTCTGAGTAGCTGCACGCTTTATTAAATACACTATTTCATTTCATTTCATTACGTCCTGACAGTGCAAAGGAACTCCCGTCCAAATTTTAAGGGCCTTATTTATGAGGCCTTGCTTCACTTTTATGCCACCAGTGCGTCACTTTTTGTGATGCACAGGCAGCGTAAAAAATGTGCTATGTTGCGCCCTAGTTACAAAGTGATACATCTAGGCAGATGTGTCACTTTGTAAACCCCTGCACCACATTATACCTGTGCCAGGTATAATGTATGCAGGGTGGGTGTTACCCCGCAAAAAGCCTCATAGAAGTGGTGCATTGAAATCTATGAGAAAACAGTGCGCCACTTCTAGGACGCCATGGCGTCAATATCTTACACCTTCCTCACAGCAGGCCCTATCACATGGGGCTTGCCCCATGTGATAGGACACATTGCTGAAGTTGCGTCTATTTTCAGACACTCCCCAGAAATGCATCACTTTTGTGCATACAGATACGTCAGAAATACTGACGTATCTGTAACTCCTTGCAACATGATGTGTCATTCAGTAAATATGATGCATCTATCATGTCCCAAGGAGGGCGGATTAAGAAGTGACGCATCCCTGTTTTCAAACAGCGATGCATCACTTCTTATAAATAAGGCCCTAAATGTGTTTACATCCAGTATTCAGGGATAGTTATGTGTGTTTTCAATATTGTAAAACAGCAGCAGCTCACTATTCAAATAATCTCTGATACGCCCTCCCATTTCTTATATGTTAGGCCTTATTTTGATCTAAAATAAAAAAAAAATGTATATTGCAAGAAACATAAACACAACATGTTCTGCAAAATGGCTGTATTAGACTCTCACACATCAGGTACATAAAAAATAAATTGAAGCAAAACAGTATTTAAAAAAATATTCAAGGTCGTTGGGGCAAAACTCTGGAAAATGGAGCTGACACTGTCAGGGGGCCCCCTGAAAGGATGGGGCCCAGGGCCGGCGCCCACTTTGCCCATGCATTAAAACGTCTCGGCATCCAAGGTCCAACAGCAGTGCAAGAGAGACCTGGTGTCCTCAGCCACTAGTTTACTTGAAATACGTGAATGAAGAGAAGCCCTGGCAGGGCGGATAAATGGAGTGAGTATGGAGGTATCCCTCTTGAGCCAAGATTTGTAAAAAGCGATCAACCGTATGACAGAAAGGGAAACCTGGGTCTCCAACAATTTCACAGCAGAATACCTGCTGAGGGCCCGGGATTATGCTGGGTGGAGTTATTATACAGGAAGCCATTGGTGAGGGTGAAAGTGAATGGCATGCTTTCAGAGACATTTTTACTAGGGGGGGGTGTTAGAAATGGGATCTCTGGTTGGCTAAGGCTTGCGCCAAATCCAGGCAGAGACCACCGCTCTAGTCAGGGCAAGGAAGATAACCCTTGCTCACCCCCTTGGTAGCTTGGCAAGAGCAGTCAGGCTTATCCCGGAGGCCATGTGTAAAGCATTTGGTCACACACACAGCAACAACATCCCAGGCACACTACAAAAGGAACTCCACACAAGGTTATATCAAAAATAGTCATTGTATTCTCATAACACATTAGAATAGTACTCACATAATATACATGATGCCACCTGGCACTAGGTCATATCTACAAGGGATTATTTACACCTGACAGGGCCCACTGGACCACTGTCAGAACCATCACAAAGCAAACCTAGTCAAAGTAAAACATATCATAAGCGTACAACCAGTAACCACTGGTAATCACTGTACTTAGCATCAGCCTGTAACATAAGCTACATTATGCCCAGTCACATTAGGCACGAATTACATTCTGCGCCAACCTCATCAGCATTTATGCAATCATCTCATAAGTCTAAACGCATTAGCCCCTAACCTCCTAAGCATAACTCACATTAGGAAATAATCTCAGTGGAACATAATCTCACTAGCATAAACCATGATATGTAAACAACCTCATAATCATCAAAACCACATTTAGAGGGATAAAACACAGTAGATAAACCACATTTCCTAATATTGCATAAATCACTGACCCCCCTGGCCAACTGGCCATCTCAAAAGGGGCTCAAACGCCCTGGGTCCAGAATGTCAGGGCTGCTGCCTAGCAGCTGAATCCAATTGCGTCATTGCACAAACCTAACGTAGCAGCTGCCCACTACTTGCTAGGCAGCTGGGAAACTCACTTGCACCTCTGTGGCGCTGGTCCCACTTAGGGACTTTCTCGTGCCCAGTTCGTTGCAGCTGCCCGTGCTGGTGTGGCGCAGCTGTGACACTCTGCAAAAAAGGGGGCCCGGCACCTCTGTGCCCTCTGGACCCCATGTGGCACGACAACATATGCCACCATCGTTGGGGGGCCCGCTCTCTGGTGGGACCGCCCAGGCGCTGACAATGCGCCTCGATCTGCCCCAAAACTACTGTGCTCTCGTTAGAGCCCCATGGGCTTGAAAAACCAGAACTGAACACCTTTCATGGGGTCACAGCCCCTTTATTTATACTAGTAAATCCCTTTGTGTCACAGCACAGGGCTTGGGATACCAGTCAGAACTGGTTCAGGGGGATTTGGAGCACTTTGTTTTGCCCATCTCCTCTCCCCCTTCTGTCAGTTGGGGGCGCAGTGGTCAGACACACCGCAGGGGGCGGAGCCAGCATTGTGGAGGGAAGGCACAACCCTATTTAGGTCCCAAGTGCAACTCCTCCCACCCATCTGCATGCAAATCTCTCTATTCATCACTGGGCTAACTCACCCTGTCTCCTGGAGCCACCCACACCTCTCAGCTCCTGTCACTCACACGCCAGACATGCAATTCACATCAGGCAGGCAGACACATAGAACACAGAAATGCCAACTTCTAAAAGTGGCATTTCTCCCCAGTCACCATAAATCTGTGCACACCATTGTGCAGCATTTATTCTCACGAGTTCATACATACTAAACTCACCCCTGCACTCCTCTCATACCAGGAATTACCATGGACACACTGTCCCCCATATCTTCCTATGGGAGGGCAGGCCAATCATGCCACACATACACAGAGAGTGCACACACTTTACACTGGACCACAGTGCTAAAGTGCTCAGAGGCCTAAAATCACCAACACCAGGTTGCAGAAAAAGTCTAGGAGAATGCAAAAAGTTTCGGAGTTAACCTGCCAAAAGGGCCAAGTCCAACAGGGGGACTCAGTAGGGATGTTTGCTATCCCCACTGCTGTTTGCTATCTGCATGGAGACATTGGCAACCTTGGTGCAAATCAGAGGCAACATGGTAGTTCACCAGGAAGTGCAGAATGAATCAGAAAAGGTGTCATTATATGCTGATGATATCCTGTTAAATCAATATGAACCAGAGTCATCACCACAGATGGTTTTGTGGGTGTTTGTAATGACCACTATTTTCTCTATAATAAGTGTCTCAGTCAGCTATACGGTCATCACTTACCACAGCCCCTTCTCAGAATGCCTAGAAAGACCACACTTTTAGAATACCTATCTGAGGAAGAGATAATACTGATAGCTAAAGATACTACAGATCATAGCTCTGAGGATATGTATAGCACCACAACATCTTCCGACGAACAACGCGCATCTACGCGAGCAACGCACCTGAGTACAAATAACAACGTCTCCCGATGAACGGCAACGTCTCCCGACGAACAGCAACATCTCCCGACGAACAACGAGCATCTGCACGAGCAATGCACCTAAGTACGAATAGCAACGCCTCCCGACGATCAGCAACGTCTCCCGACGAACAACACACATCTGCACGAGCAACGCATCTAAATACGAATAGCAATGTCTCCCGACGAACAACGCACACCTGCGCGAGCTACACCTTCCGGTCAAAATGAGTACATACCGATTATACTATGTTGTGATAGCCTACCTGGAATTTGGAAACTCCTGCTTGGAGTCGGTTTCCCTTCCGTATCTACAATTACCCATTAGAGGGGAATAGCCCATCCCTCTGTAAGCACTTGGTAAAAAAGGGGCCCGACCTTCCTCCACAAGGAATAAGGACAAATTATATATATATATTCCAAGGGTCTTTATTTCATGATAACAGAATGACAAGGAAGAAGAAATAACTAAATCTCACCATAAACATTTATAACAATCACCAACACATACATATACATAAAGCCTGAAAATGAAAGCATAGTTAGATAAAGTTAGATATACATGGAACACCCCACCATACTCTTAGGCATTTTCGGTAATCTGAAGAAGGGTCCGGCTCTCTTTCCCTCTCTGGTTGGGTCAGGACTCTCTGTTCCACAAGCACGACTGCACGTCTACACCGTGATGTTTCACCAGACCGCCAAAACCGCCAGACCAGCATCTCACCCTCACTTGGAACTACTTTCACTAATATAGAATGTAGCCCTCTCTCGAAGATTCTGGAAAACCCCGCCTACCGGTCTCATAGGATACCTGAACCATCTCGTACCAAGCACACCACAGCAGCTGGCCAAGCATTTGTTATGGCTCCAGCGTGAAGAGAGCACATTCCACCGATAAGAACTGGTCCTCTCTGGTTCACTGCTAGCGAACAACACATGGAAACTAAAACATTGCCTTTCAGCTGAAGAGGCTCAGCAAGATGGTGTCGGAAAAGAACATGGCATCACTCGAGCATAGGCCTTTAGGCCCAAAAAAGAGCAAAGACGGCATATATGAAGGCATAAGAGCATGCCAAAGCAAGTAGGCAAGACCTGCCAATAGGTGAGGTAAAGTCGGAAACAAAAAGAGCATCACACATGTTCGAGTAACAGCAGCATATACTGAGAGGTTGGTGGGCAACGGTCATAACCGAGCCAATCAGTATCAAAACCTCTGTCACTACAGTGTTCCATAACTTCCAAAAATACACAGGATGTGGGATTAACTAGGATTAATCACCTCTGTTTATATTAGGGATAGGAAAGTGACACGGCGGTCCCAGTTAGCATCAAGGTGTTGAATGAGGTATTCCGGTACTTGGGGATTGAAGTCACGCTTAGCAGAGCCCACCTCCTCAGAAAAAGTTAGAGGTGGTTTACTGGGAGTTTCAAGCCAATGTGAATAGATGGAGGCATTCACCACTCTCGTTTTGGGTAGGGCTTCCTTATTCAAGATGATTACCCTATCTAAGTTCCTGTATATTCTCCAGGACACCACTTGCTCTGTTCCTGAAACGTACTTTGATAGAGCGCATCTTACCCTGCACCTTCTGCTCTGGGATGTAGGCGTCCCCCGATTAGCCCAGCAAACATTGCAGATAAATACCTACAAAGGTAGCAACTCCCTGCCGGGTCTTAGAGTGTAGTGTTGGACCCACCAGCTGCAAGCAATAAATGAATGGAGGTTTGCCCCCAAAAGATGCCTGGAGACAAGATTAGAATGTTCTCTGATGGAAGGGGATATATACATATACTAAATATATGGCAAGACATGCAAGTATGTGCTTCCAGACTGACCAGGGCTTTGCTGGAGTCACGGGAAAAGGCCACAAGGTTTGTAGAATGGCAACATAGGTGGTCTAGGGCAACCCCCCTCAGGAAAGATGGCAGGCTGAAGGAGACACAGAAATTGTCAGGTTACTATGGTGAGGCATGATAGGCATCTCCACATTAGGCAATGTGGCTGGAAGGTGAAGCATGTGTCCCAGCCTAACAAAAAATATATAAAAACGCATTTGTGGCATGTGCCTCATTTTTCTGGTCAGATGATTTATGAAGATATATATTTACTGTTCTGTCTGTTCACATTTTTCCCTTGCGTCCTTTGTTATCTTGCGTGACTGACTAAGCCAAAGCTTAGCACAGATTCATGACACCCAACTATTCCGTAGAAAAACCTCTATCTACCATACATCTCTCTAACTTACCCTGCATTAGAGTATGTTCCCTGAATGCCAAGTGCCTTACTTATTATTCGAAGGAAATGTATTTTTCTTTTGAGTTTATTCACACACAAAGTGTTATTTTTATTTTTTTTACTCAGAAAGCCTTTAAAAGGAAAGAAACATGTAGTTTTAATCTTGGCTTAATTCCTTGGAGCCAGTCAGTGCTTCTCTTATGTGAGGCATGTGTGGGGAAAACTTGGCCCTGTGACAAAACATATCAAACATTCCAATTGCACTAAGGCAGCAATGTACTGCTACTGTGCAACTAGCCACTATATAAACAAGTGTTTGCATAGAGCATTCTTTACAATTGTTCTATTTTCTTTCTTCATATAGCTACTCCTGCTGGTCGGCCATCTCGGCAGGAGATAGCAGCCCAGTTGCTGCAGCAGTGGGTGGAAGCCATCCAGGCCAAACATCACTGGCTGGTGGCTTTGGCCTGAGCCCCAGTCCCTCCAGCCAGCCAATTGCGATTCCATCCCGGCTGCAAAATCAGCAGCGCTGCCTGCAGCTGGGTTGTTTGACCCAATCCACCACTGCTGCCGCCCCTCCTACGCAAACCGCTTCCAATACCACATGGTCTTGAGTTGACGCTGCTTCTACAGAAGGTGAGAAGCCTTAGCTCCAAAGTTGATGCCCTTTGATGCCCTTTTTTATTTTTTACTTTGGTGGGAAAAACTTTTGTTGTTGCTGGAGAGTGTGTGAATTGGGAAGGGAAAGTTGGACTTTTGGACATTCTTTCTTTCTTTTGGACATTGGTTGGGGTCAAGGTGAAGTTTAGGGAGAGGGGTGGGCCTGTTGTCTGGATGGAGAGGGTAGGTTTAATACTTTATTGATAAAAAATAAAAGGAAATTGTTATCTTACTTTATGCCTCAAATCTTTTTTTGGTGTGCTACTTTGCACTGCTGCCTTTCAGCGCAGCCTGTGTTTTCTAAATTTGCAAAGGAAATTGTATACAACTTAGGTATATCCTTGTCCTACTACCCTCTGTAACCATATTGGCCACTGCAGTGAATTGCCTTCAACTTAGATAAACAACTTCTTCAGAACAGCTAATTACTAACTAAACTAGCTCACTTCATTCCACAATTCTCTTACCTGAATAGATGAAGCAATGGTTACTACTTGTCTCAAGGTTTCCCAAGGTGCCCTTAACCCCTTCGATGCTCATGACGAGCTGAACTCGTCATGGCACACAGTGGTTGTGTGCTCATGATGAGTCCATCACCCTGGAAATCCATTTATGCTGAAAGATCTTCGGGAACGGGGGAAGAGCTTCCCCAGCTTCCGAGCCCCCCCTGGTTTTCCTGAAATGACGATCGGCGCACACGTCTCGCTGACATCATTTCAGTTAAACCAAAACTGAAATGAGCCAAGAGCCCCCTGAGCATGTAGTAAGACGGGAGAGGTATCGTTAGAAAGGGAAGAATCACCCCTTTCCAATGGTACCCCTCCTCAGTAGATCCCCGCTTAGGGATCGCCACAGGAGGGGGATACCCAAGCAGGGATCCACCCACTAGGCACCAGGGCGGCCCCTTGGGCAAGGGCCTTTGCTCCCCCAATTTAATTTGGCACAATTAGGTCTTTTTGCCCCCCCTGGGGGACAGATGGGGCAGTAGCCCCCAATGTTCCCCCCCTGGGGGGGGAAGCCCACTAGACACCAGGGATTTGTTTAGAAAGTCAAAATAAGGGTGGGAGCTGCCCAAAACGGGCATGCCCATGCCCCCACCCCTCGCAATTATTATAGTATTCCTACCCCCGCTGGGGTCCGATGGGGATTTGGCCCCTAATCTGCTCCTTGGGGGGCGCAGAAAGCCCACTAAACACCAGGGATTTGTTTTTTGACGTTTTTTTAGGACTGGGGCTGCCCAAAACGGGCACACCAATGCCCACACCCACCCACCACCATTACAGCCTTTCTGCCCCCCCCCCCCCGGGGGACAGATGAGGCATTGGCCTCTAATCTGCCCCTTCGGGAGGCGGAAAGCCCATTTGACGCCAGGGATTTTTTTTGTGCAATTGTATTTAGGGTGGTGGCTGCCCAAAACGAGCACCCAAAGCCCCCACCCCCCGCCACCATTACAGCCTTTCTCCCCCCTGTGGGCAGATGAGGCAGTATTCCCCAATCTCCCCCCCCGGGGGGCAGAAAACCCACTAAATGCCAGGGATTTTATTTTGCACAATTTATTTTAGAATGGGAGCTGCCCTAAATGTGCAAGCCAATGCCTCCCACCCCACCCAGCCACCATTACAGCCTTTCTGCCACCCCTGGGGAGCAGATAGGGACAGTAGCCCCCAATCTGCTCCCGGGGGAGGACAAAAAGCCGACTTGATGCCAGGGATTTTTTTTGCGCATTTGTGTTTAGGGTGGGGGCTGCCCGAAATGGGCACCCCAATGCCCCAACCCCCGCCACCATTACAGCCTTCCTGCCCCCGGGGGCAGATGGGGGCAGTAGCCGCCATCTGCCCCCCAGAGGGGCAGAAATCCCACTATCCACCAGGGATTTTTTTTAGCAATTGTTTTTAAGGTGTGGGCTGCCCGAAACGGGCACGCCAATGCTCAGACCACCCCCCACAAAAATGACACGCTTTCTGCCGCCCTCGGAGGCAGATGGGAGCTGTAGCCCCCAATCTGGCCCCCCAGGGGCACAAAAAGCCCACTGGAAACCATAGATTTTTTAGTTCTATTAGTGTAGGGGTAGGGGCTGCCCAAAATGGGCATGAGAATACCCCACCCCACCCCCAGAGAAATTCCAGTCTTTCTGCCCCCCGGGAGGGCAGAGGTGGCAGAGGCCCCTGATCTGCCCCTTTGTGGGGCAGAAAGCCATCTTGGTGCCAGCGAGCACGCATGCTTTTTTTATGTGTGGGGGTGGGGGCTTCCCCGGTTCCCCCCCAGGGCGGCAGAAAGCCCACTAGGCTCTAACTTTTTTTTAGAAATGTACCTACCTGTAGATTTTGAACCGTAGCTCTGCCGGCACCTAGGGAAACCTAGCAAACCCATACATTTTTTAAAACTAGACACCCAGGGAAATCCAGGATAGGGTGACTTGATTGGCTCTCACCTGGTTCTGTTACCCAGAATTCCTTGCAAAATTAAAAATGTGTCCAAAAAAACACATTTTCCTCACATTTCTGTGGTGGAAAGTTCTGGAACCTGCATGGGTCCACAAAATTCCACCCACCCCGCGTTCCGCAAAGTCTTCCGAGAAAAATTGTACCTCACTTGCATGGGTAGGCCTAGTGCCCGCAGCAGGCAAGGACCCAAAATTCTATTGAGGAGACATCAAAATAACCTATCACAAAATAACCTGGTTATGCAAAGGGGGTCCCATGACTTTTTGGCCCCAAGCTTGGCAGCCATCTAGAGAAACCTACCAAACCCATACATTTTTTAAAGCTAGACACCCGGGGAAGTCCAGGGAGGTATGGCTTGCTTGGATCCCCCAGCGTTTCCTTACCCAGAATCCCCTGTAAACCTCCATTTTAGCTGAAAGAATCACTTTTTTCACACATTTTGTGTGGGAAAGTTGTGGCATCACGAGGCTGACATAAATTTCCTACCACCCAGCGTTCCCCCGGGACTCACGATAAAAATGGTGCCTCACACGTGTGGGAGGCCCAAGCACCCGCGGCAGGCAAGGGCCCAAAACATAGTGAGGCAGCATCAAAATTGCCGATCACAAAACAACCTTGTTCTACAAGGGTATCACCTGGCTTTTTAGCCCCGTGCTCTGCGGCCAGCTTGGGAAACCTACCAAACCCACACATTTCTGAAAAGTAGGCACCAGGGAAATTCCCGGGAGGTATGGCTTGCGTCGATCTCCGAACATTTTCTTACCCAGAATCCCCTGCAAACCTCAATTTTAGCTGAAAAAAAATCACTATTTTCACACATTTTTGTGTGGGAAAATTGTGGCATCATCGGGCTCACACAAGATTTCCTACCACCCAGCGTTCCCCCAGGTCTCCCGATAAAAACGGTGCCTCGCATCATTTTGATGTTGCCTTACTACATTGTGTGTCCTTGCCTGTCGCGGGTACTTGGGCCTCCCACACGAGTGAGGCAGCTTTTTTATCGGAAGACCTGGGGGAACGCTGGGTGGTAGGAAATTTGTGGAAGCACCATGATGCCACTACTTTCCCACACAAGAATGTGTGAAAAAGGGATTTTTTTCCAGCTAAAATTAAGGTTTTCAGGGGATTCTGGGTAAGGAAATGTTGGAGGATCCATGCAAGCCATACCTCCCTGGAATCCCCGGCATGTCTAGTTTTTAGAAATGTGTGGGTTTAGTATGTTTCCCTAAGTGGCCGCCGAGCACTAGGCCAAAAACCCAGATGACCCCCCCTTGCAAAACCAGTGGCCATATGTATCAAGGTACCCATTTGCGGTTCTGAAATAGCGATTTTTAAGAAATCGATATTTCAGAATCGCAAATTGGTATGTATGTATAAATTCGCAATTTTTTTGCGAATTCTTAGTGTTCCTTAATTGCGATCAGCAAATTGCGAATCCCAATTAAGGAATACTTTCCAATTAATTTCTATGGGCCAGGAGGCCCATAGGAATGAATGGGAAGGTATTCTCAATTTTGCGATTCGCAATTTGAAAATCGCAAATTGAGAATAATTTCAAGGGTGCAGGGGTGTCCAAAGGACACCCTGTTGCACCCCTGAAATAAGCATGGGTGCACATGTGACGCACATACATGCCCTAAGGGCATGTATGTGCGTCACACGGCACTTGAAGTTGGTGGTAATTTGCTATTCCTTAACCCCTTCTACGCTCATGACGAGCTCAGCTCGTCATGAGTTACGCCTGTCGTACGCTCATGACGAGCTGAGCTCGTCATGTAACGCAGGTTTCCGCAAAAGTCAGCGCACAGCGGGAAAACCGCTAGCGCGCAAGGGGTTAAGGACAATTAGCAATTTTTTTCTGCTTCATACATTGCATTTCAGGAATTGCAAACTTTGCGATTCCTTAAATGCAATTGCAAAATAAGGAATCGCAAATTTTGTGATTCCTTATTTTGCACCAGATTTTCCTTTGTGTGAATTTCGGCATTTGCGAATGCAAATTTGCTTCATACATATGGCCCCAGGTCATTTTGGGATAGGCAATTTTGATGTCGCCTCACTACATTTTTTGCCCTTGCCTGTCACAGGTACTTGGGCCTCCCACACGAGGGAGGCACCATTTTTATCAGGAGACCCGGGGGGACGCTGGGTGGTGTGAAATTTGTGTCAGCCCTGTGTAGCCACAACTGTCCCACACAAAAATGTGTGAAAAAAGTGATTTTTTTCAGCTAAAATTGATGTTTGCAGGGGATTCTGGGTAAGGAAACATTGGGGAATCCACGCAAGACATACCTCCATGGAATTCCTCAGGTGTCTATTTTTCAGAAAAATTTGGGTTCGGTAGGTTTCCCTAGGTGGCCGCCAAGCACCAGGTCAAAAACCCAGGGTACCCCTTTTGCAAAACCAGGTCGTTTTGTGATAGGCAATTTTGATGTCGCCTCACTACGTTTTGGGCCCTTGCCTGTCGCAGGTTCTTGTGCCTCCCACACGTGTGAGGTACCATTTTTGTCAGGAGACCAGAGGGAAGGCTGGGTAGTAGGACATTTGTGTCAGACCGCTGATGCCACAACTTTCCCACACAAAAATGTGTGAACAAAGTGATTTTCTCAGCTAAAATGTAGGTTTGAAGGAGATTCTAGGTAAGGAAATGTTGGGAGATCCACACAAGCCATACCTCGCTGGAATCCCCTGGGTGTCTGGTTTTCAGAAATGTGTGGCTTTGGTAGGTTTCCCTAGATGGCCGCTGAGCACCGGGCCAAAAACCCAGGGTAACCTCCTTGCCAAACCAGGTTGTTTTGCGATAGGCAATTTTGATGTGACCTCACTATGTTTTGGGCCCTTGCCTGTCGCGGGTAGTTGAGCCTTCCACACGTGTAAGGCACCGTTTTTATCAGGAGACCCCGGAAAATGCTGGGTGGTAGAAATTTGTGTCAGCCAAGTGATGCCCACATTTTCCCACACAAAAATGTGTGAAAAAGTGCTTTTTTGAGCTAAAATTGAGGTTTGCAGGGGATTCTGGGTAAGGAAATGTTGTAAGATCCACGCAAGCCAGACCTCCCTGGAATCCCCCAGGTGTCCAGTTTTCAGAAATGTGTGGGTTTGGTAGGTTTCCCTAGGTGGCCGCCAAGCACCGGGCCAAAAACCGAGGGTACCCCCCTTGCAAAACCAGGTCGTTTTGTGATAGGCAATTTTGATGTTGTCTCACTACGTTTTGTGCCCTTGCCTGTTGCGGGTAGTTGGGCCTCCCACATGAGTGAGGCAACATTTTTATCGTGAGACCAAGAGGAACGCTGGGTGATAGGAAATTTGTGTCAGCCAGGGGATGCCACAACTTTCCCACACAAAAATGTGTGAAAAAAGTACATTTTTCAGCTAAAATTGAGGTTTGCAGGGGATTCTGGGTAAGGAAACTTTGGAGGATCCACGCAAGCTATACTTCTGGAACCCCCCGGGTGTCTAGTTTTCAGAAACCAACAATGCAATGGTCTCGCATTAGGAAAGTGTGAGCTATTGGTATTGTAAATAACACATTTTTTAAATATTTGTTGGCTTTGAAAATATATAAATTAATAGCATTATTATTCACAAAGTAGCTTACACTTTCCTAATGCGAGTCCTATTGGCTACGGCAATGCGTGTTGGTAGCAAGCAAGGACAGTGCTGTTGTGGTGCTGAGAGATGATGTGGTTGGGTTGAGTGATGTGGTGGGGTATTAGAGTGATGTGGTGGTGTATTAGAGTGATGTGGTGGTGTCCCCGAGTGATGTGGTGGTGTCCCCGAGTGATGTGGTGGTGTCCCCGAGTGATGTGGTGGTGTCCCCGAGTGATGTGGTGGTGTCACCGAGTGATGTGCTGGTGTCCCCGAGTGATGTGCTGGTGTCCCCGAGTGATGTGCTGGTGTCCCCGAGTGATGTGCTGGTGTCCCCGAGTGATGTGCTGGTGTCCCCGAGTGATGTGCTGGTGTCCCCGAGTGATGTGCTGGTGTCCCCGAGTGATGTGCTGGTGTCCACGAGTGATGTGCTGGTGTCCACGAGTGATGTGCTGGTGTCCACAAGTGATGTGCTGGTGTCCACAAGTGATGTGCTGGTGTCCACAAGTGATGTGCTGGTGTCCACGAGTGATGTGCTGGTGTCCACGAGTGATGTGCTGGTGTCCACGAGTGATGTGCTGGTGTCCACGAGTGATGTGCTGGTGTCCCCGAGTGATGTGGTGGTGTCCCCGAGTGATGTGCTGGTGTCCCCGAGTGATGTGGTGGTGTCCCCGAGTGATGTGGTGGTGTCCATGAGTGATGTGGTGGTGCTCCTGAGCGGTGCCCCTGAGTGATTTGGTAGTGCCCCTGAGTGATGTGGTGATGTACCCGAGTGACATGGTGGTGTTCCCGAGTGACGTGGTGGTGTTCCCGAGTGACGTGGTGGTGCCCCCGAGTGATGTGGTGGTGCCCCCGAGTGATGTGGTGGTGCCCCCGAGTGATGTGGTGGTGCCCCCGAGTGATGTGGTGGTGCCCCCGAGTGATGTGGTGGTGCCCCCGAGTGATGTGGTGGTGCCCCCGAGTGATGTGGTGGTGCCCCCGAGTGATGTGGTGGTGCCCCCGAGTGATGTGGTGGTGCCCCCGAGTGATGTGGTGGTGCCCCCGAGTGATGTGGTGGTGCCCCCGAGTGATGTGGTGGTGCCCCCGAGTGATGTGGTGGTGCCCCCGAGTGATGTGGTGGTGCCCCCGAGTGATGTGGTGGTGCCCCCGAGTGATGTGGTGGTGCCCCCGAGTGATGTGGTGGTGCCCCCGAGTGATGTGGTGGTGCCCCCGAGTGATGTGGTGGTGTCCCTGAGTGATGTGGTGGTGCCCCTGAGTGAAGTGGTGGTGCCCCTGAGTCATGTGGTGGTGTTCCGAAGTGATGTGGTGGTGTCCCCGACTGATGTGGTGGTGTCCCTGAGTGATGTGTTGGTGTCCCTGAGTGATGTGTTGGTGTCCCTGAGTGATGTGTTGGTGTCCCTGAGTGATGTGGTGGTGTCCCTGAGTGAAGTGGTGGTGCCCCTGAGTCATGTGGTGGTGTTCCGAAGTGATGTGGTGGTGCCCCCGAGTGATGTGGTGGTGCCCCCGAGTGATGTGGTGGTGTCCCTGAGTGATGTGGTGGTGCCCCTGAGTGAAGTGGTGGTGCCCCTGAGTCATGTGGTGGTGTTCCGAAGTGATGTGGTGGTGTCCCCGACTGATGTGGTGGTGTCCCTGAGTGATGTGGTGGTGTCCCTGAGTGATGTGTTGGTGTCCCTGAGTGATGTGTTGGTGTCCCTGAGTGATGTGGTGGTGTCCCTGAGTGATGTGGTGGTGTCCCTGAGTGAAGTGGTGGTGCCCCTGAGTCATGTGGTGGTGTTCCGAAGTGATGTGGTGGTGTCCCTGAGTGATGTGGTGGTGCCCCTGAGTGAAGTGGTGGTGCCCCTGAGTCATGTGGTGGTGTTCCGAAGTGATGTGGTGGTGTCCCCGACTGATGTGGTGGTGTCCCTGAGTGATGTGGTGGTGTCCCTGAGTGATGTGTTGGTGTCCCTGAGTGATGTGGTGGTGTCCCTGAGTGAAGTGGTGGTGCCCCTGAGTCATGTGGTGGTGCCCCTGAGTCATGTGGTGGTGCCCCTGAGTGAAGTGGTGGTGCCCCTGAGTCATGTGGTGGTGTTCCGAAGTGATGTGGTGGTGTCCCCGACTGATGTGGTGGTGTCCCTGAGTGATGTGTTGGTGTCCCTGAGTGATGTGTTGGTGTCCCTGAGTGATGTGTTGGTGTCCCTGAGTGATGTGGTGGTGTCCCTGAGTGATGTGGTGGTGCCCCTGAGTGGTTCCCCTTATTGATGTGGTGGTGCCCCTGAGTGATGTGGTGGTGCCCCTGAGTGATATGGTGGTGCCCCTGAGTGATATGGTGGTGTTCCTCAGTGATGGAGGGTGGAGTTGGAGTGTGGAGTGTGGAGTGTGGAGTGTGGAGTGTGGAGTGTGGAGTGTGGAGTTGGAGGGTGGAGTTGGAGGGTGGAGTTGGAGGGTGGAGTTGGAGGGTGGAGTTGGAGGGTGGAGTTGGAGGGTGGAGTTGGAGGGTGGAGTTGGAGGGTGGAGTTGGGGGGTGGAGTTGGGGGGTGGAGTTGGGGGGTGGAGGTGGAGTTGGAGTTGGGGGGTGGAGTTGGAGTTGGGGGGTGGAGTTGGAGTCGGAGGGTGGAGTTGGAGTCGGAGGGTGGAGTCGGAGGGTGGAGTCGGAGGGTGGAGTCGGAGGGTGGAGTCGGAGGGTGGAGTCGGAGGGTGGAGTCGGAGGGTGGAGTCGGAGGGTGGAGTCGGAGGGTGGAGTCGGAGTCGGAGGGTGGAGTCGGAGTCGGAGGGTGGAGTTTAAGGGGGGGGGTGGAGGGTGGAGTTGGAGGGTGGAGTTGGAGTTGGAGGGTGGAGTTGGAGGGTGGAGTTGGAGGGTGGAGTTGGATTTGGAGGGTGGAGGTGGAGTTGGAGGGTGGAGTTGAAGGTTGGAGTTGGAGGGTAGATTTGGAGGGTGGAGTTGTAGGGTGGAGTTGGAGTTGGAGGGTGGAGTTGGAGTTGGAGGGTAGAGATGGAGGGAGAGCAAGGAGTAACAGAAAGAGCGTGGGTGAGAGAGCAAGAAAGAGACATAGAGAGAGGGGTAGTGATGTGGTGGTGTCCCCGAGTGATGTGGTGGTGTCCCCGAGTGATGTGGTAGTGTCCCTGAGTGATGTGTTGGTGTCCCTGAGTGATGTGGTGGTGTCCCTGAGTGATGTGGTGGTGCCCCTGAGTGGTGCCCCTTAGTGATGTGGTGGTGCCCCTGAGTGATGTGGTGGTGCCCCTGAGTGATGTGGTGGTGTACCTGAGTGACATGGTGGTGTTCCCGAGTGATGTGGTGGTGCCCCCGAGGGATGTGGTGGTGCCCCCGAGGGATGTGGTGGTGCCCCCGAGGGATGTGGTGGTGCCCCCGAGGGATGTGGTGGTGCCCCCGAGTGATGTGGTGGTGCCCCCGAGTGATGTGGTGGTGCCCCCGAGTGATGTGGTGGTGCCCCCGAGTGATGTGGTGGTGCCCCCGAGTGATGTGGTGGTGCCCCCGAGTGATGTGGTGGTGCCCCCGAGTGATGTGGTGGTGCCCCTGAGTGAAGTGGTGGTGCCCCTGAGTCATGTGGTGGTGTTCCGAAGTGATGTGGTGGTGTCCCCGACTGATGTGGTGGTGTCCCTGAGTGATGTGTTGGTGTCCCTGAGTGATGTGTTGGTGTCCCTGAGTGATGTGGTGGTGTCCCTGAGTGATGTGGTGGTGCCCCTGAGTCATGTGGTGGTGTTCCGAAGTGATGTGGTGGTGTCCCTGAGTGATGTGGTGGTGCCCCTGAGTGAAGTGGTGGTGCCCCTGAGTCATGTGGTGGTGTTGCGAAGTGATGTGGTGGTGTCCCCGACTGATGTGGTGGTGTCCCTGAGTGATGTGTTGGTGTCCCTGAGTGATGTGTTGGTGTCCCTGAGTGATGTGGTGGTGTCCCTGAGTGATGTGGTGGTGCCCCTGAGTCATGTGGTGGCGTTCCGAAGTGATGTGGTGGTGTCCCCGAGTGATGTGGTGGTGTCCCTGAGTGATGTGGTGGTGCCCCTGAGTGATGTGGTGGTGCCCCTGAGTGGTTCCCCTTAGTGATGTGGTGGTGCCCCTGAGTGATGTGGTGGTGCCCCTGAGTGATGTGGTGGTGCCCCTGAGTGATGTGGTGGTGTCCCTGAGTGTTGGAGGGTGGAGTTGGAGGGTGGAGTTGGAGTTGGAGGGTGGAGTTGGAGTTGGAGTTGGAGGGTGGAGGGTGGAGGGTGGAGTGTGGAGTGTGGAGTGTGGAGTGTGGAGTGTGGAGTGTGGAGTGTGGAGTGTGGAGTGTGGAGTGTGGAGTGTGGAGTGTGGAGTGTGGAGTGTGGAGTGTGGAGTGTGGAGTGTGGAGTGTGGAGTGTGGAGTGTGGAGTTGGAGGGTGGAGGGTGGAGGGTGGAGTTGGAGGGTGGAGGGTGGAGTTGGAGGGTGGAGGGTGGAGTTGGAGGGTGGAGGGTGGAGTTGGAGGTGGAGGGTGGAGTTGGGGGGTGGAGTTGGAGTCGGAGGGTGGAGTCGGAGGGTGGAGTCGGAGGGTGGAGTCGGAGGGTGGAGTCGGAGGGTGGAGTCGGAGGGTGGAGTCGGAGGGTGGAGTCGGAGGGTGGAGTCGGAGGGTGGAGTCGGAGTTGGAGGGTGGAGTTTAAGGGGGGGGTGGAGGGTGGAGTTGGAGGGTGGAGTTGGAGTTGAAGGGTGGAGTTGGAGGGTGGAGTTGGAGGGTGGAGTTGGAGGGTGGAGTTGGATTTGGAGGGTAGAGGTGGAGTTGGAGGGTGGAGTTGAAGGTTGGAGTTGGAGGGTAGATTTGGAGGGTGGAGTTGTAGGGTGGAGTTGGAGTTGGAGGGTGGAGTTGGAGGGTGGAGTTGGAGGGTGGAGTTGGAGTTGGAGGGTAGAGATGGAGGGAGAGCAAGGAGTAACAGAAAGAGCGTGGGTGAGAGAGCAAGAAAGAGACATAGAGAGAGGGGTAGTGATGTGGTGGTGTCCCCGAGTGATGTGGTGGTGTCCCCGAGTGATGTGGTAGTGTCCCTGAGTGATGTGGTAGTGTCCCTGAGTGATGTGTTGGTGTCCCTGAGTGATGTGTTGGTGTCCCTGAGTGATGTGGTGGTGCCCCTGAGTGGTGCCCCTTAGTGATGTGGTGGTGCCCCTGAGTGATGTGGTGGTGCCCCTGAGTGATGTGGTGGTGCCCCTGAGTGATGTGGCGGTGCCCCTGAGTGATGTGGCGGTGTTCCTGAGTGATGGAGGGTGGAGTTGGAGGGTGGAATTGGAAGGGTGGAGTTGGAGTTGGAGGGTGGAGTTGGAGTTGAAGGGTAGAGTTGGAGAGTGGGGTTGGAGGGTGGAGTTGGAGTTGGAGAGTGGGGTTGGAGGGTGGAGTTGGAGGGTGGAGTTGGAGGGTGGAGTTGGAGGGTGGAGTTGGAGTTGGAGTTGGAGGGTGGAGTTGGAGTTGGAGGGTGGAGTTGGAGTTGGAGGGTGGAGTTGGAGTTGGAGTTGGAGGGTGGAGTTGGAGTTGGAGGGTGGAGTTGGAGTTGGAGGGTGGAGTTGGAGTTGGAGGGTGGAGGGTAGATTTGGAGGGTGGAGTTGGATTTGGAGGGTGGAGTTGGAGGGTGGAGTTGGAGGGTGGAGTTGGATGGTGGAGTTGGATGGTGGATGGTGGAGTTGCAGGGTGGAGTTGGAGTGTGGAGTTGGAGGGTGGATTTGGAGGGTGGATTTGGAGGGTGGATTTGGAGGGTGGATTTGGAGGTTGGAGGGTGGAGTTGGAGGGTGGAGTTGGAGGGTGGAGTTGGAGGGTGGAGGGTGGAGGTGGAGGGTGGAGGGTGGAGTTGGAGTTGGAGGGTGGGGTTGGAGTTGGAGGGTAGAGATGGAGGGAGAGCAAGGAGTAACAGAAAGAGCGTGAGTGCGAGAGCAAGAAAGAGACATAGAGAGAGGGGTAGTGATGTGGTGGAGTCCCCGAGTGATGTGGTGGTGTCCCCGAGTGATGTGGTGGTGTCCCCGAGTGATGTGGTGGTGTCCCCGAGTGATGTGGTGGTGTCCCCGAGTGATGTGGTTTGTTGGTGTCCCTGAGTGATGTGGTCGTGTCCCTGAGTGATGTGGTCGTGTCCCTGAGTGATGTGGTCGTGTCCCTGAGTGATGTGGTCGTGTCCCTGAGTGATGTGGTCGTGTCCCTGAGTGAAGTGGTGGTGCCCCTTAGTGATGTGGTGGTGCCCCTTAGTGATGTGGTGGTGTCCCCGACTGATGTGGTGGTGTCCCTGAGTGATGTGTTGGTGTCCCTGAGTGATGTGTTGGTGTCCCTGAGTGATGTGGTGGTGTCCCTGAGTGATGTGGTGGTGCCCCTGAGTCATGTGGTGGTGTTCCGAAGTGATGTGGTGGTGTCCCTGAGTGATGTGGTGGTGTCCCTGAGTGATGTGGTGGTGTCCCTGAGTGATGTGGTGGTGCCCCTGAGTGAAGTGGTGGTGCCCCTGAGTCATGTGGTGGTGTTCCGAAGTGATGTGGTGGTGTCCCCGACTGATGTGGTGGTGTCCCCGAGTGATGTGTTGGTGTCCCTGAGTGATGTGTTGGTGTCCCTGAGTGATGTGGTGGTGTCCCTGAGTGATGTGGTGGTGTCCCTGAGTGATGTGGTGGTGCCCCTGAGTGATATGGTGGTGTTCCTCAGTGATGGAGGGTGGAGTTGGAGGGTGGAGTTGGAGGGTGGAGTGTGGAGTGTGGAGTGTGGAGTGTGGAGTGTGGAGTGTGGAGTGTGGAGTGTGGAGTGTGGAGTGTGGAGTGTGGAGTGTGGAGTGTGGAGTGTGGAGTGTGGAGTGTGGAGTGTGGAGTGTGGAGTGTGGAGTTGGAGGGTGGAGTTGGAGGGTGGAGTTGGAGGGTGGAGTTGGAGGGTGGAGTTGGAGGGTGGAGTTGGGGGGTGGAGTTGGGGGGTGGAGTTGGGGGGTGGAGTTGGGGGGTGGAGGTGGAGTTGGAGTTGGGGGGTGGAGGTGGAGTTGGAGTTGGGGGGTGGAGTTGGAGTTGGGGGGTGGAGTTGGAGTTGGGGGGTGGAGTTGGAGTGTGGAGTCGGAGGGTGGAGTCGGAGGGTGGAGTCGGAGGGTGGAGTCGGAGGGTGGAGTCGGAGGGTGGAGTCGGAGGGTGGAGTCGGAGGGTGGAGTCGGAGTCGGAGGGTGGAGTCGGAGTCGGAGGGTGGAGTCGGAGTCGGAGGGTGGAGTTGGAGTTGGAGGGTGGAGTTTAAGGGGGGGGGTGGAGGGTGGAGTTGGAGGGTGGAGTTGGAGTTGGAGGGTGGAGTTGGAGGGTGGAGTTGGAGGGTGGAGTTGGAGGGTGGAGTTGGATTTGGAGGGTGGAGGTGGAGTTGGAGGGTGGAGTTGAAGGTTGGAGTTGGAGGGTAGATTTGGAGGGTGGAGTTGTAGGGTGGAGTTGGAGTTGGAGGGTGGAGTTGGAGGGTGGAGTTGGAGGGTGGAGTTGGAGGGTGGAGTTGGAGGGTGGAGTTGGAGTTGGAGGGTAGAGATGGAGGGAGAGCAAGGAGTAACAGAAAGAGCGTGGGTGAGAGAGCAAGAAAGAGACATAGAGAGAGGGGTAGTGATGTGGTGGTGTCCCCGAGTGATGTGGTGGTGTCCCCGAGTGATGTGGTAGTGTCCCTGAGTGATGTGTTGGTGTCCCTGAGTGATGTGTTGGTGTCCCTGAGTGATGTGGTGGTGCCCCTGAGTGGTGCCCCTTAGTGATGTGGTGGTGCCCCTGAGTGATGTGGTGGTGCCCCTGAGTGATATGGTGGTGTACCTGAGTGACATGGTGGTGTTCCCGAGTGATGTGGTGGTGCCCCCGAGGGATGTGGTGGTGCCCCCGAGGGATGTGGTGGTGCCCCCGAGGGATGTGGTGGTGCCCCCGAGTGATGTGGTGGTGCCCCCGAGTGATGTGGTGGTGCCCCCGAGTGATGTGGTGGTGCCCCCGAGTGATGTGGTGGTGCCCCCGAGTGATGTGGTGGTGCCCCCGAGTGATGTGGTGGTGTCCCTGAGTGATGTGGTGGTGCCCCTGAGTGAAGTGGTGGTGCCCCTGAGTCATGTGGTGGTGTTCCGAAGTGATGTGGTGGTGTCCCCGACTGATGTGGTGGTGTCCCTGAGTGATGTGTTGGTGTCCCTGAGTGATGTGTTGGTGTCCCTGAGTGATGTGGTGGTGTCCCTGAGTGATGTGGTGGTGCCCCTGAGTCATGTGGTGGTGTTCCGAAGTGATGTGGTGGTGTCCCTGAGTGATGTGGTGGTGCCCCTGAGTGAAGTGGTGGTGCCCCTGAGTCATGTGGTGGTGTTCCGAAGTGATGTGGTGGTGTCCCCGACTGATGTGGTGGTGTCCCTGAGTGATGTGTTGGTGTCCCTGAGTGATGTGTTGGTGTCCCTGAGTGATGTGGTGGTGTCCCTGAGTGATGTGGTGGTGCCCCTGAGTCATGTGGTGGTGTTCCGAAGTGATGTGGTGGTGTCCCTGAGTGATGTGGTGGTGCCCCTGAGTGAAGTGGTGGTGTCCCTGAGTGATGTGTTGGTGTCCCTGAGTGATGTGTTGGTGTCCCTGAGTGATGTGGTGGTGTCCCTGAGTGAAGTGGTGGTGCCCCTGAGTGATGTGGTGGTGCCCCTGAGTGATGTGGTGGTGTTCCTCAGTGATGGAGGGTGGAGTGTGGAGTGTGGAGTGTGGAGTGTGGAGTGTGGAGTGTGGAGTGTGGAGTGTGGAGTGTGGAGTGTGGAGGGTGGAGGGTGGAGGGTGGAGGGTGGAGGGTGGAGGGTGGAGGGTGGAGGGTGGAGTGTGGAGTGTGGAGGTGGAGGGTGGAGGGTGGAGGGTGGAGGGTGGAGGGTGGAGGGTGGAGGGTGGAGGGTGGAGGGTGGAGGGTGGAGTTGGAGGGTGGAGTTGGAGGGTGGAGTTGGAGGGTGGAGTTGGAGGGTGGAGTTGGAGGGTGGAGTTGGAGGGTGGAGTTGGGGGGTGGAGTTGGGGGGTGGAGTTGGGGGGTGGAGTTGGGGGGTGGAGGTGGAGTTGGAGTTGGGGGGTGGAGTTGGAGTTGGGGGGTGGAGTTGGAGTTGGGGGGTGGAGTTGGAGTCGGAGGGTGGAGTCGGAGGGTGGAGTCGGAGGGTGGAGTCGGAGGGTGGAGTCGGAGGGTGGAGTCGGAGGGTGGAGTCGGAGGGTGGAGTCGGAGGGTGGAGTCGGAGGGTGGAGTCGGAGGGTGGAGTCGGAGGGTGGAGTCGGAGGGTGGAGTCGGAGGGTGGAGTCGGAGTCGGAGGGTGGAGTCGGAGTCGGAGGGTGGAGTCGGAGTCGGAGGGTGGAGTTGGAGTTAGAGGGTGGAGTTGGAGGGTGGAGTTGGATTTGGAGGGTGGAGGTGGAGTTGGAGGGTGGAGTTGAAGGTTGGAGTTGGAGGGTAGATTTGGAGGGTGGAGTTGTAGGGTGGAGTTGGAGTTGGAGGGTGGAGTTGGAGGGTGGAGTTGGAGGGTGGAGTTGGAGGGTGGAGTTGGAGTTGGAGGGTAGAGATGGAGGGAGAGCAAGGAGTAACAGAAAGAGCGTGGGTGAGAGAGCAAGAAAGAGACATAGAGAGAGGGGTAGTGATGTGGTGGTGTCCCCGAGTGATGTGGTGGTGTCCCCGAGTGATGTGGTAGTGTCCCTGAGTGATGTGGTAGTGTCCCTGAGTGATGTGTTGGTGTCCCTGAGTGATGTGTTGGTGTCCCTGAGTGATGTGGTGGTGCCCCTGAGTGGTGCCCCTTAGTGATGTGGTGGTGCCCCTGAGTGATGTGGTGGTGCCCCTGAGTGATGTGGTGGTGTACCTGAGTGACATGGTGGTGTTCCCGAGTGATGTGGTGGTGCCCCCGAGGGATGTGGTGGTGCCCCTGAGTGATGTGGTGGTGTACCTGAGTGACATGGTGGTGTTCCCGAGGGATGTGGTGGTGCCCCCGAGGGATGTGGTGGTGCCCCCGAGGGATGTGGTGGTGCCCCCGAGGGATGTGGTGGTGCCCCCGAGGGATGTGGTGGTGCCCCCGAGTGATGTGGTGGTGCCCCCGAGTGATGTGGTGGTGCCCCCGAGTGATGTGGTGGTGCCCCCGAGTGATGTGGTGGTGCCCCTGAGTGATGTGGTGGTGCCCCTGAGTGATGTGGTGGTGTCCCTGAGTGATGTGGTGGTGCCCCTGAGTGAAGTGGTGGTGCCCCTGAGTCATGTGGTGGTGTCCCCGACTGATGTGGTGGTGTCCCTGAGTGATGTGTTGGTGTCCCTGAGTGATGTGTTGGTGTCCCTGAGTGATGTGGTGGTGTCCCTGAGTGATGTGGTGGTGCCCCTGAGTGATGTGGTGGTGCCCCTGAGTCATGTGGTGGTGCCCCTGAGTCATGTGGTGGTGTTCCGAAGTGATGTGGTGGTGTCCCTGAGTGATGTGGTGGTGCCCCTGAGTCATGTGGTGGTGTTCCGAAGTGATGTGGTGGTGTCCCCGACTGATGTGGTGGTGTCCCTGAGTGATGTGTTGGTGTCCCTGAGTGATGTGTTGGTGTCCCTGAGTGATGTGGTGGTGTCCCTGAGTGAAGTGGTGGTGTCCCTGAGTGAAGTGGTGGTGCCCCTGAGTGATGTGGTGGTGCCCCTGAGTGATATGGTGGTGCCCCTGAGTGATATGGTGGTGTCCCTGAGTGATGTGGTGGTGTTCCTCAGTGATGGAGGGTGGAGTTGGAGGGTGGAGTTGGAGGGTGGAGTGTGGAGTGTGGAGTGTGGAGTGTGGAGTTGGAGGTGGAGGGTGGAGGGTGGAGGGTGGAGGGTGGAGGGTGGAGGGTGGAGGGTGGAGGGTGGAGGGTGGAGTTGGAGGGTGGAGTTGGGGGGTGGAGTTGGGGGGTGGAGTTGGGGGGTGGAGGTGGAGTTGGAGTTGGGGGGTGGAGTTGGAGTTGGGGGGTGGAGTTGGAGTTGGGGGGTGGAGTTGGAGTCGGAGGGTGGAGTCGGAGGGTGGAGTCGGAGGGTGGAGTCGGAGGGTGGAGTCGGAGGGTGGAGTCGGAGGGTGGAGTCGGAGTCGGAGGGTGGAGTCGGAGTCGGAGGGTGGAGTCGGAGTCGGAGGGTGGAGTCGGAG
This sequence comes from Lissotriton helveticus, assembly GCF_964261635.1. Taxonomy (NCBI): domain Eukaryota; kingdom Metazoa; phylum Chordata; class Amphibia; order Caudata; family Salamandridae; genus Lissotriton; species Lissotriton helveticus. The sequence continues at coordinate 974,763,458 of NC_136063.1, forward strand.
TCGGAGGGTGGAGTTGGAGTTGGAGTTGGAGGGTGGAGTTTAAGGGGGGGGGTGGAGGGTGGAGTTGGAGGGTGGAGTTGGAGTTGGAGGGTGGAGTTGGAGGGTGGAGTTGGAGGGTGGAGTTGGATTTGGAGGGTGGAGGTGGAGTTGGAGGGTGGAGTTGAAGGTTGGAGTTGGAGGGTAGATTTGAAGGGTGGAGTTGTAGGGTGGAGTTGGAGTTGGAGGGTGGAGTTGGAGGGTGGAGTTGGAGGGTGGAGTTGGAGTTGGAGGGTAGAGATGGAGGGAGAGCAAGGAGTAACAGAAAGAGCGTGGGTGAGAGAGCAAGAAAGAGACATAGAGAGAGGGGTAGTGATGTGGTGGTGTCCCCGAGTGATGTGGTGGTGTCCCCGAGTGATGTGGTGGTGTCCCCGAGTGATGTGGTAGTGTCCCTGAGTGATGTGGTGGTGCCCCTGAGTGGTGCCCCTTAGTGATGTGGTGGTGCCCCTGAGTGATGTGGTGGTGCCCCTGAGTGATGTGGTGGTGTTCCCGAGTGATGTGGTGGTGTTCCCGAGTGATGTGGTGGTGCCCCCGAGGGATGTGGTGGTGCCCCCGAGGGATGTGGTGGTGCCCCCGAGGGATGTGGTGGTGCCCCCGAGGGATGTGGTGGTGCCCCCGAGTGATGTGGTGGTGCCCCCGAGTGATGTGGTGGTGCCCCCGAGTGATGTGGTGGTGCCCCCGAGTGATGTGGTGGTGCCCCCGAGTGATGTGGTGGTGTCCCTGAGTGATGTGGTGGTGCCCCTGAGTGAAGTGGTGGTGCCCCTGAGTCATGTGGTGGTGTTCCGAAGTGATGTGGTGGTGTCCCCGACTGATGTGGTGGTGTCCCTGAGTGATGTGTTGGTGTCCCTGAGTGATGTGTTGGTGTCCCTGAGTGATGTGGTGGTGCCCCCGAGTCATGTGGTGGTGTTCCGAAGTGATGTGGTGGTGTCCCTGAGTGATGTGGTGGTGCCCCTGAGTGAAGTGGTGGTGCCCCTGAGTCATGTGGTGGTGTTCCGAAGTGATGTGGTGGTGTCCCCGACTGATGTGGTGGTGTCCCTGAGTGATGTGTTGGTGTCCCTGAGTGATGTGTTGGTGTCCCTGAGTGATGTGGTGGTGTCCCTGAGTGAAGTGGTGGTGTCCCTGAGTGATGTGGTGGTGCCCCTGAGTGATGTGGTGGTGCCCCTGAGTGATGTGGTGGTGTCCCTGAGTGATGTGGTGGTGTTCCTCAGTGATGGAGTGTGGAGTGTGGAGTGTGGAGTGTGGAGTGTGGAGTGTGGAGTGTGGAGTGTGGAGTGTGGAGTGTGGAGTGTGGAGTGTGGAGTGTGGAGTGTGGAGTGTGGAGTGTGGAGTGTGGAGTGTGGAGTGTGGAGTGTGGAGTGTGGAGTGTGGAGTTGGAGGGTGGAGTTGGAGGGTGGAGTTGGAGGGTGGAGTTGGAGGGTGGAGTTGGGGGGTGGAGTTGGGGGGTGGAGTTGGGGGGTGGAGGTGGAGTTGGAGTTGGGGGGTGGAGTTGGAGTTGGGGGGTGGAGTTGGAGGGTGGAGTTGGAGTCGGAGGGTGGAGTCGGAGGGTGGAGTCGGAGGGTGGAGTCGGAGGGTGGAGTCGGAGGGTGGAGTTGGAGGGTGGAGTCGGAGTCGGAGGGTGGAGTCGGAGTCGGAGGGTGGAGTCGGAGTCGGAGGGTGGAGTTGGAGTTGGAGGGTGGAGTTTAAGGGGGGGGGTGGAGGGTGGAGTTGGAGGGTGGAGTTGGAGGGTGGAGTTGGAGTTGGAGGGTGGAGTTGGAGTTGAAGGGTAGAGTTGGAGAGTGGGGTTGAAGGGTAGAGTTGGAGAGTGGGGTTGGAGGGTGGAGTTGGAGTTGGAGGGTGGAGTTGGAGGGTGGAGTTGGAGGGTGGAGTTGGAGGGTGGAGTTGGAGGGTGGAGTTGGAGTTGGAGGGTAGAGATGGAGGGAGAGCAAGGAGTAACAGAAAGAGCGTGGGTGAGAGAGCAAGAAAGAGACATAGAGAGAGGGGTAGTGATGTGGTAGTGTCCCTGAGTGATGTGGTAGTGTCCCTGAGTGATGTGTTGGTGTCCCTGAGTGATGTGGTGGTGCCCCTGAGTGGTGCCCCTTAGTGATGTGGTGGTGCCCCTGAGTGATGTGGTGGTGCCCCTGAGTGATGTGGTGGTGTACCTGAGTGACATGGTGGTGTTCCCGAGTGATGTGGTGGTGCCCCCGAGGGATGTGGTGGTGCCCCCGAGGGATGTGGTGGTGCCCCCGAGGGATGTGGTGGTGCCCCCGAGGGATGTGGTGGTGCCCCCGAGGGATGTGGTGGTGCCCCCGAGGGATGTGGTGGTGCCCCCGAGGGATGTGGTGGTGCCCCCGAGTGATGTGGTGGTGCCCCCGAGTGATGTGGTGGTGCCCCCGAGTGATGTGGTGGTGCCCCCGAGTGATGTGGTGGTGCCCCCGAGTGATGTGGTGGTGCCCCTGAGTGATGTGGTGGTGTTCCGAAGTGATGTGGTGGTGTCCCCGACTGATGTGGTGGTGTCCCCGACTGATGTGGTGGTGTCCCTGAGTGATGTGTTGGTGTCCCTGAGTGATGTGTTGGTGTCCCTGAGTGATGTGGTGGTGTCCCTGAGTGATGTGGTGGTGCCCCTGAGTCATGTGGTGGTGTTCCGAAGTGATGTGGTGGTGTCCCTGAGTGATGTGGTGGTGCCCCTGAGTCATGTGGTGGTGTTCCGAAGTGATGTGGTGGTGTCCCCGACTGATGTGGTGGTGTCCCCGACTGATGTGGTGGTGTCCCTGAGTGATGTGTTGGTGTCCCTGAGTGATGTGTTGGTGTCCCTGAGTGATGTGTTGGTGTCCCTGAGTGATGTGTTGGTGTCCCTGAGTGATGTGGTGGTGTCCCTGAGTGAAGTGGTGGTGCCCCTGAGTGATGTGGTGGTGCCCCTGAGTGATGTGGTGGTGCCCCTGAGTGATGTGGTGGTGCCCCTGAGTGAAGTGGTGGTGCCCCTGAGTCATGTGGTGGTGTTCCGAAGTGATGTGGTGGTGTCCCCGACTGATGTGGTGGTGTCCCCGAGTGATGTGTTGGTGTCCCCGAGTGATGTGTTGGTGTCCCTGAGTGATGTGGTGGTGTCCCTGAGTGAAGTGGTGGTGCCCCTGAGTGATGTGGTGGTGTTCCTCAGTGATGGAGGGTGGAGTTGGGGGGTGGAGTTGGGGGGTGGAGTTGGGGGGTGGAGGTGGAGTTGGAGTTGGGGGGTGGAGTTGGAGTTGGGGGGTGGAGTTGGAGTTGGGGGGTGGAGTTGGAGTTGGGGGGTGGAGTTGGAGTCGGAGGGTGGAGTCGGAGGGTGGAGTTGGAGGGTGGAGTGTGGAGTGTGGAGTGTGGAGTGTGGAGTGTGGAGTGTGGAGTGTGGAGTGTGGAGTGTGGAGTGTGGAGTGTGGAGTGTGGAGTGTGGAGTGTGGAGTGTGGAGTGTGGAGTGTGGAGTGTGGAGTGTGGAGTGTGGAGTTGGGGGGTGGAGTTGGGGGGTGGAGTTGGAGGGTGGAGTTGGGGGGTGGAGTTGGGGGGTGGAGTTGGGGGGTGGAGTTGGGGGGTGGAGGTGGAGTTGGAGTTGGGGGGTGGAGTTGGAGTTGGGGGGTGGAGTTGGAGTTGGGGGGTGGAGTTGGAGTTGGGGGGTGGAGTTGGAGTCGGAGGGTGGAGTCGGAGGGTGGAGTCGGAGGGTGGAGTCGGAGGGTGGAGTCGGAGTCGGAGGGTGGAGTCGGAGTCGGAGGGTGGAGTCGGAGTCGGAGGGTGGAGTCGGAGTCGGAGGGTGGAGTCGGAGTCGGAGGGTGGAGTTGGAGTTGGAGGGTGGAGTTGGAGTTGGAGGGTGGAGTTGGAGGGTGGAGTTTAAGGGGGGGGTGGAGGGTGGAGTTGGAGGGTGGAGTTGGAGTTGGAGGGTGGAGTTGGAGGGTGGAGTTGGAGGGTGGAGTTGGAGGGTGGAGTTGGAGGGTAGATTTGGAGGGTGGAGTTGGAGGGTGGAGTTGGAGGGTGGAGTTGGAGGGTGGAGTTGGAGGGTGGAGTTGGAGGGTGGAGTTGGAGGGTGGAGTTGGAGGGTAGAGATGGAGGGAGAGCAAGGAGTAACAGAAAGAGCGTGGGTGAGAGAGCAAGAAAGAGACATAGAGAGAGGGGTAGTGATGTGGTGGTGTCCCCGAGTGATGTGGTGGTGTCCCCGAGTGATGTGGTAGTGTCCCCGAGTGATGTGGTAGTGTCCCTGAGTGATGTGTTGGTGTCCCTGAGTGATGTGGTGGTGCCCCTGAGTGGTGCCCCTTAGTGATGTGGTGGTGCCCCTGAGTGATGTGGTGGTGCCCCTGAGTGATGTGGTGGTGTTCCCGAGGGATGTGGTGGTGCCCCCGAGGGATGTGGTGGTGCCCCCGAGGGATGTGGTGGTGCCCCCGAGGGATGTGGTGGTGCCCCCGAGGGATGTGGTGATGCCCCCGAGGGATGTGGTGGTGCCCCCGAGGGATGTGGTGGTGCCCCCGAGGGATGTGGTGGTGCCCCCGAGGGATGTGGTGGTGCCCCCGAGGGATGTGGTGGTGCCCCCGAGTGATGTGGTGGTGCCCCCGAGTGATGTGGTGGTGCCCCCGAGTGATGTGGTGGTGCCCCCGAGTGATGTGGTGGTGCCCCCGAGTGATGTGGTGGTGCCCCTGAGTGATGTGGTGGTGTCCCTGAGTGATGTGGTGGTGCCCCTGAGTGAAGTGGTGGTGCCCCTGAGTCATGTGGTGGTGTTCCGAAGTGATGTGGTGGTGTCCCCGACTGATGTGGTGGTGTCCCTGAGTGATGTGTTGGTGTCCCTGAGTGATGTGTTGGTGTCCCTGAGTGATGTGGTGGTGTCCCTGAGTGATGTGGTGGTGTCCCTGAGTGATGTGGTGGTGCCCCTGAGTCATGTGGTGGTGTTCCGAAGTGATGTGGTGGTGTCCCTGAGTGATGTGGTGGTGCCCCTGAGTGAAGTGGTGGTGCCCCTGAGTCATGTGGTGGTGTTCCGAAGTGATGTGGTGGTGTCCCCGACTGATGTGGTGGTGTCCCTGAGTGATGTGTTGGTGTCCCTGAGTGATGTGGTGGTGTCCCTGAGTGAAGTGGTGGTGTCCCTGAGTGAAGTGGTGGTGCCCCTGAGTAATGTGGTGGCGTTCCGAAGTGATGTGGTGGTGTCCCCGACTGATGTGTTGGTGTCCCTGAGTGATGTGGTGGTGTCCCTGAGTGATGTGGTGGTGCCCCTGAGTGGTTCCCCTTAGTGATGTGGTGGTGCCCCTGAGTGATGTGGTGGTGCCCCTGAGTGATGTGGTGGTGCCCCTGAGTGATATGGTGGTGTCCCTGAGTGTTGGAGGGTGGAGTTGGAGGGTGGAATTGGAAGGGTGGAGTTGGAGGGTGGAGTTGGAGTTGGAGTTGGAGGGTGGAGTTGGAGTGTGGAGTGTGGAGTGTGGAGTGTGGAGTGTGGAGTGTGGAGTGTGGAGTGTGGAGTGTGGAGTGTGGAGTGTGGAGTGTGGAGTGTGGAGTGTGGAGTGTGGAGTGTGGAGTTGGAGGGTGGAGGGTGGAGTTGGAGGGTGGAGGGTGGAGTTGGGGGGTGGAGTTGGGGGGTGGAGTTGGAGTTGGGGGGTGGAGTCGGAGGGTGGAGTCGGAGGGTGGAGTCGGAGGGTGGAGTCGGAGGGTGGAGTCGGAGGGTGGAGTCGGAGTTGGAGGGTTGAGTTTAAGGGGGGGGTGGAGTTGGAGTTGAAGGGTGGAGTTGGAGGGTGGAGTTGGAGTTGAAGGGTGGAGTTGGAGGGTGGAGTTGGAGGGTGGAGTTGGAGGGTGGAGTTGGATTTGGAGGGTGGAGGTGGAGTTGGAGGGTGGAGTTGAAGGTTGGAGTTGGAGGGTAGATTTGGAGGGTGGAGTTGGAGTTGGAGGGTGGAGTTGGAGGGTGGAGTTGGAGGGTGGAGTTGGAGTTGGAGGGTAGAGATGGAGGGAGAGCAAGGAGTAACAGAAAGAGCGTGGGTGAGAGAGCAAGAAAGAGACATAGAGAGAGGGGTAGTGATGTGGTGGTGTCCCCGAGTGATGTGGTGGTGTCCCCGAGTGATGTGGTAGTGTCCCTGAGTGATGTGGAAGTGTCCCTGAGTGATGTGTTGGTGTCCCTGAGTGATGTGTTGGTGTCCCTGAGTGATGTGTTGGTGTCCCTGAGTGATGTGGTGGTGCCCCTGAGTGGTGCCCCTTAGTGATGTGGTGGTGCCCCTGAGTGATGTGGTGGTGCCCCTGAGTGATGTGGTGGTGCCCCTGAGTGATGTGGCGGTGCCCCTGAGTGATGTGGCGGTGTTCCTGAGTGATGGAGGGTGGAGTTGGAGGGTGGAATTGGAAGGGTGGAGTTGGAGTTGGAGGGTGGAGTTGGAGTTGAAGGGTAGAGTTGGAGAGTGGGGTTGAAGGGTAGAGTTGGAGAGTGGGGTTGGAGGGTGGAGTTGGAGTTGGAGGGTGGAGTTGGAGGGTGGAGTTGGAGTTGGAGGGTGGAGTTGGAGTTGGAGGGTGGAGTTGGAGGGTGGAGTTGGAGTTGGAGGGTGGAGTTGGAGGGTGGAGTTGGAGTTGGAGGGTGGAGTTGGAGGGTGGAGTTGGAGTTGGAGGGTGGAGGGTAGATTTGGAGGGTGGAGTTGGATTTGGAGGGTGGAGTTGGAGGGTGGAGTTGGAGGGTGGAGGGTGGAGTTGGAGGGTGGAGTTGGATGGTGGAGTTGGAGTTGGATGGTGGAGTTGCAGGGTGGAGTTGGAGTGTGGAGTTGGAGGGTGGATTTGGAGGGTGGATTTGGAGGGTGGATTTGGAGGGTGGAGTTGGAGGGTGGAGTTGGAGGGTGGAGTTGGAGGGTGGAGGTGGAGGGTGGAGTTGGAGTTGGAGGGTGGGGTTGGAGTTGGAGGGTAGAGATGGAGGGAGAGCAAGGAGTAACAGAAAGAGCGTGAGTGCGAGAGCAAGAAAGAGACATAGAGAGAGGGGTAGTGATGTGGTGGAGTCCCCGAGTGATGTGGTGGTGTCCCCGAGTGATGTGGTGGTGTCCCCGAGTGATGTGGTGGTGTCCCCGAGTGATGTGGTGGTGTCCCCGAGTGATGTGGTTTGTTGGTGTCCCTGAGTGATGTGGTCGTGTCCCTGAGTGATGTGGTCGTGTCCCTGAGTGATGTGGTCGTGTCCCTGAGTGATGTGGTGGTGCCCCTAAATGGTGCCCCTTAGTGATGTGGTGGTGCCCCTGAGTGATGTGGTGGTGCCCCTGAGTGATGTGGTGGTGCCCCTGAGTGATGTGGTGGTGCCCCTGAGTGATGTGGTGGTGTCCCTGAGTGATGTAGGGTGGAGTTGGAGGGTGGAGTTGGAGGGTGGAGTTGGAGTTGGAGGGTGGAGTTGGAGTTGGAGGGTGGAGTTGGAGTTGGAGGGTGGAGTTGGAGTTGGAGGGTGGAGTTGGAGTGTTGGAGGGTGGGGTTGGAGGGTGGAGTTGGAGGGTGGAGTTGGAGGGTGGAGTTGGAGGGTGGGGTTGGAGGGTGGAGTTGGAGGGTGGAGGGTGGAGTTGGAGGGTGGAGTTGGAGGGTGGAGTTGGAGTTGGTGGAGTTGGAGTTGGAGGGTGGAGTTGGAGTTGGAGGGTTGGAGTTGGAGTTGGAGGGTTGGAGTTGGAGGGTGGAGTTGGAGGGTGGAGTTGGAGGGTGGAGTTGGAGGGTGGAGTTGGAGGGTGGAGTTGGAGGGTGGAGTTGGAGGGTGGAGTTGGAGGGTGGAGTTGGAGGGTGGAGTTGGAGGGTGGAGGTTGGAGGGTGGAGGTTGGAGGGTGGAGTTGGAGGGTGGAGTTGGAGTGTGGGGGTGGAGGGTGGAGTTGGAGGGTGGAGTTGGAGGGTGGAGTTGGAGGGTGGAGTTGGAGGGTGGAGTTGGAGGGTGGAGTTGGAGGGTGGAGTTGGAGGGTGGAGTTGGAGTTGGAGGGTGGAGTTGGAGTTGGAGGGTGGAGTTGGAGGGTGGAGTTGGAGTTGGAGTTGGAGGGTGGAGTTGGAGGGTGGAGTTGGAGTTGGAGGGTAGAGATGGAGGGAGAGCAAGGAGTAACAGAAAGAGCGTGGGTGCGAGAGCAAGAAAGAGACATAGAGAGAGGGGTAGTGATGTGGTGGAGTCCCCGAGTGATGTGGTGGTGTCCCCGAGTGATGTGGTGGTGTCCTCGAGTGATGTGGTGGTGTCCCCGAGTGATGTGGTGGTGTCCCCGAGTGATGTGGTGGTGTCCCCGAGTGATGTGGTCGTGTCCCTGAGTGATGTGGTCGTGTCCCTGAGTGATGTGGTGGTGCCCCTAAATGGTGCCCCTTAGTGATGTGGTGGTGCCCTTGAGTGATGTGGTGGTGCCCCTGAGTGATGTGGTGGTGCCCCTGAGTGATGTGGTGGTGTCCCTGAGTGATGGAGGGTGGAGTTGGAGGGTGGAATTGGAAGGGTGGAGTTGGAAGGGTGGAGTTGGAGTTGGAGGGTGGAGTTGGAGGGTGGAGTTGGAGGGTGGAGGGTGGAGTTGGAGGGTGGAGTTGGAGGGTGGAGTTGGAGTTGGAGGGTGGAGTTGGAGTTGGAGGGTAGAGATGGAGGGAGAGCAAGGAGTAACAGAAAGAGCATGGGTGCGAGAGCAAGAAAGAGACATAGAGAGAGGGGTAGTGATGTGGTGGTGTCCCCGAGTGATGTGGTGGTGTCCCCGAGTGATGTGGTAGTGTCCCTGATTGATGTGTTGGTGTCCCTGAGTGATGTGGTCGTGTCCCTGAGTGATGTGGTCGTGTCCCTGAGAGATGTGGTCGTGTCCCTGAGAGATGTGGTCGTGTCCCTGAGTGATGTGGTCGTGTCCCTGAGAGATGTGGTCGTGTCCCTGAGTGATGTGGTCGTGTCCCTGAGTGATGTGGTGGTGCCCCTGAGTGGTGCCCCTTAGTGATGTGGTGGTGCCCCTGAGTGATGTGGTGGTGCCCCTGAGTGATGTGGCGGTGTCCCTGAGTGATGTGGCGGTGTCCCTGAGTGATAGAGGGTGGAGTTGGAGGGTGGAATTGGAAGGGTGGAGTTGGAGGGTGGAGTTGGAGGGTGGAGTTGGAGGGTGGAGTTGGAGGGTGGAGTTGGAGGGTGGAGTTGGAGGGTGGAGTTGGAGGGTGGAGTTGGAGGGTGGAGTTGGAGGGTGGAGTTGGAGGGTGGAGTTGGAGGGTGGAGTTGGAGGGTGGAGTTGGAGGGTGGGGTTGGAGTTGGAGGGTGGAGTTGGAGTTGGAGGGTGGAGTTGGAGGGTGGAGTTGGAGGGTGGAGTTGGAGGGTGGAGTTGGAGGGTGGAGTTGGAGGGTGGAGTTGGAGTTGAAGGGTGGAGTTGGAGTTGAAGGGTGGAGTTGGAGTTGAAGGGTGGAGTTGGAGGGAGGAGTCGGAGGGTGGAGGGTAGAGATGGAGGGAGAGCAAGGAGTAACAGAAAGAGCGTGGGTGCGAGAGCAAGAAAGAGACATAGAGAGAGGGGTAGTGATGTGGTGGAGTCCCCGAGTGATGTGGTGGTGTCCCCGAGTGATGTGGTGGTGTCCTCGAGTGATGTGGTGGTGTCCCCGAGTGATGTGGTCGTGTCCCTGAGTGATGTGGTCGTGTCCCTGAGTGATGTGGTGGTGCCCCTAAATGGTGCCCCTTAGTGATGTGGTGGTGCCCTTGAGTGATGTGGTGGTGTCCCTGAGTGATGTGGTGGTGTCCCTGAGTGATGTGGTGGTGTCCCTGAGTGATGTGGTGGTGTCTCTGAGTGATGGAGGGTGGAGTTGGAGGGTGGAATTGGAAGGGTGGAGTTGGAAGGGTGGAGTTGGAAGGGTGGAGTTGGAAGGGTGGAGTTGGAAGGGTGGAGTTGGAGTTGGAGGGTGGAGTTGGAGGGTGGAGTTGGAGGGTGGAGGGTGGAGTTGGAGGGTGGAGTTGGAGGGTGGAGTTGGAGTTGGAGGGTAGAGATGGAGGGAGAGCAAGGAGTAACAGAAAGAGCATGGGTGCGAGAGCAAGAAAGAGACATAGAGAGAGGGGTAGTGATGTGGTGGTGTCCCCGAGTGATGTGGTGGTGTCCCCGAGTGATGTGGTAGTGTCCCTGATTGATGTGTTGGTGTCCCTGAGTGATGTGGTCGTGTCCCTGAGTGATGTGGTCGTGTCCCTGAGAGATGTGGTCGTGTCCCTGAGTGATGTGGTGGTGCCCCTGAGTGGTGCCCCTTAGTGATGTGGTGGTGCCCCTGAGTGATGTGGTGGTGCCCCTGAGTGATGTGGCGGTGTCCCTGAGTGATGTGGCGGTGTCCCTGAGTGATAGAGGGTGGAGTTGGAGGGTGGAATTGGAAGGGTGGAGTTGGAGTTGGAGGTGGAGTTGGAGGGTGGAGTTGGAGTTGGAGTTGGAGGGTGGAGTTGGAGGGTGGAGTTGGAGGGTGGAGTTGGAGGGTGGGGTTGGAGGGTGGGGTTGGAGGGTGGGGTTGGAGGGTGGAGTTGGAGGGTGGAGTTGGAGTTGGAGGGTGGAGTTGGAGGGTGGGGTTGGAGGGTGGGGTTGGAGGGTGGGGTTGGAGTTGGAGGGTGGAGTTGGAGTTGGAGGGTGGAGTTGGAGGGTGGAGTTGGAGGGTGGAGTTGGAGTTGAAGGGTGGAGTTGGAGTTGAAGGGTGGAGTTGGAGTTGAAGGGTGGAGTTGGAGTTGAAGGGTGGAGTTGGAGGGAGGAGTCGGAGGGTGGAGGGTGGATTTGGAGGGTGGATTTGGAGGGTGGAGGGTGGGGGTGGAGTTAGAGGGTGGAGTTGGAGTTGGAGGGTGGGGTTGGAGGGTGGAGTTGGAGTTGGAGTTGGAGGGTAGAGATGGAGGGAGAGCAAGGAGTAACAGAAAGAGCGTGGGTGCGAGAGCAAGAAAGAGACAGAGAGAGGGGTAGTGATGTGGTGGTGTCCCCGAGTGATGTGGTGGTGTCCCCGAGTGATGTGGTGGTGTCCCCGAGTGGTTTGTTGGTGTCCCCGAGTGATGTGGTCGTGTCCCTGAGTGATGTGGCGGTGCCCCTAAATGGTGCCCCTTAGTGATGTGGTGGTGCCCCTGAGTGATGTGGTGGTGTCCCTGAGTGATGGAGGGTGGAGGTGGAGTTGGAGGGTGGAGTTGGAGGGTGGAGTTGGAGGGTGGAGTTGGAGGGTGGTGTTGGAGGGTGGTGTTGGAGGGTGGTGTTGGAGGGTGGTGTTGGAGGGTGGTGTTGGAGGGTGGTGTTGGAGGGTGGTGTTGGAGGGTGGTGTTGGAGGGTGGAGTTGGAGGGTGGTGTTGGAGGGTGGTGTTGGAGGGTGGTGTTGGAGGGTGGTGTTGGAGGGTGGTGTTGGAGGGTGGTGTTGGAGGGTGGTGTTGGAGGGTGGAGTTGGAGGGTGGAGTTGGAGGGTGGAGTTGGAGGGTGGAGTTGGAGGGTGGAGTTGGAGGGTGGAGTTGGAGGGTGGAGTTGGAGGGTGGAGTTGGAGGGTGGAGTTGGAGGGTGGAGTTGGAGGGTGGAGTTGGAGGGTGGAGTTGGAGGGTGGAGTTGGAGGGTGGAGTTGGAGGGTGGGGTTGGAGGGTGGGGTTGGAGGGTAGAGTTGCAGGGTGGGGTTGGAGGGTGGAGTTGGAGGGTGGAGTTGGAGATGAAGGGTAGAGTTGGAGGGTGGAGTTGGAGATGAAGGGTAGAGTTGCAGGGTGGGGTTGGAGGGTGGAGTTGGATTTGGAGGGTGGAGTTGGAGGGTGGAGTTGGAGGGTGGAGTTGGAGGGTGGAGTTGGAGGGTGGAGTTGGAGGGTGGAGTTGGAGGGTGGAGATGAAGGGTAGAGTTGCAGGGTGGGGTTGGAGGGTGGAGTTGGATTTGGAGGGTGGAGTTGGATTTGGAGGGTGGAGTTGGAGTTGGAGGGTGGAGTTGGAGGGTGGAGTTGGAGGGTGGAGTTGGAGGGTGGAGTTGGAGGGTGGAGTTGGATTTGGAGGGTGGAGTTGGAGGGTGGAGTTGGAGGGTGGAGTTGGAGGGTAGAGTTGGAGGGTAGAGTTGGAGTTGGAGGGTGGGGTTGGAGGGTGGAGTTGGAGTTGGCGGGTAGAGATGGAGGGAGAGCCAGGAGTAACAGAAAGAGCGTGGGTGCGAGAGCAAGAAAGAGACATAGAGAGAGGGGTAGTGATGTGGTGGTGTCCCCGAGTGATGTGGTGGTGTCCCCGAGTGATGTGGTGGTGTCCCCGAGTGATGTGGTGGTGTCCCCGAGTGATGTGGTAGTGTCCCTGAGTGGTTTGTTGGTGTCCCTGAGTGGTTTGTTGGTGTCCCTGAGTGATGTGGTCGTGTCCCTGAGTGATGTGGTCGTGTCCCTGAGTGATGTGGTGGTGCCCCTAAATGGTGCCCCTTAGTGATGTGGTGGTGCCCCTGAGTGATGTGGTGGTGTCCCTGAGTGATGTGGTGGTGTCCCTGAGTGATGGAGGGTGGAGTTGGAGGGTGGAGTTGGAGTTGGAGGGTGGAGTTGGAGTTGGAGGGTGGAGTTGGAGTTGGAGGGTGGAGTTGGAGTTGGAGGGTGGAGTTGGAGTTGGAGGGTGGAGTTGGAGTTGGAGGGTGGAGTTGGAGGGTGGAGTTGGAGGGTGGAGTTGGAGTTGGAGGGTGGAGTTGGAGGGTAGAGTTGGAGTTGGAGGGTGGAGTTGGAGGGTGGAGTTGGAGGGTGGAGGGTGGAGTTGGAGGGTGGAGTTGGAGGGTGGAGTTGGAGGGTGGAGTTGGAGGGTGGAGTTGGAGGGTGGAGTTGGAGGGTGGAGTTGGAGATGAAGGGTGGAGTTGCAGGGTGGAGTTGCAGGGTGGAGTTGCAGGGTGGAGTTGGAGGGTGGAGTTGCAGGGTGGAGTTGGAGGGTGGAGTTGGAGGGTGGAGTTGGAGGGTGGAGTTGGAGGGTGGAGTTGGAGGGTGGAGTTGGAGGGTGGAGTTGGAGGGTGGAGTTGGAGGGTGGAGTTGGAGGGTGGAGTTGGAGGGTGGAGTTGGAGGGTGGAGTTGGAGGGTGGAGTTGGAGGGTGGGGTTGGAGGGTGGGGTTGGAGGGTAGAGTTGGAGGGTAGAGTTGGAGGGTAGAGTTGCAGGGTGGAGTTGCAGGGTGGAGTTGGAGGGTGGAGTTGGAGGGTGGAGTTGGAGGGTGGGGTTGGAGGGTGGGGTTGGAGGGTGGAGTTGGAGGGTGGAGTTGGAGGGTGGAGTTGGAGGGTGGAGTTGGAGGGTGGAGTTGGAGGGTGGAGTTGGAGGGTGGAGTTGGAGGGTGGAGTTGGAGGGTGGAGTTGGAGGGTGGAGTTGGAGGGTGGAGTTGGAGGGTGGAGTTGGAGGGTGGAGTTGGAGGGTGGAGTTGGAGGGTGGAGTTGGAGGGTGGAGTTGGAGGGTGGAGTTGGAGGGTGGAGTTGGAGGGTGGAGTTGGAGGGTGGAGTTGGAGGGTGGAGTTGGAGGGTGGAGTTGGAGGGTGGAGTTGGAGGGTGGAGTTGGAGGGTGGAGTTGGAGGGTGGAGTTGGAGGGTGGAGTTGGAGGGTGGAGTTGGAGGGTGGAGTTGGAGGGTGGAGTTGGAGGGTGGAGTTGGAGGGTGGAGTTGGAGGGTGGAGTTGGAGGGTGGAGTTGGATTTGGAGGGTGGAGTTGGATTTGGAGGGTGGAGTTGGATTTGGAGGGTGGAGTTGGATTTGGAGGGTGGAGTTGGAGGGTGGAGATGAAGGGTGGAGTTGGAGGGTGGAGGGTGGAGTTGGAGGGTGGAGTTGGATTTGGAGGGTGGGGTTGGAGGGTGGAGTTGGATTTGGAGGGTGGAGGTGGAGGGTGGAGGTGGAGGGTGGAGTTGGAGGGTGGAGGGTGGAGTTGGAGGGTGGAGTTGGATTTGGAGGGTGGAGTTGGAGGGTGGAGTTGGAGGGTAGAGTTGGAGGGTAGAGTTGGAGGGTAGAGTTGGAGGGTAGAGTTGGAGGGTAGAGTTGGAGGGTAGAGTTGGAGGGTAGAGTTGGAGGGTAGAGTTGGAGGGTAGAGTTGGAGGGTAGAGTTGGAGGGTAGAGTTGGAGGGTAGAGTTGGGGTTGGAGGGTGGGGTTGGAGGGTGGGGTTGGAGGGTGGAGTTGGAGTTGGAGGGTAGAGATGGAGGGAGAGCAAGGAGTAACAGAAAGAGCGTGGGTGCGAGAGCAAGAAAAAGACATAGAGAGAGGGGTAGTGATGTGGTGGTGTCCCCGAGTGATGTGGTGGTGTCCCCGAGTGATGTGGTGGTGTCCCCGAGTGATGTGGTCGTGTCCCCGAGTGATGTGGTCGTGTCCCCGAGTGATGTGGTGGTGCCCCTAAATGGTGCCCCTTAGTGATGTGGTGGTGCCCCTGAGTGATGTGGTGGTGTCCCTGAGTGATGGAGGGTGGAGTTGGAGGGTGGAGTTGGAGGGTGGAGTTGGAGGGTGGAGTTGGAGGGTGGAGTTGGAGGGTGGAGTTGGAGGGTGGAGTTGGAGGGTGGAGTTGGAGGGTAGAGTTGGAGGGTAGAGTTGGAGGGTAGAGTTGGAGGGTAGAGTTGGAGGGTAGAGTTGGAGGGTAGAGTTGGAGGGTAGAGTTGGAGGGTGGAGTTGGAGGGTGGAGTTGGAGGGTGGAGTTGGAGGGTGGAGTTGGAGGGTGGAGTTGGAGGGTGGAGTTGGAGGGTGGAGTTGGATTTGGAGGGTGGAGTTGGATTTGGAGGGTGGAGGTGGAGTTGGAGGGTGGAGTTGGAGGGTGGAGTTGGATTTGGAGGGTGGAGTTGGAGGGTGGAGATGAAGGGTAGAGTTGCAGGGTGGGGTTGGAGGGTGGAGTTGGATTTGGAGGGTGGAGTTGGATTTGGAGGGTGGAGTTGGATTTGGAGGGTGGAGTTGGATTTGGAGGGTGGAGTTGGAGGGTGGAGTTGGAGGGTGGAGTTGGAGGGTGGAGTTGGAGGGTGGAGTTGGAGGGTGGAGTTGGAGGGTGGAGTTGGAGGGTAGAGTTGGAGGGTAGAGTTGGAGGGTGGAGTTGGAGGGTAGAGTTGGAGGGTGGGGTTGGAGGGTGGGGTTGGATTTGGAGGGTGGAGTTGGATTTGGAGGGTGGAGTTGGATTTGGAGGGTGGAGTTGGAGGGTGGAGTTGGAGGGTGGAGTTGGAGGGTGGAGTTGGAGGGTGGAGTTGGAGGGTGGAGTTGGAGGGTGGAGTTGGAGGGTGGAGTTGGAGGGTGGAGTTGGAGGGTGGAGTTGGAGGGTGGAGTTGGAGGGTGGAGTTGGAGGGTAGAGTTGGAGGGTAGAGTTGGAGGGTAGAGTTGGAGGGTGGGGTTGGAGGGTGGAGTTGGAGTTGGAGTTGGCGGGTAGAGATGGAGGGAGAGCCAGGAGTAACAGAAAGAGCGTGGGTGCGAGAGCAAGAAAGAGACATAGAGAGAGGGGTAGTGATGTGGTGGTCTCCCCGAGTGATGTGGTGGTGTCCCCGAGTGATGTGGTGGTGTCCCCGAGTGATGTGGTGGTGTCCCCGAGTGATGTGGTGGTGTCCCTGAGTGATGTGGTGGTGCCCCTAAATGGTGCCCCTTAGTGATGTGGTGGTGCCCCTGAGTGATGTGGTGGTGTCCCTGAGTGATGTGGTGGTGTCCCTGAGTGATGGAGGGTGGAGTTGGAGGGTGGAGTTGGAGGGTGGAGTTGGAGGGTGGAGTTGGAGTTGGAGGGTGGAGTTGGAGTTGGAGGGTGGAGTTGGAGGGTAGAGTTGGAGGGTAGAGTTGGAGGGTAGAGTTGGAGGGTAGGGGTGGAGGGTAGAGTTGGAGGGTAGGGGTGGAGTTAGAGGGTGGAGTTAGAGGGTGGAGTTAGAGGGTGGAGTTAGAGGGTGGAGTTGGAGGGTGGAGTTGGAGGGTGGAGTTGGAGGGTGGAGTTGGAGGGTGGAGTTGGAGGGTGGAGTTGGAGGGTGGAGTTGGAGGGTGGAGTTGGAGGGTGGAGTTGGAGGGTGGAGTTGGAGGGTGGAGTTGGAGGGTGGGGGTTGGAGGGTGGGGGTTGGAGGGTGGGGGTTGGAGGGTGGGGGTTGGAGGGTGGGGGTTGGAGGGTGGGGGTTGGAGGGTGGGGGTTGGAGTTGGAGGGTGGGGTTGGAGGGTGGAGTTGGAGTTGGAGGGTAGAGATGGAGGGAGAGCAAGGAGTAACAGAAAGAGCGTGGGTGCGAGAGCAAGAAAGAGACATAGAGAGAGGGGTAGTGATGTGGTGGTGTCCCCGAGTGATGTGGTGGTGTCCCCGAGTGATTTGTTGGTGTCCCCGAGTGATTTGTTGGTGTCCCCGAGTGATTTGTTGGTGTCCCCGAGTGATTTGTTGGTGTCCCCGAGTGATTTGTTGGTGTCCCCGAGTGATTTGTTGGTGTCCCCGAGTGATTTGTTGGTGTCCCCGAGTGATTTGTTGGTGTCCCTGAGTGATTTGTTGGTGTCCCTGAGTGATGTGGTTGTGTCCCTGAGTGATGTGGTTGTGTCCCTGAGTGATGTGGTTGTGTCCCTGAGTGATGTGGTAGTGCCCCCGAGTGGTGCCCCTTAGTGATGTGGTGGTGCCCCTGAGTGATGTGGTGGTGCCCCTGAGTGATGTGGTGGTGTCCCTGAGTGATGGAGGGTGGAGTTGGAGGGTGGAATTGGAAGGGTGGAGTTGGAGTTGGAGGGTAGAGTTGGAGGGTAGAGTTGGAGGGTAGAGTTGGAGGGTAGAGTTGGAGGGTAGAGTTGGAGGGTAGAGTTGGAGGGTAGAGTTGGAGGGTAGAGTTGGAGGGTAGAGTTGGAGGGTAGAGTTGGAGGGTAGAGTTGGAGGGTAGAGTTGGAGGGTAGAGTTGGAGGGTAGAGTTGGAGGGTAGAGTTGGAGGGTAGAGTTGGAGGGTAGAGTTGGAGGGTAGAGTTGGAGGGTAGAGTTGGAGGGTAGAGTTGGAGGGTAGAGTTGGAGGGTGGAGTTGGAGGGTGGAGTTGGAGGGTGGGGTTGGAGGGTGGAGTTGGAGGGTGGAGTTGGAGGGTGGAGTTGGAGGGTGGAGTTGGAGGGTGGAGTTGGAGGGTGGAGTTGGAGGGTGGAGTTGGAGGGTGGAGTTGGAGGGTGGAGTTGGATTTGGAGGGTGGAGTTGGAGGGTGGAGTTGGAGGGTGGAGATGAAGGGTAGAGTTGCAGGGTGGGGTTGGAGGGTGGAGTTGGATTTGGAGGGTGGAGTTGGATTTGGAGGGTGGAGGTGGAGGGTGGAGTTGGAGGGTGGAGTTGGAGGGTGGAGTTGGAGGGTGGAGATGAAGGGTAGAGTTGCAGGGTGGGGTTGGAGGGTGGAGTTGGATTTGGAGGGTGGAGTTGGATTTGGAGGGTGGAGGTGGAGGGTGGAGTTGGAGGGTGGAGTTGGAGGGTGGAGTTGGAGGGTGGAGTTGGAGGGTGGAGTTGGAGGGTGGAGTTGGAGGGTGGAGTTGGGGTTGGAGGGTGGGGTTGGAGGGTGGGGTTGGAGGGTGGAGTTGGAGTTGGAGGGTGGTGTTGGAGGGTGGAGTTGGATTTGGAGGGTGGAGGTGGAGTTGGAGGGTGGAGTTGGAGGGTGGAGTTGGAGGGTGGAGTTGGAGGGTGGAGTTGGAGGGTGGAGTTGGAGGGTGGAGTTGGAGGGTGGAGTTGGATTTGGAGGGTGGAGTTGGAGTTGGAGGGTGGAGTTGGAGGGTGGAGTTGGAGGGTGGAGTTGGAGGGTGGAGTTGGAGGGTGGAGTTGGAGGGTGGAGTTGGAGGGTGGAGTTGGATTTGGAGGGTGGAGTTGGAGGGTGGAGTTGGAGGGTAGAGTTGGAGGGTAGAGTTGGAGGGTAGAGTTGGAGGGTAGAGTTGGAGGGTAGAGTTGGAGGGTAGAGTTGGGGTTGGAGGGTGGGGTTGGAGGGTGGGGTTGGAGGGTGGAGTTGGAGTTGGAGGGTGGGGTTGGAGGGTGGAGTTGGAGTTGGAGGGTAGAGATGGAGGGAGAGCAAGGAGTAACAGAAAGAGCGTGGGTGCGAGAGCAAGAAAGAGACATAGAGAGAGGGGTAGTGATGTGGTGGTGTCCCCGAGTGATGTGGTGGTGTCCCCGAGTGATGTGGTGGTGTCCCCGAGTGATGTGGTCGTGTCCCCGAGTGATGTGGTCGTGTCCCCGAGTGATGTGGTCGTGTCCCTGAGTGATGTGGTGGTGCCCCTAAATGGTGCCCCTTAGTGATGTGGTGGTGTCCCTGAGTGATGTGGTGGTGTCCCTGAGTGATGGAGGGTGGAGTTGGAGGGTGGAGTTGGAGGGTGGAGTTGGAGGGTGGAGTTGGAGGGTGGAGTTGGAGGGTAGAGTTGGAGGGTGGAGTTGGAGGGTAGAGTTGGAGGGTAGAGTTGGAGGGTAGAGTTGGAGGGTAGAGTTGGAGGGTGGAGTTGGAGGGTGGAGTTGGAGGGTGGAGTTGGAGGGTGGAGTTGGAGGGTGGAGTTGGAGGGTGGAGTTGGAGGGTGGAGTTGGAGGGTGGAGTTGGAGGGTGGAGTTGGAGGGTGGAGTTGGAGGGTGGAGTTGGAGGGTGGAGTTGGAGGGTGGAGTTGGAGGGTGGAGTTGGATTTGGAGGGTGGAGATGAAGGGTAGAGTTGGAGGGTGGAGTTGGAGGGTGGAGTTGGAGGGTGGAGTTGGAGGGTGGAGTTGGAGGGTGGAGTTGGAGGGTGGAGTTGGAGGGTGGAGTTGGAGGGTGGAGTTGGAGGGTGGAGTTGGAGGGTGGAGTTGGAGGGTGGAGTTGGAGTTGGAGGGTGGAGTTGGAGGGTGGAGTTGGAGGGTGGAGTTGGAGGGTGGAGTTGGAGGGTGGAGTTGGAGGGTGGAGTTGGAGGGTGGAGTTGGAGGGTGGAGTTGGAGGGTGGAGTTGGAGGGTGGAGTTGGAGGGTGGAGTTGGAGGGTGGAGTTGGAGGGTGGAGTTGGATTTGGAGGGTGGAGTTGGAGGGTGGAGATGAAGGGTGGAGTTGGAGGGTGGAGTTGGAGGGTGGAGTTGGAGGGTGGAGTTGGAGGGTGGAGTTGGAGGGTGGAGTTGGAGGGTGGAGTTGGAGGGTGGAGTTGGAGGGTGGAGTTGGAGGGTGGAGTTGGAGGGTGGAGTTGGAGGGTGGAGTTGGAGGGTGGAGTTGGAGGGTGGAGTTGGAGGGTGGAGTTGGAGGGTGGAGTTGGAGGGTGGAGTTGGAGGGTGGAGTTGGAGGGTGGAGTTGGAGGGTGGAGTTGGAGGGTGGAGTTGGAGGGTGGAGTTGGAGGGTGGAGTTGGAGGGTGGAGTTGGAGGGTGGAGTTGGAGGGTAGAGTTGGAGTTGGAGGGTGGGGTTGGAGGGTGGAGTTGGAGTTGGAGTTGGCGGGTAGAGATGGAGGGAGAGCCAGGAGTAACAGAAAGAGCGTGGGTGCGAGAGCAAGAAAGAGACATAGAGAGAGGGGTAGTGATGTGGTGGTCTCCCCGAGTGATGTGGTGGTGTCCCCGAGTGATGTGGTGGTGTCCCCGAGTGATGTGGTGGTGTCCCCGAGTGATGTGGTGGTGCCCCTAAATGGTGCCCCTTAGTGATGTGGTGGTGCCCCTGAGTGATGTGGTGGTGTCCCTGAGTGATGGAGGGTGGAGTTGGAGGGTGGAGTTGGAGGGTGGAGTTGGAGTTGGAGGGTGGAGTTGGAGTTGGAGTTGGAGGGTAGAGTTGGAGGGTAGAGTTGGAGGGTAGAGTTGGAGGGTAGAGTTGGAGGGTAGAGTTGGAGGGTAGAGTTGGAGGGTAGAGTTGGAGGGTAGAGTTGGAGGGTAGGGGTGGAGTTAGAGGGTGGAGTTAGAGGGTGGAGTTAGAGGGTGGAGTTAGAGGGTGGAGTTAGAGGGTGGAGTTAGAGGGTGGAGTTGGAGGGTGGAGTTGGAGGGTGGAGTTGGAGGGTGGAGTTGGAGGGTGGAGTTGGAGGGTGGAGTTGGAGGGTGGAGTTGGAGGGTGGAGTTGGAGGGTGGAGTTGGAGGGTGGAGTTGGAGGGTGGAGTTGGAGGGTGGAGTTGGAGGGTGGAGTTGGAGGGTGGAGTTGGAGGGTGGAGTTGGAGGGTGGAGTTGGAGGGTGGAGTTGGAGGGTGGAGTTGGAGGGTGGAGTTGGAGGGTGGAGTTGGAGGGTGGGGTTGGAGGGTGGGGGTTGGAGGGTGGGGGTTGGAGGGTGGGGGTTGGAGTTGGAGGGTGGAGTTGGAGGGTGGAGTTGGAGTTGGAGGGTGGGGTTGGAGGGTGGAGTTGGAGTTGGAGGGTAGAGATGGAGGGAGAGCAAGGAGTAACAGAAAGAGCGTGGGTGCGAGAGCAAGAAAGAGACATAGAGAGAGGGGTAGTGATGTGGTGGTGTCCCTGAGTGATTTGTTGGTGTCCCTGAGTGATTTGTTGGTGTCCCTGAGTGATTTGTTGGTGTCCCTGAGTGATTTGTTGGTGTCCCTGAGTGATTTGTTGGTGTCCCTGAGTGATTTGTTGGTGTCCCTGAGTGATGTGGTAGTGCCCCTGAGTGGTGCCCCTTAGTGATGTGGTGGTGCCCCTGAGTGATGTGGTGGTGCCCCTGAGTGATGTGGTGGTGCCCCTGAGTGATGTGGTGGTGCCCCTGAGTGATGTGGTGGTGCCCCTGAGTGATTTGTTGGTGCCCCTGAGTGATTTGTTGGTGCCCCTGAGTGATTTGTTGGTGCCCCCGAGTGATTTGTTGGTGTCCCCGAGTGATTTGTTGGTGTCCCTGAGTGATTTGTTGGTGTCCCTGAGTGATTTGTTGGTGTCCCTGAGTGATGTGGTTGTGTCCCTGAGTGATGTGGTTGTGTCCCTGAGTGATGTGGTAGTGCCCCCGAGTGGTGCCCCTTAGTGATGTGGTGGTGCCCCTGAGTGATGTGGTGGTGCCCCTGAGTGATGTGGTGGTGTCCCTGAGTGATGGAGGGTGGAGTTGGAGGGTGGAATTGGAAGGGTGGAGTTGGAGTTGGAGGGTGGGGTTGGAGTTGGAGGGTGGAGTTGGAGGGTAGAGTTGGAGGGTAGAGTTGGAGGGTAGAGTTGGAGGGTAGAGTTGGAGGGTGGAGTTGGAGGGTGGAGTTGGAGGGTAGAGTTGGAGGGTGGAGTTGGAGGGTGGAGTTGGAGGGTGGAGTTGGAGGGTGGAGTTGGAGGGTGGAGTTGGAGGGTGGAGTTGGAGGGTGGAGTTGGAGGGTGGAGTTGGAGGGTGGAGTTGGAGGGTGGAGATGGAGGGTGGAGATGCAGGGTGGAGATGCAGGGTGGGGTTGGAGGGTGGAGTTGGATTTGGAGGGTGGAGTTGGATTTGGAGGGTGGAGTTGGATTTGGAGGGTGGAGTTGGATTTGGAGGGTGGAGTTGGAGGGTGGAGTTGCAGGGTGGAGTTGCAGGGTGGAGTTGCAGGGTGGAGTTGCAGGGTGGAGTTGGAGGGTGGAGTTGCAGGGTGGAGTTGGAGGGTGGAGTTGGAGGGTGGAGTTGGATTTGGAGGGTGGAGTTGGATTTGGAGGGTGGAGGGTGGAGTTGGAGGGTGGAGTTGGAGGGTGGAGTTGGAGGGTGGAGTTGGAGGGTGGAGTTGGAGGGTGGAGTTGGAGGGTGGAGTTGGAGGGTGGAGTTGGAGGGTGGAGTTGGAGGGTGGAGTTGGAGGGTGGAGTTGGAGTTGGAGGGTGGAGTTGGAGTTGGAGGGTGGAGTTGGAGTTGGAGGGTGGAGTTGGAGTTGGAGGGTGGAGTTGGAGTTGGAGGGTGGAGTTGGAGGGTGGAGTTGGAGGGTGGAGTTGGAGGGTGGAGTTGGAGGGTGGAGTTGGAGGGTGGAGTTGGAGGGTGGAGTTGGAGGGTGGAGTTGGAGGGTGGAGTTGGAGGGTGGAGTTGGAGGGTGGAGTTGGAGGGTGGAGGGTGGAGTTGGAGGGTAGAGTTGCAGGGTGGGGTTGGAGGGTGGAGTTGGAGGGTGGAGTTGGAGTTGGAGGGTGGAGTTGGAGTTGGAGGGTGGAGTTGGAGTTGGAGGGTGGAGTTGGAGTTGGAGGGTGGAGTTGGAGTTGGAGGGTGGAGTTGGAGGGTGGAGTTGGAGGGTGGAGTTGGAGGGTGGAGTTGGAGGGTGGAGTTGGAGGGTGGAGTTGGAGGGTGGAGTTGGAGGGTGGAGTTGGAGGGTGGAGTTGGAGGGTGGAGTTGGAGGGTGGAGTTGGAGTTGGAGGGTGGAGTTGGAGGGTGGAGTTGGAGGGTGGAGTTGGAGGGTGGAGTTGGAGGGTGGAGTTGGAGGGTGGAGTTGGAGGGTGGAGTTGGAGGGTGGAGTTGGAGGGTGGAGTTGGAGGGTGGAGTTGGATTTGGAGGGTGGAGTTGGAGTTGGAGGGTGGAGTTGGAGGGTGGAGTTGGAGGGTGGAGTTGGAGGGTGGAGTTGGAGGGTGGAGTTGGAGGGTGGAGTTGGAGGGTGGAGTTGGAGGGTGGAGTTGGAGGGTGGAGTTGGAGGGTGGAGTTGGAGGGTGGAGTTGGAGGGTGGAGTTGGAGGGTGGAGTTGGAGGGTGGAGTTGGAGGGTGGAGTTGGAGGGTGGAGTTGGAGGGTGGAGTTGGAGGGTGGAGTTGGAGTTGGAGGGTGGAGTTGGAGGGTGGAGTTGGAGGGTGGAGTTGGAGTTGGAGGGTGGAGTTGGAGGGTGGAGTTGGAGGGTGGAGTTGGAGGGTGGAGGGTGGAGTTGGAGGGTAGAGTTGCAGGGTGGGGTTGGAGGGTGGAGTTGGATTTGGAGGGTGGAGGTGGAGTTGGAGGGTGGAGTTGGAGGGTGGAGTTGGAGGGTGGAGTTGGAGGGTGGAGTTGGAGGGTGGAGTTGGAGGGTGGAGTTGGAGGGTGGAGTTGGAGGGTGGAGTTGGAGGGTGGAGTTGGAGGGTGGAGTTGGAGGGTGGAGTTGGAGGGTGGAGTTGGAGGGTGGAGTTGGAGGGTGGAGTTGGAGGGTGGAGTTGGAGGGTGGAGTTGGAGGGTGGAGTTGGAGGGTGGAGTTGGAGGGTGGAGTTGGAGGGTGGAGTTGGAGTTGGAGGGTGGAGTTGGAGGGTGGAGTTGGAGGGTGGAGTTGGAGTTGGAGGGTGGAGTTGGAGGGTGGAGTTGGAGGGTGGAGTTGGAGGGTGGAGGGTGGAGTTGGAGGGTAGAGTTGCAGGGTGGGGTTGGAGGGTGGAGTTGGATTTGGAGGGTGGAGGTGGAGTTGGAGGGTGGAGTTGGAGGGTGGAGTTGGAGGGTGGAGTTGGAGGGTGGAGTTGGAGGGTGGAGTTGGAGGGTGGAGTTGGATTTGGAGGGTGGAGTTGGATTTGGAGGGTGGAGTTGGATTTGGAGGGTGGAGTTGGATTTGGAGGGTGGAGGTGGAGTTGGAGGGTGGAGTTGGAGGGTGGAGTTGGAGGGTGGAGTTGGAGGGTGGAGTTGGAGGGTGGAGTTGGAGGGTGGAGTTGGAGGGTGGAGTTGGAGGGTGGAGTTGGAGGGTGGAGTTGGATTTGGAGGGTGGAGTTGGATTTGGAGGGTGGAGTTGGATTTGGAGGGTGGAGTTGGATTTGGAGGGTGGAGTTGGAGTTGGAGGGTGGAGTTGGAGGGTGGAGTTGGAGGGTGGAGTTGGAGGGTGGAGTTGGAGGGTGGAGTTGGAGGGTGGAGTTGGAGGGTGGAGTTGGAGGGTGGAGTTGGAGGGTGGAGTTGGAGGGTGGAGTTGGAGGGTGGAGTTGGAGGGTGGAGTTGGAGGGTGGAGTTGGAGGGTGGAGTTGGAGTTGGAGGGTGGAGTTGAAGGGTAGAGTTGCAGGGTGGGGTTGGAGGGTGGAGTTGGATTTGGAGGGTAGAGTTGGAGGGTGGGGTTGGAGGGTGGGGTTGGAGGGTAGAGTTGGAGGGTGGGGTTGGAGGGTGGGGTTGGAGGGTGGGGTTGGAGGGTGGGGTTGGAGGGTGGGGTTGGAGGGTGGGGTTGGAGTTGGAGTTGGAGGGTAGAGATGGAGGGAGAGCAAGGAGTAACAGAAAGAGCGTGGGTGCGAGAGCAAGAAAGAGACATAGAGAGAGGGGTAGTGATGTGGTGGTGTCCCCGAGTGATGTGGTGGTGTCCCCGAGTGATGTGGTGGTGTCCCCGAGTGGTTTGTTGGTGTCCCTGAGTGATGTGGTGGTGTCCCTGAGTGATGGAGGGTAGAGTTGGAGGGTGGAGTTGGAGGGTGGAGTTGGAGGGTAGAGTTGGAGGGTGGAGTTGGAGGGTGGAGTTGGAGGGTGGGGTTGGAGGGTGGAGTTGGAGGGTAGAGTTGGAGGGTGGAGTTGGAGGGTGGAGTTGGAGGGTAGAGTTGGAGGGTAGAGTTGGAGGGTGGAGTTGGAGGGTGGAGTTGGAGGGTGGAGTTGGAGGGTGGAGTTGGAGGGTGGAGTTGGAGGGTGGAGTTGGAGGGTGGAGTTGGAGGGTGGAGTTGGAGGGTGGAGTTGGAGGGTGGAGTTGGAGGGTGGAGTTGGAGGGTGGAGTTGGAGGGTGGAGTTGGAGGGTGGAGTTGGAGGGTGGAGTTGGAGGGTGGAGTTGGAGGGTGGAGTTGGAGGGTGGAGTTGGAGGGTGGAGTTGGAGGGTGGAGTTGGAGGGTGGAGTTGGAGGGTGGAGTTGGAGGGTGGAGTTGGAGGGTGGAGTTGGAGGGTGGAGTTGGAGGGTGGAGTTGGAGGGTGGAGTTGGAGGGTGGAGTTGGAGGGTGGAGTTGGAGGGTGGAGTTGGAGGGTGGAGTTGGATTTGGAGGGTGGAGTTGGATTTGGAGGGTGGAGTTGGATTTGGAGGGTGGAGTTGGAGGGTGGAGATGAAGGGTAGAGTTGCAGGGTGGGGTTGGAGGGTGGAGTTGGATTTGGAGGGTGGAGGTGGAGGGTGGAGTTGGATTTGGAGGGTGGAGTTGGAGGGTGGAGATGAAGGGTAGAGTTGCAGGGTGGGGTTGGAGGGTGGAGTTGGATTTGGAGGGTGGAGTTGGATTTGGAGGGTGGAGGTGGAGGGTGGAGTTGGAGGGTGGAGTTGGAGGGTGGAGTTGGAGGGTGGAGTTGGAGGGTGGAGTTGGAGGGTGGAGTTGGAGGGTGGAGTTGGAGGGTGGAGTTGGAGGGTGGAGTTGGAGGGTGGAGTTGGAGGGTGGAGTTGGATTTGGAGGGTGGAGTTGGATTTGGAGGGTGGAGTTGGAGGGTGGAGTTGGAGGGTAGAGTTGGAGGGTAGAGTTGGAGGGTAGAGTTGGAGGGTAGAGTTGGAGGGTAGAGTTGGAGGGTAGAGTTGGAGGGTAGAGTTGGAGGGTAGAGTTGGAGGGTAGAGTTGGAGGGTAGAGTTGGGGTTGGAGGGTGGGGTTGGAGGGTGGGGTTGGAGGGTGGAGTTGGAGTTGGAGGGTGGGGTTGGAGGGTGGAGTTGGAGTTGGAGGGTAGAGATGGAGGGAGAGCAAGGAGTAACAGAAAGAGCGTGGGTGCGAGAGCAAGAAAAAGACATAGAGAGAGGGGTAGTGATGTGGTGGTGTCCCCGAGTGATGTGGTGGTGTCCCCGAGTGATGTGGTGGTGTCCCCGAGTGATGTGGTCGTGTCCCCGAGTGATGTGGTCGTGTCCCTGAGTGATGTGGTGGTGCCCCTAAATGGTGCCCCTTAGTGATGTGGTGGTGCCCCTGAGTGATGTGGTGGTGTCCCTGAGTGATGGAGGGTGGAGTTGGAGGGTGGAGTTGGAGGGTAGAGTTGGAGGGTGGAGTTGGAGGGTGGAGTTGGAGGGTGGAGTTGGAGGGTGGAGTTGGAGGGTAGAGTTGGAGGGTAGAGTTGGAGGGTAGAGTTGGAGGGTAGAGTTGGAGGGTAGAGTTGGAGGGTAGAGTTGGAGGGTAGAGTTGGAGGGTAGAGTTGGAGGGTAGAGTTGGAGGGTAGAGTTGGAGGGTAGAGTTGGAGGGTAGAGTTGGAGTTGGAGGGTGGAGTTGGAGGGTGGAGTTGGAGGGTGGAGTTGGAGGGTGGAGTTGGAGGGTGGAGTTGGAGGGTGGAGTTGGAGGGTGGAGTTGGATTTGGAGGGTGGAGTTGGATTTGGAGGGTGGAGGTGGAGTTGGAGGGTGGAGTTGGAGGGTGGAGTTGGATTTGGAGGGTGGAGTTGGAGGGTGGAGATGAAGGGTAGAGTTGCAGGGTGGGGTTGGAGGGTGGAGTTGGATTTGGAGGGTGGAGTTGGATTTGGAGGGTGGAGTTGGATTTGGAGGGTGGAGTTGGAGGGTGGAGTTGGAGGGTGGAGTTGGAGGGTGGAGTTGGAGGGTGGAGTTGGAGGGTGGAGTTGGAGGGTGGAGTTGGAGGGTGGAGTTGGAGGGTGGAGTTGGAGGGTGGAGTTGGAGGGTGGAGTTGGAGGGTGGAGTTGGAGGGTGGAGTTGGAGGGTGGAGTTGGAGGGTGGAGTTGGAGGGTAGAGTTGGAGGGTAGAGTTGGAGTTGGAGGGTGGGGTTGGAGGGTGGAGTTGGAGTTGGAGTTGGCGGGTAGAGATGGAGGGAGAGCCAGGAGTAACAGAAAGAGCGTGGGTGCGAGAGCAAGAAAGAGACATAGAGAGAGGGGTAGTGATGTGGTGGTCTCCCCGAGTGATGTGGTGGTGTCCCCGAGTGATGTGGTGGTGTCCCCGAGTGATGTGGTGGTGTCCCCGAGTGATGTGGTCGTGTCCCTGAGTGATGTGGTGGTGCCCCTAAATGGTGCCCCTTAGTGATGTGGTGGTGCCCCTGAGTGATGTGGTGGTGTCCCTGAGTGATGTGGTGGTGTCCCTGAGTGATGGAGGGTGGAGTTGGAGGGTGGAGTTGGAGGGTGGAGTTGGAGGGTGGAGTTGGAGTTGGAGGGTGGAGTTGGAGTTGGAGTTGGAGTTGGAGGGTAGAGTTGGAGGGTAGAGTTGGAGGGTAGAGTTGGAGGGTAGGGGTGGAGTTGGAGGGTGGAGTTGGAGGGTGGAGTTGGAGGGTGGAGTTGGAGGGTGGAGTTGGAGGGTGGAGTTGGAGGGTGGAGTTGGAGGGTGGAGTTGGAGGGTGGAGTTGGAGGGTGGAGTTGGAGGGTGGAGTTGGAGGGTGGAGTTGGAGGGTGGAGTTGGAGGGTGGAGTTGGAGGGTGGAGTTGGAGGGTGGAGTTGGAGGGTGGAGTTGGAGGGTGGAGTTGGAGGGTGGAGTTGGAGGGTGGGGGTTGGAGGGTGGGGGTTGGAGGGTGGGGGTTGGAGGGTGGGGGTTGGAGGGTGGGGGTTGGAGGGTGGGGGTTGGAGGGTGGGGGTTGGAGGGTGGGGGTTGGAGTTGGAGGGTGGGGTTGGAGGGTGGAGTTGGAGTTGGAGGGTAGAGATGGAGGGAGAGCAAGGAGTAACAGAAAGAGCGTGGGTGCGAGAGCAAGAAAGAGACATAGAGAGAGGGGTAGTGATGTGGTGGTGTCCCCGAGTGATGTGGTGGTGTCCCCGAGTGATTTGTTGGTGTCCCTGAGTGATTTGTTGGTGTCCCTGAGTGATTTGTTGGTGTCCCTGAGTGATTTGTTGGTGTCCCCGAGTGATTTGTTGGTGTCCCCGAGTGATTTGTTGGTGTCCCCGAGTGATTTGTTGGTGTCCCCGAGTGATTTGTTGGTGTCCCCGAGTGATGTGGTTGTGTCCCTGAGTGATGTGGTTGTGTCCCTGAGTGATGTGGTTGTGTCCCTGAGTGATGTGGTTGTGTCCCTGAGTGATGTGGTAGTGCCCCCGAGTGGTGTCCCTGAGTGATGTGGTTGTGTCCCTGAGTGATGTGGTAGTGCCCCCGAGTGGTGCCCCTTAGTGATGTGGTGGTGCCCCTGAGTGATGTGGTGGTGCCCCTGAGTGATGTGGTGGTGTCCCTGAGTGATGGAGGGTGGAGTTGGAGGGTGGAATTGGAAGGGTGGAGTTGGAGTTGGAGGGTGGGGTTGGAGTTGGAGTTGGAGGGTGGAGTTGGAGGGTAGAGTTGGAGGGTAGAGTTGGAGGGTAGAGTTGGAGGGTAGAGTTGGAGGGTAGAGTTGGAGGGTAGAGTTGGAGGGTAGAGTTGGAGGGTAGAGTTGGAGGGTAGAGTTGGAGGGTAGAGTTGGAGGGTAGGGTTGGAGGGTAGAGTTGGAGGGTGGAGTTGGAGGGTGGAGTTGGAGGGTGGAGTTGGAGGGTGGAGTTGGAGGGTGGAGTTGGAGGGTGGAGTTGGAGGGTGGAGTTGGAGGGTGGAGTTGGAGGGTGGAGTTGGAGGGTGGAGTTGGAGGGTGGAGTTGGAGGGTGGAGTTGGAGGGTGGAGTTGGAGGGTGGAGTTGGAGGGTGGAGTTGGAGGGTGGAGTTGGAGGGTGGAGTTGGAGGGTGGAGTTGGAGGGTGGAGTTGGAGGGTGGAGTTGGAGGGTGGAGTTGGAGGGTGGAGTTGGAGGGTGGAGTTGGAGGGTGGAGTTGGAGGGTGGAGTTGGAGGGTGGAGTTGGATTTGGAGGGTGGAGTTGGAGGGTGGAGTTGGAGGGTGGAGATGAAGGGTAGAGTTGCAGGGTGGGGTTGGAGGGTGGAGTTGGATTTGGAGGGTGGAGTTGGATTTGGAGGGTGGAGGTGGAGGGTGGAGTTGGAGGGTGGAGTTGGAGGGTGGAGTTGGAGGGTGGAGATGAAGGGTAGAGTTGCAGGGTGGGGTTGGAGGGTGGAGTTGGATTTGGAGGGTGGAGTTGGATTTGGAGGGTGGAGGTGGAGGGTGGAGTTGGAGGGTGGAGTTGGAGGGTGGAGTTGGAGGGTGGAGTTGGAGGGTGGAGTTGGAGGGTGGAGTTGGAGGGTGGAGTTGGAGGGTGGAGTTGGAGGGTGGAGTTGGAGGGTGGAGTTGGAGGGTGGAGTTGGAGTTGGAGGGTGGAGTTGGAGGGTGGAGTTGGAGGGTAGAGTTGGAGGGTAGAGTTGGAGGGTAGAGTTGGAGGGTAGAGTTGGAGGGTAGAGTTGGGGTTGGAGGGTGGGGTTGGAGGGTGGGGTTGGAGGGTGGAGTTGGAGTTGGAGGGTGGGGTTGGAGGGTGGAGTTGGAGTTGGAGGGTAGAGATGGAGGGAGAGCAAGGAGTAACAGAAAGAGCGTGGGTGCGAGAGCAAGAAAGAGACATAGAGAGAGGGGTAGTGATGTGGTGGTGTCCCCGAGTGATGTGGTGGTGTCCCCGAGTGATGTGGTGGTGTCCCCGAGTGATGTGGTCGTGTCCCCGAGTGATGTGGTCGTGTCCCCGAGTGATGTGGTCGTGTCCCCGAGTGATGTGGTCGTGTCCCTGAGTGATGTGGTGGTGCCCATAAATGGTGCCCCTTAGTGATGTGGTGGTGTCCCTGAGTGATGTGGTGGTGTCCCTGAGTGATGGAGGGTGGAGTTGGAGGGTGGAGTTGGAGGGTGGAGTTGGAGGGTGGAGTTGGAGGGTGGAGTTGGAGGGTGGAGTTGGAGGGTGGAGTTGGAGGGTGGAGTTGGAGGGTGGAGTTGGAGGGTGGAGTTGGAGGGTGGAGTTGGAGGGTGGAGTTGGATTTGGAGGGTGGAGTTGGAGGGTGGAGTTGGAGGGTGGAGTTGGAGGGTGGAGTTGGAGGGTGGAGTTGGAGGGTGGAGTTGGAGGGTGGAGTTGGAGGGTGGAGTTGGAGGGTGGAGTTGGAGGGTGGAGTTGGAGGGTGGAGTTGGAGGGTGGAGTTGGAGGGTGGAGTTGGAGGGTGGAGTTGGAGGGTGGAGTTGGAGGGTGGAGTTGGAGGGTGGAGTTGGAGGGTAGAGTTGGAGTTGGAGGGTGGGGTTGGAGGGTGGAGTTGGAGTTGGAGTTGGCGGGTAGAGATGGAGGGAGAGCCAGGAGTAACAGAAAGAGCGTGGGTGCGAGAGCAAGAAAGAGACATAGAGAGAGGGGTAGTGATGTGGTGGTCTCCCCGAGTGATGTGGTGGTGTCCCCGAGTGATGTGGTGGTGTCCCCGAGTGATGTGGTGGTGTCCCCGAGTGATGTGGTCGTGTCCCTGAGTGATGTGGTGGTGCCCCTAAATGGTGCCCCTTAGTGATGTGGTGGTGCCCCTGAGTGATGTGGTGGTGTCCCTGAGTGATGTGGTGGTGTCCCTGAGTGATGGAGGGTGGAGTTGGAGGGTGGAGTTGGAGGGTGGAGTTGGAGGGTGGAGTTGGAGGGTAGAGTTGGAGGGTAGAGTTGGAGGGTAGAGTTGGAGGGTAGAGTTGGAGGGTAGAGTTGGAGGGTAGAGTTGGAGGGTAGAGTTGGAGGGTAGGGGTGGAGTTAGAGGGTGGAGTTAGAGGGTGGAGTTGGAGGGTGGAGTTGGAGGGTGGAGTTGGAGGGTGGAGTTGGAGGGTGGAGTTGGAGGGTGGAGTTGGAGGGTGGAGTTGGAGGGTGGAGTTGGAGGGTGGAGTTGGAGGGTGGAGTTGGAGGGTGGAGTTGGAGGGTGGAGTTGGAGGGTGGAGTTGGAGGGTGGAGTTGGAGGGTGGAGTTGGAGGGTGGAGTTGGAGGGTGGAGTTGGAGGGTGGAGTTGGAGGGTGGAGTTGGAGGGTAGAGTTGGAGGGTAGAGTTGGAGGGTAGAGTTGGAGGGTAGAGTTGGAGGGTAGAGTTGGAGGGTAGAGTTGGAGGGTGGAGTTGGAGGGTGGAGTTGGAGGGTGGAGTTGGAGGGTGGGGTTGGAGGGTGGGGGTTGGAGGGTGGGGGTTGGAGGGTGGGGGTTGGAGTTGGAGGGTGGAGTTGGAGGGTGGAGTTGGAGGGTGGAGTTGGAGTTGGAGGGTGGGGTTGGAGGGTGGAGTTGGAGTTGGAGGGTAGAGATGGAGGGAGAGCAAGGAGTAACAGAAAGAGCGTGGGTGCGAGAGCAAGAAAGAGACATAGAGAGAGGGGTAGTGATGTGGTGGTGTCCCTGAGTGATTTGTTGGTGTCCCTGAGTGATTTGTTGGTGTCCCTGAGTGATTTGTTGGTGTCCCTGAGTGATTTGTTGGTGTCCCTGAGTGATTTGTTGGTGTCCCTGAGTGATGTGGTAGTGCCCCTGAGTGGTGCCCCTTAGTGATGTGGTGGTGCCCCTGAGTGATGTGGTGGTGCCCCTGAGTGATGTGGTGGTGCCCCTGAGTGATGTGGTGGTGCCCCTGAGTGATGTGGTGGTGCCCCTGAGTGATTTGTTGGTGCCCCTGAGTGATTTGTTGGTGCCCCTGAGTGATTTGTTGGTGCCCCTGAGTGATTTGTTGGTGCCCCCGAGTGATTTGTTGGTGCCCCTGAGTGATTTGTTGGTGTCCCTGAGTGATGTGGTTGTGTCCCTGAGTGATGTGGTTGTGTCCCTGAGTGATGTGGTAGTGCCCCCGAGTGGTGCCCCTTAGTGATGTGGTGGTGCCCCTGAGTGATGTGGTGGTGCCCCTGAGTGATGTGGTGGTGTCCCTGAGTGATGGAGGGTGGAGTTGGAGGGTGGAATTGGAAGGGTGGAGTTGGAGTTGGAGGGTGGGGTTGGAGTTGGAGTTGGAGGGTGGAGTTGGAGGGTAGAGTTGGAGGGTAGAGTTGGAGGGTAGAGTTGGAGGGTGGAGTTGGAGGGTGGAGTTGGAGGGTGGAGTTGGAGGGTGGAGTTGGAGGGTGGAGTTGGAGGGTGGAGTTGGAGGGTGGAGTTGGAGGGTGGAGTTGGAGGGTGGAGTTGGAGGGTGGAGTTGGAGGGTGGAGATGGAGGGTGGAGATGCAGGGTGGAGATGCAGGGTGGAGATGCAGGGTGGGGTTGGAGGGTGGAGTTGGATTTGGAGGGTGGAGTTGGAGGGTGGAGTTGGAGGGTGGAGTTGGATTTGGAGGGTGGAGGTGGAGTTGGAGGGTGGAGTTGGAGGGTGGAGTTGGAGGGTGGAGTTGGAGGGTGGAGTTGGAGGGTGGAGTTGGAGGGTGGAGTTGGAGGGTGGAGTTGGAGGGTGGAGTTGGAGGGTGGAGTTGGAGGGTGGAGTTGGAGGGTGGAGTTGGAGGGTGGAGTTGGAGGGTGGAGTTGGAGGGTGGAGTTGGAGGGTGGAGTTGGAGGGTGGAGTTGGAGGGTGGAGTTGGAGGGTGGAGTTGGAGGGTGGAGTTGGAGGGTGGAGTTGGAGGGTAGAGTTGGAGGGTGGAGTTGGAGGGTGGAGTTGGATTTGGAGTTGGAGGGTGGAGTTGGAGGGTGGAGTTGGAGGGTGGAGTTGGAGGGTGGAGTTGGAGGGTGGAGTTGGAGGGTGGAGTTGGAGGGTGGAGTTGGAGGGTGGAGTTGGAGGGTGGAGTTGGAGGGTGGAGTTGGAGGGTGGAGTTGGAGGGTGGAGTTGGAGGGTGGAGTTGGAGGGTGGAGTTGGAGGGTGGAGTTGGAGGGTGGAGTTGGAGGGTGGAGTTGGAGGGTGGAGTTGGAGGGTGGAGTTGGAGGGTGGAGTTGGAGGGTGGAGTTGGAGGGTGGAGTTGGAGGGTGGAGTTGGAGGGTGGAGTTGGAGGGTGGAGTTGGAGTTGGAGGGTGGAGTTGGAGGGTAGAGTTGCAGGGTGGGGTTGGAGGGTGGAGTTGGAGGGTGGAGTTGGAGTTGGAGGGTGGAGTTGGAGTTGGAGGGTGGAGTTGGAGTTGGAGTGTGGAGTTGGAGTTGGAGGGTGGAGTTG
Source organism: Lissotriton helveticus (assembly GCF_964261635.1). Classification (NCBI taxonomy): domain Eukaryota; kingdom Metazoa; phylum Chordata; class Amphibia; order Caudata; family Salamandridae; genus Lissotriton; species Lissotriton helveticus. The sequence goes on from NC_136063.1 coordinate 974,795,672, forward strand.
GAGTTGGAGGGTGGAGTTGGAGTTGGAGGGTGGAGTTGGAGTTGGAGGGTGGAGTTGGAGGGTGGAGTTGGAGGGTGGAGTTGGAGGGTGGAGTTGGAGGGTGGAGTTGGAGTTGGAGGGTGGAGTTGGAGGGTGGAGTTGGAGGGTGGAGTTGGAGTTGGAGTTGGAGGGTGGAGTTGGAGGGTGGAGGGTGGAGTTGGAGGGTAGAGTTGCAGGGTGGGGTTGGAGGGTGGAGTTGGATTTGGAGGGTGGAGGTGGAGTTGGAGGGTGGAGTTGGAGGGTGGAGTTGGAGGGTGGAGTTGGAGGGTGGAGTTGGAGGGTGGAGTTGGAGGGTGGAGTTGGAGGGTGGAGTTGGATTTGGAGGGTGGAGTTGGATTTGGAGGGTGGAGTTGGAGTTGGAGGGTGGAGTTGGATTTGGAGGGTGGAGTTGGAGTTGGAGGGTGGAGTTGGAGGGTGGAGTTGGAGGGTGGAGTTGGAGGGTGGAGTTGGAGGGTGGAGTTGGAGGGTGGAGTTGGAGGGTGGAGTTGGAGGGTGGAGTTGGAGGGTGGAGTTGGAGGGTGGAGTTGGAGGGTGGAGTTGGAGGGTGGAGTTGGAGTTGGAGGGTGGAGTTGGAGGGTGGAGGGTGGAGTTGGAGTTGGAGGGTGGAGATGAAGGGTAGAGTTGCAGGGTGGGGTTGGAGGGTGGAGTTGGATTTGGAGGGTAGAGTTGGAGGGTGGGGTTGGAGGGTGGGGTTGGAGGGTAGAGTTGGAGGGTAGAGTTGGAGGGTAGAGTTGGAGGGTAGAGTTGGAGGGTAGAGTTGGAGGGTGGGGTTGGAGGGTGGGGTTGGAGGGTGGGGTTGGAGGGTGGGGTTGGAGGGTGGGGTTGGAGTTGGAGTTGGAGGGTAGAGATGGAGGGAGAGCAAGGAGTAACAGAAAGAGCGTGGGTGCGAGAGCAAGAAAGAGACATAGAGAGAGGGGTAGTGATGTGGTGGTGTCCCCGAGTGATGTGGTGGTGTCCCCGAGTGATGTGGTGGTGTCCCCGAGTGGTTTGTTGGTGTCCCTGAGTGATGTGGTGGTGTCCCTGAGTGATGGAGGGTGGAGTTGGAGGGTGGAGTTGGAGTTGGAGGGTGGAGTTGGAGGGTGGAGTTAGAGGGTGGAGTTAGAGGGTGGAGTTAGAGGGTGGAGTTAGAGGGTGGAGTTAGAGGGTGGAGTTAGAGGGTGGAGTTAGAGGGTGGAGTTAGAGGGTGGAGTTAGAGGGTGGAGTTGGAGGGTGGAGTTGGAGGGTGGAGTTGGAGGGTGGAGTTGGAGGGTGGAGTTGGAGGGTGGAGTTGGAGGGTGGGGGTTGGAGGGTGGGGGTTGGAGGGTGGGGGTTGGAGTTAGAGGGTGGAGTTGGAGGGTGGAGTTGGAGGGTGGAGTTGGAGGGTAGAGTTGGAGGGTAGAGTTGGAGGGTGGGGTTGGAGGGTGGGGTTGGAGGGTGGGGTTGGAGGGTGGGGTTGGAGGGTGGGGTTGGAGGGTGGGGTTGGAGGGTGGGGTTGGAGGGTGGGGTTGGAGTTGGAGGGTAGAGATGGAGGGAGAGCAAGGAGTAACAGAAAGAGCGTGGGTGCGAGAGCAAGAAAGAGACATAGAGAGAGGGGTAGTGATGTGGTGGTGTCCCCGAGTGATGTGGTGGTGTCCCCGAGTGATGTGGTGGTGTCCCCGAGTGGTTTGTTGGTGTCCCTGAGTGATGTGGTGGTGTCCCTGAGTGATGGAGGGTGGAGTTGGAGGGTGGAGTTGGAGTTGGAGGGTGGAGTTGGAGGGTGGAGTTGGAGGGTGGAGTTGGAGGGTGGAGTTGGAGGGTGGAGTTGGAGGGTGGAGTTGGAGGGTGGAGTTGGAGGGTGGAGTTGGAGGGTGGAGTTGGAGGGTGGAGTTGGAGGGTGGAGTTGGAGGGTGGAGTTGGAGGGTGGAGTTGGAGGGTGGAGTTGGAGGGTGGAGTTGGAGGGTGGAGTTGGAGGGTGGAGTTGGAGGGTGGAGTTGGAGGGTGGAGTTGGAGGGTGGAGTTGGAGGGTGGAGTTGGAGGGTGGAGTTGGAGGGTGGGGGTTGGAGGGTGGGGGTTGGAGGGTGGGGGTTGGAGGGTGGGGGTTGGAGGGTGGGGGTTGGAGGGTGGGGGTTGGAGGGTGGGGGTTGGAGTTGGAGGGTGGAGTTGGAGGGTGGAGTTGGAGGGTGGAGTTGGAGGGTGGAGTTGGAGGGTGGAGTTGGAGGGTGGAGTTGGAGGGTGGAGTTGGAGGGTGGAGTTGGAGGGTGGGGGTTGGAGGGTGGGGGTTGGAGTTGGAGGGTGGAGTTGGAGTTGGAGGGTGGGGTTGGAGGGTGGAGTTGGAGTTGGAGGGTAGAGATGGAGGGAGAGCAAGGAGTAACAGAAAGAGCGTGGGTGCGAGAGCAAGAAAGAGACATAGAGAGAGGGGTAGTGATGTGGTGGTGTCCCCGAGTGATGTAGTGGTGTCCCTGAGTGATGTGGCAGTGTCCCTGAGTGGTGCCCCTTAGTGATGTGGTGGTGCCCCTGAGTGATTTGTTGGTGTCCCTGAGTGATTTGTTGGTGTCCCTGAGTGATTTGTTGGTGTCCCTGAGTGATGTGGTAGTGCCCCCGAGTGGTGCCCCTTAGTGATGTGGTGGTGCCCCTGAGTGATGTGGTGGTGCCCCTGAGTGATGTGGTGGTGCCCCTGAGTGATGTGGTGGTGCCCCTGAGTGATGTGGTGGTGTCCCTGAGTGATGTGGTGGTGTCCCTGAGTGATGTGGTGGTGTCCCTGAGTGATGGAGGGTGGAATTGGAAGGGTGGAGTTGGAGTTGGAGGGTGGAGTTGGAGTTGGAGGGTGGAGTTGGAGGGTGGAGTTGGAGGGTGGAGTTGGAGGGTGGAGTTGGAGGGTGGAGTTGGAGGGTGGAGTTGGAGGGTGGAGTTGGAGGGTGGAGTTGGAGGGTGGAGTTGGAGGGTGGAGTTGGAGGGTGGAGTTGGAGGGTGGAGTTGGAGGGTGGAGTTGGAGGGTGGAGTTTGGAGGGTGGAGTTTGGAGGGTGGAGTTTGGAGGGTGGAGTTTGGAGAGTGGAGTTTGGAGGGTGGAGTTGGAGGGTAGAGTTGGAGGGGGAGCAAGGAGTAACGGAAAGAGCGTGGGTGCGAGAGCAAGAAAGAGACATAGAGAGAAGGGGTAGGAGGAGAAAAAAAACAACACACGAGTGGTGCACAAGTAGAAAGTGAAAAAAATTGAGTTAAAAACACCTGGCCACTGCTTATATTTTTCAATATTCAGCATTGAAAGGGAAAGTAGGTTAGCGAGAGGGATGTTACAGGGAGAGTGAGGGAGAGCACGAGAATGAGAGAGAACTACAGGGGAGGAATGGAGATAAAGAGAGCAATGAGTAACAGAAAGAGCGTGGGTGCGAGAGCGAGAAAGAGACGTGAGGAGAGGAGCTTTTAGTGAGGGGCAAAAGGCCCGCTGGTGAGCTTTAGCTAATGCATGGCGAGTGTAGGGCTAAAAGAACAACATAGCGGGGAGAGCATTCCTTTGAAGTTTGATGCGGGGGAGCAAATGGTGAAGCACATGCACTGGCCATAATCCGCATTCCAAAGCCCTCTGGCATCAAAGGAAGGCTGAGAGGGAACGAGCATATGGGGTGTGAGGGATAACGAAAGTAAGAGGGGGAGCAGGAAGTGAGGACGAGCGCGCGCTGGCGAAAGCAGTCCAGATGCCAGCTTCGCGTTTGCATGCCTCACATGCACTGGCCATAAACCGCATTTTTAAAGCTCTTTGATAGACTTTCTTTTCCCCTTACTAAAATCTCGCCAGCAATGCCCAAGCGCATTGTCTGAGGCTAGATCTAAAAAGGGTCGTTTTTCACTGCGAAATCGAGTTGTGTCCACGTTGCGTTTTGCTACGTTTTCTGTCGCAGGCACTAGGCCGACCAACACAAGAGAGGTACCATTTTTCTAGAAAGACTTTGGGGAACGCTGGGTGGGTGGAAATTTGTGGATCCACGCATATTCCAGAACTTTCCACCACAGAAATGTGGGGAAAATGCAGGTTTTTTTGCCAATTTTTTAGGTTTACAAGGGATTCTGTGTAACAGAACCTGGAGGGAGGCAGTCAAGTCACCCCATCCTGGCGCTAGCTATAGAAACCCTGGCAGGGAAACTGAGGCAGCACCATAATCATCGGGCATTAATATTCCCAGCTCGGCAGGTATTAAATTCGCTGTATGCAGACAACATTACCCTATATGTACAGAAGCCCCAAGATAACCTAAATCCCATACTGAGGGAAACTACCAAATACGGGGCTATTCTGGAGTGTAAATTAATTTAAGTAAGTCGGCGGTGTTCCCCCTAACGGGAGAGACAGCCAGACACCAGCTCGATTACTCCCTGATGTGGGAGACAGAGACCTTCAAATATCTGGGGATTCACATAACCCAGGATAGAGACGAATTGATGCGGACCAACTATGGTGTAGCCATTGATAAAATCACAGACACAGTCTCTAAGTGGATAAAGTTGCCTCTGTCCATGGCGGGCAGGATATCCCTAATCAAGATGACAATCCTGCCATAGTTATTGTATTTATTCATCAACATACCCTATCACCTCGGGAGTTTTTTTTAATATGCTCAGAGTGCAGTTAGTTAGACTTATATGGGGGGGGGGGGAGGCACGGCTCAACTTGGCCACCCAAATGCTGCCGTACCACCAAGGTGGCTACGAGGTCCCCAATTTTGAGCAATACTACCATTGTGCGCAAGCACACTTCACTGTGTATTGGTTCCATCCACCCCCCTTTATGACCCACCTGGCAGTGGAGGATGGATATATGGCCCCGGTGCCCCCGGAGAATTATATCTTCACAGGGGTAAAGGGCAGTGAGAGGGATCCGTCAACAGTAGATTGCACGGTCGCAGCGTGGAGATGGATGGTCAGGAAATTAGACGCGCCAATGATGTATTCCCTGCGGATGAAATTGACTCGAAACCCTATCTTACAAATCACGAGTGAAGGGCTGTGTCGCGGGATGTTTTATAAATGAGCTATAGGCACCTGGGGAGATCTGTAGAAGAAGGGAATATTTCTTAACAAGGAACAATTCTTTGGGGAGGACACACCTACATTTATGGAAACTTTCCTGTCTCAGGCAGATTATGAAAGCCATCACCCCTGCATTTCCTAAGGAGCCAGACGCTTTCCCGCCGCTACACATAATGCTACAATCTGAGACACCCAGACATGTTAACTTATTTCTCACCTGTATAGGCAGGTCAGGCACAACCCCCCTCCCCAGACCCTGTGGGCCAGGACAGAATGAGATAAAGATCTAGAAACAAATCTAACTGATGAACAATGGGAGGCCTGCTGCATACAGACGGAGTCTGTCACCAGTAACAGCAGATTAAGACTGATACACTATAAGTTCCTTCATAGACTATACTATACGCCAGTTAAACTGCATAGGTTTCGCCTAAGAGTGGACAATAAGTGCGAACGCTGTGGGAGTGAGGGAGCGGATTTCATACACTTAGCGTGGTGTTGCCCGAGAGTCCTGAGCTATTGGAAACAAGTGTTTGCAGGGCTGTCTGACATATTAGGGGAACAGATAGAGCCGTCCCCTCTGCTAGCACTGCTGGGCCTACAAGATGGAGTACGTACTAAGCATGTTTGCTAGGTTTCCCTAGGTTTTTGTAGTAAGAGGGGTCCAGAACGGGAGAACAGATAAAAGGAATTGTCAAAGGATTCAAAGAAACCTGAATATTTTGGAGTACAATGTTGTTTATTCACAGAGTACTCAACCATCTATTTGGTGTACATTGCATGTAAAATATCCATTGATACAAACTTATGCCCAAAAAGAAGGAAGGGTGGGGTAGGGTGGAAGTGAGTGAAGTGAAAGAAAATGGTGTAGGAGAGGGAGCTTGGTGCAAGTCAAAAGTACATTATTTACAAAACAAAATAATTTGATGGCTTCCCACGGGAGCCAGACATGAGTACCACAACAGAGGGGTCTGGATAAGATCCCAGGAAGAACAGGGGATAAATTACACAGAGGATCATAAAAGGAGATCAAATTATTCATGACCGCAGCCAAAGTGTTAGTGAGCTGCACATAAGGTTTAATACACGCATAAAATAAGTGCAGAAACATATTTATATAACAAAATTGATAATGTCATTTGACCAGCACGTTCGACTTAAAACCACAGAATAACATAACCAGACTGCAAACAGATTACGTTACGGAGTTCCTAACAGAGATAAATTTGTAGGGAAAACTGCTTGTAATAGAAATTCAAACAACTAATAAATCAGGACCTCGGGTGACACTGAAGGCTCATGGACGGGCGCATCGAATAAGTGCAGGAACATACTGATATAACAAAAGTGATAATGTCATTAAATTTGAAACCATGGAATAAAATAATATTGCAAACAGATTTAATTACGGTGTTCCTAGCAGAGCAAAATTTGTAGGACAAAAACTCACTGCTTGTAATTGAACTTCAAACAACCAACATTTCAGGATCTTGGGTAATAATGTAGGCTCATGGAAGGGCGCTGTCGTCTGCGGGTAATAATAAAGGTCCTTGTTATCGGTGACAGCGGACAGAATTAAAAATCGTTGTCTACATGACCCTTTGCATAAACACCTAATTAAAAATTAATTAATTGAAAAATGGTAAGTGTACCTCCTAATAAATGAGGCCCCGGAAAAACACCTCAAAAGTGGGCCACGGGCTGGTTATGCCGCTGGTAGCTGAAATGTAAATATGGGATCTGTGTAAGTTAAAACCACTAACTTTAATGGGCTAGTTCAGGGGATTGCGGGTAGCGTGGTTACCTGGCGAAAGAGCAGATGTCACCCGGGAGTGCCGGGTTGGACGATACACCGTAGCGTGACCTCGGGTTTGTCAAATAATGTTGCCGCCGGGGACTGAAAAATAAACAAGGGGTCACATCCAAAGGAAGAACCTATCTTACAGCAAAAGGGGATTGTCACAGTGTAAGGGGCCACAAGGTTACCTGGCAAGATTGCTGATTGTATCAGAGAAACGGTCTGACGGCTCCTGAAGTTGCCTCGATGAGTGGCACCGAAAAGTGAAATTGTCAAAGAGTTAAATACGTGCTGCGAGGGAACGTATGACGTCATGGATGAAATAATGGAAAGACTCAGGAGCCGGGTCACAAAAATGGCAGTACAAGTTGGTTATCCAAAAATGGATTATCAGCCACCGAGCGAAAAGGGACGAGAAACTCATGTATTTATTGGGAAAAAAGGCGTATAATTCAACAGGGCTAGTTCATGCTTACTAGGATAGGTGGATCAGTAGAAACGCCCATGTGGGTGGTCAAAGATCCGAAGGAACTCAACAAGGGTCCGGTATTGCTTGAGGTGCGGACCTGCCATGCATTGTGGTACAGGCACCGAGATATTGCTCAAAATGGCAAGTTACAGACTTAGAAAAAACAAATATTATATACATATAATTTCACTAAATTGACTCAATATCACGCGAACCTGCCACACAGGGTGGTTGCTATTTTGAGAAACAAGGGAACCCGAAGGTAATACACTAGGGACCTTGGGCGTTAGACTATTACAAAAGACAGTGGACCCTAGTTTTTGAGAAATCAGGGTAAACATGAACATACGCTAAATAGCCAATATGTACTTTGTCCAGCCGGACAGGAGTTTATTTTGGGGGGTTGCAAACAATAACAATGAAACAGAAGTAATGTCAAGGTGGCACAGCCTGTGACCCACAGGGAACAAGACAAAACAACAATTTTCAGGCAAGAGCGAACAAGGCGGTCTGTGTACTAGTATTCAGTGTACAGACTTGATTGCTTTAAGGTACCATTGTACAGAGCATTGAGAGCATTATAGGAACATATGGTACTAGTGTGTCGACGTTTCGATGCCAGAACTCAGATACATGGCATCATCTTCAGGGCAAATTTATAAACCATGTTTGTCTTGAAAAATATGTACAGTTGCGTTTCATACTAAAATCATTCAACAAAAAGATTAAGAGCATTTTGACAAAAATGGAAGGAAAGGGGAAAAAAGGAGAGAACAATGTGATTACATTTGCTAGGCATGTGGTGAGAGTTACCACTGTTGGTGACAAAAAGGCAATTATTGTGGTCATATCGATTAGATTATCATTTAGACATCATAATAGCTGTAATATTCTAGACACAGTGAATAAAAGGAGCATGCCATGCCAAATGGTGCACACATAAGTAACATGGTCATTCTAGGTTAGATAGGGAAAAGCTTATTTCGGCGCAGTGAATAACTGGTGTGGCTGCCGTGGTCGTGCCTAACTCAGAAATTAAAGGTTTCTTTGTGAAGATAAAATTCCAGCGCAGTAAACGGCTGCTATAATAATTTCAGTTTACTCAGTAACTACGCCTGGCATCACATTTTTGAACATTCGTAACCGTGTTTGATGGCACACTGGGCAACCGTGAACTCAGTGACTTACGATAACATACATAAGAAATCGGCGCAGTGTCTACTAAATGAGGGATGACGTAAATTAAAGAGACCACCCCCCTTTTTGAAATTATTTTGGCCACCATAAGTGTGGAAGGGTATGCTCAGATGTGAGTCCCTTGCTCACTGCACCATCAGGATTCAAGCAAGCCGGGCCGAAGACGGCTGTAATGCCAGAAACCGGTCCCCGGAAGCTTGTTTCCTTTCCAGTAAAGAATCGGCTTGGTAGTGTGGTCTGCCCTGTTCCCATGATGCACTGGGCCAGGGACAGACTAATTTGCATGCAGCCAGGTTCTGAACTGGGATGGTGCAGTGAGCTAAAAAACGGTGATGGATCAAGCCCTGATCTGTTGTCTGGGTAGGAGTGTTCTGATTAACTCAGATACTCTGTCCATCACCACCCCCCTTTTTGAAATTGTAAATTAAAGAGACGGCGCAGTATCTGGAGAGTTGCACTTGTTACTCATTCTAAAGGGAGTGACATAGTTAAAAAAGCGACGCAGTGTGTGAAGATGGTTGCATTAGTTAATAGGGTGAGACGTGGCGGGTATAGCATGGAGAGCTGCGGAATTGCCTGTGACAAAATGAGGTGCAGACTGGTCAGAAGAGAACTAATGTTCTGTGACTTTCCAATTGACTGTGACATACAAGAGGAACCGGCGCAGTGTCTACAGAAGGCGCGATATCTACAGAAGCGCGGTGTTTAGGGGACCTGGGATCCAGTCTGGTGTTCATATATTTGTCGGGAAGCAGACCTAGGGGGATAGGGAGGGATTGTTAGATCAAGGTGGTTGCAGAAAAGGTGGCATATAGCTAGAAAACAAAAGATCTGTTTACCCTGTGATATCAGGTCTGCATCATTACCGCTTCAAGTAACGATGCCGTCGAAATCGCGGCCCGCTAGGGAAAGAAAGGAAGGGGAGATCAAGCTGGAATATAGTTCTTGATCATGGGGGTGGTGAGGGAGGCGAGGGAGGTGGGGTCGGTGATCTACTTACTAGAAAACAGCCGGAAGCACGATCGCTTGGTCTGGCGTGTAATGCCGGAATCGCTGCCATACTAATGGGGCCAACAGGCTAAAAAGGATTTGAACCTGTTACGTGGGAGCGGCGATGGGAGAAATGGAAGAGGTACTTCCACCCTGGTTGTGGCAGCCATCTTGGAGTGGAGCACTGGTACTGATAGAGTATAGAAGGGGCAGTGTGGTGGAGAGCAAGTAGGTACTTACTTGCCGAGTATAATACAAACAATTGATATTAACGCAAGCCACAGTGGAGCAATTTGAAAAGGGAGTGCGAGGGTAACCACAGAAGTGGTGTCGGAAGAGGTACTTCCCCCCGATTATTGTGGCCATCTTGGAGTGGAGTGCAGGTACTGATAGTGTACAGAACGGTGTAGTATTAGCGCAAACAACAGAGGGGCAAGTTGAATTGGGGAGTGCAGAAATTAACACAAGTGTAGTGTCGGAAGAGAGTGGTGACAGACAGTGATGTGCATTGAACATCTAGTTGCCTATGTACATATATACATATATTATAGTGATGTTTCATAATAGGAAAAACATTTTGGAAAAGATAGAGATAACAAGCACTAAAAATAAAACGTGGCATGGATCAGAGAATTGGAGAAGTGTTCAGTTATAGGAGGGATGTCCAGTCTTCAAGGCTGTTCAGTTCCTTGCGGATACTGTTGGTCTGCAAAATCCAATTCAATTCCTCTTTGTTCAGTAGTTGAGACACATCCACTCCTCGTGGTGGGGGTTTGAACACAGTGATAATTGTCCATGTGAATTCTTTCCCATTGTGTCCCAAGTCCTTGAATACTCAACTAGAGGAGCGTTTGCAGTGTTGCGTCTTATCCTACTTCTGTGCTGTCCGATGCGAAGCTTGACTTTTTGGGTGGTTTGGCCTACATAGATTTTCATGCATGGGCAAAAGATGGCATACACAACATTCGATGAATTACAATTGGTGAGGTGTTTTCTCTCAAACTTAATTGTCCCGAATGAAAATGTTTTCCCTTCAATTGTTGAGTCACATGCTATACAATCACCACACTTCACATGGCCAGTAAGAGCGGGGAGGCCCCACGCGTCATTGAGTGTAACTTTAGCTGCGGGTTGAGGCAGTGCTGCCCTTACTAGGTGATCTTTGATGGTTTTTGCTCTTTTAAAAGCAAACATGGGACATTCTATGTTTAGATCACCTGTATTGAGTACTGGCCAATGTTTTAGTATACTCTTCCTTATGGCGTTAGATACAAGGGAAAACGGTTGTTACACATATGAGTCTGTCTTGATGTTTCTTATGTTTGGGCTCCAAAAGAACCTCACGGGGGCAGTACCACGTCGTCTAAGTGAACGGCGTACTAATTTTCGAGGGTAGCCTCGGTTGTGGAATTATTTGCTGAGTGTCTTGGCTTCAGCAAAGTAATCTTCCTTGAAATTGCAGTTTCGGAGAAACTGCGAGAATGGGAGGGAGCCTCTGAAGGCACGAGGGTGGTGACTGCTGTAGTTGAGCAGGGTGTTACGTTCTGTAGGCTTTCTGTGGAGACTGGTAGTCAGACGACCATCAATGTGTTTAATTTCAAGATCAAGAAAGGGGATGGACTCTTTACTCATAGATAGGGTATATTTGAGCTCCCTGCTATTGTTATTGAGCCAGTGCAGTAAGTGAGTAAGGGAGTCGGCAGAGTCTGTCCATAACATGTAGATGTCATCAATATATCGTTTCCACAGGGCTATACCACTGTGGAAAGGATTGGAGGTATTGAGGATAATGCAGGTTTCAATTTTATCCATGTAAAGGATAGCTAAGTTCGGAGCAAAAATAGCTCCAATGGATGTCCCACGTACCTGGCCAAAAAATTGGTTCTCAAATAAGAAGACATTTTTGGTCAGGCAGATTTCCAGGAGTTGAAGGATGAACAAAGTGGGGACGTTGTGTTGGCGTGGTTGTGTGTTCAGGACGCTCTCAATTACACGTAATGACTCTAGTTGTGGAATATTAGTGGAAAGTGATTCCATATCCAGCGTGCACATAGTGCTGGATGTGGGATCAAAGGGATGTTCTTCTATCATGTTTATCATGAACATGCTGTCTTTTATGAAGCACCGGGTTTCAGGAACAAATTCTTTGATAAAGAAATCAATGTAATGTCCAAGGGGCTCTAGTATGGAGCCGCACCCCGAGAAAATCAGACGACCTTGGGGAGTTTCAGAATTTTTGTGGATCTTTTGTAAGCAATAGATCACTGGTATTCTGGGTGCCTTAGTATTGAGGAATTCATGTTCTTTTTTGGATAGGTACCCCGATTCGAGCGCATCATTGATGGCGTCTAAGATCAATTTTTGTATTTCTCTTGTGGGATTGCAAGGAAGTTTACAATAATGGTCAGTGTTACTGAGCTGTCGGAGGATTTCATTTCGGTAATTATCTATTCCTTGAATCACAATTCCACCACCTTTGTCGGCCGGTTTTATGACAAGGGATGAGTTGTTTTTAAGTGATGTTAAGGCATTCTTTTCAGTAATGGAGATGTTGTAGGGTATAAATATTTTCTGATTCTCCATGGCTGTGAGATCATTTAGAACAAGTTTCTCGAAGGTTGGAATTTCAGGTGGGATCATTCCCCCTGTGGAAGAGACATGGAAGGAGGTTTGAAAGGGGTGTTAGAGTGCTTAATGGGTGAGGGATTCAGAAGGAAATAGCTATGTAGCTGCACCTTTCTGAAGAATCTCAGCAATTCAGTTTGTGCATCCAGATAGTTTGGGCGGATGGTAGGGACAAAGGAGAGCCCTTTATTGAGTAATGACAATTCCCCACTTGAAAGTTCGTGTTGGGTGAGGTTAAAAATGGGTAGTAGTGCATTTTCTTGCCGTGTGTTATCACAGAGGTTGGCAGGGTCAACACTAGGAGTTACCACCGAAAGTGTTCTCTGCGAGTGAAACGTTCCCCGGAGGGTTGGGCCATCTTTGCGGTTGTTTCCCCCTCCCACCTCCTAGGGGTCCGGTTGGCCTCTGCCCCTGCCTAAAAAAATCCTATTAGAGGGGCCTGGGCTTTCACTTTGATCAGAGTGTTCCGATGAGTCCACTGAGCTATTAGAGAAGCCCACAAGGTTTTGACGTCGATTGAATCTACCCCAGGGTCTTTGATTCTGCGGGCCACTATAGGAACGATTAGTGTAGTAGTCCTTGTTTAAGTATGGATATGTTCTCTCTTGGGAGAAACTTTTGATATCCTTTTTGACTTTGATTGTTTTTTTATTTTGTTCAAACTTGTGAAAATCTTCTATGTTTTATTGTATTTGGTCAAGGAGTGTTTTGGCCTCGGTGTTAGTGTTTTTATCTTTGATTTGTTTTTCAAGCTCGCGAATTTCTATAATTACTTTTTGTAGTTCTTCAGTCACTATATCAATCCCAAGCACCATCTAGTTCCAGGAACATGTGGTACTGATGTAGCTGAAGCCAGTAAGATATTTGGGGTTATCGGTTTAGACCCCAAGGATGTTACGAACTTGCAGTCCCACTTGAATTGTGTTAGCTTTAAGATAATCTGTCAGGAGTTTAATCATTAGTGTCAATCTTGTTTCTTTTTTCTTGTTTTTTTCCAGTTCCTCGCCTAGGGAGGTACTGGGTTCATTCGGAGTTTCTGTGGAGTCTGATAGAAGTGATGTACCTTCTAGAATCTTTTTAATGTAATCAATGGAGTAAAGTGGTGGGTGGTCAGACGTGCCTAGCAGTGATTGAGAGATTAGGAGAAATGTGAAAGGAGAGGTGAGAGGGGGAGGCAGGAGGACCCACTTGAGAAAGGCGTGAGGATTCACAATCCCTTGCAATCGTGCGATTGCGCTACATACTATTTTGAGAAACAAGGGAACCCGAAGATAATACACTAGGGACCTTGGGCATTAGACTATTACAAAAGACAGTGGACCCTAGTATTTGAGAAATCAGGGTAAATATGAACATACGCTAAATTGTATGTCACAGTCAATTGGAAAGTCACTGAACATTAGTTCTCTTCTGACTAGTCTGCACCTCATTTTGTCACAGGCAATTCCGCCGCTCTCCATGCTATACCCGCCACGTCTCACCCCATTAACTAATGCAACCATCTTCACACACTGCGTCGCCTTTTTAACTATGTCACTCCCTTTAGAATGAGTAACAAATGCAATGGTCTAGATACTGGGCCGTCTCTTTAATTTATGCCATCCTTCATTTAGTAGACACTGCGCCGATTTCTTATGTATGTTATCGTAAGTCACTGAGTTTACGGTTGCCCAGTGTGCCATCAAACACGGTTACGAATTTTCAAAAATGTTTTGCCAGGCATAGGTACTGAGTAAACTGAAATTATCATAGCAGACGTTTACTGCGGTAGAATTTTATCGTCACGAAGAAACCTTTAATTTCTGAGTTAGGCACGACCACGGCAGCCACACCAGTTATTCACTGCGCTGTAATAAGCTTTTCCCTATCTAACCTAGAATTACCATGTCACTTATGTGTGCACCATTTGGCATGGCATGCTCCTTTTATTCACTGTGTCTAGAATATTACAGCTATTATGATGTCTAAATGATGATCTAATCGATATGACCACAATAATTGTCTTTTTGTCACCAACAGTGGTAACTCTCACCACATGCCTAGCAAATGTAATCACATTGTCTCTCTCCTTTTTTCCCCTTTCCTTCCATTTTTGTCAGAATGCTCCTATTTTTTTGGTGAATGATTGTAGTATGAAAGGCAACTGAACATATTTTTCAAGACAAACATGGTTTATACATTTTTCCTGAAGATGATGCCATATATCTGAGTTCTGGCATCGAAACGTTGACACACTAGTACCATATGTTCCTATAATGCTCTCAATGCTCTGTACAATGGTACCTTAAAGCAATCAAGTCTGTACACTGAACACTAGTACACAGACCGCCTTGTTCGCACTTGCATGAAAATTGTTGTTTTGTCTTGTTCCCTGTGGGTCACAGGCTGTGCCCCCTTGACATTACTTCTGATTCATTGTTATTGTTTGCAACCCCCCAAAATAAACTCCTGTCCGGCTGGACAAAGTACATATTGGCTATTTAGCATATGTTCATTTTTACCCTGATTTCTCAAATACTAGGGTCCACTGTCTTTTGTAATACACAGGGTGGTTGCAGCGCTGAAGTGTCAAGCACATGTTTATACACATAATCATACATTGTTAGGGCGGGCTTACCTGCCACACAAGGTGGTAAAAGGCGCTCTAGTAATGATTCAGAGTGGAAATGAGGCAAAAGAAAAGAGGAGAAACAAGGCCAAACTCTGGCTTGTGTACCTTTCAAACATAAAGGTATAGACATGTAAGTGCCTGGCATTGCCATAGTAAGAAAAGACATGGAATTATAGTATTGCAAGTTGTGCGTAGCTGCTGTCTGACTCATTTAACCCACTGCGGACCGAGTCAAAAAGTTCTCGAATTTTGAGTAGTGGGCCAATGTTGCTGCCCCTCGGGCCAAGTTACACATGTTCAAGGACAATCCATTTAAAACACTCCGGGGGGTGTCCAACTTCCATGAAATGTTCCACGATATGTGCACCCACTACTTCACATCTAATGCGACTATAGTGCTGTAGAATCCTCATTTTTATCTTCTGTTGGGTTTGATCAACATAGAAAAAATCACATGGACAGATAATGCAGTATATGACATCAGATGTGTTGCAGTTTGTATGAGATTTGAGTGGGACTTTGTGGTGTCTGAACTGGAACTCTTTGGTTTGGATGCTGTTTGCGCAGGCTTTGCAGTTGCCACATTTATGATGGCCGAGGACAGGAGGAAGGTTCCAAAGTGAAAGTATTGTAGTTGCTGTTGGTGGATCCAAGAATGATCGAACCACGTGGTCACGGATGTTCTTGGCCTTTTTGAAGGAATGCATGGGTGGCATGTTACTGCCCAAATCGTCAGAAATCAAATTCCAGTGTTTGTTTATGTTTTTTTTTATGTCATTACTCTTAGTTGAAACATTGGTTACACAAATCAAATGCTGCTCCTCATGGTTCATACGTTCCTTGGGTTGTAGAAGGGATTCACTTGGGGATGAACCACGCCCGTTTTCTTGCTCTTTTCACTAGCCTTTTTGGTTAGCCACGCTGAATGAGGCGTTAGGTTCTCAGACTCCTTCATATAGTCTTCCTTATGGGAGCAGTTACGCCGGATGCGTGAAAACTGCCCAAATGGCAAATTGTCCCTCAATTCTCTGGGGTGATGGCTCGAGTATTGTACTAGTGAGTTTCGTTCGCTGGTTTCCTGTACAAAGAGGTGTGTAGAGCGGCACCCTCTGAGACAATCGATAGATCGAGAAAGTTGATCTTTTTAGTATTTGATTCGACTGTGAATTGGATTTCACGAGATCTCATGTTAAGCCATGTATGGAACGCTGTCAGTTGTGGTTCGCTACCGGGCCAAATTAAAAGAATATCATCAATATAACGCATCCATAGCTCAATGTTGGACCGGAACAGATTTACGTTATTTAGAATGAAAGTATAGTTGTTCCTCGGGGTTGAAGGGATGTCCATCTATGATGTTAATAGTGTGGGTTGTATCCCGAAGGTAGGTTTCTGTGCTCTCGGCGTTTGGTTTTAAGAAGAAATCTATATAGCGACAGAGGGGTTCAAGTATTGAACCACACCCGGAAACTACAGGGCGTCCTGGAGGATTGGTCATGTCCTTGGGAATTTTTGGCAAGGTATAAATAGTCGGTAAACGTGGACTCTTTTGATTGAGGTATTAGTATTCTTGTTCGGATCGGAAAACCTTGGTCAAGGCGATCTTGGGGCACTCGTTGTATTTCAGCGGCCAGGTCCTTAGAGGGATCCCCAGGTAATTTTCTGTAGCTGACTCCATCATTCAACTGTTTCATATTCTCTTCTTTGTATTTCGAGGTGTCTTGGACCACGATAGCGCCGCTTTTGTAGGCCAGCTTAATGATAAACTCTTTATTGTCTTTCAAGGCTAGTAGTGCCAATTTTTCAGTCCTACTGATGTTGAATATGGTGTATTTTTTCTCAGCTAAGATCTTTTTGACATCGCGCAACACTACGCTTTCGTAGGCTAAGATGTTTTGAATCATTGCGTGTGCCGGCGGGACAAAAATAGAGGGGACTCTGAGGCCTGTTAGTGATTGGCGGATCTGAGATGTAGAATTTCTGAAGAAATACCGGAGTCTGATCTTACGAAAAAACTTGTGGAGTTCTGTTATGGTTGTGAATTGGTTAGGCATAGCTGTGGGTACATATGACAAACCTCTGCTAAGTACCCTGACTTTTTCCCCTTTGAGACTGTATCCGGAGATATTGACCACAGGGGTGGGTATTGTTCTTACCACCTGTAGTTCTTGCGGCGTGTGGATCTCTCCCCGTGTTCCCCCGGTGTGAAACAGATTTGTTTCTGGGCTCGGCCTCTCCCTCCATCCCAATCCATGTTCATGCCTTGCTGTCCCCTGGGGGGGCCATTGGACCAGTTGTTTCCACGACCCTGTGGTGGTCTCCATGTTCCTTGTCCTAAAAAAAGGGGTTGCTGTGGGGTATAGTTGAAATCTTGGTAATTGTAAGCTTTGCTTGGACCAGCTTGTTCAATATCACCCTCAGAGCTGTAGGATGAGTCAGAAAAAGTTGTAAAATTTTGTCTTCCTCTAAATCCACTGCGTCCGCGGTTGGTGAAGCGTCCCTGTTGGTCTTGACGGTAGTAATCCTCGTGAATCTTCATGAGCCTTCAGTGTCACCCGAGGTCCTGATTTATTAGTTGTTTGAATTTAGATTACAAACAGTTTTCCCTACAAATTTATCGCTGTTAGGAACTCCGTAACTAAATCTGTTTGCAGTATGTTTATGTTATTCCGTGGTTTTAAGTCGAACGTGCCGGTCCAATGACATTATCAATTTTGTTATATAAGTATGTTTCTGCACTTATTTTATGCGCATACTAAACCTTATGTGCAGATCACTACCAATTTGGCTGTGGTCATGTATAACTTGGTCGCCTTTTATGATCCTCTGTGTAATTTATCCCCTGTTCTTCCTGGGATCTTATCCAGACCCCTTGTTAATCTCCCCCCTTTTTTTATGCCACCTCTAGGAACACTGCCCAATCCTCCCTTCTAGTCCTGATGAAGACCCGCCTGTAAGGGATCAACTTACACCACACCAATTAGGGTCGAAATGTAGACAACATCCCCCATACCAGCTTCTACCCCTAGCAAGAACTATACAGCTTACCTTTGAAGCCTGGATACAACACTATATAACCAGTTGTGGTACCCATGTCTGGCTCCTGTGGGAAGCCATCAAATCATTTTGTTTTGTAAATAATGTACTTTTGACTTGCACCAAGCTCCCTATCCTACACCATTTCCTTTCACTTCACTCCCTTCCTCCCTACCCCACCCTTCCTTCTTTTTGGGCATACGTTTGTATCAATGGATATTTTACATGCAATGTACACCAAAGAGATGGTTGAGTACTCTGTGAATAAACAACATTGTACTCCAAAATGTTCAGATTTCTTTGAATCCTTTGACAATTCCTTTTATCTGTTCCCCCGTTCAGGGACCCCTCTTACACAAAAACTTTATACCCAGGCCCCAGTGACTTCCTTTGGGTTAACCCTATTGTTGCAACAAGGTTTCCCTAGGTGTCAGTAGAGCTAGGGTTCAAAAACTACCGCTAGGCACTTTGCCAAAAAAGGGTAATTTTTCACTGCGAAATTGAGGTGTGATCACGTTGCGTTTTGCGCCGTTTCCTGTCGTGAGCACTAGACCGACCCACACAAGTGAGGTACCACTTTTCTCAGACTTTGGGGGACGCAGGGTAGGTGGAAATTTGTGGATGCGCGCAGATTTTAAAACTTTCCACCACAGAAATGTGGAGAAAATGTGTTTATTTGCCAATTTTTTAGGTTTGCAAGGGATTCTGGGTCACAGAACGTGGTGGGAGGCAGTCACATCACCCCATCCTGGATTACCCTGGGTATCTACTTTTAAAAAATGTATAGGTTTACTAGCTTTCCCTAGGTGCCGGCAGAGCTATGGTTCAAAAAAGGGTCATTTTCACTGCGAAATTGAGGTGTGACCACGTTGTGTTTTGCGCTGTTTTCTGTCGCGGGCACTAGGCCGACCCACACAAGTGAGGTACTATTTTTCTTGAAAGACTTTTGGGAACGGGGGTAGATGGAAATTTGTGGATCCACGCAGATTCCAGAACTTTCCACCACAGAAATGTGGGGAAAATTTGTTTTTTTACCAAGGTTTTTGGTTTGCAAGGGATTCTGGGTCACAGATCCTGGTGAGAGGCAGTCAAGTCACCCCATGCTGGATTTCCCTGCATGTCTAGTTTTAAAAAATGTATAGGCTTGCTAGGTTTCGCTAGGTGTCAGCAGACCTAGGGTTCAAAAGCTACAGCTAGGCACTTTGCCCAAAAAAGTGTCATGTTTCACTGCGAAATTGAGGTGTGATCATGTTGCGTTTTGCGCCGTTTCCTGTCGTGGGCATTAGGCCGACCCACACAAGTGAGGTACCATTTTCTTGGGAGACTTAGGGTAATTCAGATTTGTAAAGCAACTGTTATTACCTATTGACTTTCGATGCATTTCTGCCTTCCAAATGAAAAACATTGTGTAAAAAAGAAGTCCTTTTGAAAAATCACCGATAATTCTTATGCTAGTATGAGTATTCCCAATTTCGAAAATGTGCAAATATCTGCTGGTTCTAAACTCTATACTTTGTTCCCATTTCAGAAATACATAGGTGTCTTTCATACCGATTTTTCAATGTATACAATAATTGATATATACCCAATCAAAAAGTTACAGGGGCCTAAGCGGGCACTACCCCAAATAGCCAAAAAAAGGCTTAGCACAGGGGGTATAAAGGCCTAGCAGCGAAGCGGTTAATGGTGTGGTGGTAGTAGTAGCAGGCTAGCGCCCTAACAGGTTAGGCATAACAAGCTAGGTCCCACTCCCACCTTGGTAAACTCCAATGGTAGGATTAGCCAAAGGATTATCTATCACAGGCACCAAGATTGAAAGAAACACAGAGTTTGTGGGTTATAATATATTTATTTATTTTTATAAAGATTTTGTTACTGTGATCAATGCAATAATCAAGGCATAGCAAAACAGTATAGTTAGAGTTTGTGAAGTCCAGGAATAATCAATTTCCAGTGCGAAACCAAGGTAGTTACAATATTCACTACCCCATCACAGGATACAATATTGCATCCCAATTAAACAGTAATGGTGTATTAAAGAAAAGCAGGCAGTGGGTGGGCGCTATAACAATCTTCGAACAAAAGAAACCCACAAATACCCATCCCCGAAACCATTGTGGGTGGGGGGATAGGGCACAGAAGAATGGCAGAATGAATGGGAGGAGGAACCACACTGAAGGGAACGGGAGAAGAAGGAGAGAGGGGCCACAAACCATTGCAACAACCCCGACCTCTGACCTGTGACACTCCCTGCACACATGGACTGCCAGTAACATGCAATCATCCCAGCCTCACTCTGTCTGCTGAACCTTAAAACCTCCCGGGAAGGGTCTCTGGACCTAGATTTGGGGAGGCCACCAGGATATCGTCTGTCGGCATCTTCGCCTGTGTTAAGCTATCCAACATGTTAGCCCAAAGTTCTAAATCTTGTTCAGTAGACTCATCAATGTGTACTTTCTGCAGTCTTCTCTCCTCTGCCACACCCAGTCCTGTAGGTCTAGCAGCCAACTCTGCACCGCCGGTGTGGTGGGCTGTATCTAGTGGATGGCCATCCGACATTTACCCTGGATAGATGTTCCGTTGCCTATCCATACTCTGCGGGTATTGCCGCATACACTGTGCACACAACGATGACCCTGACAGACGTTAAGTGTCCAGATGGTAAGGGACCTATAACAGAACTAGTAGTTTGGGAACATTGAAGGACCAGTCATATATGACACAGCCCATCTACATTACCCAGGATCTGTGGCAACACAATATACTCGAATCAACATTAAATCACCAAATCCATATCGTAGATCTCACCATCAACTACACTGTTCACAGCGCATGATTCTCCCTACAACATATGTATGTGACACGCAATGTACACCAGCAAAGAGGAGGTTGGTTAGACCATAACAGCCACACTCCAACTTGGCAGCCGGTTGCTATATAAAATAAACACAAACCAATACTTTTAATTTTATCGTTGACGATGAAGATTCAGGCTTATTTCAATCAATAGAAAAGACTTATTTTCTTCTTCGATATCTTGTTCCATACACTAATTATTAGTCATATGAGACATGAACATGCTTCTTTCAGCGGCCCGCCACCACTTCAATATGGCCGCCACCTCTCCAATAGACTATAGTAACACTCATGAAGTCTATACGCATGACACCCCCTTCCCACCACGCTCCTTGGAAACGTCAGTTCCGCCCAGTCGCAGTCTCACCACTATAACTAGGCTAACTGGACCATCCGATAATACTGGAGAGTCACTGACGATGGGGCAGGTAATGAGCGTCTACAGGGGTGAGTAAATGTAAGTGTCTTCCTGCTGTTTCTGCAAAAGACCCGAGGTAAAGACTCTTTTGGCAATAACCGGCAATGGGAGTACTACGTGCTTATGATTTTGCTTTATCTTGTGTTTTTATGCATCCATAGAGACTCACCCGCATAACCGCAGTGAGCGCCGATGAGGTCAACCATTTTGAATTAAAGGGTATGCGGTTAAGCTTGTTCACAAGTGTTGTATGTTTGTGGCACCACGTCCTCCAATATAATGTCGTATTTTCGCAAAATCTATGACAGTCATGTCACTCATTTGTTAAAACGGTGCGACTGCCTGGAGAACGAAGGCAGTGACGTGTTGCTTTCACAGAGTTAACTGTGCCATCACTTTGTTTTCCGCTGGGTTCACGGACGAGGTAGTTGCATGCAATATGCCCACCGCATCTGACCAACAACTTTCACGTACTGCTCTGAGCAGTATGGCAGTGTTGCCTGGATTTTAATGATTTCAATGATTCAGCCTTACAACCACACTGTAAACCATGAGGTTTACAAACTAGATATGTGCAGGCTATACACCCTCCGCCTCTGGCTATAGACATCCATTCTTAGGCAACACCAGACCTATGTGTGCATCACAGCACAGGTCTCATCCGTACGCTAAATTTGACACTTATGACTATCTGGCAGTATGTCGACAGGACATATTTCACTAAGCATACTCACAAGTATGTCTGAGGATTTGAATGCCTGTCTGTGAGCGCATTCGAGTCCCAGTGACTGCCAGCATTAACATGTGATTCACATGCTGTTCTGTATGTTTGCATGTCTCTTTCTCTTTTTGATCCCTGTTTTTATCACTAGGTTGGGTAAAGGAACTCAAACCTGATGTTCCTAATAGTGCTCAGAGGCATCAACACCTAATTCTAGGTACAGTAGGAATACAGGGTTTCTTTTTGCTGATTCCTATTCTATCTTTCTTTTTATTTTCACTTCACGGTTCTGACGAAGCGCTCCTGGATCCATTAGGGACCACCTTTAAGCGCGAAACGTGTTGACATAATCTCACTATTGACCCATTCACACGGATTTTGAAAGCAGCAGTATTTTCTTCAAGGAGGTACTCCCCATACTTTTGTTTTTTAACCTTACCTTTCGGATCCTCGAATAAAACTAGATTATGGGTACCATTAAGGCAATTTTAATGCACTCACTCTCAGAGGCCCACAAACCCAGATGCACAACTGTGGCATCTCCTTAACAAATCTCAGATAAAGAGCCTTCTCTCGGGGCAGGTGGAGGGCAGCAGCGCCCCCCCATCAGTAGCAATACCAGATGATGAAGCATGACACTCTCAAGGGTGTGTGAGGGCACTATATGCAAAAGGAGCAATTCCCTCACTGTCATAAAAACCCACCTCTATTGAGAGAGACCACTCTGACACCTTTTGACAACCACAACAGGTTGCTTTCTCTTTTTTCTTTAGGAACAGTTACCCCCTTAGTGAACACACAGCATCTGACCTACCCTGTTAATACTGTGCAACCACTGCAGGGCAATGTAATCATGATGCAAAATCATGGGTCAGTTTGAACCAAGTGTTTATCGCAACCTCCCTCATCTGAGCAAGTACTCTTTTCCAGGTGACGTCAGAAAGCGACATAGGTGGAGCATCAATCTGTCGCAGAACCCAGACATGTCTATTTGGCAATCTCCCTTAAGAGTCTTGTATATTCAAGATATAACCCCCAAGTCGACCCAGAATCTAAAATCAGATGAAGCGTCTGGGACTCCATGGACTCCACAGGGAAACTGGTACAAATCTCATGACATATGCGAGACACCTTAAAGTACTGCAAAAACTGTCTGCATCGATGGTCAAACAGGTTCTGTATCTCCCCCAGTGTGACAAAAGTGCTTTTCAGATAGAGGTCTCCAAACCTGTGGCAGCCTCCCTCGGAACACTGTGACATATCCATCATGGCTCAGACCACGCAAAAGGGCTGCAACCAGTTGAGAGCAACAGTCTAGCATAGGGCACCCAATATAACACATGTACCACTGTATGTTCCCAGGCTACTGCCACTCGTCGGACAATAAAGGAGTGTGTAGCCAGAATACCAGACCCTTGCATGGGGCACCATAGAATATCAGCACCTTCCCAATGCTCCCAAAAGGCTCTGTTCCGCATTCAGTTGTCTTCGCACCACTGAGCAGCAGATTGATGAAGGCCCACTAAATAATACAAAATAATACAATTGGATATAAGGTAACACCAACACCCCCAGAATGGTATCTAATTAGAATGCCCAATTTATCCATACTCCTCTTTCCAGCCCACTCCAGAGACAACAGAAGGCTATTTAATTTAACAAATATTGACTTTGGGACTGTGTACATGACATTCTGCAGTATATATAAACACCTAGGCAATAAAACCATTCTACACAGTGCAACTCTGCCCATAACTAACAGGGGAAGACAACCCCAGAATTTAATTGATTCCTCTAGGCCCTCTATGACTGTGCCAATGTTAAGAAAGTAGCTGCTTCTGAGGTGTTTGCTACCTGAAGTAGCGTAAATTGTCTCTTTCCCACAAGAGTCCAGTCTTCGGCTGGTCGGCCCATGTCGAGAGCACCTGCCCTGCCAGAGGGAACAGCACTGTCTCTTGTTTATTGACCTACAGGCCAGATACCTTTCCGAATTCCTTAATGATTTGCAGCTGAGACACAACCAATTTCTCTGAGTGTGTGAGATATGAGTGCATCGTTTGCATAAGGCGAAACGGCATGAATCACCCCACCTACTTCAATGCCCCACCTAGCCATGTATCTGCAAAGTCAAATCGCCAAGGGCTCCATCGCCATTGAGAAACAAAGCGGCTAGAAGGGGCAACCTTGCCTCATTCATATCCCAATAGGGATGTTCTCCAATATCACCCATCCATATCTCACATGGCCAACCAGCCCAGCGAAGAACAGTCATACCCGGGACATAAAAGTTGGTCCCAGTCCCATCCTCTGGAGAACATCCCAGAGATACTCCCAATTGAGAGTGTCAAATGCCTTCTTGATGTCCAAGACGATTAGCACTTCCTCCAACCCCACACCAGCAATGGAGTATATTACTTGGGACAGTCTCCACAGAATCATGTGGATCCTTCTCCTACCAGGCATGAAACCACATTGAACACTGTGCACTAAGTCAGACACCACACCACTCAATCTAGTCATGAAGGCATTTGTGACTATTTTAGTATTAACGCCTAACATTGAAAGGGGTCTCTAGGAGAAGGCTTGGGGAGCATGAATATATTGGCCTCCCTGATAGTTTGAGGCAGTATCCTTCAGTTCCGTGCCTCCTAAAGCATCTCCAACAAGAAGGGCAGTGTAGAGTATGTCTGGTAGTATTCCAGAGGGAGCCTGTATGGTCCCGGTGCCTAGCATCCAGTCATATCCTGGACCACCTCTTCTAAATCCTCCACCAGGAGCTAGGCCCTCCACCTGTTCAGCCATGAGTTGAGGGAGCTCAAGACGATCCAAAAAGCTACCAGTGTCTGCTGACATTCCACCCTGGGTCCACTATAAGCTGTAGCAAGGTGATCACGCAGAAGCTGGTTGATGGTAGGCTGTGAGTCTGCAACAGAGCCATTTAGTCATCTCAGTGAAGGGATCACTGGGGAGGGGTGTGTTCTCTCTTAAGCAGCCGTGCCAGAAGGTCTCCTGACTCATCACCCTTCCTTTGAAGTAGCTGGCAGCAATCTCGCCAAACCAGGCAATCCAGCCTCTCCCAAGTCTCCCCATTATCATCTTGGCTGACAATAGTGTCCCCCACCACCTCTCCATAGTGGAGGCATCACACTGAAGGGTTGCCAACTGCAGCCAGTTGAGCATCAGAACGACATCAGGTGCCTCGAATATGAAACAGGCACTCCAGGCCCTTAAGGGCATTCCATTCCGCCCCTCTAAGCGACGTTGTGGTCTAATTGGTTTCAAAATATCACACAGACATTGCTTCAAGTTCCAAGTTCCTCATGTGTCTGTGAGTCATCGAGCATCCTAGGGTGGAAGTGCCAAAGTGGCACCCAGGGCCTATGCCCACATACTCCCCATTCCATAAGCAATGGCGCATTGTCAGAGAGAAATCTACCCAAAATGTAGACAGCACCTGCTTCCTTGAGGAGCTCCCCTTGGTAACAAGAACCTATCTAGGCAACTGTATACAGCATGTGCGAAGCCATAACAGGTGCACTCCTAAGACTCTGGATGGGTTGTGCGCTAAACCTCCAGACAACCCAAAAGCTTCATCACACCTTGCAGTACGGCCACCATATTAACTTTGGTACCCTGTGTCAGGGATGACAATCCCAATTACTGTCAATCACACAGTTGAAGTCCCCCGCCCACAGCACGGGGGTCCTGAGTTGACACAAGGGATGGTCTCACTCTCCATAGCAAGCTAGAGGACTCCATAATCTGCATTAGGGGCATACACACTCAAGAAGTACACCTCACGTCCATCCAGTGTGCCATATAGCAAGAGGTATCTACCTTTGACATTCGCTTTATCACCCTGAACACTGAAAGGTACCTGTGAAGCATCCCATATTAAAACCACCTGGGTGTAGGAAGAGTAGGTAGCTGAGTATAACTACCCCTTCTATTTTCTATGACCATCTGAACCTCGCTCTTCAGCAGATGTGCCTCCTGTAGCAGAACAGTAGGTGTGGAGCCTATATCTCTTAACATGCTAATTGAGCCCACACACAATCCACGTCACCACCTTGAATTGGGTATCCATAAGCACTTATGATCTCCCACATCTTCCCCCTTCCACTGCATAGCCCCACAATACATCCCACCACTGCAGCTGGAAAACAAAGCATAACTAATCCCAAACATCTGAACCCTCACACTGGGTAAACACTGAAAAACAATAGGTATCTTCCCAAAAATACAACCCAGTGAAAACCAACCCAATAATTTCCCTAAAAATCTATCCCCTCTGCCCCAAGTAATCTACAGTCAAACCACAAAATCTGCATTATTGGGGGAAAACAATCTGAACCCATGTACACACATCCAACACCCAACACTCACTCACACTCTCCCACACACAATGCCTACAATCACATACTAGCACTCACTACCAGTCAATCAAAATCCCTGCTAGCTAAACAGAAAGGGAGAAGGGAGTAGCCTATCCCATGCTGTCCACAATGCTGACCCCTAACCCATATCCACAGACTTTCCCACAGAATCACTTAACAGTTGTCCTCAGTCCACCTCATGAGACCTAAGTAGGATTCCCCCAGCTGTGCACTTTGCTGGGAAAGCCAACGGCCGAGAGCCACAAAGAGCAGACCCATATAGAGGGAGTAGCACTCAAAGTTAGCAATGTCAAGGGAACCAGCCACCAAATCAGGATTCCCCAGCTCAGGACTCTCTTCCACTGCATGTCCGATACTGTCATCAGAGTTGGAGGCTGTAACTGCTTCCATCAGGGCCTTTGCCACCTCCCTCTTTGACTGCTGTTGCTCCAAGTCAAAGGTAGCGTTTCAGCGAACCACTACACGAGAGTAAGATCTAGTGGCATTGCCACCACATTGTCGACCTCACTATAAAGCACAGGAGTGTTATGAGCTCCCTGTCCAGTGTTTTGAGCTGAGGGGGACTGCCCGGCGTTAGAATCCGACCATCACCTCAGGTCTCCAACCAGTCTCACACCATTTCCAGGGTAATAAAGAAGAAGCATATAGTGTAGTCGCATAGCTCTCACTTCTGCTTGGCCACCACTCGAATGTAAGTTTGTAAGGCAACATGCAGGATGGCTTCCCTGTCTCTATAATTGAGCACATTTGTTATCATGGTGTGGAAGGGCGCCCCAATAGTGGGCTTCAGCGTCAGGTCTAGCATCCAGTGCATCTGGTTTGGCCGTCAACGTGCTCAGTTTAGCTCACAGGGAGGCAACTACCTCCTGAAGTTTGGAGACATCCTGTTCCGTAGCCAATGTGCTCCCCACCAACTTGCAGAGATTCACCCTTAATAGACCAACATACTGGGAGTTAGCAATTTTTGGCTGTACTGCTGGACTCCAGGCCTCTACTGTGGTGAGTGTCGGGGACCCTCTGAGACCCTGAGGCTCCTGTTGGGTGTTTGTACAGCCCTGAAATGGGGGGTTGCCAGCATACTCAATCCTGGGCAGTGTACCGGTCCATCTTGGTCTGTTTGGCTGCTCTCTGTCATCTTTCCTTTCCCATGATAGGGTCTACTGTGCATAGTATCTTCAAGCAAACTTTGCCTCCCAAGTGGGGACTTTCTACACCTGTCAGTGGTCCACCAGTGTGGGGGTTCACAAACAGAACTGTCAGGACCAGCCAAAAACATTCCCCCCACAGGTTCCGACAATGTCTGGGGTGCCTATCTCCAGTGATCAGAGCATCTGTCCACCTGTATGCTCACCCCTCCAAAGTTTCCAGGGATTCAGATGGGGACCAAACTCGAAGAGGTTAAGCACCTCTATCAGGTGAGGGTCAGATCATCACACCCAGGACTTAGGCCACAATCCTGCCGGTTAGTGTAAATAGCTATGAGGGGGCCCGGTTAACGAATGCCACCAATATTGCAGGCAGTCTATCTCTAAATAATCTTCTCCTTCAATTATCTCCCCCTCCCCAGTGTGCAGTAGTCAAGGCACTGCCATCCAGAGCCTCACTGCTTCAGGCTCACCTGCCAGGTGAATTGGTCCCCTGCCAATTCGGAAATTAGGCTCTACCACAGAAACAGGCCATGTGCACTCTGAGTACTACCTGGCTCACCTCTGCCTGCCGGGTGCAGGGCTGTTATGCCATAGTGCTCCCTCTCTTCATCAGGCTCTCTCAAGGGGAGTTCATTTCACTAGCATCGCTGCTGTGGTAGCACAGGTCTTGCTCCCATCATCGGATCCCTCGAGCCCCAGGTTGGCGATTATGCGGGGAAGAACAGATTCCAAACACAGATGCCCACTGCGCTCTCTCTCTCTCTCTTCCATGGTACAGGTAGCCAAGCTCCCTGTGCTCTCCGACTAGGGTACCAAGCGACCAACTCCACCAGAGGCGCTGCTCCATGAAGGAGTATGTTGACAAACAATGTTCTTTTATATATAAAACAGGGACCACTTTTATGCATGGATGGGCAGGTGGGGCTGTTGTTGGCTACTCCTCAGGTAATAGAAGACCCCGCAGTGAGTTGGTGTCACTTTCACCACATCTGCTCCACCAAATGTGTGATCCAATTATGGTATAAATTAAGTCACACCTCAATAAATCACACAACCTGGTGGAAGAGGGTTAGGGGTTTGATGAATAGATGGAAAAGACGAATTGGGAAAGGTGTGCCAAAGACAAACACTACACAACAACAATATTCATCAGGGCCATAAGCAGCACATCATCTTCAATCTGTTGTGGAAGAAAAGGAAGGAATGAGTATGACACTTTTTAGTTAAACAGTCCTCAAGCCCCAGAGACCCAAGTTATTATATGTCGAAATGTTCTGTCATCTAGGTTTTAAAACTAGCAGATACGAATTATGGAGGAGTGAAGTGAACCCACAAAGTTCTAAAAATTATGATTGTTAAAAGAAAAATTATACTGTATTACCAAATTGGGCAGTGCATCTGCATTCTTCTAGGAATGTCCGTCACTCTTGGGTGCCTGGCCGAAATGGTATGGTAAGGTAAGCAGGAGTGTTATGGAACTTTTGTCTTTAATGCAGGAGGAGACTAAAGCCTGCAGATTATAAAACAGAAAAGATGTTGTAGAGTCAAAGAGAAGGACCGAAGGTAAGCTTCATGAGGAGTGTACCTAGACTAAGAGGCTGAGCAAGAGAATAGGGTGCTGCAATCTTTCAATTTATGACTCATGAGAAATCAATTAACTGAGAAGTGAGAGCAATTTTACAACCAATCATGGACAAGCACTAGGTGCATGTACCGGGCTGATCAATCTCATAACTGTCATAACATTTAGACGAGTGCATGCATCACATGTTTTTCTCCAGTTAGAACAGCGGATCCCCCACCCAACCATACCCACATGACAGAGGAGTTTCACATTTGAGCCAGCACACACACTCAGCAGAATTTACCAGATCAACGCACCTCTCTGCAGTCCACAGAGCTGAGTGGGCCTCTTAAAGTCAACATCATGTTAGTTTTCCCAAAGTCAATAACTTCCTTCTTCAGGCTATTGAGGATACGGGAGTACCACCCTGAGTCTTTCCATCATACTGACTATGAGCAACAAATTAGTTCAACTCTCTCCTGACCCAAATTAGAGAGATTGACATGTAGTGCACTGATGTTGATGAAAAAGAAGAAAGAAATTATTCCGGTTCAGAACGCTTCCCCGGTAGTGGATACAGGATCATCGTACTCGCTTCGGATCTCGTGGCATACCCCGCCTGTTCTTTTGACAGGGATAGCACACTCGCTATAGACTTTCAAGACACACATCGCTTCTTAATTTTACCATACACACTGCTTCATTTGCATATCAAAAGAATTATAACCTTTTTAAGATTGATGAATTCTACACTCTTGGACAAACAACACTTATTTGGAAAGACCTAGCCAGGTTGGAAGTATAACCGGGAACTAAGCATAGAATTACCAGTTGGATAGCCTTACAGCCCTGAAGAAGCCGAGGGTCATTGTACCAACGACAATACACGTGTTGGCTGGACTTTGTGGTATTTTCCGGAATAAAAAAAAGAATTCTAACAAAAGGACCATAGTGGTTTTTATTGTAATTTAGGATAAAACTGTCAAATCACCCCAACACTTGTGCACAGGAATGAACTTTGTATAGATATATGTTTGTTAACTAAACGGACTGGTCTGGTCTTCAAAGACTGCAGCCTGAGAACCAGAAAAAAGGAGAGGACCCGGCTAGTAGTTCTAGTAAGTGTGAAAGGGCATCACCTTCAGGGAAAATGATCATCCATTGTCGTGAGTTCTCTGTAGGGCCCACTGTACTTTCTCCCCTATGTTCACCTAACTGCACACTTTGTAGGCCGCTTTTACTTTGCACACATTACGAAGCAACATGATTGCTTTTCTGCCACACTTTTATTTTCGAAATAGGCTGCACATGTTTTGTTATTCAGCTCTTCTACTGGTATTTAGTCTGAACATTTCATAACAGGTTAAACAACATTGAGGCCTGCTTTTCTCTCTGGTCGGACATGAATGAATGAGAGAACAAAAGGGGATGACCTGTTACCACGACCCCTGGGAGTATTCATAGTGTTGTGTTCTGGAATTCTAACTTACCTGTCGCTTAGGACGTTTAGGAGGGCAGGTAAAGCACGATGAGTTAGTCTGGATTTGGGCCCATAGGTACTGAAGTGGTATGGTGACTAAGTCCCTACATACTGATGTTCTATGATCCCAGGCATAGTTCTGTTTCTAAACAGAATCCCTGTAACACCATCTGGCCTCAAACATTGCAAATCATAAAAATCAGGTTTGCAAATTAGTATAACATGCTCTCTCACATTCTGCCATCACATGAATCATCACTCGCAATCTCTCAGTAATGCATCACTCATTGGTGCAATAGTTACCTGTTCCAATTCAAGCACAGGGGTGCACAATTGTATCTCCTCGTTGATGCAAGCAACAAAGATCAGGTAGTCCTCTAAATCAAATGATCTGGGGCAGTCCTGCTACCTGGTGATAAAAGGATAGGCCTGGGACAGAGACAAGCATTGTCTTTAATGTCCTTGAATAGAATGGGAGGTTTCTACACTGCAAAGTGGTCCAACTCCAATCCAGCCATACATGTCCCTAAAATGGTGGGCTGCATAAGTCAGTCAGACACAAACAAACTAAATATATAATGTTCCCCTAGCTATATCCACACAAAATAATTGGGAAAAGCAGTTCTACGATAAATTAGAATTGAAAAGGTCAAAGGTGGCCTACTTTCAGTCAAAGAAGTGGAGTTCGACCTCAAACTCAGGTGGTTCACCCAGTAATTGGTCAGCTATCATACTTGAGTCTGACCAATCACCCTCATTCTCCTGTGGTATTTCAGGAGTGGTGAAATGTTGTGGTATGAAGTGGTGACTCATTTTGATCATGGTCAATCTCTTCACATTTTGAGGTGAGTAACTAGTCCTTCTCACTGAGACAAACATGTCAGCTGCACTCAGCATGCTCAGCAGACACACTGGTTAGCGGACAAGCCAGATACTGAACAGGCCATTGGCACCTCTTTCCATACTAGTACACCAATGGGTTTTGATCCACATAAACATATTTTGGGTCATCCAGATAGTCCTGGAACATTCTCTGACTGGTGGTGTTGCCATTTTCTCAACCTCTTTTGCCTTCACCTCTGCACTGGACTTAGGAGCTAAAAATTGAAACCAAGCCAATTCTTCTAATCCTGTTGTTTGTGTTACCGCTGGTGTTCTTGTTGCTAGTGTTGGCTGCTGTGAGACAACAGGAATGACCTCTCTGGAAGTTGAAGGCGGCATCCCAGAAACTCTGCCCGGGAGTTGAATTCCAATGTCCAGCGTTCCTATTTCAGGTCTCTAACTCGCTCAATAATCCAAGACTTGTATTGTGAAACATCCCCTACTGAAAAAGGAATGAAAGTGGCCAATATTGTTTTGTACCGTGGATCAAGTACTGTGGCACAGATGTACTCTTTTGATGACAGAATGTCTCTTTGCAGCCTTTTATTATCAGCCAAGTGAAGTATTAAGGCCACAACCAACTCATATGAAGCTTTGTTGTCATTCACATCTGTGAGTGTGAACCTTTCAGACACATATTCTAACTAGTGCTGTAGCAGATGCAACAACGGCATAGCTTGGCCAATCGTACTATCCTCCTTTGTGACTTTCTGGGTGAAAACCTCAAAAGGAAGTAGCATCTCTTTCAGGCATTTGACTAGACCCTATTTGTCCATCTCAATGATCATGTTTTTCACAGTTGCATCCCCTCTTTGCATAACATACTCATTGATCGGTTTGTACTGTTCAAGCAGACATGGCAACATATAATAGGCCGAGTGCCAAAGTGTTGTCAACTCCTGTGAGGGTTTTGGCTGGTACTCTATTAGCACACTGAATCATCATCAACTGCTTCCAGGCTTCAAAAGATGGCTGAATTTAGTGCAGATTCTTCTGCAGGGGGGTCAGTAAGTTGCTGATTAGGTCTTTTTTTTAGAGACGGTCCAGCGCAACGATGTTGATGCAATGGGCTAAATGCAGGACCCTGAAATATTTACCATCTGCCATGGCCTTAACTATAGTACTGTTATTGTCCAAGCAGCCAAAGCAGTTTTGTGGGAGGGATGAGTTGGAGGCACAGGAGATAAAGCACAGTAGGCAAATGATGTGACCGAAGTTTCATAGCACGATAGACAGACCTACTGAGGTAATGGTGGATGCAGGTCTCAGCAGGGGCCTTACACATTTGGGAGCTGGTGGTGGTGTTATCAGTGCCATATCCCTCAGAGCAGGTTGAATAGAAGGGGTAATGTTGATCTCCTCTGGGCCAGCTTCCATGACTATGACTGGCTCGTCATCCTCATCCCCCATAATTGTAAGACTTTCAGGAAATGTCCTTTTTCCCGTGCCTCTCCTGGCATGTTTCAGACTCAGACATGGCCCAATCCATGTTCAGATCTCCAAAAGGGAAGCTTGGAGAAGATGGTGGAGTACCCTGCCTTTTTCTTGCTGAAGATCTGGAAGCCAATGGTTCTAAAAGAAGAGGTTCTTCCTTAACGGGAAGTTCAACTTCCTGTTTTACTCCTACTTCAGAAACATCTACTGTTGCTGGCTGCGACTGTTGCCCAATTTTCTCAGTTCAAACACGTGGAGAGAGCGTTATACACGCTCCACTCCCAGATGCACTGCGTTTGAATGGATTCCAGATCCAACCTATTTTTAACCATTTTTCCTTCTTCTAAGTTTATCCAATACTATTCATTAATGTTTGCCAAAATGTAATACATGGGTCTGGACCATTATATCGTATTTCACAAATGTAATTAATTGTTGTTTAGCACTAAATAATAGATTGTTTGAGCACAAAACGTTATATGCATAAAATGAGTTTTCAATAGATTTCGGTACTATCTAAAAATAATGCATTATGTGTAATTGTCCATTTACAGTTACCCCTGACGAAGAGCTGGACTTAAGCCCGAAATACATTGGGTTTTAAATAAATGAATGCTGCTCTGAACTACTCAGTGTATTTGGATCTTATTTTCCGAAGAAGTCCAGATGGGCGCACGAAAAAATGAGAAGTTTCTAAAATGCAGTACGATATACATGAGGATCGGAGAAATGAGATGAAGAAATTGTGGCAAACATTAATGAATAGTATTGGATAAACTTAGAAGAAGGAAAAATGGTTAAAAATAGGTTGGATCTGGTATCCATTCAAACTCAGTGCATCTGGGAGTGGAGCGTGTATAACACGCTCCCCACATGTTTGTACTAGGTAAAGTGCATCCAGGGCTTCACACAACCCAGTTTTGCACACAATTTGTCAAGTTATATGGACTATATCAAATGGATTACAATGTGTGAATTACGGTGTGCAGACCACCTCAATCATTGCACTTTTCTCAGTTGACAGCAATGATTGGGTACTACTTTTCGAAAGAGACAAATCCAATTTAATGTCACTGCTCATCTGTGTCACCATGATTCCAGTGGCTGCCTCGCTGATAGACATGGTCTTGAGCTTAGGTTGAGGTGGTCCCATTCATGTGGAAGTGCTGGTACCAGCTTGCTACCTGGAGGACGCTGCGGCAGGCACAAGTTGCCGAGAAAAGGTTGTGATTGGCACGCCGGTGGTGGAAGCTGCTTTTGAAGCTCTCAGTTGGCAGTGGCACTTAGCTGCACAAGTGGAAGAGATTGTGTGGCCACATGATTTTATATAGGCTGTACTCTGGGTGATGTCTCTTGTGCATCTAAAAAGGAAAGAAGCAAGAAAAACACCTAGTGAAATGTAGCATTGTTGTAGTTTGAATAAGTAGCGATCAACACAATATAATTTAGTGTGTTTTTTAAAGTTTTAATTATCCTAAATGATTAACAACATTACCGTGTATCCATTCTAAAGACAAACCACATCACCATAAGACAATATTTCATTTCCAATCAGGATAGCAACATACAGATGTAACTATTTGCTTTATGTGCATCCAAAGGAGGCACCTGGGGCAGTCAGCGAGTACAGGGGAAAATGGAATAGTCCTTAAAAAATGTATGCTGGTGTGCATCTATGGCAGGCAAAGGAGTCCAGGAGGAAATGGAATATTCCTTAAACAATAAATGCTGGTGTGTGTGCACCTATGGCAGGCAGGGGGCCGAGGGGAAAATGGAGTAACACTTAAAAAATGAATGCTGTTGTGTGGCTGTGTGCCTATGGGGGAAGGGGATGGATGGATGGATGGATGGTGGGCAAATGAAAAAAAAATTTGAAGTTAAAAAAACAACAAAAAATGTCGAAAGAAATGTCATTCATTTTTTAACATTGCAAAAATAATAAATAACAAAATATGTTTTTTGAATTACTAGTGTACTAGGGGACTATGAGGATTTGAGAACCCAATTGGGAGGCAATGAGTTGCAGATGAAAAATCCAAGAAATGCATATCATATATAACACTGTGAATAATAATAGTATACCTATACTACAATGATCCTCAAGCATATAACTAAACTGATATTAGGGAAAAGTAAAAAAAAAGTAACACAAACAAAAAGGCATAGGCCTCATCTTTTAATCTTCATAGAAATTGGCTTTGAAAACTGGAAAATGGCTTCACAAAATGCCCGCCGGCCAGATAGTCAACCAACAGCATCAAGTAAGGAGGCATGACCACAACAAAGAACACATGCAGGCATATGACATAAACACACTGGCTGGCTTCACAAAATGGCTACTAGCCACATGGTTAAACAACAACATCATGCAAGGAGGCATGACCACAACAAAGAACACATACAGATCTATGGCAAAAGCAGACTAGCTGGCTACACAAAATGTGCCACGGTCCACATGGTCAAACTACAGCAGCAAGCAAGGAGGCATGGCCACAGCAAAGAACACATGCAGACCTATGGCAAAAGCACACTGGCTGGCTACACAAAATGGCAGCCCCCACACGGTCAACCAACATCAGCAAGCAAGAAGACATGACCAAAACAAACAACACATGCAGACTTATTGCAAAATCACATTGTCTGGACACAAAATGGCCACTGCCACATGGCCATACGACCAAACAACAAAAGCAAACAAGAAGGCAGGCCATAACAAAGAACATATGTAGGCCTACGGCAAAATCACTTTGGCTGGCTATACAAAATGGCCACCGGCCACATGGTCAAACAGCAAGCAAGGAGGCATGGAAAGTAAAGAACACATGCAAGCCTATGAACACTAACTACACAAAATGTCTCCTGGCCACATGGCATGGAAAACATAGATAAATGGTGGCCTATGGCAAACACACACACACACACTGGTTAGACCACGGAAGTGCAGGAACACTGAAGAAAACACTACCATTCATTCAGCAATGCTAAAAACAAAAAAGTAACTGAGCTATAAAAAATTTACATCAGCACTCATCCTCCCCAGGTCTCAAATATTTCCCCAACTTTACACTTTTGCCAAATTTATTTTTGAAATACAACAAAATAACTAACATTTTTAATTGCATCCAATGGCATCTCTGCCCTAAATGATGTTTTAAAATAACATATGCCACAGAAACAGTTGGTTCATGCACCCATGATTAGCAGTGGGCCTACTTGCTGCATGGTCTCGTGGCTGGATGGTAAAATAAATGATTATTGCAAATTTAACAAACATAGAGAAAATGTACTGAACTGTGCAACATTTTTCCACTACAAAAGATGAAAAATTAAATGCAAATAATAAATAGGCCCCTGCTGAAACTGCTGGCCACCCACCACAATATTTATTTTTTTTAAGTTTAAAGAGAGATTTTATTATATGGCAGTGAGGTTTGGGGCTTTATCTATGCACAAAAGCTTCAAACAGAATAAAACAAATATCTGAAACGGGTATTGAAAGTCCCCCAGTGTATATCCTCCTATATCGCTCATGAGGAATTGGGGCTCACAAACATTAATGACAGGTTGCAACTCAAGCCCCTCACATGCTGGATCAAAATATGGACAAACCCTGAAGCTATGCTGAGTAAGCAGATATTAATGGACTGCATGGCCCGGGATGGGGGTTGTAATGTTCCCTGGCTTAAATATGTCAGGGAAACACTAACGGGTTTGGGCTACGCTGAATATTTTACCAACCCGACAAAACTGTTACCCCGGGACAAGGGCCTCAGTAAGACGGAATTTTTAAAGAGCGTAGCAGCATTAAGGGAAGACAGGGAGCTAACCAAACGATCATGAGAGCTCACCAGCTAGCCAAATCGTGTTTGGGCATGGAACCATATCTGTTCTATATTCATAACTCTCAGGACAGATTTTTCATGACCCGCTTTAGGTGAAATTTGCTCCACCCCATTTTGGCAGTTCCTGCAGGGTACACATTGTTAATAGAGATGAAGGGTCCATGCGGCTTCGACCAACGGTCTCCGCAGAACACGCTTCACTTTGTTTTATTATGTTCCTTTTATGCTTATCCTAGGAAACTATTTTTAAAAAGTATTTTAAAGAATGCCAGGTTTAACCAAGCAAAGGTAGCCCTACTGTTCCTGAAACTGTCTGCAGATCCCCTAACACTCTTTTGCACAGTACTTTTTTTAAGATTGGCCGTGAAACTCAGAACTACCAGAGGCGAGGGGTAAATGTTTTTGTTTTTTAATATCTGCTTATCAGGAAAAGGGAGGGCACTCCTTTAGGAACATATGAATTATTCACCTGTGCTTCTATTTGTCACATTCAAATGCAACTTGTCATTGAATGCTTTGCCGAATCACCTTAATCCAGGATATTTCATGCTAGTCCTTTGAGATGATCATTGCGGTGAACTAGTCTCATTTCATGAATTGATTGTGCATAGATTTTTAGCCTGGTTTTATAACGATTGTGATGTTCTTTTAACACTGTACTTTTTATGGTATTGTTTTATGCCGAATAAAGTAATTTTGATGAGTTTTGATGAAATGCTAATAATAACTAGGCCCCTGCTGAAACTGCTGGCCACCCACCACAATAATTGTTTTTTA
Source organism: Lissotriton helveticus (assembly GCF_964261635.1). NCBI lineage: Eukaryota > Metazoa > Chordata > Amphibia > Caudata > Salamandridae > Lissotriton > Lissotriton helveticus. The sequence continues at coordinate 974,832,934 of NC_136063.1, forward strand.
AGTTTAAAGAGAGAATTTATTTGCAAATAATTAGATACAATGAAGTATAAACAAGATAAAACCTTACATTTAAGCTAAACAATTCAAGAAAAAAGGAATGCATGAGATAAAGGGAAATAGAGAGGGAAGAGAGAGAAAGACAATCAAAAATTTCTAATAATACTATAATCACATTTCCAGGAATCACATCAAAGTCAAGAACAAAAAGGATCAAATAAGTCAATAATTAATACAAAAATGTAAAATACAATACATGAAGGGAGAGGTGTGGCGCCGCGGCTAGGGCGACTGACTCCGGAATTCGGGGATCACGGTTCGATCCCCAGTACTGGCAGCAGATTAGCCCAGCACCATGTACCTCTGGGCAATAGCTTGCTAATTCTTCCTGACTGCGCCTAGACACCCTTACGGGTGATTGGTGCTTTACAAATGTGGATTATTATTATTATTCCGAAAAACCATTCATGGAGGTTTAGGAACTTCCTCATTTGAGGATTATGAGAACAAGTATTCATGGCAGAAGTATTTTAAAAAGTAGTTATAGGTTGCCAGAGAATCGTGTTTGATTGCAAGTGAAATGGAGGAGAGATTTGCTCAATCCAATCTATGATTGTAACAGACCGCATACAGCCAGGCCCGGTGAAATATGTTTGCAGAGTTCTTCCATTCCCTTGTGATTTGTTGAAAAGCAACAGCAAGGAGAAGGTCTATTATGTAAAAATGTGTTAACTGGGAACCCCATTTATCATAGACACTCCCTAAGAATATATTAGCATATCTAAGGGGAATTTGCATATGAAACGTTGCCAAACCTATGCCCAAAAGTTATAAACATATTGGCATTCAAATAACATGTGCTTTAAATCTGCGTTATTAGCAGAGCAAGACCAACATGAAAGGGAGAGAGATTGATTTCTCTTATGCAATGAAACAAGAGTGAACATGAGTCTATTATATATGTAAAAAAGTGTTTAAGTGGTGTTGGCTGCTCTGGAAGACCTTCTAATTTTTTACCATACCTTGTTCCAAATGTGGATAGAGAAAGTCGTTTGGAGATCTGCTTCTCAGAGTAATTCTACCTCTGTTTTCTCTCAAATAGATGGATAAGGAAGAAAATGCTTATATAATTGAGAAGCAAAAGGGGTAGACCCTAGTAATGCAATTAAATTAGATGGAGGAGTAGAAGATGTTTCAGAGGGTACAGCAGTATTATAAGTATCTTGAATTTGTGTAATTGAAGGGTTGAACTTTGATTCCCAGGATAAAGGTAGAGAAAATTGTGTTTGAGCGGTAGTAAACGAGATGCAAAGGTTATCGTGAAAAGTTGAGAGACCCCAAGAAGGACCTTAGCATGCCATTTCTTCCAAAAAATAACCTTATTATTAATACGAATGTGCCAGTTTGACCAAATGGAGGAGTGTAAGAATTGATCCTGGGGGGGGGGGGGGGTAAATAAAAATAGGTTGAAAGATTTTCAAAGGGTATTAAAAATAGGAAGACAGAAGGATAAAGGTCTGCATGTGAAACATAAGAATTCTTTAAAGGAAAACAGATGTAAAAATGTCTTTTTGATACCTACCCATGGAGTTGAGTATAAAGTGTCATCCTCTTGAGGAAGGAAAGCAGATTGCTTGAGGGAAAAAGCCCTATAATAGGAGTGAACATCTTGAAAGTTAACACCCCCCATACACTTGGATCTTTTAGGTTTCTGAAGAGACATGCGTGTTTTTTTATTATTCCATAGAAATTTAGATAAAATGGAATACATTCATTTATATTGGGAAAGAGGAATACTTATAGGAAGATTGGATATATAAAAAAGAATTACTGTGTGAGAAGTTGGCCTGATGTATGATGTCCACAGTTCTGTGGGCACCTTGTATCAGTCCAAACAATCCCTTATGGTGGTGGTTGTAAGTCAACCTTATAGACAAGCTATCCTAGGGGTAGCATGGACTAAGCAGCCTTAAAGGCTTAACTCAAGAGGGCATGTGAAGCCAGCTGTTTTACCATATGTAATCCTGTAATATCAAATGAAAGGACACTGCACAAGGTATATATTATATAAATATATGTATTTATTCTCAGAATAATCCCCAATACTCTTTATGAGTAAAGAAGCACAAGCGTTTAAACAAAAGCACAATATAAAATATGAAAGTTGCACAATTATGGATAGGGCCGGTGGCCACTCAAACCATATATCAAAAAAGTGGTATAAGTATCACTAATCGATCAGTGGTAAGGCCTAGGGCCTTGGGAATCGCTGGGAATACACTGGACTAACATCTGTTAGGATGGGAGTAGCCCACGGGATTCGGGTGCAGCGCTTAAAGCACACGCATGCACCAATGCAAAGTCAATGGTGCGTAAAAGTTATCGAGTTACAGTTTTAGGAGTCTTCTGACTGGACTAGAAGGACAAAACTTTAGACTTAGACACTAGAGGTGAAAACCACTACAGGAGCACCGGCGTTCAAGAGTTACCTCACCCACAGGTAGCGGGTGCACAGGTGCAAAAGCGTGTCGGGTTTCGTCGTGAAGATCTAGGGTGCTTGGAGATGAAGATGCTGCAGGCGTCCAGAAGAGAAGTGTCCGGTGTGATCCAAGGGTGGATCGAAGATGTAGAGAACCTGAAAGCAGAGGGGACAGATTTTGGGTCACTAGCCAGTGACCAGGAAGGAACCAGGCGATGTCGGGCGCAATCAGGTGCTTGTCATGAAGCTTGTCTCCGCTGCCACGTGGACTCTAGGGCACCGAGGATGTCCTGGAGTGGAACACGAGCTGTCCCATAAAGGTTCTCGCTGTCGGCGGTGTCGGCTTCCGAATCGGAGTTAACAAGCATTGGCAAGGGCAACCCACGCGGGATTCAAAGATCGCTTCTTACTCGGAACAGCAAGGTCAGAGTGGGTGCTCCTTTTCAGGGGAGCGAGGGCCAGTCTGGAGCAACCAGACTAGCAGTGTAAATTCTTTGGTTCATCGGTACTGGGGCCACTAGCCAACGGGCAAGCGACCAGACCAATGCGTCGAGCAGGAAAATGCAAAAGGGCACCACACAGCACTCGATGAGTGTGGAGGGGTGAGCTTCAGTACAAATGCTGCTCGTGGCTGGAGCTCCTCAAACTCCAATGCACAGCTTCGAGGAAGCCTCGGGAGCTGCACGGTCAGCGCTTCGTAGTTTTTCCAAGATGGCCGGCCCCACACTTCAGGTCATCTCCACGGGTCTCAGCTTTGCATAGACTGTGGATCAGGCTGTTGGAAGGCAGGAGAGCTGGGTCTTGTTGATCTCTGTCACTCGAGTTCCAGCGGAAACTGCAACAAAGCAAACATTGAGGTGCTGGATGGTACCTGTTTGCACAGAGTGGTCACTCCTTGACCACGAGGGAGATTCTTCAGTCTTCTACGCCGAGTAGGATGTCGAAGGGTCCAGAGTTTCGTTTCATAAGTTTCAGTCAGGATAATCTGATGTGCATTGGCACAGCTCCTACCTTTATTCCAAATCACGGGACTGGATTACCTGCTATGTCCCTCCTATGGGTGGGCCCCATGAAGGGGGTGGTTACACCCCTTTTCCTTTGTCCAGTTTCGCACCAGGACTGGGGCTGGAGTGCCCCAGAACCGGTTTGACTGGAATTTGCTTGGGACACCTTGTGTGCCCCAGGCAGTGTCTAGTTTCTTTCAACCCACCCTGACCCAATACACTATCTCCTGTCTGGGGAGGTGTAGCACCTCCCTGTGACAGGAAACCTTTTGTCCAGGCCTCCCCTGCCAAGTTTCGGTCAGCAGCAGGAGGTCAGACTCGTGTCTGTGGCAGCAGCATCCATTTTGTGATGCTGAGGCTCTGGTTAGGATTAACCGCGTTTTAAGTAAAGTAACATGTCTTCTCCCTCTAGAAGGGTGGAATGCTACCCCCGTCGCCAGAACTGGAAAGGGGGTAGTATTTCAAAGTGTATGACACCAAACACGACATGTTTTGATAAAGCCAAACCAAAGTTAGCAATAACCGCGAGGATTATAATGCACTTAAGAGTATATGGTATGGCAGTATCACTGGAACAGCAGTACGGAAATGGTTCCGACCTCTGCAGACAGGCTCAGCTCATGCTAGAGCACCATCTCACATAAAACCAAGCACTCTGCCTCCAGGATTGTTAAGGCCTGCCATAGGAGTGACTGATAGGTATATATGTGTCCAGATATAGGTTTAGATATAGGTATACCATATCTAAGCAAGGGGTGATTACATCACCTTGCCCCAGCTGAGTGATCAGCCAGTTGTGTCGATTTAAGTACCAGCCACGGGTGGCAAAAGATATGCTGCAGCCCCTGGTAGGCCTTGGATGCACCTACGCCCTGAGCACCTATAGTGCATGGTACAGGGGCTGACAAGGTGTCCAGTACCAAATTGGTGATGTACCTATAGTACATGTATGTGAATTTAGAGAGAGAACAGCAGGCTGTGGGTCTGATTAGCAGGCCCACAGCCACATTAAGTCGAAAACCAGTGAAGCAAAAAGCAAAAATGGGGGTGACCATAGGATAGCAGACCCTACTCTCCTACATAACCCCCCCTCCAAACGCAGGGACATTAAACTTAACCTTGACCAGATAAGTCTTCATGTTCTAAGTGGAAATACCTGGAGAGACCATCTGCATTGCCATGGTCAGTCCCTGGTCTGTGCTCCACTGTAAAGTCCATCCCCTGTAGGGAAATGGACCACCTGAGCAGTTTGGGATTTTCACCCTTCATCTGATTAAGCCACAAGAGGGGCTTATGGTCTGTCTGAATTAGGAAGTGAGTGCCAAACAAGTATGGTCTCAACTTCTTCAGGGCCCAAACCACAGCAAAGGACTCCCTCTCAATGGCTGACCAACGTTTCTCTCTAGGGGACAGCCTTCTGCTAATAAAAGCAATGGGCTGGTCTTGACCATCTACATTAAGTTGTGAAAGCACAGCTCCCACCCCCAACTCAGAAGCATCTGTTTGGACAATGAACTCTTTGGAGTAGTCGGGACTCTTCAGGATAGGTGTAGAGCGCATGGCCTTCTTCAGGTCTTCAAATGCCTTTTGACAGCTAACTGTCCACTGAACCTTTTTGGGCATCTTCTTGGATGTCAGATCATTTAATGGAGTCACAATGGATCCATAATTCTTTACAAATTTCCTGTAATACCCAGTCAGGCCCAAGAAGGCTCTGACTTGTGTCTGCGTAGTTGGAGGAGCCCAGTCCTGTATGGCATGGATTTTGCTCTCCAATGGTTGAACCTGACCCCCACCTACTAGGTGGCCCAGGTACACAACCTTGCTCTGCCCTATCTGGCACTGCGTAGCCTTGATAGTCAGGCCTGCCTTTTGCAGGGCCCCCAGAACCTTCTTCAGGTGGATCAGGTGATCCTCCCAGGTGGAGCTGAATACAGCAATATCATCTAGATATGCTGCACAAATGTCATCCAACCCAGCAAGGACTTGGTTCACCAACCTTTGGAAGGTGGCAGGTGCATTCTTTCAACCAAAGGGCATCACCACAAACTGATAATGTCCACTGGGGGTAGAGAATGCTGTTTTGGCTTTAGACTCTTCAGCTAACCTGATTTGCCAATAGCCAGCTGTCAAATCAAATGTGCTCAGAAATTTGGCAGAAGCCAACTTATCTATGAGCTCATCTGCCCTTGGAATGGGATGAGCATCTGTCCTAGGGACAGCATTGAGACCTCTATAGTCCACACAAAATCTAATTTCTCTCTTTCCATCTTGGGTATGAGGTTTTGGCACAAGGACTACTGGGCTGGCCCAGGGGCTCTCTGATGGCTCCATCACTCCAAGTTCAAGCATTTTCTGCACCTCAGCCTTTATACAATCCCTGACATGGTCAGGTTGCCTGTAGATGTTATTCTTCACAGGCAGACTGTCACCAGTGTCCACCTCATGGGTGCACCAGTTAGTTTGACTGGGTGTGATAGAAAACATATGTCTATGGGCCTGCAACACCTGTCTGCAGTCCATCTGTTGCTGGTCAGTGAGGCAGCCTGCCAAGGCTACTCCATCCACTGAGCCATCATCAGGGTTTTGGGAAAGCAGGTTTGGGAGAGGGTCACTCTCTTCCTCCTGTTCCCCATCTGTAGCCATGAGTAAACCCATGTCTTCCCTGTCCACAAATGCTTTCAATCTGTTTACATTGAGCACCCTGTGGGGGCTCCTAGGGGTGCCAAGGTCCACCAAGTAGGTGACCTCTCCCTTCTTTTCAAGTATGGTGTAGGGTCCAGACCATTTGTCTTGGAGAACTGCTGGGGCCACTGGCTCCAACACCCACACCTTCTGCCCTGGCTGGTACTCAGTCAGAACAGCCTTTTGGTCATGCCAAGCTTTCTGTAATTCTTGGCTGGCCTCCAGGTTTTTGGATGCTCTCTCCATGTACTCAGCCATCCTGGAGCGGAGACCAAGTACATAGTCCACAATATCAAGCTTGGGCTTTTTGAGAGGTAACTCCCATCCTTCCTTCACAAGACACAATGGACCCCTCACAGGGTGGCCAAACAAAAGTTCAAAAGGGCTGTAGCCAACCCCCTTCTGTGGGACCTCTCTGTAATCTTCGCCTAAGCTGTTCAGGTAACCCTTTTATCATTCCCTTTAGGGTCTTGTTGAACCTTTCAACAAGCCCATTGCAGTGTGGAAGGTAGGGTGTGGTAAACTTATAGTTTACTCCACACTCTTTCCACATTGCCTTTAAGTATCCAGACATAACGTTGGTACCTCTGTCTGAAAGGACCTCCTTTGGAAAGCCCACTCTGGAGAAAACTCCAAGTAGGGCCCTTGCCACAACAGGAGCTGTTGTGGTCCTCAGGGGTATTTAATCTGGGTACCTAGTGGCATGATCCACTACCACCAGGATAAATCTGTGCCCAGATGCTGTTTGGGGATCCATTGGTCCAACAATGTCAATCCCAACTCTCTCAAAGGGCACCCCCACCACAGGTAGAGGTATAAGGGGGGCCTTTGTGGTGCCACCTGATTTGTCACTGGCTTTGCAGGTGACACAGGAGCGACAAAACTCCGTGGTATCTTCTGGCATGTGAGGCCAGTGAAAGTGAGGAACAAGCCTGTCCCAAGTCTTGTTCTGGCCTAGGTGTCCTGCAAGGGGAATATCATGGGCCAAGGTGAGAAGGAAGCCCATAAATTGCAGAGGTATAACCAACCTCCTCGTAGCACCAGGCTTGGGGTCTCTAGCCTCTGAATAAAGGAGCCCATCATCCCAATACACTCTATGGGTACCTTGGGCATTCCCAGCAGCCTCAGCAGCAGCTTGCTGTCTGAGGGGTTCAAGTGAAGGGCAAGTCAACTGAGCCTGCCCCAGGTCTGCCCTTGAGGGTCCCCATGTCCCCAGAAACTCAACCTGATCAGGTTCAAGTTCTTCCAGGACTGTCTCCTCTTGGATCACAGAATCATCCTCCTGTGAGGTCTAATCCTCAACAGGGGCAAGTGGGAAGGCACTGCCTTGACCCTCTTGCTCCTTCTCTTGGGTTGTGGATGGTTTATTGTTTCAAGATCCACCACAGGTTCAGGTAGGCACTGCTTGGCCTGGGACCTGGTTACAGCAAGGACATAGGCTGAAATCCCTAGCATTTCTGCATGAGTCCTGTACTCTACTTCTGACCATAATGATTCCTCTAGATCATTGCCCAAAAGACAGTGTACTGGGAGGTCTGCACTCACAACAACTTTCTTGAGGCCAGTTACCCCTCCCCAGGAGAATTAAACAACAGCCACAATATGTGTAGTAGTGGCATTGCTAGCATTGGTCACTAGGTAGTTCTCACCTAGTATGATTTGTCCAGGGTCCACAACGTTTGGTGTCACCATAGTGACACTGGCACATGTGTCCCTGTAGGCCTGAGTCAGTTTCTCATTGATTAAAGGTGTCTGTCTATATTTGCCCAAAGTATTGGGACTCATAGGTGTGGACACAGATATGTCCACATCATATAGCAGAACTGCCTGAGTAGGGATTCTGACTAAGCCAGACTCCATCTCAGTACCCAGGGTTAACCCCACCATAGCCTTGGGTTGTGTACCACCACTGCTGACTGTACTAGGGGGTGCAGGTGCCTTAGGGGCTGCAGTGGTAGGAACTGGATTTTTCTTGGTACATTCACTCCCCCAGTGGGAAGTGGACTTACAAGTATTGCACCAAGGTTTCTTTGGGCCATCATTCTTCTTCTTCTTGTTTCCACCCTGGGAACCACCCTCCTTATTAGGATTATTTTGGGGGCCTGAAGAAGACTTCTGGTCTTTATCTTTCTTATCTCCACCCTTCTGGTCTGCTTTCTTCTGATCACCTCCTTGGTTCTGGGGTTTCTGCTTAACCCTTGTTCTGACCCATTTGTCTGCCTTCTTTCCCAATCCTTGGGGAGAGGTCAAATCAGAGTCTACAAGGTGTTGATGCAAAAGCTGGTTAGGACAGTTATTAAGGATCTGCTCTCTCATTATAAGATTGTACAATCCTGTATAGTCTGAGACTTTACTTCCCTGCAACCAACCCTCCAGAGCCTTAGTGGCACAATCAACAAAATCAGTCCAGTCCTGAGTCTGAGCTTTTTGGGTATCTCTGAACAACAACCTGTATTGCTCAGTGGTTAAGCCAAACCCATCAATAAGAGCACTCTTCAGGACAGAGTCGTTTTTAGCATCCTCAGGTCTAACTGTGAGGAGCTTGTCTCTCCCTTTCTCAGAAAAGGAGTACCATAAGATAGCTACCCACTGTTCTTGAGGAACCTGCTGTACCATGCAGGCTCGCTCCAGAGCAGTCATCCTTTGAGATTCGCTTGAGGCACTAGAAAGGTGAGAATCCCTGGAAGGAGATCTCTCCCTTCTATTGCCAGGAAGTATTCTGTTATGTACTCTGGGGAGGTGCTGGCCCTCTCCATTTCCAAGTAGGTCCAAGTTGACTTGGCTAAGCCTCCCAACTGGTACCTGGTTATCCATTTGATCATGATCTGAATCATGGTCTTCTGACTCTGGGTCTGCCTCCTCATCGTCTACCTCTGGGGTGGTATTCTCAGTGTCTGGGGGATTCACTCCTTCTCCTGACCCTGCGGGAACTACACTAGCTTTCTCAAAATCATCCTTCTGCAGGATGGCTATCAGGATGGGAATGGTATGGTTGTGACCCTTTCTCAGTCCTCTTGCAGTACACAAGGTACTCAAGTCCTTATGGCTGAGTTTGTCATAGCTGGAGGGTGCCTTCGTAAGGTCAACCAACACAGGTAGAGAGCTTGGAGCTTCACCTGTGCCAGACATGACTCTAGTGAGGTGTAAGTGATGCACTTACCTTCACTAAGCGTTTTCCTACTGTACCTTGCTAGTGAGTTGTAGGCAGGGTGTGCTAAGCCCTTTGATCTACAACTACTAGGTTCAGTAGAACTTAAATATGTAAGCGTTGTTTATATGTACCTAAGGTACTTAATGTGATCTTTCAATTTGATAAAAAGATTGCAATGGTAAAACAACAGCAAGCTCAAATCCGCACCGCTGCACACCAATGTGAGAAGTTGGCCTGATGTATGATGTCCACAGTTCTGTGGGCACCTTGTATCAGTCCAAACAATCCCTTATGGTGGTGGTTGTAAGTCAACCTTATAGACAAGCTATCCTAGGGGTAGCATGGACTAAGCAGCCTTAAAGGCTTAACTCAAGAGGGCATGTGAAGCCAGCTGTTTTACCATATGCAATCCTGTAATATCAAATGAAAGGACACCACACAAGTTATATATTATAAAAATATATGTATTTATTCTCAGAATAATCCCCAATACTCTTTATGGGTAAAGAAGCACAAGCGTTTAAACAAAAGCACAATATAACATATGAAAGTGGCACAATTATGGATAGGGCCAGTGGCCACTCAAACCATATATCAAAAAAGTGGTATAAGTATCACTAATCGATCAGTGGTAAGGCCTAGGGCCTTGGGAATCGCTGGGACTACACTGGACTAACAGCAGTTAGGACGGGAGTAGCCCGCGGGATTCGGGTGCAGCACTTAAGTTCAAGTTCAAGTTCATAAATTTGTATAGCGCACTACTCACCCAGAGGGTCTCAAGGCGCTTGAGGGAGGGTGGGTGCATTACTTATCGAATAGCCAGGTTTTCAGCTGCTTTCTGAAGGAGAGGTGGTTCTGTGTGAGGCGTAGGTGAGTGGGGAGAGAGTTCCAGGTTTTGGCCGCTAAGTAGGAAAAAGATCTTCCTCCCATGGTGGATCTATTGATGCGCGGAGTTACGGCGAGGGCTTGATTGGATGCCCGAAGTTGGCAGGTGGGTGTGTAGAAGGACAGTCGTTTGTTGAGGCATTCGGGTCCAAGGTCGTAGAGGGGCTTGTGTGCGTGGGTGAGGAGACGGAACGTTATTCTCTTATTGACGGGGAGCCAGTGGAGATCTTTCAGGTGACCGAAAATATGAGCTTGACGGGGTATGTCAAGTATGAGTCTGGCTGAGGCGTTTTGAATGCGTTGGAGTTTTTTCTGTAGTTTGGCTGTGGTTCCGACGTAAAGGGTGTTTCCATAATCTAGTCGGCTAGTGACAAGTGCGTGGGTGACTGTCTTTCTTGTTTCGGTGGGGATCCAGCGGAAGATTTTTTTGAGCATGCGTAGGATGTTGCAGCAAGATGATGAGACGGCGTTGACTTGTCTGGTCATCGATAGGGAGGAGTCCAGGATGAAGCCCAGGTTACGTGCATAGTCCGTAGGTGTGGGAGCTGTGCCCAGAGATGGTGGTCACCATGAGTCATCCCATGCAGAGGGGGATGATCCTAAGATGAGGACTTCCGTTTTGTCCGAGTTTAGTTTTAAGCGACTGTTCTTCATCCATTCGGCTACTTCTTTCATTCCTTCGTGTAGGTTGGTTTTGGCGGTGTTAGTGTCTTTGGTGAGGGAGAGGATTAGCTGGGTGTCGTCAGCATAGGAGATGATGTTGAGGTTGTGTTGGCGTGCGATGGATGCGAGGGGACTCATGTACACGTTGAAGAGGGTGGGGCTGAGTGAAGATCCTTGTGGTACGCCGCAGATGATCTCGGTGGTCTCTGATTTGAAGGGGGGGAGGCAGACTCTCTGGGTTCTTCCAGCGAGGAACGAGATGATCCAGTCCAATGCTTTTCCTTGAATTCCAACGTTGTTGAGGCGTTGTATGAGGGTGTTATGACAGACTGTGTCGAAGGCGTCGGAGAGGTCAAGTAGGATGAGGGCAACTGTTTCTCCGTTGTCTAGTAGCGCTCGGATGTCGTCTGTAGCGGCGATGAGGGCGGTTTCTGTGCTGTGTTTGGTTCGAAAGCCGGACTGTGAAGGGTCAAGTGAATTGTTGGATTCAAGGAAGGCGGCGAGCTGATTATTGACGGCTTTCTCGATGACTTTGGCCGGGAAGGGGAGGAGCGAGATGGGGCGGTAGTTCTTAAGTTCAGAGGGGTCTGCTGTGGGTTTCGTCAGAAGTGCGCTGAGTTCGGCATGTTTCCAGCTTTCTGGGAAGGTAGCGGAGTTGAAGGAGCAGTTGATGACATCGCGGAGATGGGGTGCGATGATGGAGTCTGCTTTGTTGAAGATGTGGTGGGGGCATGGGTCAGTTGGTGAACCTGAGTGGATGGAGTACATCAGACGTGCTTAAAGCACACGCATGCACCAATGCAAAGTCAATGGTGCGTAAAAGTTATCGAGTTACAGTTTTAGGAGTCTTCCGACTGGACTAGAAGGACAAAACTTTAGACTTAGACACTAGAGGTGTAAACCACTACAGGAGCACCGGCGTTCAAGAGTTACCTCACTCACAGGAAGCAGGTGCAGAGGTGCACAGGTGCAAAAGCGTGTCGGGTTTCGTCGTGAAGATCTAGGGTGCCTGGAGATGAAGATGCTGCAGGCGTCCAGAAGAGAAGTGTCCGGTGTGATCCAAGGGTGGATCGAAGATGTAGAGAACCTGAAAGCAGAGGGGACAGAGTCTGGGTCACTAGCCAGTGACCAGGAAGGAACCAGGAAGGAACCAGGCGATGTCGGGCGCAATCAGGTGCTTGTTGTGAAGCTTGTCTCCGCTGCCACGTGGACTCTGGGGCACCGAGGATGTCCTGGAGTAGAACACGAGCTGTCCCACAAAGGCTCTCGCTGGCGGCGGTGTCGGCTTCCGGATCGGAGTTAACAAACCTTGGCAAGGGCAACCCATGCAGGATTCGAAGATCGCTTCTTACTCGGACCAGCAAGGTCAGAGCGGGTGCTCCTTTTCAGGGGAGCGAGGGCCAATCTGGAGCAACCAGACTAGCAGTGTAAATTCTTTGGTTCATTGGTACTGGGGCCACTAGCCAACGGGCAAGCGACTGGACCAACTCATCGAGCAGGAAAATGCAAAAGGGCCCCATGCAGCACTTGATGAGTGTGGAGGGGTGAGCTTCAGTGCAAAAGCTGCTCGGGGCTAGAGATTCTCAAACTCCAATGCACAGCTTCAAGGGAGCCTCGGGAGCTGCACGGTCAGCGCTTCGTAGTTTTTCCAAGATGGCCGGCCCCACGCTTCACGTCTCCTCCATGGGTCTCAGCTTTGCATAGACTGTGGATCGGGCTGTTGGAAGGTAGGAAAGCTGGGTCTTGTTGATCTCTGTCGCTCGAGTTCCGGCGGGAACTGCAACAAAGCAAACATTGAGGTGCTGGATGGTACCTGTTTGCACAGGGTGGTCACTCCTTGACCACAAGGGAGATTCTTCAGTCTTCTACGTCGAGTAGGATGTCGAAGGGTCCAGAGTTTTGTTTCATAAGTTTCAGTCAGGATAATCTGATGTGCATTGGCACAGCTCCTACCTTTATTCCAAATCAAGGGGCTGGATTACCTGCTAGGTCCCTCCTATGGGTGGGACCCAGGAAGGAGGTGGTTACACCCCTTTTCCTTTGTCCAGTTTCGCGCCAGGACTGGGGCTGGACTGCCCCAGAACCGGTTTGACTGGAATTTGCTTGGGACACCTTGTGTGCCCCAGGCAGTGTCTAGTTTCTTTCAACCCACCCTGCCCCAATACACTACCTCCTGTCTGGGGAGGTGCAGCACCTCCCTGTGACAGGAAACCTTTTGTCCAGGCCTCCCCTGCCAAGTTTCGGTCAGCAGCAGGAGGTCAGACTTGTGTCTGTGGCAGCAGCATCCATTTTGCGATGCTGAGGCTCTGGTTAGGATTAACCGCGTTTTAAGTAAAGTAACATGTCTTCTCCCTCTAGAAGGGTGGAATGCTACCCCCGTCGCCAGAACTGGCGAGGGGGTAGTATTTCAAAGTGTATGACACCAAACACGACATGTTTTGATAAAGCCAAACCAAAGTTAGCAATAACCGCGAGGATTATAATGCACTTAAGAGTATATGGTATGGCAGTATCACTGGAACAGCAGTACGGAAATGGTTCCGACCTCTGCAGACAGGCTCAGCTCATGCTAGAGCACCATCTCACATAAAACCAAGCACTCTGCCTCCAGGATTGTTAAGGCCTGCCATAGGAGTGACTGATAGGTATATATGTGTCCAGATATAGGTTTAGATATAGGTATACTATATCTAAGCAAGGGGTGATTACACCACCTTGCCCCAGCTGAGTGATCAGCCAGTTGTGTCGATTTAAGTACCAGCCAGGGGTGGCAAAAGATATGCTGCAGCCCCTGGTAGGCCTTGGATGCACCTATGCCCTGAGCACCTATAGTGCATGGTACAGGGGCTGACAAGGTGTCCAATACCAAATTGGTGATGTACCTATAGTACATGTATGTGAATTTAGAGAGAGAACAGCAGGCTGTGGGTCTGATTAGCAGGCCCACAGCCACATTAAGTCGAAAACCAGTGAAGCAAAAAGCAAAAATTGGGGTGACCTTAGGATAGCAGACCCTACTCTCCTACATACTGGGACTAGCATCATTTTTATCACATCAAAACGACCCCACTAGGACAAGAACAAAGGATCCCAACTGGTGGTAAGATTTTTCAAGTTAGTTGCAATTCTTTTAGATTCAAGGATACAGTTTCTTTAATAGTAGGCATGAACCATAAACCAAGATATTTAATTTTGTCCGGCTTCCAACGAAAATTTGAAGAGGCAGAATCAGAATAAAAACATAGTTTATTTTGAGGGAGAATTTCACACAATTTAATTTATAACCCGAAACTGAAGCAAAACTATTTACTTCCTCTTGGAACATTGGGAGAGATGTCTGTGGATGGGAAAGGAAGAGTAGAATATCATCAGCATAGGCAGAAACCTTTAGAAAGTGTTCACCATACTGAAAGCCAGAGATTCGGGGACTAATACGAATCTTCATGAGAAACAATTCAAGAGCGAGAATAAAAAGAAGAGGAGAAAGGTGGCATCCTTGTCTAACACCCCGATATAAGGGAAATGAGGGAGAGAGAATGAGGAAAATTGAATATTGCCTTGTCAGGTGTGCCTACGTGTTCCCCATCCTATGTTATATGTGCATGATCGATATGCATATGTTCCCCTATGATCGATTAAAGACGCAATTATAGTTGTGTCCAACGTTAGTATGCCAGTTTCCAGTTCTCGTGAAAGCAACGAGTATTAGGCCTATGTTGCCAACGTTTTACATTGTGCACGTTATATTCACCGCATTGTCCCCGTTTTCTAGGCCTCAAAGGGCCTGAACACCAGATTCAAGCTCCAGTCTCCTGAATTCACTCCGAGGAGCGATGCAGCCCCCACCTGCATCCCTGACCCTTCACTTACTTCCTGCCGCGCAGCGCGGTGCCCGGCCTGGCTCTGCCTGCCTGTCTGCCAAGAATATGTTATGCCTCTAGTTATCAGTTCAGCTCTTCGTCTTCACATTCCTAAGCTAACGAACCGCATAAACAGCTTCAGCTATAGTCTAGTCTTTCTGTCTCCATGCAAGAGAATTACTGAATTAATATCCATAGAAGATTCATAGCACACGCAATACATGTAGAATATATGCATGCACCAGCCTTAGTGTCAAGTAGCCTTTACCCTGATAACTTTTAGATTCTATCAACATGTACTCCAAACACCAGATACCAGATATGCTATAGGTACATGTCGTCCTGACATCTCAGACTTTAGTCTCCTCTTCTAGTGCAGAAGTCAGAGCCCCCAGCTCTCCCAGTTACACGTCATGGTCCGTTTGCGCGCACCACTAGGTTAAAGGTTCCAGCTGCCCAGGTAGCCCCCTCCATGTATCCACCCACTTCATGACACTTCTGTGACGTTCTCATCACATGTCTTTGTACACGCCTTCTTTTTACGCCCATGTACTCTTATCTTACGTTTGTCACTTGTTACGCCTACTGTATTCAATTCAATTATAATGTTTTCCTATATATACTATGTACTGTTAATGAGACGTTGCAGCTGCCACTCGTGTCATTCTATTTCAGGCTGTTCCGATCCTGTCCCTTCCCTTATGCCTGATTAAAGCCTGTACAACTCAGATTCCCCGGATCCTGCCTCTTATTTATTGAGCTATCTGTTTTCATTAATGTATTCAAAAATAGTATCGGTAATTAATTATTTATTTACCACATAATGGCGCCCGAATAGGGACGAGCCCCTTCCCCACGCGCCGGCGATGTAACGCAGGCCCCCTGACCCTTCTACAGCCGTGACGGAACTCTACTGCGCACCGGCAGATATTTCTGCTTCAAGTCTCCCTCAGGCCCACGGAGGAGACGGAGACTGCGGTCCGGCATCCAGACGAGGCGGTGAGGAATGCGGTTCGTCCCGACCAGAGCCCAAGCCGAGAGAGCAAGGTCCGAGGTATCCGGAGGCCCACCTGTTTCTGAAGTCCGAAGTTCGAAGCGCATGCGTAGTAACCAGACGTCGTTGCAGTCCAGTCCAGTCCGAGGCCTTCAGTTTCTGCTTCCCGGTAAGTACCGTTGCGGGGGAAGTATCTAGACAGGTTCATTAGTTTGTCCCTGGTCCGATGGGTTTGGGTACACAGATCCAGTCCGAAGTATTCATCTAGGTGGATACGGTATGACGTGTCTCTTTATGAGACCGGTATGTTCTGTACTGTTTTAGCAGTACATCCAGTAATTCTAGTAAGTCCGTTCTCGAGAAATTCAAGTGTTATGTTTTCAGTGTATCAGGTAGTATTCTGTTCGAACTGTTATTAATGTATTTCTATGTCGTGGTATGAGTGATTTGTTTGCCATTTCATTACTGTGATTATTGTGTATTGTGTTTAGCCCAAGTACGACTCCAAAATGCCTCTGTTTTCGAAATTACGTCAGATAAAAACTAGAAAAGGGTTACTCGAAGAAGCAGTTCCTGTCCCTCCTAGGGACAGTCCTGGACACTTTATGTATCACAAGCATGGCTTAGATGCCATATTATATCTAGACTTATGGGCGGATTACACGAAGGATCTTGAAGAGAAATATAGATGGCCTGTATCAGGTACATGGGATGCCGAGTGCATCATGCGAGTAGAAGAAGCATTATGGAAAAAGAAAGCCAGACAGTCTCAGAAAGATGCCATCGAGTTATGGCGCAAAGAATCTCACAGAAGAACCGAAAAAGAATTCAGAAAAGCTGAATTAAGTAGGGAATCCTCAGAAAAAGCCCAAGAAAGGGAACTTCTAGAAGAAGGCGAACGAGTTAGAGCAGAACAGTCAGACAGACAGAGAAATGCCCTTATTAAAGGTATGTATCCTCTTCTCGCCGAGGGTTTGCCGAAGGCAACCCCGGAAGCACCCTGTAATTTACCGCCACCATTGGTCCCGATTAAGCTACGTCATAAACCGACTGCAGCTGAAATTTTTCTTTCGTCCTATTTGGACGATACAGTCCCAGAATATGCAAATCCTATTCCGCCTGCTCACCCTCAGCACCCTGTTAATAATGTAATTCCTGTTCCTCCAGCCACTGGTCCTGGGGATCCCGTTAATGTGCCAGTACCCCCGGACCAGTCCACACCGCGTGTTTTGCCAGTTACTTTACCAGCACGTTCAGTATTAACTGACGATTCCAGTTCAGGAGCAGCGGGGGGAGGTGCTCCTACCACCCCGCCTCAAGTAAAACGAATGACGCTGAGAGACGCAGCGTTACAGCGTACGCCAAAAGTGACTACATACGCAGACCTCAGGCGACACCTTACTGACTGCATATATGATTCAGTTCCAGGCGAAGATCACATGATGTTATATTCAGTACGTTTAAGACGGGTTGCCAACTTTTTGGTCTCCCTGCCTGACATGAAAGAACATCTAGACAGAATATATCATTTTATCCGTACAGGGGAGAATCCAGGAAGTATTCACGAAGCTATGGCACATAGAAAAGCCGAGATTCAAAATATGATTTTACAGTTCTTGATTAACTGCTTAATAAGAGAACAAGATTATCCTGATAAAGACAAAGACGAGATGAAAGCCCTGACTAGGTGGAGTGACAATATAGCTGAGGGAAAACATAAGACACAAGGTAGTGTAGAAAATATGTACAGGAAAATTCGTAAAGAAATCATAAGTATACACCAGAAGGAGGAAGCAAAAAGAGCAACCGAGAAAGAGAATGACTCTTCAAGTGAAGAGGTAGACAACGAGAATCCCGACAGAATAGCGTATGTAGGTAGAACTAGACTTTCCGACCGACATTCACGTTTAGATTACAAGAAAGTTTTTCCTCCTCCAGTACCAGAACAGTGTTCTCTTGAACAAGTATTCCAGGTTACTGATAAAATTCTGAAACTACGAATAGGTTATAGTGAACTTAGTACCATGCATGAACAAGAACTAGCCCGATCAGCAGTCCGATGGACTAGTGATTCTGCCACATTTCCAGATGAAATAGTGGCCCAAACGTTTCTGAAACTGCCCCCAGCCGAGCAGCGTCTGGTGGGTATGTATATGATCCAGCACCTCATTACACTGTATGAGGATCAGCATTCTGATCCAGGTCCTTTGTATGATGTACTGAACGAGTTACTTCTAAACAGATGGAAAGGTCTAGGTACCGATTTAATTAGTGTTATTCTAGAACAGCGCCACAAATACAGAACGTTCCTGAATCCACATTTTGTTCCTGTTCCACCCCCAGAAAGAAAATCATTCTACATAGACAGACAGAATCCGTTGCGAGAAGTACATCCAGTTAAGGGAGAGGGGGGTGATCTAGAACGAGTATTTGTTTACACCCCTATCACAAAAATAGAACTTCTAGAAATGAAAAAGTTAATACCCTGTCACGATAAAGATCCAGCAGGGTTCCATCGTGAATTAAAGGACATGCTCCGTATGGGAGAATACACGTATCCTGATATCATTAAAATGTTAAAGGTCCTGTTGCCTGCGGGCATATATGAAAAACTCAAAGAAAAAGAATGGGAGGTGGGAGAGAAAAAGATAGATTGGACCGCATTAGAGACTGAAGATAACACACGAGTTCCAGGTACCGGTCTTGGGGATAAAGCTAAAGCATTGCCCGAATTGTTAATACAAGTCTTGCCAAGATTACTAGCCACGAAAAAGGAAGACTGGGATGCCATCTCAGCCTGTAAACAGAAACAAGACAAAGATACTAGTGATTTTTATTCTAGATTTGAGAAATGTTTCATTATTAATAGTGGTCTGAAAACAAGTAGTGAATCGTATCCACATATTTTTGTTACCAAACTAGTTGAGAATTCAAGTCCACAAGTTAAAAATCGAGTATTGAAAGTCGAAAGTACCTGGCAAGCTAATACTCCGTCACAGATGCTCCAGATGCTACAATACCACCAGAACAGAATCAGGGAGGAGCAGGAACATGAAAGGAGACGTATGAAAGACACGAAAATGAAAGTACTAGTTGCACAGTCTGTTCCACAAGACAGTCAGAAGAGGGGTCCAAGTCAAGCTAGTCATCCTACAGCTCCCGTTAAAGGGACCTGCAATTACTGTAAACAGCCAGGTCATTATATAAACGAATGTGCAGTTCTGAAACACAACATAGCTACTGGTAAAACGAAAGAGAGACCACGTCCGCCTAGACAAGAACAAGTTTCACAGACTTCCCAGCCACCGCAGAACGCACAACAGACAGTTACAGTACCGCAGCCTATCGCTGCCACACAACACGTTACCCAGCAGATGTACCAGTATGCACAGTCAGAGTATCCAGATTATCAGCCGTATTCATGAAACAGCCTAGAGAGGGAGGGTGGCTTGCCTCTCATCGAGATTCCTGTAGATCAAGAGGGTCCCTATGTACACAGTCAAGTATTAGGGAAAGACAGAAAGTTTCTGATTGATACAGGGGCAAGTAGGACTACCATCAGTCATGACGAGGTTCCAGGGGCTCCACTCTCAGGCTCTAGAAATGTTTCCCTTGGATTTTCAGGAAAGCCTATTGTTAATGAAATATCGAAACCAGTTACTCTAGAAGTTGGTCCATTGTCCCGAACTACAGACTTGTTACTCACGAAATCATGTCCAGAGAACTTATTAGGTATTAAGACTCTGAAAGAATTAGGAGCAGTCATATGCTGCTCCCCAGAAGGAGTGAGATTGTTTTTAAGAGACTTTAAAGGTCATTATGTGTTACGTGATTTTGATCCACGATTATTGAATGTACCTCAGCATTTATGGGCGCAAGGTCCAACTGATGTAGGTTGTATGCACATTATACCCCATCGTGTCACTCTGAAGCAAGGTGTTGTATTGCCACGAATCCGACAGTACAAATTGCCACCTGAGGCTGTAGCAGCCTTATCGAAAATTATTGACGAGCTCATTGCTCAAGGAGTGGTTGTAGAAACTGACTCCAATGTATGTAATTCTCCTATCATTCCAATTCTAAAATGTACAGATCCAAAAGCACCTCCAGTTTATCGATTAGTGATTGACCTTCGAGAACTTAATAAATGTATCATCCCCCAGTACCCAGTGGTGCCAGATATTTCTTCCCTATTGACTGCCATTGATTCCGAAGCCACGTTCTTTACTGTTATTGATCTCAAGAACGCATTCTTTAGTGTCCCCATTCATCCAGATAGCCAATTCCTTTTCGGATTCTGTTTAAATGGAAGAAGCTATAAATTCACACGAGCTCCTCAAGGTTTCACAGAAAGTCCTAGCATTTACAGTCAAGCACTTAAAAGACAACTAGACAATATTCACATGCCAACTGACACTGCTCTGCTCCAGTATGTCGATGATCTATTGATCACAGCCCGTTCTGAACGTGACTGCGAACGTGCGTCACTTACAGTCTTGTATTTTCTAGCCGAGATGGGGCACAAGGTGTCCCCTTCGAAACTGCAATTCTGTGTCCAGCAAGTGGTCTACCTTGGACACTTACTGTCCAAGTGGGGTAGGCAGTTGACACCAGACCGTATCCAGTTAATAGCACATCTTCCACAGCCCAAGACACAGAAGGAGGTACGAGCTTTTATCGGCCTCACTTCTTACTGCAGACAATGGATTCCTCAGTACGCATATCTAGCCAAGCCACTGATACAGTTAACGACACAGGAGGCAGCCACATCGACTGTCCTCCCTTGGACCCAGGAACATACACTTGTTTTCAACGAGTTAAAGAAAGCTTTATGCCAAGCACCTGTACTAGCGACACCGAACTACAGTAAGCCTTTTACACTTTTTGTCACTGAACGTGATGGTACTGCATTATCTGTTCTCACACAAGATCAAGCAGGACAATACAAGCCCTGTGCTTATTTCTCTAGCACATTAGATCCGGTGGCCCAGGCTCTGCCTGCGTGCCTCAAGTCCGTTGCAGCCACAGCTCTAGCTATCAGACAAAGTGATTCCATAGTGTTAGGACACTCCTTGACAGTACAAGTTCCACACTCCGTGGAAGTTCTTTTAAACCGAACACAGACACAGCACTTGACAATTGCACGTTTAACAGGATATGAACGGACATTGTTTCAGCCACACATAGAAATCAGACGCTGCAATATTTTAAATCCTGCTACACTGTTACCCTCAGTTTCTTCGAATCCTGCCACACATGACTGTGTGGAAGTTGTTAACACCATGACAAAGCCAAGACAAGACTTGACAGACATTGCATTACCTGATCCCGACCTGACACTTTATGTGGATGGTTCATGTATGAGGACAAGTACAGGAGAACTAGTAGCCGCGTATGCAGTGACTACTGACACTGAAGTTATAGAAACACATCGTATTGACACCCTGTCTGCTCAAGCAGCAGAGCTCGTCGATCTGACCCAAGCCTGCATACGAGCTAAGAACCTGAAAGTAAATATATACACAGATTCACGTTATGCATTCGGAGTCGTACACGACTTTGGAGTACTCTGGCAAGAAAGAGGTTTTATGACTTCTCATGGAACCAAGATTCAGCATGGCCCCCTCATTCAAGCTCTGTTAGATGCAATACATTTACCGACAGCTATCGCTATCATGAAGTGCAAGGCACATACGAAAGTCACTGACATCATTTCCCAGGGTAACGACCTGGCAGATCGAACAGCCAAGCTTACAGCTCAGACTCCAGACATTACAGTTAACAAGACACAGACAGACGTTCCAGTTCAGACGACTTGTATGACAATTAAGGACCCTACACAAGACGTACTAGATGTACAGTTACATGCTACCCCAGACGAAATCAAGAAATGGTCTGAACAAGGAGGGGTCCAGACAGATCAGGGATGGTTAACGAAGGGAAAAGCCACATGGTTTCGTACACGACTTTGGAGTACTCTGGCAAGAAAGAGGTTTTATGACTTCTCATGGAACCAAGATTCAGCATGGCCCCCTCATTCAAGCTCTGTTAGATGCAATACATTTACCGACAGCTATCGCTATCATGAAGTGCAAGGCACATACGAAAGTCACTGACATCATTTCCCAGGGTAACGACCTGGCAGATCGAACAGCCAAGCTTACAGCTCAGACTCCAGACATTACAGTTAACAAGACACAGACAGACGTTCCAGTTCAGACGACTTGTATGACAATTAAGGACCCTACACAAGACGTACTAGATGTACAGTTACATGCTACCCCAGACGAAATCAAGAAATGGTCTGAACAAGGAGGGGTCCAGACAGATCAGGGATGGTTAACGAAGGGAAAAGCCACATGGTTTCTCCCCGACTCTATGGTTCAAGTCATTATTAACACCGCACATAGTCCAGCACACTTAGGAGAAAAAGCCATGTTAGATAGTATTCAGAACCTTTGGTTTAACAAGCATTTACGAGCAGCAGCCAAGCAGAAAGTGCGTACCTGCATGATCTGTTGTCAGTTCAATCCAGGTAAAGGTGTCCCGGTGGAACAAGGTGGATTCCATCCTCCTGACCACCCTTTTGAAGTCCTCCAGATGGATTATATTCAGATGGAGCGATGTCGAGGTTTCAAGTATGTCCTCGTAGTTGTATGCGCTTTGTCCAGATGGACAGAAGCATATCCAGTCCCAGATTACACTGCCGCGACCACTGCCAGGCAGTTGGTTCGTGAGTTTTTCCCCCGTTATGGATTACCAAGGGTCGTGTATTCAGATAACGGCCAGCCATTCTCATCCGAACTCATAAAACAAGTATCCCTTCTGTTAGGGTACCAGTGGAAGTTCCATTGTGTACGACATTCTGAAGCAGCTGGTCTCGTAGAGAGACATAATCAGACCCTGAAAATCCGCATTGCCAAAGTATGTGCAGAGAAAGGCGTAGATTGGATGGTAGCACTGCCAGTCGCCCTTTTCTACATGAGAATGGTCGCTCACTCCCGTTCAGGTCTGTCTCCGTATGAGGTAGTTTTCGGTCGTCCCCCAAACATGTGGGGTACACCTAGACCACGTACAATTACAGATGTTGACAGTAATATGCTGACAGATTACATGGCTTCCTTGATGTCTGCACTACTCTCTTGTCGTTCACAGGTTGCCGCTGCTTTTCCAGACAACACCCAAGTGAAACCGCACGAGGTCATGCCAGGCGACCTAGTTCTGGTTCGAAATTTCGATCGTTCAAGTCCGCTGGAGCCCCGCTGGAAAGAACCAAGACTCGTTCTGCTAACAACAAGGAAGGCAATCAAGGTTGAAGGTCGGAAGGGGTGGTTGCACTCCAGTCATGTGAAGCGATTTCATGGACTCAGACCAAAAACATTTTTCAAGGACTGCCCCGTTTTCAAGGACTGCCCAGACACTGAATCTAAACTTCCCCTGTTAGAGAAAACTCCGCAGCAGGAGTATAAAGAAAAACTGAGGTCTAGTAAGTCAGCCAGTTTAATTGTCTAAGTCCCTCTCGGGTGAAACGGTTAGACAGGTTCCTGACATGTATGAGATAGACCCGCATAGTGAGAGAGTTAGCCGAAACTCTAAGAGAATACGTTATCGAAAGAATCTTCGAAGTCGATGCATTATTACTCTATTACTTTTGTTATTTCTGAGTTTTACGATTACAGGCATAAGTTATGTTTTATATATATATTTTACTCCTGTTGATTCACATGTACATATGTTTTCTAATGTTACAGTAGAGCACACATTTAGTGAACTGCCTCCTCACGAGTTATCCTATCGTCTTGCCATGCGCAATAATACTTTTATCCATATGTTACACTATTCACACCAGACCAGCAATGCCACTAATTGTTGGGTGTGTGGTCGACTCCCCCCTTTCCAGACACCGAAGGGAGTCCTACCACTCTTTCCTTATCCGTTTTCACACAATGGTTCGTGTGGAGCATGGTCCACGTTAACGTCATCCTCCAATGATATGTCCCTTCTGAATAGAACATGTTTCCCAGACAAGGAAGGTCTTTCCCATTAGATCTAGAAAATTAAGTATATGATTTAGGTAATTATTCCTCGAATTTCATGGTTTTGAATGTTCAGTCCGAGACTACTCCAGACTTGCCTGCTATTACAGTTCTACCAGTGAAAGGCGAATTATGTATCAGGAAGAATGGTACAATACATGTGGGACATAGTGATTGTACTACTATGGTCGAGTATAGTGACAGTGGGAAATCTACTTTCAAAGCCTCACGTCATTCTTATTTTGTATGTGGTCAGACCGCATATGTACGTCTGCCCCTAGATTGGGATGGAACATGTTACATTGCCTTCCTACTGCCACCAGTTTTCCT
This sequence comes from Lissotriton helveticus, assembly GCF_964261635.1. Lineage (NCBI taxonomy): Eukaryota > Metazoa > Chordata > Amphibia > Caudata > Salamandridae > Lissotriton > Lissotriton helveticus. The sequence continues at coordinate 974,857,018 of NC_136063.1, forward strand.
AGCCCCATCCGATTATCACAGAAACACACATCTAGTACACGTTAGACATAGAAGGGAGACTGAGTCCCCAATTGTCGATCAGACTGAAACTGCCTTAGAACAATATCAAGACTTCAATAAAGGTTTCTTCTTCTTCATAGGTCCTGTCCAGAATAGTAAGTTAATACGTAGGCTAACCAGAACCCTTGAAGCAGTAGTGAATGAGACTACTTCCGCTCTAGGTAACTTAACTGAAGAGCAATCTGCTATGAGTTTTGTCGTGCTTCAAAATCGTCTCGTCCTTGACGTCATACTGGCCGATAGGGGAGGAGCTTGTAGAGTCATCGGATCTAGTTGCTGCATTTTCATTCCTAATAACGCGCCGTCTGTTTATTCAGCTATAACCAGACTTCATAAAATTGCCCATCAGTTACACCAGAATCCAGGCACCTGGACATGGTCCGGTTGGCTCTGGAGTATAATATCTGCCTGGGGATGGAAAGTATTGTCATTCCTGGGTATAGTAGTAATGATCATATTCAGTTGTTGCCTATGTTTACAATGTGGCCCTGCGATTTGCGGCTTGTGCGCTACCTCTTGTATTCCAAGTCCAAAGTCCCGTTCCAAGACAATTCGAGATGAGCAAATGATGCTCTATGAACAGATAGATGGTATCATGAATATTGATGTTTCCTGATGGAAACGTAGGGCACAAGGAGGGAATGAGGAAAATTGAATTTTGCCTTGTCATGTGTGCCTACGTGTTCCCCATCCTATGTTATATGTGCATGATCGATATGCATATGTTCCCCTATGATCGATTAAGGACGCATTTATAGTTGTGTCCAACGTTAGTATGCCAGTTTCCAGTTCTCGTGAAAGCAACGAGTATTAGGCCTATGTTGCCAACGTTTTACATTGTGCACGTTATATTCACCGCATTGTCCCCGTTTTCTAGGCCTCAAAGGGCCTGAACACCAGATTCAAGCTCCAGTCTCCTGAATTCACTCCGAGGAGCGATGCAGCCCCCACCTGCATCCCTGACCCTTCACTTACTTCCTGCCGCGCAGCGCGGTGCCCGGCCTGGCTCTGCCTGCCTGTCTGCCAAGAATATGTTATGCCTCTAGTTATCAGTTCAGCTCTTCGTCTTCACATTCCTAAGCTAACGAACCGCATAAACAGCTTCAGCTATAGTCTAGTCTTTCTGTCTCCATGCAAGAGAATTACTGAATTAATATCCATAGAAGATTCATAGCACACGCAATACATGTAGAATATATGCATGCACCAGCCTTAGTGTCAAGTAGCCTTTACCCTGATAACTTTTAGATTCTATCAACATGTACTCCAAACACCAGATACCAGATATGCTATAGGTACATGTCGTCCTGACATCTCAGACTTTAGTCTCCTCTTCTAGTGCAGAAGTCAGAGCCCCCAGCTCTCCCAGTTACACGTCATGGTCCGTTTGCGCGCACCACTAGGTTAAAGGTTCCAGCTGCCCAGGTAGCCCCCTCCATGTATCCACCCACTTCATGACACTTCTGTGACGTTCTCATCACATGTCTTTGTACACGCCTTCTTTTTACGCCCATGTACTCTTATCTTACGTTTGTCACTTGTTACGCCTACTGTATTCAATGCAATTATAATGTTTTCCTATATATACTATGTACTGTTAATGAGACGTTGCAGCTGCCACTCGTGTCATTCTATTTCAGGCTGTTCCGATCCTGTCCCTTCCCTTATGCCTGATTAAAGCCTGTTCAACTCAGATTCCCCGGATCCTGCCTCTTATTTATTGAGCTATCTGTTTTCATTAATGTATTCAAAAATAGTACCAGTAATTAATTATTTATTTACCACAAGAAGACCATTGACAAAATAGATGATGTTGGAGACGAGTATAAAAGAGAAACATAATAAGGTTTACCAAAACTAAACCAGGAAAGACTAGAGAAAAGAAAAAACCAACTCACTCGATCAAAAGCTTTTTCAGCTTCTAGGGATATAGCTGCCAGAGAATATTTATAAGATTTGGATTTACTAAGAACATTGAAACCAATCTAATATCATCCGCAATAGGACAACCTTTAATAAACCCACATAATTCCCCACCAAGTAATTGAGGTAATAAGGCTTCCAAATGAAGAGCTAATATTTTTGCAAAGATTTTATCATCTAAATTGATTAAAGAAATGGGTCTACAATTTTTACACAATAAGGGATCTTTGCTTTCTTTGGGAAGAAGACAAATTAAAGCATCTTGAAAAGAACCAACGGAAGATTTAGACCGAGTTAAGGTCAGCTGTCTATTGTACTGTGCTGCTGCTTCTGTGGGCTGCTTTAGGGGGCTTATGGAAAGTTGTTTTAAATTCTCTACTGCTGCTAAACTTTTAAACTTTGTTTTAATTGTGGACACTTACTTGTGCTTTGCACTTCAGGCCAGTCTACAAGTTTGTAACACTCCCGCCCGTACCGCCACGGCTGACGTGCTGATTGAGCGGTGGGTGTGGTTGTCGCTCCCTGACTCTCGTGATCGGCATTTCCGGCTTGATTTGTCTTGATAAGCCCATGCCGTGGCAGGCACGCAGCGGACGTGTGCAGTGGGCGCCCTGCTGGCGGGCCAAAGGCGCGCCTAAGGCAAGCCTGTCTGCGCCCGTCCGTGCCAGGACATCGTCAGACCCCAGGTTTGCTGCCGGTTTTTCTAAAGACACAGTCCGGTACTCTGGGGTTCACCTCCTTGAGATTAGGAGGGATATTAGCCCGTGTGGTTGCCAACCTTGCAGCCAATATGAGGGCCCTTTTTGTTGTTTATCCTGTGGCTATAAGTCCTGGCCACTGGTTGCACCCCATCAGCCCCATACTGACCACAGATCTGAGATGAAACTTCTGAGCCTAAATTGCTGCTCATTAGTTAAACATCACTTGGATGTTTTTGGCCTACTTCACACTGATTCCCCGGATGTCCTTTTTTTGACCGAGACGTGGTTAACCGAGGACACAGTGGTTGAACCTGGCCTGGCTCTCCCCCAGTGATATAGCATCTTGACTCTAAACAGAGGCTCTAGGGGGGGTGGTATAGCGCTTATATTTAAGTCACGATACATGTGTTCCCTGGTAATGGAGTCTGTGGAGGGGTGTGAATGTGGATTTTTTCGAATTTCATTTCACGCTAACTATACTTTGACTGGGCTGTTAATCGACCGCCCGCCAGGACCCTCTAAGGAGTTTAGAGCCGCTCTCGTCGAAGTTTCAACTCCTTTAGCGATGAGAGCTTCTAATTTCAGTATCGGTTGCAACCTGAATTTACATCTGGATAATACTCATGATGTAGAAATCACCGACTTTTTGGCTGATATGGTAGATTGCCAGCTGTCCCAATGGGTCCAGGGCTCGACGCACTCTGCTGGCCACTTATTATACCCAGTCATCTCTAACCTATCCTCCCTCACGGTCCATGCCCCATCCCCAGTATGCTGGTCTGATCATTTTCTGGTGTCTATGACACTAGCTGATGTCGAGCCGGTCAAGAGGGTTGCGGAAAAACTCTCCTTTAGGCGTCCATGGCATAAATTTGATATTACTCAATTTAAAGAGCTCCTTTCTACCACCACGCCCAAGATGCCACCTGACCCTGTGCTGGGTGATAGAGCTTTTTCAAACTGGATTGTCCATACTCTGGACTCCCTGGTTCCTGCCAGGTGGTCTAAGTGTCGTGGCACTAAGGCTAATGCATGGTACAATGGCAGGTTGGCATCCCTGCGGAGAGGTTGTAAAAAGTTGGAACGTGCCTGGAGAAGAGATTACGATCCATTGCTAAAGAGATGCTACCAGTTAGCAATTAAGAAATATCATAATGCGATCCAATCTGAGTGGGCAGCCTACTACTCAGATGTGATCAGAAACAGTAGCAACCCTTTTAAAAGCGACTTCTCCATAGTAAAGGATCTTAAAACTTCGACAGATACCAAAAAAGAAGAAAAAACCCTGCCGTGGATACAAGAGTCCAGCATTAGGATCCCGTGTGTATTTAATACCTATTTCGGACCAGAAAGCAGCGGCAATTTAGACAATTACAACATAGGGTCTGTTTTTCTCTTTATTTTTTCATTTTTATTTTTATAGTTTTGGCTCATACAGGATGCAGTTCATAAGAACTTGGCTGTATAGATTAAACAATTTGATCAAACAGGATAACAATTCATAAACATTTCATCTTTACTGTGTAGTCCCGCACAAAACCACACATACCTTGACAATCCTCATTCAAAACGCAATCATACTATCTCATTCATGCTTAAGACTCAAGTTAAAAACCACATCTTGGTACATCGTGCCTGAATAGAAGGTCAGATGGAATTGCACTTAGACTATAAAGAGGTAACATTCACTGTAAAGCCAGATAGAAAAAGGGGCTGATCCAACAGATGGTTAGGGATCACGGTCTTCAACACATTAGACGTCTACGCGCGTTTCGGTGCAGCGGCCAAGTCGGGCCACACCTTCATCAGGGCCAGGAGGTACCGTGGGGAGGGGAGCAACACAGAGCAATAGCGAGTATTTGGTAGTGTAGATACGGAATCCCAACAATGTCCTACAGCTTAGAGATCATTTATTAGTATGTTCATGAGGACTTGGGCGTTCTTCCACAGTTTAGACGTTTCTCTGATATATTCACTAGGACTGCCTCAGGCGGCTGGGCTGCGGCAGATTGTAGGTTGATCGAGAGGAGGAAAGTAGTATGCTCGTCTCATGAGGGTCGTTCCTAGGCAGGGATTAAACTCTGTTTAAGTATGGAGGGGGGGAAAGAGAGTCGAGGGCTAACAGTACATTCTCTCAAGGCAACTGGTCATCCTGTCTTCCTCTATATAGATACGGCGTATACATAATCTCTATAGGTAGGTAATGGAATCAAGGGATTCGTTTTTTACCTGTTGGGGTAAATACGCACTAGGCGTCTACGAGGTTCAGGAAAGCTGAGTCTTAGGGCAGATAAGGAGCAGGACGACGATTTTCTATTTCTAGCTGTAATAAGAATACTTAGGGGTTAGAATCATGCTGAATAGGGAGTTGTGAGATTAGTTAGGGAAGGAAGAGACTCGGGTGAGGAAGGTTCGTGCTGGTGGTCGCTCCTTTGGGGTACTGGCAGCCAGACTTTGGAATGCGCTCTCCGTTGCTATTCGTAGTATGGACAACTACCTGGCCTTTCGTAAGGCAATCAATACACCTCTTTCCTTCCTTGTAAATTGTTATTTGTTGTCTACTGTTTCGCTGTTTTCTGTTCAGCGCTGGGACGCCCTTTTGCTAGGGCAGCTGTGCGCTATATAAAATCGCATTGCATAGCATATGAAGAAAAGAAAGAGTTGATGTCATTTAGGAATAAGTAATCAAGAAAAATTAGAATAAAATACAATGGTAAACCCATCTGGACCTGGTGACTTACCTTGCTTAATACTACGGATTGCATGTATAATATCCTGTATTTGAATTTCTTTATCCAATGAAGAAAAGTCTATAATAAGATGAGAAGGAGGTTTAATGAAAGACAAGTGTTGAGAAATTATATTCTGCGAAATAGGAGAATCAGATGTGTAAAGTTCTTGATAAAAGTTTGTAAACTCAGCTAAAATGTCATCATCTTTATAAAGTATATGATTAGATGAAGTAAGGATCGATTTAATTTAGAGTGTTCTTTTTTTATTTTAAAATAATTAGCCAAAAGTTTTCCCGATTTATTTTGATCTCCGTAATATTTTGCAGATGCTTTAAGTAGAAAGGAGGTTGCATTATCTGTGGACAATTTATTAAAAATGAATTTTAGTTTAATAAAATCTTCCAAAGAAGATTTAGAGTTTTGTGGTAATAGGAATGCTCTAATTGTTTATCAGGAGTAATGAGAGATTTCAAAGTAGCTAGAGAGGATTTCTTCTTGCGTGATACATAAGAAATAATAAAATCTCTTGAGGCAGCTTTAAACGTACCCCATACAATCTGTGGAGATATATTCTAAGTTTCATTTTCAAGAAAAAAGGTATTAGTAAAAGATTCAAAATTTGGGGTAAAGTTCTGGTCTAATAAAAGAGAATTGTTAAATCTCCATCTCCGAGTACCCTGAGCATGATCTGAAATAAGTATAGGACCAATACTTGAGTGAGTAATATGTTGTGCTAGGGAGTGGGAAAGGAAGAAGTAATCTAATCTGGATTGCGAACAGTGAACCAAGGAAAATAAAGTATATTCTAAAAATGTAGGGTTGCAGTCTCCATGCACCTACTAGGGAACATTGTATAATGGTAGAGTTGAATTGAGAGTGCATAAGAGAAGGGATAAATTTGGGTCTAGAATTTCAATCTAGTATAGGGTCAACAACCATGCTACAATCACCCCCCCAATAGATAGTCATCTTTAAAAGCCATCAATTAGACAGGATTTTGGGCCACAAAGCATTATTGGGAGAAGAAGGGGCATAAAGATCAAAAGAGTAATAGGTATTTTATTAACTAGAAACAGATACCCATCTTCCTAGATCAGCAGAATATTGCGAGAGCACTTGAACATCTATATATATAAATTCTTTATTGTATACTTAATAAAACCGTTACAATATTCCAATTAATAAAATACTATTCCTTTGCGTACTATTATACATTAAATACAAAGTATTAAAACCAAATTTTTTTAAAAACGTGTGCAAAATTTTTGTGAAACCGTGTCGAACTTGGTGGGTCATAAATTTGATCTTATTGTCCGTTACATGAATTCTCAATCTTGATTAATTATTTGACGAATGAATTGTGAATCAAAACCAAAATAAATCACAAAATCAGATCTCTGACTTATGTTATCCTTTCATTAAATTTTCAAAATTGGTTACAAATTTAATTATTAGACAGATTAATTGTGGGTCTTCTGAGTCCAAGACATTTAATATTGCTGAACGGCAGGTGTGAATGCCTTTTTCGTTAAACTTTCTCCTGAGTAGACTCCAGCGATCACACTCTAACACCGGGCAGATACAAATCAGATGTATGAAATCTTGAACTGCTGCCCCACATAGGTTACAATCCTTAGGGCCCGGGGTCCCCCAGTCGGGTTGGTCGGCATTTGTGGGCAGTTTCCCCATGCGTAACTTCAAGTACTTTAGCTTTAGGTGGGGAGGAAAAGCAAGGCCTAGGTAAGCAGCTGGCATCGGCCTTGTATAGGATTGTAAAACCATCCAAGCGTGGGCACGTCGTCTTAAAGTTGTTTTATATCCGGTCAACGAGTGCAAGTTAGCTGCTTTTTTCAAGATCTGCTTAAATGCTGATACTGGTAATTTCCTTTGCCAAACATCTGTCATTTTAGTGATTTTCAGGGAGGCGTTTAGGTACTTCGCATAGTAAGATTTAGGGTTGTTTTGCAAGGCTGCCCAGATGGCCGAGTTAATTTCTGCGTCGCTGTTGTGCCAGATATTATACCAGAATTTAATGGGCTTGTGTCTTTTATGCAATAGTTGGTGCTGCAATCCAAACTCGAGACGTACCTGTGCTGGTGAAGCATTGCATGGTAAACAAAATACTCGCTTGTATACTCTTGTTTGAATTGTATCTAACATCGGTGCACTTCTTCCATTATGAACCACACTGCCATAGACTATCGTTGGAAGTAGCTTAGCTTTAATGACTGCGAGAAGGGGTGTAAACAAGGGACCTTTTAGCCGTTTAGATATTATGCAGAATTCATGCAATAAAGCAGTTCCCTTCTTTTCAATAGTATCAAAATGCGCGGAGAATGTAAGCCTTCTACCCAGATGTATCCCCAAATATTTGTAGCTGTCCACCACTTCCAGATTTATATTGTTGATTGTGAATTTCGGCTGTTTGGGGCGACGTTGCGTTATAATCATGACCTTTGTTTTTTTGCTATTTATTTCCATCAGGTTAGTTTTGGAGAATTCAGCCAACTCATGGATTAGACGTTGCAATCCTATTCTTGTTTGACTAAAAAGGACAACATCATCTGCATAAGATAGGTGCGTAAGGGGCAATGTCCCTAGCCGTGGCGGATGTGCGTTGACCCCATCTAGCCTTGGTATCAAATCGGCCATGAATAGGTTGAACAGATGGGGGGCCAAAACGCAGCCTTGCTTTAATCCTTTGCTGGTTGCAATCTTCCTTGTAAGCCTTCGACCGTTATCGATCTTAACCTGCATCCAAGTGTTGGTATAAAGGTCCATGATTGGGTTTAAGATCGTGTCCGGCAGGCCCTGTTGCTTTAATTTAGCCCATAATGTTTGTCGGCTAACACTTAAACATCTAAACATTTGTGACATAGAATAACCACGCCATTACGCTTACCTTTACCTGGGGAAGCAAAAACATGGTTTACCCATTGACGTTTAAGTTTGCAACTTCTTTATCCACAATATGTGTTTCTTGAAGAAAATCAATATCACATTTTGAGTCAGAAAGATAAGTTAAAACTCTGTGACGTTTTATAGGTGAACCTAAACCTTTAACATTCCATGAGATAATTCATAAAGTCATCTATATAGGAATAAACATATTAATATAAATAAACATGAGAAATAGAAATTTGAAATGAGAAAGATGATGGAAAATGAAAATACATACATGATAAAGTTTCGAAAAGGTAGGAAAAAACTGGAATATATATAAAATAAAAAGAAATGAGGTGCATTTGTAAAGAACAACATTAGTGAAGCGAAAAGTAAAGAGGAGAGAAATAAGAAAGATCCATGATATAAAAAATGAAAGAAAAATCGAAAGAAAGAAAGGTAAGCAATGAAGAGAAAGAGGGAAAGATAATGAAAAGGAGGAAAAAGCAGAAACAAATACTAAATAAACATTTAACCAAACAAAAACATTATAAAAGACATACCAAAGAGGAGGGTGGTGAAACCACATAAGGAAGATGGCACAACGAACCAGACACCTCAGGGCAAGGTCGGCGGGAAAGATACTCCATCCAAACAAAACTCGGTAATCACAAGGTCTAGTAAAACAGGACACTGCAACCAGATGATTAAAAGAAGAGCAGAAGAATAAAGAACTATGAAAAAACTATTATAACTTGTATACTCAGAACACCAAAATAGAGGGGGAAAAAACAGTAAACATCATTAAAAAAGGAAAGGTAGATATTTAAGTATAACACCAGATGCTGGAATTTCTGAAAACGTCATGTCCTCCACTCTACAATTGTCAATGAAACATTGCAACAAAGCTGGATCTTGAAAGTTTGTTGTCTTGTTTTTGTAAGTTACTTTAAATAGACAAGGATGAAATGGGCCAAATCTCACATTTAGAGATCGCAATGCAGGTCTCATGTCCAAAAACTTCTTTCTTTTGTCTGCTGTTTCTTTTGCATAGTCCTGGGAGAAGAAAAGAACTGAACCTAGCCAGGATATTCGACCTTTACACTTAGCTGCTTGCAATACTCTCAACTAGTCTGTATATTCCAAAAAGTACATAATAACATTTCATTTCATTTCATTTGATAACTTTATTTCGGTCATAGACCATAAAAGTGCAGATAAAATACATACATTCGCTAAGATAAAATGCATAAATAGTTAAGAACATTGAGTTAAAAAATTATTAAACAGTAAGTTATCAAAAAAGAAATGAGGTAGCTATCAACAGAGTTTATCACAGTTAATCAGGGTAGACCTTCTGCGCCACATACCATGTAGGAAGCGGGAAACCGAGAACACAATAAGGGGGGAGGTGCCATGTCTTAAGATTCTGCAGGCTTGTGCACATTGTTTTAGTCCCAAATTTCTGCACAGTGGTGCCAACCAGCATCTCCGTATTTTACTATATGCTGGGCAGTAGAACAAAACATGGACAATGTCTTCTTTACTGCTTTTACAAGCTGGGCAGATTCCATCTTCTCGTCCGGCCCATGTACAAGTCAATCCCCCAATAGGCAGACAGCCATGTCTTAATTGAGTGTACAATTTTCTTGCTAGTAAAGGCTGTATTAGGTCCAAAAATTCCTCCCTCTTGGGTGCGAGTTTTACCTGCAGAAATTCTATAGTCAGCCTGCCCATGGTTGTCGAGCTGTATAGCAAACTTAGGTTGTAATGTCTCAAAGAGGCCAACAGCTCTTTTCTCTGTACCGCTGGGCAGCTCACCTCCGGGGTCTCCCATAGTTAGGGCAGGCCAATGTTGTATGCAAGGGCTTTAATGTGTAATAACCAAGGTGTATTCTTGCTCTTCAACCGCTCCCAAACTACAGAAAATTCGGCTCTATAATCCACTAGCTCCGGTACTGTCCAGAGTCCAGAGCCTTCTCCAATACAGGAGAGGTCGAGCGGCTATCAGTTCTGTAATGGGCTCTAGACCTAGGTCTAATCTCAGGGGTACGAGCGGGGTACGAGCGGGGTACTCTGGGTAAGACCCACCAAGTTCCTCATGAAGGCCTGCTCCACCTTGAGGAGGCTTTGCGTGTTCGTATAACCCCAGAGTTCTGCGGCATACATCACAGTTGGCCTAGCTTGGGCACCATAGATCTCGAGGGGAACTGGCTTGAATTGGGTTGTTTTTTTAAACTTGCCTATACCCCCTACGATCTGCGAAAGCCTCAGGGTGGATTTAGATACCTGTGGACCCAAACCAAAATCTTCAGTCAGGGTGATGCCCAGGTAAACAAAGGTTCTCACCAGTTCAAGCGGGGTACCATTTAGCACGGGCCCGGGCGGGTGAGCCTCGGGGGACCGAAGATCATGAATTTGGGCTTCTCCAAGTTGTATCTCCAGGCCCCTCGAGGCGCAAAAAGAAACAAACCCATCCAGAACCCGCTGGATTCCCGTTGATGTTCGCGACAACAACAGAGAATCGTCTGCGAACATCAGAGCGGGCACCCAACCTGTGGCCAGCCACGGGGCATCACTATCCCTGACACTAGCTAATTCCCCCACCAAACCATTGATGTAAAGACTGAAGAGCGTAGGGGCCAGGGCGCAGCCCTGTCGTACACCTCTAGTTACGGGGAAACGGGCTGATAATTTTCCGTTCTTCCCACACCTCACCTGGGCATAGTTCCCTGCATGGAAGCGCTTCAGGACATCTAGTAGATAGGGCGGGGGGCCAAGTTCTTTCAAGACCCTCCATAGACTCTCCCTGGGCACAAGGTCGATAGCGGCCCGCAGGTCTACGAAGACAGGGTAGAGGCTGCCACCCTCTACTTTTACTGTCTTCCAAAAAGAGGACCTGCAGCCTAAAAATTTGGTCCAGGGTCGAGATTCCAGATCTAAAACTGGCCTGGAGGGTGGTTAATATTTCAAACTCCTCCATCCATCCCAATAATCTGTCCATGAGAATCCGGCCCATTAGTTTCTGGGTAGTATCCAGAAGACTAATCGGCCTGTAGTTTGATGGAACTAAAGGGCATCCCTTTTTAAAAATGGGGACGACCTCAGCGCCCGCCCAGGAGTCCGGGAGCTTATATATAATAACACCTCTTGGCTTTGCAGAAGGAGAATGTGGATTGTGTGCCAGGCGATGCGCTCTCTGATATTGAGACTAGGAGACTCAGGGATACCCAGGACTTTTGGTAGAAAGGATTTGAAGAATGATATAGGATCAGAACCTTCCTGTCCCTCCAACAGACGATAGAGATGTAGATTGTTGCGTCTATTGCTATTTTCAAGATTTTCAATCTGTTTTTTAAGAGAGGTAATTTCTGTTTGCATCATAGGAATCTGGTCTGTCACAACCAGAAGAGAATCAACACGTTGCTTTACTTGCACCACTTTGTTTTTCATGTGTGACCATTTATCCTCCAAAGCTTTAAGCGATTATTTACCTCTTCCATATGAGAGCGAAGAGCAGGAATTTCCTCCAAAAGTAAGTAAAAAGATGTGAGAGGAGGAGAAGTAGTAGGAGATGGTGGGTATTTTTTGACACATTTGGCAGATGAGAGAGTGGAGGAAAGCGATGGTTTGAGTAAATATTTTGTAGTTGGGAGGGGAATATAAGATGAAGACGAAGAAGTATTCGCTGGAAGAGGTACAGTATTGCTAGGATTTTGCTAGGATTTTGTTCCATGGTGGATTGGAGAATATTGAATGGGTTATAGTCTTGGCGATGATATGATATAGACCCTTGTGTAGAACGCATCACTGGTCTTGTCCTCCCCATACACATACAGCTCTTACTCAGAAGAAAATATGAATGAAGGTATTTGATGAAAATTTGTAGCTTGGTGTGAGATAAAATATGTTGCACAGTAAATAATTATAGCAGCGAACGATCAGTGGAAAGCAGCTATCTTCTTCTGGCTTCAAGCCATGCCCCCACCACAATACATTTTAAAAATAAAATAAAAGCACAAATACATTCGGGTGCATGCCCTCTATTAAACAATAAGCACCTTTATACAACAGTTTTTGAAATTACTTGTGATATTACAGAAACAAAGTCCAATGGTATAAACGTAGCAGACAAAGAGAGTGATCCTTCCACCTACAAATCTAAATGAAAAGTGACCAGGAGATGGGCAAAGCACTGGGAGGAGCCTTCTGGACAGGAAGTTGGAGTCTCCGGGGCGGTGAACAACCTTTACAACGAAACTTTTACAACGCACTACCATTACAACGCAGTCATTACAACGCAAACTATTACAACGCATTGCGCTGGGGGGGGCGCTCTAGGATAGGGAATAGGTTAATTTACTATCCAATACCTTCCCTAGTGTCCACGGGGACTGGAGTTGGAATAGTAAATTAAACTATTCACTATCCAGCGCCCAAAAGCACTATGCGTTGTGATGGACTGCGTTGTAATACTTGCGTTGTAAAGGCATGCGATGTAAATGCATGCGTTGTAGTGTCATACATCCCTCTGGGGCACTTCCTTCTTGTTGAAAAACAAAAAGGCTTTGCGCACAAAAAAACTGCTTGAATGGTCTGTTGGATTAGAATATTAACTTGTAAACCTCTTTTTGAGTAGATTTAGCTGCTTCTTGAGTAGAAAATCTGCTTGAGGTGCAGCTGCGGTCACTCGCTCTTGCCAGTGTCACAAAAAGATGCCAGAAGCAGCGCTAGTAACCGGCAAATCTTGTGCGCACTTAAAAGCAGCCGGTGAGCCTTGTCACATTTGCCAGAATGCACCATGAGTTCTGCATTTGCTAAAGGAAAACAAATTGTGCCACGCGCCGGATTGCAGAATTTATCAGAAACTCCACATCACAGGCGTAGTGCTCAGCTCCCAAATTCCACCAACTCTGAGAGCGGAGTGAATTTTTCCACCCAAGCCTAATCATGAGCAAAATATGGAAAAATTGTCCAGAAAATGCAGCACATCAATATAAAATTGGACAGCATCCCTAGTAGCTGTGGGAGCTAAAAACATCGGGCTCACCCCCAAAAACATATCCTTTTATAACAAATTCACCATTGAAAGCAATTGAAATCACACAATCCGCCAAAGGTGAGCGATGTATCACCATATCATCAAATCAGAACAGCATTATGAAAATGTCAAAGAGTACCACTATCCTCCTAAATGAATAATAATGAGTCACTTGTGACCTAATGTCATTAGACTTGTCAGAACAAATCTATATTATATAGACAATGGAAATCTTACAAATGAATAGATACAGTAAACTAAGCATGAAAAGACCTTGGAGTGCAACAATGTTACTAAAGAACTTCCTCTGTGGCTCTCCAAGAACAGCCTGTGAACAAAAAGCATAAATGGAAAGATTTTGCTGCCTGCAGTGCCAATGAGCAATAATACCATGAAGAAAATATGCCTGCTTTTAAATCCAAAATGGAGTGTAGTCCTAATTAAGGCCTAGTTCTACCTGTGCTAGAAAAACATAGTCCTATATATCACAGCATTATCATTTCAATTGCAAAATATTCAAGTTACAAAGCATTTTGTTAAGCTAAACTTAACACTAACATTTGTGTCCAAGGAGTGATTTTTTATTTTATAGAGTGTTGGAATTACCCAAGGGCATCAAGGCGTTATAGCCATTTATAAACCCTATCTATAAGTCCACCATAGAAAAAGAAATGCAGCCTATAGAGTTTAGAGCCAGATTTTGAGTGTTTTTCTAAAAGTCAACAAATCTGGGATAGCCCTCATGCTTTGCGGAAGAAAGTTCCAGAGTCTGCTTGCAGCAATCAAAAAAGCTTTATCTTCCCATTTCATCTTTTGGGTCCTCTGCACAGTAAGCTGGTTATTGTGTGCCAATCAGAGGTTTCTACCTGGAATATGCCAGTGAAACATATCTTTAATCCCCCCCCCCACCAGACTGTGGCGAAAAAGGGCCTTAAGAACCATACATATTGCTTTGAACAGTGCGAAGTTAGATATTTTGGAGAGGGATCCCATTGACATCAATGGAGCAATAGACTTCTCAAAAGGGTTAGGAAGGAGCCAGGAGTATGGCATGCTTCAAATGTGAGCGATGTTTTGTATACCACTGAGGGAGAGGGCTGATCATCAAGCTTATAATCGAACCACTTTATGATTTTCTGTATAATTCTGAAGTAACAAATACACAGAATGCTAAGTCCAAAAGCTTTATTTACATTGTGAGCAATGGGCATCTCCAGATTACCATTGCAGCTCTGTCAAACAAAGCAGACCAACATTCTAAGTGGCCTCTCTCTCAAGGTTCCATGGGAGGGACCAATGAAGCTAGAGAGGATGGGGGTGACTGGGAACAGGAGCTATATACATAGGTTATAACACTTCTCCCCCCCATTAAGGAAAAGCAGTGGGAAAAGAGAATAGTAAGAGGAGGAAAACCATGTTAGTGTAAAAAGAGGAGGAAGAATGGGGGAAAAGGTGCAGGGGGCTGGGAAAGATACCCCCTGCAAAAACTACTAAGAACAGAAGAAATATACAGTGATTAGCAAAACTAAATCAGCATGAAACCTTTGTGCCAACCTGGGGGATGTGGTTGTCTTTGTTCTCTTGTTCTAGGACTGACACTACATGGAGCTTTACCTACAACCATCTCGGGTACCTCCAAAGGAATCATGTTGATAGGACAGCTGGTAAGTCTATTCATGCTCCACATTTTCCCATTTTCAAGGATTGCAACATTGTTTTTGACTACTTTGATTTTCTCATGTTTGTAAAATGGTTCCCCTTTTACACATACCTTGTAGGGTTCTGATTAGAACCCATTGCCTTACTTTGCACTTCTTACACCCAGTTCCCCATTTCTTGTCATACCTGTTTTTATACAAGGCTTGTGTGTTTTCACTGTTTCTCCAACCACTTGTGTCGTGATTGAAATACCTTCGCTTTCAAATAGCCAACGTGGAGACAATTTGAAACTTGCTTTTCTGCAACTCAGCATCTCAAATGGGGACAGACCCATTATCCCATTATGAGTTGTGCGATAAGACCACATGTTCCTCACGGTCTCTTCTATGGGTTTACCATAGGCTACCACCAACTGGATAGATTCTTTAATCATTGTATTGGCCCTTTCGACCTTACCATTCACCTTAGGACAATACAAAGGCGTGCAAACATGTGTAAAGATAATCCCTTAAGGAAGTTCCTCATTTCCTCCAAAACAAACTGAACCCCATTTTCTGTGATGAAAGTAGCTGGAATCCATTCCCTGGTGGAAAACACCTCTGTCAAGAAATGTGTGAGAGTCTTGGTAGGGACCATGTTAACCAACTTAGAGGCTATCCAGTGGGAATAGCAATCAATGAGAACTAATATGTATTTCTCCTGTATGCCTAGAACCTCGATGGGTCATGCAGTATCCAAGCCTAACTTATTCCACTGGACAGTGGGTACCTCAACAGAAATAAGGGGAGTCTGTCTTAGACTTTTTGTGTTATCACTTAAACTGCAGGCATGTCACTCTTTGACTTTTTCCACTACTAAGTGATCCATGTAAGGAAACCAATAGTCTGCTCTTAGCTTAGATTTGGTGAGATTACTCCCCAAATGTCCCTCATGGGCTAAATTAATAATTTGTTCCAGTAGCCCAATAGGTGGTACAATTTTTCCTGATCTTGCGATTATGTTCCCTTCTAGAGGTAATTCTGCTCTTACATTCCAAAAAGGTTTTTTTATACCTGGAGGGCCATCCCCCACATTGGACTCTCTAACAGCTTTGAGAATAAGATCTCGAGCTGTTTGTGCTTCCAACTCAGTTTTTATAATTGCTGGAACACTGACTTCCATTATTGCACCCTCATTTTCTCTGGCCTCTAAAGGGGAGTAGGATCTGCTTACTATGGTTACCCCCACTGTTTGCTGGTGTTTCACTGTTTCTCGACTTTAGTCTGGCTGGGGCCCTGCCAACCAGGACCCCATCCTAGCTGCTTCCGCTCTAAAATGATTGCATGTACTTTAGGTACACTCCAGATTGGTTACTGGGTTACCCTTGAGAGTCCCTAGTATATGGTACCTTAGGTACTAAGGGCATAGGTACCCCAGAGGCCTACCAGGGGCTGGAGCATGTATTATGCCACCCCTGGGACGCCTTCCAAAATGGCACCACAGGTCTGCTACTGCTGCCGGGGTAAGGTGGTGCATGCACCCCTTACTAAGATATAGGTTTCCAATATCTACCATTAATCACTGACACATATAAACCTATAAGTCACTCCTATGGCAGGCCTTATCAATCCTGAAGGCCGAGTGCTTGGTTTTGTGTGAGAGGGTGCCCATGCATGAGCACGACCCCTCTGCAGCTTTCGGAATCCATTCTCTGTAGCTGTTCTGTGATGCAGCCAGACCATATACTCTTAAGTGCATTATAACTTTGCGGTAAATGCTAACTTTGGAATGGCTGCATGGAAACATGTTGTGTTTGATATCAAACACTTTGGAATCCTATCGCCCCCCTGCCAGTCCTGGTGGCGGGGGTAGAAGTCCACCCTTCTAGAGGGAGAAGACACACTGACCTATCCGGTAATAGTTTAAAAGAGCCCCAGCATCACAAAATGGATGCTGCAGCCACAGACACGAGTCTGACCTCCTGCTGCTGGATGAAACTCAGGCAGGGGAGGCCTGGACAACAGGTTTCCTGTCACAGGGAGGTGTAACCACCTAACAGACAAGCTTTAGTGTATTGGGGCTGGGTGGGTGGGTGCATTCATTGAGTGCTTTTCTGACAGTGCTGGGGGCACACTTGGTGTCCATGTGCATATCCCAGTTCAAACCGGTTGCAGGGGCACTCAGCCCTTGCTCGGGAAAAAAACTGGACAAAGGGAAAGGGGTTTTGCCACCCCCCTCCCTAGCTCCTTCCATAGGTTGGTCCCCAGACTATGTCCAACCCCTTAACTTAGTATATGTATGGGGCCCCAGTCCTTAGGACTTCAGATTACACCTGGACAAAACTCTGCAACATATATACTGGAACTTTGACATTCTATATCGACTAGAAGACGGAAGCATCTCCCTTGGTGTCAAGGAGTGACTCCCCTTTCCAAACAGGCACCAAAAAAGCATCTTTACGGTCTGCATTTCTGAGGCTCCCGCCGGACCCCGAAGTATTTGCGACTCAGGACATGGACTTCCAGACTTCTCAGAGGCCGACACGAGATCCCAGCAAAGCTGGGACCCGCAGCCCTCACGAGTAATGTGGGACCGGAACTCCTGGACACTGTGCACATTTGCTAGTGCATCTATTCCACAGCTTTTCCAAAGTTGTGCATTGGGTTACCTGTAGTCCAAGCCCCGAGCACCATCTGCACTGAAGATTTTGGCCTACACGCCACGAGTGTTCCATGAGCCTGTTTCTAGCATTTCTGTTCAAGGGCCCTTCGCGACCCCTGGTCCGTCAACTGGTGGGTCCCCACGAAGGTAACTCTTCTTTTCCTTGGACTTCCCTGGTTGCTCCAGATGTACCCTGACTTCTCTCCAAAGGGTGAGTCCCTCAGACCTTGCTGGTTTGCACCGCAGCCAATCTCTGTTTTCTGTATGGGTTGCTGTTGCCCAGGCTTGTTGGGTCTAATCTGGAAAACGACACCGCAGCACTCGACATCCTTTGTGGGATAGCTAGATTCTATCTCCTGGTTGTCCTCAATGCCTCCTGGTCCTCGTGGCTGAAGAGTCAAGCTTCACCTTCTTTACCTGAAATCACCAGACATCGGTTGGCATCTTTTCATCGCCTTCCTGGTCACTGGCAAGTGACCCAGACTCTGTCCCCTCTGCTTTCAGGTTCTTCACATCTCCGATCCACCCTTGGATTCGACCGGACACTTTTCACTTGGTCGCCAGCAGCACTTGACAGCAGCTAGCCATTGAAATCGACAACGAAACACGATACGAAAAGACACCTACGCACCCGGCTTCCCTGGGTGAGGTAACTCGAGTACTCCGGTGCTTCCGTGGGTGTTGACTCTAGAACTCCCTAGTTCTAAAGGGATTTTCTCCAAGCCCCCTTCTAAGTGTCCTTAATCTGTAATTTTCCAATCACGACTTTTGCCATAGAAGTTAATGGTGATTTGCGGTAGTGTTCAGACACTGCATGCGTCCCCCGTGGGTCCCCTGTGTCAGTACTTTGGGTGATTCCGGGTGGCCCCTGCCATTCTAAAGGCTCTAGGCCTTGTATCTATGTCAGTCATGGTTCTTATACCACTTACTTAATATATGGTTTGGTACGCCCCTAGGCTCAACATATATTGTGCTAATTTACTGTGTGCTAAATAAGTTTACTGAATGTACTTTAGCCTCTATCCTCATAAAGAGACTAGAGGGATGTGTTTAGAATAAATACATATATTTTATATATATATATATATATATCTGGTGCGGTTCTCCTTTCATTTGGTCATTCGTGAGAATATAGACTGGTAAAACAAGCTGCTTTACATTCCTTCAAGACTTAGCCTGAAGGCTGCTCTCCACAGCTACCACTAGGATAGCTTTATATATATGTTGTCTTTAAGTCTACCATCAATAGGGCCATTTGGACTGGTGCAAGGTGCCCAATAGAATAGTGGACAGCATATGCCAGGCCAACTTCTCACAGCCCTGTTCTAATTATCCCACTTAGGATTGTGACAGGAAATCTGCTGCACCGTTCTTGATATCTGGAACAAATACAACTTTGTAGTTGAAACCCTGGAGTCCCAACACCCACTTAGCTATATTAGGAGTGGTATTTTCCATTTCTTTCTTCGAAAACAAGGCTAGTAACGGTTTGTGATCGGTCCTTAGTTCAAATGGTAATCCCCATAAATAAAATGTAAAATGATTAATAGCCCAGTAGCATGCCATCGCCTCCTTCTCTACTGCTGAATAATTGACTTCAGAGCCTACCAGGGTCCTGGAGGTGAATGCCACAATTGTCTCTTGATTCTGCTCTCTCTGTGAAAGGGTAGCTCCTAAGCCTCTATTACTTGCATCTGTTGTCAGTATGGTTTCTCTATCAACAGGAAAATTCCCTATATGAAGTGCATTTACAATAGCTTTCTTTATCTCTGTAAATGTTGCACCATGCTCGCCCACCCACAGGAAAGGTGTACCTTTTTTCAATAAGTTGCTAAGGTTTTTAACCAAAACTGAAAGATTTCCTATGTATTTGGCCATGTACTCTACCAAACCTAAGAACGGGTTGACCTCCTCTTTTAAATTAGGTGAGGGAGCCTTGCGTACTGACTCTACCAAATCTATTTTAGGTTTGATACCATCTTCTAATGTTGTTTGCCCCAAGTAATCTACTGATGTGACTCCTAGTTTACATTTACTTCCTCTTGTGGTGAAAACTGCACTTTTTAGCTTGCCCAAAACATCTCTCACTCTACAATTGTGTTCCTCCTCACTAGAAGCATATATTAAAATGACATCTTAAAAGCACATTTTCTTCTCGCGGTCTTTTAATATGTGTTGCATGATCCTTTAATAGGCCTCAGTCGCCGAAGCTAGCCCAAAAGGCATTTATAAGAACTTGAAATTACCAAAAGGGGGTGTGAAAGCTTTTAAAATGTATGACTCAAGATGGAAAATAACATGGCGATAGGCCGAGGATAAGGCATGTACACTAAAAGCCCTGATCTTTGGACTGGGTAAGAGTGGTCTGCTTAATTCAGACACTCTGTTCATCACCACCCCCTTTTCTGTATCGTTTTTGGCCACTATAGGTGTGGCAGGGTATACTCAGACATGAGTCCCTTTCTCACTGCTCCATCAGGATTCAAGCAAGCCGGGCCGAAGAGGCTGAAATGCCAGAAACCGGTCCCCGGTAGCTTGTCTCCTTTCTGGTGAAGAATTGGCTTGGTAGTTTGGTCTGCCCTGTTCCCATGATGCACTGGGCCAGGGACAGACTAATTTGCATATAGCCAGGTTCTGAGCTGGGATGGGGCAGTGAGATAAATAACGGTGATGGATCAAGCCCTGATCTTTGGACTGGGTAAGAGTGGTCTGCTTAATTCAGACACTCTGTTCATCACCACCCCCTTTTCTGTATCGTTTTTGGCCACTATAGGTGTGGCAGGGTATACTCAGACATGAGTCCCTTTCTCACTGCTCCATCAGGATTCAAGCAAGCCGGGCCGAAGAGGCTGAAATGCCAGAAACCGGTCCCCGGTAGCTTGTCTCCTTTCTGGTGAAGAATTGGCTTGGTAGTTTGGTCTGCCCTGTTCCCATGATGCACTGGGCCAGGGACAGACTAATTTGCATATAGCCAGGTTCTGAGCTGGGATGGGGCAGTGAGATAAATAACGGTGATGGATCAAGCCCTGATCTTTGGACTGGGTAAGAGTGGTCTGCTTAATTCAGACACTCTGTTCATCACCACCCCCTTTTCTGTATCGTTTTTGGCCACTATAGGTGTGGCAGGGTATACTCAGACATGAGTCCCTTTCTCACTGCTCCATCAGGATTCAAGCAAGCCGGGCCGAAGAGGCTGAAATGCCAGAAACCGGTCCCCGGTAGCTTGTCTCCTTTCTGGTGAAGAATTGGCTTGGTAGTTTGGTCTGCCCTGTTCCCATGATGCACTGGGCCAGGGACAGACTAATTTGCATATAGCCAGGTTCTGAGCTGGGATGGGGCAGTGAGATAAATAACGGTGATGGATCAAGCCCTGATCTTTGGACTGGGTAAGAGTGGTCTGCTTAATTCAGACACTCTGTTCATCACCACCCCCTTTTCTGTATCGTTTTTGGCCACTATAGGTGTGGCAGGGTATACTCAGACATGAGTCCCTTTCTCACTGCTCCATCAGGATTCAAGCAAGCCGGGCCGAAGAGGCTGAAATGCCAGAAACCGGTCCCCGGTAGCTTGTCTCCTTTCTGGTGAAGAATTGGCTTGGTAGTTTGGTCTGCCCTGTTCCCATGATGCACTGGGCCAGGGACAGACTAATTTGCATATAGCCAGGTTCTGAGCTGGGATGGGGCAGTGAGATAAATAACGGTGATGGATCAAGCCCTGATCTTTGGACTGGGTAAGAGTGGTCTGCTTAATTCAGACACTCTTTTCATCACCACCCCCTTTTCTGTATCGTTTTTGGCCACTATAGGTGTGGCAGGGTATACTCAGACATGAGTCCCTTTCTCACTGCTCCATCAGGATTCAAGCAAGCCGGGCCGAAGAGGCTGAAATGCCAGAAACCGGTCCCCGGTAGCTTGTCTCCTTTCTGGTGAAGAATTGGCTTGGTAGTTTGGTCTGCCCTGTTCCCATGATGTACTGGGCCAGGGACAGACTAATTTGCATATAGCCAGGTTCTGAGCTGGGATGGGGCAGTGAGATAAATAACGGTGATGGATCAAGCCCTGATCTTTGGACTGGGTAAGAGTGGTCTGCTTAATTCAGACACTCTGTTCATCACCACCCCCTTTTCTGTATCGTTTTTGGCCACTATAGGTGTGGCAGGGTATACTCAGACATGAGTCCCTTTCTCACTGCTCCATCAGGATTCAAGCAAGCCGGGCCGAAGAGGCTGAAATGCCAGAAACCGGTCCCCGGTAGCTTGTCTCCTTTCTGGTGAAGAATTGGCTTGGTAGTTTGGTCTGCCCTGTTCCCATGATGCACTGGGCCAGGGACAGACTAATTTGCATATAGCCAGGTTCTGAGCTGGGATGGGGCAGTGAGATAAATAACGGTGATGGATCAAGCCCTGATCTTTGGACTGGGTAAGAGTGGTCTGCTTAATTCAGACACTCTGTTCATCACCACCCCCTTTTCTGTATCACTAAAATAACTGGCATCTTGAATAGTGCTTAGCATTTAATGTATCATCGGGAGGGGATGTCTATCGCCCAAATATTTGCATTAAGATCCCTCAAATCCACACAAAGCCTAATGTTCTTTCCACCATCATTTGTTTTGAATACGATGGGTGCCAACCATTCAGAGCTTTCTATTTCTTCAATGACCCCATGACTCATAAGATTATGGTTCATACTGTCTGCAGCCATGATGAAATTACAAGCAGCCAGTTACCAGTACAATTCCTAACAAATGGAATTTAAGTATATCAATATGTAGCAGATATAGACCAAATATTGAAATAGTAAACTTATTTGACAGTTGATTAAGCTCAGTACCTGTAAAGAAAGAACAACAAAAAACACTATAGTTTCCTCACAGAAATATTATAGTACAAGCATTCCCCTTAATGGTGAAGGAACAGTCCTCTTTCGTCCTCCATGTTCTTCCATGCTGCTGTCTGTCAAAGGGTAATCCCTGGAACCACCTCCTCAACATGACAACAAAACAGTATGTGGGCATAGATCCTTCCTTTCAGCATGGTTCAGCGCACACTGCCTCCGGAAGACAAGCGGCCTCCTCAACAGAGATCCTTCTTCTGAGCGCAGTTCAGAGCACCCTGCCTCTGGAGGAAGAGCTGCTTGTCAAGCACCACAGAGAACAACAGGAGTGTGGAGACCTCTCCTCACCCCGCGTTGCTCGGAGCACGAAGTCTCCAAGTGACAGCAGGGTAATTCGAAAATATCTGGGGCTCTCTTTCTCTGCGCGTAAAAGGAAGAAAAGCCTCACTAGGAAAGTGCAGGCATGATGTGTGCTTGATATCGTGAAATCACTAAGATTTCCAGCGTGGAGCCACCACAGACCGCCAAAAGCTCCAGACACCCTGAGGAACGGGCTACCTTCAGAACTCTACCATTGGGGAGAATTTGCAGAAATAGTTTCACTTCAAGGACAGTTGCTGTGTAACACAGTCCTGAGAGGCCACGCGGGTGGAGATAGTCCAATCAGAAACACATTAATTTATCCAAGGCAAGCAGAGGCGGACTGGGAACAACAACCGGCCCTGGCAAAGTGCTCGGCCGCCCCCCTCCCCCCCCCCCACACACTGAGGGGGGGAGGTGCCGCCAAGCTCTTTGCCTGGGCCAGTTTTTGGACAATTTTGGGCCAGGGACGATTTTGCAGCTAAGCAGCAAAAACGGCCCTGTAACAAAAACAGCCCCCAGGGGCCCAAAACCGGCGCCCACCCGTGCGGCGCACCGGGGGATTGCCCGATGCCCGCTATGGCCAGTCCGGGTCTGCAGTCAAGGCTGAACCTTAGCCAGCCCCTAAAATCACACTCACTCCAGAGATCCCTGGAAATCACGCCAAGTGTTAACTGCGCACTCCAACCAAGGATGGGGAAAAATCCCTTTATGTGTCCAAAGAAGCAGACTCCCCCACGAGCTCATCTTCAAATGTATGCCTCTGGCAAGAATAATTTCAACAGGGTGAAGATGTTGCGCTGTCCCTTACACAGCATCCCATCCTCATCACCAAAATGAAGTAACAAAGATGCAGAACAGGGCCAGACTGGGAACAGAAACCAGCCCTGGCAAGTTGCTGCTCGACCAGCCCTGGGAGCAGAGGGTGGGGAGTGGGGGTGCAAGCAAAAAGCACCGATTCCGCTTTTCTTCCAGGGGGCTGATATTGCAGCACTGCTACAAAACCATCCCCCAGTGACAAAAGAGCTCCCCGCAGGCACAAAACCAGCGCCCACTCCACCGGCCCACGGGGGAAATGCCCGGTTCCCACTATAGCTAGTCCGGCCCTGACGCAGAAGGCAAGTCCAAAAACGTTATTTACGTTGTAAGCAATAGACATCTCCAGCTTGCCTGGGCAGCTCTGTCAAACACCACAAACCAACATTCTACATGACCTCTCTCTCAAGGTTCTATGAGAGGGACTACTGAAGGTAGAGAGGAAGGGGTGACTGGAAACAGGACCTAAATATATATATATAGGTTATAACACATTCCACACTTTAGTAAGCTCTGATTATAGTTTGGAAGTTGTCAATAAATTCATTTGTGTCTTTTGTTATTCATTGGTTCATAATATGTTCATGACTTATTTGTGTGTAACGGGCTTACATCTTCGTCTGATTACTACTGCGCTATGAGACTGCTGTTGATCTCAATGGGTAGCTCCATCTGTAGCATTTGGCTGGGGATGGCAGCAGCAGAGAGTTGCTCCAGCAGCGGCAGTCATTTTGACTGGAAGTAGTAGCGACTGGTGGCGGTGGTTGCCACAGGTTGCTCTAGGATCCTCTGACGTGTTTTGAGCCACTGTTATTAGATAATTTGTGCCAGTGTTTGCCAATGATCGGCACCGTTGTTTGTTTCTAAATACCGGCAAATATTTAGAACAGTACACCCCAAGGCGACGCCGTCTATTTTTGAGCAAAACACGTCAGTAGATTGTATTAAATAATGCAATGTACTATAAAAACATAAATACAACTTGCACTTAAGGGTGACCTGGAATTGTACAAAATGTCAGCTTCTTTAAGTGATGATGCATACATGGGATTTGGAGAGGCTGTGGTTAATGCCAGCTGCAGTGGCAGACTACGGGCCCTGGGACTTATATTTTTACAAATGAAACTGGAGTCTCTGCAATATTTGTGATGCAAATTAAAGGCTTGAAAGTGTGATGTTCACAATAACCAAAACCCTCACATAAGAACATGCTTAAAATGATCCCTGCAAATGAAAAGTGATTGTTTGTAAGATAACTGATTGATAATATCCTTTTCCGTCATAATTTCAGCCAGAGGAACAGAGTGTGCGGGTGAAAGAGTGGTAATTGCGCTGCTTTTAGCAAAATGGAAACATCACCGTTTTTCCACTTTATGCAAACAGAAAGGCAGGCATAATTAACGTCAAGATTGATGCCTGACGAGGATGACTCAGCGCAGACAGGAGTGACAAAGGGCCTCGTTAATATATGTTTCCTTTAAATATGCTTGGAAACTGGTTGCACCACTAAAGTGCACATTTTCCGAGCATTCGTCAGAGCATCAGATGACATCTCGAACTGTACTCAGAGTGACCTATGACAAAGATGTCAGTTGATTGAGACGGGATAGTGGATACAAAAATGTTCTCGAACAATGAATGACAAAGCAAATTCTGTAGAAAAACTGACAGGCCTCTCGGCCTCTCCACGGGTTGCTATGCCACGGTGGTCACCTTCAGAGTGGAGGGAAGTTGGCATTAGTCGATAAATGAAGGATTTTGTTGCATGTGCTTTACTCACCCCTTCTTGTGTAGTGAAGTGAAGATTCTAATAGACAGTAGTGTTCTCCGGGCAACTACTTCCAATCGGATATCGGGCCAAAGAGCCTGAGCAGGTCACTCCGCTCTAGGAAATAATCCGAATTTTTAAACATTTTAAGTTATTCCACGAAATCATGTTTTTGCATGTATTCTAAGTTTACCATAGAACTAGGGCCAGCTCTACATGATGACTCCGAGTGGGTACAAGGAGGAACAGTGATCACTGTAAGTCTCTCCTTTGAAGAAATACTCCCCCCAGTAAGAGGGTTACATTGCCAGTTCCCACTTTTCTTTCTCCTCCCCAACATTGGGGGTTGTTTCCTACTATGCAGGGACATACAGCTTGCCTTTCAGTGTTAGGCCCCACAAATCTCCCTTTAAGGAGCATCATTCCCTGGTGCTGATCCCATGAAGCATGATGGTGGGCCAAAGAAACTAACTGAAATAGTTGATCCATCATCATTGAGAGAGCGCAAATCTGAAAAATGTATAAGTGCACCATATTTACAAGCACGTAGTATTAGTTTAAATATAGATTGCACCAGAGTGTTATACTCATAGAGTGAACATATAAGAGTGTTTAACTAGAATAGGGATACATATATCTGTGTGAAAACTAATGTAGAAGTTTGTAGAAATGTTAGAATGATGTTGGAGTCTCACGTTATGTGACTGTGTGAAAAGAAATGTAACTCTGCACACCATGGAAATGTGTAGGCCACATGGCATTTCACAAGAAACGAAAGATGCTGCTACACTTTTAAGTAACTTGGATACTAATGTCATTTTTCTGCAAAGTATTATTAAGCATAGAATTGAAATATATGTTTTATATAGAGGTGTTACATTATAGTAATGTGTGTTAGTTAGAATGCTGTTTAAACAAAGAAATTAAATGTGCAGAGTGCAGAGGCCTGTTTCATGTAATTTAGTAGGCCTGAATAGATAAAGTCGCTTCTTTGATCTGCATGTGCTCGTTAAGGAGAGGTCGCACAGAGCACAAACGAAGACATAGTTTACGACTTAAAGATATGGTGGAGGCCGGAATTTGGGGCCCACAGTAGAACTGTCTATTTGCAGGTGCGAGGAGCCCTAATCAGTTTGGTGATGAATGGGCTTTGTTCAGAGACGCCTGGCACAGGCCTGGAGGAGGCTTCAGGAATTTCCTGGGGGGTACCGACCAGCGGAGAAGAAGCCTGGGAAGCAAGGTCAACTTTAACGAAGGGTCCAGAGGAGCACCAGCATGGAATTTACCGCCAGAACCGATACCACGTGAGGGGCGTCTCCAGGGGCGTTCCTAGTGGAAATGTGATTTTGTATTAGGGACAGCACCCCGGGGAGGAGACAGGGCAGAGGGTCTGAGAAGTCTAAGAGAGTGGATGGGTAGGCAGATAGATTGAACACAAGAGAGCGATTCACCAAGAAGACTAAGAGAAGTGCGTGATCTTCTTTGGAAGTCACCACGGCTGACACCTTTTTAGGTAAAGATCTTGTTAAGTAGGGATGTCACTTAGTCTAGTGTAGGGACAGACTAATCTGAACTTTTTCCTTTCTGTAAATGACTCTCAAATTGCAACTCATAGCGATTCTTGCAACACTCATGATATTTGAGATATTTTTGATAATTTCCTTTTGCCGCTTAAGAGCATTCAGAGAATTTCTTTTTATATTGATACCTATATATCTTTTGAATCTTATTCTGAGATGTTTGTATCTTCAGATACTTTTGGCTTTATAATAAATCTTTAAACTTACTTGTAGTCAGTGGTTCTTTAGAGTGGTGTAAGTTCTTTCTTGATTAACCTAGTAGTGGATTGCCTTTTACTCAATGACAGGTACCAACGATTCATTCGACTTGATTTGGGATCTGGATTTATAACCTTAGACCAGAAATCCCGCGTTAACAGTTGGTAGCAGAGTGAGGATGGTTATCTTCTTGAGGAAGGTAATCTAGACTAGGTTAGATTATCCCAAGGCCCCTAGAGATCGAGAGATGAGCAGCGGAAGAATCGAGTGCCGAAGAAGGTGCTGACGGTGCGAGAGAAGCAGCAGTGTCGGAAGAGAGTGAGTATAACAAGGGTCATGCGTGAACAGATTGCGGTGTTTTGTGTTGTATCTGTATTGTAATGTCTTGCGGAGTTGAATGCCTGTAGTGTGATTGAGAGAGGGTTGTGAGCGTGCGCAACCTGGTAAACTGGTAACCTGGTAAACGAGTGAACTGGTGAAAATCTTAAGTTCGAGGTAGAGCTTAAGTGGTTCGGGTGTATCGAACATCCAGAGTAGTTGTCGACCAGAGTAAGGAGGTCATGAGGTACCATTGACCGCCGCAGGACCGAGATAGGGGGAGTGTAAGAGTGAGTGTGTGAGTAACGGACGCTGGTCGAAAGTTACTGTGTGTAAGTAACCTATCGGAGAAGGCGATTGTCTAAACGTAAACGGAAAGACATTTCGTCAGTTAAGGTGACAACTACAGGTAGACTGTGGGCGTACAGTCAAGAAAAGTGATCGCTTGGACGGAAGTAATCATTTTTCAGAGTATGAATGGGACGCATGCATGACCGCGGAGATGAGCTGAGAAAGGAGGGGAACTGCTGCAAAGGGGGACGAGTGACGTCGACTAGAGCCACGCTGTGATAGGGCGGTTGGTGTGACGTTGGCTAGAGCCGCGCTGTGATAGGGCGGTTGGTGTGACGTCAGCGAGAAGTCGCGCTCTGATAGGCCAGTTAGCGAGAACCGCGCTGAGATTGGTGGATTGTCATCAGGAAGTAAGCAAACGCGGAGAAAAATAGAAATTCTGTAGGTTTTGAACATGAAGTGTTTTAAATGTTTGAGAGGGATTTTTAAGAGAAAAAGAAGGGATTCTTACTATGGGGAAGAGGCACCGCCAGAGGGTACACCAGCTTACTATATGGCAACGAATGTTGGGTTGCATACTATACTGTGGATTAGTGAATGGAGCAAGATTTCAGAAGGGAATGAGGAACTGACGTTTCCTAGGTATGGAACGTTCAGGTTAGAGGCGTTACATCGGCTGAAAGCAATCATGTCCTCATTGAACCCTTCGCCTAGACCAACACAGTTTGAGGCCCTTAACGCATGGATTGGGGCGGCGTACGACAGGAATCTGAATAGGCGCCAAGAAAGGCTGAAGCGATCGGTAAGAGCAGTGCGAGATGCCCAATGGGATGCGGACGCCAAGAGATGGAGGGTACAGGCTATTGAGGTGGATAAGTTGTACACAGTGAGAGAGGTGGCAGGAGAAAAGAGCCTCATGGAAGAGGATGAGGAGAGCGAGTCGGAGGACAATTTGATAAATAGATTGCTGATAGATAGACCACCTCCGACAGTTGGGGGGATTGAAAGTAGAGGACTCGCAAGGGAAGATGGGGCTGCCATAGAGGGGTATGTACCACTTCCTATATCGGAATGGACACCTACCAGAGGCGAGGAGACACCTCAACGTAATACAGCACAGAGTGTAGTCGGAAGGTTTGTGGTACAGAAGAAACCAACCACTGAGAAGGTTGAGTCTTATGGATTGCCAGACGCTCTACAAGTACCCGTTACCATAGGTCCTATAGTATCGATTTACAACCCTGAGAGAGACAGAGAGGAAGAACAGACACGGTTAGACAGAGAGAGAGTTGACATGGAAAGGAGGAACAACACGACAAATGCCTGGAGGCAATTGCCAGGACCAGTAACGTGGAACACCCCATTGGATTCAGCAGTGGGTCCCACAACAGGACAGGAGGGTCAAAGAGGACCGATGGACCTAAGGGGACCACGGCCGAAATCCTTTAAAGAGTTAAAAGCTGACTTGAGAGAATGGGATGGGTCCACAGAAGCACCGAGCAACAGGTCAAGAGCAGAAGCTGAATGGGGAAGTCGAGGCAACGGGACGGTATCTCACTGCGGGGCTAGCGAAAGCAGTCAGGAGCGTGAGGGTCAAAGTCAGGAGAACAGAGGAGTTATACGTCCTATGGATGGTAGGGACCAGCAGGAGCGAAATGGTAGAAGCACGGAGTGCGAAGAGATGTCTCGTCTCTTTGAAAAGGGTGGAGACCAAATGGTACTAGCATACAGAGATAGGTTTAGGTGCGCTCATCACGCACTTGGAGAGGATGTACAGCACTGGAATAGAGGGAACAGTGAAAGATCTCGCCATACATCGAGTAGTCAGAGATCACAGGCAAACTGTGGGGAAAGGGGGAGTAATGGAATGTCTTGCCATGCACCCAGAGAAACCAGGCAGGATGGGGAATGTAGGACCGTGAGGCCCAATGGAGTGTTTCATCATCCACCCAGAGAGGACGGAACTGCATGGGACCTGGAGGGGTGGGAGCATGGGAGGACTCCCCGTAACTCGCCTGAGCCCAGACGTAGGACTCGGAGCTGGGATGGGAGAGATGTGAATGGACCCCCTAGAGCTAGCATACTGAAAGCTGCAGTAAAGGCCAAAAGACTCGATGTTACCAGCTTAAAATCAGATGTGGATGAGATCATAGATGGTACGTTGGCCTTAGAAAGGATTGATTTGTACGAACAAGATGAGTTGCTGTTTATAGCAAAGGACATTACCCGAAAGGCAAGAGCAATTCATGAGAAATTGTCTGAACTGGCAGAGAAGTATATGGTAGATTTGTCCAGAACCAAAACATTACAGAGTAACCATAGGTTGCAGTATTCAGACCAAGACTTAGACGAGAAGAGAACTACAGGATTAAAAACACACATAAGGGAGCTGATAACGGGAATAAGAGCGTGGAGAGATTTGGACAAATGGGAAGAGCGGTGGGCCAAAGGGGATACTGTCAGACGGAGCACGAGTGTGATGGTTCCGGAAGGAAGGGTAATGCAGATGGAGGCATTTCCTTTGAGGGAAATATCGAATGGGAATTATGTACATGTGCCCTGGAGTAGAGGAGATTTGGCTGCATTTACCAACTCATGTCCGAAGTTGAGGGACAATCCTGTTGAGTGGTACAAGCAGGTAGAAAGGTTTATGAAAATCTCAAAGGTATTGTGGATTGATTTGAACACCTTGTTTGACATTGTGGTCCCA
The DNA here is from genome assembly GCF_964261635.1 of Lissotriton helveticus. Lineage (NCBI taxonomy): Eukaryota > Metazoa > Chordata > Amphibia > Caudata > Salamandridae > Lissotriton > Lissotriton helveticus. Next base: position 974,887,533 of record NC_136063.1, read on the forward strand.
GGAGATTTGTGGACAGCATGCAAAACTAGTGTCGAGTGGCCAAATGCAGAACCAGAAAGGAATGCTGCTACAAATGGACCGTCTGAAATTGTAATGCAAAAGTATGAAAGGGTAATAACTTGGCTGAAGGATAAGGTCCCACCACAAGACATAGATTGGGTAAAAATAGACCGAACAAGACAGGAACCCAAGGAGACAGTTCATGAGTTTTATGAGAGATTGCTGAAAACATTCAAACAATGCAGTGGACTCGATGTAATGGACCCCAAAGAGATAGGACAGTTTGTATCAAAGTTCGTTTTGGGGTTGAGACCTGATATTTGTTTAATGATTCAGCAACATTTAATTTGCTGGCAGAACAGACCACTGGATGAGATTTTGAGGTATGCGAGGTACTGTAGTGATGAAATAGATTCTAAGTCAAAGAAGCTAAAGGAAAAACTAATGGTAGTGCAGATGCAGTCAGCTGGAAAGGGCGGACAGCAGCAACAGGGGACAATGGGACGGAAATCGAGTAATCAGAATAAGGACAGTGAGGATAACTCGAGACCTAGAATAGACTTTGCCACATTGAAGAAGACGACAAAGTGCCATCAGTGTCACCAGGTGGGACATTGGAGACGCGAGTGTCCCTATAACCCTGAAAACGGAGAAATAGAGGTAGAGGAGGAAGTTCAAGAGGTTCCAGTTCAAGGGGTGACAGTGCCAAGGAACAAGGTGGCCAAGGGGGGGACTTCGGCTCCACGAGCTCAGTTTCCGCAGCCACCTAAGATTGCGACAGGGGGAAAAGTCTTTAGACAAATGCCTCTTTTCATAGATGAAGAAAAGTGTTACTACATTGACCCTTTGACGGGACAACGTGTAAGCAAAGAAGAAGACTGTACCCTCGGGGCAGTTCTAGAAGTAGATCAGAGAGGGCCATTTGTTGAGGCAGAGGTAGCAGGGTGTCCCACAACATTCTTGGTGGATACTGGAGCTACTCGATCAACTCTGAGATCTGCAGTAGTTCCTGATCTACCAATGTCGGGGGAAACAATTCAGGTGGTTGGAGTCGCAAACAAAAGAATGACTAGCCCTTTGACAGAACCAGTGTCAGTGAGAATTGGAAACTACATGAATGAACATCAGTTTGTAGTATGTGATTCTAGTCCTGTGTGTCTTTTAGGAAGGGACTTATTGTGCAAATTGAATTGCACCATATATTGCACGCCTCAGGGAGTGGAGGTACAGACTACAGACGATGATGCGACTTTTAAAGTTGTTAATTCTAGAACATGCATAGAACTGTATCCTACTCTGACTGTGGAGGAACTTCCTTGGGACTTACGCGAGGCAGTATCATCAGAAGTATGGGATTTTACAGGAGAAGAGATAGGATTGGTCAAAGGGGTAGAGCCAGTGAAGATCATGGTGAAACCAAATGTCAATTACCCAAGAACGCCTCAATACAAACTGTCCCAAGAGTCGATTGCAGGAATAAAACCTGTGATCGATTCTATGATTCAACAGGGAATTCTGAAGGAAATCGTGGGTAGTCCATGCAACTCCCCGATTATGGGTTTGCAGAAACCAAGTGGGAAGTTCAGAATAGTTCAAGATCTTCGAAAAATCAATGAGATAGTTGTTTCATGTTGTCCAGTGGTACCGAATCCATCAGTGATACTGTTTCACATACCATTCCAAGCTGAATGGTTCACAGTGATAGATCTTTGTCAGGCCTTCTTTTCAATCCCATTAGATGAAGAAAGTCAGTACCTTTTCGCCTTTAAAATGGAAGATCGCGTCCTAACATGGTGTAGAATCCCACAGGGGTTCACAGATAGTCCTTCAATCTTCAACCAGCTGTTGAAGAAGAATCTTGAAAGTCTAGTACTGCCACAGAACTCGGTTCTGGTCCAGTACATAGACGACCTACTTGTTGCGTCAGAAACAGAGGAAGCGTGTAAGACAGATTCCATCGCCCTACTGAATCATTTAGCTGAAAATGGGCATAAGGTATCTCCGAGCAAATTGCAGTACTGTCTGACAGAAGTACAGTACTTGGGTCACAGGTTGGAAAAAGGAAAGCGCAAGGTGTCACCAGACAGAATAGAGGCGATAATGAAAATGAGTGCGCCTACGACGCAGAGAGAAGTCAGGATGTTTCTAGGAATGGTTGATTATTGCCGACAGTGGATAGCTAACTTTTCACTGAAAGCAAAACCCTTACAGAAACTGACGCACAAGGAGGTGAGTGATCCGGTACCATGGGACAATGAGTGCTTGATGGCGTTCCTACAGTTGAGAGATGACTTATGTCGTGCTCCGGCTCTAGGGATGCCAGACTATGAAAAATCATTTTCACTTTACTGCTGTGAGAGAGAGGGATGTGCTTTGTCAGTTCTTGTGCAAGTTCATGGAAATGGCCGTAGACCAGTTGCATATTTTTCGGCTACATTAGATCCGGTAGCCGCAGCGTTGCCCGGATGTCTCAAATCCGTTGCTGCAACAGGTGTCAGCATTGAGCGTTGTGAAAGCATAGTGATGGGACACCCGTTAGTGGTGTATGTACCTCATTCTGTGGAGTTGTTAATGACCCGGACCAAGACACAGCACTTGACCAATAGTAGGCTCACGCGCTATGAGCAAGTTATTCTTGCTGCTGAGAACGTGACCCTTAAGAGGTGCTCTGTCTTGAATCCTGCTACGTTGATGCCACTTCCTAATGATATAGAAGGCGAAGAATGTGAAGATCACGATTGCCTTGATGTGACTGAACTATGCACGAAGCCCAGACCAGATATTGTGGATGAGCCATTGACATACCCCGATGAAATTTACTTTGTTGATGGCTCATGTTCAAGAGACGATACTGGTCGGTTGAGAGCAGCTTATGCTGTTTGCACCATTACTGGAGTTGTGGAAGCCGCTTGCCTGGAAGGAGTACACTCCGCACAGGTAGCAGAAATCATTGCATTAACCCGTGCCTGTATAGCAGGAAATAAGAATAGAGTCACCATATATACTGATAGCCAATATGGTTTCGGTGTTGTTCATGATTTCGGGCAATTGTGGTCTCAGAGAGGTTACATGACCTCCTCTGGTTCGCCAATTCGAAATGGAGAATTTGTGCGGCTGTTGTTGGAAGCATTACAGGGTCCAGCCGCTATTGCAATTGTGAAATGTGTAGCCCATACAAAAAAATACAGATTTTGTGTCACAGGGAAATAGATATGCAGATGAAGTTGCCCGCTATTGTGCGGAGCATGGATATTCTTTCACGAAGGTGGAAATAGATGGGGCTCAGGAGAAAACAGAACTGGATATGATGTTAGAAACAGTAGACACTTGGGAAGATCTAAGAGTAATGCAAGAGAATGCACCTGAATCAGAGAAACGGGCATGGGAAACAGCAGGTTGTGTGAGAAGCGAAATGGATTTTTGGGTTTCAGCAGATGGAAGGGCAGTGCTACCTGAGGAGTTAGCGAGTCCAATGGCACAACAGATACATGGTCCAGTACATTTGGGAAGGGATGCCATGTTGAGGGTATTCAGGCAAACTTGGTATTGCCCTAAGTTTAGGATAGCAGCAGAAGCAGTGTGTAAACGATGCGTTACTTGTCAGCAGTTGAACATAGGGAAAAGAACACCAGTTACACTGAGTCACATTGGGAGGTCTGGGGGGCCTTTCAACAGAATGCAATTGGATTTTATTGAGATGCCAAAAGTCAACCGCCTTAGGTATGTTCTGGTGATTGTTTGCATATTTTCCAGATGGGTTGAAGCATACCCTACACGTAGGTGCGATACACTCACAGTAGCAAAGTTGTTGCTTAGAGAGTTTATACCGCGCTTCGGGGTGCCTGCCTCTCTGGAATCGGACAGAGGAACTCATTTTAACAGCGAAATTGTGAAGATGCTTTGCTCTGCATTGAACATTGATCAGAAATTGCATTGTAGCTATCGACCAGAGGCTTCGGGTATCGTGGAACAGATAAATGGGACACTAAAATGCCGAATAGCTAAAGTGTGTTCATCAACTTCCTTGAGTTGGCCTGATGCTCTTCCTTTGGTCCTTATGAGTATGCGTTGCACACCCGACAGGAGGACAGGTCTCTCTCCACACGAGGTGCTGATGGGGAGGGCAATGAGACTTCCTTCTGTCCCGGCATTGTTGAACATTACAGATGACCTGATCCTGGATTATTGCAAAGGGTTGTCTGACGCCATTCATTCTGTGTCTCTTCAGGTACAGGCTGCAGAAGTTCCGTCTTCAAGAAACTTATGCCACGACCTGTGCCCAGGAGATTGGGTCCTGGTGAAGAAGCACGTCCGGAAGAATTGTTTAGACGTGCGCTGGAAGGGACCCTATCAAGTAATCTTAGTAACGAACACTGCTGTGAAGTGTGGAGGGCTGCCTAATTGGATCCACGCATCCCATACTCGAAAAGTTCCAGCACCCCTGGAAGAAACAGCTCCTCTCACAGACGAAAATCTAATTGTGGAAGAAGAATCACAAGAGGGGATCAGTCAAGCTGTGGGGGTGTCTGAAGAAGTTGGGAGTGCAACAGATCTAGAAGAAGAAAGGCAGGGAGGCAGTGAAACCGAAGTTGCCTCAGAAGGAGAAAGCTGCTATGAAAACGGCTCAGACACAGACCAGTACCAGAGTGATCAAGAACAGAGTGTGAGGACAAGAAGTAGGAGAACAAGACGTGGAGAAGTTAGTTGGCCCGAAAGAAAACAAAGGCCGAACTTAAAGCTGACTTCAGAAAGAACTCTTGCTCCTATATCCGAAGATTCAGATCCAGAAGAAAGTGCACAAGAGCAGGAACAGGAAGGTCCGAGAAGATCAAGGAGGGTGCGAGTGCCTTGCAGAAGATACGCTACTCCTGAGTGGACCTACCTCGCTGCAGATGTCCGAGGGACGCAGAACTGGGAGGGTGAGGGAAGTGACCCTGACCAGAACTGACCCAATCATCACAGTGGAAGTAAAGTTCCTGGTACCAGGAGTGGAGGTCGAAAGACTGCTGACACTCAACATCGTCTATCCTCCTCTCCTGAGCGGAATAAGAGACTTGATCCTAAACACAGTTGAATTTCCGTGTTGCTGTTCAAGGTGTCCAATACTTGAAGGAATCCTTCTTCGTATGGAAATATTTGAGCGAGTGGTGGAAATTCTTGGAACACGCATAATTTCGGACTACTAAAGACTTTGTGAAGAACTTTGTAAATACCGATTGAAAGATAACCTAGCGCCGAGTGGAAGAAGAAAGAAACTAGGGACTTCCATTTTAGTGGATGGAGAGGGGCTAGGGTTGTCTGTTGCTACAGAACTCAAAGACTGTTCTTGCGGAGGGAATTATCAGCTTCCAGGTGTGGACTCAAAGAGAGACATTGTGCAAAGAAAAGAGACATTGGAGTCCAGTAAGAGACTTTGGCTGAGAAAGAAAACTAGAGCTACACTGTTTTGAGATCATGGAGGCTGGCAACTCGAACCGCAGGGCAAAATGCATAGTAGGTACACTTTTAGGGGTAGTGATTTCTCTTATAGTGATAGTGGTTACTGTATCATATGTAGTGGGACATGAGAATGAAGCAAAGGCGACAAAAGAAGAAAAGAGAGTACCAACACAGACACCTGTCACTGTTGGTCTAAGGGGGGACAATACAGAGAAAGAGAAAGCTTTGTTAGCATCTGAGATTCGCAGATTACATACAGATGAATCTAAGGGGAACTTTAAGTCAAATGCTTATGCCAAATTGCTTTATGAATACATTGATGTCATGGAGGCGAAGGATTGCTACGTCTGTATGCAATTACCAGCCTCTGTAGATGAAGGCATCAGATACCATCATCTTCCATTGACTTATGGAATCACATGTAGTTTGTTGCTGAGCATATTTTATGAACGGGATGGGTTTGAGTATTACTTCTCGAACTTCGATTCTGTGTTGCCAGAGGTGCCAAATTATAAACATCTCAATAAGTGGGATTATTACAAGAGTGAAGACAGATTACAGAAATTTTTCCTACCATGGAGAACATTAGACACTTCACATGCCCGAAGGAATAATTTGACTTGCTCCGTGTCAGAAATTGAGAAAAAGTTTATAGGGCAGGTGGATACTCGATACAGGAGACAAAAGGTTCTAAAGGCTTCAGGTCAATGGAAAACAGATTGGACTGAAGAAGAAAGAGCACACAAAAGCAAGGGTAGCAGTGGTCCAATAGCATTAGATCGAGAGAAGAAAGGGAAACTATGTATACATAGGGGTCAAACCTATTACGAGAATGTGTTTGTAGGAGAAGTCAGTTGTGAACATGCTTTCCAATTGGAGTATTACTCCAAAGACTTCTTGAAGGAGATGCAGGTGATCCCCAATGTATATTTTGTTTGTGGAAGAAATGCATATGTGAAACTACCAGATAATTGGTATGGATCATGTTATTTGGCGATTGTCTTCCCGAAAATATATCATGGTGAAGAATTAGAGTCTAAAAAGGGAGGAGCTCAAGCAAGAGGGAGGAGAGATGCAAGCTCTGAAGTAATTGGAGATGTATTTGGAGCTGCATTTCCTCTATTGGGAATCATACTGAAGGACATCAAGATTAGAAAATTGGCAACAGTCGTAGATACATTATCTGCCAGTACTGCTAGATCTTTAATGCTGGTAGAGGGAGATGCAATCGATAAGGGCAATGGTTCTTCAGAATCGACTTGCTCTAGAAGTTCTGTTAGCCAAAGAGGGCGGAGTCTGTAAGGCTTTGAAGGTCCAGGAATGTTGCACTTACATTCCAGACAATTCAAAACCTCTAGAGAAGTACATACGAAACATTACTTCAATTCATCGTGAGGTTGAGGATTTGACGCGGGTAAATGTGTGGGAAAAAGTAGGACAAGGAATGGGAAAAGTTGGAGGTTGGTTTGCCAACCTGGGAAAGGGTTTCGTTTGGTACATACTGAAACCTATCATCATAATAGTGATTTGTGTAATCACTTTGTGGGGATTGGTGCGACTGTAGAAATGGTATAGAGCAAACAAGTTGCAGAGATCCATGCGAGAGCAGGGGAGAAGATTAGCTGCGATGCAGGAGAATCAGTACAGGAGTCTGAGGGCTCTAGAGGAGATGAAACGAGGGAATGTTGCGACAACTTCAGTTTGACAATCTATACCTAAAGGAGAGTGTTGCGATGATGATGACTACTGGAAGTCATCAAAGGGGGGATTGAGAGAGCGCAAATCTGAAAAATGTATAAGTGCACCATATTTACAAGCACGTAGTATTAGTTTAAATATAGATTGCACCAGAGTGGTATACTCATAGAGTGAAAATATAAGAGTGTTTAACTAGAATAGGGATACATATATCTGTGTGAAAACTAATGTAGAAGTTTGTAGAAATGTTAGAATGATGTTGGAGTCTCACGTTATGTGACTGTGTGAAAAGAAATGTAACTCTGCAAACCATGGAAATGTGTAGGCCACATGGCATTTCACAAGAAACGAAAGATGCTGCTACACTTTTAAGTAACTTGGATACTAATGTCATTTTTCTGCAAAGTATTATTAAGCATAGAATTGAAATATATGTTTTATATAGAGGTGTTACATTATAGTAATGTGTGTTAGTTAGAATGCTGTTTAAACAAAGAAATTAAATGTGCAGAGTGCAGAGGCCTGTTTCATGTAATTTAGTAGGCCTGAATAGATAAAGTCGCTTCTTTGATCTGCATGTGCTTGTTAAGGAGAGGTCGCACAGAGCACAAACGAAGACATAGTTTACGACTTAAAGATATGGTGGAGGCCGGAATTTGGGGCCCACAGTAGAACTGTCTATTTGCAGGTGCGAGGAGCCCTAATCAGTTTGGTGATGAATGGGCTTTGTTCAGAGACGCCTGGCACAGGCCTGGAGGAGGCTTCAGGAATTTCCTGGGGGGTACCGACCAGCGGAGAAGAAGCCTGGGAAGCAAGGTCAACTTTAACGAAGGGTCCAGAGGAGCACCAGCATGGAATTTACCGCCAGAACCGATACCACGTGAGGGGCGTCTCCAGGGGCGTTCCTAGTGGAAATGTGATTTTGTATTAGGGACAGCACCCCGGGGAGGAGACAGGGCAGAGGGTCTGAGAAGTCTAAGAGAGTGGATGGGTAGGCAGATAGATTGAACACAAGAGAGCGATTCACCAAGAAGACTAAGAGAAGTGCGTGATCTTCTTTGGAAGTCACCACGGCTGACACCTTTTTAGGTAAAGATCTTGTTAAGTAGGGATGTCACTTAGTCTAGTGTAGGGACAGACTAATCTGAACTTTTTCCTTTCTGTAAATGACTCTCAAATTGCAACTCATAGCGATTCTTGCAACACTCATGATATTTGAGATATTTTTGATAATTTCCTTTTGCCGCTTAAGAGCATTCAGAGAATTTCTTTTTATATTGATACCTGTATATCTTTTGAATCTTATTCTGAGATGTTTGTATCTTCAGATACTTTTGGCTTTATAATAAATCTTTAAACTTACTTGTAGTCAGTGGTTCTTTAGAGTGGTGTAAGTTCTTTCTTGATTAACCTAGTAGTGGATTGCCTTTTACTCAATGACAGGTACCAACGATTCATTCGACTTGATTTGGGATCTGGATTTATAACCTTAGACCAGAAATCCCGCGTTAACAGTTTTGGTGGTGGTGGTGTTACACCTCAACCTTGATATCCCCATCAAGAAGAATTTCATTTTTGGAGGTGCAGGAAGCGAACCTCTTTCTTGGTGGATTCTTCATTACCACGCTTTTCTAAATCTTAGCCTTATTATAGAATAGCGGTAGGAATACCACTGGAGGAAAATCCAATTTACTGCTAGATGTTTAACAAAACACCGCATTACAGATGGCCACAAAAACACTTTGGACGGGTGATAAATAAGACCAAGAAATAATCAGTGTACCTGAATACCACAATTGGTAAATATTGGTCGTGCAATATACTACACCACCCATAAAAAATTAATTAAAAAAAAAAACAACATAAAAATCACCTAATACACCGGGCTTAGGACTCACCCTTTGAGATTCCAGTTACAAAAATACAGGCAGCACTGGTGTGTGATTGTTTCAGGGGACAGCACTGCAAGGACAAACATATCCACAACAGCAGAAAAGTTATGTGTCATGTACCAAGTCAGTGTGTGCCGGGCAAGAGTGGTTACTGATGTAAGTACAGTGTGGCTCGCATGTGGCTTTGTTGACAATAGGTAGGGCCGAATTGGGAACCAACAGCAGTCATGGCAAAAATGTTCAAACCACCCCTGCTCCCTTTCTCCATGTCACTCTTTATCCATTTCTGCATTAATTCATTCAATCATGTTTTCTCTTCTCCCTTTATGATTTTCCCTTTCTTTTTCACTCTGCCGAAGCCAGCGCTCTGCCGGTCTGTTGCAATGGAACTGTGGGGGGGGGGGCTTAGAGAAGCTGAGAGGGGCCAGCGGCAGCCCTGGACTTCAAGTACCGGCCCTCAATGACCCAAAACCCAATGGAAATAATACGAGTGCGACCAATGACTTGAACGCATGCAAAGGTGGGGTCGCCCAAAGGGAGAGACAAGTGGTCTCTCATAGAACTCCAGGGGCAGGTACAGCCTGTTGGGTACATGGGCGCAGGGGTGACAGTCAGGCTTTCTCTAAGCTCTTTGGCCACCCCGCACGTGCACAATGATGCCAGTAAACGGCGCAGAGATGCAAGGGCCCCCTTTAATGGAGTTAATGGAGCGTACAGGGTAACCGGGGGAACAAAGTACCCTCACGGTAAGCGGGCCCTCTGCGCATGCGCACTTCGACAGAAGGGTGTGGTTTAATCAGGGGTAGCCGGGGAGGGGATATGCCCCCACGGTAAACGGGCCCTCCTGCGCACGCGCACTCCTTCTGGAGGGCGTGGTTTAGTGATAAGGAGCTGCACCAGTTATTGACCTTGCCGTAGGCCCAAATAGGTACGCAAAAAATCAACTATTGTATAATGTGAATTGATATGTTAGTTTCGGATAGGAAATACATTGTACTAGAAATATGTTAAGGTTAGCCATCTGAATACCTGTATATATCAATTGTAACATTTTTTGCGTAATTGTGTAAATATTGTTTATTTCAATTTTTGATTTATTTTGTATATTTTAATAAATACAGCCGGGGGGTTGAAAGATCCCCTGCCTTCCAAAGAAAGCCCTCTCACGTCCTGTTAATAATGTTATGTTGGTTAACGGAAGGGTGGGGGTCCTCCGGCAGTCCCTGGCCATATGAAGAGGAACAGGGCTCGAAGAATTGCAGCTAATAACACAGAACCGTAGACACAGGACAAGCAAAGGGCAATGCACAATCGTTTTAAGAGCACCTCGTCGATTTTCTTTCCATAATGCACCGGATTCACAAAGGAATTTTGATCATGAAATGCATGTTTACAGATTGACCTACCTTCAATTACATCTGCCAGGAATTCACAAAAATAACCCTGGCATGCAAAAATGGGTGGGTTCTACTGCAAATTTGTCTGCCACAAGTGCGGGAAATGCGCAGTACTACTTCCCAGGTAAAATGGGGGAGCAAAACGAGGTTTGCCTTTTAAGTTTGTCAACTCGTTCATTCCAGAACCCTCACAAACTCAAATCGGCCCCATTCCCTCCATAGAAATGGTTGAAGACTTACTCCAGAAAAGGTTTGCTGTAACTCCAGTTCCCCAACTGATGGAGGAATAGATTTCCATCCAGAATTGGTAGGCGTATATGGATAGAGTTTGTTAAACAGGGAGAAAAATGGGAAAAAGTGCATTCACACTTTGCATCTATTACCCCTGAGCGTATTTGTATGGTATGTAGACAGAATAAGGTGTGTGGAACATTAGAGCCCTGGGAAAATGGCGCTTGACTTTCCCAGTTGTACCGTTAGAAGTGTGCCGGGTGCAGCTTTCCATGCGCACTACTGAGAATGTTTGTGAATTGCAAAAAACTATTGATTCACACTTGTCCACAGATGCCCTTTTACAGGTATAGATTTACTGTGTGTTTTTTATTTGCCCCTAGATGTCTGTGCTTCTTTAATTATTGTGAGAGTTGCTTAACTTTGCTGGCCAGCCAGAAGTAGCCAAAACCAACAGTGTGTAATTTTATGCCAACATTCTTTCAACAGTAGGTTTTAACAAAATAGGAAGTTCTCGTCTGCTAACAGCTACTTTGCAAGACATCAGCCCAGGGTGAAACGAGTTTAAAAGAGATACAAACTGGATGAACTTGGTACTCCACAAAACTGAGTCATCCATGTATACACGAAAATCATTTGTTTGTGGGGAAAAGAAGTCAAACAACGGATTCAAGAAATGGTTTCATGTGAATTAGGATGTACTTTATTGAAACAAGACATGGTAATGGCGCAGGGAATTGCCGACAAGGAGGTAAAAGCCACATCTTTAAAAGCTGAAGTCAGACTTTAGGTCGAATCAATAAGGCCCACATGCGAATCACAGTATTATATAAAAATAGCATGATTGTTACCATGTTATGACTGTTACAGCATTTCCGTAATCGTGGCGGAGAATCCAAACATAAAAAGATAGACAGTAGTGCAGATACTGCTCATAAAATTGCTTTGTGAATTGCAAAAAATCGTATACTTTCACAACAGTGCAAGTTTACCTTTATGAATCAGAGCCACAGACTGCAGTCATGGATGGAAATTCACCAAAATGCACAGGGTAGCAGAAGTGACATTATGTGACCTTTAGGCCTGATGACTACGAGAGTGATGTCCTATGATGTTGGGGCCACTACAAGTAACATTAAGTAGATGTTAAATCATAAATACAGGCTTGGCTTTAGAAACAAGTCACAGAATGCAGCGTAGCACCAAAAGTTGCTGTGTTGTGTTGTGTGACAGGGAGAGAGCAGGGAAGCACCATATTTACAAAGATATGGCACTATCCTTCTCTATATCTAGCAGTAGTGAATAATTATGCTGCTGAGCGCCACACACCTTCACATCATAGTTCAAGTGTGTGTGCATGATGTCTAGCATAGGTTTTGTACTGGAATGACACCCTTCCAGCACAAAATACAACACCTAGAAAGACTTGAAAACTTTTTCCACTTCGGATGGGTGTTGTTCTGTTCTGTACACATGCAAACCGAGAAAAGTTAGAAGAAATAAAAGCATTTCCCTTTTTAATGCCTGCTTCAAAGTGGTGTTTATTTTCGGTGCAAAACCCTGTCTACTATTTTTAGTAGATTACGTTTTGCGTCCAAAACCATGGGTGGATGCTTGGTAACGCCCATGTACCACCGATAGAAAGCCCCCTAAATTCAGCATAACACAAAGCAGAGCAAAGTGCTACTTTGCATTACTTTGAGTGGATGTTCCCACGCAAAACAAGCTCTGCTCTGGTAAGTAAAATCCCCCAAAAAATATTTTGCCCCAATTTGCATCACTTTTGTGACTCAAACCTGGTGCAAAATGTTTGTAAATCTATCCCACAATCTGAAGTCTCACATTAGCGGGCACCAGGGGCGCAACTAGACCCGAACTTCGGGGGGGGGGCTAACACTCCCAGCCAGGGCTGGCACTAGCACTAGTCACACACGGTGTAACTTTTTTTGGGGGGGGGGCGCTCCCTCCCCCATTTCCTCCTTTCCCATGAATTTCGTCAGTACCACTCACCAACAATGCACCTCATCTCTCTATAACACCTTTCTGACAAAGATTTCATTTTTTATAACGCTACTCATGGTACACTCACACTCATTTCTGTGATCTGCATGGTTCACGTTCTTTGTAGCAGGCACATTAATCCTCTGCACTGTGTGGATGGTAGCAGTGCCCTTGCGAGTGCATGGTGTGAGATGCGACAGTGTGAGAGCAGGGTGAGAGGAGTAACTGCAGGGTGAGTGAGGTGACCATATGGTGCAGATGTAAGTGCAGAGTGGGACGAATGAATGCATGGTTAGTGATGGGCTTGTTTGAGTGATTGCAGATTGAGTAGTGAGGGGGACAGGTGGGTGAAGTGTCACATGAGTGCGGGTGAGTAGTATGTTTGTTTGACTACAGGGTGAGGTACAGGGTGAACAGCACAAGTGCACTGTTAGTGCAGAATGTGAGTGCAGGGTGAGCGGGTGAATGGTGTAAGTGAATGGTGATCAATGTGAGTGCATTGTGATCACTGTGATTGCAGGGTGAGCATGAAAGTGGAGGACGAGAATGAAGAGTGACTTGTGTGAATGCAGTGTGCATTTCCAGACACTTGAAGTAACTCTGCATGCTATTGACGGTGGTATAGAGTTTCAGATATAAGTTAAACTATTGCTATTATGCAGAGCTTTAAGTGGGATGACAAAATTGGGGAGTGGAGGAAGCTGGGTTTCTGTTGCAGTAACCCGCACACTTTTTGCTAGATTTCTAATGCACTTTGACTTGATGTTCCCTGGATCCCGGCCTGTGATCTTTCCCCAAAACTGTACCTTTGTAACCCCAATTGGCACCTCTCTGGCCACATGTAAGTCCCCTGTAAAAGGTACCATGGGTACCAAGGGTACTGGGACCAGGGAAGGCCTCTAAGAGCTGCACCACATATTGTGTCACCCTTAGAGGTTCGTACCTTAACACACACACACACACTGCAATTGCAGGCTGCATTTTTGTGGTGCAGAGAAAAGTGAATAGTCGACATGGCACACACTCCTGTGTGCCATGCCAGCAACCCACTACCTATGGTATAAGTAAGACACCCTTCTAGCTGGGTGCACACTACCACTGGTGAGGGTACAGTTGCATGAACACTGTACCCCTACAGTGTCTAAATAATTTTTTAGACATTGTAAGTGCAGTAAAGCCATGAAGTGTATATGGTCTGTGAGTATGTCATTAATAACTCCACAGCACCATAATCGCATTACTGAATTCTGGGAAGTTTGATAGCAACCTTCTCAGCATAATAAAGCCACACTGATGCCAGTGTGGGATTTAGTATAAAATGCACTCAGAGGGCATCTTAGAAATGTCCCCTGAAAAACAACTAGCCTCTGGTGGGTTCCCTTACTGGTACACACCAGCCTGCCACCATGAGACAGGTTTCTGGACCCCTGGGATGGGAATCTTCGCTCTCTGAGCCCAGAAACAAAGCCGTTCCTGGGCAGAGGTTGTCACGCCTCCCCAGGCCAGGAATAGCCATCTGTGGCAGGGGAGCTTCAAAGGTCTTGCCTCCTTTGTAACACAACCCCCAGCCTCTCCTGCTATCAGGAGCAGGCCCCCTCCCTGTCTCCCCTCCTTTTCGGCGGCAAGACAAGAGGAACAATTAGCACAACTCAGAAGGTGTGCCAACCTCTGCCAGTCCCACCCCTCAGGTGGGGTAGGCGAGGTGAAACCCACTCTTCAGGACCCGCCATCTTGCAGATGGCAGGCACTTTCCAATCAGGATTGAGGATTGTGCCCACTCCCCCAAGTGGGGTGAACACACCAATGGTGTAGTCACCCTAAGATCACTAGACCATTGGCTACTGACCTCAAGATCCCTAAAACGTCCCGGTCTGAGACACACGCCGGGGGGGGGAAACTGAAACCCTTTCAGCCCAAATGGGCATTGCGCGCCTGGTGGGCACAAATACCAAAGGACAGCTGAAGGATATGCTTGTGTTCCCCCCAGGTGCTCAAAGACATTTACAATAATCACATTTCAAGCAGTCAGTGGCTGACAGATGATTTTGCATATATTCATTGAGTTGCTTTGAGTTTGGAACTCCACCCTCTCTCAGCGCCACTCACAACACACACATCCTCTCATCAAGAAAGATCTTAGTGGACAAATAATTATGCATTGTTCCCAATAAGTAAACTTCATGTTAGATTTGCTTCTTACCCACCGATGAGATAATGTGACTAAAATGACAAATTCCTACAAACATTGCCCCTGAAAGTGAAACATGAGAAGATTTTAGATTTACATTGGGTATCTCACAGTGGGAAATGAAGGGACATACAACTCAAACAACTGATTATGTCACATCACGGTACCATGGCGATCAATAGGCCTCAAATTGAATCGGGATTACAAAGCATGTTGACTTTGCTCTGGTACGGGTAGGAGAGCTGCACAAAAGATCCCTGTGGCCAAGCTGCACAACTGTACAGCTTGGGGAATGAAACGGAGAGAATAAACCTGTGTTCAGCTGGGAGGTTGACGCCTGTTTTGGTTTTTCACCTGGAATGTATTTTACCAGCCTGGCTAAAATTCTCATATTAATACCATTAGAAAATGCTAATCTCAGTGAATCTTTCTCTTTTGAAATATCAAACTAAAACAGAAAACACATGAAGAAAACACGTTAAAAAGTAGTTGAAAGCTGTCTTAATTATTTCAATATGATATTAAAGCAGGAAGATAAATCATTGCCAGTTCAACAAGAATACTGAGTAGTTTAAACAAATTCTTATTCACCTACCAGCTCTTGGCCCTTCCAGAATAGCGACAGGTATAGTTGTCATAGAAGGGTGACAATCATACCACTGTCCGGCATCTTTGGCCAGTCTGAACAATTTAACCAAAATCTCTACGAATCACCTCGAAAGCTCGTTTTTTTTTTACCTCATATTTATGAGTACAAAAGAGAAGCAAGAAGCCCAAGAATAGAAAGTGCTATTAGCACAAACATCAGGACGTTCTGGAGATGTCGCACAAAAAATGCGCCCCCCTATATTAGTTGTGCAGGATGTGAGGCCTTCACAAGTGATAGGTCTAGAATGATCTCCTTGCGAGGAATCAACCGCCCCATTGTAGTGCTTGACTCACTCAGAGTAGCGAAGCAGAGCAGTCCAAGGCCTACTCAGGGGAGGCCGTGTGGACTAATAATCATCATAAACCACACACTGAGACCTTTACTTAGAACTCGGCCTTAGTAGACGCAATACTCACCCCACCACTCCTGCAAACTCCATCCACCCTTCCCGGAAACAGGAAACCAGAGAGAATACTAGATGTATGAGTGCACCTCGGTGAAAAGCAAGGTTGGGAGATATCTGAGGCTCCTCTAGTTAGGAGGCATGACTGGGTCACTGCAGGGCAGACCCTATGTGGAGGCCTAACTCTTCCTCCACCACCAGGTGAGCTATAAAGCCAAAATGGCAATATAAGGACTTTTTCTTCCTACAGGCATGTGGCCATTTCATTTTTTTAGAAATAATGAAATAGCGTTATTATATTAGAGTAAACTTAAAGCTACTTATTGTATGTGACCGAGGCACAGGGAACGAAAGTTTGAGCAGGGGCTCCCAAGAAGATTATTAAAACAGCGTTCCTTTCCCTGTTACAATCGAGTAGACTGAAATTCAGAAAAACAAATTAACTGGTCCCAATAGGGCGGGACACGCGTCTACCTAGCTTCAAATTTAGCGTCCTGACCGCGAGACCACACTCCCGCCCGCGCAGTATAACAATGTGTGGCAGCAGAACCCAGACTGGAGGGAAGCCCGTGGTGATTATAGCTCTTGCAAAGCTTGTATAGTTTCCTCAAGATAAATAAAAAATTATAAACATTGTCCTTTATGGTTTTTCTAAGGCTGAAGGCTGCCAACAGCCGGTGAAGTGACATTACTATGTTTTTCCTGCATGTGCTTCACCGCACTTGTAAACACTTGTTTCCCATGGGCATTGTTTCATCCTTTATACATACAATATGTTTACGTTATCATTGTTACAATTTTAAATGTAGAGTCTAGATAGGAAGCCAGAACTTCGTATTGCATTTCTATTTCTCGTGGAATCATTTTTGTCGAGTAACAGGTAGAAAACACTGAAAGTTTTGGGCCATACGAGATTGCTCAACTGAAGTACATTGCAAAATATATTATTTGGGTGAGCAGGGAAATACTGAATGAATAGTATGGCAAACTATAGGGGCATATGTAGGTAAATCACATTTTGCGATTCTCAAATAGCGATTTTAAAGAAATCGCTATTTGAGAATTGCAAAATGGAATGTAGGTAAAAATTCGCAATTTTATTGCGAATCTCTAAAATTCCTTAATTGCGATTAGCAAATTGCGAATCGCAATTAAGGAATGAGTGTCCCATTCATTCCTATGGGCCAAGAGGCCCATAGGAATGAATGGGGATACATTCTCAAATTGCTATTTTCTATGAGAAAATCGCAATTCGAGAATCGCAATTCCAAGGGTGCCAGGGTGTCCAAAGGACACCTGTTGCAACCCTGGAATGTGCCTGTAAGTAAATGTGGTGCACATACATGCCCTAAGGTCATGTCTGTGCGCCACTTGGCACCTTGAATTAAAAAAAAAATCATTTTGAAAGGAAATCGCAAAATACCATCTACTTGGGGTAGGTGGTATTTTGCGATTCCTTAGGACATATTCTCAATGTCAACGGCACTCCTACATAGCATTTAAGCAATCACAAAATTGCGATTCCTTAAATGCTTGAGCAAAATAAGCAATCGCAATTTTTGCGATTCCTTATTTTGAAATGTGGCACCTACATACCAAAAGGCCATTTGCGATTCGCAAACGCCGGAATTCTGTGAATTCCGGCATTTGATAATCGCAAACGCCTTCCTACATATGCCCCTATATCCCTTACTTGTTTGCAGGCAGGTTGGTTAGATCTGAACTGTCTGTGAATTTTTCCTCTGAACTGCAAGTGAATAAGTCCTCTGATAGTAAAGTATATATGTTGTGGCCTTTATGCTACACGTGAGAAAATCAGTTCTGGCCCCTATTTGATTGACACTGAGCTGTCAGGAAACCAGTGTTAACTGGCTCGTTCCTTATCACCAGAAGAAGTACAGCACAGTTATCTGTGTAACCATTCAGGATGTCAAGATAGAGTGTGAAACCCTCACTTCCCTCTTCCATGAAATTGTTAAGGAACAAGGCAAACTATGGGTGAAAGAGTTGCACCACGAATCAGGAAAAATGAGTCTGCCCTATATATTTCATTTAAAGGCTCAAAAGGAGTCCAGAAACATTTGTTAGGTCAACACAACTTTGAACTCACTGTCAATCAATACAGCTTACTGTGACTCAGACACAAAGTGAAAAAATATATCATTTTATTTTTGGTAGATATTTTTCACAAGGTATATAAAAAGTGTAATACCATAAATAAATATACATAAATAACAATAATTCAATCACATGGACTTTAAATAAAGCCCCCAAGTTTCCCATTCATCTTCCATTCATCATCACAGACATTCTACTAGTCTCTCATCACACATTCCCACATTCATATTCATTTCATGCACTCCAATACACTTCAGTACACATCGTACACAGATACACTGAAGTTGTCCTGTGGTGTCCTCTCAGCAGCTTGCTGGGGAACAAAGATGGCACTAGCAGGACATAACATAACCACGCCCAAGAGTTGCACCAACAGATCAGACCTCAAACCAGAATCTCAAAGTTGCCATATGGACAGCTGAGTGGCATAAGGCCTTTCCAGCCATAAAATGGGCAGTGTGTAAAGTATTGTACTGAATGTTCCTGACTATGACCAGCCCTTTCCAGTGCACACAGACACTTCAGACAAAGGAGCTGGAGCCATTGACCCATCCATTTGCCAGATATTTGATCCTCCAGTTTGGTACCTCGGTGGATCTGCTAAGGATGCTAACTCACTGCCTTCACCCTTAGCACTCTGAATAGAATACTCACTTTAAAACCCAAGTGGAGCTGTAACTAATCTTCCAGTGAACTGTGTCCATTTCCTCTTCGCCGAATTTAAAGACTATTTTTAGATTGGTTTGGGAATCTCAGTTCATTTATGGGGTGATATGTATTTTTTCTACTGAGTGCTTGGACGTTTTGCCAGATTCTTTGACACGTGTGCCAAAACCTGTAGACTTTCCTTCACTCCAGATAGAGCAGCTATATCACAAGGACAAAATGAGAAATGCTTTGAAGCATTCTGCCTTAAATCTTTAACTTCATTCTCTGGAGACTGTTAACAAACTCACAGTAAATGCCTGAGATTCAAGTAGCTACAGAGATTGCCATGGGCTTATGTTCTCCATGATCAGCCATAAAATAACATTGTCAGTAGATGCCCATGTCATTTGAAATGTAGCATCTTACCACATAAGCGGTATAAAACGGTCGTGCAGGCATTAGAGCTCTCTGGGTATTTTGTGTTGTTCTTCATCTTACTTACCTGCTTTACCTTCCCTTAAATAAGACTATAACTGGTTGAACATTGAATTTACTGAGAGTAAGCACTGTGTAAGCACTGTGTCAATTTGTATCAGAGGTCCATGTGATGATGTCTCTTGGTTCTATGCTGAATGTTCCGACTTAGAACCAAGTCAGGGGAATGTTCCTTTGGGGAACCTTGTGAGTGTTCTTGTGGTGGCAGTTATTCCTGTTATGCTGGATGAGGTTGTTTAATAAAGACCTCTTACTTGAACCCAAATATCACCTGTACTTTCGTTATTACACTGGCGACGATCGGTGGTGTGGTGAACAGAAGTTTGAAGCGGTCTACAACCTCAACAACGAAGGTATTAAGAAGTATAAGGCAGTGTAAA
This sequence comes from Lissotriton helveticus, assembly GCF_964261635.1. Taxonomy (NCBI): domain Eukaryota; kingdom Metazoa; phylum Chordata; class Amphibia; order Caudata; family Salamandridae; genus Lissotriton; species Lissotriton helveticus. Next base: position 974,907,072 of record NC_136063.1, read on the forward strand.
TCAGCTTGGAGTGTAGCTGACATGCCGGAAAGCGGAAAGCGGAGACTTACGATTGAAGTCTGTGAGCAGGATCGCTGAAGGAGAAGTACTTCGAGGAGGTGCGGCGTTTCTGCAGATTGTTCGGCGGAGCTGTCTCAAGGTGGAACGCATAGAAGACGGTCTGCGTTCCACTGACGTCGTGAGTTTGGAGAAACCAGCAGAACTCCCCACGGAAAATATCCTTATGCTGGAAAGTGTGCCCGATTGCCTGTAGAAAGCAACCAAATGGGTGTGTGACGAAAACTGGCAGCCATCTTGAGTATGAAAAATGACACTTGAAATGTGTTTATTATCGTAAAGGAATCTCGGATTTAAAATAACGTCACATTTAGGCAATTTATAACACACAGCACGGGTATTATTGCTGGCAAAGTGAAGGAAAGTAGAAAGACTATCTGTGGAAAGCCTCGATCAGGACAATTTATAACACGCAGCACAGATTTTATTGCTGGCAAAGTGAAGGAAAGAAGAAAGACTATCTGTGGAAAGCCTCGATAACGTTTTAAAGACACTGTTTTTTTGGAAGCTGCTTAAGAAGTAAACAATACTGTGCTTCATTGACATCGAAAGAAGAGGATATCTTTAGTGAAGTATTTTTTAAAAAAATCAAAAAAGAGTGGCAATTTGTGGATAAAGAAAAGAATTTGTGCTTAGAGTGATAAGTACATAAGACTTGACTTTTCTGTGTGTATAAGGTTAACACTATAGTTTGATTTGGTTTTGAGAACACTCCGTGTGATGTGGTAAAGTTTGTGATTAATTTTAATTGAGTTAAGATAAATACTATTATAACATCACACTGTAGTGAAGATAAGTAGAAAGTGTCTCTGAAAATGCAGAATGTTACATCGCCACCGTTCTTTCTTTCTGATCCAGGTGATCCACCGATTAGGTGGAAGAAGTGGAAAAAAATGTTTGAAAATTATGCTAGGGTTTGTGGCACGAATCTAAGTGCGGAAAGGAAACATGCTCTCTTGATGCATTGCATAGGAGGGGAAGGGCAGGAAGTGCTGGAAAATTTACCTACGTTGAGTCAAGCTGAACAAAGGGGACTTAATGAGTACGAAATTTGTATAAAACAGTTAGACTTACATTTCCTGCCAAAGGTAAGCACCATAATGGAGAGATATTATTTTGGATTGAGAGAGCAGGGAAAGGAAGAAACAGTTGAACAGTTTGTAACTGTCTTAAGAAAATTAGCATCTAGCTGTAAGTTTGGTGAGTTAACAGAAGAGATGATTCGAGATCAATTTGTGCTGAGATGTACCAATGACAAAATAAGAGAAGAGCTTTGGATGAAAGATGAACCACCTTTGGATGAGGTGATGATTATTGCTAAGCGGGTAGAACACATGGTTAAGTGTGTGGGTGAGTTGAGCAAGGCTGGGAAGAATATGAGTGGTAATGAAAAGATAGAAGAAGTACAAGTTCATGAAGTGAAAAATCTAGAAGAAAAAAAGAAGAAAGATTTGTTAGATACCAAAGCTGGCGTTAGTGATAGTCATGCAGGGAGAAATGTGTTGGAAAAGAAAAGTGGGAATACTTTTCAGGGAAATTGCTACAGATGTGGAAAATTGGGACATATGGCTAATGATAAAAATTGTCCAATTTTGAAAGTTGTCTGTAATGTGTGTGGGAAGAAGGGTCACCTAGGCAAAAGTTGTTGACTAAGATTTAGAAGAGACACCAGAGTCGAAACTAAAGAAGTTACATTTGAAATTAATGATGACATCTTAGATCATCCATCTGACTGGGTTAGTGTAGGTGGGGTTAAGGTTATGATGAAGTTCGATTCTTGCTCACACAACTTTTATTTCTAAAGAAGACTATTTAAAATATTTTAAAGGAAAATTTGTGTTGAAGAAATCTGATGTGAGACCAACAGGTTATGGAAAAGACCCAATAAAAATGTTAGGTTACTTCATAGAGAATATTGAATACAATGAGAGATATGTTGTGGGGAAAATTTATGTTGCGGAAAAAGGTGATAGCTTAATCAGCTGGTCACATCAAGCAAATTTGGGTGTGGTGCTCAATCCTAATGCTAATCCATCAATTCAAGTGCAAACAGTAGAAAATGACAGTGAGGAAATAGTAAGAAGTTTTAAAGATTTGTTCAGTGAAAAACTAGGATGTTTGAGAGGTTACAAACACAAGATCAAGTTGAAAACTGGTGCGATCCCTGTTGCAGCAAAAGTTAGACGTGTTCCAATTTGCATGCAAGAAGCTGTAAAGGATGAAATTGATAGATTACTAAAAACTGGGGTGATTGAAGCAGTGGAAGCGACTGAATGGTTGGCCCCTATTGTCGTTGCGAGAAAACCCAATATTGAGATTCGTCTCTGTGTGGACCTTCGTGCTTTGAATAAGGAGGTAATTGTAGATACATTTCCTCTTCCGAACATTGAAGAGTTGGTTGCAACGTTGGACGGGGCGTGTTACTTTACATTACATATGGCCTCGGCATATCATCAGGTTCAATTGTCAGTCGAATCACAAGAGTTAACAGCTTTCATAACTCCTTTTGGTTCATATAAATTTAAAAGAATGCCGTTTGGCTTAATTTCTGCAGCCTCTGTGTTTCAGCGTATCATGAATGACTTGTTTAAGGATGTATATGATGTGAAATGTTATCAGGACGATGTGCTAATTTGTGGGAGTACAAAGGAAGAACATGATAGTAGATTGAAGTGTGTTCTTAAGAAAATGTTGAATGCTGGACTAACTCTTAGACGGGACAAATGTAAGTTTGGTGTGACGGAACTGGATTATTTAGGTCATCATATTTCTGGTTTTGGGGTAAGGCCCAAAGAAGAATTGGTAAAAACTATTGAACAACTAAAGGAACCTTGTACAAAAGAGGAACTCTCGTCTTTTTTGGGCATGGCTGAATTTTACAATAAATTCATTAAGAACTTTGCAGACAAGACAGAGAAATTAAGAGGCATGATGTGCAAGAAATGTGAGTTTGTGTGGAATGATGAGTGCAATAAAGAATTCGTACAAATTAAAAAAGAACTCAAACTTGCACCGAATTTACAAACTTTCAGACCTGGTGATCCAACTTTCATTGTAACAGATGCGAGTTGTAAAGGGCTTGGTGCTTTGTTATTTCAGGTTAGGGATGGTGGTGAAAATCTCATTGCTTGTGCATCTAGGTGTTTGAAGGGTGCTGAACTTAATTACTCGGTGATAGAGAAAGAAGCGCTTGCCATTTTTTGGGCTATTAATAAGTTTAGAAAATTTGTTTGGGGTTTTCCATTTGTAGTGAGGTCTGACCACAAGCCTTTAAGAGAGATTTTGGAAAAGAAAGGTCTTGACGCTGTTTCTGCTAGAATTAGGAGATGGGTGATTGCTCTTCAGGAGTTTGATTTTAAATTTGAATATATTCCTGGCTGTACAAATGTTTCTGCTGATTGTTTGTCGCGTTTGGTAAATCCTGTGATAGATTTGGAAAATGAGGTGAGTGTCAGTGACGGAAATGAGGAGTGTGAGATCAGAGTTTGTGATGTCACTTTGGGTGCGATAAAAGAGGATGAGTGGAAGGAAGAATTGGGCAAGGATAGTGAATTGGTTGAAGTCATGAGCAATGTTTCTGAAAATTCTTTTGGGAAATTGGCAAAACCTTGGTCGTTAATTTCTCATGAGCTGGCTGTGGTGAATGGGATTCTAGCAAGAGGAACTAGATTATTTCCTCCAGTGAGCTTGAGGAACAATATCATCAAAATGGCCCATGTTGGTCATTTGGGCATTTTAAAAACAAAGGAGCTTATTAGGCAAGACTTTTGGTGGCCTGGGCTGGATTTGATGGTGGAGAGAGCTGATCGTGACTGTGTGGCGTGCCAAGTGAGTGACAAAGTACTTAAGCCAAGGTGTTCACCTATGGTTTGCAGAAAATTACCATTGTGTCCTTGGGATGAAGTTGCTATAGATATTGTTGGTCCTTTACATGGTGAGCAAAATACTCCTTATCTTTTGGTGTTGATGGATCTATATTCTCGGTGGGTTGAAGTTAGTGCTGTGAGAGAGGTAACCTCTCGTTGTGTGATTTCATTTCTTGATTCATTATTCAAGAGGGAAAGTTTTCCTAAGTCATTACTTTCGGACAATGGGCCTCAATTTTGTTCAGTTGAGTTTGAAAATTATTTGTCAACTTGTGGCATTGTTCACCAAAAGATATCGTTGTATCATCCCAAATCAAATGGTTCGTTGGAAAGGTTAAACAAAACGTTAAAAGAGGGAATTCAGTTGGCTAGAGTGAATTCTTTGGATTGAAGGGTTGAATTGCAGAATGGAATTTCTGCATATCGCTTCACACCTCACTTCACAACTGGGAGAACACCCTTTGAGTTGTTTAGGGGAAGATCTTCCAACACAAATTTATGTCCGGGTTGGATGATACAAGGTAAAGGTTTAAAAGATAACAGTATTGGACAATGGAGGGAAAAAGAATTGCTTTTACAGAGAAAAAGGAAAATGTACTATGATGAGAAGAAAAAGGTGTTGGTTCGAAATTTTAAAATTGGTGACTTGGTAAAAATTAGAGTTCCTGTGGGTTGTAAAAGATGGTCTAAGTTTACAGATGTGAAGAGAGTTGTAAAAATGTTCAAAAATGCTGTGAAGACTAATGATGGGCGCATTTGGAACCTAAATCGTGTCGCACATGTGCCTGTACAATTTTCAGAAGATGTTTTGTTACCATCTGTTCCTTCTGAAAATAGTGGGTCTAATTCTGGTAAAAGAGTTGATGTCTTCCGAAGATCCTGCAGGTTTACTAAAGCTCCTGCTTATCTGAATGATTATGTGTAACAACTTTTCTACTTTGGGAGTTTTGTTTCAATGTTTTTTTATAGGAAGGGGGATGTGGGATATTTGTTAAAGAAAGGTTTCCTTCAAATGTATGTCTTGTTTCTATTTTGTTATCATTGCCTTTTCATCTTATCATTTTTACAGTTTGAACTTGTGAAATGTAAAGGGGAAGGAGTGTGATGATGTCTCTTGGTTCTATGCTGAATGTTCTGACTTAGAACCAAGTCAGGGGAATGTTCCTTTGGGGAACCTTGTGAGTGTTCTTGTGGTGGCAGTTATTCCTGTTATGCTGGATGAGGTTGTTTAATAAAGACCTCTTACTTGAACCCAAATATCACCTGTACTTTCGTTATTACAGTCCATACTTGGTACTGCTTTCTAGAGTAAAGCTTGCCTGCTTTACCTTACTGCCTTTGCAAATTCAAAAGTAGGAAGGGGGTAACTCTCTAATTGCAGAGTAATGTAATAGTGCTGGAGACTTAAGGTAAGCAGTAGTATTAAAAACTAGAACTACAGAGTAATTACTGATTGCCCACGACAGCAAGAAAATGTCCAACACCCTTGTTATCTCAGTCTGAATAGTGGAGGTAGCAAGTGGAGTCTTAGGCTTCAGATCTGCTATTTTGGGTGGGAATCACACCTGCAGGAAATGTACTCAGTTAAAGTCACAGGAATCCAGTGGGGACATAGGTAGTGCAATTAAAGGTAAACATGATAATAAATATAGCTTGAGAGCTCTGTGCAAAGTAAATTCTTGTTCCACATATGTTTGTACATTGAAGATATCAATAGAAAGTCAAGTCACGTCAACGTTTACTGTGTGATTACTTAAAAACATACAAGTTACATAAAGTACGACCATTGCATAAGAACACTGTATTAAAAACCCTTAAAAAATAACATTTCCTATATGGGTAGATACTTTGCAAGTGCGATAAAATGATTACAAACTTATAAAAGTGTGAGCATTTTTGTTGTCTTGGGCAAACCGCCTGCCTTTTTAAAAAAACGTATTGAAGGTTAGTAATGTGTACTAATATGTGTGTAGTGGCTCAGGTCATGCAAAGATAGCAGCGTCTGAAATGCCGTGGGCCACGACATTAATGTGCAAAGGGCAGTAGCAAAGGGTGTACAGCTTGTAAACTGCAAACGTCTGTAAAAAGGAGCAATGCATGTACAAAAACAACTCAGAATCATGCTAGGTGTTGAAGCAGGCCATAAAAAAGTGCGAAGTGCAATGCCTGAAGGCATACATCTTCTTTGGTGCAAGTTGAATAATAAAGGTTCATATGCAGAAGCAACACGAGGACTGCATTTTATGAGGCACATGCGACAGAATTGATCAATATTTGTTGCAATGAAACAAGAGCAAAAATAAATCTGCCTTCTAAAACCTCATCATGCATTCGGATGATCATATATAAAGTGTCTTGTGCTTTGACTTTACCGTGGCAAATCTACCCCACCCCACTAAAAGCCACCCTGATGGTAGGTCCAATTCCTGTAATCCCTGTAAACCTACTCTGGTATGATAAAAAATTATCAGGTTGTCTGCGTACTGAAGTAGGTGCACTTTATGAGCCCCTATTTTTGGGGTAACCAACGTGGCACCTTGAAGGGCCTTGCCTAGATCGTCTGTATAAAAGTTAGAAAGCGTTGGGGCTAGGATGCAGCCCTGTTTCAGGTCCTGATCCGTGTACAAACTTTTGTAGAGTGTTTCCCCAGCAGTGGCGGCCGGTAATTGTAAGAGGGAGGGGGCAGATGGGATACACAAACACATGCACACATACTCATAGAGATTCACAATCATGCATACACATGCGCACACAACACTAATTACTAAATTTTCAAACAGACACACGTACCAAAAATTGATTAGAAAAAATCACCCTTACCTGCAGCTCTTCCTCGGAGGTCCCAGGAGGTTTGGGCCTTCTGCCTTCCCTCATTGGCTGACCCATGGTCTACCAATGAGGGAAGGCAGTAGTCCTTACGTCTTCACATATTGGGATGGGGATCAGGGCCATCTCTAGAGCGGTGCGACCAGTGCCACCGTACCGGGTACTGGCTTCCTGGGGGCGCCGTGTTTGCAAGTTTATGTTTTTAAAGCCCCTGCTGCCGGGTTCCTTTCCTCCGGCAATTAGCAGGCCTCACAAAAAAGTCAAATTAACTCCTGTGATAAATGTTCTTCCTGGAGAGAGATTGGAGTTTTGTATAGTTGACTTATGTGAAGTTAGTGCAGAGGGTTAATATGCCTGCTGCAAAGTTGTAGAATACAGAGTGCATTTAATGTAAATACATCAGCAGGTTACTGCTTTTAAAAGAGACATCCCTTTCTTACTTGCAATTTATTACTTAAAGTCCTGATATAGAACAATGAGGTATTAACTTTCATCCTAGAACTGCATTCACACTGCAAAGTATACATTAGAGCATAGATTAATGTTGAAAAGGGTTAATTTTGGTAGAAATTGATTCTTATTATTAAAGAAAACTCCCAACTATGCTGTTTCTTTTTTTTTCTACTCTGAGTTTGTTCTTCCCCACACCAAGCACTCCTAAACTATATGGCCTACCAGTATGGATGACTTATGACTCCTACACTATTAGTCCTATGGCATGTGTAACATTTCCTATAAGCTATTTACACACATATGTTTGATTGTCTCTTTGTAATGTGTATGTGAGGCAAAGTGCTCTGACATCCTTTACTGGTATGAGTGGCGCTATACAACTAATTCAATGCATCTGAGAGTGAGTGGTTATGTAGACTTGGTCACTGTTAAAGGGTGCTAGTGAGAGAATCAGTGGTCGAAGTGGTCATTAGGGGGGCGCCAACTAACATTCTCACACTGAGCACCACCAGCGCTAAAGCCGGCCATGGATGGGGTCAATGACATTGCTGACCCCACCCTACTCTGTGACGAACTGTCACTGATTGACACTCGATCCTGGGCGCTTCAGGGCTTAAAACTGAAGCACCCAGGTGCAAGGCAATGAGTGATGCTACCCTTTGTCACTTAGGGGAGGGCCTCAATGACCTTTACTGAGCTTAGGAGGTCACACTCGCAGGAGCTGTGACATTCTCAGCCCAGCAAAGTTCAGCCCAGGCAGCCAGGAGACTGTGCATTTAGCGCATGATTAGCTCCTGGTTGCCTGACCTAAAAATGGACAGTGTCCGACAGGTCGATCTTTGCTCAGCCTGACAGACACTGTTCGTGAGGGAGCATGGCCCCTCAGCCCTATTGGACCGGCCGCAGCTGGTCACTGGTCAGTTTTATCCTCAACCAGGTGTTACTATATAGTGAGATGATAGCCTTTAGAAGTTTATTTTGGAAATGCCAGCACTCCATTTTTTTCAGCAGCTTTGTTCTGAAGACACCATCAAACACCTCTGAGTTGTCCACAAAGCAGGTGAACACTAGCAAATTGCTTACGGTGTTCACCTGCTATGACAAGTGTGATAATGCTACTATGTTATCAATCATTGAACCACCCTATCGAAACCCTGTTTGGTAGAATGTCATTTTCCTTGATCCAGTCATTTATCTCATTTAAAAGAGAGCTGGTGCATGCTTTCCCTTCTATGCCCCACAGGGCTATTAGCCTGTAGTTCTTTGGATCAATTTTGTTATCTTTCTTGTATATCGGTTGCAACAAGGAGCCTCTTCAGAAATCTACTACATCTGCTTTTGCCCCCATATAAAGAGTACATGATGTCTCTGCCCAGTAATCCTTGCTATCTTCGAACATATCACCTGAGAGGCGTTTGGGCCCTGGTGCCCCATCTCTTCTTATCTTTATTATAATTTTTTCAACTGCATGCTGTTTCTGTGCCTTACCATCATTTGTCTTTTGCCTGCCAATATGCTAATTGCCAACAGGGTCTCCCTGGCCCCTTGCGCTTGAATTAGTTGTATATATGTCTGCTACATCTGCTTGCCATGCTTCCACTGTTACTATTGTCTGATGATATATCTTTTCATTCTCTAGTTTGGCTATATATTCCCAGAATTGCTTAGAAGAGCGGTAATCAATACACAAGCGTAATTCTCCCCCCTTCTTTGGAATAAAGAAAAGAGGAGATTTAGGATGTCTAATGAATCCATTCGCTAAATAATCATCTAAATAAATTCTTAACTATTAATTTTCTTTATCAGTAAGGGCATATGTACGGCTACAAGGTAGCACTGCCCCTGGACCGAGTCTATACGACAGTCAAAATCTCTATGAGGTGGTAGGGTGTTTGTCTTTTGCTTATCAAAAACAACCAAAAGATCAGCATAATCATTAGGCACTCCATCAATTAATAAAACACTCTTTGACTCTTTAGGAAAATCGTAACCTTGAATACAATCTTCATCAGTTTTCTGCTGAAAACACACAGTACGACAATGGGAAGAATTGAATAATACAGTTTTCTTTACCCAATCAATCCTAGGGTTGTGTTGAGTCAGCCAGGGGATTCCTAAGAGAAGATAAAATTGAGGTACATCTATAATGTCAAACATGATTTCTTTACTATGTGTGGAGGAACACCTCATTATCAGATTTTCTGTATGATTCTGTATTAAACCTGACCAGTAGCGGCCAGTGGAGGGAGTGCTGTGGTGCGGTGGAGCGTTGTGGGGGAGGGGCAGTGTGGGGGGTAGTAAACTCTGGCTCATGGCTGGCCAGAGTAATGTAAAGAAAAAACTAAATAAAACAACTTTCTTTGCGCGCGCTGAGACGCCAAATGCATTTTAGCGCCACAATGAAATTAATTTTGTTTGTTTCTTTCTTTACATTACACCGGTCAGCCGTGAGCCGGAGTTTACTACCACTCACCCTAGCCCACCCCCACCCTGCCCCACCGCCCCGCGGCACTCTCTCCACGGGCCGCTACTGAACCTGACGTTAACTCTTTTCCATCCACTGCCAGTCCTATTTCTGGTTGAGATTTTGGTACAGTATGCAAATTTAACTTTTGAAAGAATTGTGTGTCAATAAAATTTCCAGTAGTTCCAGAATCAATTAAAGCATATATGGTCCAAATATGTGTCATATTCTCTGCAGCCTGTAAGGTGACTGAATACTAAAAAGATTGTTGAAAAGATACTCTAGGAATTGTGGAGGCCAAATTAAAAAAGGTACTCGATAAACTGACCTCATCTTTCATTGAGTGCTCAAGTTTTCCGAGTTTTTGCTGGACAATGGCTACCTCAGATGGTTTTCATTTATTTTTACTGGGACGCATAGTACATTCCTTAACAAAATGTCCAGTTTTACGCAATAAAGACACTGGTTAAATTTTTGGAGTTTCTCCTTTTCTTCTTTGGTGAGGAGTCCTCTGACTGTACCAATCTGCATTCGTTCTCCTAGGTCTGTTTGGTTTGTGCCTTACTTTTAGGGCTGTTCTTTTCTTTAAACACAAATAGTCTATGATCATTTTTACCACGTTCCCCTTTTCGCTCTAATAAACAATGATATAGTTTTACAACTAAGTCGATAAATTTACTGCAATCTTCTGGGGGATTCAAAATTTAGGTCACCATGTCCTTAAGTTCATCACGAAGACCTCTATAAAATAATGACACTTTCTTTTCCTCAGGCCATTCTGCTTTTGTAACTAGTCTATTAAAAAGAGAAATGTAATGTAATAAATCAGATGATCCTTGTTTTAAGTTGAGCGGCTCATTGTCTGCGGATTGCACAAACACATGTTTGGAAATTAATATCTTCATAGTATTTTTAAACGTCTGAAGTCATATAATACAGGGTCATCATGTACAACCAAAGGGACTTACCATAAAGCTGCATCCCCTCCCAAGTAAGATAGGACAAAAGCTATTTTTGAGGTATCATCTGGGAACGCTGTTGGTTTGGCGATAAAATGTAAATGACATTGGTTTAGGAAAATTGTGAATTTATTGCTATCTCCATAGAATTCTTCAGGTGGTGCTAAAGGCACTGAAACTGGTGTTATGACTTGAATTTGGGTATGTTTGTGTCATGGACTGGAAACTAGGCTGAAAACTAGGAATCTTCAAAATAGGTTTGCGTATGGTATCTTGTAGTTGACAAATCCCTACGCAATGCTGCATTTTCAGCTTTTATGTCAGCTAAAATTGAGGCTATATCTTGTTATGAAATGTACTGGGATGGATCCATTGCATCTGGGCGATCCATTATACGTGGGCTTAGCCTTCGGTCAAGCAACTATGCACTCTTACCTTATCTTGTGCGTAGTGTGGCTCGCAGAGACCCACTTACTTCCCAGTCCCCTATGCAGTAATCAGTGATTAATGAGCCACTTAATTTAAAAAAGAGAGATCAGGGTGGATGGCCCGATACTGGACTTTGGGTTGGCTCTTGTTGTCGACCTACGAGGCAACAAGGTAAACGTCTCGTAAGTACTTAGTCTGCACACTGCAATAAAGACTTTACTATCTTCTACACCAGTTCCCCCTTGTATGCAAATTCTTACCTGCGATCTGGAGCTGGCATGAGGAACGTCCTAGTATGTCTTTGTGCTGCTCAGTTTTTTAAGCGCGGGACGAGCAGAAGGATGTATCTAGTTGAAGTGTTGCTTCTGAAGTGATATCATCTTATTGGATAAAAAATACAGACATTGAAATATAAGTTATTTTTACAATATTCAAAAGACTAAACTTCTCTTCTATAAACATCTAACCTTCAGCTTACTTTTTTAGAATCTTCAAATCTTCTCAGATTTGTCCTTCCTTTCTAAAATGAAATAGTAGAGAGAAACATCCCAACAACACAGAATATATAAAGTTATTTTTAAAATGTTTCAAAATTCTAAATGTCAAAATTCTAAAATGTCCAAAAGATTTCAAAAGGTTCTCTTCTGTTTGTTCTTTTTTCTTTCTTGAAAAAAGGGTCCAAAAATTGTCTTTCAAATAATGATAGAGCTAACTCTGTCTTGCGATGGGCGCCTACTGAGAAATCATTATAATTAGCTTTATTTTCTCCTCTCTTTTGCAGGTACCGTGGTCGCTGAGAATTCCTAGAAGACTTCAGGAAGATTCAAGAAAACCAGAACTTTGTCGTCTTTTCAGGTAAGAAAACTTTGATGCAGGTCCTTTCACAAAGGCAGAAAGAAGGCTAAGCACCTTCTGGAATAGCAAGACCACACCCAAGAAGGCTGTTAATTTGTTCGCGTATGAAGTGAACGTCACTTGCAGTAAATTCGATTTCATGTACCGGCTTTTACTGCGAGCACTGAAAATGAAGCGTCTTGCCTTTACTGAGTGCACCTGGCAATTCAGTTTTGTCTGTAGCATTTTCTGGGTGCACTTATTTAGCGGGTCAGAACAAAGTATCAAACAGAGTAAACTAAATATTGAATGGAGCAACAATGGTCCATTCACAAATATTACGACAAAGATATCATTACATAGTGCTAACAGTAACTTGATGTTGGATCCGAGTCACACAACAGTGCATATGAAATAAACATAAATCACTATACATGAACCCCTACAGTCAGATCTACCAACATGAAGCATACCTCATTATACATATTTCCAACATCAGGCAGTGCTGGATGCATGGGAAAGTGGAGGTTTTTTTTAGATGTTGACTGTTTGCACAGTATCGGGGAAGACCGTGCTATGCAAATCGTGACAGTTACTGTGTTTGGATCTATGTTGCAGGGAGAAAGGACACTGCTTCAACCAAGTTATTCCTTGCATAGAAACCTAAAGGAAGGAACTGCATTTGCTAAATTGACAATGAGGTAGGTGAAAAAGGCTTTGAACAGGGTGGTAAAAGTGGAGGAATGAACTGATGATGCAGATAGGAGAGTACAAATTCTTGGGGTCAGGTGAAGGATCTGCATGCCAGTTTGGTGGAAGCAAAGTCAAAGGAACTGGATGTCCATTTGCTTGAGGCAAAATATTTTGGGGCTAAAGTTGTGGGCAACCCTTGGGTTTAGACCAATTGAGGAGGGGCTCTCATAGCAGAGACCTTGGAGTCTAGGTCAAGGTACGAATTGATTCATTTGTGGGCAAGAATCAGAATGTATTTGATAATCTGTTTTGGGGCAGTAGATTGGCAACTTTGACATTGTGATGAAAGTTTTCATGCTATGTTAGACCTGACATCATTGGCGTGAGTCTCCCTTCCATTTTTGACGGATTGCCTCCTCTGTTTTGATATGTTTTTGCTGGATTTATGCTTTGGGCACTGTGCCACTGCTAATCAGTGCCACAGTGCAAGTGCTCCCTATGTTAAATTGATGTACTGATTGGTTATTCCACAATTGGGTTATTTGATTTACTGTCAGCCCCTAGTACAGTGCACCATGTGTGCCCAGGGCTTGTAGATCAAATGCTGCTAGTGGGCTTGCAGCACTGGTTGTGCCACCCACAGAAGCAGCCTGTAAAGTGTGTCTCAGGCCTGCCATTGCAAGGCCTGTGTGCAGTCTAGCACTGCCATGTCGACTTGGCCAAGTGCACCCACTTGCCAGTCCCTAAACCTTCCCTTTGCTTCATATTAGACACCCCTATGGGAGGCCCAAGGGCAGGGTGCATTGTAAGTATAAGGTAGGACATGCTCTGATGTGTGTAGCGTGTTCTAATAGTGAAATACAGCCATTTTTGTTTTTCACTATTGAAGGCTACCTGTTCTCATAGGCCAGAATGGGCAGTGAAGATTATTACATTCTTATAATCCTAACTGACTCAGGTAACATGGTAGAAATTCAAATATAGTATGCCTGAACTCAGAATAATAAAATACATCCTTTAGTAAAGTTTATTTTAATATTCTGTGTTTGCAAATACCACTATTAGAAAGCAGGTATTTGCTTGCCGAACCATTTGAGCCTGCCTCTGCTGGTTTGTGTATTCCTTGTCTGGGTTTGTGTGTGACAGGGCTGGGGAAATTCCAGGAGACAGGCTGGGACAGCCCACTGGTGAATAGAGAGATTTACATCCAGATGGGAGGGGGAGAGTGCACCTGGGACCTGAAAAGGGCTGGGCCTTCCCTCTACAATGCTGGGTCCACCCCCTGTGGCTTGTCTGATGTCTCTGCCCTGCACAATGAAACGAGAAGAGGAATCCTGTCAACAGAGTGCTCCAGAGCTGTATCTTCCCTTCCCTGTGCTGGCTCCACCTCCTGTGGGGCAGCTGATGTCTCTGCCCTGCACAGTGAAAGGAAGAGGAGAGTCATGTCAACAAAGTGCTCAGGAACTGGTTTGAACTAGGCAGAGGCCTCTCTGCCTTCAGAGAACAAAGGATTTTGGGGTATAAATATTGGGACCCAGTCTCACAGACTTAAGATCACTTCTGGAACAAGAAACCTTTCTGCCAAGGAGAAGAACCAAGGAAGCTGCAGGAGTTGGACTGCCCCTCTGCCAGTGTGCTGTTTGCTGGATTGGCCTGCAGTGGTTGCTTCATTGCCAAGGGAAAGGACAAGAAACGTTGTAAGGACTTTCAACTACAGAATATTCTCCAAGGGCTTGAACTGTGCTTGCCTCCTGCTGAAATCTCACGGCCAAAAGACTTCACCTCCAGCTCCCTCCCGAATTTCCTTGCTGGGAATTCTGACTCCAGTCACTTGTGTGCTGCCGGGAGCTGGAAGCGCGACGCGTCGAGAATGAACCGTGTCACCGCCGCAGCTGAAATCGTCGCAACGCCGGAGAAGCGAGCCTTCGTCGCATCTCTCTGGAAGCGTGTGTTCATAGAAGCTGCCTGCTGTCGCATCACCGGAGAAGTGTGACGCCATCGAGAGCCATCGCATCGCCGGAGAAGCGCGTCGCAGGGCCTGTCGCGGCTCCAAAGTACAGAGTCGTCGCAAGGTTGCCAGGGCGTCATCGCATCGTCATCGCATCGCCGCATCAAGGGCGCAATCTTCTCGCATCACAACTGGATCATCGCATCGTCATCGCATCAAGGCGCCATCTTGCACACCACAACAGGTCGAGAATCTACGCATCACCTCCGCACCGGTAAGGCTCACCACGAGTCCCCTACTCTGTGCAAGCATTGAGGAAGGACGCAACCGTTCCCCCGGGTCATGGAACCGACGCATCTCCCCTTCTGCGAGTCCTTTGTTTACTTTGCGTTACGCATCCAGGTACTTTCTTGAGAACTTTGTCGCATCTACCATCAACTTGAACTAAGAGAATTTAATCATCTTTTAAGTAATCTTAAGTGTAGTATTGTGGATTTTTGTCGTTTGTGGTCTTGTGTTTAAGTCTATATAAAGAATACTCATTTTTATAAAAACCTGTGTTGTGTCCATCTGTAGTGTTATCATTGTATTACTGTGTATATTCACAAATGCTTAACACACTGACCCTGAGATAAGCTCGTGCCAAGCTACCAAGGGGGTGAGCAGGAGTTATTAAGAGGTGTTATCCCCTTATCCTGACTTAGAAATAAGGGTCCCTATTAGGACAAGGGTGATAACCATTGCCAACTAGAGACCCCCAGATCTCCCACCTGTAGAAAAGTAGGATCTGCTTCTTATGGTAACACCCACTTTTTGCTTCATGTTACACATTTTTTTTTGACTAGTCTGACTGTGAGCCCATTCAATCTGCTTTCTCCCTAAAATGAAATGTCATGTACTTAGTGTTATAATACAGGGCACAACACTTAGGTACACTCCAGATTGGATACTGGGGTACCCTTGTCAGTCCCTAGTATATGGTACCCATGTACCCAGGCCATAGGTACCCCAGAAGCCTCCCATGGGCTGAAGCATGTATTATGCCACCCATGAGAGGCCATGCAAAATGGATCTACAGGTCTGCCATTGCAGCCTGTGTAAGTTGGTGCATGAACCACTTACTTAAGATACAGGTTTACTATATCTAAGAGTCACTACACTTAAAACCTATAAGTCACCCAAAATCAGGCTATGACAATCCTAAAGGCAGGGTGCCTGGTTCTAAGTGAGAGGGTGCCACTGCATGAGCAGGACACCCCTGCAGACTACGGAGTACATTATTCTGGCTTGTTAGTGCTACAGCCATTTACGACATATAGAGTGGCATTATGCGACTGCTTCGGTGGGTGCGCTTGCAAGCGATCAAAAGTCTGCATGAGGGGCACATTTGGTGTACCTGTGCATAGTACAGTTCAAACCAGTCCTGGGAGCAGTAGGCTCCTGCTCTGGCGTGAAACTGGACAAAGGACATGGGAGTATCCTCCCCACTGTCCTGACCCTCCCCTGGGAGGGCCCCCTGAATCTGTCTAACCCTCTTCCGTGGCTACAAAAGGGATTAGCTGGCTGTGGGACCCTAGATTCAATGTGGACAAGATTGTGAACCAGAGACCACTGAACTTTGACCGTCTGGACATTCTAGTCGCCTGTGCGCATATGCATCACATGTTGAGGTTACCACTATCACAGGAGGGCATCTATGCCATAGAGAGGCGGCCATCTTGGGCGGTCAGCATTCTAGCACTGAGATGCACACGCACGCTCTGTGCGGAAGCAACCAGATAGTTATATTGGCATTCCACAAACAATCGTGGCATTTGAGCTACGGGCAGGCAGTGCATGGGTGAAAGAGCAGCATTGATGTTGTAAGTACGGCATAGCTGGCACCCTGGGCAACAAGTTTCTCCGGTTTTCTCAAATATTTGACTTAAACATACTTTCCCACAGTGTTTGACTGCAAGCGCTACTCCCCTCCTGTGTTCAAGCTCATGGGGCCTCAGTAAGGCACCTAAAATGTATATTAACTATTTTATGACTTTCTTAAAGATCTCATGAAGGTGTTTTCGAAAGTACTGTCACACTATGTCTTTTTCTCTCACATAGACAGCAACCGGTAACATTATATATGCATAAAAGACAGCACCAATCTCTTACAGATGACAACTAATATAGAGTATTTGTTTTGTAATATCTTGTACGTCATGACAACCAGGGCACTCGCGTGAAATTAACAATGAGCAGTTGTGCACTAAGTGAAAATATATCACAAATTGACCTTCCACGAGTGTGGTGATGTGGTTTTGTTTACAAGAGTATATATCATGAATGATAACTATATTTTTACGCTATCCTTTCAGATTGTTTTTTACAGGAAAATACCAAGTAGGTATTGTGTGAATGCATGTTTATAATATGCATATTAGTCCTTGACTTTAATCAGGCAGACCACATAAGTTATTTCTAGAGTGGCACCAGGGATCAACAGCTTTGGTCCTGAAGAGAAGCCTAGGGGTAAGCTTTGAAGCATGTTGAGCAGAGAGGGAACACCTCATTTCAGCATAGTGTCCTCCTTTGGCCCACTTTTTACTAATACCAGCTACAGGGAGTATTAAAGCTTAGTTTCCATGCAGCCAGGTGTTTTAACTCATATCCTTTTTTCTGACCCTTCTACTCTCACATCAAGCACATAGTATCACCTCACTACTGCTAAGTGCTCCCGCATCTCCGTTGGTCGTAGCACGCCCCGTCCCACAGCGGGGCAAGAAGAACCTGAAGATGAAGCATGCCACCAAGGGACCTTTTGGTGGGTAAGGGTTATTTTAAGATCACACCTTGTTTTCACACACATACTCAGGGAACCCTATAGTTCTCTTATAGACACTTTAGAACAATCATTGGAAGGACAATATTTTCCTTAAAAAAAGGGTGGATTTTCTTTTTTTTTTCGTCCCTACTTACTCAACTTGGGTGGTTGCTTGGGGTCCCAGCGATTCTATATCCTCTAGACACTTTCTTGACTCGAGACGTGGTTCCTATACCACTGTTTTAGTATATGGTTTAGTCTCCCCCTGGAGCCCATTGTGTATTAGTGCTACTTACAATTGTTTCTGTGCTACAGTAACAGTATGTGTACTTTATGTTTATCTGCATGTAGCAATTACTGTGAGGTATTTAGAGTGTGGTATAATAATAGTTGTATATCAATACAACGCGGGCTTTTACCCCGCATGTCATTACGACGCGGGGATTACAACGAAAGTCGTTACGACTTTCGCTGGTGGGCCCTGGATAGTGGAATAGTTTAATTTTCATTTCCAACTCCAGCCCACGTTGACAGTAGGGAAGGTGTTGGATAGAAAATTAAACTATTCCCTATCCAACAACGCCCCGACTTTCGTTGTAATCCCCGCATTGTAATGGCAGTGCGGGGTAATCCCCGCGTTGTTATGGCTGTTCTCCATAATAATAAATACATATTGTGAGAAAGTGCCATCTTTCTTGCACTGGTATGCCCCCACTTTTTTCTGAACTGCTGATGTGCTTTGACGGAGTGTGCCCTGGGTCCCTGCCAACCAGGTACCCAGGGCCTGTGTTCCTTCCCTAAAAGCTTTGTTGAAACAAAACCCAATTGGCATCTCTGCCCACCTGTCAGCCCCTGGTAAATGGTATCCTAGGTACCCAGGGCATGGTGACCAAAGAAGACCCCTGAGGACTGCAGCACTTATTGTGCCACCCCCAGGGGCCCTGTACCCTGACACCCACACACTGCCTTTGCAGGCTGAATGTCTAGGTACAGAGCTAAACCAAAAGTCGACATGGCACACAACCCTGTGTGCCATGCCCACAGAACCCACTGCCCTGGCATACTTCAGTCACCCCACTAGCTGGGTGCCCTATGCCAGAGGTGTGGGCACAGGTGCACGAGCCCTGTGCCCCTACAATACCCGGGCTATTCCTGGGCACTGTAAGTGCAATGATGCCATTAAGAGTATTTGGTGCCAAACCTCTCATCACATTAAACCCGCACTGATGCCAGTGTGGGATTTAATGTAAAATGCACCCGAGGGCATCTTAGAGATGCCCTCTGAAAACCTAACCTACAATCCACATCTGGGCTGAGTGGCTGCAGAAGCTACCACACAGCAGACGTGTTACTGGACCCCTGGGTGGAGAGCCCCTTCGCTCTCCTGGGCCTGCAACAATGCACATCCTGGGCGAGGTGCTAGGTCTCCTCCCCAGGATGGGCAGGGGGAAGCTTCAAAGGCATGCCGCCTCTGTGAGCTTCTCCAGACCATTTGCTGTACCCAGCAACTGGCCCCCACCAGTTCTGATTCCCACTCTGGCGGGAAGACTGGTGGGAAAAACTATGTCAGGAAGGGGTGTGTGCCAGCCTGTGCCAACCCCACTCCTCAGGTGGGGCAGACGAGGTGAAGCACGACCCCGGGCTCCAGCCATCTTGAAGATGGGGAGCCCTGCCCAATCCCAGCTAGGCTCCTGCACCCCTCCCAAAGGAGAGGAGCAGGCTAGGGGGTGTACCCACCCCAGGACAGGGACCTATTGGTCCCTGCCCTTGCCCTACCTGTAACGCCCTAATTTCAGCATTTAGGGGCTCCCTGAACCTTCCTTCCTCAGATCCCGATACCAAAAGAATAAAGAGGATCAAGAAGAAAAAGACCCGCCACGCAGCTGCTAACAACAGGACGACAACAACTGACTTGGCCCCAGCCCTACCGTCCTGTCGATCCTGGAACCTGCTCCTGCCTAAATCCCGGCGACTCCTACAGACAGCAACCTTGGGACACCCAGAGGACCTGCCTGCCTTGACCCTCTTAAAGACTGGGACTCCCATCAGCAGAGGCTCTGCTGCAACAACCCCCCTGGGCCAGCCAGGAAGCTCCGGACCGAGTGATCCAAGACCACGAGGACGTCCCCCCCGGCAACTGGGACCCGAACTCCAGTGCCCAAAGACCCGCCTTGACGAACCAGACGCGGCCTGCAGACTCAGAACCAGGGCCCCCCCAACCGCGACCAGCTGAGGGTAAGCTTTTCCGACACCCAAAGACACCCCTGCACCCGGCGCCCTACAGCCCCCTGTGCCTCCCTTTGGGGTACATACCTATGTTCCAAGATCCCAACGTACCTCTCGACGTCCTGGTCACCCCTGGAGAGTCTCCGCCCCGAGCCTGCAGCCTTTGTTCCCTTTTGACCTTTTCCTTTGGATAACATTGAGCGCCCGATGGCTCAAAAGCACACTGCACCCAGCCGCCCGAGTACTGCTGGCTGTGCCACTTTTGTCCTATCCTGCTTCCCCCTTTGCCCTGAGCAAGTGACCAGGAGCTCAGCTCCCACAGCCGCGTGGCCTGCTAGCCAGCAGCCACCAACCGGAGGCCCCCCGTCCCTCATTGGATAACATTGGGCCTAACTACCTCTGCACCCGCCCCTGCGCCGCTGAGGGTGAACCAACTGTACCTACCTGACCATGGGGACCCCTGAGTCAATGCCCAAAACCACAACTTCACCAGTTGAGTACTCACCAGGAAACCGGTAACTCACTCACCTGCCATTGAATAACATTGACTGGTTTGACTCGAAAAATCTTGTGTCTACTTTTGAAAACTTGAAATATTCATATAAAATCATTCGAATTCCGAATTCCGAAATACTCACCTGTGATCAGGAGAGGAGCCAGTACTGTGCCTTGTAACCCAGTGGTGAAACGCAAAAGTAATCACTAGCAGGTTTACTAGTAACTTGTATTTTCTCCATAGGAATCCATTGTCTGCTTTTCTATGAAATGTCTTCGTGTCTACTTTTGAAAACTAGAAATATTCTTTAAAAATCATGCGAAATACTAAAACGTTTTTGCTAAACTGTTTCCAGCTTAGACCTCAGGACTGAACCTAGGAGCCAGTCCTGGAATTACCAAAGTAATCTACAAAGTAATCACCTGTGTTTATATAAGGGAATCCATTGACCTCAATACTAAATTGTGTGTAGAATTGTGTTGCCTACTGCAACCCCTGTACTTATTGTCTTCACAAAGTTTATTGCCTTCCTGCAAAGTACTCATCTCAGACCTCTCATATTGAGAACAGTATATTTTTTATGCCTGTTGGTTCTAGAAATAAAACAACTATATATTTTGATATAAAAACAATTGGCCTGGAGCTCGGTCTTTGAGTGTTTGAAACCTTTTGCTGACTGAGTGTGTACAACAAATGCTTCACACTGCCCTCTGGTACTGCCTTACTGCTCGACCAAGCTACCACTTTAGAGAGTAAGGTCACACCTGGCTTTAACCTCTGTTATACCTCTGGGGTTGGTGGACTCTATACACACTGTACCTTATTCTGGCCCAGTGTATATATAGAGCCATTTTCTCCCACATATGTCTATAACTACTGTGTGGTTCTCTTTTCCGGTAAAACAAGCTGCTTAACATTCCTTCAAGACTAAGCCTGAAGGCTGCTCTCCACAGCTACCACTTGGATAACATTCTAAGGTTATCTTTGACCTCTTAAATCACCATAAGGGCTGTTTGGACTGGTACAGGGTGCCCACTTTGATTAGTGGACAGCATATACCAGGCCAACTTCTCACACCAACCAAAGCACATGTTCTGATGCCACTGTGTTAGGAATGTAAGGCAATCTCACCACTGTGCGATGCAATCTATTCGCAAGAAGCTTACTAAATTCCACATGTGCAAACAACAGGCAAGAAAAACATGGAGACACTGAAGACCTGTAACGCTATCTATAAACCTCATGGTCAATCAGGGTATCTGTTGCCAGCCTGGGGTACATAGCCTTCACAAACCAAGATGGCAGATACTAACACTTCCAGGGCAAGGGACAGTATTATACCCAGCAAAATTACGTTCTCTTTGGCTGATGACTGTGCATTTTGTTGAGTTTCTCCGCTCTCCTACCAGTTCACACCCAGCTCACCCTAAATTTTCACCTTTATTGTTTTGGTTGCTCCCTTTGGTTGTCCTTCTGATTATATCCTTCCTGGCTTCTCAACTTCAGTATTCCTGTTACCTGCCAGTACAAAAACTGCTCGTGAAATACTGCTGTTGTCATCTCTTCCCTGAATTTATTACTGGAATGGATACTCACAGCGTGGATGATACCTAGCCTGCAGTGCTGAGTACAACAAAACAAGGATGCGTGTTTCCGGTCCAGGGAAGACATGGCTTTGGCAGTTCGGGCTGCACTGTTCCCATGAGGCGCAGGGTCAGACTGATTTGCATATGGCCATGTCTGAACTGGGGTGGCGGAGTGAGATAAAGAATGGGGATGGATTAAACCCAGATCAGTTGACTGGGGGTGAGTGTTTGATTTGCTCAAACTCTCCGTCCATCTTCCCCTTTTGTATCTCTTTGTTTGCCCTAAGTTGGCAGGGTATGCTCAGACGTGAGTCCCTTGTTCACTTTGCCACTGAATTCAAGCTAGCCTGGCTGATGTTGGCTGCAATGCCAGAAACCGGTCCCAGGATACTTGTTTCCGGTCCAGGAAAGACATGGCTTTGGCAGTTCGGGCTGGACTGTTCCCATGAGGCGCAGGGTCAGACTGATTTGCATATGGCCATGTCTGAAGTGGGGTGGCAGAGTGAGCTAAAGAATGGTGATGGATTAAACCCAGATCAGTTGACTGGGGGTGAGTGTTTGATTTGCTCAAACGCTCCGTCCATCATCCCCTTTTGTATCGCTTCGTTCGCCATAAGTTGGCAGGGTATGCTCAGACGTGATTCCCTTTCTCACTTTGCCACTGGATTCAAGCTAGCCTGGCTGACGACGGCTGCAGTGCCAGAAACCGGTCCCAGGATGCTTGTTTCTGGTCCAGGGAAGACATGGCTTTGGCAGTTTGGGCTGGACTGTTCCCATGAGGTGCAGGGTCAGACTGATTTGCATATGGCCATGTCTGAACTGGGTTAGTGGAGTGAGCTAAAGAATGGTGACGGATCAAACCCAGATCATTTGACTGGGGGTGAGTGTTTGATTTGCTCAAACGCTCCGTCCATCATCCCCTTTTGTATCGCTTTGTTCGCCCTAATTTGGCAGGGTATGCTCAGACGTGAGTCGCTTGCTCGCTTTGCCACTGGATTCAAGCTAGCCATGGCTGATGACCGCTGCAATGCCAGAAACCGGTCCCAGGATGCTTGTTTCCAGTCCAGGGAAGACATGGCTTTGGCAGTTCGGGCTGGACTGTTCCCATGAGGCGCAGGGTCAGACTGATTTGCATATGGCCATGTCTGAACTGGGGTGGGGAGTGAGCTAAAGAATGGTGATGGATTAAATCCAGATCATTTGACTGGGGGTGAGTGTTTGATATGCTCAAACTGTCCGTCCATCATCCCCTTTTGTATCACTAAACAAAGCAGCACACAGCACACCGCACAACAGTTTTCAGAAAGGAGCTTTGATTTGTCCCGCTTTGGCTAGTGGCATCTTTGGTCTACCTACCCAGCCATTCTTAGCCAAATCAGCCCCAACCCAATCTCCCCATCAAAGCTCCCTTACTCTACCCAACAGTCTCCTAGCCTTCCCAACCTACCCCTGCCCATCTGTTACAACCGCGGAAGCACCGCGAACTACAATTCCCGGCATCCTCCGGGAAAGAACTACCACTCCCGGCATCCTTTGCGGCGCATCGCGCTCCCGCGATACTGTACAAAGGGGGAATGGCGGCCAGGGAGCGGTGTCGGTGATTCCGGACCTGTAGCTGTTCTCGACCTCGGTGTTCTGTCTGCACGGTGTGGTAAGAGTATTGTTACCGCGACGCTGTGAGCCTTGTACTCAGCGGCGGTTGGTATCCTACCCACCTCTGACTATGATGTCATATTTTGGAGACCTTTTCTAGTTCTGGTTTTGTTTTTGCTTTGGGGATTTCATTGGATTTGTCCCGGTTGGTATTTTCGGCCAACGGCGGTGTTACTGTTGTAACTATCGAACATTGGATGGTTACTCCTTTTGGGTGCTTCTTTTGTTGTTGTACATAAGACTATTCCTGGAACCCAGCTAAGAGGCATTAGTTGGGGATTCCATCTTGGGATCTCCAGAGGAGCTTTGTGTGACAAAGGAAAACACTGTGTGTGGAAGGGGTATCACGGATTATATATGTACATATGTGTAACTTGATATTTGACTTTTGTATTTAACAGGGGCTTAGGAGGTGTGGAACACACTCTACCCCTGTGAGGTTTAGCGGGGTCTTATCTAGGTAGGTGCATAGAGCAGGAACAGTTGGGTTGTAGCAAGCACTGTGTTATATGTTCTTCTAGATTACTTATGTTTCTGTATGTTCTGTATCCTTATAGTTACATCATATCCAACCCTACGTTGCCTCTACACATCCACAAGACTTTGTCTTTTCTTTTCCAGGTATGAACCCTCATAGCAACAGTTGTAGAATCTAACCATTTACAGTGTAGGGATTCAGTCTTATGCCTGTGTTCTGTTTATGTCTTTCAGATCTCCCTCCCTGCTGTCCCCATCCTTTCCTTCCTTGATCTTTCATATTTTCCCCTCACTTAATCCTGTCAACACTCTGTGCCATAAAGGCTATCCAGGTGTTGGCTAGATTTAGAGGTGGGCTTACCTTTCAACAAACCGATCCTGAGGACTATTCGTAACAGAATCACCGACCCACAAATTCTTGTCCTCCCGATCGGGTTGTGCAGGTATGGCCACGTTAGAGGATGTGATGGAGGCTCTGGGCGCATTACAGTTAGAGGTAGCTGCCTCTAGGTTAGAAACAGCAGATTTGAGGGCACGTGTTGATGGGGTCCAACGCAATCCCTTTGATGCAGGGGGTACGCCTCCGCCTCAACCAGTTGTGGTAGAGATGCCAGTATCAGTCCCATTGGCTTCACCTGAAAGGTTTTGTGGGGATTCGGATAAGGTGCAGGTGTTTCTCACACAGATAGCGTTGCACTATTCCTGTAAGCCTAGATCTTTTCCCACAAATCAGGCGAAGGTGGCTTTTCTGATTTCTTATTTAGCGGGCAATGCTGCACAGTGGGCTGTCCCCCTGGTAAATCGTAACGATCCTTTGTTGCATGATTGGGAGGCCTTCAAAACGGAATTTTTGAGGGTGTTCGACAGAAGGGCAGATTCCTATACTGCCGACAGAGAATTATTAGAACTAAGGCAAGGAAAAAAGGATCTTGTAACATATTTGAATGCCTTCAGATGCTTGGTAACGGAAACCACATGGCCCGAAAACAAACAGGCATCTTTGTTTCATCAGGGTTTGAATGATGAACTCAAAGATGTGATCGCACAAATAGACCCCCAGCCTACCACTTGTGAGGGTTTGATTAACTTGGCCCTACGTTTAGACCATAGACTGGGTGAGAGGAAAGGGGATAACCGAAGAAAACCAGTAGCAGAGACACATGCCTCTAAGGAAGCTAGTGCCGCTCCTTCATCCGAGACTATGGAAATAGGGGCTGTGAGAACAGCCTTGACACCAGCCGAAAGGGAATCAAGGCGTAAACAGGGCCTTTGTTTATATGGTGGCAAGAAGGGCCACTATGTCAGGGAATGCCCTGTGAAGCCTAAATCTAACCGATTCAGGGGTAACCGAGTGGCTGCTGCAGATGCAGAAAAGGCATCGGAAAACTAGTAGACTCTAGGAAACAGGAAGGGGTTTCTTGGAGTCCTCAATATGTCCCTTCATTGAGTAACAAAGAACAGTATGTGACAAATCATCTATACATGTCCATTGTACTAATGTTGGCTGGGAAAGCGATAGAAACCTCAGCTATGGTGGATTCTGGGGCAACGGGCATGTTCATTGATTATCAAGAAGCTAAACGCCTAGGAATAGTTTTGGTTCCTAGAGCAAGGCCAGAAGAGGTATATGCTGTGGAGGGTAGGAAGCTGAGCATGGGTCCTATCAGTTATGAAACTGAAGCAATTGAGGTGAGGTTGGAGGACAAGCATGCGGAGATGCTTACTTTTGGTGTGATCAGGGCTCCTCAATATGGCATCATTTTTGGACTGCCCTGGTTGGAGAAACATAACCCCAAGATAGACTGGGACTCGAGAAAGGTGCATATGAGTTCTGAGTATTGTTTGCTTCATTGTTTCCAGGGAACTATGATACCGGCTCAGGGTTTGCTAGGAGGGTCCTGTATCGCCACCGCAGCCGAAAAATGTGTGCAACTCCCTGTTGCATATCAGTCGTTTGGTCAGGTATTTAATGAGGAACAAGCTGAGGGGTTACCGCCGCATAGACAGTATGACTGTCAAATCGATCTGGTTCCAGGTGCCTCAATTCCGTGTGGTAGGATTTATGCTCTAACAGAACCCGAAAACCTGCATCTTCGGGAATATCTGGACAAGTTGTTAGCCTTGGGTTTTATACGCCCATCCAAATCCCCAGCCGCATCGCCTCTCTTTTTCATTCCTAAAGCCAATGGAGAGCTGCGTGCATGTGTGGACTTTCGCGCGTTAAACGCCATTTCTATCAAGAACAGGTACCCTTTGCCCTTGATCAGTGTGTTATTGGAACAACTGAAGAAGGCTACGATATTCACGAAACTAGATCTAAAGGGGGCTTATCATCTGGTCCGCATGCGTAGCGGGGATGAATGGAAGACGGCATTCAAAACCAGATATGGTTTGTTTGAGTACAGAGTAATGCCATTCGGGCTCTGTAACGCCCCTGCGGCCTTCCAATACTTCTTAAATGATGTGTTCCATGACATCTTGGACCGCTACGTAATCGTCTATATTGACGACATACTGGTGTATTCAGAATCGGAGGAACTACATTTCCAACATGTCACCAGCGTGCTCACTATTTTGCAGGCTAACCATCTATACTGCAAGATCAGCAAGTGCGATTTCCATGTTCATGTGGTGTAATTTTTGGGAGTAATGCTGAGTCCGGAGGGTCAGGAAATGGCGGAAAGGAAGGTGGCTGCGGTACGGGACTGGCCTGTTCCAACTAGTGTGCGGGACATACAATGCTTCATGGGTTTCGCCAACTTCTATAGGCGTTTCATCAATCAGTTCTCGCGGTTGGTGGCGCCTATCACTCATCTGCTGAAGAAAGGAAAAGGGTTTGTGTGGACGGAAGAGGCACAATCCGCCTTTTCGTCCCTTAAAGAAGCATTTGTAACAGCCCCTGTGTTATCGCATCCTGACCCGGGAAAGCCCTATATTGTGGAGGCGGACGCTTCGGAGGTGGCGATAGGGGCGGTCTTGTCTCAACGCAATTCTGATACGGGTCAGTTACACCCCGTGGCATACATGTCACGTAAGTTGAATCCAGCAGAATTAAACTACCACATAGCAGAAAAGGAGTTGCTGGCCATACGTGACTCTTTTCAGGAATGACGTCACTTTCTCATGGGTGCTAGTCATGTGGTCACTGTTTATTCCGACCATCGGAATCTGCAGTTTATGTCTGCTGCACGTCATCTATCTCCCAGACAGCTCCGGTGGATGATGTTTTTCTCCGGATTCAATTTCATCATAACCTTCCGCCCGGGTGCGGACAATAGGAAGGCGGACGCTCTCACGCGCCAGTCAACATGCAATCCGAATGAGGAAAAGGCTGAGGCGAGCATTGTGGCTCCAGAGAAAGTGGTGTGTGTGTTGCAGCCAGATACTTTCTTGAGAGATGTTCGGCAGGGAGTGAACTCCTTTGTCTGGAAGACGTGGTTGGGTTGTCATCGGGAATGGAGAATGCATGGGGGCCTGCCGATGTTCCATAACCGGTTGCTGGTGCCTACACGGGCTCTGAGAAGGCATGTATACATCTGATGCCATGAATCACCTAGTGCAGGACATCTTGGGGTGGCCAAGACATTGGAGCGTGTATTGAGACAGTTCTGGTGGCCTTCGGTGAGACCTGATGTGGGGCGCTGGGTGGCAGCCTGTGCTCAATGTGCTAGGATGAAATCGGACCATGGCTGTCCGCAGGGGTTGTTGCAGCCTCTCCCTACTCTAACGATTCCTTGGGATCGGATCTCAGTGGACTTCATCGTCGGCCTTCCCGCTGACAAAGGTTGTACGGCCATTATGGTGGTGGTCGATTACCTGTCCAAGATGGGGCACTTTGTGGCTTGTAAACAAGTACCTTCAGCGGGTCAGCTGGCAATCCTGCTGATGGTCAACGTGGTGAGGTTGCATGGATTGCCGAGCGTCATTGTATCTGACAGAGGGTCACAGTTCACAGCCCAGTTTTGGAAGACATGGTGTTCTTCGTTGCATATAGAGTCCGCCCTTTCCACCAGTTTCCACCCGCAAACTGATGGACAGACTGAGCGGTTGAACCAGACCCTTAAGCAGTATCTAAGATGTTACGTGGACAATGACAAGGAGAATTGGGTGGACTACTTGTGGTTGGCGGAGGTGGCTTACAATAATGCCACACATGGTTCCACCAACATCTCTCCGTTCTACTGTTTGTACGGCAGACACCCAGATTCCTTCCCTTCGTGCAACCTAAAACTGACTCTTTGCTTCCTGGTGTGGTTAATAGGGTGGCACATATTAAGGAGACGTTGGTCAAGGCACAGGAACATCTGCGAGCTGTGAAAAGCAAGTATAAGGTTGCGGCGGACAAACACCGGAGGCAAGGACCTCTATACTGTGTAGGGGACGAGGTGTGGTTGTCCACCAGGAATTTGCGCTTCAGAAAGCACAGTGTGTTCAACCCTAGATACATTGGACCTTATAGGGTGCTGAAACGGGTAAATCCGGTGGCAGTGAAGCTTAAAATCCCTTCTCACCTCCGCATACATCCGGTGTTTCACGTTTTTTTGCTGAAACCATCATTGTCGAAGGGCCAGTACCGTCCTCCTCCTGTATTGGTGCATGGCGAGGAGGAGTATGTGGTTCATCGTATTCTGGACTCCCGTTTCAGGAGGAGTAAGTTGTGGTATCTGGTGTCCTGGAAAGGGTACGGGCCGGAAGAGAACTCATGGGAACCTGCTCTGGGTGTCCATGCCCCGAGGTTGGTGTCTGCATTCCATATGAGATGTCCATTGAAGCCGGGCCCCTGTCCCCGCGGCTGAGAGAGGGATGTATTGTTACGATCGCGGAAGCACCGCGAACTACAATTCCCGGCATCCTCCGGGAAAGAACTACCACTCCCGGCATCCTTTGCAGCGCATCGCGCTCCCACGATACTGTACAAAGGGGGAATGGCGACCAGGGAGCGGTGTCGGTGATTCCGGACCTGTAGCTGTTCTCGACCTCGGTGTTCTGTCTGCACGGTGTGGTAAGAGTATTGTTACCGCGACGCTGTGAGCCTTGTACTCAGCGGCGGTTGGTATCCTACCCACCTCTGACTATGATGTCATATTTTGGAGACCTTTTCTAGTTCTGGTTTTGTTTTTGCTTTGGGGATTTCATTGGATTTGTCCCGGTTGGTATTTTCGGCCAACGGCGGTGTTACTGTTGTAACTATCGAACATTGGATGGTTACTCCTTTTGGGTGCTTCTTTTGTTGTTGTACATAAGACTATTCCTGGAACCCAGCTAAGAGGCATTAGTTGGGGATTCCATCTTGGGATCTCCAGAGGAGCTTTGTGTGACAAAGGAAAACACTGTGTGTGGAAGGGGTATCACGGATTATATATGTACATATGTGTAACTTGATATTTGACTTTTGTATTTAACAGGGGCTTAGGAGGTGTGGAACACACTCTACCCCTGTGAGGTTTAGCGGAGTCTTATCTAGGTAGGTGCATAGAGCAGGAACAGTTGGGTTGTAGCAAGCACTGTGTTATATGTTCTTCTAGATTACTTATGTTTCTGTATGTTCTGTATCCTTATAGTTACATCATATCCAACCCTACGTTGCCTCTACACATCCACAAGGCTTTGTCTTTTCTTTTACAGGTATGAACCCTCATAGCAACAGTTGTAGAATCTAACCATTTACAGTGTAGGGATTCAGTCTTATGCCTGTGTTCTGTTTATGTCTTTCAGATCTCCCTCCCTGCTGTCCCCATCCTTTCCTTCCTTGATCTTTCATATTTTCCCCTCACTTAATCCTGTCAACACTCTGTGCCATAAAGGCTATCCAGGTGTTGGCTAGATTTAGAGGTGGGCTTACCTTTCAACAAACCGATCCTGAGGACTATTCGTAACACCATCTCAACACTCCCATGCCCTCCCATATCCTACCTAACCTACCATATCCTACCTAAACATACCATACCTTAATTAGACAATACCCTACCCCCTATCATACATAGAGTAAAGTGGCAGTTTGGTAAAAGAAGGAGACAAGTTATGTATGAGTTGGATTTGACAACCATGAATCAACCTATCCCGATTAAATTTGAAATAACTTCTTGCAAGTGCTGAATCCTAAAAATTATGACATCCTATGATTAAACGAACAACCCACAAACACTAATAACATACTACCCACATGCTAACCTTTTGCACTATAACACAAACTAACATTCACACAACATCTTACAAAAGCCAATGGATTTCTCTTCTGTCGCATCTAGGTGAATGCCATACGTCACTCTGCTGGTGGAACAAAGGTGCATCAACTGGATAGCTCCTCTGTTGCTCCCCATCGTTCATAGGCAGACCCTATAAAATACTACCATGTGTTTTAACAGTGTTTACAATGGTTTGGGTCATCAGATGGTACTGAGTGAGCTCCATATACCATAATAACCCCCAATGCACATCAACTGCCAACTCTAAACTGTTAAGTACCTACACATAAAACTATGTTTATTCTTCCATTCTCTGCAACATCCTTGCTGAAGCAGAGAAAAATCTAGCACACTGTGTGCCAGTAGGCCATTAAACCTCATACCCCTTGCCCAACATGTCTCACATGGGCCACACCACAAACTTGCCCAGTAACCTGATAAATATCAGAATGATTCATGACTTAACCACGGTTAAGAAGCACAGTATAAACAATGAAACCGGACCACCCAGAAAAGTGTGTCAGTCCTCACAAAGGGTCAAGAAAGTGTGTGTTTATGGTCTGACTGGCAGTGCAGCTGTTGCTAGGAAATTATGTAAGCATCACTAGAGAGTGGACTTTAGGCCACCAAGTAGGAGCTCTATGCAAGAGCTCCTGGGTTAGGGATCACCAAATGGGCTAAATCCCTGAAATAACCCCTCCAGCAAGCTACCGGCCACCTGAATGTGAACATAGCTGTGAACGGAAAAGGATCAGCTCGGGAAGGAAAACTGCTTACCTGCGAGGATCTGCACCGACCCAGCACGACAGCCTCTCCTCGCCGGACTGCAGGGTACACTGGCCTTGCGGTGGGCACGGAGGATCGCTCGGCATCGCCCTCAGTTGACTCGATGCCCCCTGAGCTGCGCTGCCTCGGCCCGCATCAGGAGAAGACGGCTGCATCGTTGACTGCATCACTGTGATTACGAGCGGAGACGGGGCACGGCAGGCGGAGGGAGGTGCCGTCGGACCGCTGTCATCAGAGGTGCCATCAGAGCGCCCAGAGGTAGTGGGAAACGATCTGGGAAACCACCACGGGCACCGGGGAGGACGGAGCAGTGCCGGGGACATCGGGTGTTGATGATCGGAGGTCCTGTGTGAAGGACTGGACTATTTAAGGCCCAGCGGTGCCAGGGAACAACACCTAAAACCTTCGTGGGATACCTGTTCTGGCGCACTAAAGACAGAGACACGGGAGACTTCCTTCGGCGTCAAAGATCAGCGTTTATTACTGCAGGGATGCAAAAGTCATGGGAAGTACAACAGAGTGTAGGTTCCAAGAGTCTGCTTCAAATTGTATTTGTGGGTCGCTCTCTTTTATACAAGATCTTGTCATTGCACAATATGTAAGCAAAAGGTTACAGCTCAGTTCCCACACTAAAATTCAAAAGGATCGCTTTCATGTATTCAGAACCCCGGAACATAATTACATTAACATCACCAGTTCCAACTGTAAAAGCACATCTTCCCACCATTAGGTACATTCCACTTGAGTTGTAAATAAGCAAGAGGAAAAGACAAGAACAGCTGCAAGGAAGTCAGACAACAGTGAAGAGAGAGTGTGAGGATAATATTGGATGCGTAATCGTAACTTAAAAGGGCTTGATCCCAGCATGTGCGAGGCTGAAACAATAGATCGGCACGGCAGAATCACCTTCGAGCGGAGGCAGCTGCCTCAGCAGTGTCCTCCCCCTAGTCATAAAAACGCATGAAAGGAATATGCTTCTACCATAAAGCTTGGGAACTAGAGGGTCAAGATGCGGGCAGTTGCTTGTTCGCTGACTACGTGAGGGCAAGGAACAAAATGGATGCCGTATCTAAAATGGAACCCGAGGGTTCATTGGAGAAACCTGTAAATGAGACGTACTCTTCTGGGTTGCATGACGAAACCGCGTACACTTACTAAACTCGTCATTTACGGTTCATAGATACCACACTCGTCCATATTCGGCGATGCCGAAAACGTCGTAACGATTTTCACGGAACCTCAGACGCTCCTTTTGCCCTCATGTAGGCAAGAACTAGTCGAAGTCGGAGTCAATCTCGATTCTCATCAGATCATTCAGATGTTGTTGGAACATGATTCTATCCATCAATGTTTCCTTGGAAACGGGTGGCCTTCTTATACACGTTGTAGCACAAAGGCCACATAAGGCAGGACCACACTGTACACAAAGACAACACGTGAACAGAAATGTCATGACAACCCCTATAATCATCAGAATCTTCCAACCCCAAGTTGACATTAGACCCCAAAACCATCCTAGAAGCGTCCAATCTCCCTCGTCCACGTGTATGGACTCCGAGATTTTGTGCAACTGGGAGATGGCTTGATAAACCGTTGGAGCGTTATCAGGTATGAATATGCAGCAGCTCGAATGGATGACCTTACACACACCACCTCTATCCGCTAGAACAACGTCTAGAACCATACGGTTCTGTAACGTCATGAGCCTATCCGCTTGAAGCTCTGCTGTCAGATTACCAAGGGCACTTGCAGTTATGTTAGCAGTTGACTCTACTACACGAGTTAACTGTCTCAGATTTCTGCTATTGATCATAGGGCCCCAAAACGGTAGGAAACCCTTGAAGAAGTCTCCTGCTTCTTGAGCGGAAGTATCCTCTTTACTAATGACACCTCTCACAACTCTGCTTTTGTGATAGTCGGCGGCAACAGTGAAAGTCGGGGGCAAGAGATTTGCAATATAGCAGGTACCTGAGAAGTCGTGTGGTAACCACGTATATGCTCGGTCATAACATACAAAATAGGTACCCTTGGCAGTCAGAAGGACAGGGGAAGAGAGCATCGGTAGAACGTAAGTATCCACACAAGCACTCTTCCCAAGCTGGGCTCTTGGATTTCGGCCACGACCTTGCAGACAAAAGTGGCCTAGGTGAGGTACAATCCAGATTGGAGATGAGCTTTTAAGCTGTCTATCACCCACTGATATACTATACTCAGCCTCACTAAGGTACTTGTAGGCCTGCACTTCCTCCTCTGGGATGAGCGGAGCATCAAAAATGTCTCTATCTAGATCAGCAATCGCTGTCGCCAGAGACTTATGATACGGGCCAGGACCAAAGCTTGCTGAGCGTGGTTCTCGATGGGGGTAGGAATCTAGTGCACTACGGAACATGATTTGGAATGCCCGAGCTGACCCTTGGGGGCTGTACGGAAGAACCAAATATGGAATACCCCTGTCCATGGTATGCGGCATTAGCCCACACACCCAACAGTTTGTAGTATTTACCACCAACTGATGCTGATGCAAAAGTTGCACAAAGGAATT
Organism: Lissotriton helveticus; assembly: GCF_964261635.1. Lineage (NCBI taxonomy): Eukaryota > Metazoa > Chordata > Amphibia > Caudata > Salamandridae > Lissotriton > Lissotriton helveticus. Next base: position 974,940,352 of record NC_136063.1, read on the forward strand.
GTTTCTAAATTCTGCACGTCTGACTTGTTCATGTTGGGGCAGGAGATGAAAGGAATGTGGAGAAACGGTGGAAGCGAAATTCAGGTTATAGAAAGGAGGAGTAGGTGAAATGGAAGGTAATAATAATTCCCAAAATATACTCCACCCACCAGTAGCATTGAAACGGTTAGGAACAACATAAAGATCTGAAATAGAAAACACTTTGTACGAAACACTTCTGATCTTTGCGCCAACATTCTCTCTTTTTCCGACAGCTTCGAGAAATCCATCCTCTAAAAAACCGTCCGTGACGTTCTTGACGCACTTCGTTCTGAGTAGCGATTGCCAATTCCCAGGAGTTCCCAGAAATCGACAAAAGAAACCGACCTATTGTCGATAGCTGCTAAACAGAAGGAAGTACCCGCACGGCCCTACGGTCAACCCAGATGATAGGTTAAATGAATTAGAATCAAATTCAATAATAGTCTCTTTGCTGCATGAAAAGAAAAGGTATACACACTATATAATGTCCACAGTGTTCATGACAACAGTAAGGGGTACTGTAAATTCAAAAAGGGAATAAAAAAAATAAAAACAGAACTCTTTTATTTGTCCTTAACGCGCGGTCGAAGAAAGTATTGACTTCTCCCGGGTTGAGTCTGATCTTCAAACAGTGGATTGGATGGCGAAAAAGTGCTCGATTGTCCAGGCAATTGTTCAGTACTTGTATTCCCCAATGTTGAAGGAAAGGAAATTGTCTGAGGGGAATCAACAGGGGTGTCAGATAACACTGAAGTGTTCCCTATGGTCTGTGCTTCGCTAAATGGGACAAAGCGCTGGGGAACGTCAGTTTCAGACGAGGAAAAGCCTTTACGTATCCATGTGTCTGCCGGCAGAGGAAGCGGAACCTTCTTGGTGTGGGTGGCATGCACCCAGTGTTTCCATCCCTCCAGCGAACCGCCGTCCTCGTTGCTAGTAGCACCTGGAAGGGTCCCACAAATCTCGGCTCAAGATGGCGTTTTCGTCCGAAATTTCTAGTGAGGACCCAGTCCCCTGGTTGGAGCCGATGACCAGGACCCTCTGTTTGTGACGGCAGAGCCTCAAAGACCTGTTGATGAATCAAACTCAATTTAGCAGTCAGGTCATATAGATAATCGATTAACATTGGATATTCAAGTCTGTTCAATTCTTTAGGCCTTGGAACCCCCCAAATGTTCGCAGGACGGCCGAACACAATCTCATATGGGCTAAGCCCTACTCGAGAGTGTACAGTAGCCCTGGTCAATAAGAGAGCTAGAGGCAGAGCGTCGGGCCATGATAAACCAGTTGTTGCCTGAATTTTAGCAAGTTTTAGTTTCAGGGTGCCATTGTATCCTTCCACCAAACCCGCTGACTGAGGATGATTAGCACTATGGAATTTCTGTACTATACCCAGACCACGACACACACTCTTCATCACACTTCCCACAAACTCACTTCCGTTGTCCGACCATACAATCCGAGGCATGCCGTACCTGGGGAAATACTCTTTGAGCAGAATTTTAGCTGTGGATAGGGCAGTATTATCCTTAAGAGGGTAAGCTTCAATCCATCTGGAGAATGCACAAACCACGACTAAAACATACTTCAAATTGTTGCATCTCTCCATATGGATGAAGTCCAATTGGATAACTTCGAAAGGACATGTAGGAGGGGCAAAATGACCAGGTGGAGTGGGGGTGCCCTTGCCGGGATTATGCATCAAACATACCATGCAATTCTTAACCACTCTCTCTGCACATTTAGTAATCCCATCATTCTTCCATACAGGAGACAACAACTTGCATAAGCCCTTCGAGCTAATATGTGCTGTACCATGAGCCATTGTAACAACAGCAAGCACGTATGCATCCGGTAACATCCATCTCTGTTTCTCTGACAAATCAACCCAACATCCATCCTCATCTAATTTTCCCGTGCTTTCTTTCCACTTAGTCTTTTCCATTTCAGTGGCCTCATTCTGTATTTCCTTCACACTTTCAACTATGTCCTCACACATGCTAGTCTCTGCTGGCCATCTTACTGAATTCGCAACGTACATTCGATTTGTCAGATCTCTAGCTGTCTCTTTAGCAGTTTCGTCTGCAAACGCATTACCATGACCAACATCATCTGTCACCTTTCGATGCGCACTACATTTAATTATGGCCACCTGCTTAGGCAACGTGAGTGCATCTAAAAGGTCATTCACAAGCTGTCCATGCTGAATCTTCGTACCATGCGACGTAAAAAATCCTCTTTCTTTCCACAATCGCCCAAAACTATGCGCCACACCAAAAGCATACTGACTGTCTGTAAACACATTCACCCGTTTTCCTCTAGACAACACACACGCTCTCGTCAAGGCAATCAACTCAGCTGCCTGAGCCGAATTCTGACTCAATCTCGCAGTTTCCACAATCGTACTCAATGTCACTACAGCATACGCGGTCGTCACATCACCATTCGGCAACTTAAAACAGGAACCATCCACATACAAAGTACCATCGGGATCTACCAATGGAGTATCTTTCAGGTCAATACGACCCTTTGTTTCCTCCTCAGTTCTCAGATAACAGTCATGTGGTGCTTCACCACTTGACTCCATGTTGATCGGCAACAATGTTGCTGGGTTCAACACATTACACCGTTTTATGCGTATGTGACTAGCCAGTAACGTCAACTCATACCCAGACAACCTTGCGCTCGTCAAATGTTGAGTTTTCGTTCGGTTCAAGAGAGTGTCAACTGCATGCGGAACCATCACCGTAAGCATATTATCCATGACCAGACCTGCGGACTGTCGAATGGACGCCGCGGCTGCCGCTGTTGCTCTTAAACAACTCGGCAAAGCTCTAGCTACTGGGTCTAAGGTCGAAGAAAAATATGCGCATGGGCGCTGTTTGTCACCAAATTGTTGCGCCAGAACACTCAACGCACAACCATCCCTCTCGTGAACGTACAGTGTAAACGGCTTACTGTAATCAGGAGTACCTAACACAGGAGCCGAACACAACGCATCACGTAATTCAGAGAAACTTTTCTGACACTCTTCAGTCCATGGCAAAAGAGTCGGAACATCCTTGCACGTGAGAGCTAACAATGGTTTCGCCAATAGTGAAAAATTTGGGATCCATTGTCTGCAGTATGACGTAATACCTAGAAAGGCACGTACATCTCTCTGAGTTTTAGGCACAGTCATCCGAGAAATCGCTGCAATTCTCTCTGGGGTCAACCTTCTCCCTTCTTTTGACAATAAGTGACCTAAGTAGGTTACTTCTTGGCAACAATATTGCAGCTTCGAAGGTGACACCTTGTGATGTAAGTCATGTAGATAGCGCAATAGTGATACTGTAGCCGTTTTGCAAATAGCCTCCGTATCAGCTGCCACTAATAGGTCGTCAACGTATTGAATCAAAGCCGCACCCGTCGGTAACACAAATGCATCCAGTTGACTTTTAAGTGCCTGGCTATAGATCGACGGACTTTCACAATAGCCCTGTGGTGCGCGTTTTAGTCTGAAACTGCGACCACCTAATGAAAATCCGAATAGGTCTCTGCTTTCCTCAGCGATCGGGATACTAAAGAAAGCATTCTTTAGGTCAATCACCGTGAACCAGGAGGCAGAAGCTGGAATCAGGGTCAGCAAAGCGGTGATATCAGGGACCACGGGAAATTGTGGAATCACGATTTTATTCACCTCTCTCAAATCGATTATGAAACGGTACACAGGAGGTTTAGATGGATCAGTGCGTTTTAAAATTGGTAGTACAGGACTATTACACACATTTCCTTGAGTTTCTTCAACGACATCCTTTTTGATCAGGTCGTGTACAATCGCTAATAGCGCCCGTTCTCCCTCAATGGAGATACGATACTGTGGTATACGTGGCAGTCGCACATTTGGTTTCAGCTTGATCATATAAGGTGGGATGTCCAAGAGACCCACGTCATTGGGACCTGTGGCCCATAGAGACGCAGGAAGGGAGCTCAATTCCGGTGGGAATTTATCGATCGACAAGTACATAGGAGAGATTACTCTTTGACCTAATGTAAGCTCCACTCCTTCAGGGGAGCAATACAAAGTCGCATATAACCGTTTTAACAAATCCAAGCCCAAAAGATTCTCACCACAACCAGTAGATAGAATCAATGGAGCCTCTAGCTCACGAGGGCCAATCGTAAGTGGCAAAGGGCTGGAAACAGGATTGCTAACAGGGGCGCCAGAGAATCCAACGGAAACATTTGTTAAGCCAGACAAAGGTGCGCCAGGGAGTTTCGAATGCATGATGGAACTTTTCGTCGCACCAGTGTCTAACAGAAAAGGCTCAACTACGCCAGAAGTAGCTACTGTGACGTAAGGCCCACTCTGATCAACCGGAACTGATACTACTCCCTCTCTTTGTCGGTGGCTGTCCTAGTAATGATCGTTTGCAATAGTCTCATGTTCAACGTAGTAATCGTCCACATGATATTGTGTAGATCTAACTGACCCCGCATTTCGCTGGTCAAAACAATTATTCGTATCTGATGAATTCTGAGGGCGATCATTCTGATTGTGAATGGTACCGCGGCCTCTACCTCGAGATGCCTGCTGAGGACCACCACGGCTTCCTCGTGATGATACACCATTAAGACGGTCACGCAAAGCGGGACAGTCGTATTTTATATGTCCCTCTCTTCTACAATATGCACATTGGTTATACCCAAGCATAGATCTAAAGTCAGAGGAGTCAGGACGTGACTGTATTCTGGAGGATTGTGATTGTGGTCTATATTGCTGTTGTAAATCAGTGTGATTTGAACGCGGAGGATACGCTTGCTGCAACAAAACCTTCGTTTTCAGCTCCTTCATTTTCTTATCTACACGATCACTTTCTTCTTTTTCCCTATTCTCATAATATTGAGCCGTCGCTAATATCTGTACCGTGGTTGAAACAGCCCATGCACTTTCTGAATTTTTCAATTTGTTGCATAGTTCTGGCAACAAATTCAACACGAATTTGTCAACAACCGTTGGCCTCCCTCAGTGCCCATATCCTGACCACTATGATCGACAAATGCCTCTTCGAATCTAGTAAAGAAATCAGAGACACTCTCGTCCTTCTTCTGCTTACAAGCTGCTAATTTATCCCAGTTTACCCTCATCGCCGGCATAAGTGTTTTCATGAACGTAATTATTCTCTGGGGCAGATCCGAAATTACCTGCTCTGGCTTAGCCCCACCAACTTGTCGGCCATCAGCCGCTATTATTGCAGCCCAATCACCGCCTAACTCATTCGCATGATTTTCCTGACGAATTTTCGCCCAAACGGGCTGTGGTACAACATTACCGAACAGCATGTCGATGTCGGCAAGGTTCATAATAGTAACATCTACTAATTGAGACAACTCCTTGTAGTAACCCGCCGGATTCTTGCGTGGATCAGGTAAGGACTGTTTGACTTGTAAGACTTCTGATCGCTTCCATGGGAGGTGTATCCAAACTCTTTGGAAATGCGGAAGGATCGGAGGGGCAGCACCAGGATCACCTGGCATCCATACTGGCGGAACCTCCCTCATAGGATACTGACCAGGAGCCGTTTTCCAAGTTTCTAAGTCGTCATCATTAAATGACACGCTAGAAGGCACTGTGGATCTAAACGATAACAATCGCTCTAAGGCACGTCGTACATCGCTACCTACAATCGTACCGCTCGAAAATTGACTCTGAAGTTCAATTATATCGGGCGGTACGTTATCTAAATTGTCATTATACCATTGTTCCCTCAAAAGGTTACACATTTCTTCGAACACGAATCTCTGTGTCGGCTCATTAAACTGAGAAAACGTCTCGAAAACCATGCGTGGGGGGTAGTTGGCAGGATGTCTTATCCACCTACGTGCCATTGTCATTAACGTCTCTTTCTCCCTTCCACTAGGGATCTGACTCCGTCTTTGGGGAGTTTCAGAAGTATCGGATGGAAATAACTGACCAGAAAGTGGTGAATAAAGGGTAGCAACAGTGTTAGGGATACGATTACGAACAGAAGGAGAAAGAAGAGCAGGAGCCACAACGTTTGAAGTGAAGGCAGACACAGCAGAAGCAGGCAAGGTAGTCGGGGTGGCAGGGACAAGAGGCAGAGAGGGTACAGGCAAAGGAGCAGTAGGAATAGAGACAGGTGGTGCGACAAACGTGGGACCAATAACGGGCTGACCCGCAGCCGCCGGAACAACAGGAGGGACAACAGGAGGAACAACAGGCGGAACTATAGGAGGAACTACAGGGGCCGTAGCACCCTGTGCATAAGGGGGTGGCGATTTCATCAAATACGCTAACAGGGGATCCTCCTTCGAATCCTCTTCTTTCTTATCCTGACTAGTTGGTAAAACCGGATAACATTTGTCTATCCTCATATGATGTAGTCTAGTGGAAACTTCTATTTCTTTTTCTTCTTTATCTCGCTGACATTGCTGTACAACTTGCATTATCGGAACGAAACCTTCTCTTCGATCCTTTTTAAGCTGTTTGATTTCTTTCTGCTTGGCCTCTTTACGCCACAACCGAAAAGAATCAAGCATAGCTGGCCTAGCTTTCTTTTTAAATAATTTAGCTTCAAGATTATCTAAAATCGTAAGTTCAAAACTTCCATGCGGTGGCCAACTAAGGACACCATCTTTTTTCGTGTAACGGACCCAATATTTATTATAAATAATAGGACCCACACCATGTCGACTATAGAGCTCATATATTGGAGTTCCAACTGGAGGTATCGGGCACGAGTCCTCCAACCGGGAATCCTTGTTGCAACATTTAAAGAAACCAAGAAAATCACTATGGCTAGGCATCGTGCACACTAACCTAGTATCAAACTTCAAGGGTTACCGAAGCACTAATTCTTCGTGAAACACAAAACCCTCGGTTTTTGGCAATTGCAATTGTCAAATAAAAACTAAGGACCAACAACTAAGAACCACAAATGCAATGGAACCATGCATACAACAAAGCTTAAAAAAGCTCGACAACAACTAAGGACTGGGAGCGACCCACAAATACTTAACTGAAAATACAATGGCGTCACCCGGAAGGCCCGTCTATCGTCTCGCTTGTACGAAAGGTCTACGCCGGGCGTCAAAAACAGGTCGACAGTCAGGGCATCGGTCCGTCGCAGCCGTCAGGAGGCGGGAATCTTCGCGGGAAAAATCTTCGGACCACTTATTTCGACAACGGGATCGATGAAGCGGGGTGCACCTTTTCCTCGGAGATTTCACACGAAGTTCCTCACAATCGTCAGGCTTTGGACCGATACCGCCGATGTCGCCCCGCGTTGGGCGCCAACTGAAGGACTGGACTATTTAAGGCCCAGCGGTGCCAGGGAACAACACCTAAAACCTTCGTGGGATACCTGTTCTGGCGCACTAAAGACAGAGACACGGGAGACTTCCTTCGGCGTCAAAGATCAGCGTTTATTACTGCAGGGATGCAAAAGTCATGGGAAGTACAACAGAGTGTAGGTTCCAAGAGTCTGCTTCAAATTGTATTTGTGGGTCGCTCTCTTTTATACAAGATCTTGTCATTGCACAATATGTAAGCAAAAGGTTACAGCTCAGTTCCCACACTAAAATTCAAAAGGATCGCTTTCATGTATTCAGAACCCCGGAACATAATTACATTAACATCACCAGTTCCAACTGTAAAAGCACATCTTCCCACCATTAGGTACATTCCACTTGAGTTGTAAATAAGCAAGAGGAAAAGACAAGAACAGCTGCAAGGAAGTCAGACAACAGTGAAGAGAGAGTGTGAGGATAATATTGGATGCGTAATCGTAACTTAAAAGGGCTTGATCCCAGCATGTGCGAGGCTGAAACAATAGATCGGCACGGCAGAATCACCTTCGAGCGGAGGCAGCTGCCTCAGCAGTGTCCTCCCCCTAGTCATAAAAACGCATGAAAGGAATATGCTTCTACCGTAAAGCTTGGGAACTAGAGGGTCAAGATGCGGGCAGTTGCTTGTTCGCTGACTACGTGAGGGTAAGGAACAAAGTGGATGCCGTATCTAAAATGGAACCCGAGGGTTCATTGGAGAAACCTGTAAATGAGACGTACTCTTCTGGGTTGCATGACGAAACCGCGTACACTTACTAAACTCGTCATTTACGGTTCATAGATACCACACTCGTCCATATTCGGCGATGCCGAAAACGTCGTAACGATTTTCACGGAACCTCATGTGGGACAAATAATACCCACAAGCGGGCCGCCGCAACCCTCTATCTCTCCCCCCCGCCGGTGAATGAACAATCTGGGCAAACGGTGAGCGGCAAATTAGGAAGGCAGGATCCGCCCCGCCTGACTTTAAAATGGCGGCCGTCGCGGACAAATATTCGTAATTGCAGCAAGTTGCAAATCGAGGGTTGCTGCTGACCCTTATCCCCATCTTTGCTGTGACAGAAGCAGAACTACAAAACGGGGGCTTCATTTGGAACACCGCACGCAAGCTGAAAACAGGACCCGCCCCGCCTGACACTAAAATGTCGGCCGCTACAGACATCATGAGCAGAATATAACTACAAGCAAGCACAGCTAGCTGGGAAAACAGGACCCCGCCCCTCCTGACCCTAAAATGGCGGCGGCCTGATCGAAATAAAACACCACTCTAACAATACATGAACAAATTGGCCAATACTCAAACCAAGGTTATACTGCTGATGAAATACACAAAAGAGAAGGATTTGCATTAATTTGGAATTTAGGTTGGAGATAAAGAAGAGACACATTGGTGCACAAAGGAAAAAATAAATAATAATAATAATAATTTTACAGAGAAAGCAATTTAAGTTGGAGATAAGAAAAGACACATAGGTGCATGAAAAATAATTTTACAGAGAAAGCAAACAAATATAGGCTAGAGAAGGGGAACACATAAAGGATCACAACATTAGATACAGGAAGAAAACATAAATAACAGCGGAACCCACTGGAAGACAGGGGAGCAAGAGAATACAGCAAACAAGAGAATTAGCAACTAAGGAAAGGAGAAACACCACAAGAATCAACTAAACCTGAAAACAGCCGGAGATAGTTGGTGACATTTTAAAGAGCGCACACCACTCTAAGAGACCTTAAAACCATAGTACGTGACATTAACTAGCAAAGATGGCCGATAACAACTTAGAAGCGGCAGGCATAAACGCACATGTCATAAAATATCCAACTTATCTATCCAAGACGGCAGCCAAAAAATTCAAGCACAATCTAAGGAGGAAAAACCCGGACACATTGATCTCTGACCCCTCCTTTAACCTAGACAAAGGCATTATCGTAAATGACCTGATATTTTTCACCAGAAGAACGGTTAAATGGTGCACTGTCATTACAGAGAAGCTCAACATAAAAACTGTTAGCAATATACCACATGGCATAAAACTATTGATCATACCGTCACCAAGATTCAGAGCAGACCTTTGCATAACGTTGTACAAGAATGGAATAGTGCTTATACAAGCGGCCAATAACGAATTAGAGAAATTTAACAACATATTCTCTACCTTAAAAGAATGTGTAGAGAACCCAAGGGATCAACATCAACTTCGGACCGCACAAGTAGATATCCTAGACTCCATCTACTCTACCACCACAGGCAGCATATTACCTAGAGAACCGCAGGATCCACAGCACGCAAAGCCACTAGGTGACACAGACATCTTTCTACCCAGAGAGCCTCAGCATCCTCAACACCCAACGCCACTAGGAGACACAACTGAGACAGAAGACAGTTTGGATGGAGAGGATACAGAGAGCACAGAAACACCTATACTATTTGCTAATACCGCTCCGGCACAAGTACAGAGGGAAGAATCATCGTTGCCCCCTCAGGAGGTGGTTCCACAGCACTCAACGAAACCAGGAGACTTAACAGGGAGTGAAGATAGGCTGGATGAAGAGGCTACAGAGAGAAAAGAAATACCTATAATTCCTGGTAATACCGCCCGAAGCAAACACGGAGGGAAGAATCAACCCTGCTCTCCCAGGAGGTGACTTCGCCTATAAATAGGCCACTCAGTAGGAATCTAGAAATGAGTGATATGGAAGATGCCACCCCTCCATCTAACTCCCCATGTACAACACAAAGGTCAGATAGGAACACACGAAATGCTTGTCACCCAAAAGTGGTAGAAAGATCACACGACACAGATAGTGCATCGCACTTCTCACATAGTGGAGGCATGGACAACAGAACTAAGGGCACAAAGGAAAGGTATTCGAGAAAATTAAAAGCTCTTAAACATGGGAACACAAACTGTGAATACCGAACTGAGAGGATGAACACTCCTAAGACATCGCCTCAGACCCGGAGAGATATTAGAGGAATCCAGACACAAATTGACAATATGTCACAGGACATCCTAAACACACTGAAAACAATGGAAAAGATCCTGGAAATCACTGTAGGCACACATTCCAAAGTTGAGCACATCCAAGAATTAGTGCAGAAGTCTCTAGGAAAAAGGAATGAAATGGCCATGCCATTAACAGATAGGCACAATCGGCCAGATAGGAATCTTAGGTACATAACAGAAGAAGAAACACTATCCTTACTCCAGGTGTACGAGCCCACAGAACACAGTAGAGGGGAGGAAATTAGAACAGTACCGATTGATGCTAATAGAACCTCCAGACATAAGGAAAGGAAACCAAACCTTAACAACTTACAACAAGTCCAGCTATCCACCAACCTGCTTGAGCGGGACCCAGTAACGCAAGAAAGCCTCTGAAATGCCTATTGCTCAACTGTCGGTCCGCAGTAAAACATGCGTCAGACATCGCTGTACTTATCATTAACCAGGAAATTGACCTAGCAATCCTAACAGAAACATGGCTTTTGGAATCATCATCTCCATGCATGGATCTGTTAGTGTCCCCTCAATATAACATAGTGAGACTGGATAGACCAAAAAAGATAGGAGGTGGGATAGCCTGCATTCACCGATCGGACATAGAAATCAACCAAATACAATCCGACCCTCTGGAATCCTGTGAATACCTTGGTCTTAATATATGGTCAGTAGACAATCAAAGATGCAACCTGCATGCCCTGTACCATCCTCCAGTAAATAATGCTACTTTCATAGACCAGTTAATGGAGATTATTACGGATAACTCTAGCACTCACTCTAGTGACATATTCCTGGGCGACTTCAACTTACAGTGGGACGACAGGAAGGACAAACAGATCAACGCTCTTAAAGACTTCTTGACTGAGCTAAATCTTACCCAAGCCTGCACACAGCCAACACACTCAAAAGGAGCAACACTAGACTGGATATTATCAAGAAACAAGAACATAGTGATCCACTCAGTTGTTCCGTGTGACTGGTCAGATCACCATGCCATAACCTTCCTAATACCAACCCTGAAAAGGAATAAGATCTCGCAGCCTATTAAAACTCAAAAAGTGGACCCGGGACATTAAATACTAGAATATTGAACGGTTAGTAGTAAGTTGTGAGAAAGATCTGAATCCACCTAACAACCTGCAGAATGTGAGTGATCTAACGGATCACTACACTACGACAGTAACAAACATAGTTAACACCACCATGCCACTAAAACTGAAAAGAGTCACAGAAAAGGACAAAAACCCTTGGTTTAATGGGACACTGAATGATGATAGGTGGAAACTAAGACTGGCCGAAAGAAAATGGAGACAACTCCCTGCAACACCAGAGCTGAAATCACTCAGAAAAATCAGAAACGAGTACAACAAAAAGATCCTCAAGTCCAAAAAAGAATATATTAGATCAGAACTGGATAATGCCAAAAACAGGACACGGAAACTATTTGGTAAGGTAAAGTTTACTATGCATAGTTAATTAAAACCAGTGCAAAACATGTTACAAGAAAAAGTTCGTAAAATATCATAATTTAAAACCGTTAAAAATGAACATCAGATTGAAAAGTACAGTATGACTGTCCAAGCGCCTTTTTCCATAGGATAAAACATTGAGTTTCCTTGCGGCCTTCAGTCCGTCTGCTTATTGGCCTGTGTCTGTGACATTGATCCCCGGTTTTAACAGTCTTGGAATTCTTTGTTCGACCGATGCGAGAAATTTCACGTATCTACAATTTAGTTTAGTGTTTGATGAGTTCAAGCAGGCGAGCACCGCTTGCCTTCTGGTGCTAATCCCTTTTTGCTTAAACTGATCTTTGAGGAGCAGTTGGCGTGCTTGTTGTAGTTCTTCACAGAGACAGGTGACATGGAGAATGTCCCCCTTTTTAGAGTTACAAAGCAGGCAGGCCTCGTTGCCCTCTGTCCTAAGCCATGGCGGAAGATGCTCTGTGCTTGGCAGAATCCCTAATCTATATTTCAGGAACTTCATTTTTGTGGCTTTTGGGTAACCCTGGTTAAAGTATATTTGTGGTTAAAGAGATTTGTATGAGTTGAGGGTCATCCATGCATGAGATCTTTTGGAGAAGAGAGCCTTATCCTCTAGTAAGGAAAGTGATTTGACATTTTTCCAGGCTCTTTTTTTAAAAGTGCTGTGCCCAAGTTGCATATCCCAAGGCCCAGGGAGTTTAGTCGCTTCCAACGCTGCCTGCAAGTAGGTTCTTGCCTGGGAAGCGTCCCTGCCTTGTATGTCCTGCCATAGCAGGGATTTTAGTGTGTCTGTAGTGGCGGTTCTAAGTTTATGCCAGCAGATGATATATGCTCCGTACCTGGCTAGATCTTGCTTTTGCAGGCCGAACTCCAGTCTTATTTGAGCCGGGGAAGTATGGAGCGGAAGCGAAAACATTGTTCTTTAAGCTTTGACCTGTATGTCCAAATTTTTGGAATCTCTTCCCCGCAAGGCCTCGCTGCCATAGGTAATCGAGGGAAGTAGCTTCGCCTGGATGACTTTCAGGTAAGGGGTCAAGGTCGGTCACATCAATTGGGTAGCTAGATTTTTCATCATCACGGCGATCAGTGCTCCTCTCCTTCTTGATTCCTGCTTCTGCTGCGCAAATGAGCCTTCTTTATCAAAAATGACTCCCAGGTATTTATACTCACAAGCTGACTCGATCTTTAGACCACCAAGAGACCAGTTCCTCTGTTGTTTTTTATTGGTGTTGATTGACATTGTGCGAGTCTTGCTGAGATTTATTTTTAGGGAGTTTTCCATTGCGTATTTGTGCATTTCCGTCAGAAGACGTTGAAGACCAATGTAGGTGTGGCTGAGTAGCACAACGTCATCTGCATACAGAAGACTCCTCAAAGTTTTCCCTCCCAACGACGGGGAGTGGGAGTTGCAGGCGTCGAGTAGTCTTGGTAGATCCGCCATAAAGAGGTTGAACAATATTGGGGCAAGCACACACCCTTGTTAAAGTCCTTTGGTGGTCCGAACCTTTGGGGACAGATGGGTGCCGCTTCCTAGTTTCACCTGCACCCAGGTGTCAGTGTGAAGGAGCTTCAGCATGTTTAAAGTCGGCTGCGGTATGCCCCATTGTGCCAGTTTCCCCCATAGTCTGCCTCTCTCGATATTATCGAATGCAGCGCTGAAATCAATATAACACAGATGCAGCGGGAGCTTTGTGGTTTTTGCTGCATCGATAATTAATGAGATGGCAAGGATGTTTGTTGCTGTACCGGTCTTTTTCCGAAAGCCGGTCTGGTTCAGCGGTATGATCATGTTTGACTCAGCCCAAAGTGCGATATCCTCTAGAATGGTACCGGCGAAATATTTCACCTCGTTGTCAAGGAGGGCTACTAAACGATAGTTATTTGGGTCCATCTAGTCTCCTTTTTTATAAATAGGGACGATCATCGACCCCCTCCAGGATTCTGGGATTCTGTTTAGTAGCCTGATTTCCATGAATAAGGTTTGCATGATGTCCACCCACTCTGTGTTTTTTGCTTTGAAAAGGGCAGGTGGAATGCCATTTGGTCCCGGGCGCCTTCTTTCCTGCCTTTGGCTATCTGTTTTTGATTACGGCTGTCTGCTGGATTCTCGAGGTATCTTGGGAGTTGGTGATTGTGCCTTGAGAGGCCTGACCCAATGTCTCAATCGTATGGATTTCACAGTTTGACTCTATGCTCTTATTGGCCCTTTTTTGCGCTCCTGCATGACCCTGTGTGGTCGTGGAAGTGGCTGGATAGGTATTTGATCCAAATCTCTTCCGTGATATGAGATCCTAGTTCCTTGTGCTGTGGGCGCATGATCCCATTCACTGATTGCCAGAAGCGGGCGCTGTTGTTAGTTTTTATATCATATAAGAGTTTTGCCCAGACCTCATTTTCGACGTCTTTTTTAATATTCCGTTTTGTTCAATTAAGCACAGCCCTTTGATGTTTCAGCTCTGCTCGTAGGCTGATATTGTTGGGTCTGATCTCAGCTTCCGTAGTGACAGGTTTACTGCTCTTTTATATATCTTTAGTTGTACTCTCTGTACTTTCTTTGGATTGTGTTTGCTATGTTTTTTGTGAGGATTAGCTTTTGGGGCAACATTAACTGCAAGTTCTTTTCGCAGTGTTCCCATAAAGTGCTCCCAATAGATAATGTGCCCAGCAGCAGTTGATTTTTGGCTGTTGTAGAGTTGGAGTGCAGCTTCAGCCAGAGTGGTCGAGTTAGCTGGCGTACATTTAATCCTTTTTTGATTCATGGAATAGGTCAACCCCAGCGTTGTGTCTGGCCTGATTGCGGTTGGCGTCTTTGTTATTATATGGCATTCCTGGGGGCGGTGATCGCTTTCACCCTTGTCTCCCATTCTAAACCCCAAGATATATAGGAAACTATTTGAGATTTTAAAGCAACAATCCAACAAATTGGCAAAATCGGCCCAAGAAACCACTAAAACTCAGCTGCGCTGTGAAGAATTCTCAAATTTCTTCACCGACAAGGCCAACACTTTGGAAATAGAGCTCAAGATGGCAGCGGACAACCAGCCAAACCAACCACACAGACTGAACAATACCACTCTGACAAACAACATCGATGAAGCAAAAAACAAAGTGCATTGGGATACCTTCAAGCTATATGATCAGAATACTATCGCCAAAACACTAGCGGATCTCAAACCGAATAACCACTATAATGATCCACTCCCCGCCAAATGTCTACAAAAAATCAACCACATCATCATCCCAATATGGACAAAAATAATAAATGCCTCGCTATCACGAGGGATCCTTCCAGCATGCTTAAAAACAGGCCAAGTTGTCCCCATCATCAAGAAACCAACAGCGGACCCAGCAGATCCTAATAACTTTCGCCCAGTTACCAATATTCCATTACTGGCCAGACTAATCGAGAAATGTGTACAAAACCAACTGAGCCAACACATCGCTAATTTCATGCTATTGGACGACTGCCAATCGGGATTCAGAACAGGCCACAGCACGGAAACAGCGATCCTACATATCGGCGATGATGCAATACAGGCCCTAGATCTCAATAGAACATGTCTACTAGTCCTTCTTGACCTGTCATCTGCATTTGACACTGTAAATCATGAAAAGTTACTGGCTAGACTGCACAACAGGATGGGAATATCGGGAAATGTGCTGAAATGGTTTGAATCCTTCCTTCAGAACAGATCTCAAAGATTTTTGGTCAGCCAGACACTATCCCCATCATGTCCGAATTCGATGGGAGTCCCTCAAGGATCTACACTATCCCCTTCACTTTTTAACCTATACGTCGAACCTCTGACAGAAATTCTCCGAGACGCAAACATATCCTATCACATGTACGCGGACGACACGCAAATTTACATCAAGGTCGCATCTCTGGAAGACATCAAGTTAATGAATGAGGCCTTAAAAGTGACATTAAGCTGGTTAACCAGTAATCACCTGAAGCTAAATGCACAAAAAACTGAATTCCTATTAATCTCACCACCAAAGAACCACACAGATGCGAAGGAATGGACCAAATTGATCACAGCACTAAACTGCACCCCTACGCTAGTGGACTCAGCGAAATCATTAGGAATCCCATTGGATAAGAATCTAGACATGAAAGCCCACATCAAATCAATGGCAAAAAATGCCCGCTTTCACTTGAACTACATTAGGAAAGTGAAACCGTTCATCTCTTCGGCAGATCTCAAACTGGCAGTACAATCATTAGTTATCTCAAGGATTGAATACGGATGTACAACCTTAGCAGGTCTACCAAAAACTTCCACTGCACCACTAAAAGCATGCCTCAATGCAGAAGCAAGGCTCATTACCGGATCGAGGAAATTCAACCATATCTCGCCACACCTAAAATTGCTAAACTGGCTACCATACGAAGCCAGAATCCAACTTAAAATGGCATGTATCACCCACAAAGCGCGCCACTACAAAACACCAAGATACCTGGCCCAGAAGATTGAGCTATCTGGAGGAGGCAGACCAGCCAGGAGTGCCAAGGAGCTGCTCCTGAAGCCACCCATCTTCCGGAAGAAGAAAACATACGACAGAGCTTTGTCTGGGGCAGCCACCAGAATATGGAACTCACTCCCTCCAAATATCAGGAAAATTACAAACATGGCAACATTCAAAAGGGAAGCTAAGATCTTCCTAATGAGTAAGTTCCTTACATAGTCAAGAAAGGGCTTCACCGCCACCGCGTCATAGATGTGCCAAAATGGAACATCGAATGGAAGAAAGAGAAAGTCTCTAGGTAGACGGGGGACAACCTAGCGGTGCTATGCCTACCCAGAACCTGGAGGAAGAATGCACAGATAAAGACAATTCGGAACTATTTGTACAGGAATACAATATACAATACAGTAGGCAAGTAGAATAACTTATATGATAACCTGGGAGATAGACGCAGACTGAAATTGTATAGAAATATTTAATCCCGATGTCAAGTACTAGACTAACTTTACCACACCAATGTACATATTTTAGGATATATACCTTATAGACGTATACCTAACCTACCTCATATCAGTGTAAAACGTTTACTATGTAGCTCTATACTTACCTACCTCATTCACTATATGGTTATGTTAGGCGAGTTGTACCTCTAACCTACCTCATGTATATCTATCTGTGAAGCGCTCGGATACCCAAGGGTCACGTTCGCGCTATATAAAACTCTCTAATAAATAATAAATAAATAGGTTTCGCCCACATGTTGAGGTCCAGGAATCCATATTTTTATTAGACAGAAGTTGTGTGCTTCTGCAAAAAAGTGCTTGTCCTCCACCCAGCTGTAATAACTTATCTTATCTATCCAGTTGCCTGAGCTTGAATGTTTTATATAACTAGTTCATTTATGAAGTTTTTCTTTGACATCAACAAAGATTGGAGGAGTACAGTCATTAAACTGCATGGATTTTTAGGTCTTGCTTGACAGTGCATCAGTCACCTGAGCATTTGTCCTACAACAATATTATTCTATAGTTCTTTGATTTCACACAAATAAAAGTACATTCGCATGCTATTTACTAGATACATAATTAGTTTAAAGCCTGACCTATTGGCATTGCCAATACTTGTTAAATACTGATTCAACACAATGCAAACTAACAAGCAGCAGGCATAAGACATTACTAATACTCACAATAAACTTCACAATAACATAAAATAACAAACACTCACAACAACCTCTCTCTACAACAGTAGTAGTAAAGAAGGTAATCAGAAGTTCTATCAAATTCAACACCTACTAGCACTCCACATCCACTGCAAAAAAACAATAACATATATATATATAAGAAAAAAGCTAAAGCATTTCTACTAATGCTAGTTCACCATTCTTTCCACTCCTGTACATTGAAAATATTTGCACCAATATACTAAGCGAACCAATACTTGATTTAAAAAATAAACCTAATTTTGATTTGAATTCCTTTTTATAAGTTTTACATTTGCATTTTATTATTTATAATTCAAATATAATGCATACCTAAACAAAAACATAACACAATATCCATCTCTTTCAACATTGTAGTTTAACAAAATTAGCAATTACAACTTATATAACAAGCCAGACTTCTTGACATTGCCTGTGCTCATTAAACGAGTTCGCATGTCACTGTTTTCTTTCCTTCCGCTGCTGTAGACATAAACTGTTTTGCTGTGACAGCCACAAAGTACAATGTGGCCTATGCACTCAGCATGGCAATTTGCATGACCAGAAAGGAAGAAAAAATATTTGATTTAATGTGGTTTTCATTATTTTTTATATAAAATTGGTTTGCGTTGAAAAATAAACTACATTAAAAACAATCATTGAAGCACGACCAAACCAAGTTTCCTGAAAATGCGGCAAGTCTGGATGAAGGATGTAAAACCACAATTGGGATGTTTATAGACCATTTCCTACTGTAGGGTACAACTGTGGTACTTGAAGTCCCAGCTACTTGGCGTGGTTCTGCTAAAGGCAGACTCTTGCATGAAAGATTGTTTTCATTCATTTGTGTGCAAATGAGCACCGGAAGCTTCCCAACTATATTCTGCACTGCCCTTAAAAGGTAGACCATGCGCTCCATTGGAAAATTGGACTCTTGTGTCTGGTGGTTTATTCATTCAGACATGAGGCACTGCAAAGAAAAAATCACGATGCGGGAAAGGAAGTTGAGTGAGTCACTAGGAAAAAGAGGTAACAAAGACTGCATAATAAACAGACTGGAACAGAACTGAGTTGAACTAATGCACCACCTCTTATGACGTCAAAACACCTCGCCCTATCCTCCTTCTCGCACCACATCCTCAGCTTCCTGCCTCCCACATATGGGGTGGTGATTCCAATTTGAAGATGAAGCCATAGACGACTTTCCCTAAATGTTTTTTTACATGAATCTTTCGTTCTTTAGCTCGCAATGTATTTTAAACTAACTCACGCAAAGAAATGATTGCATTTTTTTACTCAAGTGCTCATCTTAAAGTAAGAAATAAGTGAATTGTCCGAGTTTAACCATTATTGTGAGTTCCATTTTTGTCACTGTATTATTATTCAAGTAACGCTGAATTTCGGTGTCAACATCACCGTGTTTAATTCATGAAAATAAATAAATGTGTGCAGGAAATTGGGTTTTCTTACCATATGTGCCAAAAACCAGGGTCGCCGAATGCCAAGGTTGTCTAGACTTTATTCCACCTCATGCCTCTTTCTTCCACCACCTTATACTTCCTGGGTCGGATTACACAAAGCTGAGCACTTGCAGTGCTATTTAAGACGTGTTGTGGGACTTTGTTTTAGACTTAGTGGAGGCATGCTTTTTAATTGTTGCAAAATGCTCTTATTTCCATCAGCTGCTAGTAATTAGTGACCCGGTGCAGCAACCTGAATGAATTTGAATTTAAAATATTTATATTGCGCTACATACACCATACGGTTTCTTGGCGCTGTGTGAATGCCTGATTGTAGCCAGTATAATGTTTAGAACTACTCTTCACGGCCTCTTGCTTCAACGGAACAAAGATAACTGCAATTATGGAATAAAACAAAAGCAGTGGCACGTCAATATTTCCTTGCCCGGCAAAAGTTGCAGGTGTATATATGCATTTTTTAAAACCTCCATCATGCAAGTTTAAAAAAGCACTCCTCAAAATATGTTGTCGCCCGTTGCCACCTCCAACAAGCTGCTTTCATAATGTAGTTGTGAAAGTTGCCTGCCAAAACACTTCCCTAATTAATCAGCATGGTCATGGAATAACGCCATCTAGAATGTTTTGGGATCCATTTCCTTGCCTCTTTATTTCCCTCCGGCAGGTTCTTTTTCTTCTCTGTTTTCTCCCTTTTGTCGCTGTTTTCCTATTTTTCTCCTTCTCCTCTTTCCCTCTTGTCTGCCATTCTCTCTCCTGATGAGGGACACAGTCTGATAAGAATAATACGCTCCAGTGGCCTAAAAAAGTGTCCATTTTGACCACCCGCAACCTCTGGATCAAAATGAGTAAAGGCCTTTGTATCAAATAATGTTCTTGAATCCAGTAAGTATAAATAGATATGATTTATTGTTGATTAATCCAAATTATAAGATCAATAGATATGATGATAAAAGTGCCACCAGGAGCAGATCTTCTCTCGCTCAGCCTGTCTGCCATCAACTGTCCCTACCTAGAGCAGTCAGGTACTTAACATTCTAGTATGACATCAGACATTCTATTACATGCAGTGGCTAAGCAATGGGGAAATTAAGTAAGGGAAATGTAAAGCATGAGCAAGATGTAACACATCCCCCTTCCTTATAAAACAATAAATAAATATATTAGAATTAATTTGCATTGTATTCATAAAAATATAACCATTGAAATATAAGATGTAATGATCAAAGGAACACATTACATTGGATTCTCAATTAACAGTTGAAATGTAAGAAGGATTTCATTTTCATATTTAATGACCTTTCAAATCTAAAGGCCCCATCTCCTTACCAAAGAGAAAAAATGTATCCAGTAGAATGAAAATATGGATCACAATTATAATTTAATAAAATCCACTAGGATGGAAAATGTGGAATAACAACACAATAACATCCATAAGAATGAGATGGATGGTATAACTTAATTAAATCCACTATAATGGAAAATGTGGAATAAAAATACAATAACATCCATAAGAATGAGATGGATGGGTTAGATAATTAAAAACATAAAAGCCAGATAGTGTAAACTGCGGCTTTTCACAACAAAATAAATACAATATGAACACCTCTTAATATAGAGCACTTGTGTGGTTCATAATGGCCAATAGAATAACTTGTGGCTTTAACAACATTGCAAAATGGAACTCCTCAAAGTCCATAACAATAAATTTGAGCAACTGCGGCTCTTCTAAATATCAGTAATTGAACCCCTCAGAGTCCATACAAACAATTTGAGCAATTTATTGCTCTCCATAACAATAGAACAATTGAACTCCTCAAAGTTCATATCAAACAAATGGAGCACCTCATAATGAGCACAGATGTGGCTCCGCAAACTACACATACAATAAAACCAAACTCCTCAGAGTTTATATCAAGAAAATAGAGCAACCTACCGCTCTTCACAGCCTAAAGTTAGGATAATGGAGCACCTCAAATTGAGCACCGAAGTGGCTTCCCAGAAAGTACATATTTATAATGGAGTGCCTCAAACATGAGCACCGAAGTGGCTCCAGCAAAATTTCATATTCAATAAATCCAACATTGGGACAACTAATTTCCTAAAATGAAAACTTCATAATAATTAAAGCACATAGTGGTTCACATCAGCATATCAGAATCAAAATTATCAGCAAATAACACGAGAATTAAAAAAAAAAAAATTAGCTCTGCAACTAAAAGTAGAGTATAATAATGGCTTATTCTATAAATAACTAAATCAGAAATTTGAATAAAATTGATAGGGCACCTCAACATCCGTTGAGCATAAACATGGCTCCCACATTCAAAATACATGAGAAGAATTACATTGCAATTTAAAATGAAGTGGTGTCATCCCAATAAATACATAAATGAACCTTCCCTCTGAAAACGAGTTATAATAAAAATCTTAATTTCCAGAAACACCGGTGAACGATTTATCACCCGAGGACATCTCAGAATGGCTTCCTTTAAACAAGTATAAAGATTTGCAGTATTAAGAAATACGTTGAAATTTCCTCCTTGAAAACAGTGTAAAGGTTATGAATGAAGTACCCGGATATTCCCAGCTGAAAACTTCAAAAGCATCACCCATTCGACTTTCTTCACAGTTGACAATAGTTCATTATGTCAATTAACACTGCAAAAGCGGCTCCAAAATTGACGAAAATACATGTGTGCAAAACAGTAATTCGTCCGTTGAGTTTAATGGACCAGGGTTCCTCAATGGAGTCTACCATACTGCAAAGATCAACAAAAGAGAAGAAAACATCATCCAAATACCTTCGGACTTTAGTAATATCAAGTTATCGGAACAGGAAATAACTTCCGGTTTAAGGACAAAGTGAAATGAAATTGCCGATGACATAATAACGTTGCGTTGGGTCGCGTACGTTTCATTGCGTACGCAGCTTCCATGGACGGAGAGAAGACAAACAAACTCTGCGTTGTCAAGGTGATGATCACGCTCAAAGACCGTTGTGAGCGCATGAAGCATTGCACATGTAAGCTGTCGTTTTTCTTAGTTTTAAAAATTTTCCCAAGAGTTGAAAAGTAGCAAGTATGTATAAAAGAAGCATCAAAACTGTGCCAGAAAACTTCGGCTTCTATATACCATAGCAGTCGAATTTCCGATGTTCCTTCAGACACCGCAGTCAGTAATCTGTTCAGTAATGACAGAATATCGCCTTCGGGGGCCATGGCAAAATAAAATGTCATTTTCCGATTTCTCAAATACTGTTCATTTCCCAAACGTGGCAAAACTATAAGTACTGGGGCGCTCATCCAGAAAGTCCATATGCAGAGCGCATTAATTAGTGATCATTTAACTCTACACTTCACTGCAGCTTGCCTTCGTGCTGTCTTTCAGATTGAAATAAAAACGTTGTTTAAACGAAATTAAATTGCAGCTGTTTAGAGATTCTTTTGAATGCTGTCAACAAATTACGCAGTCTGAAATCATATATTCTGGGATGGCAGGCTGTTCTCAGGCCAAGTCACGCAGTCTGAAGTCAAACACCCTGGGATGGGAGGCTGTCCAGATGACTGGGGACACTGGTGGGGCTAACCAGGGCGTTTCAATGAATTTACCTTTTCTTTTCAGCTTTAAAAGGTTCCTTAGTTGCAGTAGTAATACATTAAATCCGTCTTCCTTCTACGCATAATTTCAGTTCTGTCCCTCGTCGCCATTTTGTATCAAATAATGTTCTTGAATCCAGTAAGTATAAATAGATATGATTTATTGTTGATTAATCCAAATTATAAGATCAATAGATATGATGATAAAAGTGCCACCAGGAGCAGATCTTCTCTCGCTCAGCCTGTCTGCCATCAACTGTCCCTACCTAGAGCAGTCAGGTACTTAACATTCTAGTATGACATCAGACATTCTATTACATGCAGTGGCTAAGCAATGGGGAAATTAAGTAAGGGAAATGTAAAGCATGAGCAAGATGTAACAGCCTTTCATAAGTAAGAAAATACATGGCAACATTTGTGAACAAGGAAGAGGAAGCTTTTTTTAATATCATGGAAATTAATTGAATTGCATTGGAGTGGATGATGAACTACAAAGTATAAATTAAGGCCCTGCATGCACAGGTCTTCGATCTCCTATGTCAGGGAAAATAGGTAAGACTTATTCTAATAGATTGTAATTTGGGTAACTAAGGGTCATATTACATTTAGTGACGTTGTGTTGGCGATAGGGGCTTCACCTTATTTACAAGACAGTGTTAAGCCGCTTAACGTGGCTTAATGCTGCTTTGTAAATAAGGCACCCTTTCACGCTGTACTTAGCGTGAAAGGGGGGGCAATGGGTGTTGCGGTGGGCGTTCCACCGCAACACCCACTGTTGACACTGCCCCCTATTTACAAAGCTGACGTAAATAGGAGGCCGCACAAAAATTAAGGCGAGGGAAAACCTTGTTTTAAACAGGCTAAAGGAGGACAAATGCTTTATTTCTCCTGTTTTTTCTGTTTCCATGTGTGCTGCTTTGTGCAGCACACTAGAAACAGCAAATTGCCATAGATTATTTATGTGCCAGAAATTGATCCTTCCTGCACATAAACAATGCCCCCAAAAAAATGAAGTTTTGCAGCATCTATGTGTGCTGCATTAAGCAGCACAATTAGAAGTTTCAAAACTCAATGAATGATTGTTTATGTGCACGAAGGGAGACCTTCCTGCATGTAAACAATAATTTCCCCCAACGCAGACACCCTTTCACTATGGTGCAAATGGGCCTGCATTGGTGATAGGAAGCTGAATTCAGCGCCAGCGCCAGGGGAAACTCAGGGGTGCGCCACATTCTTGTGAAGACAGTGCATCCCTGCATTTTCAGAATAGAGAAGTGTGGCATTAGTCATTTTTGCTTAACACCGTGCTTTTCCATTCTGTTGTAAATATGCCCTAACCTTTAATAAGTGATTTGCAGAATGACATGATGTCACAAGAAGTGATGTCATAACTCATCACATCTGTCATGCACCTTATATTAAAAGGAATAGGCATATTATAATGGAGATACTATCTTTATACCAAAACGGAGATACTATCTTTGATATGTAAATATATCAGAAGCGACCGTGCAGGTTGGAGCGGTGGGGCAATGGGGCGAGGTGGGGAAAACTTGACAGAGTACAGGTATTGGTATCTCCATTTTTTGGAAAGCTTTATTTTCTATTTTTGAATGTGTGTATCAAAGGTTATATTAGGGTGAGAGGAGGTCTGCTACTCTTTCACAAGGAAGAGTAGTTATTTTATAAATAAATAAATAAATGTTATCAGTGATGTCATCAGTGATGTCATTTGAGATGTCATCAGTGATGTCATGAGTGATGTCACTGACCATGTCATGTGTGATGTAATATGTGACGTCATCAGCAGTGCATTGCGGGCGCGCGAGTTATAGTTAGCTGAACTAACTATAAGGGAATTTCAATGGTTTTGTATGAGTGAAATGTCCAGCTAACTATATCGTGTGAAACCTTTTTTCAGTGACTATATACATATATATATATATATATATATATATATATAAAAAACAGAGAGAGAGATGTTGCTTATACCCCAATATTGTATTGGCTACTGATCCTAATGCCTTCATGAATTTCGCTTAGGCATGCCGCAGAACACTGTTAATCTTTAGTTCTATTGTATTTTTTACTTACTCCTCCTGTAACCCTGCACACATGTATCTTTACATTGCTAAAAACTTTATATATACATTTATGCTGTTTCTACCTAAATAATGTGTCAGCCACTGAGCCAAATGCTTTCTTTCATTTCACTTACGTGCTGCCATCACGTTGTTTTGCCTACCCAAATAGTTACTGATGCTATGCCCTATTAAAACAATATCTATGCATATAAGCTGTCTCTTCCTCAAAACACCTTAGATTTTTCGCTTACGTACTGCTATTTATGTCTTTATACCTACCCCAATAGGTGCTGCATTATGCGCTGCTAAAACAATTTCTATATTGATAAGTTATGTCTACCTCAAAAATAGTATCAACAAAGAAGGGAACCATAACAGGGCAATTATTAATGGGGTCCAGTGTACAAGCCCAGAACAGCTCAAACACAAGAAGGGTACAAAGTTCCCCAAGGAAATGTGAAGAGGGGAAGTGGTGTAAGACTAGCGTGGAAGCAACGGGAGAAAAGGGGGGATTCCCTTTTCGGAACTAAAACCCTCACACACCTAGCAAGCTAGGTGTCATGCTTCATCATATGGGTTCTGCTCCTCTCCAGACTGTCGCTGCAATGTCTGACAGGCACCCGCGAAGGGGCTCTTTACCGGAGATCTTTTGTTCCTGCCATATGTTGCATGCGGGTAAGAGGGGAAAAGTTATCGCAAGTGATTGTGTAGTCGTGGTGTGAGTGTGAGATTAAAAAAGATTAGTCAATCCACTGGGAACTTTTAATGGTGCGGTTGGCTATCTTGGTTAAAAAGTGTGAGGGGAGATATGCACTGGTGCAATGATACAGTGGAATAACTACGACCCTCTGATTAGGTCAACATGGTTCTTGCATAGTAAGCAATTCGTCAGGACCTTAAGTGAAACTGTACTACACACAGTGTGAAACAATATACAACCTTATTTCTTGTGGTAAGTATATGTGCAGGCCAAAGGTCCTGCCCTAAGTGTTGCGACCCTAAGTAAATCCCTAGGGTACCCCAGCAGTCCGCTTCCGTGGAACAGGTCCCTTATGGAATATGAACCTGTGTGGTGCGCGGTCACCGCAGTCCAAACCTACCCACACGGCGTCGGGTCAGGACTGGAAGCGGCTCAAAATAGAACAAAAATAGAACAGCTAATGATTCTAACAACTGTCATATATTTCACTTATGTACTTACAGTTTTGCCCATATGTCTACCCCAATATGTTTTTTGTATATCACATAATTACTACTCTGTAACACTGTGAAGCTCCTTGATGTCTTCAGGTCAAGTTCATGCTGTATACAACTCTACAATCAAATACATAAATATAAAGCCAAAGGAAAATATTTGTGGAAAGTTATGAAATGTGACATGGTACTTAACATTTGTGTTCAAGTGTAGGTTTTAGCATCTCTCTTAAATGGTTTCCTGGCTGCATATGTGCTTCACAAAATCAAAAAATACATGCAGTTGCACATGTGATAACTTTGTTTTACTTATTGTAAATGATGTGCATGTGTTCCTCATCTTTTGTGACAATGCAATTATTCCTTATCCAGCACCATAGCATAAAAGTGTCTTGAATTTCCAAGTATTAATAAGGAGCCAATCAGCATGTGATTAAGATTTTTTTTAAATAACCAGTCTGGGGCACTCTTAAAGATAAAAATAATGCTTCAATCCGCCTCGTCCAAGTCTTTACCGCATCAGGCATTTCCACCTCCGACAGAGGTTTACCATGCCTCCAGACTAAGATCCAAGTTGTATAGTGTATTTTCTAGCTCTATTGCTATAGCACAATAAGATGCCTCTCCCCCAGTCCTTTCTCCTCTACATACCAAGTCCAAATTATTGGTGTTACCAAATTGAAGGCAGAGAGGGACGTGGATTCGGGAGGAGGATTACAAATCGGGGTAATGAAGATTATATGTTAGTAATTGAAGCATCACCCTCTCATCTATTTCTCATCGTCCCAGTCTTTACCTTTTGAGGATATAATAAGCTGAAATATTCTCATGCTGACATGAAGTGATGCTGAAAACGTATTTATTTACATAATCAATTACTTCATTGCTGACATTATTACAGTAGATGGAAAATTACATTGAACAGAGTACTATATACAACGATAATGTTTCACAAGGTGTTGATTGATGACAAATCAATGAGAAATTGGGTTGTTGGGTGAGGGGGTGAAACTCTACTCAAGCAAAAGCCATAATACTTCTTTAGGGTGAACCACAATACACCATATTAACCTGTGCTTAACCCTCTCATAGCTTGGCACAAAAGCAGTCAAGTTTAACTTAAAAATTCAAAACGATTTAGTAAAATAGAGAACTGGAGATATCCAATTTTAAAGGTTTAGGTAAAAATAGTGCTTACACTGTGGTTATCTAGTGATGCCAAATCAGGACAGAATTATACCTTACATCCTTGATACAGGGTACTGCTCCCCAAAGAGTTGGTTCTGATGAGCAATGCAGGGTCCTGTATTGATATGCTTTGCGCACCGTCAGTTCTAATGAGCGGTGTGTGAGTATAAGTCATGCCGCATCTGTTCCAATGAGGAGCTGCGAGGGATGAGACATCGGTGTCACGTTGTGTCACTCTGCATCAGTTCTGATGAGGAGCTACAAATGCTCAGTCAATTTAACCCAGAACAGGAGGTCAGCCAACTAGCTTTTAGAGCTACTCTGGTGGTCATGGGTTCAAGGTGCAGAGCCCGAAATTCTTCCTTGGTAGCAGGGCAGCAGACCAGTCCTTCTTCTGAGTGTTCCACAGGTCCAGAAGTAATATGATGAGTGGGTCTGATGGCCCTCTTTTTACACCTGGTGCCCACTTTGAAGTGGGAGAAGCTTCTGTAGTTACTCCCTACAGAGGGTTCTGGAATTTCCTGCCTCCCTGTCCTGTTCTCAGTCTGTCAGGACACAATAGGCTATTGTAAAGTATGAAGTCTGTTGTGTTTGGAATGGGCCAGTCTTTGAAGTATAAATGTGGTAGGTGACAGCTCCGCCCCTATCCTGCCAGATATGGCACTCCTGCCAACTCCCAGAACCTCTATTGTGATATTGTCTAGAAGGAATAAACAAAGATCAACTGCCAATTACACCTAGTCATGTGACTCAGGAACAGGCTGCAGGCACCAAATGGTTAGGACAAGAGAATGCCAAATCTCTAAAAGTGGCATTTTCAGAATTGTGAGTTAAAATCCAACTCTCCCATTAAAGAGGATTTTGAATTACAATTCCTCAGACACCAAATGTGACTTACCTACCTGCTCTCAATCCAAAGTTATCACTCATTAAATGTGATAAGGTAATCCAATGTTATCCTGTGGGAGGGGCAGGTCTCACAGTACCGAAAAACGAATGCGTGAGTTTTTTACTACATGGACATTGTAAAATGTAAAATTACATGTCCAACTTTTTAATTATAATGCACCCTGCACTATCGGCGGTCTGGGGCCTACTTTAGGGGGACCTCTTTTTTTTGTGGAGTTTTATATAGCTCGAACTAGACCCAAAGGTATCAGAGTGCTTTACATGAGCACCAGTTACATTACAGAAGAACACATTCATTTTTGTTAGGCACAGGGAGATTAGGTGAATTGCCCTGAATCACAGAATGTTGAGCGTCCCTACTGAGACTCGAACTCGGCCCCCCATCTCTGAGGACGACCGCCCTAGCCATTAGGCCACATTTTTAGGATTGAGAAAGGGGTTATTTTGCAAAGGCAAATTGGCGGTTTAAAACTGCCATCAGGCTGCAATGAAAGGCCTTGGAAATGTTTTAAGGGGCTATTGTAATGCACTGCACAATAAGTGTTGTTGGCTCAACAGTAGCATTTGTTTTACTTTTATAGGGTCTAGCACTTTATTAGGGATTTATTGTCAGATGCACTAACCTGAGCTATCCTGAACCCAGCTGGACCGATGTTCGTGCTTGTCCTACCACGCCTCTCACTGCGACGTGAACTGCATTTCTGCTGTCCTGTATCACAATGAAGGGAATGGGACAAAATAACAAAGAAACAAGATCTGGTCAGTTGGTTCACGGAACATCCTCGTCTGTGGTTGCCAGATAGGCGTCACCCTTGACATAATACCAGGTTGGCATGGAGGATGTGGTGCACTGCCAAACGCAAGCACTCCCCTGCGCATCCCACCACACTCACTTTAGTATCTGTATAACCTTTTCACGTCAACAGTTCAGCAGGTACCCTAGAATATTGGCTCAGGAGGACGGCAAGCTGTTGCCTTCAGTTAAGTCACTGAAAAATCACCTGAAGGAGTGGAGCCCTGCTCCAACCCGAAAGTGCTATAAGGCACCTTACACATGTGCCCCACAATAATGAACCGTCCAAACCTGAACCAGGTAAACCTTCTGGTTACTTCACCCTCCAACTATCCCTGGTGGCTATCCCTAAACATTGCAGCAGGCTGGACATGAGATGCTGAGGCCAGTGTCATATGAGCTAGTAGTTGTAGTCTTGTATGTACTGACTTGTTACCTTTGCCAAGAGCTGCTGCAATGAGATTTTATAGTGAGGCGTAAAGATGCCCCTTTCGGAGTGCACGACTGGCAGCATGATTTACTGTACAGTTTCAGATGCACCGATGTCGCTGTAGGTCCGTGACACGTGTTGACTTGCTGACGCCCACTGCAGACATGCGACACAGGATGACGATGTCCACTGCAGACTCGTGACACAGAATGATGCACTGATGTCCTCTGCAGGCTCATGACTCAGCATCCACTAGATGCCATTATCATGATGCCCAATGGCCACCGGAGCTGCTCTGAAGATGTGACCGAGACCGCACAGACGCCTGATTGCCTGGCAAACGGGTGAGGGCAGGGAGTGCTTATATAGTCCCAGTACAATTAAGATGGCTACTGAGTGGGTGACTTATTTCCTGGTAATTATAATCACCAGGCTCATATTATGAGTGTTCGGGTGCCTCATTTCCTTATTGTATAATCATAAGGTCCAGTCTGGGCGACCCATTTTCTGATTGCATGATCACCAGGCTCAGTCTGGGTGACTCATTTCCTGATTGGTTATTCATCAGGCTCATACCATGAGTGTTTTGGGTGACTCACTTCCTGATTGTATAAACACGGGCCCACGGGAAAGCACATAGATACACCACATAGATGCATATAAGCTATAAATGTGGGTTTATGCAGAGCACATCTTCCAAGATAGCACAGTGCCTGTCCAGGGATACACATCATGATAAGCGTCATATATGGTGGTGTATGTCCCCATCACTCTTATAAGTATATTAAATATGCCGATCAGTTGTAGGGAAAGAGTACAAGAATTTTAGCAGTGGTTAGCAGTGGTAAAGTGCAAAGAGACCTAAGACCAATAAAAATGAAGTAAACAAAATAGGAGGGGTGAAGGCAAAAAGTTTGAGGGAAGACCACTTTAAGGCTGACAAGTCTAACAATGGCTAAGTAGCAGCCCCTACATATTTCTTGTACAGAGTACCTTTTGATTCTGTGCTCTAGTGAAATTTTATTGTTTACTAGAGTGAATCAATTCTCACATTTATCTATTTGACTGGGAGATTACCGACTCAAGAGTTGAGTTGTTACATTTTTTCCTCTATGTGCAGATTTGTAGGAAAATAGCAGAGACCTGAACTCTTTTGTACATTCAAAACAAATTGTCAGGCTTATACTGAGATCCAATGTGGTTGGAATTTTAGCATTGCCTTCTGATTGGTGAACTGGAAGAATGATCTCATGGGCTAGATGGAAATGCAAATGGATTTTCAGAACATACTTGGGATCTGGTTTAAGGTTATCCAGGTCTGGAAGAAACTCAATTATTGGTAAGATGTCACCAGTACACCCGATTTGCCTAACTGTCTTGCTGACTTGATAGCAGTGAAAAACACAGCTAATCTGCCTGTTCCAAAGGCTCAAAAGGTTGCTGTTGAAAGACTCACCGAACAGGAGACAGGCATTTTTAGGATTCAGAACCTCAGGTTTCTTGAGTCTAAAACTTCTTATTACGTGTAAACTAACTGATAGGTTCTCAAGGAGTCTTCTTCTGTATAGTCTAAGGGCTTTAATTTCCACCCACTGAATAGATAAGGCTGCTGGAGATAACGCTTTAAAAAACTCATCCCTTAAGAACTCAAGTGTCTTAAATGGGTCAGCTTGCAAAGAATTAAACCCTTTAGCCATACACCATTTTCTAAATGTAACCCAATTATTCTTGTATGCACCTAGAGCTGAAGACTACTTCTAAGCTTGTGAAGAAGACCCTATCCTTTCTAAGCTTACACTCTCAAGTTCCAGGCCATCAATTTGAGGTGCTGAAACTGGATTCATTGCTGTCATGGGAAGTGGAGATTGGAGGAGGAGATAAACGTATTCTCCCCTAAAAAGGCTTATAAGTAGGGATAACCAAATGCACCAGGGCCAAAATGGTGCTACCACTATCACAGAGATCCTCTCCTTAAAAATCTTCCCAAACACCCTTAAGAGAGAAGAATTGGTGGGAAGGAGTACAGTAGCCCCTGGAGCCAATGTATTGTTATGGAATCTATTGCCTAAGCTCGTGGACACCATTGTTCCATATAGAATATTGGCAATTTTGCATTTTGGGGAGATGAGAATATATATATTCAGGGGGTTCTAAAGCTGGAATGAACTCATGTGCCAGTTGAATTCCTGGACAGCCAGGTGGTAGCTCACTGATGACAGCAGATTGCAGCTGAGGCTGCAAGTCTGGAGATTCAACCTTCCCTGAATATACAGTGCTATTAATGCTAGTAAGGGTAGAACCTGCCAGGCAAAGATCTTTTTGCCACAATATTTAGATATCCCTGCTCTTTGTGTTATTCCGATGTTTAAGATAACATCTTCTTACCTGATATGACGTTCTTGCTTCCAACTAAGTGGTGAAAGAGCAGAAAGCATTCCGCATGAATTTTAACTCACTCCAGATGAATGAATGCTCCTCCACTTCCTGTAATCAGGCACCCCTCATTTCCTAATCCATCAGATGTAGCCCCTAAGCCCAAAACTGGAATCTGTGGTCTGCTGCAGTGTTTCCCAAACTGTGGTTCGCGGACCCCCAGGGGTCCGTGACACATTCCCAGGGGGTCCGCAGGCAGCAGTTTTAATACACAGCAAAGTTTCTTGTATAATTAGCAGCTTTCCAGCAACAATAAAAGTGTCAAGATAATGCCAGTGATTAATGTACCTGCTGGAGAGAAGAGAGTTTTGTTTAGTGGCGCTTTGACTTAAGTAATGTAGCACAGAGGGTTAATGTGCCTACTGCAAAGAACGTGTAACATGCATTTTAAAAAGCAATATTTTATGTGCATAGGTCCGTGGTTACTGCTTTTGTAATAGAGAGTCTTTGGTACTGTGCACTTCATAGGTAACAATTGTAATCTAGCAGAGGGACCTATAAACGGTCATCAAAGAGCTGCTTGCAAACTGCATGGTACCAGTTAGTAACTTATGCTTTTTCCTAGTCATTCATTATCCCGATGCTGCTAAAAAGATTTATTGGGTGGAAATACATTTTTAATGTTAAAGTCAGTGCTAGCCATTGTGTTTTGTTCTGAATCCTGAGTTTGTGCTTTTCTAGACCAAGCACTCTTTAAAAATATCTACCAGTATGAATGACATGTGAGTACTGCACCGTGTAGTCCCCTTTACCTTATGTAAGACTTTGTATACACTGATTTACATGTATGATTCATTGTCTCTAAATGTGTGTGATGTAAAGTGCTCTGACATCCTACAATGGTATGAGAGATGCTATAAAACAAATGAAACCCGTTTGCGCATACAAAAACCTATTGGGCCATGTATATAGCCTATTTCGTGAGTCACAATTTTTTTGCGACTCGCTAAATAGGTTTTGCAACTTGCTATTTGGAAGGGGCATTCCCTTCCAAATAGCAAGTCTCAAAACCATGTACAAATGTTTTGCGACTGCAATTGCGGTCGCAAAAGACTTGCAATTACCACCTACTTCAAGTAGATAGTAATGCATTCGCAAACGGGAGGGATCCCTTCCCCTTTGCAAATGCATGCAAAATTATTTTTTAAGGGAAGGCAGTTACCCTTAAAAAAATGAAACAAAAACGTTTCATTTTCTTTCTTTTTTTTTTTTTATGCATGGAAAACGGGATGCATTTTTTTTTCAACTGCTTTATTTCAAAGCAGTCCCAGACATGGTGGTCTGCTGAGCCCAGCAGGCCAACATCCCTGGGAGAAAAAAGCAAAAACAACAAGTGACGGACAGAATGCAGAACAATGTCATACATTCACCCCAGTACAGAGATCTGGGCCTAAATCCATCATTTTTTTTGCTCACCATGCCTTTCTAGTTTGAACCCAGCCATATGCAAATCAGTCTTGACCCTGTGCCCCATGGGAACAGTCCAACCCGAACTGCCAAGCCAGGTCCTCCCTGGACTGGAAACAAGCATCCAAGGACCGGTTTCGGGCTTTCAGCCCTCATCAGCCTGGATAGCTTGATTCCAGTGGCATGGAGAGCACGGGACTCATGTCTGAGCATACCCGTCCCACTCGGGGTGAAAAAAGCAAAAACAACAAGTGATGGACAGAATGCAGAACAATGTCATACATTCACCACAGTACAGAGATCTGGGCCTAAATCCATCATTTTTTTGCTCACCATGCCTTTCCAGTTTGAACCCAGCCATATGCAAATCAGTCTTGACCTTGTGCCCCATGGGAACAGTCCAGCCCGAACTGCCAAGCCAGGTCCTCCCTGGACTGGAAACAAGCATCCAAGGACCGGTTTCGTGCTTTCAGCCCTCATCAGCCTGGATAGCTTGATTCCAGTGGCATGGAGAGCACGGGACTCACGTCTGAGCATACCCGTCCCACTCGGGGTGTAAAAAGCAAAAACAACAAGTGATGGACAGAATGCAGAACAATGTCATACATTCCCCCCAGTACAGAGATCTGGGCCTAAATCCATAATTTTTTTGCTCACCATGCCTTTCCAGTTTGAACCCAGCCATATGCAAATCAGTCTTGACCCTGTGCCCCATGGGAACAGTCCAGCCCGAACTGCCAAGCCAGGTCCTCCCTGGACTGGAAACAAGCATCCAAGGACCGGTTTCGTGCTTTCAGCCCTCATCAGCCTGGATAGCTTGATTCCAGTGGCATGGAGAGCACGGGACTCACGTCTGAGCATACCCGTCCCACTCGGGGTGTAAAAAGCAAAAACAACAAGTGATGGACAGAATGCAGAACAATGTCATACATTCCCCCCAGTACAGAGATCTGGGCCTAAATCCATAATTTTTTTGCTCACCATGCCTTTCCAGTTTGAACCCAGCCATATGCAAATCAGTCTTGACCCTGTGCCCCATGGGAACAGTCCAGCCCGAACTGCCAAGCCAGGTCCTCCCTGGACTGGAAACAAGCATCCAAGGACCGGTTTCGGGCTTTCAGCCCTCATCAGCCTGGATAGCTTGATTCCAGTGGCATGGAGAGCACGGGACTCACGTCTGAGCATACCCGTCCCACTCGGGGTGGAAAAAGCAAAAACAACAAGTGATGGACAGAATGCAGAACAATGTCATACATTCACCCCAGTACAGAGATCTGGGCCTAAATCCATACTTTTTTTGCTCACCATGCCTTTCCAGTTTGAACCCAGCCATATTCAAATCAGTCTTGACCCTGTGCCCCATGGGAACAGTCCAGCCCGAACTGCCAAGCCAAGTCCTCCCTGGACTGGAAACAAGCATCCAAGGACCGGTTTCAGGCTTTCAGCCCTCATCAGCCTGGATAGCTTGATTCCAGTCGTATGGAGAGCACGGGACTCACGTGGGTCCCGTGCTCACTAAGCCACTGGAGTCAATCTATCCTGGCTGAAGACGGCTGATAGCCAGAAACCGGTCCTAGGATGCTTTATTCCGGTCCAGGGAAGACATGGCTTGGCAGTTCGGGCTGGACTGTTCCCATGAGGCACAGGGTCAAGACTGATTTGCAAATGGCCATGTCTGAACTGGGGTGGCTTGGTGAGCAAAATAACGATGGATTAAACTCAGATCTGTGACTGGGGGTGAATGTTTTGCCATTGTGCAACATTCCGTCCATCATCTTGTGTGTTTTGCTGTTCATCCTATGTGGGAAGGGTATGCCCAGACGTGGGTCCCGTGCTCACTAAGCCACTGGAGTCAAGCTATCCTGGCTGAAGACGGCTGATAGCCAGAAACCGGTCCTAGGATGCTTTATTCCGCTCCAGGAAAGACATGGCTTGGCAGTTCGGGCTGGACTGTTCCCATGAGGCACAGGGTCAAGACTGATTTGCAAATGGCCATGTCTGAACTGGGGTGGCTTGGTGAGCAAAATAACGATGGATTAAACCCAGATCTGTGACTGGGGGTGAATGTTTTGCCATTGTGCAACATTCCATCCATCATCTTGTGTGTTTTGCTGTCCACCCTATGTGGGAAGGGTATGCCCAGACGTGGGTCCCGTGCTCACTAAGCCACTGGAGTCAAGCTATCCTGGCTGAAGACGGCTGATAGCCAGAAACCGGTCCTAGGATGCTTTATTCCGGTCCAGGGAAGACATGGCTTGGCAGTTCGGGCTGGACTGTTCCCATGAGGCACAGGGTCAAGACTTATTTGCAAATGGCCATGTCTGAACTGGGGAGGCTTGGTGAGCAAAATAACGATGGATTAAACCCAGATCTGTGACTGGGGGTGAATGTTTTGCCATTGTGCAATATTCCGTCCATCATCTTGTGTGTTTTGCTGTTCACCCTATGTGAGAAGGGTATGCCCAGACGTGGGTCCTGTGCTCACTAAGCCACTAGAGTCAAGCTGTCCTGGCTGAAGATGGCTGATAGCCAGAAACCGGTCCTAGGATGCTTTATTCCGGTCCAGGGAAGACATGGCTTGGCAGTTCGGGCTGGACTGTTCCCATGAGGCACAGGGTCAAGACTGATTTGCAAATGGCCATGTCTGAACTGGGGTGGCTTGGTGAGCAAAATAACGATGGATTAAACCCAGATCTGTGACTGGGGGTGAATGTTTTGCCATTGTGCAACATTCCGTCCATCATCTTGTGTGTTTTGCTGTTCACCCTATGTGGGAAGGGTATGCCCAGACGTGGGTCCCGTGCTCACTAAGCCACTGGAGTCAAGCTATCCTGGCTGAAGACGGCTGATAGCCAGAAACCGGTCCTAGGATGCTTTATTCCGGTCCAGGGAAGACATGGCTTGGCAGTTCGGTCTGGACTGTTCCCATGAGGAACAGGGTCAAGACTGATTTGCAAATGGCCATGTCTGAACTGGGGTGGCTTGGTGAGCAAAATAACGATGGATTAAACCCAGATCTGTGACTGGGGGTGAATGTTTTGCCATTGTGCAACATTCCGTCCATCATCTTGTGTGTTTTGCTGTTCACCCTATGTGGGAAGGGTATGCCCAGACGTGGGTCCCGTGCTCACTAAGCCACTGGAGTCAAGCTATCCTGGCTGAAGACGGCTGATAGCCAGAAACCGGTCCTAGGATGCTTTATTCCGGTCCAGGGAAGACATGGCTTGGCAGTTCGTGCTGGACTGTTCCCATGAGGCACAGGGTCAAGACTGATTTGCAAATGGCCATGTCTGAACTGGGGTGGCTTGGTGAGCAAAATAACGATGCATTAAACCCAGATCTGTGACTGGTGGTAAATGTTTTGCCATTGTGCAACATTCCGTCCATCATCTTGTGTGTTTTAACATCCCTGGGAGGGCTGGCATTTCCAATTGGCTCGAAATTGCTGGAGGCTCATTAATATTAATGAGCTTCGCAATTTCCGACCCCATTGGGAATCCCAAACAGTGTTAAACACACTGCTGTACATTTCATTTAGCGACTCGCAATTTCCTACTCGCAATGGGTCGCCAATTGCGAGGCGCTAAATTAATTGGTCGTACATCTGGCCCCAAAATCCTTAGTACTTTGAGTATTTGTTTTGTGTGCACACGTGTTTTTTTCGAATTTGTTTTAATATTTGAAATTTAACTCATACAAATTGCTTGGCGGTCCCCGGCTTCCAGTGGTGACTCAATGGGGGTCCTCAGGAGTCAAGAGTTTGGGAACCACTGGTCTGCTGAACTGGTGCAGAATAGGTTAGGGAGACACACTTTGATCAATTCCATTCCATTAACTACAACCCCAACACCGGTTTTATCTGAGTTGTTACTAGGAACTGTGATTAGGTGATGTATTGTTGTAAACCTGGGGACCAATCCATCAATATATGATTGTCTAACACTTCAGATGGTAATGTGCCCATGAGAGAAGTGATGTTGACACAGCCATAAACCTTAGTACCCTCAACCAGGCCCTCACCAGACTCATGGATTGGCAGAGAAGGTGTCTCTGACTGTGCTGAATTGGCACAATTCTTGCTTGGGGAATAAACACCTGTCTCAGTTGGGTACTGAAATGGGCACCAATGAATAGCTTGTTCTGGGATTGTTGCAGATGGAATTTCTTGTAATTGATGCGAAAACTCAGGTTCTCTAGTCTTATTGTCACCATCTCCACATCTTTGATCAACTTGAGGAGAGAAGTAGCAAACAGAAAATAATGATCAAGATATGGGAAGGCAGTAACACCTCTTAATTGAAGGTATCCAATGATAGGGGTTAATGCCTCTTTGAACACTCTGGGAGAGGTTGCCATTCGAAAGGGCAGAGTTTGAAACTGGAAATGTTGATTCCTTCCACAAACGTGCAGGAAACGGCGATTTTCCAGATTGATCTTCTTGTGAATGATTTACAGACATGGTACTAGGAACAGACAATGATTCCATGGAATCAAGCAGTCTTTTGAGATACTTTTGGCAAAATAGACAATATCATGACTCTGTCAATGCTTGTAAGGAACCATCATACACCTTCTAGAGTAGATCTCTATGCCTGTTTTATGGACTTGTGGAGAAGTGTGGCTCAATGGTTAGAGCGGCAGACCCTGATGCAGAGGTCTAGCCCGGGACCAGGGTTCAATTCCCCGCCTCGGTGGGCTCCAAAATTCCACGGACCTGATAATTCTCGCCTCGGTGCCTATTCCAATCATGGAGTCCCACTCTGCAACTCTGGGCAATAGCTTGCTTAATCTCCACAACGGCCCCCACAACGCTAAGGATGCCTGGCCTCCACCTTGGGGGTGCCCAGGAGTGGACACCTCACAGGGAAAGCCAGGATGGGTTCCACAGCGGTATTCGTACAAGCGCCTTGAGACCCTTGCGGGTGAGTAGTGCGCTATACAAGTATCAATTTACATTTACTTGTGCATGGCATTTGATACAATTACTTTGGCACAAAATTAAAGGGTGGGAAACAGACCCCAGTTTGCTGAAGGCCATCTAGGATGTTGTTAGAAATGGGGGTCTACAGTTGGCTGGGGTATGTACCTTGACTAAGAAGGGGACCCTTGCTTCTAGTTCGGATAAGGGAGTTATACACTTTATATATTCCCTGCTCACCCTCTTGGTAGCTTGGGTTGGGCTTGTCCCAAAGGCAATGTGTAAAGTATTTGCACCCAGACACACAGTACTACAGTGAAAACACTACAAATGGACACCACCCCAGTTTAGAAAAATAAAGTATCTTTATTTAAACCAAACAAGACCAAAACAACAAAAATCCAACGTACACAATTCAAAATATGACTTTTAAAAAGATTACTGCAAACATACAGCTCACAAACACATATCGCTCCAACTGCCTATGCTTGGTAATAGTCAACAAATGAAAAATGTCATTTAGTATAAGATCTTGGATGGAGAGATAGTATTATAGTTGTTTTACCACTAAGAATGCATAAGGTAGTGTAACTTTACGGGAACAGACAAGAGTGCATCTATAATAACCATAAGGTTTTAATTGTTATGAAGTTGTTATAAGAATTGCCATCATGAATGTGCACAAGTGAAAGGTAAGTGAGACGGTTGGTGACAATATTATGAGAGATCTAAATGGAGGGACCATCTTTGGCACTTTTAGTATGATATGATGATTTTTTCATGATTAATCTGATTTCTAAAGGATCAGTTTAGATTATTTTGGACATTATCATATAGAGAGAAGTCTATAAAGATGAGGAAGTACATTTTGTAAGAACCCGCACAGACCTGAAAGTGCAACGCAAGTCTAATGGTATACAAGGAATCATATTGACTGCCAGAGGGGCAAAGCATTTAAGGATACGTTAATTATGTTTGTAGCTATAGATAGTTGCCATTACTTTCTCTAGAAGTGAAGTGGATTAGCATAATTTAAAATTGTATTACCTAAAACTGGAGAACCACAGAATGTCAGACACTGTGTGTGCAGTTCACCTGCAAACTGTTGAGGGCGGCTGCATCTCACAGCCACTCAATGCGACCTTCAACAAGGAATCTCTGCAGATGGCCAACCCACCAAGTTGGACAGTGACTGGGGCTAGACTGAATTTGTTTTTCGCAGTCCCCAGGACATGTCAAAGAAAACAACGGATGGGTCAAAGTGCCACAATTCTTAGAAGAGCAGTGTCAGCAACTGCACTTTTAGATTGCATTAGCACTGTCATAGCTGGTAGTTTTGATAGCCACAAGAGGGACAGTTCAAGGGGACGTTGTGGATATTAGGGAACTGTGATGCATCGAGGAGAGCAGAGGGTGACAAAAGGGCAGGTGGAGGGGCAAGGACAAGGAAGTTCAAGCTCTAGTGAGGCAGCCACAGTGAAAAAGAATAACCCTAAAACTGTTGGAGAAATTCGTCAAGTAAATGAGTCCTCAGTGGGGAAGAAATTGCTTGCCAACACAGACACTGTTCACAATCTGGGTGATTCTATGGCAGGACCGGAGGCTCAGATTATGCTTTTCTTTCTTCGCATTTATTACAAATTTGAAAACACAGCAGCCTTAGAAAAGCTCATAATGCAGAAAAAATGCTTAAAACCAACAATAAAGCATTTTGACCATATAACTCAAGAAAAAAATGTCTCTGGGACTACAACTCCCATCATAACAATATAACAGTCCAAACGGAGTCCTTCCTCTATGTCCACAATCCATAGATAGGCAGTCCCTTCTCCATGTTCCTCCTCTTTCTTCGCTGCTTCCGCAGCCAGTTAAGTGTTTTTTCTCTCCCGCTCTCAGAATGTGATTGTTGGGTATTTATACTGCTTTGTGCACTGTTTTGCTTCACTTTTACTTGGGGCTGTGGGTCTCTGGTGATTTCTTTGTTTCAGAGCCCCATTTGAGTCGCGGAAGCGCCGTTTCGCTTCCTTCGCGACTGTGCCCGGTGTATTGTTGCGGTGCGCAGTCGCCCGCTAGGGGGCGCGGCCGCGTCTCGTTGGTCTCCGGCGCGAGTTTCTCCTCACAGAGGAACCGCGCTGAGGAGACCAACCGCCGCGGAGCCGAGCCCTCGAGCCTGTCTCACAAACGCCCGTTTATCGGGTCTGTATCGTTTTTGCCCCATATTTTGAACGCCCCAACAGGGGTCTGTATTGCGGTGTGCAGCCGCGTTAACGCCGACCTGGCAGATTTCAGCACTCGTGTTGTATGGTGTGGCAGCGCGCAGTGAGACAGCTGACCTGGTCCCCCTGGGGTGGGTCTGCGCGCTGGGGGTTGTGAGTGCGCCCTAATTTTTGCCAGTCCCTGGCAACCTAAACTCTTGCAGTCCTCCGGTCTGCCCTAATTCTAAATACTACCCAGACTGTTGAGTAGAGTGTCAATCCCTTAAGCTACCTTTGGGCAGCATGGAGGACGAGTATTATGAGGGTGACCCCCAATCATATTTACAAGATGATGAGTTTTACCAAGCTGTGGACAGCTCTATCTACCGCTGTGTCACAGAAGTGGTAACCCCTATGGAGGAGCGTCTTTCGGCGCGCATAGTTGAGGAGTGCGCCAAACTAGCTCAGGCGCAGTCAGGAATCCCTTATAACCTCCCAGGTCCATCAGGTGAGGGCCCCTCTGCTCCTAAGAAGCCCTGCAAGGGGGGGTTGTCGGAGGGTGCTCAGGGGGTGGACAAGGGTGCCTTTGAGCGTCTGCGTGACGCTTTTTTAGCTAAGGCGACTGAGTCCCCGCCTGACCAGCCTGCGGCCCCCGCCTCGGTGGTAGCTACTGAGACTGCCCCTTCGTCCCCGGGGGACTCCCCGAATTCGGACGGTGATGAGGAATCAGTGCGTTCCTGGCGACCTTCGAGCTCGGCCACTGAGTTACCGCGGGACAGCTCAGGTATGCTGGATCCGGATGAAATAATGCATCCGCGCTCCGCAGCCTGGGCCCCGGGTGACAAGGTGGCAAAGTTCGTGGCTAGTCGGTTGCGTAAGCCTCTGGAGCAGGAGGCCAGGGGATGCCTCCGTGGGGAATGCCCTAGGCCCACCTTAGAGGGGAAAGTTGCCATGACTCCGGATTTAGATTCAAAGATGGCAACGTTTCTAGCGAAGTTTATGAAGGACCCACGTAAGGGCATTGACAGATCCTGGCGATCGTGTCAGGACAAAATGCTCGACGCAGTAGGACCCATTACTAAGATCCTAGACATGGCGGAGGAGGCTAAAGCTACTGGTTCCGCCATTGACCCCGACGTTTTGTCGAATTGGGCGCAGAGGGTGATTGTTTTCTTGGGCAACGCCAACTGCGCCCTCTCCACCGAACGGCGGAGGTCTTTCCTAATTAAGCTGGATCCTAAGTTAGGAGACTTAGCCTCTTCAGAGGCAGGAGCGGTTGCCCAAGGTGGTCTCTTCGGAGAACCGTTCATCAAAGAGTTAGGGAAGTTCGTGGCTACCTTTACGTCCCTGGACAGAGCTCAGTCCAGTATTAAACGCGTATTCCATCAGCGTTTCTCCCAAGGGGCCGGTCGCGGTAGGGGCCGCGGGACCGGCCGTGGCGGCCAGAATGCCGGCAACAGAGGGCAAGGCTCCGGGCGAGGACAGTACAACACCTCAGCCAACTTCAACTCTTTCTACCCTACAAGAGGGCAACGTTTCGGAGGTCGAGGCTTCAGAAAGAACTCCAACGCTTCCAACACACACGGTGAGTGTTATCCCCGCAGAACAGGTTCAGATTGGCGGCCGACTAGCGGCTTTTCGGAGGGCGTGGGTAGACCTTACGGCGGATGCTTGGGTATTGCAAACTATCCGCGGGTTTCATATCGAATTCTACGATCACCCTTTCCAGGCGTGCGCCCCGCGCCCTATAACCTTTTCAGCGACCGATGCCCAGTTGATAGACGAAGAGGTCGCGGAACTTCTCCGCAAAAGGGCCATTCGTCAATCAACTCGACACCCGTCAGGCTTCCTCAGCAATCTTTTCCTAGTGGACAAGCCCGGCGGAGGCCGTCGTCCAGTGATCAACCTCAAAGAATTCAACGGATGGTTGGTCTACCATCATTTCAAAATGGAGGGAATTCATCTCCTTCGAGATATTCTACTTCCACGGGATTGGTTCGTTCGGTTGGATCTCAAGGATGCTTATCTTGTGGTTCCAATCTTCCCTCCTCATCGTCGCTTCCTCCAGTTTCTCTGGCGGGAACAGGTGTTCGAATTCACGGCCCTCCCGTTCGGTCTGTCCTCAGCCCCGTGGTGTTTCACCAAAGTGCTACACCCTGTGGTGGAATTTTTGCGAGCGCAAGGGATTCGCCTAATCGTCTATCTAGACGACATTTTATTGATGGCGCAATGCCCACACAGTCTGCTTTCTCAACTGGACCAGACGGTCGACCTTCTCCAGGAGCTCGGTTTTGTCATCAATGGAGACAAGTCGGTTCTTGTACCCTCTCAGAAAGTAGAATTTTTGGGGTTTGTCATAGACTCCGTCGACGCTTCCCTGAGTCTTCCGTCTCGGAAGATGTCCAAGATCAAGCACGTCTTACGTCAGACAGTTGCAAGGTCCCACACATCGTTACGTCAAGTTGCCAGAGTGGTGGGCCTGCTATCGTCATCGATTCAGGCCATCTTTCCGGGCCCTCTGCATTACAGGGCTCTCCAACGTCTCAAAGCTTATCATCTACGCAGGGGCGTGGCCTACGACCAGATGGTTCCTCTATCGGAGGAGGTCAAGGAGGAAATGTTGTGGTGGCTTACCCACATGGAGGCCTGGAATGGTCGGGCAATTTTCGGATCTTCCCCGGACCTCGTCATCGAATCCGACGCCAGCAGAGTCGGTTGGGGTGCGCGATGTGGGGATTTTTCCACAGGCGGCACTTGGTCCTTGGAGGAACAGAAGTTACATATCAACTGTCTAGAGCTTCTGGCGGGTTCCTTTGCAGTACGCTGCTGGACCAGGGACTCAGTGAAGTCGTGCGTCCTGTTGAAAATGGACAATGTATCGGCGGTGCGGTATGTGAACCACCTAGGGGGCGCGAGGTCCCGTGCACTGGCGAATTTGGCGAAACAGTTCTGGGATTACTGTCTAGAGCACCAGGTATCGGTGACGGCGGAGTACCTGCCGGGTCAGGCCAACCAGGTCGCAGACTGGCACTCCAGGTACCTCCGGGATTCCAGTCTGTGGATGTTGGATGGCCAGGTTTTTCGCTGGCTCAACGGGCTGTGGGGCCCTTTCTCACTGGACCTGTTTGCGTCCCGTTTGGATCACCAACTTCCGAGGTTCTTCAGTTGGAGGCCGGATCCGCTGGCGGAAGCCACGGACGCGTTTCTCCAGGACTGGAGCAAGGAGAAGCCCTTTGCGTTTCCGCCTTTTTCGATGGTGATGCGTACGGCGGCGCAGGTTCGCCGGCAGGGAGTGGAGCTGGTGTTGGTGACACCGCTCTGGAGGTACCAAGTCTGGTTTCCAGTTCTTCTGGAACTTTCCTGGGATTCTCCAATCCTACTCCCCCGGCTTCCTCACCTGCTCCTCAATCCGGATCGAGATCCGCACCCTCTCATCGTTCAGAACTCTCTCCGCCTCCTGGCATGGAGGCTTTCAGGAGACGTTGGTCGCTCCCGGGCCTTTCGAGATCAGCTGAAGGTCTGTTATCCAA
The DNA here is from genome assembly GCF_964261635.1 of Lissotriton helveticus. NCBI lineage: Eukaryota > Metazoa > Chordata > Amphibia > Caudata > Salamandridae > Lissotriton > Lissotriton helveticus. The sequence goes on from NC_136063.1 coordinate 974,984,035, forward strand.
AGCCTGGGCTGCCAGTACGTCGAAGCGCTACAAATCCGCTTGGTCTAAGTGGGTGCGTTGGTGTCTTCGACGGAGTTTGGATCCCTTGGTCGCGGGACTCGTTCCCGTGTTGAACTATTTGACGGAATTGGCCGTGGGGGGCTTTGCTTACCGCACGATTAATGCTGTGCGTTCGGCTATATCTGCGGCGCACCACCCGGTTGACGGGGCTCCGATCGGTGTACACCCTTTTGTGTGCCGACTTTTGCGGGGCGTCCGTTTGTCGTTACCACCAGAGCCCCGGTACTCAGTCCTTTGGGACGTCAATTTGGTCCTGAACCTTTTCCTGTCCTGGCAACCTAACAGGTATCTATCGGTCAAGGAACTCTCGGCGAAGCTGGCTATGCTTCTTTGCTTGGTGTCCTGCCGGAGAGTGTCGGACGTGCGGGCTCTAGATGTATCAGCACGCGTGTTTTCACCAGATGGTGTCACTTTCACAATTGGTCGCCGCACAAAGTCGGCTTCTAGAACGATTTCGTATCCGGCCTTCGTAGATGTCCCGAAACTATGTGTTGTTCAGTGTTTGAAAGCTTATGAAGAATTGACTTGGGACATTCGCCCTCCGGGCGAGAGACAATTGTTGATTGCCTTGCGAAAGCCACACCATGCAGTCTCTTCCCCCACCATAGCCAGGTGGGTGCGTTGGGTCATGCAAGAGGCAGGTATTGATACTAAACGTTTCGGAGCTCATTCGGCCAGGGGGGCCATGGCCTCTAAGGCTTTCTCTGCAGGAGCTCGTTTGGAAGATTTGATGCGGGCCGCGGACTGGTCCTCCGATTCCACCTTTAAGAGGTTTTACTTTAAGCCGGTGGTGGATATTGCAAGTTTGGTGGTAAGTAAGCTTTGAACTAGCATAATCTGAGCCTCCGGTCCTGCCATAGAATCGAAATTTGCCTAGCATTTGTAACGGTAAGTTTCAATTCTATTAAGGACACGGAGGCGAGGATTATCCCACCCGGTATATCGTCAATCGACACCCACCCGTATGGCGGTAAGTAGCCAGGTTTTAAAGTTTCTCCTCATGGTTGATTATGAGCCTTGCAGGTTGATTTGATTGTAAATTCCTGAATCTTCCGTTACGGCGCTGACGCAGTTCTATTTCTTCCATTAGGAAATGATGGTTCCAAGCAGGATCCATGAACTGACGGCGTAATTTGCGCGAAGAAAGAGGAGGAACATGGAGAAGGGACTGCCTATCTATGGATTGTGGACATAGAGGAAGGACTCCGTTTGGACTGTTATATTGTTATGATGGGAGTTGTAGTCCCAGAGACATTTTTTTCTTGAGTTATATGGTCAAAATGCTTTATTGTTGGTTTTAAGCATTTTTTCTGCATTATGAGCTTTTCTAAGGCTGCTGTGTTTTCAAATTTGTAATAAATGCGAAGAAAGAAAAGCATAATCCTCGCCTCCGTGTCCTTAATAGAATTGAAACTTACCGTTACAAATGCTAGGCAAATTTCGATTCTTGAGGCTTCATACCTGTTCTGCAGCTTCCTGAGATGCAGCAGCAGCCGCCCAATAAAGTGTCAACATCTGTCTTCAGTGTCACAGCACATTTACAACTAAAAAGCATTTTTCAAACTAATTCCACGTCACGCACAAACAACTGGCCTAAGGTTGCTTTACTTTCATCCAACTAACATATATTTCAACTTACAAAATTGGCACCTGAGTGTCACAAGGCCTAGTTCTGCTAACTGTTATTTTGGTGGAAAGGTTTTCCACTAAAGATAGTTTAACAAGGAGTAGGTTTTATCCTCAAATGATTGACTGTCTAAGACATTCTGGACAAGCTATTGACCAAATTCCACTGGAAAATAACAGTTTTAATTCAGAAAAAAGACTATGCTTAGGCTAAACTGTTGCGGAGTATCATCACTATCAGAAGCTTATGTAGCTTTTAGTCACACGAATATTGACACTAGGATAAGCAAGATTGTCACAGTCACAGTTCGTCCCACAATAATACCAGTCTCTGTTCTCTGGTTAACCAATGAGTGTCCCGTGAAAACCTGGAGAATCAATCATGCCAGCACGACAGCTGACCCGTGAAGGAAGTGAAGGAAGTATACTAGTTGTGCTCACACTAGCACCTTCCACTGTTGTGGGAACAGCTGTTGTGTTATGACTAATGGGGGTAGCTTAAGGAAGTGAGAACAACGAAACGCGTTTGTATTAGCACTACTAATAATAACTGAATGATGTGCAGAAACTGTCCCATGTGTGTCAACAGTGCCACTGATATAATGAAAAGTAGAAACTGAGTACACAGGGGCAGCATCATGAAAACTCACTGACTGGGCGTGGGGCCCGGCACCTGTTTTTGTGTTTTTAAGTCTCTAAACCTCATATTTATAAACTGGAATGTCTCAGAGTTAATGCTTGAACTTTAGAAAGAACATTTTGGAAGCAGAGAGGCAATCTCTGCTTGTTGTTTTCAAAATAGTGTGTCTGCATTCCATGCATCAATGTAGGGAAATTCAGAGTTATGTATGTTAAAGTCTAGGCCCATCTACACAATTTCTTCAGAGGGGACTGGTCATTCTAGAAGAGTGAGCGGTGAAAGGGAAAAATTACAAATTTCCATCTCAATACAGTGCAACCAATGTGGCCACACATTAATCCACTCGACTTTTTGATCTGAGTTTAATAGATTTTAATTATACATTTAGAAACTAATTGATGTAGGTCAATCTCAGCAAAATCATAACAAAGTACAGAAAGATCAAAATATGTCAAAATCTCCTTAAGAGATGTACCCTATATAGTACAAAGCAAATGACTAATTCCAAGATAATGACACAGACGATCAGGAAGAAGAAATGAGGGTTAAGCAGCATCAGATGATTTTCTTTAACAAGCATGAGCAAACTATCTTTCCCTACACTACAGTAACAAGGGTAACCTAACTATAACATTTGGGTAAGGGCATAATCAGGAAAGAAAGAAAGATGTCAGCCATCGGAGTCTTCAGTCAAAAGCACTTCGACAATGGGTCAAGTAGCGTAAAGCCACCCAAGCAAAAGTATAGGTCTGCTCTCTGAGGAAACCTAAGATGGACACTCTCCCTTATTAAGCACAGTATATACTATCAACTGCAGCCAAATTGACACTCCCACGTGCCTTCTTCTTTGGAAACTTTCCATACCTCTCGCACAACTGTATATTTTCATCAACTTTCTCACCTAGATAAGACACAATTTCTTCTCGTCCTTGATCATTCCTCTCCTCTCCTATGAGAACTCCTCTCCTCGCGTGTTACTGCAATGTCCTCTGCTGACTCCTTCTTCTCAGGCTTTGCTATCTATTAAGACAAAACTCCATTATTCTAATTAATTAGGCTTATCCACACCTGCAGTAGAAACAAAATGAGCCAAAACATTCCATAGCGAAGGCTAACCACAAACAAAACATGAAACTACAACGTGAGCTTGCACTGAAACAGACCATTAAGCTAAGATGAAATAACATATGAAATTAAGTTAACAACTGTCGACTTTGGCTAGTGCACTGGATTTCAGCTTCTTCAAACCATAAATATAATGCAACAAACTGCAAAAGTGACATTATATTTATACCTAAACATGATTATTTTGGATTATACATGTGAACTTGTCAAATGCTATTTGCACACATCCTAGTTAAATTCTCACAATAAGCCATTTCAAGTTAATTTCTCCTGTCACATTAATGTGTAAATTGGCATGTAACTTTGTTACTCACGTTCTAAACACCTATATTTAGAACTTGCGGCCCGCCCCGACGTTTTCCGGGGATGAAATAGAAAGTCTGCAATGGTTGTAATAGGCAAGGCAAATTTATTTCAAAACTAGCCTGTGCGTCTGCTCAGAAGCCCTCGTTCGGTACCGCTGAAGGTGAGCGTGTGCTCTTCTGTTTGTAGTCCTTGCCGCAATATACAAACGTGTGTGTCCGCTCCAGCCGATGCCCCGATCGCCGCAAAATGCACGCACTCCCCAAACACGGAGCAGTGCACTTAGACGCCCCACATCGCGTCAACGGCAAACGCCACAACTCCTGCTTCTGAATGCTTCCGGCGTCTCCGATGGCACACGCCCACAACAATGCCGAAGGGCACGCCCACTCGTGTTAGAACGCTAGTCCCACACAGAACGCTTATCGCAAGCTGTATAATACCGCAGGCTTTTGCCCAATGCACACGCCCATCGCTGTATGCACACGCCCATCGCTTTACAGCAGAACGCACACGCCCTTAACGGACTACTTTTTCCCAAACGTTCTTTTTCCCTTCTAATGTACATGTTGGGCTGGTGTATAGCCTATGTCCATCTGCTGATACTCTCCTTTCCAACACTGTATTGGGTATTCCGGTTGGCGCTGTGGTTCCGGAGCATACCCGCCTGAACGGTTTGGGCTCTCTCTTTATTATATTATTATGGATGAAGTAATTTTGGTATGAAATACTACACTCCTTTAAGTACATTAATCACAAGAGAGGATATTTGAGTGCTGGCTATGCTTGAGTATGATGCACTCCTACATTATCTCTGATGGAATCAAGATTACACTTCTCCGCATTTAATAGCTTTAGAGACCTCAAATGCAAAAAAAACAAGTGTTCTGAACTGAAGGGTGCTTTATGAAGCAGCAATTGGGCGTGGGAAATAAGAAATCAGAGAGAAGGGATGGCAGCAGCTGGTTAGTGCTTCTCCCAGGAAAGACACCGCCCAATTCTGGAAGATAGTTAATGATACTTTTTTCTCAAACCTCCCTAGCATCGGTACTGAGGTATTTATCCTCAAACACAAATGAGTTGAATATTTTACTGAGATATACATTCACAGTGAGTAAGTGCCCACAAAATGCTGCACGAATACAGACCTAGGGAGTCTGGCAAGCTCAGAAGATTTCACAATCTATCTTGGCGATGTAATCTCTGCGGTAAATAGATGCCTAAGCCACAAAAAAACAGGACCTGATGGAGTTCCGGACGAATCTTTTTAAGGGCAATTTGTTTTATGGGTACCAGTTTTGATGAATGTTCTCAGGAGTGTGATTATTGATGCTCCCCCTAAATCTTGGTCACGGGTAACAATTTCCCCTATCTTCAAAAAGGGGGACAGAACTGATCCTCATTGTTATCGCCCTATATCATTAATTGGCTCGACAGTGAAGATATTGTGCCGAGTACTGTTGGATCATTTGGAAACCTGGGCAAATGAAAATCTGATTTTGTCACCAGCAGAGTATAGTTCCAGACAAGATCTAAGGTTGGAAGATCAATGTCTGAATCTTCATTTGGTACTTATTAAATACGTGGCCATCAAGGAGGGTTGTCTCCTCTTGGCGTTCATGGATCTAAGTGCAGCATTTAACAATGTCTTAAGGGAGAAATTGTGGTCCATTCTATTAAGTAAAGGGGCCAATCCCAAAATTGTTTACCTTCTTCTCCTTTTGCATGATGATGTAGAAACAAGGATTAGGTCCAGGCCACATGGGGAGTGTACCTCTCGCATAAAGAGTAGAAAGGGAGTTAGGCAAGGCTGCGTGTTGGCCCCTTTACTTTTTAGCTTCTATATTAATGAGCTAGAAAAATACCTGGCAAAAGTAGAAGCAGATCCCCCAGAATAGGGACACAACAGCTACCTGTCCTTATGTGCGCTGCAGACTGTGTGCTTATGGCCCAGAGGAGGAGCAGTGGTGTAACAAAGGACCCTGCAGCCCCCGCAACTCCCACAGTGTTTTGAGACCCAGAGCTCCAGGGGCCCTCTCAGCACAGTAACCTGGCCTGAGAGCTCTGCAGTGAGTCTGGAGGAGGTCAGTCCATGTACTTTGCAGGAGGAACCCCTCAACTTATGTTACGCCACAGGACTCTAGAAACTACAGGGCTGTTTTGTATGGTTTATCTCTGACCTAGGGCTTTCAACAAACAAATCCAAAGATTACACTATGGTTTATGGGCATCCACGAAGTAGGCTAACTCCATTTCATATCGGTGATACCATGCTTAAATGTGCTCCCATGTTCTAATACTTGGAGGTTCAATTTGAGTAAGTGAGTCCACTTGAAAAGTGTAAGGATTACACAGTTTGGGCAGGCTCTTGCATCCCTTTTTAAATTTGGCTCTAAAGTAGGGTCTATGGCTTTGGATGAGCACTCACCATCTATAAGGCTAAGCCCATAGCAATAGCCACTTATGGAGCTCGTTGATAGGGAATAACACACTATTCAACATTACAGATCAGCAGAAACAATTTTTTGCGTAGGGTTTTGTCCCTCCCTAGCAGCATTCCCTCATCAATGACGCACAAGTAATTAGGATTGCAGTATTTGGGGGGCAAAGTAAGGATGGCACCTACGTTAATTTGGCTTTCAATTTGGTCCAGATCTGAGGCAGCACTAACACAGTCAATGATTGCTAACATTTATCGGGGGCCTACAAGATCAAGTGGCTGATCTATGTGAAGAACGAGTTATGAACGATAAGAAGGATAGAGTTGTTTCCTGATCCAATGTCCATCGATCGCCAGACCATATTACTTGTAAAAAGAGAGCTGCTGCATCTGATAGCCAAAGGAAGGTGGGAGGGTGAGCAGAAGAAGGGTTTGGTGAGGATGTATTTTCCTTTGTGCACTACATCTATCATAGAGCCACATCTGCTGAAGGTGCGCCGTCACCAGAGATTTCCTCTGTTAAAGTTTAGACCTGGTCTGGCCCACTTTTTGTTGCCTTACCCTTCCAATATTTTTACTGAGAAATATGTGGCTCCATGCCCGTACAATTCAGTTACGTCCCAATCTCAAATGTACATGCTATTTTATTCTGTGAGCATTATAAATAACAGAAAATGTGGATCCCACAGCCCCTTAAGAGGATTTTAAACATTAGAAAGTGCAAAGAGGTGCAGGTGAGTAGCTACAATTGCTCTAGACTGATCAGGTTTGTATAACTGTATATAGATTAATTGCTGTTGAAACACAGGAAATTAGTTGGGAAAGAAATATGAATTATTTGACGCTGGCCTATTTTAATACCATTTAAGTGAAATGTTTTGTGAGATGTTTTATTGTATATGTACTAAAGCAGTTTATTCGGACTTGTATTACGAGATGAGCTGAATTGTATGTATTTTATTTGGTGTGTTTCTAAAACCGAATAAAGTACTTGAACTGTGCAGAACTGAATTGTTCAGCTATGAGTTCAGCTCTTCATGTTACAGTCCATATATGTCAGCACTGCTGAAACCAATAAATGGATGTCAATACAATTCTGATTGTTATGTCACTATTCCAGTCGTTGGAGAAGAAAGTGAAGAAGTATGACTGAAAAGGTAAATCTACAATTACGAGCTACAAGCAAGAAAATACCCCTTTGAGAAATCCATCTATGGAACCCTGGGTGTGAGACAGCATTCGAGAGGTTTGCTATTAATGTGGTCCCTGCCTCATGGACCCTTCCCACAAGATTAAAACTAACAGCATACTATTTCAAAGCAATACAACAGTAGATCCGATTTCACCTCTGTGGTTGTGCTACTCTTTAAAAGCAGTTGGTATATTGAGAGCCATGTTGGCTTCTTAGAGATTGAAAATGTGCATCGTATCAGTTAGCACTGCCAGTTGATTTAAGAGAAACTATATCATGGCTCAGACTCTGTCTGCATCTCATTCAGAACATGATGCTGCATTGATCTAAATCTCAACCACACAAAGACAAAAATCCTGTTATTTGCCAAGAACAACTAGCAAAAAGTAGTAATAACCTTGCTCAATGAAATGAACCTTAACAGCTTCAAACTCAAAGTTTCACCCATTGCCAAGTCACTTGGATTTAACTTGGACACCAACCTCACCAGAGCACATGACCAATATATCAAAGTCTGCTGGATTCCAGATCTCTGTGCAAAAGAAAAACACATTGTTCCTCCCAGAAATCGACTTCAGAATTGACGTTAAAGACTTTGAACTCTTTGATTAGGATGGTAGAAACATCCTGCTGATTGGCCTGTAGAGACTCACGCCACCTCTCCATTTGAAAGCATCTTGCATGCGACAGCACGTCTCATCTTGGACCAAAAGAGATATGATCACATCACACCCTTCCTGATGGAACTCCACTTTCTCCCATTGCCAGACTGCATCATCTTCAAAATTAGTGGCATCATTTATAAAGTCGTCACAAACTCAACTCCGCCAATCCGGGGCAACAGGCCTGTGTGAGAAGTTGGACTGGTATATGATGCTCACTAGTTCTAGTGATCACCTTGTACCATGCCAAGCAACCCTTATGGTGCAGGTTGTAAAGTCAACCTTATAGACAAGCTATCCTAGGGGTAGCATGGACTAAGCAGTCTTAGGCTAAACTCTGTAAAGGCATGTGAAGCAAGCTGTTTTACCATACACAATCCCTTGAATACCAAATGAAAGGACACCACACAGATATATATTGAAAATATATATGGATTTATTACTACAAGTAACCCTGATACTCTTTATGAGCACAGAAGCACAAGCGTTAAAACAAAACACAGTTAAAATACACAAAAGTTGCACGAATATGGATGAGCCCTAGGGGCCACCTAAACCATATACTAAAATAGTGGTATAAGAACCACTATGGGGAAAGTGAAGATGCCTAGGGCCTGGGTAATCGCTGGAGCTGTTCGAGACTAACAGTGATGAAGTCGGGAAAGGCCCGCGGGACTCGGGTGCAGTGTTTAAAGTGCACGCACTCACCAATGCAAAGTCTATGGTGCGTAAAAAGTACAAAGTTAGTTAGAAAGGAACCTTCCGAGTGACCTAGAAAGCTGAAACTTTAGACACAGGCCCTAGAGGTGTGTACCAGTGTGGGAACACCGGCGGAGCTGAGTTACCTCACCCACAGGAAGCGGGTGCACAGGGTCGAAGTAGTGTCGGGTTTCGTCACGCTGGTCGTTGGTGCTTGGAGCTGAAGATGCTGCAGGCGGCTCGAGGTGAAGAGTTCCGGTGGATCCAAGGGTGGATTTGAAGAGGTGAAGACCTGAAAGCAGAGGGGACAATGTTCAAAGTCACTAGCCAGTGACTACCGTGGAACCAGAGTGGAACCAGGCGATGTCGGGTGCAAACAGGCGTCCAGGTGTAGCTTCTCTCTGCAGCCACGTGGACACGAGGGGTTGAAGACATCCAGGAGTCGGTCAGGAGCTGTCCCACGCAGGCTTCTCGCTGTTGGCGGTGTCGGCGACTGGATAGAAGCAAACAGGCCTTGGCTAATGCAAGCCACGTAGGAAGTGAAAAAGGCTTGTTACTCGGACCAGCAAGGTCAGAGCAGGTACTCCTTTTTACAGGAGCAAGGGCAAGTCTGGAGCAACCAGACCCGCAGTGAAAGTTGTACGTTTCGTCGCCAAGATGGCCGCTAGCCACGTGGCAAGTGGCCGGGATGGCGTGTCAAGTGGCACGGTGCAAAAGGGCCCCACGCAGGTCGTGGAGATGCTGGGGGGCTGATCTTTGGTGCAAAGGCTGCTCGAGGTTAGGGCTTCTCAAACCCCAAGCACAGCATCGAGGGTGCCTCTGATGCTGCGCAGTCAGCATTTTGGGGGTCTTCCAAGATGTCCGGTCCCACGTCTCTCGGTGCCTCCACGGATCCCTTCTTTGCAGGGACTGTGGATCGGGCGGTGAGAAGTCTGGGAGTCTGGGTCTTGTCAGGCTCTGGGCTCGGGCTCCGGCGGGAGGCGGCGGCAAAGCAGACGTCGAGTTGCTGGTTGGTGCCTGTGTTCACAGGGTGGTCACTCCTTGGCCACAAGGGAGATTCTCTTCCGTCTTCTGTGCAGCAGAATGTCGAAGTCCAGTCTTCTTCTGTATTTCAAGTTGATTCAGGATGATCTGAAGTCTCAGGACACAGCTCCCACTCTTATTCGAATCTGGGGGGCCGGATCACCTACTAGGTCCCTCCTCTGGGTGGAACCAGGAAGGGGAGTGGTTACACCCCCTTTCCTTTGTCCAGTTTCGCGCCAGGACTGGGGCTGGAAGGCCCCAGCACCGGTTTGAACTGGCCTATGCACAGGGACACCTTGTGTGCCCCAGGCATGTCTGATTCTATTCAGCCCTGTCCTACCCAATACACAAAATCCTGTCTGGGGTGGTGCTAGCACCTCCCAAGGCAGGAAACCCTTTGTCCAAGCTGCCCTAGCTGGAAGGACTCCCAGCAGCAGGAGGTCAGACTTGTGTCTGTGGTGGCAGCATCCATTTTGTGATGCTGAGGCTCTGTTTAACTTTAACCGGGGTTCAGGCTAGGTACATGTCGTGTCCCTCTAGAAGGGTGGAATGCTACCCCCGTCGCCAGAACTGGCGAGGGGGTAGTATTCCAATTCGTATGACACCTTACTCGACATGTTTTGATAAAGCCAAACCTAAGATAGCATTTAACCGCGAGGATTATAATGCACTTAAGAGTATATGGTATGGCAGTATCATGAAACAGCTAAAGGACATGGTTCCGAAAGCTGCAGATAGGCTCAGCTCATGCCAGAGCACCATCTCACATATTTCCAAGCACTCTGCCTCCAGGATTGATGAGGCCTTCCATAGGAGTGACTGATAGGAACATATGTGTCCATCTTAGGTTAGGTATAGGCATACTACACCTAAGTAAGGGGTGGTTACACCGACTTACCCCAGCTGAGTGATCAGCCAGTTGTGTCAAATATGGAGGCCAGGCCAGGGGTGGCACAATACATGCTGCAGCCCCTGGTAGGCCTTGGAAGCACCTATGCCCTGGGTACCTGGGTACACTGTTACAGGGGCCAATAAGGTGAACCAGTTCCAATTTCGTTATGTACCTAAAGTGCATGGGTTACAATTTAGAGAGAGAACAGCAGGCTGTGGGTCTGATTAGCAGGCCCACAGCCACATTAAGTCATAAACCAGTGAAGCAAAAAGCAAAAATTTGGGGTGACCATAGGATAGCAGACCCTACTCTCCTAGACAACCCCCCCCCCAAACACAGGGACATTAGACTAACCTTTACCAGTTGTGTCTTCATGTTCTAAGTGGAAGTACCTGGAGAGACCATCTGCGTTGCCATGGTCAGTCCCTGGGCGGTGCTCCACTGTAAAGTCCATCCCCTGTAGGGAAATGGACCACCTGAGCAGTTTGGGGTTTTCACCCTTCATCTGATTAAGCCATAAGAGGGGCTTATGGTCGGTCTGAATCTTGAAGTGAGTGCCAAACAAATATGGTCTCAACTTCTTCAGGGCCCACACCACAGCAAAGGCCTCCCTCTCAATGGCTGACCAACGTTTCTCTCTGGGGGTCAGCCTTCTGCTAATGAAAGCAATGGGCTGGTCTTGACCATCTACATTAAGTTGTGAAAGCACAGCTCCCACTCCCAACTCAGAAGCATCTGTTTGGACAATAAACTCTCTTGAGTAGTCAGGACTCTTCAGGATAGGTGCAGAGCACATGGCCTTCTTCAGGTCATCAAATGCCTTTTGACAGTATTCTGTCCACTGAACCTTTTTGGGCATCTTCTTGGATGTCAGATCATTAAGAGGAGTCACAATGGACCCATAGTTCTTAACAAACTTCCTGTAGTACCCAGTCAGGCCCAAGAAAGCTCTGACCTGAGTCTGGGTAGTTGGAGGAGTCCAGTCCTTTATGGTCTGGATCTTACTCTCCAGAGGTTGAACTTGGCCTCCACCCACAAGGTGGCCCAAGTACACAACCTTACTCTGCCCTATCTGGCACTTGGTTGCCTTGATAGTGAGGCCTGCCTTTTGCAGAGCCTCTAGCACTTCCTTCAGGTGGACCAGGTGATCCTCCCAGGTGGAACTAAAGACAGCAATATCGTCCAGATATGCAGCACAAAAGTTATCCAACCCAGTAAGGACTTGATTCACCAACCTTTGGAAGGTGGCAGGTGCATTTTTCAAACCAAAGGGCATCACCACAAACTGATAATGTCCACTGGGGGTAGAAAATGCTGTCTTGGCTTTAGACTCCTCAGCTAACCTGATTTGCCAGTAGCCAGCTGTCAAGTCAAATGTGCTCAAATACTTGGCAGAAGCCAATTTGTCTATGAGCTCATCTGCCCTTGGAATAGGGTGTGCATCTGTCCTGGTGACAGCATTGAGTCCTCTGTAATCCACACAGAACCTCATCTCTCTCTTTCCATCTTTGGTGTGAGGTTTGGGGACCAGAACCACTGGGCTAGCCCAGGGGCTCTCTGAAGGCTCAATGACACCTAATTCCAGCATCTTTTGCACCTCAGCCTTGATACAGTCTCTGACATGGTCAGGCTGCCTGTAAATTTTGTTCTTTACAGGGAGACTATCACCAGTGTCCACCACATGGGTACACCAGTTAGTCTGGCTGGGTGTCAGGGAGAACATATGTCGAAATGACTGCAAAACCTGTCTACAGTCATGTTGCTGATGTTCAGTGAGGCTGCCATCTAAGGCCACACCATCAACTGAGCCATCCTCAGGGTTCTGAGTCAGCAGGTCTGGGAGAGGGTCACTCTCTTCCTCCTGCCCCTCATCTGTAGCCATGAGCAAGCCCATGTCTGCCCTGTCAACATATGCTTTCAGCCTGTTAACATGGAGCACCCTGTGGGGGCTTCTGGGAGTTCCAAGGTCCACCAAGTAGGTGACCTCTCCCTTTTTCTCCATGATTGTATGGGGTCCAGACCATCTGTCTTGGAGTGCTGCTGGGGCCACTGGCTCCAGCACCCATACCTTCTGTCCAGGCTGGTACTCAGTCAGGACAGCCTTTTGGTCATGCCAGGCTTTCTGTAAGGCCTGGCTAGCCTCAAGGTTTTTGGAGGCCTTCTCCATATACTCAGCCATCCTGGAGCGGAGACCAAGTACATAGTCCACTATGTCTTGCTTGGGCTTTTTGAGAGGTAACTCCCATCCTTCCCTCACCAGACATAGGGGTCCTCTTACAGGATGTCCAAACAACAATTCAAAGGGGCTGAAGCCAACTCCTTTTTGTGGGACCTCTCTGTAAGCAAACAGAAGGCAGGGCAGAAGGATATCCCATCTTCGCCTGAGCTTCTCAGGTAATCCTTTGATCATGCCCTTTAGGGTCTTGTTGAATCTCTCAACAAGCCCATTGCATTGTGGATGATAGGGGGTGGTGAACTTATAGTTAACACCACACTCCTTCCACATAGCTGTCAAGTAACCTGACATGAAGTTTGCACCTCTATCAGATACTACCTCCTTAGGAAACCCCACTCTGGAGAAAACTCCAAGTAAGGCCCTGGCCACAACAGGAGCTGTTGTGGTCCTAAGTGGAATTGCCTCTGGGTACCTGGTGGCATGGTCCACCTCCACCAGTATGAATCTGTGCCCAGATGCTGTAGGGGGATCGATTGGACCAACAATGTCAATCCCCACTCTTTCAAAGGGTACCCCCACCACAGGTAGTGGTATTAGGGGGGCCTTTGTGGTACCACCTGCTTTGCCACTTGCTTGGCAGGTTACACAGGAGCGACAAAACTCCTTTGTATCTTCTGACATGTGAGGCCAGTGAAAGTGACAGACAAGTCTGTCCCATGTTTTGTTCTGGCCTAGGTGTCCTGCTAAGGGAATATCATGTGCCAAGGTAAGCAGGAAGCCCCTAAATTGCAGAGGTATGACCAACCTCCTGGTTGCACCAGGCTTGGGGTCTCGACCCTCTGAATAAAGGAGCCCATCATCCCAATAGACCTTATGGGTACCTTGAGCATTCCCAGCAGCCTCAGCAGCAGCCTGATGTCTGAGGGGTTCAAGAGAAGGACAGGATAACTGAGCCTGCCCCAAGTCTGCCCTAGAAGGTCCCCATGTCCCCAGAAACTCAAACTGATCAGGTTCAAGCTCTATAGGGACAGTTCCTTCAGGGGTCTCAGAATCATCTTCCTGTGAAGGCTGATCCTCACTTGTAGGCATTTGGGAAGGCACAGCCTTTACCCTCCTGTTCCTTGTCTTGGAAGGTACTTGGTCCATTGTTCCAGGATCCAAGACCTGAGGTTCAGAGAGGCACTTTTTGGCCTGTGACCTGGTCACAGCAAGGACATGTGATGATATCCCTAACATCTCTGCATGAGTCCTGTACTCAACTTCTGACCATAGAGAGCTCTCCAGGTCATTGCCCAACAAACACTCTACTGGGATATCAGCACTAACCACAACTCTTTTTAGGCCAGTTACCCCTCCCCAGGAAAAGTTAACAATTGCCACACTATGGGTAGTAGTGACATTGCTGGCGTTGGTCACCAGGTAATTATCACCTGGTATGTATTGTCCAGGGTCCACAAAGCTAGGTGTCACCATGGTGACACTGGCACATGTGTCCATGTATGCTTGAGCCACTTTTTCATTAATTAGAGGTGTCTGTCTGTACTTGCCCAAGTTATTGGGACTTATAGTAGGGGAAAAATCAATCTCCCCATCACAAATCAGAACAGCCTCTGTGGGGACTCTGACTAGGTCAGAATCTCCATCAGTTCCCAAGGTGATACCCACTACCCCCTTAGTCTGTGGACCAACACTGCCAACTGTACTAGTGGGTGCAGGTGCCTTAGGGGCTGCAGTGTTGGGGGCTCCACCCTTTTTACAATCACTTGTCCAGTGAGTGGTGTTTTTGCAAAAGCTACACCAGGGTTTTCTTTGACCTTCTTTCTTCTTCTTCTTGGAAGTTTGGGACCCACCCTCAGTATTAGTTTGGGGCCCTGTTGAAGACTTCTGGTCTTTAGCTTTCTGCTCCCCACCCTTCTGGTCTGTTTTCTTTTGGTCACCACCCTGGTTCTGGTTCTGGTTCTTTTGCTTAACTCTGGTTCTAACCCATTTGTCTGCCCTCTTTCCCAATTCTTGGGGAGAGGTTAGATCTGAGTCAACCAAATGTTGATGCAACTGCTGGTTCTGACAGTTATTTAAAATCTGTTCTCTCATAAGCAAATTGTACAATCCTTCATAGTCTGTAACCTTACTTCCCAGCAACCAGCCCTCCAGAGCCTTAGTGGCACATTCAACAAATTCAGACCAGTCCTGAGTCTGTGTCTTCTGGGTATCTCTGAACATTAACCTGTACTGTTCAGTGGTTAAGCCTAACCCATCAATCAGAGCACTCTTCAGGACCAGGTAGTTTCTAGAATCCCCATCACTAACTGTGAGGAGTCTGTCTCGGCCTCTACCTTCAAAGGAGAGCCACAAGATTGCTGCCCACTGCTCCTGAGGGACCTGCTGTACTTTGCAAGCTCTCTCAAGTGCAGTCATCCACTTGTGGATATCATCCCCTACCTTGTAGGGGGCACAATCTTACTCAGGTTTCTATTGTCATAGGACCTGTCTTTATCCTTAGGGATATTGCTGCCACCAGTGGGTTCTAACCAACTCTCTCTAGGCTGCCTTGCTCTAGCAAGTTTCTCTTTGGCCAGGGCAACTTCTAATTCTTGTCTCTGGATCCTAAGTTCAGCCTCTCTCATTTTGGCCTCATGTTCCCTTCTCTGAGGGCTAGTCAACTCCCTTCTGGAGTTGCCATGAGAACCTTTAGAAACATGGGAGGTATTGGATTCACCTGAGTGATTCCTCCTCCTCCTATGCTCCTGGTTAAGTCCATTTGGGGGTCTGAATGGGTTGGACCCACCTTCAGTCCCAAATAAGCTCAAGTTAGCCTGGTTAAGCCTGCTGACTAACACCTGGCTATTTCTACCATCATCAGAATCACTGTCTTCCTCCTCCTCCTCCTCCTCTTCCTCAGGCTGAGTATTCCCAGGGGTCTGGTCTTCCTCATCTATCTGGATGACAGGGGCAGGGGCATCAGGGTTATCATCTTCAGAAGGAGAAACCTCCTCACCAGTCCCTGAGGGGCCTGGTTTGGGGTTCTTGAGAGCTTCAGACTGGTCTAATAGCTCTCTGAGGTGTCCTGCTGTAGGAGTAGGACCTGTTTTGATTCCTCTCATGGAACACAGTTGCCTCAGTTCCTTAAATGGAAAGATAGCAAATTTGGATGGTGCCCTTGGAGGGTCACTCTCAACAGAGATGGGTCCAGTGGATCCCTCTGCTCCAGACATTGCTCTAGTGTGGTGGATGTGTTGCAATCTACCTACACTTGTGTTTTCCTACAAAACCTATCTAGTAGTTGTAGTCAGGGTGTGCTACTCCCTATCCTCTACAACAACTAAGTTCAGTAGAACTTAAGTATATCTAGTCTTGTTTTAGTGTACCTATCAGGTACCTGTATGATCTTTCAAATTATATTTTCAAAGATTGTAATGGTAAAACAACAGCAAGCTCAAATCCCAATCCGCTGCTCACCAATGTGAGAAGTTGGCCTGGTATATGATGCTCACTAGTTCTAGTGATCACCTTGTACCATGCCAAGCAACCCTTATGGTGCAGGTTGTAAAGTCAACCTTATAGACAAGCTATCCTAGGGGTAGCATGGACTAAGCAGTCTTAGGCTAAACTCTGTAAAGGCATGTGAAGCAAGCTGTTTTACCATACACAATCCCTTGAATACCAAATGAAAGGACACCACACAGATATATATTGAAAATATATATGGATTTATTACTACAAGTAACCCTGATACTCTTTATGAGCACAGAAGCACAAGCGTTAAAACAAAACACAGTTAAAATACACAAAAGTTGCACGAATATGGATGAGCCCTAGGGGCCACCTAAACCATATACTAAAATAGTGGTATAAGAACCACTATGGGGAAAGTGAAGAGGCCTAGGGCCTGGGGAATCGCTGGAGCTGTTCGAGACTAACAGTGATGAAGTCGGGAAAGGCCCGCGGGACTCGGGTGCAGTGTTTAAAGTGCAAGCACTCACCTATGCAAAGTCTATGGTGCGTAAAAAGTACAAAGTTAGTTAGAAAGGAACCTTCCGAGTGACCTAGAAAGCTGAAACTTTAGACACAGGCCCTAGAGGTGTGTACCAGTGTGGGAACACCGGCGGAGCTGAGTTACCTCACCCACAGGAAGCGGGTGCACAGGGTCGAAGTAGTGTCGGGTTTCGTCACGCTGGTCGTTGGTGCTTGGAGCTGAAGATGCTGCAGGCGGCTCGAGGTGAAGAGTTCCAGTGGATCCAAGGGTGGATTTGAAGAGGTGAAGACCTGAAAGCAGAGAGGACAATGTTCAAAGTCACTAGCCAGTGACTACCGTGGAACCAGAGTGGAACCAGGCGATGTCGGGTGCAAACAGGCGTTGAGGTGTAGCTTCTCTCTGCAGCCACGTGGACACGAGGGGTCGAAGACGTCCAGGAGTCGGTCAGGAGCTGTCCCACGTAGGCTTCTCGCTGTTGGCGGTGTCGGCAACTGGATAAAAGCAAACAGGCCTTGGCTAATGCAAGCCACGTAGGAAGTGAAAAAGGCTTGTTACTCGGACCAGCAAGGTCAGAGCAGGTACTCCTTTTTACAGGAGCAAGGGCAAGTCTGGAGCAACCAGACCCGCAGTAAAAGTTGTACGTTTCGTTGCCAAGGTGGCCGCTAGCCACGTGGCAAGTGGCCGGGATGGCGCGTCGAGTGGCACGGTGCAAAAGGGCCCCACGCAGGTCGTGGAGATGCTGGGGGGCTGATCTTTGGTGCAAAGGCTGCTCGAGGTTAGGGCTTCTCAAATCCCAAAGCATAGCGTCGAGGGTGCCTCTGATGCTGCGCAGTCAGCGTTTCGGGGGTCTTCCAAGATGTCCGGTCCCACGTCTCTCGGTGCCTCCACGGATCCCTTCTTTGCAGGGACTGTGGATCGGGCGGTGAGAAGTCTGGAAGTCTGGGTCTTGTCAGGCTCTGGGCTCGGGCTCCGGCGGGAGGCTGCGGCAAAGCAGACGTCGAGTTGCTGGTTGGTGCCTGTGTTCACAGGGTGGTCACTCCTTGGCCACAAGGGAGATTCTCTTCCGTCTTCTGTGCAGCAGAATGTCGAAGTCCAGTCTTCTTCTGTATTTCAAGTTGATTCAGGATGATCTGAAGTCTCAGGACACAGCTCCCACTCTTATTCGAATCTGGGGGGCCGGATCACGTACTAGGTCCCTCCTCTGGGTGGAACCAGGAAGGGGAGTGGTTACACCCCCTTTCCTTTGTCCAGTTTCGCACCAGGACTGGGGCTGGAAGGCCCCAGCACCGGTTTGAACTGGCCTATGCACAGGGACACCTTGTGTGCCCCAGGCATGTCTGATTCTATTCAGCCCTGTCCTACCCAATACACAAAATCCTGTCTGGGGAGGTGCTAGCACCTCCCAAGGCAGGAAACCCTTTGTCCAAGCTGCCCTCGCTGGAAGGACTCCCAGCAGCAGGAGGTCAGACTTGTGTCTGTGGTGGCAGCATCCATTTTGTGATGCTGAGGCTCTGTTTAACTTTAACCGGGGTTCAGGCTAGGTACATGTCGTGTCCCTCTAGAAGGGTGGAATGCTACCCCCATCGCCAGAACTGGCGAGGGGGTAGTATTCCAATTCGTATGACACCTTACTCGACATGTTTTGATAAAGCCAAACCTAAGATAGCATTTAACCGCGAGGATTATAATGCACTTAAGAGTATATGGTATGGCAGTATCATGAAACAGCTAAAGGACATGGTTCCGAAAGCTGCAGATAGGCTCAGCTCATGCCAGAGCACCATCTCACATATTTCCAAGCACTCTGCCTCCAGGATTGATGAGGCCTTCCATAGGAGTGACTGATAGGAACATATGTGTCCATCTTAGGTTAGGTATAGGCATACTACACCTAAGTAAGGGGTGGTTACACCGACTTACCCCAGCTGAGTGATCAGCCAGTTGTGTCAAATATGGAGGCCAGGCCAGGGGTGGCACAATACATGCTGCAGCCCCTGGTAGGCCTTGGAAGCACCTATGCCCTGGGTACCTGGGTACACTGTTACAGGGGCCAATAAGGTGAACCAGTTCCAATTTCGTTATGCACCTAAAGTGCATGGGTTACAATTTAGAGAGAGAACAGCAGGCTGTGGGTCTGATTAGCAGGCCCACAGCCACATTAAGTCATAAACCAGTGAAGCAAAAAGCAAAAATTTGGGGTGACCATAGGATAGCAGACCCTACTCTCCTACAGCCTGTTCCATCTGTGCTCTCAGGATCTGGAACAACGTCCTCATTTCCATCTGAACTTCATCGATCTGGTCCGCAAGGATTTGATATGCTCCTCTCTAAAGAACGTTATATCATGATGCAGTAACAATCAACAAACTAGCTACCTGTCAAATCACTTGTTGACTTTATTCTTGCCTTTCATCCTGTACATCACTCGGCTGCCTTTATTTAGGGTCTCACACTACAAATACCTCATATTTAAATACATACATGTCTCAAAAACTTTAAGACCATTAAATGATGTGCTAACATACATCAGCTCCAGTTCTCCATGAAATATTGGTGCACATGAGGCCACTGACCCACAACTAGAACCAGACTACAGAGAACAGGTGAGTTTTGAAATACGCTTTCTAAGAAGGCTCATCAATTGTACTCACGTATAGGTGACTTGAAATCTAGCCGCCTGTATGAGGTAACAGTGGCAAATTTTAGGAGAATGACAGTGAACACCAATTGTCAACGATGGCCCTTATGGCCAAATACTGTGAAACTTGAACGTTTCTAATTGGAAAAATGCACTAGAGTAACATTTGTTAGCCCGGTAACGCAAAACAATGTAATTTAAAATGCGTTCCAGTACAGCATGAAATAAATGATAACCAATTTCATCCACTTACAATAGACATAGCATAAGATTTTAGAAAAGACGACTAATTAAGCCAGGTTTTTGGTACATAGAAATACATCATAAAGATGAATACAGTCCATTTTAGATTCTAACTATTAATGACAGCTTTGTAGGTTTAAGTAAAATAAAAAAATATCAGGCTGAGGGGAAAGCTATAGATCTTGTGAAATTGACAGAGATCAAACGTTTCATGCGTGAAAAATGAGGACGGTCAAGGAGGTTAATGCTCCATCACAGTGAGGGTAGATACCATGATGAGCAAATAGAACTTTTCCTGTGCATTCTCTGTACATTGCACTACTCATAATTTAAATTTAGAGATGAGTGATGCTTGCATCAATGTTCTTAAATTAGGGAAACTTTATGATTTGCACAGGAAGTATATATTTCTTCTGTCAAAGCACCAATCTGTGGGAGTTACTGAAAGTAGCAAAAACGCATTCCTGCTCCCAAATTCACCACTGACCAGGGTATGCCCAACAGATTGGGTGTCAAGACATGATGTGCTGCTTGCTCTCCACTTTTACTGCATCAGTGTCAGGAAGCCAAACATTACCATTACACAGCAGTATAAAAAGAGAAGTGAGTATACAGAAGATATGTGACTTAGGAAGCGGGTGAAGATTTGAAAATATGTTAATTGTTGTAAACAAGTGCTAGAAAGAATGGTCATTATATTGAAACTGCTTCAGTCTAAAGACTTGGACCTTTTACAAGAAGACAATACTAGAACTGCAGCAAAGCAGTTGCCAGCATTGGGTGACCTTCAGGGGCGGTGCCTCCATGTGGGCGGAGGGGCATCGCCCCACTGCTTTCTCGCAGTGCGAGAGGCAGAAACATAAAATGGAATTATAAATATTATTTTATGTTTCTGCTACTCGCACTGCGAGAAAGCAAAAGGGTTTGGTTTAGGGTGGGGTTGGGCAGGTCTTCTTGAGTGCAGAAGAGGCAATGGCTTGCCCAATGCTGTGGGCCCTGACTGTTTAGTCGGCCAAACCAGTCATACTCACTCTCTCTTTCCTCCATGTAGGCTGCATGCAGCATTGCAGCATTGTGATTGGCTTAGGGGAGGGGAGGGGAGGGAGACTGCCTGCTTCCTGTTCATGTGAAGGCAGGAAAGCAAGAGCCGGAGCTGGAGATGAGAAAATGCAGGACCCATGAAAATTAAGTTGTATTTTTTAATTATTTAAACCCCCCTCCCTCGTGACCGCCCCTTCCCTTGCGACCACTCACCCGTCCCCCCCCTCATCCTGCACGACCCAGCGCCCGCACCCCACCCATGAACCATGGGTCATGAGCTCAGGGGATTCAACCCAGCTTTACATAAAAAAAGGACCCCAATGTGAAAGAAATTGATGAGCTCTTGAGAACAAACGTTATGTGATTCTAAAGAATATTTAACTTGATTGGTTCCCGATTACATAGATACTGTTGATCATCTGATAAATATGCAATTCTCTTGAATGAAAACCATATCGCAAAGCTTTTAATACTGAGAGCTAGTAATGAAGAGTAACATACGGGCCAATTCACAGAACTAAGCTGAGATAAAATCCTAAACTTACTACTTTTGGTATTCACAGAAGGCATTTAGTAGTAGTAAAGTTAGGACTCCTAATTTTACTACTACTAAACTGAGATACAATTCTAAACTTACTACTTTTGGTATTCACAGAAGGTATTTATTAGTAGTAAAGTTAGGAGTCCTAACTTTACTACTACTAAATACCTTCTGTGAATACCAAAAGTAGTATGTCGAGGATTTTATCTCAGATTAGTTCTGTGAATCAGCCACCATGAGAGGTAATTCCAACTCGTCATTTAGCAGTGTTGAAGGTACAAATAACACATATTTAGGTGGCATGATAAAGACTATGTTAGAAATGGGATTTCCAGTTGGCTAAGGCTTGCGCCAAAGTGACGCGAGCAGTAAGGCTTATCCCGGAGGCAATGTAAGTTAAGTATTTGAGCACGCACCCAGCAACAACACCCAAGGCCCACCACAAAGGAAACTCCACACAAGGTTATATATAAAAATAGCCTTTGTATTATACCAAACACATTAGATAAAAACACACACTTTACAATGTGCCAACAGGCACGGGCAGAATTTACAGGGGATATATGTACAGGACAGGGCCACATGGACCACTGCCAGGAATAAGCACTTTTAGAACTCGAATACTTGTTAGAATTAACACTTAGCACATATAATAACTGTAGCACCAAATAGCAAATGTAGCCCACAACCAGTAACCACTGGTAAAAGGTAAGTACCACCTATGCAACCCTAACCACCTTAGGCATGTATCACGCAGGGAATCATGAACTCACTAGTAGGACCTATATTAGGAAAAACAACCTCCTAAGCTTCACAAACATTCAGAGGTATAAAACATTACACATGATGCAGAAATCACATTAGGCAGGTAAATCACAATTGCGCAAAAATCACAAAGGGCCGGAAACATGTACCCCATGCAAGGGCACAACAACAGAACTGTCCCCAGGCCAACTGGCCTCTCAGGGGCTGAAACGCCCTGTGTCCCAAATATCAGGGCAGGCTGCGCAGGCAGCCAAAGTAGATTGCGCAATAGTTCTCAGCCTAAACGTAGCAGCTTCCCACTAAGTGCTGGGCAGCTGAGGCTCTCCTCTGGGCTCTAGAGAATGGTAGGAGCCAAAAACGATGTGGCAGCCTTGCGGGCTCTAGACACCGAATGCCCCCGTCGTTGGAGCCTCGTGGGCTCTGAAGAAATATTCCACCACTGGGGGAGAGGCCCGCTGCCAGCTGGGGGCGCTCTACCGCCAGAAATGCCCCTGGGGTCGCTGGAGCCTCCTGGGCTCGAGAAACACAATGCCCGGTGGAGCCTCGTGGGCTTTAAAACGGAAATGCCCCTGTGAGCCTCCTGTGGGCTCGAGGACGACTAAAATACTGTGCCCCCTGAGGTCGGAGCCTCTCTGGCACTAAATTCAGTAATGCCCCGTTAATGTGGCCCCAAAACAAAGATAGCACAGGCCGGAGGGGCGGGCACCGGCAATGTGCCCCGACGCCCTCCTTCCTTAAAATGCACACAAGGGCCCCACTCACCGGTTCGGCTGGACTCCTCTGGCCGGTCCCGTGCTCTGGGCCTTTCCTGCGGGGCACCACAGGACTCTCTGTCTCACCCGGTCCTGCTCCTGTGGCCGGGTGTCCTTCACTGGCAGCGGGCGGGGCTCGCCAGCTGCCGGGACGTCCTGGGAGGCAAGGTGGGCTCCCGTCCTCCCTCGGTACTGTCAAGAAGTCCGGGGCTCTCCCTTGCACTCGGGAGCCCCGGGCAGGACACAGCAGGCTGCTTCCGGCTTCCTCAGCACAGGAGCGCGGGGTGGGCTCCCGTCCGCTTCCTGTTTGTGGCGGGCATGGCCCCGTCACGCCGCAGCTTGCCTGACTTCCGGTTTGGGCAGCCAATGGCAGCGTGACCCCTTGGGCGAACCTCTAGACTCCGGGGCGCGCTGCTGAGGGCAGCGCGGTGATCTTTCTCGGGCAATCCGGGGTAGGCTCCCGGTATAATTAAGTGTAGAGCACCTGGCGGCGTGGGCACTCGCCAGGGGTTAAAAGAAAGTATAAATGTGCGGGGTGGCACCCGTGCCGAAATCGGCTCCTAATGCGGGCAAAATGCAGGGTGGGCACCTGCTTCTTTAAAGGGCACAATGGGGGATCCCCACGCTGGGGAATCCCTTGAGGTAGGGGTCACAACGCACAATTTTCAGAGGGGGAGACCAGCGCTCCTCAGGCGCTGGCAGGCCCCAGAAGTCCCCCAAGAGTCCAGGGACCAAATCCTGAAGCAAGATGGAAGGCGGGGGGGCAAAGACTGGGCCCAGGGGCCAGCTCACAGGGTCCTCCAGGCAGGGAGGCAGTCCCAGTGGCAGTCCTCCTGGCACCCAGCAGCAGCAGCAGGCCCCCCTCAAATTAGGATCAGGAAGAGAACATTTTTCAAGAGGTCACAGCCTCTTTTTAGGTATAGAGTCAAAATATCGAGTTTTTAATATCGATATGCATTAATATTGATTAAAAAATATAGAATGGACACAATATCGACTGGACAGAATATAGACTACAAAAATATCAAATAGGATAGCATTAATATCGAATCAAAAAATATAGAATGGACATAATATCGAATGGACAGAATATAGACAACAAAATTATAGAATGACAGAATATAGACCACAAAAATATAGAATGACAGAATATAGACAACAAAAATATAGAATGGACAGAATATAGACAACAAAAATATCGAATTTGAGGTAAGTAGGTTAATATTAATTTTTTTAAGTATTTTTTATGTTAGTATATGTGTGAAAAGTGTATATTTATTTTATAATTTATTTTAATTAATTAATTTTATGGTATTTAATTTTTGTGTAATATAATTCTGTAGCGGGTTGTGGGTTTATAGGGGAATAGGGTGGGAATTAATTTAATTATAATTAATTAAATATGTTAATTTATTTATTGGTATTTATTTTGAATTAATTGTTAAATAATAATTAATTGGTAATTAATTAAAATATAATTGGTAAATATTTCAATTAATTGATTAATTGATAAATATGTTAATTTTATTAATGTACTTTCAGTAGCGGTTGTGGGTTTATAGGGGAATAGGGTGGGAAGTATTTTAATTATAATTATTTAAATATGCTAATTTATATTTTGGTATTTATTTTGAATTAATTGTCAATTAATAATTAATTGGTAATTAATAAAAATTTAATTGGTAAATAGTTTAATTAATTGATTAATTGATAATTATGTTAATTATGTTAACTTTATTAATTTATTTTCTGTAGAGGGTAGTGGGTTTATAGGGGAATAGGGTGGGAAGAAATTTAAATATAATTATTTAAATTTTTAAATGTATTTATTGGTATTTATTTTGAATTCATTGATATTTAAATTTTTAATTGGTAATTAATTAAAATATAATTGGTAACTAATATTAATTAATTGATTAATTGATTATTATGTACATTTTATTAATGCATTTTCTGTAGTGGGTTGTGGGTTTATAGGGGAATAGGGTGGGAAGTAATTTAATTGTAAGTAATTAAATATTGTTATGTATTTATTGGTTTTGTTTTGTTGTAATTTTTAATAATTTTTTAATTGTTAATTAATTGGTAATTGGTAAATAATTTGTATTAATAGGTAATTATTTGTAATCATTTTTTTGGTATTTTGAATTTATTAATTATTATATTATATAAAACTGTTAATTACTTTTAATTAATTTGTATTTGGTATTAATATTTAATTTATTTTTATTCATATATGAAGTATTTACTTTCCCTACTGTTGCACTCTCTGGAGTGGGAATAGTAATTTTCACCCCTACGCTATCTGACGCTTTCCCTACTGTTGCACTCTTTGGAGCGGGAATAGTTATTTTTACCCCTACGCTATCCAACGCTTTCCCTACTGTTGCACTCTTTGGAGTGGGAATAGTAATTTTTACCCCTACGCTATCCAACACTTTCCCTACTGTTGCACTCTCTGGAGTGGGAATAGTAATTTTAACCCTCCCGCTATCCAACGCTTTCCTTACTGTCGCACTTTCTGGATTGGGAATAGTAATTTTTACCCCTATGCTATCCAATGCTTTCCCTACTGTTGCACTCTTTGGAGTGGGAATAGTAATTTTAACTCTCCCGCTATCCAACGCTTTCCCTACTATTGCACTTTCTGGATTGGGAATAGTAATTTTTACCCCTACGCTATCCAATGCTTTCCATACTGTTGCACTCTTTGGAGTGGGAATAGTAATTTTAACTCTCCCGCTATCAAACGCTTTCCCTACTGTTGCACTCTCTGGAGTGGGAATAGTAGTTTTTACCCCTTTGCTATCCAACGCTTGCCCTACTGTTGCACTCACTGGAGTGGGAAAAGTAATTTTTACCCCTACGCTATCCAACGCTTTCCCTACTGTTGCATTCTCTGGAGTGGGAATAGTAATTTTTACCCCTACGCTATCCAACGCTTTCCCTACTGTTGCACTCACTGGAGTGGGAATAGTAATTTTTACCCCTACGCTATCCAACGCTTTCCCTACTGTTGCATTCTCTGGAGTGGGAATAGTAATTTTTACCCCTACACTATCCAACGCTTTCCCTACTGTTGCACTCCTTGGAGTAGGAATAGTAAATTTTACCCTGCCGCTATCCAACGCTTTCCCTACTGTTGCACTCTTTGGAGTGGGAATAGTAATTTTTACCCCTACCCTATCCAACACTTTCCCTACTGTTGCACTCTCTGGAGTGGGAATAGTAATTGTAACCCTCCCGCTATCCAATGCTTTCCTTACTGTTGCACTTTCTGGATTGGGAATAGTAATTTTTACCTCTACTCTATCCAATGCTTTCCCTACTGATGCACTCTTTGGAGTGGGAATAGTAATTTTAACTCTCCCGCTATCCAACGCTTTCCCTACTGTTGCACTTTCTGGATTGGGAATAGTAATTTTTACCCCTACGCTATCCAATGCTTTCCCTACTGTTGCATTCACTGGAGTGGGAATAGTAATTTTTACCCCTACGCTATCCAACAATTTCCCTACTGTTGCATTCTCTGGAGTGGGAATAGTAATTTTTACCCCTACGCTATCCAGCGCTTTCCCTACTGTTGCACTCACTGGAGTGGGAATAGTAATTTTTACCCCTACGCCATCCAACGCTTTCCCTACTGTTGCATTCTCTAGAGTGGGAATAGTAATTTTTACCCCTACGCTATCCAACACTTTCCCTACTGTTGCACTCTCTGGAGTGGGAATAGTAATTTTAACCCTCCCGCTATCCAACGCTTTCCTTACTGTCGCACTTTCTGGATTGGGAATAGTAATTTTTACCCCTACGCTATCCAATGTTTTCCCTACTGTTGCACTCTTTGGAGTGGGAATAGTAATTTTAACTCTCCCGCTATCCAACGCTTTCCCTACTATTGCACTTTCTGGATTGGGAATAGTAATTTTAACCCCTACGCTATCCAATGCTTTCCATACTGTTGCACTCTTTGGATTGGGAATAGTAATTTTAACCCCTACGCTATCAAACGCTTTCCCTACTGTTGCACTCTCTGGAGTGGGAATAGTAGTTTTTACCTGTTTGCTATCCAACGCTTGCCCTACTGTTGCACTCACTGGAGTGGGAAAAGTAATTTTTACCCCTACGCTATCCTACGCTTTCCCTACTGTTGCATTCTCTGGAGTGGGAATAGTAATTTTTACGCCTACGCTATCCAACGCTTTCCCTACTGTTGCACTCACTGGAGTGGGAATAGTAATTTTTACCCCTACGCTATCCAACGCTTTCCCTACTGTTGCATTCTCTGGAGTGGGAATAGTAATTTTTACCCCTACACTATCCAACGCTTTCCCTACTGTTGCACTCTTTGGAGTAGGAATAGTAAATTTTACCCTGCCGCTATCCAACGCTTTCCCTACTGTTGCACTCTTTGGAGTGGGAATAGTAATTTATACCCCTACCCTATCCAACACTTTCCCTACTGTTGCACTCTCTGGAGTGGGAATAGTAATTGTAACCCTCCCGCTATCCAATGCTTTCCTTACTGTTGCACTTTCTGGATTGGGAATAGTAATTTTTACCTCTACGCTATCCAATGCTTTCCCTACTGATGCACTCTTTGGAGTGGGAATAGTAATTTTAACTCTCCCGCTATCCAACGCTTTCCCTACTGTTGCACTTTCTGGATTGGGAATAGTAATTTTTACCCCTACGCTATCCAATGCTTTCCCTACTGTTGCATTCACTGGAGTGGGAATAGTAATTTTTACCCCTACGCTATCCAACAATTTCCCTACTGTTGCATTCTCTGGAGTGGGAATAGTAATTTTTACCCCTACGCTATCCAGCGCTTTCCCTACTGTTGCACTCACTGGAGTGGGAATAGTAATTTTTACCCCTACGCCATCCAACGCTTTCCCTACTGTTGCATTCTCTAGAGTGGGAATAGTAATTTTTACCCCTATGCTATCCAACGCTTTCCCTACTGTTGCACTCTCTGGAGTGGGAATAGTATTTTTTACCCCTACGCTATCTAACGCTTTCCCTACTGTTGCACTCACTGGAGTGGTTATAGTAAATTTTACCCTTTCCGATATCCTATTGTAAAAATATTGTACATTTTTTATTAATATTGTGTTTATATATATATTTGTATTAACAAATCAATTTGTATTTTTTTTTACTTACATTAATTATTTATTCATTTTAAAGTTATTTAAGTATGTTTAAGTTAATTATATTTATTATTTCATTATTTTTAATTAATTTAAAGCATTTTAAAAAATTCGATATTTTGACTAACTATATTTTTTACATCAATATTTTTGATTCAATATTTTTGTACTTACCTGTTTGGAGATAGGAGGTCGATATTTTGGTATTCTATATTTTTACCTCGATATTTTGGTAGGTCGATATTTTGGCATTCTATATTATGTCAGTGATCCCTTTTTTTATACACACCATTCCTTTGTCTAAAGGTGCAGGCAAGGGGCGAACCAGATACAACTGGTTCCTGAGCACTTTGTTTTGCTCAGCCCCTCTGCCTATTCACAGGATGGGTAGGGTCATCAGTCGCACTACAGGGGGCGGAGCCAGCATTGTGTGGGGAAAGCCCAGCCCTATTCAGGTCCCAGGTGCACTCCTCCCTCACATCACTCATGCAGATCTCCCATTCACCACCGGGGCAGACCCATCCTGACTCCTGGAGCCAGGCTAACCAGCCAGCTCCAGCCAACCACAAGCCAGACAGCCAATTCACATAAATGACACAAACATGCCCACTTCTAGAAGTGGCACTTCCACACTAGACACAATCACGCATCATTGCGCAGCATTCAATCACACGAGTCTGCACATATCAAACTCGCTTCTGCACTCCCCACGCATCAGGAACAAACATGGACACATACATTCCCCATGCATTCCTATGGGAGGGCAGGCCAACCTTACCACATGCACACACTTTACCCTGGGACACAGTGGTAAAGTGCGCAGAAGCCAAAAATCACTAACACCAGGTCACCATTAAAAGCAAAAAGTTCAGGGGTGAACCTGCCAGAAGGGCCAAGTCCAACATGACCCCCTTCCAGCCAAAACACTGGGTAGACCAATCACCACCGTGATGGGCTTCCCTGCTTGGGGCGATAGAACACGGACGTGGGCCCGCACCTGCAGGGACACCCTCCTGTTTTACGCCACGGTGAACCCATGGGATTCTTTCTAAAACCACTGTCTGGAACAACTGGGCTACCCCACTGGTACTCCCAAGCTGTCCGCGGCCAGGACCAGTCCCTAGGCCATCCAGGTGCCACTGGTCCTTGCCGATTCGCAGAGTGGGGTGTAGGAGCCCCTGGTACATAGTAGCCATTCTCCGCTCTTCCTGTCTGTAGGACAGGGCTAGACTGCCACTGGTTCTCCAGCCTATGGTCTACACCCTCCGGCAGACCAGGAGTCACAGGGGAGGCTCTCCTCCCCCTACCTCTCCTTCTAGGGTTCCTCCACCTCCTGCAAAGGAATACCCTTAGAACACCATTCTCCCAACCTAGGGTTTAACCCCTCAGGTTGCACCAGGGTCAGAGGCGGGCTCTCCCACCCTCTGCACCCCCTTCCAGAGGTCTGCACCCTCCTAACTGGAGTGATACCCCTGGAAGATGAACCGGTCAGGACGCTGGTTACAGACGTCCTACCCTTCAGGTCAGGCAGATCCTGAACCTGGCCTTCCAACCTCTGGTCTAGAACCTTTAGTGGAATAATTGCCTGGCACTCCAGGACTTCTGGGGATTCACACACCATCCCCCTGAGGCTGACACATGACTCATTTGTCGTGTGACTGTCTGTCTGGCGCAGATCTCCCCTCCCCTGTCCATCTGACTGTGCGCAAAGATCCCCCAGAACAGAAGTGGTGTCACCCGGGTCCCGCCAAGGGAATCTAGCCCAACTGACTAGTCCCTGGTCCACTGGTGCTTCCACTGGGGAACTCATCCCCCAATCACTCCTCACTTCGGACTCCTGTGCCCTCCCAACTGGAGTAGCACTGCCGGAAACTGGAACCCCTAGAACTCTATTTACAGATGCTCCAGGTTCCCTAGACACTAGGTGATCTTCCTCAAATGGACTAACAGGACAGCCTAGGTCCCCAACCTGGTGTTCCCTAAAGAAACCACCCAGGTCCTGAGATAGGGCTTCGGGCATCTGGGGATTCTCAGTCACACACTCACTCCTGCTCCACTGAGACAGGTCGTAAGCCCCTACACCCCTCTCGCTATACTGGGACCTAGCGCTGGCTCGACCCGGAGGTATCAGAGCGCTTTACATGAGTATCAGATCATAGTTACAGGTTACATTGTTACAAAGGTTACACAGTTATTAGAGCATGGCAACATAGTTTACTTGTAAGGTTGAGATAAAGAATAAGCACGAATACGTAAGGGGGAAAACAGGGAAGGGGAGAGATTTAGGGGAATGGGGGTAGGAGCTTGGGAAGTAGACAGAAAATGAGGGCGGGAAAGAGGAGGGGAGGGTGAGAGACACCGCATGGGAAGAGGAGAAGGAGTGTGTCTCTCTCTCTCTCTCTAATCTGACACGGTAAAATTAACTAAATATTGATTTACATTGAACCTCTAACCATGAACTTGTGATTCGCAAGCAGAACAATTGTTTTGGACTAGAAAATCGTTATTAAAAATCGCAGAAGCTGAGTTTTAGAATCTGCAACCCAAAAACATATGAACAGCTCTTAACCTACATAACTTAAAGCATACAATACAAATATTTTTTTATTAATCGATATAGTAACTAACAGACTTGATAACCTGTTTGGCATTCTCTTTGATGCATCGCGGAGGCATTTTGGCCCGGATTAATATGTCAGTGCCTGTCCCTTCCTGGCCACCTGACCTGCTGCCTTTTTATGGCCCTGACCCAGCTCCTTCAGACCCCACTTTCACTAGGCTACATCAGTTTAAGGCCCCTAGCCTTGTGTCTTTTTTCCCTCTTTCCTCACTCTTTTTAGCTCATTTTCTCTTACTCTTTTTCCCTTTACTTTTCACTTTTTACCTCTTGTACGTGTCTCACCAATTTTGCTCTCTATTCCATTTTTCCTGCTTCAACTACACTTGCCCTGTGCACTTTTTTCCTCTTATCTCCATGTTTTCTCATCTCCACTCTCCTCTCACTCCTCCTTTGCCTCCTTTTGTTTTTTTTTTGCTTAAATATTTTTATTCGTATTTTGTTTATTGAATGAACAAGGGTTACAATAATCAGTGGCGGCTGGTGACATTCAAAAGTGGTGGACGTAATATGATCGTCGCACTGCGCGTTTTGTTTCGGAAGGATATTCTTGTTTGCACCTGAAATGTAATTCCAAGTTGAGCAGTATTTACCCACCTACTAATTGCATGTGTGTCATTTGCCTATTTGTAAACTGAGTAACCCTTGCTATTTTCCCACGGGCTTTCAACAGGTAAAACCTGGCAAGAATCTTGCGGGAAGATAGCATAACATTACGATCCACACAGACTGGTACAATTTTCATTGATACACAAATCAGAATTTTGCACCCATTTTCCTTTGCCATCAAGATCCTCGCCATGTTTTACCTGCTAGGTTCTTATGGACAGAAAGGGTGGGGTACATAATTTGCAATGTGAAATAGCACGTGGGCAATCACTGCCCAATTTGGAATCCAATTTCAGGAGAAAACTGGGGTTTATATCCAAAAAGAATTTTCTATTTAGCTGTACTCAGCAGTTGTAGAAAGTCCAAGAGTGAAAAATTAATCCTCTCTAAACCCAAGATAAATCTCAAAACAAGGACCTCACTTGCTACCTTTCAATTTCCTATTTTAACTTTGGGTAAAAAAGACCATAAAATATATGCTAACGAAATGTGTTTGCAATCTTCAACCTAAACGCACTGAAATGCCCCACCGATATACTGCTCATCATATCACAAATGTCAGGGTCACACGCATCACTTATGACATCACCATCACAGACCATGCCCCATTGTGTTTTTGATTATGTGTGCACATCATAGATGCGTGCTCTGTGCCACACTGTAGCACAGGACATGCCTGTGTGCGCACTGCAAATAAACAATGGCCAAATGCCAACGTCTACTTTGTATCCTACAAACAGGTGTGGCTGTGACCCTTTGTGGCTACACTGAGTATAGGGTCACCTGCTATACTCAACATGTATATTAGGGAATGCGTATAATCTACACAAAAGGCAGATTTAAAAGATACAGAACCCGTTTACAAATTGGTTTCCAAGGTACGTAATCGACGGCTAAATGGAGGATACAAGCAGTCCATGCCATTTCCCTGGCATCCCTTTTCACCCATAACCACACCTCAGAACAACCTCTAGCCTTGCCATTATTAAAGAAAGCACAACAAACAAACCGCGCTGCCTTGTTAATAACTCGTGCAACTAAATTATTTACTCTGTGCAGCTTCCGTGGTCCAGGCCTGCATCTGCTCAGCGCGCGCACCCAACCCCGAACTCCTCCCTAACAAGCCCAAGCCCCTTCCGCTCTTTCCAGCCCGCGTTCTCACCTCTCTGACGACCGGTTCTGTGGAAACTGGCAATGGGATGTATCACTACAAACAACTTGCTCAGATGAGATACCCTTCAATAAAACTTAACTCACCTTTCCTGGGTCTCGCGTTTTCTGAGCTCCCGCTCCGGCTCCTGCTGCTCCCGCCTCCCGGCATTGCCTACATTTCACCGAAGCAGCCTCCCTCCCCTAAGGCAAGCAAATCACAACACTGCAATGGCAGCGTTATGATTGGTGAGGCACAGCAGAGAGTGCCCCAGCCGGGTCATTTTCATGCAGCCTACACAGAGAAAAAGGCAGAGTGCGCATGACTGCTTTGTTCGGCCCAGGGGCCGACCAAACCGTCACTACCCACAACAATGGGTAAGCCACTCTCCCCTGCCCGCGAGCAGCACCGTCCACCTGCCCTCCCACAACCAGGTGCTCCATGTACTTCTGCTTTCTCGTAGGTAGTTTTTACCACTTTATGTTTCTGCTTCTAAAGCACTGCGAGAAAGCAGTGGGGTGACGCCCCCACGCCCATATGGAGGAGCTACCACTGCACATAATCAGACCTTCTTGGGGCCACGCAACCCGGCCATCATTGTGCCTCAAAATATTACCTTTGTTATGCCGAATATGTCCACCACAGTGCTACAGAGCACTGATACCAATCATTGTGCTACAATGTTCACCAATAATTGTGGCACATTATATGTCCACCATTATGCCCCAATGTGCACTGGCAACCCCACTGTAATGCCAGAAACATTGGCAGTAAGCGTGAAAGCTCCTTCTTAATCTCAAGGGGTCTGATGTTGCCGTAATAGGACTCTTACAGGTATCCAGCGCTATGAATGGGACAGAGCAATACTTTCTAAAAATTCCTGCTACAGCTAAAATCAAGCCATCACAATACTTATTGGCAAAACTGTGGTATACTTGTCAACAATTCTGCTACAACTTAAATCGAACCATAACAACACTTCTTAGCAGATCTGCTGTACTTCTCAACATTGCTCCAATAACTTAAATTGATCCATACCATAGAATTGCAGTACCTGGAAGGATTGATTTGCTACCTGGAGCCTGCCTTGAAACCTCAGAGGCCAGCCCTGCTGTTGAGCCCTGCTTCGTCATCTGAGCCTAGGACTAACAGAGTGACTCCAAGGGCTAGTTTGCTGACTTTCCTTTTCAGAGCTACAGGGACACAAAAGGCTCCCACCATCTTGAACCCATACCTGAATCCAGCCTGAATGAGTCCTGAACCCCAAGAGGTTCCCATCTGTCCTAGAACCTTGGTTGTGGTGCTAAAGATATCCAGATGGCCAAATCTCTAAACTGAGGACTTAGAACATTTTTGGGCAAAAACTGCTCTGAGATTCAGGGGGAGAGCGGGACCAACCTGCTTGCTTATCTGCGTGAGTTGCATTGCCTGTCAGATTGACTTTGTTTCTTCTCTCGCTACATTCTTTCCTACAGTAGAAAATCATTTGTAGAGGTCCTTCGGCAAAGGGGTAGCCATCCTCGTTGAACTATCTTCAGCTACAGCACTATTTCTCGTCCCGCTAGAGATTTTTGAGCTTCCATTTCAGAGACTTAGTCTGAACATAGAAATCTTCACGGTGGCTTTGACCCAAGTCTATCTGACAATGACGTTCCCTCTTCAGACACTTCCTACAGCCATGCGATACTGAACTTTACCTTCATAGAAACATTTTCTCAGAATTTCATCGAAGTCCAAAGATAAGTGCTGACCGAACCCAATCCACTTCTTGTATCCGAACCATGCTTCATCTCAGTCTGCCATATGTTTTTACTTTGACCTGGTGTTGTGCGACTAGATGTCTGCGTTTTGGGCTTTGATCTTTTAGGCACCACAAAAAACGTTTAAAATTCATAATTCCGGTTCTACTGATTGGATTTTTGTGTTTTGGTATCAAATAATTTATTCAAATTTACTCTATTTTTCTAAATTGGTACCGTATTTTATTTGTGTTGTGTTTTCTGTTTGTGTGCTGCAGAAATACTTTAATCAAGTTCACAGCGATAGTCAGAAAGCTTCCTTATCCTTTGAATTCTTTATTTTTCTTCATATATGAACAAAAGCACAGTCAACATGTTTCACCCGAAATAGAGCCTCATCAGGGCTGCAATATGTAAAAAAATAAATTATGGAATGAAGGCACGAATAAGACATACAATAACTCCTACTTTTCAAGATAAACTGCTGGATGCAGCATCGTAAAGACAAACAAAGTACTTGCACAGTAAAAGGTTGCTCAAATTACACTACTCAAAAGTACACATGAACTACAAACATATAATAATGCTGAAATTCACACTATTACACAGGAATCTTACAATCATTACCATCTGTAGATCGTTCTCTTTGGCAAAGGAACAATCCCCAAGTAAATGTGATTCAAGCAATCACAAACTGATGCGCAATATCCTATGTCAAACAACAAAAAGACCCAGTCCTTAGGCGTCACAATATGTCAGTGACTATAAAGTAGGGCAGTTAGTATATACTGCTACCTCCCAATCTCTTATACATTTTATAAGGAGATATTGCACTGCACTCCCGCCCACGTTAAACAAATTCTCCGCCTGTTCACCTTAACAGCAGCACCGAACAACAACACTCGTGGCCTCCCTATGTTGGTCACACGTGTCCACACATTTGTGTTGGACTAAATTCTCCTTAGAAAAAATGTGTGTGAGACAAGTGACACCTCACGGAAACACCACCAACGGGGTAACTGGTATGAAATTTCCAGACAGGCCCCTGTCTCATCATCGGTCGTCACTTGTCTCTCAAAGAAAAAGAAGAAGAAAGAAAAGGAGTGTCCACAACAAACAACAGAAATTGTGACAAACAGTGGATAGCAGTGATATCTGCTAGTGACAAACACACAACATAAAAAAGTGCTTAAAAACCAAGCGTAAAGTCCCCTTAACCAACTTTATTTATGGGGAGTAACTTATGCTATGGTGTCTAAAAAGGCTGGTAGCTATTACTGCCTACCATTACCATATTGCCAGTGCCGACATGTTTCACTGCTATAGTTCGTTAAGCAGTTTCATCAGGGCTGCACTCTTGTGCCACCACTCCACTTTTGGACACTAGTTCAGTGTATGCTGTCAAAGGAGAAACAGGCGAAGAAACAACTCATTAAAATCATGTGAAACAGGTGTTAGCAATCTGTATGTGACAAAGGAAAACAACTGCTATTACCCAGAGACAGCCAAGTTGCGCATACCAGCTGCTCAGGGCTTGAAAAGATGTCAGGGTGCTCCAATCGTGAGCTATCACCTCAGCTTATCCTTAAGCTTTCTATTAAAAAACACATTTCATGTTTGCACAACATTAGTAAATCAACGCCCAAACATCCGTCTTGTCATAGTGTAAAAATGTAAAAAGACGACATTAAAGTGGTTGAGCCTCATGTTAAACGTTCTATATACTCCAACCATCCCCATTTAGCCGTGTCAGGAAGGTATTACACAGGGGGGGAAAGAGGGGGGGGGGCGCGCACGCATTTACATAGTGATCGTGCTGTCCACACACCGTGCACTCTATCCCCCTTGTACGCATCTTATCGCTTGTACGTCTCGAGTTACCGTATGGCAACAGCCAAACCTGTCACTGATTGTTCGTGCCATGACCAGAGGGCTCTTTTCCCCGTCTACCGCTCATGATTAAAATTACTATTACTAAGGCAGCAACACCCAAAGGACCCTGAGCCCCATCTCGGCTCGCGTATCCACACGTTTCTAATCACCCCTCCTTACCGTACTACCGAAACGTAGGTGCTTTTCCTCAGCCTCACCTCTCCGAAGTCCGGGCTCAACAATATAGCAACTGCCGGCGG
Organism: Lissotriton helveticus; assembly: GCF_964261635.1. NCBI lineage: Eukaryota > Metazoa > Chordata > Amphibia > Caudata > Salamandridae > Lissotriton > Lissotriton helveticus. Next base: position 975,020,229 of record NC_136063.1, read on the forward strand.
TAAACGCCCATGTATTCATGTCACGAGATCCTGCCGTCAAAACGTGGCGGCCATCTTAAGCTGGTGAACCTACACGGACAGGAGCCTTAAGACGAGCTCATATACCCTCCTGTGCCCTCGTCGTGCCCAGCTGATAGTACACCATGAAGCCCCAAACAATACTCGGTCATAACGCGAGTACCAGGAAAAAATAGACATTATATCCCCATTAAGCACACATGCTCTTTCTCAAGATCAGTATATATTTACTTACAGAAGTCATGTTCCCAATGGTCACAACTGGAAAATCCACTCTTGATGTATCTGTTATATGCAGTCATGCTGTAGGGTGGTATTAGATGTATTCGTGTTATTTCTCATACTGTTACAGTGCTGGGCTCGGAGGCCATCTTTAAGTATGCCCCAGTATAAAGGGAATATTATATTCAAAAGACACCCCACTGATAATGTCAATGTCTCGGTATTGTTTACTGCTGTGCAACAATGGCATCTCCGTCCCTATCAATATGTATCAAACCATCACCCTGTCAATACAGATCAGAATCGCCACTGAGCAGACAGAGACCCTTGTATGTGTTCCATACCAAAGAGGACATAGAACCCACAGATACAGATAGGCAGCTCACAATTTGACCTTGTTCCATTCTATAATTTAATTGAGCCCAATTTGGTCAGTTTTCTCATTGTAAATCCAGCGGGATTCCTTAGCAAGTAGGATGCCTTCAATATTCTGGGGGGTACCCTTGACTTTTTCTAACACTGTCCAGTTAAAGGTGTGTTTTTCTGTAAAACAGTGCTGTACCAGCTTAGTAGTTAATTTGCCAGCTCTAATGGTGCTGAGGTGTTCCTGGACCCTCACCTTGATTTTTCTAGATGTGAGACCAATGTAGTGTAAACCACATTGACAAGTCAATCTGTACACTACTTGTGTTGAATTGCAATTTCTAAACTGGTTCAAGAACCATTCTCTACCGGATGAAAGTGTCACACTCGTGCTCTTCTTAGTTAGCGGACACACTGAGCACATCCCACATGGATAATGGCCATTTGGAACAGTGGAAGTCGAATTAGTTCTGTCAGTGGGAGCTCGAGAATGAACGAGTTTGTCCTTTAGATTGCCCGCCCTCTTAAAGGCAAATCTAGGAGGGGGCATTTTGAAGTCATTATTGGACAACAAGGACCAATGTTTCCGAATCGACTGTCTGATTTTGGTTGCCATAGGGTCATATGTCATCACGACTGGTACACATTCTACCCTGGGTTTGACCACTTTCTCCAGCAGCGCGCTCCTAGGAGTATTAAGCGCTCTTTTTTTAGCTTGCTTCAACGTCTTTGCGGGGTAATTCCTGTTGGTGAGTTTAGAAGCCAAATCTTCCGATTGTTCAAGGAAAGTATTGGTAGAGGAACAATTGCGTCTGTACCTCAGAAATTGCCCTACGGGCAAATTATCTCTCAGTGCCCTAGGGTGGAAAGAATTATAGGAAAGGAGAGAGTTCCTATCGGTAGGTTTCTGATGCACACACGTGTTAATCTTATCATTACTGTACTCAATATCAAGATCCAGATACACTGCCTTATGTCTGTCATAAGTCCAGGTGAACTTGAGATTAACATCCTGCACATTCAGCCACGTAAGGAATTCAAGCAAAAGTTCCTCACTGCCTGACCAGATGCAGAGCACGTCATCTATATATCTCTTGCAGAGCCGGAGATGACTCTGGAAGGGGTTGTTATCATGATAGATGACGTGCTCCTCAAACTGCCCGACGTAAATGCAGGCTATACTGGGGGCCATAGTGGCCCCCATAGATGTCCCCGACACCTGAAGGTACAGCTGGTTTTTGTAGCCAAAGTAATTTCTTGTGAGGGCCAACTCTACACATTGAAGTACGAATGCCTGCGTGGTGTCGTAAAACCATTCTTGTTGCCCCAGGGCGCGGGCTGCTGCCACCAGCGCCGCGTGCTGGGGTATACAGGTGTATAATGATTCAATGTTGATCGTGACAAAGAATTCCTTAGCGGGGTCATACTGGAAATACTCCAGAACATTCAAGATATCAGAAGTATCTTTAACGTATGATCTTTGGTTTACAACTGATTCTCTCAAGAAGAAGTCCGCATATTGGGACAGTGGTTCGAGCACAGATTGAATCCCTGCGACAATAGGACGTCCGGGAGGCGGACGTGTGGGTTTGTGGATTTTTGGAAGTATGTAAAAGGCCGGAGTCCTGGGGTTGGTATTCACCAGGAACTCCGCCTCTTTTACAGAAATCCACTTCTTTTCCTTGGCTGTTCCTACCATCTCCTGAATAGTTTTTTGTAGGTCTTCCAGGGGGTCTTTATTGAGAGGCTGGTAGTTGGTCCTTACATTCAACAATCGCATCACTTCTGCCTCATAGTCAGCTGTATTGAGCAGGACGATTGCCCCGCCCTTGTCTGCTGACTTTATCGTCAGGTTATGGTTGTTTTGGAGGCCTTTAACCGCCTCCCAATCTTCCCTCGACATATTTTTATGTACAAATTGATTCTGACTTTGCTCTATTCTGTCTATATCTTGCAAGACACGTGACTCAAACACAACTATTTCAGGGCCAGTCGATGAGGCAGGGGGACAAAAGGTGGAGGGATTTCTTAAGTTGGTATTGTAAGAAGTACTCTCCAATAGTTCCTTATTCTTGAAAAATTTCTTTAACTTAATTCTTCTCATAGTTTCGTGGAATTCCACCCTACATTTAAAAGCATCGTGAATGGGGGTGGGAATGAATCCAAGGCCCTTATTGAGTACTCTTTCTTCATTTACTGTAAGGACATGGTCAGACAGGTTAACTACAATGTTAGCTGTTATTTCTGAACTCTGCCTCTGCTGCGGGTCAACCTGGGTGAGAATGTTTGCCATTGTGGGCGTTGCTGGTTCGTTTGATTGGGTTGGTTTCCTCTGCCTCTTCCCCCGGCCTGACCTCCCCCACGATGGTTGTTCCTTTGGCCTTGGGACGAAAAAGACCTCAACAGGGCGCCCAGGTCCTCGTTGCTCTGATTCTGTTGCTGGAATCTTACACGATTGCCTTGTGGTGTCTCTTCTTCTTCCTCACTAGAGGTGTTATCAAAAGTCCAGTGATTTGGGGTCCTTCTTGTTTGCTGTCGTGCCCCACGACCTCTCTGTCCCCCCCCGAAACCCTGGGGTTCCTGTGGCGTCTGGTAGTACTCGTCCATCACATAAGGAAACGCCCATTCATGGGTGAACCTCTCTAGGTTACGAGTAAGGCCCTTGAGTTTCTGTGTGACCATATAATTTCTATATTCAGACAAGTCGTCCTGGATCCTTTTAAGTTGATCCTTGGTGTCAAGCAAGGTATTATCCCTTTCTATTGAGTCCTCCAATTCAAGGATCTCTTTCAGCAGATCTTCGCTTAATCTTTTTGCCGTGCTAATGATTAGAATCAACCAATCCCTGGTGCATTTATTCGCGATAAAGCTCCAGTCACGTCTAAACCTACTATCGTCTAGGAAGATACGGGGTTCTATTCTCACCAACAGGCTGGCTGGAGCTGCTCCTGCAGTGTAATATTCGGTCATAAGCGCCCCGTGAAGGGCAATCCTGACCTGTCTTTTTTTAAGGGTACTCAGTTTCTCCCATTCTTCCCTCACTGTGGTGGTGCCCAGTAGGGGGGTGTCAGGTAAAAGTGAGGGGCCCGCTAGGATAGCTGCTATCTGCTCCTCCGTGAATGCAAGGCAGTTTTTGTCCATTGGTATGGGGCACACACAACACAGCTCTTGTAGCTAAACCACTGATATCTCACAACCTTGATCACATACGCCAAATCTCAAGACAGGAGAAAAGGCTAATTGCCAACACACTCTGTTTGCACAGAATAAAAATCTTATCATCCTCCACACAGGGGGATACTACGCTCTCACAGCTGATCCGCCGTACATCAACACTCAAAAACACAATAGGAGCTCAGAGGGAAAAAGGAAAGGGTCGCCCTCCACTCAGGAAATGTCAAACAACAAAAAGACCCAGTCCTTAGGCGTCACAATATGTCAGTGACTATAAAGTAGGGCAGTTAGTATATACTGCTACCTCCCAATCTCTTATACATTTTATAAGGAGATATTGCACTGCACTCCCGCCCACGTTAAACAAATTCTCCGCCTGTTCACCTTAACAGCAGCACCGAACAACAACACTCGTGGCCTCCCTATGTTGGTCACACGTGTCCACACATTTGTGTTGGACTAAATTCTCCTTAGAAAAAATGTGTGTGAGACAAGTGACACCTCACGGAAACACCACCAACGGGGTAACTGGTATGAAATTTCCAGAAAGGCCCCTGTCTCATCATCGGTCGTCACTTGTCTCTCAAAGAAAAAGAAGAAGAAAGAAAAGGAGTGTCCACAACAAACAACAGAAATTGTGACAAACAGTGGATAGCAGTGATATCTGCTAGTGACAAACACACAACATAAAAAAGTGCTTAAAAACCAAGCGTAAAGTCCCCTTAACCAACTTTATTTATGGGGAGTAACTTATGCTATGGTGTCTAAAAAGGCTGGTAGCTATTACTGCCTACCATTACCATATTGCCAGTGCCGACATGTTTCACTGCTATAGTTCGTTAAGCAGTTTCATCAGGGCTGCACTCTTGTGCCACCACTCCACTTTTGGACACTAGTTCAGTGTATGCTGTCAAAGGAGAAACAGGCGAAGAAACAACTCATTAAAATCATGTGAAACAGGTGTTAGCAATCTGTATGTGACAAAGGAAAACAACTGCTATTACCCAGAGACAGCCAAGTTGGGCATACCAGCTGCTCAGGGCTTGAAAAGATGTCAGGGTGCTCCAATCGTGAGCTATCACCTCAGCTTATCCTTAAGCTTTCTATTAAAAAACACATTTCATGTTTGCACAACATTAGTAAATCAACGCCCAAACATCCGTCTTGTCATAGTGTAAAAATGTAAAAAGACGACATTAAAGTGGTTGAGCCTCATGTTAAACGTTCTATATACTCCAACCATCCCCATTTAGCCGTGTCAGGAAGGTATTACACAGGGGGGGGAAAGAGGGGGGGGGGGGGCCGCGCACGCATTTACATAGTGATCGTGCTGTCCACACACCGTGCACTCTATCCCCCTTGTACGCATCTTATCGCTTGTACGTCTCGAGTTACCGTATGGCAACAGCCAAACCTGTCACTGATTGTTCGTGCCATGACCAGAGGGCTCTTTTCCCCGTCTACCGCTCATGATTAAAATTACTATTACTAAGGCAGCAACACCCAAAGGACCCTGAGCCCCATCTCGGCTCGCGTATCCACACGTTTCTAATAACCCCTCCTCACCGTACTACAGAAACGTAGGTGCTTTTCCTCAGCCTCACCTCTCCGAAGTCCGGGCTCAACAATATAGCAACTGCCGGCGGTAAACGCCCATGTATTCATGTCACGAGATCCTGCCGTCAAAACGTGGCGGCCATCTTAAGCTGGTGAACCTACACGGACAGGAGCCTTAAGACGAGCTCATATGCCCTCCTGTGCCCTCGTCGTGCCCAGCTGATAGTACACCATGAAGCCCCAAACAATACTTGGTCATAACGCGAGTACCAGGAAAAAATAGACATTATATCCCCATTAAGCACACATGCTCTTTCTCAAGATCAGTATATATTTACTTACAGAAGTCATGTTCCCATGGTCACAACTGGAAAATCCACTCTTGATGTATCTGTTATATGCAGTCATGCTGTAGGGTGGTATTAGATGTATTCGTGTTATTTCTCATACTGTTACAGTGCTGGGCTCGGAGGCCATCTTTAAGTATGCCCCAGTATAAAGGGAATATTATATTCAAAAGACACCCCACTGATAATGTCAATGTCTCTGTATTGTTTACTGCTGTGCAACAATGGCATCTCCGTCCCTATCAATATGTATCAAACCATCACCCTGTCAATACAGATCAGAATCGCCACTGAGCAGGCAGAGACCCTTGTATGTGTTCCGTACCAAAGAGGACACAGAACCCACAGATACAGACTCTAATAATGCTGAAATTCACACTATTACACAGGAATCTTACAATCATTACCATCTGTAGATCGTTCTCTTTGGCAAAGGAACAATCCCCAAGTAAATGTGATTCAAGCAATCACAAACTGATGCGCAATATCCTATACCTGGATCACCAAGATAATCCATGTCAGCTCAAAGAAAAATATGATCACATTCATTATAGGCAAAGAGATAAAGGTGACATCGTTGAAAGTCATCTTGGATATGCAGATTAGAGGATGCAGCTAGAGACAATCTGTTAATTGATGGGAAAAATAATAATAAAAGAAAATTAGGGAAAATGCACACTAAAATTAACAGATAAATAGAAAAGAAAAAGGAAAATGTCTGAATAGACAACCCGTTCCAAGTAATCCATTTATGCAAACATGGTGGGAAAAATGATCTCATATTATCACAAATGATCTTACCATGATCTCCACAAATGGTCTGTTTCATGGAAAATTCCAGTGTGTTCAAACAAAAACAGTAATCAACCATTAGGACCAATACGAGATATTAAATTATAACAATAAATAAATAGTAAACAAAATCTCCACATAACATAAGATAGGAAAAAAAAAACTAAAAATAAAAAAAAGTGCATAAACCAGCACTGACCACATGTGTATGGGCCCAAAGCAAAGTGGTCACCTCACTGAAAAAATAATCACCATGTTCCCAAGTGAAGACAAAGTAATAAGAGATTAGTCTTCATCAGCCATCCCCTACTCTTGGACAGGCTGGCTGGCTTCGGGTTCAGAGACTCAGTATATGACTGGCTGGAATCCTTCCTGCTGGGGAGAACCCAGAGAATTCAGCTGGGAGATATGATTTCAGGAGTGGGAGAACTTACCTGCGGGGTCCCTCAAGGCTCTGCATTGTCCCCCCTCCTATTCAATCTGTATCTACAACCCTTAATAAAAACTCTGACTGAGATGGGTTGTCGCGTATCTAATTACGCGGATGATACTCGGCTACTTTTAAGTATGGCGGACACAGAACGAGCCCAGCTACAAGCACAGGAGGTACTTCGATATACAGTCAAATGGATGTCAAGTAACCTCCTCAAGATCAACCCCGAGAAAACCGAGGTGTTGATCGTCTCATCCACTTGTTCGCCTTGGAGCGACCTGTATTGGCCACAGGAACTGGGCTCCACCCCTAAACCAGCCGACTCGGTAAAAAGCCTTGGCATCAAGATAGATAGTGCCCTATCAATGAAGTGCCATGTCTCTACTGTGGTAGGAGTCTGCAATGGCCTTTTGAGACAGTTGCGTAAACTAGTCCCACTTTTGTCCCAATCCATGCTCCGTACCGTAGTCTCGGCTACCATACTCTCGAGACTCGATTACGGGAATGTTCTTTACCTGGGCCTACCAAAGACATTAACTAATAGACTGCAGGTGGTTCAAAATGATGCAGCACGACTCATTTTTAAATTGCCGCGGAACTCCCATGCCTCTCCGCTGCTACAGAACCTGCACTGGTTGCCAGTGATACAAAGGTCCATCTTCAAAAGTCTCTGCAAATCCATCTATGGTCAAGCCCCTGCATATGTTAAGGAAAGGTTGGAGATCTATCGACCTGAAAGAAGACTGAGATCGGCGGAAGCACAACTGCTAGTATGCCCTCGGTTCAAACTAGCCACAAAAGGAGGCAGAGCATTTTCAGTTTTGCTGCCAAAAATCTGGAATGAATTACCTGAAGCCCTGCGCAGGGATGGTAACAGGCTTCACTTCAGGAAAACTCTAAAAACCATTCTGTTTAAGGCAGCGTTGAATTTAGTTTAGTCTGCTCCTCCCTCCAGAATGTTGATTAGGCTGTTATGTTTTTATGGTCAAAGTGCCTTGAGACCTGTCGGTGAGTTGGCGCTATACAAGCACATATTAACAATAACAATAACAATCAACATACTGTAGCACAGGCAATTTCCCCACCTTGTTAATTAAAATTGCAACCCATCATCAAGTAAAGTGATACAGATTGTTGTTGATGATCTTCAACACACGAAAGACGCAATAAGTTGCTTTGAAAAATATGGACCGATATCATACATTTGTTATGTTTTATAAAAATGATGCTAGTAACGTTTACGTTTGCCGATTTCAGCAAATGAAGTTTGGTAGTCCAAGCTAAGACAATCAACAATAAACACAAAGGCAAGGATGGTACCCAATGCGTTGGGGCAATACAAAAAATGTCCTCTTTTTTGCTGTACAGAAGAAACCTTCACCGCACACCCAAATCACATGGTTTGGGTAAAAGAACTGCAATTCAGGCTCTTAAGGTGACCAGTTTCATATACATATCACGTGCAGAAGAACAAGTGTGCGATATGTTGATTTGGAACAAGTTAGTTCACTCATTTAACAAGGCACTCACCATTATCCATAATACGTAATACAAGACAATTCAATACTTTATATAGAAAGATATACAAAATGACCACACGATACAACTTCCACACATATACAATGGGTAATATTGTTCCGGTGGGTTGGGCGGTTCTAATCCCCAACCACCGCTTCTAACCAACAGTTACGCTGACTTTTAACCATTCTCAACAGGTTAGGTACGTTGTATCACTAGAATTACACACATTGCAAAATACAAGAAATACTGCACTACTTGTCATATCACTAGAATTACACACATTGCAAAATACAAGAAATACTGCACTACTTAACGATGGGTTCCTGTACAGTGCCACAGTGAAACAATCAATGTGTAGCGTCACAATCATGTACTGAGTCAACACCAGATAATGCAACTCGGTTCGCTACCAGTATGTCCTGTTCAAGGAAGGAATAAGGTAATGCGTCACAGTGCAATTCAGTACAGTGCAGTCATCAACCAATGCAGTGCGCTACGCTAGGATCCTGTATCCTGCAAGAGAAACATAACTTAGTGCGTAGCGCACTAACTAGGGGTGGGCGGAATTTGCTGAGTTGCCCTCCGCAAAATTCCACGAAACGGCAAGAAATCTCCACGAGAACGCGGAATTTTGCATGCTCGCGGAGATTTCTTGTTGCGTCCGTTATGCAGGGTCTCAGGGGAGATGAGAGTGAGGGGGCTAAGGAGATAGGCCCCCCCCACACACACCAATGGTGCAACAGCGTTGTGGCTCGGGGGCTGTTGTCGTCCGCGCCGGTCCTGGCCCACACACCCCATGCACACACGCACACATGCACTCATGCACACCTCATGCACACACATTCACGCCCTGCCTCCCCAGCCGCACATCTTGTCCAGTAAGGTGTCTCTGTGCCCGGCCTCACAAGGTGCGTTGTAACTGCGTGGAATGGGTCTCCGAATCTGATGTGGACAGCCTCCGCCACTCCAGTTCCAGATTAAACATCTACAGGGTTCTGGCAAGCCCCTCGCTGATCACGCTGTCCAGCGAAGACCCCTTCCTCATGGCCTTTCAACTAAGCAACCTCTCCATCAAATATCGACTTACTCGTTTGCTCAACGGAGGATCTTGGTTCCAACCAGTGAGGCATAGCAGCATTTTATCCAGCGCATCAGCGCACCAGCCCACCCCTCGCCGCACCCGCTCCGCGGGTGCCGCTTCGCTTTGTGGGTGACGGGGCAACTTCATCGAGGAGCACTGTCTGAGGCGGTAAGGCGGCACCGGGTGTGAGGCTACAGCAAGGCTGCGAGCGTGCGGGGACTTCAATACCCAGAAGTCCCTGCAAGACCGACGGCTAGCTTCCGGTCCGCTCTCCCTGCTGGCCCGCCCCCCGCCCTTCTGAGGCTTTTAAAAGTGTTTCTGACTCTCAACGTGTGGGTCACTTACTCGTTTGCTCAACGGAGTGTGGTATATAAATAAATAATACCGGATCTAGGTTTTACTGGACATAGTAATAACAGATAGCTCAATAAATAAGAGTCAAGATTCGAGGTAGTAGGAGTTTGCAGGTTTAATACAGCATAAAGGACAGGAACAGGACAACCTGCACAGGAATAGGATGACAGGGCCCTGCAGGGGGGACAGGGAATGAGCTGGCAAGGCCCGACAGCTGCCGGGGCTGGATATGGGATGAGCGCGCTAACTTTAATAACAGTACACAAACATATATACTAAAACAGTTGCAATTGCAATACATACAATAGGCGGAGCAGTGGGTGTGGTCAATAGCAGTCGCGAAAGATAAGGGTGAAAGTAGGTGTAACAAGAGGCGTATACATAGACATGTGATGTAAACGTAACAGAATATGTCATAAATGGGGCGGAAACATGGAGGGGGCTACCCAAGGAGCCGAGACCTCTAACCTAATGGTGCGCACAAACTGACAATGACGTGTTACTAGGAGAAGCTGGGGGCTATGAACTCTGTGCTAGGAGTAGAGACTGAAGTCTGGAGAGTCAGGGCGACATGTACCTAAACCCTATCTAGTATCTAATGTTTAGAGAACATGTTGATATAAACTAAGAGTCAGGAGGGGAGAGGCTAACAGACTCTAAGACTGGAGCATGCATTATTCTACATGTAGTGCGTGTTGAGGAATATTAAATGACCATTAAATACAGTATTTCTCCTACATGGAGACGTAAAGGCTAGACAATGACGGAAACTATTGATGCGATTCAGTAGCTTAGGAATGCAGAAAAGGAGGGCTGGACTGATAACTAGAATCATAACATACTCTTGGCAGACTAGCAGGCAGAGCCAGGCCGAGCCGGGCACTGTGAGGCAGGAAGTAAGTGAAGGGTCGAGGATACAGGTGGGGGCTGTATCGCTCCTCAGCGAGGGTTCAGGAGACAGGAGCTGAATCTGGTGTCCGGGCCCTTTTGAGGCCTAGAAACGGGGACTTTTCAATGAAATAACGTGCACACTGAAAAACGTGGCAACGTAACTTTACATAGGCCTGATATTCATAGTATTCACGAGAACTGGAAACTGGCATACTAGAGATGGACACAACTATAATTGCATCTTAAATCGAACAGGGGGAATACATATGCATATTAATCATGCACACATAACATAAGATGGAGGACACGTAGGGACACAGAACATGGCAAAATTTACTTTTCCACATTCCCTCCTTGTCACTACGTTTCCATCAGGAAACATCAATATTCATGATACCATCTATCATTTCATACAGTATCATTTGCTCGTCTCGAATTTTCTTGGAACGGGATTTAGAACGGGACTTGGGACTAGGAATACAAGAGGTAGCACAAATGCCGCAAATCGCAGGGCCACATTGTATACAGAGGCAGCAACTGAATATGATCGCTACTGCAATACCTAGAAATGACAATACTTTCCATCCCCAGGCGGAAATTATATTCCAGAACCAACCGGACCATGTCCAGGTGCCTGGATCTTGGTGTAACATATGGGCAATTTTATGGAGTCTGGTTATAGCTGAATAAACAGACGGCGCGTTATTAGGAATGAAAATGCAGCAACTAGATCCGATGACTCTACAGGCCCCGCCCCTATCGGCCAGTATGACGTCAAGGACGAGACGATTCTGGAGCACGACAATTCTCATAAAGGATTGCTCCTCGGTTAAGTTACCTAGAGCAGAAGTAGTCTCAATCACTACTGCTTCGAGGGTTCTGGTTAATCTACGTATCAGTTTACTATTTACAACAGTGCCTAAGTAGGGGAAAACACCTTTATTGATATCTATATATTGTTCTAGAGCAGTTTCAGTATAATCGACAATCGGGAGGTCTCTTTTGTGTCTAGTATGTACTAGGTGGGAATTCCTATGATAGTCAGGTGGGGCTAGAAAAACTGGTGGCAGTAGGAAGGCAAGGTAACAGGTTCCCTCCCAATCGAGGGGCAAACGAACATATGCGGTCTGACCACAAACAAAATAAGAATGACGTGAAGCTTTAAAAATAGATTTCCTACTGTCACTATACTTGACAATAGTAGTACAATCACTATGGCCTACATGTACGGAACCATTCTTTCGGACACATAATTCGCCTTTGACTGGTAGTACTGATATAGCAGGGAAGTCTGGAGTAGTATCAGACTGAACATTCAGGACCATAAAATTCGAAGAATAATTACCTAAATTATAAACTTCATTTTCTAGATCTAACCCTGTTCTGTGGGGAAGACCTTGCTTGTCTGGAAAACATGTACTGTTAAGAAAAGACATATCTGTTGAGGATGACGTTAACGTGGACCATGCTCCACACGAACCATTATGTGAAAATGGATAAGGAAAGAGTGGCAGAACTCCCTTCGGTGTCTGGAAAGGGGGGAGTCGACCACACACCCAACAATTAGTGGCATTGCTGGTCTGGTGTGAATAATGTAACATGCGGATAAAAGAATTATTTCGCATAGCGAGACGATATGAGAGTTCATGAGGAGGCAGATCACTAAACGTGTGTTCTACTGTAGCATTAGCAGACTTATTTACATGAGAAACTGGAAAATACAAATAAAAAGCATAACCTGTGCAGGTAGTCATAAGGCTGAAAAACAATATGAAACTTAGAAAAACGATACATCGGATTGAGTTTTGACTAACTCTCTCACTATGGGGGTCTATTTTATACATGTCAGAAACCGGTCTAACCGTTTCACCTAGGGGAGGACTTAGACAATCAAACTGGCTGACTTATTTTACTAGACCTTAATTTGAGCTTATACTCCTGTTGCAGAGTTTTCTCTAACGGGGGGGGGTTCAATATCATTGTCTTTTGCGGGACAGTCCTTAAGAATAGTACTTTGGCAGTCTTTAAGATCCTCGGAAATGTTCTTAGAAACAGGCTTTAGTCCAAAAAATCTTTTCACATGTGACAGATGGACCCAGCCCTTCCTGCCTTCCAGCTTGACGGCAGTACGGGTGGTCAGGAGGACCTGTCGGGGTTCCTTCCAGCGAGGCTCCAGCGGACTTGAACGATCAAAGTTCCGGACAAGAACCATGCATCCGGGAACGATGTCATGCGGTGCCACCTCGGTATTGTCTGGAAATGCGGCGGCAACCTGTGAACGACAAGAGTGTAGGGCAGACATCAAGGAAGCTAGGTAATCTGTCAGCATATTACTTGAAACATCGGTAATACTTCGGGGTCTAGGTGTACCCCACATATTAGGGGGGCGGCCGAATACGACCTCATACGGGGACAGACCTGATCTGGAATGTGCAACCATGCGCATATAAAATAAAGCGACTGGCAGAGCTACTAGCCAGTCCACACCTTTCTCTTTACAAATCTTGGCAATACGGATTTTCAGGGTCTGATTATGTCTCTCTACTAGACCAGCTGCTTCAGGATGGCGTACACAATGGAACTTCCACTGGTACCCTAACAAAAGGGAAACATGTTTCATCAACTCGGATGAGAATGGCTGGCCGTTATCAGAATATACGACTCTAGGGAGTCCATAACGGGGGAAGAACTCACGAACCAACTGTTTGGCAGTGGTCGTGGCTGTGTAATCTGGGACTGGATATGCCTCTGTCCACCTGGACAAAGCGCATACAACTACAAGGACATACTTGAAACCTCGACATCGCTCCATCTGAATATAATCCATCTGGAGGACTTCAAAAGGGCGGTCAGGGGGCTGGAATCCACCTTGTTCCACCGGGACACTTTTACCTGGATTAAACTGGCAACATATCATACAGGTACGGACTTTCTGCTTGGCTGCAGCTCGTAAATGCTTGTTGAACCAAATGTTCTGGATACTGTCTAACATAGCTTTTTCTCCTAAATGGGCTGGACTATGTGCGGTATTGATAATGACTTGAACCATAGAGTCGGGGAGAAACCATGTGGCTCTTCCCTTCGTTACCCATCCCTGATCTGTCTGGACCCCTCCTTGTTCGGACCATTTCTTGATTTCATCGGGAGTAGCATGTAACTGAATATTTATGACATCTTGAGTAGGGTCCTTAACTGTCATGCATGTAGTCGGAGCTGGAGTATGTGTCTGTGTCGGATTAACTGGAATGTCTGGAGTCTGTGCTGTAAGCTTGGCTGTGCGATCTGCTAGATCATTACCTTGAGAAATAGTGTCAGTAACTTTCGTATGTGCTTTGCACTTCATGATAGCAATAGATGTCGGTAAGTGTATGGCATCTAACAGAGCCTGAATAAGGAGACCATGCTGAATTTTGGTTCCATGAGAAGTCATGAAACCTCTCTCCTGCCAGAGCACTCCAAAGTCGTGTACGACTCCAAATGCGTAGCGTGAATCTGTGTAAACATTAACTTTCAGGTTCTTAGCGTGTATGCAGGCTTGTGTCAGAGCAACTAGCTCTGCTGCTTGAGCAGACAGGGTGTCAATACGGTGTGTTTCAATAACTTCAGTGTCAGTAGTCACTGCATAAGCGGCTACTAGTTCTCCTGTACTCGTTCTCATACATGAACCATCCACATAAAGTGTCAGGTCGGGATCTGGTAATGGAATATCTGTCAGATCTTGTCTTGGCTTTGTCATAATGTTAACTACTTCCACACAGTCGTGTGTGGCAGGATTTGAATTAACTGACGGTAACAGTGTAGCAGGATTTAGAACGTTGCAGCGTCTGATTTCTATGTGTGGCTGGAACAGTGTCAATTCATAACCTGTTAAACGTGCAATTGTCAAGTGCTGAGTCTGTGTTCGGTTTAAAAGAACTTCCACGGAGTGTGGAACTTGTACTGTCAAGGAATGTCCTAATACTATGGAATCACTTTGTCTGATAGCTAGTGCTGTGGCTGCAACTGACTTGAGGCACGCAGGCAGAGCCTGGGCTACAGGATCTAGTGTGCTCGAAAAATAAGCACAGGGCTTGTATTGTCCTGCTTGATCTTGTGTGAGAACAGATAATGCTGTACCTTCGCGTTCTGTGACGAAAAGTGTAAAAGGCTTACTGTAGTTCGGTGTAGCTAGAACAGGAGCTTGGCATAAAGCTTTCTTTAACTCATTGAAACTAAGTGTATGTACAGATGTCCAAGGGAGGACAGTCGATACGGCTGCCTCCTGTGTCGTTAACTGTATCAGTGGCTTAGCTAGAAATGCATACTGAGGAATCCATTGTCTGCAGTAAGAAGTAAGGCCGATAAAAGCACGTACCTCCTTCTGGGTCTTGGGCTGAGGAAGACTCGCTATTAACTGGATACGGTCTGGTGTCAACTGCCTACCCCTCTTGGACAGTAAGTGGCCTAAATAGATCACTTGCTGGACACAGAATTGAAGCTTCGAAGGGGACACCTTGTGCCCCATCTCGGCTAGGAAGTACAAGACTGTAAGTGATGCTTGCTCGCAAGCACGTTCAGAACGGGCTGTGATCAGTAGATCATCGACATACTGGAGCAGGGCAGTGTCAGTTGGCATGTGAATGTTGTCTAGTTGTCTTTTAAGTGCTTGACTGTAAATACTAGGACTATCTGTGAAACCTTGAGGAGCTCGTGTGAACATATAGCTCCTTCCATTTAAACAAAATCCGAAAAGAAACTGGCTGTCTGGATGAATGGGGACACTAAAAAATGCGTTCTTGAGGTCTATGACTGTAAAAAATGAGGCTTCGGAATCAATGGCTGTCAATAGGGAAGAGATATCTGGGACAACTGGATACTGGGGAATTATACATTTATTGAGTTCTCGTAGGTCAATCACTAATCGATATACTGGGGGTGCATTTGGATCAGTACGTTTCATGACTGGAATGATCGGAGAATTACATACATTGGAGTCAGTTTCTACAACTACTCCTTGAGCGATGAGCTCGTCAATAATTTTGGATAAGGCTGTTACAGCCTCAGGTGGCAATCTGTACTGTCTGATTCGTGGTAACACTACACCTGGTTTGAGAGTCACACGATGGGGTGTGATTTGCATATAACCTACATCAGTTGGACCTTGCGCCCATAGATGCTGCGGAACATTAGACAATCTCGGATCAAAATCTCGTAATACATAGTGACCCTTGAAGTCACGTAGAAACAGTCGTATTCCCTCTGGGGAGCAGCAAATAACTGCACCTAATTCTTTCAGTGTTTTAATGCCTAATAAATTTTCTGGACATGACTTAGTAAGTAACAGATCAGTAGTGCGGGACAATGGACCTACTTCTAGAGTAACTGGCTTAGATATCTCGTTTACAATAGGCTTTCCTGAAAATCCAAGGGAAACATTTCTAGAGCCTGAGAGCGGAGCCCCTGGAACTTCGGCGTGACTGATGGTGGTCCTACTTGCCCCTGTATCAATCAGAAACTTTCTGTCTTTCCCTAGTACTTGACTATGAACATAGGGACCCTCTTGATCTACAGGTATCTCGATGAGAGGCAAGCCTACCTCCCTCTCTAGGCTGTTTCATGAATATGGCTGATACTCTGGATACTCGGACTGTGCATACTGGTACATCTGTTGTGTAACATGCTGTGTTGCAGCAATAGGCTGCGGTACTGGAACTGTCTGTTGTGCATTCTGTGGCTGAGAAGTCTGTGAAACTTGTTCTTGTCTAGGCGGACGTGGTCTTTCTTTAGTTTTACCAGTGGCTATATTGTGTTTCAGAACTGCACACTCGTTTATAAAATGACCTGGCTGTTTACAATAATTGCAGGTCCCTTTGACGGGAACTGCAGGATGACTGGCTTGATTCGTACCCCTCTTCTGACTGTCTTGAGGAACAGATTGTGCAACTAGTACTTTCATTTTCGTGTCTTTCATACGTTTTCTTTCATGATCTTGCTCTTCTCTGATTCTATTCTGGTGATACTGAAGCATCTGTAACATCTGGGACGGGGTATTAGCTTGCCATGTACTTTCGACTTTCAAAACTCGATTCTTAACTTGTGGACTTGAATTCTCGACTAATTTAGTAACAAAAAGATGAGGGTATGACTCGCTACTTGTCTTGAGGCCACTGTTTATGATAAAACATTTCTCAAATCTAGAATAAAAATCACTAGTGTCTTCGTCTTGTTTCTGTTTACAGGCTGAGATTGCATCCCAGTCTTCCTTTTTAGTGGCTAATAATCTTGGCAAAACTTGTATTAACAATTCTGGTAATTCTTTACATTTATCTCCAAGACCGGTACCTGGTACTCGTATCTTATCTTCAGCTTCTAGAACTGCCCAATCGATCTTTTTCTCTCCCACCTCCCAATCTTTTTCCTTGAGTTTCTCGTATACCCCTGCGGGCAATAAGACTTTTAGCATTTTAATTATATCTGGATACGTGTATTCTCCCATACGGAGCATGTCTTTTAATTCTCGGTGGAACCCTGCTGGATCTTTGTCGTGACAAGGAATTAATTTCTTCATCTCTAAGAGTTCCATCTTTGTAATCGGGGTGTAAACAAACACTCGTTGCATTTCACCATCTGTTGTCCTGACTGGGTGTACTTCTCGTAACGGGTTCTGTCTATCTATGTAAAAGGGTTTACTTTCTGGGGGTGAGACATGAACAAAATGCGGGTTCAAGAACGTTCTATATTTGTGGCGCTGTTCTAGAATGACGCTAATTAAATCGGTACCTAAACCTTTCCATCTATACTGGAGTAACTCGTTCAGGACATCATGTAACGGACCTGGATCTGAATGTTGACCCTCATACAGAGTAATGAGGTGCTGGATCATATACATACCCACCAGTCGCTGCTCGGCTGGGGGCAATTTCAGAAACATTTGTGCCACTATTTCGTCTGGAAAAGTGGTAGAATCAGTAATCCATCGGACTGCTGATCGGACTAGTTCTTGTTCATGCATAGTACTTAACTCACTGTAACCGATTCGTGATTTCAGAATATGATCGGTAGCTTGAAATACTTGTTCTAGAGAACCTTGTTCTGGTGCTGGATGATGAAAAACTGTCTTGTGTTCTAGACATAAATGGCGATCTGGAAATCTAGATTTTCCTACATACGCTATTCTAGTGGGATTCTCGTCGTCTACCTCTTCGGTAGAGTCATTTTCTTTCTCGCTTACTTGTGCTGCTTTACGTTGTTCGTGTAACTTTAGTATTTCTTTACGAATTTTCTTGTACATACTCTCTATACTACTGATAGTCTTGTGCTTACCCTCGGCTATATTATCACTCCACCTTGTCAGGATTCTCATTTCGGCCGGATCTTTAGTCGGGTAGTCTTGTTCTCTTATTAGACAATTAATCAGAAACTTTAATATCATGAGCTGGATCTCAGCTTTCCTTTGAGACATGGCTTCGCCAATACTTTCTGGATCATCCCCTGTACGGATGAAACGATATATTCTGTCTAGATCTCCTTTCATATCTGGTAGGGTGTCTAAATACCCGGTCACCCGTCTTACACGGATGGAATATATTACTGTACTATCATCACCTGCAACCGGATCATAGCGGCATTCAGTAAGAGCTCGTCGGATATCTGCAACGGACTTAAATTTGGGCGTACGTTGTAACGCACATTCATGTAACTCGGCCAACGTTCTACGTTGGTGTGGTGGCGGGGTACCAGGAGGACCTCCTCCTGCGGCCCCTAAACTGGAATCGTCGACTGACACTCTTCGTGCTGGCAGAGTGGGAAATTGTAATGTAGGCTGGACCGGGGGTACCGTAGCAGGTACTGCAAAGGGTGCCCCGGTGTCTGGGGGAGCAGGAATTGCCTGATTTACAGGGACTGGCGGAACAGGATTTGCATATTCCGGGACTGTGTCGTCCAAATAGGACGAGATGAAAATATCAGCTGCGGTCGGTTTGTGACGTAGCTTAGTCGGAACTAATGGTGGCGGAAAATTACTGGATGCCTCCGGGGTTGCTTTTGGCAAGCCCTCGGCAAGAAGAGGATACATACCCTTAATAAGGGCATGCCTCTGTCTGTCTGACTGTTCGGTTTTGACTCGTTCACCTATCTCGATTAATTCCCTTTCTTGGGCTCGTTCTAAAGATTCTCTACTTAATTCTGACTTTCTGATTTCTTTTTCGGTTCTCTTATGAGATTCTTTGCGCCATAACTCGATGGCATCTTTCTGTGACTGTCTGGCTTTCTTTTTCCATAATGCTTCTTCTACTCGCATGATGCACTCGGCATCCCATGTACCCGATACGGGCCATCTATACTTTTCCTCTAACTGTTTGGTATACTCCACCCACAAATCTAGATATAATATGGCACTTATGCCATGCTTTTGATACATAAAATGACCTGGACTGTCCCTAGGCGGGACAGGAACTGCTGCTTCTAGCAGACCTTTTCTAGTTCTTAACTGACGTAGTCTGGAAAATAACGGCATGACTGAACTGTAATCTGGACACAATACAATACACAATGAACACGATAATTACACCACTCTCATACCACGACATTAAAATACATGAAGAACATTTAAAATAACAGTTCGAACAGAATACTACCTGGAATACTGGAAACAGAATACATGAATTTTCTCGAGAAACAGAACTGACTAGAACAGAAACTAGATGTACTGCTAAAACAGTACGAAACTCACCGGTCTCATAAAGAGACACGTTAGGACCCGCATCCACCAAAGTGGACACTTCGTTTTGGGTCTGTGTACCACCAACCCACGGACCAGAGTCAATTAGATTGACCCTGTCTAGATACTACCCCAGCAATGGTACTCACCGGGCAGCAAGAACGGAAGGCCTCGGACTGGACTGGACTGCTTCGACGCCGGACGGACGAACTTCGGACTTCAGTTACGGGTGGGCCTCCGGATACCTCGGACCTTGGACTCTCGGCTTGGGCTCTGGTCGGGACTCGCCGCGTTCCTCCACCGCCTCGTCTGGATGCTGGACCGCCACCTCCGTCTCATCCGTGGGCCTGAGGGATACTTGAAGCAGAAATATCTGCCGGTGCGCAGAAGAGTTCCGTCACGGCTGCAGAGGGTCAGGGGGCCGGCGTGGCTTCGCCGGCGCGTGGGGAAAGGGCAAGTCCCTATTCGGGCGCCATTATGTGGTATATAAATAAATAATACCGGATCTAGGTTTTACTGGACATAGTAATAACAGATAGCTCAATAAATAAGAGTCAAGATTCGAGGTAGTAGGAGTTTGCAGGTTTAATACAGCATAAAGGACAGGAACAGGACAACCTGCACAGGAATAGGATGACAGGGCCCTGCAGGGGGGACAGGGAATGAGCTGGCAAGGCCCGACAGCTGCCGGGGCTGGATATGGGATGAGCGCGCTAACTTTAATAACAGTACACAAACATATATACTAAAACAGTTGCAATTGCAATACATACAATAGGCGGAGCAGTGGGTGTGGTCAATAGCAGTCGCGAAAGATAAGGGTGAAAGTAGGTGTAACAAGAGGCGTATACATAGACATGTGATGTAAACGTAACAGAATATGTCATAAATGGGGCGGAAACATGGAGGGGGCTACCCAAGGAGCCGGGACCTCTAACCTAATGGTGCGCACAAACTGACAATGACGTGTTACTAGGAGAAGCTGGGGGCTATGAACTCTGTGCTAGGAGTAGAGACTGAAGTCTGGAGAGTCAGGGCGACATGTACCTAAACCCTATCTAGTATCTAATGTTTAGAGAACATGTTGATATAAACTAAGAGTCAGGAGGGGAGAGGCTAACAGACTCTAAGACTGGAGCATGCATTATTCTACATGTAGTGCGTGTTGAGGAATATTAAATGACCATTAAATACAGTATTTCTCCTACATGGAGACGTAAAGGCTAGACAATGACGGAAACTATTGATGCGATTCAGTAGCTTAGGAATGCAGAAAAGGAGGGCTGGACTGATAACTAGAATCATAACATACTCTTGGCAGACTAGCAGGCAGAGCCAGGCCGAGCCGGGCACTGTGAGGCAGGAAGTAAGTGAAGGGTCGAGGATACAGGTGGGGGCTGTATCGCTCCTCAGCGAGGGTTCAGGAGACAGGAGCTGAATCTGGTGTCCGGGCCCTTTTGAGGCCTAGAAACGGGGACTTTTCAATGAAATAACGTGCACACTGAAAAACGTGGCAACGTAACTTTACATAGGCCTGATATTCATAGTATTCACGAGAACTGGAAACTGGCATACTAGAGATGGACACAACTATAATTGCATCTTAAATCGAACAGGGGGAATACATATGCATATTAATCATGCACACATAACATAAGATGGAGGACACGTAGGGACACAGAACATGGCAAAATTTACTTTTCCACAGGAGGATCTTGGTTCCAACCAGTGAGGCATAGCAGCATTTTATCCAGCGCATCAGCGCACCAGCCCACCCCTCGCCGCACCCGCTCCGCGGGTGCCGCTTCGCTTTGTGGGTGACGGGGCAACTTCATCGAGGAGCACTGTCTGAGGCGGTAAGGCGGCACCGGGTGTGAGGCTACAGCGGGGCTGCGAGCGTGCGGGGACTTCAATACCCAGAAGTCCCTGCAAGACCGACGGCTAGCTTCCGGTCCGCTCTCCCTGCTGGCCCGCCCCCCGCCCATCACGCCCCCTATATTACAACCTCTAATTCCCGCAGCGCGGGACGCAGCCCGGGCGAAGACTGGGCAAAGACCGGGCCGTTTCAGGCCGTTCCAGACCGCGTAAGACCGGACCGGGCCATCTCCCTAGGCTGTATTCATCACGGTATCCAGATTCACCTGTGTCTCATAGACCCCTACCTACTATTTAATTATGTCTGTTCGCGCAACTCGGAGTAAGGCCACTAAGTCTGTGAAAAAGGCTACTGGGACCCTGGACGATTTCATTACACGGACTAGCTTGTCGATCGATAGTGAAATCACCAAACTCCAGCACAGAGTGTCCATGGAGCTAGAGTCTGCAAGAAGGCTCTCAACTGAATTAGCACTAAGGGAAAAATCTTCGCTAGGTAACATTGCCTTCTCAAAAACTCCAGAGCGCACTACTGGTCCCACACCAATCATCACCTTGGCCGAGGTTCATTCTATCTCTGAGGAAACAGCTCCCTCTGCTGATCATGATTTAATCCCCTCGAAGCTATCTGTCAGTGTTGTATCTGAAAGTATTCCATCTTCGGATCCACTGATAGAGAATGTTGAGGGTGCGAAAAATGTTGAGGATGATAAGGTGTTGGGGGAAGCGGATTCAAATAAGAACCAGGGAGTCGTCAAGGCAATACCCAAACAAAAGAGAAAACGGAAATATCTATCCGTGTACGCTAGGAAAAAGGCAAAGGTAGCTTCAAGTCAATGCGTTACAGGGGGGCTCCACAAAGAACTATTGCAACTATTCCTATGATTGGGTCTGATCACATGCTTCCAACTATACAAAGTAGTAATGACAATATAGAGGCACTAAACTCGGACTTAAGGGTTGACCACTCTGTTAATGAGGGTGAGAAAACTTCCATATCCATGGCTGACCAAGAAGGGGAAAGGGAAGAGTTTCTAAAACTAGTATGGGAGACGCTTAAGAAACTTCTCAGGCCGTTAGAAGTCAGGTTAACTGGCATTGAGAACCAGCTACTTGAGGTGGAGAAAAGTGTTATAACCCTATCTAGCCTAAGTCTTAATTGTAGTGATACACCTGCAATTCCCATGCAGGCTTCAACTTCGGCCCCTGTGGTACACCTGAATCTAAATCCATCTAGTGTACAGCAGCAAAAAGAGGGAGCAGTAAAAAACACAAGTGCAAATTTGGCAACGAGTACCTTAATAAAATCTAATCCTACACCTTTGAACCCGCCATCTGTAAACATCACTAGTAAACGCTCGTTGAAGGGTCCTGTACAAAGTAAAAAGTCACAGTTGGCTAATGTTGCTGTTACCCATTCCTCTGTTCCCAATACTCCCGTTCTGCAAAAATCCTCATCCAATATACATGCTAATACCCATACTACTTTTGGCCTTAACAAATCTCTGGCTGATAGATCCTTTGCCAACATAACAAACACGCCTAATTATCAATCAGGTCATGCTTTCAACAACTTTAAAGGAGGGTATATTGATCTGCCTCCTGATGCCAGTCCTTTTGTAATTTTTCTCACCGGGGTACCTGAATTGGGAAACCAATATGAAGAGAACTTTCAATCTTTAAAAAACAAGGTGGTCTATTGGTTAAATTCAAATAAACCGATTCCAAACCATATGAAAAGCAAAATCCTTATGGTTCGCAGGGTTCCATGGGTAGGACCTATAGCTAAATCAATTCCGGGTGACTGTATAGTTATTTCATTTGAGGAACCCCATAGTGCCGATCAGATTTGCACATGGAAATCATATGGAGATACATCACCTATTGAAGCTAGGCCTTTATCGGTTTTTTATCCACCACCTAGGCCTTTAAACTATGGGTTCAACTGGAATACTGTTAAACAGCACCAAGGTTATGTACCAAATCTGGCCAGACAGGCTGACCGAAATATGTGGAATGGTATTCCCACCTTTAATAGGTTCAGTTGCTTAGATGCTGTTGACTGACTTGAGTCTATGCCAAACTGTATCCCTAAGCTATATGACACTTACTGTATACTTGGTGATGGGAATATCTATCCCAGAACTAATAAAAGTAAGTTATCACAGAGCAAGGAAGCGGGAGTCAAGAGTAATAGCAGAATATGGGGCCATCATAATAAGGAAAGACTCTCAGTAGCGAATTTACCATCCCTGGATGAGGGTTGTCTTGATGAGGAAACGAATATTGTAGTAAGGATTGTGTCCACCGAAGCGGAGAACCAAACTGCTGACATACAGCTATATAGTGTAAATTCACAGTCGGTACCCGTGCCGCCCATTGATGACTACACCTGTTCTAGTAGCGGACCAATCCCACAGCTGCTTATTTTGTCATGGAACATTGCTGGTGTCGGCAAAAATCTGAAAGACCCAGAATGGGCTGATTATGTTGATTCCAGTGATTTTTGTTTATTGCAAGAAACATGGGCAATGGATATTCCGCATAGGATCGGATATAAAACCTTTGGTATTGAGGCAGTCAGGCCCGACAGGGGGAGGCCGTCAGGGGGATTGATCACATGGCTTAAAGTTACCCTGACTGTAAGGGTTGAAACCATTGACATAGGATCTCCTGATATTCTGGCTTTAAAACTTGTAACTTCAAAGGGGAATGAATGCTACATTGTTAATGTCTATAATAGACCCCTTGGCCACTCCAAGGTCTCACCTACTCTGGAAACATTGGACCACTTTTTGAAAAAGGTGGTTGGTGATGCTCCGGTAATCTTGGGAGGCGACTTAAACTGCAATTTTGAACCGGTTCTTGGGATTATTGATGTCTTTGAGGATGAAGATCAAGCGTATAAAATTCCCCAGCTTGACACTTCAAATTGCGTTAAATGCTCTACTCTGGCCGTCCAACTATTGAGGCTAACTGCGGATCATGGTCTCAGAGCATGCAATGGCCGCCTCCCATCCGACCTGACAAAAAAACCAACTTTTGCAAAATCAAAAAGTAACTTGGACTTTATACTTGTTTCACTAAGTATTTGGCATTATTTGGTTGACCTAAAAGTGGCAAGTAGAGAGGAAAGTGATCATTATCCCCTAGAACTTTATATCGATGCGCATCTGATTAGTGACATCCCTGCCAACTCAACTATTACATCGAACGAGATTATGACTGGTAATCCGTGTGAACAGGTACACATTAATAATAATAGATGTGCACTAAAATGGCCCTATATCTTGTCTGATGGTAAGGCCTTAGCATCGGTATATTCGCTCTTTGGGACAATGTTTGGACCTATAGCTGGACAACCTTTTTTACCTGACCAATTTGATCACTTTTTCGAACTACACAATGTTTTTTTCAATGAACTAAAAACTTGTTTGTCAAAAATGCCTAAGAAAAAGCAACAAAATGTACGAGTAGGATGCCATGGTAAACTATGGTATGATCACTCATGTAGGTTGGCTAAGAGACAGCTTTTGCTTGCTATTAAAAGTAAATCAAAGGAAGAAGTTAAATCAGCAAGGGAGGAGTATAAGCGTGCCCAAAAAACTGCAAAAAAACTATGGGAAGAATCGATCTGGGCCGAGATGTTAGTTGCTGCAAAATTAAATGACAATGTTGGTTTTTGGAGGCTGGTTGCAAATGAGGGGCATGCAGGTAGAGCTGTGAAGGACACGTTTTTAGATGAATTGACTTGGGTGACACACTTCACATCACTTTATAAACAATATAATAGTGGTGTCGACGAGATACCATGGCTCCCTCCACCTATTGAATGTCTTGACTTTACACTGGAGGAAACAAAAAGGGCAATTAATGAACTAAAAAACAGTAAAGCTCCTGGCCCTGATAAAATACCAGGAGATTTATATAAACATGATATTGAAGTTTGGGCTCCTTACATAAATCGCTTGTTCAATGTTTTGTCTAAAAGTTGTCAATTTCCAGATAGTTGGCGTGCAGCAGAAGTTGTTTTAATTTTTAAAAAGGGGAATAGATCTGTACCTTCAAATTACAGACCAATTAGCTTAATGGACACCCTGCAAAAACTCTACGCCAAACATTTACTATTTCGGATTAATGATTGGCTGGAGGAATCAGCAATACTCTCTAAATTTCAAGCAGGCTTTAGGAGTAAGACCAGTACCATAGATCAGATCTTCAGATTCTGCTGTATAATTTGGAAATACGTGCACATTAGGAAAGGTCATTTGTATGTAGCTTTCGTAGACCTGAGAGCGGCATTCGACCTTGTCCCTCGCAACCTGCTCTGGAGGTCCCTGAGTGAAGCTGGTCTGCCAGGGTGTCTTTTGGTCCAAATAATTGAGTTGCATGCTAGAAATCACGCAAACATCAGGTGGGGTCCAAATGGTGAACTGACGAGTAACATTCCCATTGAGCGTGGTGTTCGGCAAGGATGCGTCTTGGCCCCCACCTTATTTTCCTTATTTGTCAATGATGTGCCTGATTATTTGAACGGTTGTATTAATGATTCCCCACAGCTTAATGGAGAGAGGGTGCCTGCGTTGCTCTTCGCGGATGATACCATCTTAATATCCCAAACCAAGAAGGGCCTCCAGGCACTCTTAAACTCCTTTAGCTGCTATTGTGTGACCAAGGGATTAGAAATAAACGTTGATAAAACTAAGTGTATGGCACTGAACCCCAGTAAACCGGACAGAGGGAACTTGACTCTGAATGGCCAGACATTAGGAACTGTGGAAAACTTTTCCTACCTGGGGGTAGTACTCGATTCTAAATTAGCATGGAAGGCCCAAATCGAGAAAAGTAAGGTGTCATATGCTCACAACGTCAAACCAATTATCAGTAGACTGAATGCTAGTACAAGCAAGAGTGTAACCCCTGTTCTCGAACTTTTTAAATTTAAAATTGAATCTGCCGCCTTGTACGGGGCTGGGATATGGGGACCTTGGGCCAGGGATAGTTTCCAGGGCCTGGACAATAAATTTATGAGAGCTATTGTAAGGGTCCCTAACAGTACACCCCTGACTCCCCTTCAGCTTGATTTGAATTTCAAAAGAACTGATTACTTTACCATTATAAGACCATTAATCTTTTGGATTAGGGTATGGTCTACTCCAGAATTGCTCGAATATAGAAATGGTCTTCGAGAATTACTGGATCTTGATTCTCTTCATTCTATCCAATGGCTTGTGCACATTAAAAAGTGGTTCTCAATTCTGGGCTTGTACTCGCTGTGGGAGAATCCAGATAATCTACCGGCCTTTGCTAAATCCATAGTAAAACGAGCATTTTGGTCCTATATGACTTATAGGCTTGTATATGAAAGTAGAACTGGGTCCTTAATTCAAGATTTTTTATCCTTCAAAGATGAACCCCGTTTTGAATCCTTTTTGGATGAAATAGAGCCACCTATTGCGAAGTCTCTTTTTTTGAAATTTAGGTATGGAACCCTTATGTTGAACTCCAATATAGAACGCTGGTCAAAGAAAAAATTGGGATGCCTGAATGGCAAAAATGGGAAATGTTCTATGTGCTCAGATTCTTGTACAGAGAATGAGGTTCACATGCTATTTATATGTAAAGCGTATTCGAAGGCTCGAATGAGATGGCTTAAACCCATGTGCACTCTCCTAGGAACTAGATCCTGTTTTACAGCATATAGGATTATAAAAACTAATACAGCCCAGTTTATTGTATTCAGTATCAGTAGGTTCCTCCATTCTGTGTATATTGCTCGCAGGAAACTTGGTCAGTTGCTTTGAGTAGGACCTTTGTACAAGCCCAAAACTCCAGCTGTTAAATGAAATGTGTTTAAATGAGGATGTTGAAAATTAATTTGGTATCGTATTTTAACAATTTGAATGTTTTAAAGTATTGGTGTATGTATATTGTTATGATCCTCTGTTTTACTATGTATAAATATGTGTCTTTTATGGCCAACCGGCCAAAATAAAGAAATAAATAAAAAATAAATATCCAATGCTGCTTTTCAATGCGATGGATTGCGGCATCAGTGACAAAGCATCTAATGGAAACTGCTACATTCTTCCATGTTTGCTTTATGAGAGGAGATTTATTTAGTACAATCCAAAGCTAAGTAGGCCAAGACCTCCAATAGGCATATATGCGCTTTCATCAATCACTAATCATATCACCTACTTGGCATCACTTTTGCAGTGTCAACTGAATGAAGTGAAATCAAAGAGCGACACAGATGACACGCGCTTACGCCGCCTAATGGTTTTTGAATGGTAGTGTGCCAGGGTATATTAGATGGTTTTCTGCCAGACAGTGAGATGTACAGACATTGTGCCCGTGTACACTGATCTGTTGGTATTATGCAAGTGTTTGCTGGATGATTTTATTGCAAGTTTCTCTGAAGCACAGGCTGGCATTGTGCCATGGCTTAGTGGTGCACTGTCTGGTCTCATAGCAGTATGCGCCCAGAGGAAATGTTATGCCCTGTGCCAATATGCAGAAAAGCACCGTGCCAAGGCACAGTAATGAGCTTGATGGCATTCTGCCGGCATACAGTGATACGCCTGCTGGCACTGCACCCAGGGTGGGTGGATGCCTGTCTCGCCAGGCACTGTGACTGATCCATGCCTCGCCCGGGGTGTACCTTAGGTGGACCTGCTGAGATTCAGTGCGCTTTGAGGGTTAAATACTAGGAAGCCTCAGCTAGGTCCAAGGGGAGTGTCATATAGATATGCTTTGCCTTCACACTGTGTTAAGTTAGCATGAGCTTATTAGAAGTTTAAACACCATTTTACCTTTGTGCTGCTTCTGCACACGGCACATATTGGTATTAGAGCTTTGAGCCTAGTAGAATTTTTTGCTTCACACAAGAATAATATGTTTTGCTATTGTATCAGCTTTGCTTGGTAAGCTATGTCTGAACAGTGAGTGCCGAGGCCTTCAAGGTTATTTCAACACAGTGGTTGTTGTGAGGTCTGATCTGCGCATGTTCTAGACATAACATATATGCAGCTGCGGCCAACTCTAGCTTTAGGCGCGTTTAATATTGCACTGCGCAGAGCATGCAAACACACTTGATGAATATTCGCATGCAGAGAGCTGGTGGAAGATGAGGTGATCCCTTTCCACTAGGATCAGAGGTATGGGGCCGCCCTTCTAAAACCCAAAGAGACCTTCTTTAGATATAATATAATATACTAGCAAGGGAGGGTAAGACTTAGGTGCCATTTAGCCTTCTTCCCTTTAACATTTTAACATGCTTTCTCCACTTGTATATTATGGACTAGTAACTATGCTAATAACCTTGTTGTTTATAATATGTTTGCTTTTATTAGCTAAGATACTGCGCTTGAGAACACTGCATTAGAAATAAACATTTCAAACCTGCACGTGTCTTCCTTCACTCCTCGTTTTGGACTGGTATGATAGTATAACGAAAGAGTGTTCATGTGTTCCACGTTACCTGAAGTGTTCTAAGTCCATGTTCTGGGTCGTCTAAACATTGGGAGTTTGTAAGGACCAGTGAGACACTGATTGCTAGTCTGGTAGGGGATTTTGGGTACTAAGGTGAGTTTTGGCACACCCTAATTCACTGAGGTTCCAAGTGTCTATGCACAGTTCTGGGTGAGAGCAGGATCCCTACGACATGGTGCCCAACCGTTGGTGGACTTATTACATGACACTTGAGTAGTGATTCTGTCAGTCCTTAACACCCTTCACTATTGTTTCCGGAAGAAGGTGGTGTCGGACAAACCTACCTATAGTTACATAGGTCTTTTCAAGCTTGAATCTTTTCAAACGGTTTCCTTTTGATTTACTACCCAGTTGTGCTACATAGTTTTTATTGTACCTCTTTCTTACTGTGTCCCTATGGCTAATGCCGTTGATATTCTGCAGCATAGTCGGATTGTGGTTCGCAACCATTTGTAGACTTATGATGTCCCCGTGGATGGCATGGCTTTGATCATGGTGGTGAGTGCGGAAGTAGCTCACCCATATGAAATTTTTTACTCAAGGGTGACCTTCCCCGCTGTGAATGCAAATACTAATGTGTTCGATAAGTACACTCCCACTGCCATGCCACAGGGATATGTTCCCTATAGGACACAGGAAGTTCCTATTAATGCTTGGCAGCACCGAGTTTGGTATAATGGCACCCTACCCCACTGTTTGTTAACTCCGAGGTTAGGTCCTTTGTCCATTCCTGGCGCAACTTGGCCTGTTTTGGCTGGATTTACACCCCATCCTCAACAAGGGGCGTGTCCCCTTGCAGATTTAAGACGACTACATGTAGTCGCAATTAGCGTGATTAGGTCATTAGTGCAGTACATTACCCGCAATCTCCCGGGCGGGGCCCCAGGTGTAGCGGCGCTTCCAGCCGGACAGGGCGGAATGAAGCTCAGTCCTGTGATGGTGAACGCAGTAATGGGCAAGCGCCCCCAGAATAAGGATGATTTTCCTTTCTGGCTTGCCGAGAAGTTTGACCAGCTGGAAGCAGTATTTCCTAACACGACTCCTGGTTAAAAACACAGGATTCTGACAATTAGCATGCCAAAAGACTTGGTCCCGGAAGCTGGTGACTGTGAGTCTTGGGGTAAGATCTTTGCGGAAGAGTATATGAGGTGATTCGGCACACCGTCAATGACTGTCCTTCCAACGGTCCTTAAGCGTGTTCAAGATGAGCACGGACCTGAGACAGCGGTTGAATTGGGTATGCGCCTATGCGGCAGCTTTGACGTAATTTCCGATCTCGTACTTGCGAATGTCAAGGGAGATGCAGTGAACTTTCAGGTGTCTAATGCTTTGCAGGCTGTACCTGATGCCGACAAACCCCGACAGTTGCCAAGAATTATTGTGGTGACTTATAAAACCGTAGGCCGTAATAGTTTGTGAGTCAAGCCTTTCTCAACAAAAGAGAAAAAACAACCCCAAGGGCGGAAGTCAGAAACTGACGAACAGCCCAAGGCTAAGAAGCAAAATTGGCCGTCATCTGCTGTAATGCCAGAAACCGGTCCTAGGAAGCTTGAATCTGGTCCAGGGAAGGCATGGATTGGCAGTTCGGGCTGGACTGTTCCCATGAGGCACAGGGTCAGACTGATTTGCATATGGCCATGTGTGAACTGGGGTGGCAGAGTGGGCTAAAGAACGGTGATGGATTAAACCCAGATCTGTTGACTGGGTGTGAGTGTTTGATTGGTTCAGATGCTTCGGCCATCACCACCCCCTTTTGTACCGCTTTGTTCGCCATAAGTTGGCAGGGTATGCTCAGACGTGAGTCCCTTGCTCACTTTGCCACTGGATTGAAGCAAGCCTGGCTGAAGACGGCTGTAATGCCAGAACCCGGTCCTAGGAAGCTTGAATCCGGTCCAGGGAAGGCATGGCTTGGCAGTTCGGGCTGGACTGTTCCCATGAGGCACAGGGTCAGACTGATTTGCATATGGCCATGTCTGGACTGGGGTGGCAGAGTGGGCTACAGAACGGTGATAGATTAAACCGAGATCTGTTGACTGGGTGTGAGTGTTTGATTGGTTCAGATGCTCTGTCCATCACCACCCCCTTTTGTACCGCTTTGCTCGCCATAAGTTGGCAGGGTATGCTCAGACGTAAGTCCCTTGCTCACTTTGCCACTGGATTCAAGCAAGCCTGGCTGAAGACGGCTGTAATGCCAGAAACCGGTCCTAGGAAGCTTGAATCTGGTCCAGGGAAGACATGGCTTGGCAGTTCAGGCTGGACTGTTCCCATGAGGCACAGGGTCAGACTTATTTGCATATGGCCATGTCTGAACTGGGATGGCAGAGTGGGCTAAAGAACGGTGATGGATTAAACCCAGATCTGTTGACTGGGTGTGAGTGTTCGATTGGTTCAGATGCTCCGTCCATCATCAGCCCCTTTTGTACCGCTTTGCTCACCATAAGTTGGCAGGGTATGCTCAGACGTAAGTCCCTTGCTCACTTTGCCACTGGATTCAAGCAAGCCAGGCTGAAGACGGCTGTAATGCCAGAATCCGGTCCTAGGAAACTTGAATCCGGTCCAGGGAAGGCATGGCTTGGCAGGTCAGGCTGGACTGTTCCCATGAGGCACAGGGTCAGAATGATTTGTATATGGCCATGTCTGAACTGGGGTGGCAGAGTGGGCTAAAGATCGGTGATGGATTAAACCCAGATCTGTTGACTGGGTGTGAGTGTTTGATTGGTTAAGATGCTCCGTCCATCACCACCATCTTTTGTACCGCTTTGTTCGCCATAAGTTGGCAGGGTATGCTCAGAAGTGAGTCCCTTGCTTACTTTGCCACGGAATTCAAGCAAGCCTGGATGAAGATGGCTGTAATGCCAGAAACCGGTCCTAGGAAGCTTGAATCCGGTCCAGGAAAGGCATGGCTTGGCAGTTCGGGCTGGACTGTTCCCATGAGGCACAGGTCAGACTAATTTGCATATGGCCATGTCTGAACTGGGGTGGCAGAGTGGGCTAAAGAACGGTGATGGATCCAACCCAGATCTGTTGACTGGGTGTGAGTGTTTGATTGGTTCAGATGCTCCGTCCATCACCACCCCCTTTTGTACCGCTTTGTTCGCCATAAGTTGGCAGGGTATGCTCAGACGTGAGTCCCTTGCTCAATTTGCCACTGGATTCAAGCAAGCCTGGCTGAAGACGGCTGTAATGCCAGAAACGGGTTCTAGGAAGCTTGAATCTGGTCCAGGGAAGGCATGGCTTGGCAGTTCGGGCTGGACTGTTCCCATGAGGCACTGGGTCAGACTGATTTGCATATGGCTATGTCTGAACTGGGGTGGCAGAGTGGGCTAAAGAATGATGATGGATTAAACCCAGATCTGTTGACTGGGTGTGAGTGTTTGATTGGTTCAGATGCTCCGTCCATCACCACCCTCTTTTGTACCGCTTTGTTCGCCATAAGTTGGCAGGGTATGCTCAGACGTGAGTCCCTTGCTCACTTTGGCACTGGATTCAAGCAAGCCTGGCTGAAGACGGCTGTAATGCCAGAAACCGGTCCTAGGAAGCTTGAATCCGGTCCAGGGAAGGCATGGCTTGGCAGTTCGGGCTGGACTGTTCCCATGAGGCACAGGGTCAGACTGATTTGGATATGGCCATGTCTGACCTGGGGTGGCAGAGTGGGCTAAAGAACGGTGATGGATTAAACCCAGATCTGTTGACTGGGTGTGAGTGTTTGATTGGTTCAAATGCTCCGTCCATCACCACCCCCTTTTGTACCGCTTTGTTCACCATAAGTTGGCAGGGTATGCTCAGACGTGAGTCCCTTGCTCACTTTGCCACTGGATTCAAGCAAGGCTGGCTGAAGACGGCTGTAATGCCAGAAACCGGTCCTGGGAAGCTTGAATCTGATCGAGGGAAGGCATGGCTTGGCAGTTTAGGCTGGATTGTTCCCATGAGGCACAGGGTCAGACTGATTTGCATATGGCCATGTCTGAACTGGGGTGGCAGAGTGGGCTAAAGAACGGTGATGGATTAAACCCAGATCTGTTGACTGGGTGTGAGTGTTTGATTGATTCAGATGCTCCGTCCATCACCATCCCCTTTTGTATCGCTTTGATCGCCATAAGTTGGCAGGGTATGCTCAAACATGAGTCCCTTGCTCACTTTGCCACTGGATTCAAGCAAGCCTGGCTGAAGATGGCTGTAATGCCAGAAACTGGTCTTAGGAAGCTTGAATCCGGTCCAGGGAAGGCATGGCTTGGCAGTTCGGGCTGGACTGTTCCCATGAGGCACAGGGTAAGACTGATTTGCATATGGCCATGTCTGAACTGGGGTGGCAGAGTGGGCTAAAGAACGGTGATGGATTAAACCCAGATCTGTTGACTGGGTGTGAGTGTTTGATTGGTTCAGATGCTCTGTCCACCACCACCCCCTTCTGTACCGCTTTGTTCGCCATAAGTTGGCAGCGTATGCTCAGACGTGAGTCCCTTGCTCACGTTGCCACTGGATTCAAGCAAGCCTGGCTGAAGACTGCTGTAATGCCAGAAACCAGTCCTAGGAAGCTTGAATCCGGTCCAGGGAAGGCATGGCTTGGCTGTTATGGTTGGACTGTTCCCATGAGGCACAGGGTCAGACTGATTTGCATATGGCCATGTCTGAACTGGGGTGGGAGAGTGGGCTAAAGAACAGTGATGGATTAAACCCAGATCTGTTGACTGGGTGTGAGTGTTTGATTGGTTCAGATGCTCCGTCCATCACCACCCTTCTTTTGTACCGCTTTGTTTGCCATAAGTTGGCAGGGTATGCTCAGACGTGAGTCCCTTGCTCACTTTGCCACTGGTTTCAAGCAAGCCTGGCTGAAGACAGCTGTAATGCCAGAAACCGGTCCTAGGAAGCTTGAATCCGGTCCAGGGAAGGCATGGCTTGGCAGTTCAGACTGGACTGTTCCCATGAGGCACAGGGTCAGACTGATTTGCATATGGCCATGTCTGAACTGGGGTGGCAGAGTGGGCTAAAGAACGGTGATGGATTAAACCCAGATCTGTTGACTGGGTGTGAGTGTTTCATTGGTTCAGATGCTCCGTCCATCACCACCCCCTTTTGTACCGCTTTGTTCACCATAAGTTGGCAGGGTATGCTCAGGCATGAGTCCCTTGCTCACTTTGCCACTGGATTCAAGCAAGCCTGGCTGAAGACGGCTGTTACGCTAGAAACCGGTCCTAGGAAGCTTGAATCCGGTCCAGGGAAGGCATGGCTTGGCAGTTCGGGCTGGACTGTTCCCATGAGGCACAGGGTCAGACTGATTTGCATTTGGCCATGTCTGAACTGGGGTGGCAGAGTGGGCTAAAGTACGGTGATGGATTAAACCCAGATCTGTTGACTGGGTGTGAGTGTTTGATTGGTACAGATGCTCCGTCCATCACCACCCCCTTTTGTACCGCCTTCTTCCACCGCAAGATCACCGACATCCACGACAGCTTCAACTCCAAACCCCCCCCCCCGCACCCACCACCGAGTCCTCCACCCCCGCGACTACCACCCGCACCAGCCGCCTGACCACCTGGTCCAGTGTCAGCGACGAAGACACCATCAAAACCATGAACTCAATCCACTCCGGATTCCCATCGGACCCCTGCCCTCACCACGTCTTCAACAAGGCCAGCACAACCATTGCGCCCCACCTCCGTAAAACTATCAACTGCTCCTTCGAGACATCCACCTTCCTGGAAAGCTGGAAGCACGCCGAGAACAACGCCCTTCTGAAGAAACCCAAGGCAGACCCCAAGGACCTCAAGAACTTCCGGCCCATATCCGTGCTCCCGTTCCCAGCAAAAGTGACAGAGAAGATTGTCAACAAACAGCTAACCCGCTACCTTGAAGACAAAAATATCCCGGACACTTCCCAATCCGGCTTTCGCAGCAACCACAGCACCGAAAACGCCCTCATCGCTGTCACTGACGACATCAGGACCCTGATGGACAAAGGAGAAACAGCTACCCTCATCCTCCTGGACCTATCAGCATCCTTTGACACAGTCTGCCACCGCACCCTATCAGCACGTCTCCATGACGCCGGTATTCAAGAGAAGTCCCTGGCCTGGACCACATCCTTCCTCTCCGGCAGAACCCAGAGCGTCCGCCTCCCACCTTTCTGCTCGAAAACGACAGAGATCAAATGCGGCGTCCCACAGGGATCCTCCCTCAGCCCGATGCTGTTCAATATCTACATGGCTCCTCTCGCCCACGTTGCATGACAACATAACCTCAACATCATCTCCTATGCCGACGACACCCAGCTGATCATATCCCTCACCAAAGACCCCCACACCGCCAAAGCCAACCTCCACAGAGGAATGAGGGCAGTAGCCGACTGGATGAAGGACAGCAGACTGAAGCTGAACTCAGACAAGATGGAGGTCCTCATCCTCGGACCCGCCCCATCAGCCTGGGATGACTCCTGGTGGCCCACCTCGCTTGGCACAGCCCCAGAACCCACGGACCACGCACGCAACCTGGGGGTCATCCTCGACTCCACCCTCTCCATGACCAGGCAAGTCAACGCCGTCTCCGCGTCCTGCTTCAACACCCTCCAAATGCTCCTCAGAATCTTCAAATGGATCCCTACCGACACTAGAAAAACTGTCACCCTGGCCCTCATCACCAGCAGACTAGACTACGGGAACGCCCTCTACTCAGGTACTACAAACAAGCTCCTGAGACGAATACAACGAATCCAGAACGCCTCGGCTCGACTGATCCTCGACGTCCCCCGCCGCAGCCACATCACACCCCACCTGAGAGGCCTGCACTGGCTTCCCGTCCAGTCAAGTCGGAATTTATATAGCGCACTACATACCCAGAGGGTCTCAAGGCGCTTGAGGAAGGGGGTAGGTTTATTTATCGAATATCCAGGTTTTAAGCTGTTTTCTGAAGGCTAGGTGGTTTTGAGTAAGGCGTAGGTGGGTGGGAAGGGAGTTCCAGGTCTTGGCCGCTAAGTAGGAGAAGGATCTTCCCCCCATGGTGGCTTTGTGGATGCGCGGCACAGCGGCGAGGACTTGGTTGGACGAACGCAGCTGGCGGGTGGGGGTGTAAAAGGAAAGGCGCGTGTTGAGGCAATCAGGTCCAAGTTCGTATAGGGCTTTGTGTGCGTGGGTGAGTAGACGGAACGTTATCCTCTTGTTGATGGGGAGCCAGTGGAGGTCTTTCAGGTGAGCGGAAATGTGGTCTGTGCGGGGGATGTCTAGTATGAGTCTGGCTGAAGCATTTTGGATGCGTTGGAGTTTTTTCTGCAGTTTTGCGGTGGTACCGGCGTAAAGGGTGTTTCCGTAGTCCAGACGGCTTGTAACCAGTGCGTGGGTGACCGTTTTTCTTGTTTCGGTGGGGATCCAGCGAAATGTTTTTTTGAGCATGCGTAGGATGTTGAAGCATGATGATGAGACGGCGTTGACTTGTTTGGTCATCGAGAGTGAGGAGTCCAGGATGATACCTAGGTTCCGTGCGGGATCCGTTGGTATGGGGGCTTTTCCTAGTGCCGTTGGCCACCAAGAGTCGTCCCAGGCGGAAGGGGGTGCGCCTAAGATAAGGACTTCAGTTTTGTCCGAGTTTAGTTTCAGACGGCTGTGCTTCATCCACTCGGCTACTTCTTTCATCCCTTCATGTAGGTTGGTTTTGGCGGAGATTGGGTCTTTGGTGAGTGAGAGGATCAGCTGAGTGTCATCAGCGTAGGAGATGATGTTGAGGTTGTGTTGACGTGCGATGGTTGCGAGGGGGCTCATGTAGACGTTGAAGAGGGTGGGGCTGAGTGATGATCCTTGCGGGACGCCGCAGGTGACTTCGGTGGCCTCTGACTTAAAAGGGGGGAGGCGGACTCTCTGAGTTCTTCCAGCGAGGAACGAGATGATCCAGTCTAATGCTTTTCCTTGAATTCCGATGTCTCTGAGGCGTTGTATCAGGGTGTTATGGCAGACTGTGTCGAAGGCTGCAGAGAGGTCAAGGAGGATGAGGGCGACTGTTTCTCCGTTGTCCAGTAGTGTTCGAATGTCGTCTGTTGCTGCGATGAGGGCGGTCTCGGTGCTGTGTTTGGCTCGGAATCCAGACTGAGAGGAGTCGAGTGATTTGTTGGTTTCGAGGAAGGCAGCGAGCTGATTGTTGATGGCTTTCTCAATGACTTTGGCAGGGAATGGGAGGAGCGAGATGGGGCGGTAATTTTTGAGTTCGGTGGGGTCAGCTGTGGGCTTTTTCAGAAGGGCGCTGAGTTTGGCGTGTTTCCAGCTTTCTGGGAATGTGGCGGAGCTCAGGGAGCAGTTGATGACGTCTCGGAGATGGGGTGCGATAATGGAGTTTGCTTTGTTGAAGATGTGATGGGGGCATGGGTCTGTAGGGGATCCTGAGTGGATGGAGTTCATTAGGCGGATGGTGTCTTCTGTGGTGATTGGGTTCCAGTCGAAAAGGTTATTCGGAGGAGTTACAGGTTCGGAGGTAAGTGAGGTTGACTGGTTTACGGGTTGGTTGTCAAAGCTGTTATGAATGTCGGCGATTTTGTCATGGAAGAATGAGGCTAGGGAGTCGCAGAGGACTTGAGAGGGGGTGATGTCGTTTGAGCTGGCGGTGGGGTTGGAGAATTCTTTAATGATGTTGAAAAGTTCTTTGCTGTTGCGGGCGTTGTTGTCTAGTCGGTCTTTGAGTGATGATTTCTTGGCTGTCCGGATTAGTTGGTGATGTTTGCGGGTTGCGTTTTTGAAGGCGGCTTGGGTGATAGTGTTTGGGTCTTTTTTCCAGGTTTCCTCGAGGGAACGACAGAGCTTCTTGGATTTTTTAAGGTCATCGTTGAACCAGGGGGCGTTCTTGCTGCCTTGTTTGGTTTGATGTTTTTTCAACGGAGCTAGTTTGTCGGCGGTTTGGGTTAACCATTGTGTGAAGTTGATGGCGGCCTGGTTAGGGTTCGTTGAGTAGGCCGGGGGTTTTTGAAGAAGCGATGTGGAGATCTGGTCGATGGTGATTTTGTTCCAATTTCTTCGCAGAGTTGGTTGAGGGAGGTTGTGGATTGTGGTCTTATTGTAAGAGAAGTGGATGCAACTGTGGTCCATCCAGTGGAGGGGTGTGGTGTGCGTGAAGGAGATATGCTTGCTGGAAGTGAAGATAGGGTCCAGTTTGTGTCCTGCATAGTGTGTGGGGGTGTTAACAAGTTGTTTGAGTCCGAGATTGGCGAGGTTGTCCAGGAGGGTGGTAGTGTTACTGTTGTTGCTCTTTTCCAGGTGGAAATTGAGGTCTCCCAGTAGAATGTATTCTTCCGAGGGGAGGGCGTGTGGGGTGATGAAGTCAGTGATGTCTTTGCTGAATCTAGTGCGGGGTCCTGGTGGCCTGTAGAGGAGGGTGCCTCTGAGTGTGGTCTTGGGGTCGGTGTGGATCTGGAAGTGAAGGTGTTTGGCGATAGCTAGTTTGTCTTCTGAGCTGGTTGAGACGCAGATGGTGTTCTTGTGGACGATGGCGATGCCTCCTCCTGTTCGAATGGTGCGGTCCTTACGGATGATCTTGTAGCCGTCTGGGATGGCTATGGTGATGTCTGGAGCTGAAGAGGCATTCATCCAAGTTTCTGTTAGGAAGGCGATGTCCAGAGAAATGGTGTCGAGTAGATTCCAAAGGTCGATGGCGTGTTTGTGAACCGAGCGGGTGTTGAGAAGGATGCATTTGAGGTGGTTGGTATTGGATCTTTGTTTGATGTTTGAGGGTTTGGTGTGGGTCTTAATGCAGCTGAATTTGCAGGAGTGACAGGTGAAGGGTCCGTGGGTGTGTCCCGGTGCTGCTTGGGCGCAGTTAGGGAATCGGCCGGGGTTAAGTGCTAAGAGGGTGGAGGCGTTGTATGTAATGCGGGTGGGGTGGGTGGTACGGGAGCCAGGGGGTCTGGCGCTGGGCGCGGTCTTGGCGCGGACGAGCGTAGACGGGCTTACCTTTGGCACACCTTCGGCGCGGCCGCAGCGCGTGGACGCTGCG
The DNA here is from genome assembly GCF_964261635.1 of Lissotriton helveticus. NCBI lineage: Eukaryota > Metazoa > Chordata > Amphibia > Caudata > Salamandridae > Lissotriton > Lissotriton helveticus. The sequence continues at coordinate 975,059,012 of NC_136063.1, forward strand.
CGTTGGGACATCTGCCTTAAATGGATAGTGGAGGGGGCGGAGCGTGGGAGGGGCAGCTGGGAGGCGGTCACGGGGAGGTAGAGGCGGGCCAGGAGAGATGACAACAACAACAAAATGGTGGCTAACAGAGTCAAAACGAAACCGGGGCACAGTCGAAGTAAAGGCAGAGCTATTTCCACACAATTACAGACCAATGGTGGGTCCGCCCAGAAGCGCTATGTAAACAAATGACAAGCAGCTCACAAGTAATTGCAGAAACGAGTTGCGTGCAGAAGCGCGATGTTATTTCAATATGTGCAGAATGCGAAACCAGTATTCAGGCAGCAAATTACAAAGGTAACAGTTCTGTGCAAGAGCGCTGTATGAAATCAATGCAAGCAGCGCTGTATGGAATCAATGCAAGCAGCTAACGATACCAGTACTCGTTCCAGGGCCAAGGGAGCGTGGGGAGCGACCGTGCAGGAGCGAGTCCAGGCAGTCACAGCTGCACAAGGGAGGAGGCGAGTCTGCTATTCGTGGGTGGGAGGGGCAGCTGGGAGGCGGTCGCGGGGAGGTAGAGGCGGGCCAGGAGAGATGACAACAACAACAAAATGGTGGCTAACAGAGTCAAAACGAAACCGGGGCACAGTCAAAGTAAAGGCAGAGCTATTTCCACACAATTACAGACCAATGGTGGGTCCGGCCAGAAGCGCTATGTAAACAAATGACAAGCAGCTCACAAGTAATTGCAGAAACGAGTTGCGTGCAGAAGCGCGATGTTATTTCAATATGTGCAGAATGCGAAACCAGTATTCAGGCAGCAAATTACAAAGGTAACAGTTCTGTGCAAGAGCGCTGTATGAAATCAATGCAAGCAGCACTGTATGGAATCAATGCAAGCAGCTAACGATACCAGTACTCGTTCCAGGGCCAAGGGAGCGTGGGGAGCGACCGTGCAGGAGCGAGTCCAGGCGGTCACAGCTGCACAAGGGAGGAGGCGAGTCTGCTATTCGTGGGTGGGAGGGGCAGCTGGGAGGCGGTCGCGGGGAGGTAGAGGCGGGCCAGGAGAGATGACAACAACAACAAAATGGTGGCTAACAGAGTCAAAACGAAACCGGGGCACAGTCGAAGTAAAGGCAGAGCTATTTCCACACAATTACAGACCAATGGTGGTCAACAAGAGGATCACCTTCAAACTCCTCATCCATGCACACAAAGCACTACACAACACCGGACCCACCTACCTCAGCAACCGACTCAGCTACCACACCCCCACCCGAAGCCTCCGCTCAGCCAACCTCGCCCTCGCCACAGTCCCTCGGATCCGGAAAACCATAGCCGGCGGAAGATCCTTCTCCTACCTCGCCCCCAAGACCTGGACCACTCTCCCAACCAACCTATCACAGACTCAGGACCTACTGGTCTTCAGAAGACTCCTCAAGACCTGGCTCTTCGATCAGTAGCGCCCCCCAGCGCCTTGAGACCCTCATGGGTGTGTAGCACGCTTTATAAATGTAATGATTGATTGATTGATTGATCCTCCCTTGTTTCGCGCACACTGTCTCGAAGGAGCATGCACTGAATTTTGCAGAAGAGTGGGCTAAAGCCCTTGCGCCGGCTCTCTACCATAAACAGTGTGGTTGGGATACATTTTCCCCACACCACGAGATTCCCTTATGGTCTATGCCACAGCCTCAACCTCAATATCCCATCAGACGCCAAGCTAAGGCTTCCGTTGTGGAAATCCTTGAACAATTGGAATATCAAGGTGTAATTGAACCTTGTGTGTCACCGATGAATAACCCTCTTTTTACTGTGACCAAGCCAGAAGGCTCGTTCTGTTTGGTATTGGATTACCGGCATCTTAACTCGCATTGTCGTACCTGTGCAGTACAGAATACCCACGGCTCTGCTTTAGTGGATGGTCTTGTGAGGAGACGGTTTAAAACCACACTTGACATTTCCAATGTTTTTTTTGCCCACAATTTAGATGGTCTATGTTCCCAATGGACCAGTTTTACCAGTGGTGGCAAACAGCGCCAATACAAACGTTTACCGATGGGCTATAAGAATAGTCCAGGCGTGTTTGCTGCCAGCATTGTCTCTCTCTTAGAGAGAGTGGACACGGATGCATGTTCGTATGTAGATGACATCTATCTCACAGATGACGAGCTTTGGGCGCATCTGTGTCGCGTTGACCAAATAATTTGTAACTTTGCGGACTTCGGTTACAAATTCCACTTTGCAAAGTCTCACATTGCTGAGTACACAGTGTTGTTCCTGGGCTATGAGCTCAACAATTAAGGTAGAGGATTGGCTCCTCACTTCTTGGAGAAATGCGCACAATTGCGCGGTCCTACAACTACAAAATTACAATCCTTGCTGGGATTTTTTAATTTCAGGCGTACATACATTCCTGAATATGCCCAGCATATCAAGCCTTGGTATGCTTTGATACAACCTACTTTTACCAAATCGTGCTGGCTGCCAGAACACTCAGCTATTTTGCAATCTTTGCAGGCTGATCTTCTAGAAAGAATCTAAATTCTTACTGACTCGTGATAACCACACCAACCTGGTGATAAGAATTATCCCTGGGGCGGTGGGTTTCACTTTACCTTACTTTTAATGAAGGAGACACAGTACCTATTGCTTACAAGTCACACTTGTACACTTCGGCTGAAATGCGGTTTTCCTCTGTGGAAAAAGTTTTGAGAGCAGTGCAGATGGCGATTCTTAAGGAACGTGCGCTGTCGCAGGGAAAACGCATGTTGGTTGTTACCCCGTATCCTGCATTAGAGGCAGTTACAAAAGCCAGTGTACCAAATTCGAAAGCTTTGCACCCACGGTGGATACAATGGGCAGCATCTTTGATGTCTCAAGATGTCATATTTATTTTTGATGCCTCCCTACAGTCGCAGGAGTTTTTGCAATATGAATTTGTTCATCCTGCACCTTCGGCTATGCGGCCTTTGGAGGATTTCCATTGTATCATTTACACTGATCGTTCAGCACAAGTTGCGCATGGGTCTAAGCACGCATACGTTTCAGCTTGCGCCATTGTGGTAGGTGCCATGGTGAATGATGAGTTCAAGTCCAGAGTGGTGCACACGCAGACTTTAGGGGACTGCACCGCACAATTGGCAGGTCTTCGTGCTCTGATGCTTGCATTGGAGTACGCTGATCCTAGTGTGACAACTCTTATTGTGAGTGATTCTTACTACTGTGTCCAGTCTTACAATGAAAACCTGTTCTTTTGGATTCAGAATGATTTTCGTGATTCCAAGGGTAGTGTATCAGGGTTTCCGTTCTCCCACAGAACTGTGCATAGAGATTTGGAACCTCGGCGAATTAGGGTGACCCAAAACTCACCTCAGTACCTGAAATCCCCTTACCGAGCTAGCTACAGTGTCTCATTGGTCATAACAACACTCCCAATGTTTAGACAAACCAGAGCATGAACTTACAATACCTCAGGTTACGTGGAACACATGAACACTCTTTCGTTATACAATCATTTCAACCCAGAACGTGGAGTAAATGAGGACACGTGCACATTTGAAATATTTATTTACTAATGCCGTTTTCTCAAACGCAGTATCTTAGATAATACAAGGAAGCATATTATCAGAAGCAAAGTTATCAGCATAGTTACTAGTCCATAGAAAGCAAAAGGTGACAGCATGCTATTATGCTAAAATGAATAAGTGCTAACCACACCTAGTTCTCACCCTCCCTAACTTGTATATTATATTAATATATAAGAAGGTCTCTTTGGGTTTTAGCAGGGCGGGCCCATACCTCAAGATCCTAGTATGAAGAGATCACATCTGCTTCCACCAGCTCTCTGCATGCAAACCGCATCAAGTGCATATGTGTGCTCTAAGCAAAGCAATATAAAACGCGTCTAAAGCCAGAATTTGGCAGGAGCTGCACTTATGTTATGTCTATGAAGGTGCGGAGATCAGACTTCACAACAATTCTGTGTCGAGTTATCCTTGAAGCTTCAGCACTCTCTGTACAGACATAGTTTACTAAGCAAAGCTGATATCAGAGCAATAACATATTATTCTCATGTAAATCACAACGCTCTTGTAGGTTGAAAGCTAAATCAACAATTAAGTGTCGTGTGCAGAAGCAGCAAAAGGAAAAATGGCGTTTAAACATTTAATAAGCCCTCGCTAACTTAACACAATATATAGATAAGCAGTAACTATATGACACCCCCCATGATCCGAGCACGGACAAGATAAGATAAGATAAGGGCCTCTTCATGAAAACAGAGTTCAAGAACGATGAGCAATGTTATAATATAAAAATCGATGGAAAAAAATTCCATGTACCAATTCAAAAATTCAAAATGTCAATACTGTGTTCTATAGCACTCAAGTCAATAGGTCTGGGAGGTGAAAAAATGCAAAGAAAAAAAGTGTCATGATCAGAAACCAAGAAAGTATTTAGGGCAAGACCGAATATGCAAAATATGCAGCAACAGCCTCCAACATGAAATCACCGTCTTCATCCGAAAACAGTTCAGCCATCCAATTCAAAAGTGGGAAAGAACATACGTGCTCTTCTAGTACCGGAGCCTCTATCACCATCAGAGGACAACTCGGTGGGTTTTCAAGAAAGCTCTGAGCCAAGAAATCTTGCGCTGCTGCGAGTATGTTCCAAGGACCCATTAGTCCATGCATCAATGCCAAGGCCATAATCCTATCGCCAGAACAAACCGACTCGTGAGCCACGACGGGACACATCAGCTGATTAAAATCGACGTCAGGAGAAACTGTCTTGCAGAGACACAAATCAATGGCCCAGTCAAAATCACAGCTCAGGCAATGAAATACAGGCTGGACACAGGTGAAATAGGAAAATCGAAACGATAATCCAAACGCCGTGCTTAAAGTCGCAAGCGGCAGTGTGCCATAATATTCAAGCATCCTGTTGCGAAACAGTGCCAGGAGGGGCTGCGCGGCTTCTTGCACATGAAGGGCATCCATATTTAATGAAACAAAAAATCACCAGAACGCCTGCCGCTAGTGCCAGTAAAACCAGGAATCCACCAAACAGACTTGAAAAAATGGAATGAAAGAAAGCAGGAATGACTCCAAATATTTTCTCAAATGAAGTCACGAGACCGCTGCTAACTATTTTAAAAAAGTGCGCCAGCCCCGTCGTCGAGGACGCGTTAAAGATTGAATGAACCAGTTCACTGAAATGCAACGGTAAATCAATATTTAAAAGGGCCTGAACCTCTGTACGGGTGGTAGCTATGTGAAGCACGAATGTTTCTCGAGCCGAACTCAAGGCCACTTCTTTTTGGGACAATAGAGCTCTTATTCTGCGCATGCCATTGAACTCCGCTTTCAAGGTTGGGATGCGCGGCCAGATGGAAACATCCCCGTTCCCATGCGTGGGTGGGTACAGCACATTTTTGCAGCAAACCACACGTTCAGTTACCGTTACCACATAAGCAACACCTTTAATTAACCCGCAACAATCTTCATTATTTAAAAGTAAATAACTTCCGTTCCCCAGTAAGGTAAAAGTTGGGATGATTGCTGGAACTGGAGTCCCTTTTAAAACACAGGCTAAGTTTGGCCGGTCCTGGTTACAAGAACCGTGCAATTGTATGTGCCTACACATTAATGAGTGATCTGGTGTTTCTGTACACTCCTCCCCATTCAGATAAACCTCCTGTCCGTCTTTCAAACATCTATAAGTAAAAGGAAGGGACCAGACTTCATGGAGAAACGCACTACCTAATGGTTCATATCGACCTATGACAACATATCGCATACAATTTGTAAATTTATACAAAGCAAAAGGTAATGTTATCAAACCGTGGATAAGCCACGTTGCAGCGGTGGCCTCTGCCACAGAAAAAGGCAAGGACTCTAACCTCTCAATATGTAACATAGAAAAGGATGCATCTCGCATGGAAAGCAAGCGCTGCTTGTCAGTTAAATTAAAAGGGGCAAAGAGAGAGGAGACATTCATGTAGGGCCATGGCACCTTGCCAGATTTCAACGTCTGCAAGGTCCACGCAAAGTGCATGATAGAACGCACTTGATTTTGACCATGGTACAATACAGATACGTCATCCTGTACAATATCCACTATAGAGGACACAATATTATCTAACGTGTAAATGCGGGAAGAAAGCATGTTAATACTATTATCAACCACAGCAAGCACTTTTTCCAGATTCGCTTGATCAATAGCTCTAAGGCGTGTTGCCGCCTCAATCTGTGATGTCTTCCAGATTTCATTGTAAATTGCATATATCCATCTTTTTGATCTACCATTAGCCGGGCCTTTAATGAAATCATTTAAATCTACATCTTCATTCAGCTTCGCAAGATGTAATTTAACAGCAGCCAATTTAGAATGTTTCAGCCAATTTTGACATAATTTTCCCACAGAGTAAGTCGTGACAGAATGTTCAGTGTCAAACCGTGGATCAGGTCTGACCTGCTTAAAGCCATCTGACAAACCCAGAAAACTGCGCTGGCATGAATCAGCACTTCTGTGCCACACCAGCCAACCTTTTGAATCCAAACTGGATATGTTAAAGAATGAATTAAGCAAAAGGGTCTGCAAGTCCCTCATTGAAAACTGAGTGTAATTACTCCAGCCAGAATATTCTTCTAACTCAGGGATTGTAGGAGCATTTAATTTTTTAGAAGTAGCCAATCCAAAGCATGTTGTCTGCGAAATAGAGGAATTCAAAAACAACATTTGGTTTGGGATGAGGCATGCTCAGTGCAAAGCCTCTGTGCCTTGTACCTGTCAGCTTTTAGAACCCCAAACAGATTTAAGGTCTACTATTTCCTTCCATAATTCATAGCCGCCAACAGCCAGCTGATCAAGAAAGGACTTTGAGTACAATAATTTGGTATCGGTAAGTCTAACCTTGGACATAGGCATCTGTGTCATTTTAAAATAAAAGGACTCGGGATTGGACTGATTGAAGTCAGTAAAATATGTGTACTTTTTAAAAAAAGTACTAGAACTGCCTTGTTTAGGAGCTGGGCAATGCTCCCATTGTGTATAATTTACAGTACTCCTTCTTGAAGTCGTTTTATGCAAGAAGTGATTGCCAAAATGTTCAAAACAAAACAAATCACCATAATTAGCAGATTCCAAGTACAAATCTTTAGCAAGCATCAAAGGCAGCATAGTATTTTAAATCAGAAAACAAAGCTTCTACGGCCTGAACATCCCAATCATCAGAACGTATGTTTTGTTTCACTACATCCCCCATGTTCACTCTAAGCACATTAGGGACATTAACAACCTCTGTAGGGCCATGAATTTGAAATCTAATGGCATCCCACACAATTCCATCCAGGACAGGCCAAGCAGTGATGTTAACAAACGTCAAGTCTCTCTTCAGTCTGTGTGCAGAATGCGACGATGAAAGAGGGGCCAAAGTTCCATTGAGATGTCGAATGCATGTTCTTTCCTCGACATAGTGTCCATTGACAATTCAAAAAAAATAAAACACAAAACCTACTGACATAAAAAGGTAAATTGAAAAAAGCACCAGCCAAATATATGTCCAAGGGGGAATCAAAAAATGTTTTTTTTTAGGGGGAGGAGCCAAGATGGCGACCAGGACGGACGCGTAGGCTCCCGGCTCCGTGACCCTCCGAGCCCCGCACAACTATCCTGCATATCATCCTGTTATCGCGCTATATTCTGTATTGGGGAAGGAGTGCTGAAATTGATGGCGCGATTCCCGGCTCCCTGCCGGCCCCGAAATCGGAGAAATCCGCAGCGGTAGTTAGCGGCCCTAAAGTCTCTTGAGCCGGGACGTAGGTTGCTGAGCATGGCCGGGCGAAGAAGCAACAACAGCGGCCATCTGTACAGGGGCGGAGTCGGTCTACTAGTGCGTAGTGGCCATCGGTCAGGTTGTTGCCGCGGACGCCTTAATTGACCGGCAATGTGGCGATGTAGCACCCCCCGAAGCGCTGGCCTGTTGGATACATTCTATGTCTGCGGAGCACATACTCTGACGACCCCGACGCTGTTTAGGATTCGGCCCGGTTTTCGCGGGCCGCTCCCGAATTCTCGGCTGGCGCCGCTCGGGGCGAGGACGATCGCTGCTCCCACGGGCACACGACCGGCTCTGCAGATCCTGCCGGAGATGAGACTGTTTCTGGGATACTGAGGTGCCCCCATTGCTGGCGCTACGTGGTGGGACCCGAAACTGAGCTGTGTGTTCATTACACGGGCAGGATTGACTTGGCAGTGTGGAGAGAGACATTCCTCCGATGTGTGACTTGACCTGTCTTTTGTGTGGTCCATTGGTCTCCGGGAGTATTTACCTGCAGGCTGGGAGCTAATGCTTGGAACGCCCGATGACCCCCCCATCCCCAAGATGGCGGTTACGATGCAAGACATCATGGCGGCCATAGCTGACGTCCGAGTCTCTCTGGATAAGCAGTTCGCAACGCTGACCACTGCTCTGGATTCAGGATTCATTGCGCTCCACCCGACAAGAGCTGTTCCCGCCGGGGCCGACGAGGGGGAAGAGCCCCGGCTAGTAATGCCCTGTGTGCTTGTTGACGACGTGGTTCAGACGCAACTGGACATGTTCCCCCCTACATCTTCCCACGGTCTTGTTCACCATGAGCACAGTAATTGTGTAAGCAGGGCTTGGCGATCTGAAGAATGTCTCTTGGGGGTCCCCCAGGGATCACAGGGGCCGATGTCAGACTTATTGTCTTTGAACTTTGTGCAGGTGCTTTGGACATTTTGTCGGACAATCTCCGTTGGATGTTGTGAACTGCTGTTGCTTACGGCTGGCTTGGGGGGACAGCCCACCGATCTGTCCTGGTTGCCTTTGTTGCCCATGTCGACTAACACGGCGGCTGGCCGGTTGATCTCTGCTGACGTTTTGGATTGAACGGGACAGGGTTGAGGTCATGTCCTGGATTGTTAGCCATTGTGTCTTCTCTAGCGTCTGTAGGATTAACCCTTTGCCTCTTTTCGTGAGTGATCAAAACCGCTTTGCAGATTTGTCGATGGTGAGCGGTGGACCTGCTTTGATTTTTAGACTCTGTGTACGTCTATCCTGTTTTCCCTTCTTTCGAATTGACTTTGACACTCTACTGTTTTCGGTTATTTTTGTGATGCTGGCGGTTCGGATGGATAGAACCCGTGTGAAAAATCGCAACAATTCATTTGTACTGGACGGGGTCTTCGTGATGGAACGTGAGGGTTTGGGCTGAACTGGACTGGACTTTGATGCAATGTTTCTTTTGTCTTTGCTGGGTTATATCTGTGGGAGCGAGGGCCAGACGTGGTTCTGAGTGTTTGATATTTGTGTGTCTGATGTGTTCGGGACGGGATTTGCTGCCTCTATGGTGCCGGGGATCGGGCGGGATGGTCCTTTTTCTGCTTGCGACTCCCCTACGAAATGTCTCTTGATTTGCTATAACTTGCTTAACATTACGGTACGGGGTGTCTGCTTTTGGCGGGGGGATGGGAGTCCGGGAGCTCGTATTGATTTGTTATATTCTCCTCCTCCAACTTTTTCCCTTCCTTGGGGTGTAGTTTAGGGGGCGACAGGCACGCTGCTAGTGGGGTTAGGTCGTAGCCATCTGCAGGGGTGTAGGGTGGGGGGTTGTGGGGGGGGGGGTTTATTTTTCCTTTGTTATTTTCTATGACCATTCTATTTCCCCTTTCCTTTCTTCACAAGAGCTGTGGCGTATTCTCCTGATTCTTGCCTAAACGTATCCGGGTGTCACATGTTTGCTCCGTACATCCTGTACTCCTGTTGGGCGGGTGCTGTTGATGGGTGCCTGCGGTCATTGCTATCCAATTGTTTTGCTTCTGGTTCACGCTGCATGTGATTTTTCTGCTGCTTATGACTGTACATTATTTCGTCACTTCAATTGCCCGTCCACAGCTGTGCTGTATTTCGTTTAATGACACCCGATATGTATATTTTTCCTCTTGTGTTATAATAATAAAAAGATTTAAAAAAAAAAAAATGTTTTTTAAATAAGCTGGCATAAACTGCAAACCGTGAGGGTCTTTTTGAGGCAATGGAAACAGTGTCAAATGAAAATCTGGATTCTGTGGCCAAACGTGCTTGCAGGTCAGGCATGGATAAGTCAGTGGGGTAAGTGTAGTCTATTTCATCATGGTCAGTACCAGGCAAAGTACTTAATAAATTACTGGAAATAGCAGGCAGCAATTCGATGGCCACTCCAGTGTCATGATTAGAAGCAGTGGCCAAAACTGAATTTCTCACAATGGAAGGACAGGAGACTGCCGGCGTCATACTAAGAAGAATCGGCCACTCTGTGTATCTTGACATTGTCAATTGAGATAAACCTGTTTTCCTTACGACCAGGAAGCGGTGTAAAATGACTGTTCTTGTGCCCTTCACTCCAAGGACGGGAACCGGAGCTCGATAGGAAGGACCAAATTCTTTCTTGTTATCGATCTTCTCTCGAACCAGTTCTCCAACCTGGGGTAGCCAGCCGACTACCGGGATCTGCAACTCAACATCCGATGTGGAGGGCAAATGTTCCTTTGCAAGACTGTCTCTGGTCTCTTGTAGATCCTGTAAAACATTGCAATGTTCATCTACGTCAAAGGTTGAGGCGCGAGCCACGCAGTCTAGACGGTCAAGGTCAGGGACGTACATCTTGATGCCAAAGAGCATTTCGTATGGGGTCCGCCCACCCAGAGACCTTCTAGGGAGATTATTAAGAGCACGCTGCATGCCATTGAGGTGAGCCAGCCAGTTTCTGCCAGTGCCTATAACTCGAGCTGTCAAAGTTTGCTTTAAATCACGGTTCATTCGCTCCACTACACTATTACCCTCAGGTCTGTAGGGAGACGAAAACTTGACTTGGACCCCCATCGAAGTCATGGCATCCTTATACACCTTAGAGGCGAAAGCCGGACCCTGATCCGAATGGAAGGTACTAAGCATGGGCGGATCTAGCGGATCTCGCGTACGCGAAATTGCGGATTTACGGATTCGCAATCCGCGAAGATACGCGAACTCTAGCGGATTTGCGGATTTTCCCGTTTTTTGTGTTGGCGCGCGTTCGCGACGATTTGGGGACAATTTCGCAATTGCGAACTTACTTTTCGGCACGCAACGGCCGCGACTATGTTGTTTCTACGTCTGGTTTATCATCACAGGTTCACAGCACCCTCTGCTTCACCACTGCCACCCTCTGGGACACCCATGCCACCCTCTGGTACATCCTCACTGCCACCCATTAGGTTTGTTTATCACTGTAGTTTATGGGGGGTGAAAAAAGCAAGCACACCTCCCCTACTTCAACTGCCATGAATTAATTGGGGGTTGATTAATGTGTCAGTTATTTAGAAAGTTCCAGTCTGGCTGGCACCTGCTTCCTTCCTTATCTGTAATTTGCTTTCTGTTGCAGTGAAATTTTTTTTCACAGGACCTTTATGGTCTACTTGTAGCTATTCTATGAGCCTGCTGTTTGGGTCAATAGCAGGGTCATAGAATAGTTGCAAACTCTGGAGGGGCCCCTCAGGAAGCACTACAGTGAATGTTACAAATGTTAAGTTTGAACTTTTGCACCTGCTCATTGCTTTCAGTTTAGCAAAAACCGTTTTTTCTGCAATTTCGCGCGTTTTTTGGGGCGCGAATCCGTGCGAGATCGATTTCGGGAGCCGCGAATGCTTGCGAATACATTTTTTTTTTTTTTGCGACGTGTATGTTCGCGGGCTTTTGCGCGTGTTCGCGAGGCGCTTGTAGCTATACGTTTGCCAAGTTACCCTAGCGGTCGTACACGGGCGTGGCCATCTTGTTTGCGTGACGTAATTCCGTTTCCGGCCGCTATGTGTAATCTCGCAAACTGTGCTGCTCGCTAGTACAATTTCGCGCGTGCTCGCGAGGAAAATCTCGCGCGAACTTACCCACGCGGTTGTGAACGGGCGCGGCCATCTTGTTTCTCATTCATTGCTATGGTTCTGGGCATGCTTTCTGTATCCTCTCTGAATCTCTGCCATCCTTTGCTTGTTTGAAGTTTATTTAATCTATTTTACTTATTATCTATCCCTCTATTTTTCTAGCTGTATATTTTTGTGTTTTCTGCTACTTTTAGTTACTTTTAAACTACTTTTTTAAACTCTTTTCTTTTCTTCTTCACTATTCTATTTCTTCTTTATCATTTAAGTTTATTTCTGCCCAGACCATGGTAAAGGGAGCCAGGAAGCACCCTGAGAAGGGGAAGGGTCCCGCACCCCGTGCCCGGCTCCCGTGCGGGCGTTTGAGGGGGGAGCAAGTGGTGCCGCGGGAGATCTTCAGCGCGGAGGAAGTGGCGGCACTCATCTTCCACGTCCAGCGCCGCCTCCCCAAGACGATCCTGGGAGGCGGCAAGATCGCGACTGGCTATGGCATCCGGGAGCGCCGGAAGCGGTGGGAGAAGGTGTGCCGGGCCATGTATAAGCTCTCTGGGGTCCGGCGCACATATAACCAGGCCACCCACCGCTGGACCGATGTCATGGACCGGGAACGGGACTTGCTGGACGCGCTCGGCGTAGAGGTCCCCGGGCTTGGTGAGTAGTATTAGCTATTCATCACTACTCTGTTTTATCCGGCTCTGTTATTTGCAAATCTTTGTTCTTTACCAAGAGCAATAATGCTGCCGATTACATTGTAGGTAAATTATATTTCAAAATCTTCTATGCATTTCAGGTGCACTGCTCTCCTTCTCAGTAGCCTTGCTTGCTACTATGCTTATTTGTTTTGTACATTGTGTTCATTTCATTGGCCTGAGAAATTATGTATGAGTGTAGTGTAAAGATAAGAACTGCGTAATGCTAGACACTAAGGGTCATATTTTCAATTAACGGCGCATCCCTGCAAAGTAGCAGGGATGCGGCAGTAATTGTGTGCCATGCCACCACCACCACCCATTGGCCCAAAACGTCACAGAAGCCTTACGCATCTGTGCCGTAAAGGCGGCGCATTGCTGGAGTTGCGTGCCAACGATGGCGCAGCTCCAGCAATGCTCTGGGGTACCCTATCTCCCCAATGCTGCATCAAGCCGTACGTCGGCTTCAAGCGCGCAGGGTTTGACTCATGCATCATTGTCTTAAAAGTGACTGATTGACATCTTGTAGATTTCCCTCAGCCACTTTTAGGATTCGTCCCTGCGCAGGTACGCCCTCCCTTGCGCCGGAACGCCCCCTGATGGCGCAGGGCTTTACAACGTGATGCATCGCCCATAATTTCTTTTTTTTTAATATATACGCCGCACCAACACCATGGCGAGTCTTTTGTTCTGCCGCAGCGTCACAAAAGTCACGCAACAATGGAGGAAAATGAGCCGCAAGGGACTTCTAAATCAGCCCCAACAGACTGAAGTCCACTCCTTCCTTTAGACACATGGCTATAAGAAGAAATAGTGGTGGTGGTGGGTGGATTGATAGTTTGAGTATTCACTGATCTGCAAGCAGGATGGACTTTGTCTGTCACTTCGCGTGCTGCGGACTGCTGCCTGCAGTGCCAGGCCTAGGCAAACCTCTTTAGTAGTCTGTTTATTGAGTTACATAGGAACTTTCTAAGTCAACGTTCCGCAAATCAGGCAATACGAATAACGTAGTATACCACATGAGATAGATCCCGTGGAATAGTTGTCTATCTATTTGCTATTTCTCCAAAAAATGTTGTTATTGTTCTTTTGAAATGGTTGATTTGGTTGACAAATCTCATCCATGTTTTCTGGTCTTTCTTTCTTTCATGTTGTACATCAGCTCCCCCCAAGGGCAAGAGGACACAGGAGGAGGAGGGTGCTCAGGATGCAGGCCAGGATCGGGCAGGCGAGGGCTCCTTTGCTGGCCCCAGTAAGTTTTAATTGTAATAAAGAGTACCTATTTTTTCCTAGCGTTCCTCATTCGATTTTTTCTAAATCGTCTTTGATCTTCTTGTAGACTGGATATACATTCTTATCCTGGCTCTAATATGACTCCCTGTGGTATTACTAGATTATTCTTATTAGTCTGTCTGTGTAGCTAACTAAGATTGGACATTTGGCAATTCCATTGGACTACCATTCTATTCAGCAATAGCTCTATGCACTGTCTCCTTACTGACTAGATAGTGTGGCAGAGTCATTCAGCTCCCGAAGTCACTGATTATTGATCCCCAATGATCTCTAGATTATCGTACGCAGGACAAGAGAGTACGGAGTCACAGCACAGTCAAGAAGTGTCAGAGGCACTCATGCTTGCAAAAATTCCAAAACCTTTAGCTCATCCACTCTAGTCTGGAGGACCAAAAACCACAGAGTCTATTTAAGTTTAAAAGCTTTATTAAAAGTAAACACATTTATTAAAATCTACTTTGTCATAAAACTATTTAACTGAAAACGGAAAAGTGGTTAGTGCTGACGATTAATTGGACACATTTCTTGTGGTCGAGCCGAGCTCTCACCTGGTTTGAACTTGATCCTGGTCGTGTTCTTAGGAGTCAAGCTTCTGTCTGTTAGGAGAAAAAGTGGTGCGTGTTAAAAATAAAAAGCAAGCATTCATCAGTTGTGCATAAAAGTGCAGCAAGACAACAGCCTTCCCTGGAAAAAGGGACATTTTTACTTTGGAGTAGACAGTCACAAATTATTACATTGTATTCAGTTTTTTTAACATTTCTCCTAGACCAAATATTATATAGTAGTGAGTGGTGTATTCTAACATTCTTAAATGTACTTTGTAGGTGTAACATCTGGTGACGGGGCCAGCGCGGAGGTGGCTGTGTTGGGCGAGGACTCGGAGGACTCTGGGGAGGAGGCGGTGCAAGAGCCGGCGGACGGTCCTGTGGGGGTTCAAACGGTGGTGGCGGAAACAGGTAAGCTATATATTCCTTACTTATTGAGATTGAAGACTGCATAGTGTGCTTTCTGCACGGGTGTATTACAAATCAACCAGGTAGTAGCCTCCTCGAAATGTACTTCGACTTAGCTGTGAAGTTTTTGGTGAGAAGAATCCCAATAAGTTCTTAGACGAACGTGATGGATGGGATGAACGAAAAGCGAAAGAAGGGTGTAAGTAAGTGGGACACGAAATTGTATGATGGCTGGCAAAGAAGAACGATATGTGTTTGCTTGGCCCCCGAGGTGGCTTGGAAGGAAAGAATATGGTATGGTGCATGGCTGGGTCAATGATGAAGCAAGGATGGGTGGAAGGACAGCAGCCTGGGTGGGTGAAACAGAAACTGTATTTGTGCGTATACTTTGACTGAATGGATGCCTGGAGCATGGTATTCTCTGACTCTTAGATAGCACATGTGTATCTAGAGAGAGTAGATGGTCGCCAGATGTACTAAGTGTTACCTTGAAGAGCATGTACCACCGCACCCGCATGTCCGTTCCAGTGCAGGGAAGGAAAGGAAAAGGAATTGTAAATGTGTCCAATACTACCATGAATAGTAGCAGTACTTTGTATTGCGTCTGCAATCACAGCATATATCTGGTTATTACGGTGGACACTCCGTACCTCTCTTAATAACTTTAGTTTGCTTGTAGTACGTCATTCATGTGTGGGTGTATCACTGTTCACTCAATATTAAGCAAAGCACCTAAAGTCATCCCATATGTCATCAAATACGTCCCATGTGAAGTGATAGATAATCAAATTAGTTAGCTTCTTCATTTTCCTTTTCTAGTACTCATTTGCACTGTAGGGTGAAAGGTAAATTAATTAAGCAGTAGCCCTTGTAACAGAGTATTCTCAGTGCCACCCGTAATAGAAAAGTAATAGCTTCACCACCTGCATGTACTGGACCGGTACAGTAACGCAAGTCTGTCTCACTCATCATGGTGTGCAACTTTTTTTCTCGGGTGCAAGTTCACTGTGCTGTCCATGTCATTCTGCCGGCTTGCATAAGATAACGTACCAATTTTCCTAAACAAGAGAGAAGAAGAAGAATAAGACTGGTGTACTGTCATAGTCGACTGTAATGGAAGTCCATAGTGGTCGTAGAATTTGTTCATTAAAGTACCACTAATGTTAGAGCAAGGATGCAGAAGTGGGAGGTTACATAGATACTGTCCTCTATAGTTATGTACTGTGCTTTCAATTTGCTACTTGTACTGGGACCCAACTTTCGGCTCAATCACTTTCTGTTATTAATGCTAAGGAGCATTGGTTACAGACTATGTCTTTCTTTCTTCATATAGTTGCTCCTTCCAAATCAACAACACGGAGGGAGCAGGCTAGAATGGCACGGCAACGGAGGCTGGAGGCCACTGTCGCCGAATATCGGCGGCTGGTGGCCCTGGAGGAGGAGGAGGACACGCAGTCGAGCGGTGCAACAACAACATCCTCGGCTGGGACCGCTGCATCCTCCTCCGTGACCCCACGGGACGCCAGCATGCGCAGTGCTCCAGCGGGACCGAGCCGGGCTAACAAAGCCAACCGCCACCGCCAAGCAACAGAAAAACCAGCTGCCCCCCACAGGAGCTGCAAGGAACGCCAACGCCGCCTACGAGTCCGAATGTCCAACCTGGAGCAGGAGGTCCAGAAGTATAAGAACTTGGTGAAGGGCCTCCGCTCCGAGCTTGCCACCCTCCGCAAGGAGTATGATGCCCATGCCGCAAAATGCACCAGCACCAGCACCCTCCAGTAGTGGAGTGTCCCTTGCCCTTTTTTTATAGACTTTTGGGGGGTGGGATTTGGGAGTTGGGATCGTTTTGGGACGTTTCAAAGACAATCGTTGGGGTTAGGGTGGGTCTTGAGGGAGATTATTTTGTTAGGGCTACATAAATATACATTTTTAAACTTTATCTGACCATACCTGTTTTTTACTGCTTTTCAGTCTGGTGGGTGGGGGACGGGGGTGTAACAGTAACTTTGTTTTCCTGAACAGTCGTAGGACTTTAGTAGTACAACCGTCAATCTCTTGTCTACTCCGAAATAATACTCCATTATACTACCTCCCACCAAACGCTTATCTTACCTGTAATTAGTGTTAGAAATTAGGGCTAGGCCCAGGGCTGGCTCCACGTGAAATGGGGATTAACGTTGTCAATCCTGGGCGGGTGACATTTCCTCATTGCGGTGGTACTAGTGGTGTGACACAGTGGCAGTTGCATGCCTATGGAAAAAAAGAAAACGAAACCTTGTTTGTCCTTACTGTAGCATTACAACGGTTACGGTACGATCGAGAATATAGCAGGTGACAGTACACTAGAACAGTGCCATAATGTAGCCTAACAAATGGTAAAGTATTTGCTTGCAAGTATAACTAGTACTTGCGTTGAATTTATTTGACATTGGCTACTACTACTAGAAGATATAGTACTGAAGCTGAGTAAGTCTAGAAGATATCCTCGTATTCCTTCACCAGCCTGTTGCTATGACCTTATCCTCCCCAGCAACTGTGTGGAATTATTGATGTCATTTTAGTCAGACATCAAGCAAAACAACACAGCCCGGGGGAAGAGGGTTAGGGTTTGTAAAATGGATGGGAATGGGGGTTTCTTTTTGGGTAGGTTTTGTTGAGAGAAGAAAAAAAAAGCAGAGCATGGACAAACAATAATTGAAGATAAAGACAATCTTTGGTTACAAACTAAAGCTAAGCACATGCAGTCACACTCATAGAATAAAACTATGGATACTGTATCTGTATTGCGTATGTTGTTGGAGTTGTCCTGTTGAATTTGGTAAGTAAGTTGCATGCAGCAAACAATTCCTCTTATTGGCGGCACTCCTCCATTCCAGCTGACGCTTCGTCCATAAATGTTGGTGACCACTGACAGAAGACACCCTGTCCACTGCCTGCCTGGCGGATGTTGACTGAAACCCGGCCTGTAATTATTGAACGGAAAACAGGAGGTGCTATTACAATACCACTGATAAATAAATAAAAGGTATGTACGCTGTGTGGTTCAAAAAGTGACACTTTGATTTCCCTAATAGACAGTACAATATTTTTGAAATTGCGTGCTCTGTCTGAGTCACCTTTTTAAGGATAAATAAGTATGGCCAAAATATTATAGCGGATCTTTCCCCTCAAGGTAGGTGTACTGTAAACTGTGTTTTAGAACAAAATTTGACCTTCCCAGCAATGCTCCCACCAAGACCCTTACTAAAGCCAGTCGCAAAAATGTAGAAGAACCCCAATCAGATCTCCAAAAACGATGCCTAGCAGAAAAATGGTTACAAAACGTACTTTGAAAGTAACAGTAGGCCCAAATACAGACCGTGGATTGTATTCAAACCACTTGCAAGCAAGCAAAAGTATCCATAGCCAGCATCGCTCCAACAGTGCTCTACAACACCAGAACTGCGTTGCAATAGAACCCCCCGAAACACATGCAATCCTGCTGCTAGGGCTAACCCTAACGAACCCTAACTTACAAAAAGTGCCAAAACTGGTGTTTCCTTATGGATTTTGTCCAAAACACTTCTATCCGGTATTAGACCTTCCCAGGAATGCCCCAGGCAAGACCCGCCAACCCACCCGGAAAAAACCACCCGACAACACCCCCAAACAGCGAAAAAGCTAAATCTCATACTTACAATATCTCTCGGCCTTCGGTCCAAACGCGGCGCTGTGCAGCTAGGTCATCATCATCAATCATCATAACTCCTGTTTTCCACCACGGATTTCCTGAAAAGCAAATGCAATCAAGATTAGATTGTCGCAGCAGTGCTTCGACAGAGACCCCGGCCGCAACCCACCCACGAACAGCAGGAAGCCCCCCAAAACGCTACATTGAGCAAGATGACAGAAGAAATAGCAAAAAAAAGGCTGTTCCTTAAGGATTTTGTCCAAAACACTTCTATCCGGTATTAGACCTTCCCAGGAATGCCCCAGGCAAGACCCGCCAACCCACCCGGAAAAAACCACCCGACAACACCCCCAAACAGCGAAAAAGCTAAATCTCATACTTACAATATCTCTCGGCCTTCGGTCCAAACGCGGCGCTGTGCAGCTAGGTCATCATCATCAATCATCATAACTCCTGTTTTCCACCACGGATTTCCTGAAAAGCAAATGCAATCACGATTAGATTGTCGCAGCAGTGCTTCGACAGAGACCCCGGCCGCAACCCACCCACGAACAGCAGGAAGCCCCCCAAAACGCTACATTGAGCAAGATGACAGAAGAAATAGCAAAAAAAAGGCTGTTCCTTAAGGATTTTGTCCAAAACACTTCTATCCGGTATTAGACCTTCCCAGGAATGCCCCAGGCAAGACCCGCCAACCCACCCGGAAAAAACCACCCGACAACACCCCCAAACAGCGAAAAAGCTAAATCTCATACTTACAATACCTCTCGGCCTTCGGTCCAAACGCGGCGCTGTGCAGCTAGGTCATCATCATCAATCATCATAACTCCTGTTTTCCACCACGGATTTCCTGAAAAGCAAATGCAATCAAGATTAGATTGTCGCAGCAGTGCTTCGACAGAGACCCCGGCCGCAACCCACCCACGAACAGCAGGAAGCCCCCCAAAACGCTACATTGAGCAAGATGACAGAAGAAATAGCAAAAAAAGGCTGTTCCTTAAGGATTTTGTCCAAAACACTTCTATCCGGTATTAGACCTTCCCAGGAATGCCCCAGGCAAGACCCGCCAACCCAACCGGAAAAAACCACCCGACAACACCCCCAAACAGCGAAAAAGCTAAATCTCATACTTACAATATCTCTCGGCCTTCGGTCCAAACGCGGCGCTGTGCAGCTAGGTCATCATCATCAATCATCATAACTCCTGTTTTCCACCACGGATTTCCTGAAAAGCAAATGCAATCAAGATTAGATTGTCGCAGCAGTGCTTCGACAGAGACCCCGGCCGCAACCCACCCACGAACAGCAGGAAGCCCCCCAAAACGCTACATTGAGCAAGATGACAGAAGAAATAGCAAAAAAAAGGCTGTTCCTTAAGGATTTTGTCAAAAACACTTCTATCCGGTATTAGACCTTCCCAGGAATGCCCCAGGCAAGACCCGCCAACCCACCCGGAAAAAACCACCCGACAACACCCCCAAGCAGCGAAAAAGCTAAATCTCATACTTACAATATCTCTCGGCCTTCGGTCCAAACGCGGCGCTGTGCAGCTAGGTCATCATCATCATCAATCATCATAACTCCTGTTTTCCACCACGGATTTCCTGAAAAGCAAATGCAATCAAGATTAGATTGTCGCAGCAGTGCTTCGACAGAGACCCCGGCCGCAACCCACCCACGAACAGCAGGAAGCCCCCCAAAACGCTACATTGAGCAAGATGACAGAAGAAATAGCAAAAAAAAGGCTGTTCCTTAAGGATTTTGTCCAAAACACTTCTATCCGGTATTAGACCTTCCCAGGAATGCCCCAGGCAAGACCCGCCAACCCACCCGGAAAAAACCACCCGACAACACCCCCAAACAGCGAAAAAGCTAAATCTCATACTTACAATATCTCTCGGCCTTCGGTCCAAACGCGGCGCTGTGCAGCTAGGTCATCATCATCAATCATCATAACTCCTGTTTTCCACCACGGATTTCCTGAAAAGCAAATGCAATCAAGATTAGACTGTCGCAGCAGTGCTCCCAGACACCAAAAATCACCCACAAACACCCGGAACCCCGCCAAAGAGCACCCCAAAGGCAAGCAAGTCAGCAAAAACGGCAAGAAATTTCCACCTCATATTTGGTCCAAAACACTTTTGTCCATTATTAGAGCTTCACAGCAATGGGCCCAAATCCGTCAACTCACCCGCAAAGAAGTACAACACCCCCACAAGTGCTGAGTCTTTCTTCATTGGGCGTAATCCAGCACTCTGCTTTGAGGGAAATCGCAGTCTGGAGGAGGAGGATAGAGGAGCATGTTCTTCAGAACTTGTGAACCTGAGGAATGTAGACTGCGGCACCTTCAAATCAATAAGCAAACAAGTGAAGACAGTTCTGCTGATGGTCTTGTTTTTGGGATTAGGTGATTAAAGTTTGAATTAAATTAACTGTGCAAACCAAAGAAAGAGAGACAAACAGGAATAAAAGTGAATAAGGACGAAAAAGAAAGTTCTTGATTCATTGTCTCATTTTCAGGGCTCGGTGTCAGGGAATAAGAAGAAGATTTCGTCATCATACTCTGCGAATTCAGGCAGGATGAGGTCAGTGCCACCGAACAGAGAACAAATCCCCTCATCTACGTTGCCGTCCTCCTCGTCTTCATGCGGCGTGCTTTCTCGTACTTTGTAATCTGGTGGTATGAGGTGCTGATTCATCTTGATCATTGTCAGCCGCTCCACATTTTTGGGCGAGAGGCGGCTCCGTTTGGGAGTTACAATGCCACCAGCAGCACTGAAAACACGTTCAGAAGACACACTTGCGAGTGGGCAAGACAAATAGTTTATAGCCAGGTTGGAGAGCTGTGGCCACAATTGTTTTTTGCCATGCCAATACTGCAATGGCTCATCATTAAGAAAGACCTCTGTTGAGTCATTCATATAGTCCTGCACCATCGACTCAAGGTCATCAACGGTTCCTCCACTTTGCTTACTTTTTGCTGTGCCTTTGACATTTTTTCGAGAACCATACCCAAGCAAACTTAGCCAATCCTCTACAACAGCCACTGTTACTGTTGTGTGTGGTGCAGATGATCCAGTTGCCTTTAACGGCTGAGAGGTCACTTGTGCCCCAGCCACAGGTGCAGAAGTGGATTCTTGTGACTGGGGATGGCCTGCTGATGCTGATGCTGATGTACTGTCTTCTCCTTCAATAACCTGCCGTTCTTTTTCAAACCTCTTGGCTGACAAGGCTAACCAATGTTTGTACTTTTGAACATCTGCATCAGCAAAAGGAAAGAATGCTTCGCCTGCCAGCGCCTTTTTGTAACGTGGATCCAGAATAGTAGCACAAATGTAATGCTGTTCTGACTTGATGTTTTTAAGACGTTCATCACCACGTAGGCGCTCTAATAATTTCTCAGACAAAATAAAATGGTCTTTTTTTTTCATCTTTTTCAAACTCAGAAGACACCGCCATCAGTTGGTGCTCCAGCATGCACAACAATGGGATAGCTTTTCCCAAATTACAGTCCTCCTGGCTGACTGCACGCGTGAAGAACTCAAAAGGACGAAGCATGTCTGTCAGGCTTTTAACTATGTCCCATTGCGCCGCACCCAACCGCATGTCCTCCTTCTGAGATGTACCCTCTGTGAAGAAATAGTGATCGAGTACCGTATACTGCTCATACAGACGCTCAAGCATGTAGAAGGTTGAGTTCCAACGTGTTGCCACCTCCTGGATGAGTGCTTTCACTGGCATTTGACGTTCAAGTAGCAGTCTCCTCAGATGCTTCCGGGCCTTAAAAGAATGGCTGAAATGGTTGCACATTTTGCGGCAGGTGGCCATTACCTCGAACGCTGGACTGTGTTTATCACTCAAGAATTTTTGAACTACCAGGTTGATGCAGTGCGCCAAACACGGCACTCTAAAATAGTCACCCTGCAACATGGCCTTAACTACATTGGCGCCATTATCTGTGGAAACATAACCAATCTTGCGTTTTTGGGGGGATAGCATTTTCAAGACCTTTTTGTCAAACTCTTCCAAAAGGTTTTCTGCTGTGTGACTTTTCTCCAAGCCAAACATGGCTAGTGTTGCATGTTTCCGAGCAGCTTTTAAAACTTTGTCCGGGTCAACACCTGCCTTTAGCTTTGCTTTAACACCTGAAAAAGAGACCCAGTGTGCAGTGATGCACATGTAATCAGCGCCTGCGCCACTGGTCCACATGTCTGTTGTCAGATGTATTGTGTGAACAGCACTCTTCTGCAAAGCTGCCCCAATCGCCTCCAGCACATCTTCATGTAGTGCTGGAACCGCAACTCTGGCAAAATAGAACCGGCTAGGAACCTTCCATTTAGGGCAGAGCGTTGCCACTAATTCTAGAAAACCTACTGCTTCTACAAAAGAAAAAGGGAGAAGGTCCACAGCTAGCATTTTAGCCAGCTTAGTGTTATACAGACGCGTCAGTGGGTGGTTGCGTTCATATGGCACGTCTGAAGTAAGCATTGTTCTAATGTTGCCCTGGACCAAGCATTTACGGGCTGATAATGACTTTGTTGACCCAATTTTGCTCGCTGGTGAACTTTTGTGCATTGGTGTCTCAGTCGCTCCAACACTCTTAGTGTGCCTCACATTGGGTGTGCTGCTGACAGGGGTACTGGGTGTAAGGGAAGTGTTTGACACGTCTTCTTCCTCCTCGTCATCATCAGATGAAACATCAACGTTTCCTTGAATTTGGCCTTTCTTGATCGCATCTAGGTGCGCAAACCATTTGACAGTGTGCTGTCTCCTAAGATGACCTCTCTGGCCTCCGGTACCATAGTTGGTACCTGGCTTACCACGACTAACTGCTTGCTTACAAATGGTACAAATGGCAAACTTTGGATTTTTGGGACAAACAGTAAAGAAGTCCCAAACTGGGGACTTGAAGTGTCTGTGGGACCTGGAGGAGGCGGCGATACTGGTGGTGGTGGTCATGAAGCTAATGCCAGATGAAGTGGAGGATCTGGATTGCCCAACTTTTGTACGTTTTGCACTTTCACCGCCACTAATTAAGGTCGAGGTTGACGGAGGTCTCTTCTTGCCAGAAAGAAATATGGAAGCGGGACGAGTTGGTGTACTACTTAACTCCAATGATTGTGGTGTTTCCACTGCCTCCTCATCGACAACATCATCATCATCATCACGCTCAGCAGCTCTTCGGGCTAGGGTCAAAATGTCTGTTTGCTGCATGCCCGCTGGGGCTGCAGTGACCTTTATGATGACTGGGTCGTCGTTGGCAGAGTCTTCATCAGCAGCAGTATCCGCCACTTCTTGTTGAGCCTCATCACACTCCATAACTCTGAGACTTTGGACGAGCTTCCTTTTACGCTTAACTACCTTTGTTGGATCATGGTGTGCCTCACTCTCAGACGGCTGTGGTGCTGGTTCCCAAGTTTGATCCGTATCATCAGAAGGAGGTGTGCTTGAAGAGGATGTAGACACCACCCTTGATCTCTTCCTTGCTAGGGGTGTGGAAGACAATGAAGGATCATCAGGAGGAGTGGCTTCCTCAAATGATACCTCGCCTTGATTGTCGATTTCCTGATGTGCCCCTACTTCGGGAGGAACAACTATTGTGGGCACTTGTGACCCTCCATGCACCTCTGCTTGCGCATCTCCTTGCGCTGCCTCTCCTTCCACATGTACTTGGGCTTGTACTTGCACATGTGATTGTTGTTGCGGCTGTGGTTGTTCAACACTCGTCAGATGAGCTACAACAACCTGTGTTGATTGAGGGACATTGCTGCTGCTTTCTTGCGATGAGCCAACATCACTGGTCGATGGTGATTGAAGAACTATACTGGCTGCCTCTGCAGCACTCAAGGGCTTGGACTTAAGTTGGCGTGGTGGTGGTGGTGGCACTGAGCCCAATGGAGCGGGGGTGCTGCTGCCAGCTTGGTCCCCAGCAGATCCCGCTGCTGCTGCTGCAGGCATACTTTTTTTTTTACTCCCAAAAAAAGGGGCGGGCGGCACACCAGTGTCCTTGGTAACTTGCTTCTTCTGCTCCTTACTGGCACCTTTCTTGCTAGAGGAGCTACGGGTTACTTTTTTTGGGGCCATCTTCTTCAGAGCAGGTCAGCAGGCAGCAGTTGCACGAGTTGCAGAGGGTTCTGTGTCCAGACGTGACGTCGCGTGACGTTATGCTGCACACACACACCGCTGCAGGACTTCTTCCTGGCACTGGTGGTTCTCTTGAGTCTTCTTGTGCACCTAAAAGCAATGGAAGACAGAGGAACATCAGTTCAGTTATACACCCCAAAAAATCGACAAAACACAGAAAAATGAGCACAATCCCATGCCATCCATGATGTTTACATTGAAGACACCCCACAGAAAGACTAGGGACATGCAAGTATGCAACACTCACTACCCCTGGGCATAATGGATGAAAAGTAGGCAAAATAAGTGCATGCCTCAGACACTGCCTCTCTTCAAAATGGCCCCTTACACCCCAAGCACATGTTGCCTGTACCAGCCAGCACTCAAGATGGCCACCACCACCACCCACATGGCCAGTCCACATCAACAGTACACCCCCAAAAAACAGAAAAACAGCCAGAAATCACCACAATCCAATGCCATCCATGATGTTTACATTAAAGAGAGTGAGACCAGACCACACCACAGGCACACTCAGTCCATGCACCACCACCCCTGGGCAAAAGGCCACACCAGCAGCCCCCCAAAAACGACAAATAACAATAAAATAAGCACAATCCCAGCCCATCCATGGCCTCAATGATGTTTAAATTCAAGAAGACACCCCACAGAAAGACTAGGCCCATGCAACACTCACCACCCCTGGGCAAAGGGCCCCACCAGCAGGCCCAAAAAAACGACAAAAAACAATAAAATCAGCACAATCCCAGCCCATCCATGGCCTCAATGGTGTTTAAATTCAAGAAGACACCCCTCAGAAACACTAGGCCCATGCAACACTCACTACCCCTGGGCATAATGGATGAAAAGTAGGCAAAATAAGTGCAGGCCTCAGACACTGCCTCTCCTCAAAATTGCCCCTTACACCCCAAGCACATGTTGCCTGTACCAGCCAGCACTCAAGATGGCCACCACCACCACCACCCACATGGC
This sequence comes from Lissotriton helveticus, assembly GCF_964261635.1. NCBI lineage: Eukaryota > Metazoa > Chordata > Amphibia > Caudata > Salamandridae > Lissotriton > Lissotriton helveticus. Next base: position 975,084,625 of record NC_136063.1, read on the forward strand.
CAGTCCACATCAACAGTACACCCCCAAAAAACAGAAAAACAGCCAGAAATCACCACAATCCAATGCCATCCATGATGTTTACATTAAAGAGAGTGAGACCACACCACAGGCACACTCAGTCCATGCACCACCACCCCTGGGCAAAAGGCCACACCAGCAGCCCCCCAAAAACGACAAAAAACAATAAAATAAGCACAATCCCAGCCCATCCATGGCCTCAATTATGTTTAAATTCAAGAAGACACCCCACAGAAAGACTAGGCCCATGCAACACTCACCACCCCTGGGCAAAGGGCCCCACCAGCAGGCCCAAAAAAACGACAAAAAACAATAAAATCAGCACAATCCCAGCCCATCCATGGCCTCAATGGTGTTTAAATTCAAGAAGACACCCCTCAGAAACACTAGGCCCATGCAACACTCACTACCCCTGGGCATAATGGATGAAAAGTAGGCAAAATAAGTGCAGGCCTCAGACACTGCCTCTCCTCAAAATGGCCCCTTACACCCCAAGCACATGTTGCCTATACCAGCCAGCACTCAAGATGGCCACCACCACCACCACCCACATGGCCAGTCCACATCAACAGTACACCCCCAAAAAACAGAAAAACAGCCAGAAATCACCACAATCCAATGCCATCCATGATGTTTACATTAAAGAGAGTGAGACCACACCACAGGCACACTCAGTCCATGCACCACCACCCCTGGGCAAAAGGCCACACCAGCAGCCCCCCAAAAACGACAAAAAACAATAAAATAAGCACAATCCCAGCCCATACATGGCCTCAATTATGTTTAAATTCAAGAAGACACCCCACAGAAAGACTAGGCCCATGCAACATTCACCACCCCTGGGCAAAGGGCCACACCAGCAGGCCCAAAAAAACGACAAAAAACAATAAAATCAGCACAATCCCTGCCCATCCATGGCCTCAATGGTGTTTAAATTCAAGAAGACACCCCTCAGAAACACTAGGCCCATGCAACACTCACTACCCCTGGGCATAATGGATGAAAAGTAGGCAAAATAAGTGCAGGCCTCAGACACTGCCTCTCCTCAAAATGGCCCCTTACACCCCAAGCACATGTTGCCTGTACCAGCCAGCACTCAAGATGGCCACCACCACCACCACCCACATGGCCAGTCCACATCAACAGTACACCCCCAAAAAACAGAAAAACAGGCAGAAATCACCACAATCCAATGCCATCCATGATGTTTACATTAAAGAGAGTGAGACCACACCACAGGCACACTCAGTCCATGCACCACCACCCCTGGGCAAAAGGCCACACCAGCAGCCCCCCAAAAACGACAAAAAACAATAAAATAAGCACAATCCCAGCCCATACATGGCCTCAATTATGTTTAAATTCAAGAAGACACCCCACAGAAAGACTAGGCCCATGCAACACTCACCACCCCCGGGCAAAGGGCCACACCAGCAGGCCCAAAAAAAGGACAAAAACCAGCACAATCCCAGCCCATCCATGGCCTCAATGGTGTTTAAATTCAACAAAACAGTTGTATCATGCACCCCTAACCAACCCTGGTCCTACTGGATACTGTGGCTACCCACAATATAATTTATTTAATGTTCTGAAAAAGTTCCAAAATTTTACTTGCATCAACTGTAATGCCCCAAACAAACTTACTTGTGAAAGTTGATTTCTAATCCAAAAGTGATCCAAAGACAGTCAAAAAGGCCTCAAATCCAAATATCCAGCAGCACCCACAAAAAGTAATCCTTCCAGCTCCAGATCCAAATGAAAGTGACCAGGAGATGGACAAAGCACTGGGAGGAGCCTGCTGGACAGGAACAGGAAGTTGGAGACTGTGGGGCACTTCCTTCCTCCCCCCCCCCAAAAATGGACTCCTTGCAAAAAAAAAGGCCATGCAAATGTCAACCTGAGGAGTGATTCTGATAAAAATCATAATTTTCTGAAGGTTTATCCTGTTTGCTGGTGATTTTCTTGTGCAGAATTGCAAAAGCTCTATTTCGCGAGTGCGAGATTGTTCCTTTCCGCCGCAACTACGTGTTCGCAATTGCGAACTCTCGCGAGGTGTGTTGTGCAAGGTGGCAAGCCGCGATTACGTATTCGCGGGCGCCAAACTCCCGCGGGATCACGCAGCAAGATCCAAAATGGCGCGGCACTGGCAAAGAAAAACAACTCGGCAAACGCTAAATGACGGAAAGTGAACGCCGTGCACCACGCCGCGCGCCGCAACCAAGCAAAAAATCCGCCGCGAGCGGATTCACGGATTTTCGACAAATTCACGAGAGTTCGCGGATTGCGAATTTGCCGAAAATCCGAAAAATCCGCGATCGGAGCGGATTTTACGCCCATGCTTAGAAGGTACCACAGGCAAAAATCCCTACAAAGACACGCAAATCTCTAATGACAGTCCGTGAATCAGCGCTGCGATGGGGCCAGACCCATACAAAGCGTGTGCATGAATCCACTGCTACTAAGATGTACTTATACGCAGTATCAGAGGAAAAAGGACCGCAGTGATCTAAATAAACACAACCTAGTGGTTTATTAGAAATGTACAACTGTGTCTGTGGCGGACGCGCAGCAGTAGAAGGTTTAATCTGCTGGCAAATGTCACATTGAAGGACATAATCTCGCGTCTGTCTGTACAGTCCCCGCCACCAGAAACGTTGTTGTAATTGAATTACAGTGGCCGAGACGCCCGCATGCGCAGACGCCACACCTTCATGTGCCGCTGTAATCAACGTAGCCCTGCGATCCGAGTTGGGAATCAAACGTTCTCCAACTTCAGGAATTTTCACAAAAGGAACCTTGTCGGGACTTAAGTGGCATGTGTACTTCGAAGGGAACCCCGTAGGATGTTTACCTCCCTTCTCAGTGGCAGCAACAGCCGCCAAGATGTCATCATCAATCTTACTTTTGGACCGAGTAACCGCTGCAACCAAGTATGTAGACACCGCTGATTTCGCTGCTTCATCAGCAAGCGAGTTACCGACAGCGTGGACTCCTACACGCTGATGGCCGAGAGTATGAATTACAAAAACGAGTGGCAACGTAGCCTTAAGCTCAGCCACTCGAACCCAGATCATCTTGTGTTTTATTGTGCTACCCTTGGAATCACGAAATTCATTCTGAATCCAAAAGAACAAGTTTTCATTGTAAGACTGGACACAGTAGTAAGAATCACTCACAATAAGAGTAGTCACACTAGGATCAGCGTACTCCAACGCTAGTAAGAGAGCACGAAGCTCTGCCAATTGTGCGGTGCAGTCCCCTAGAGTCTGCGTGTGTACTGTCCTGGACTTGAACTCATCGTTCACCATGGCACCGACCACAATGGCGCATGCGGAAACGTAGGCGTGTTTAGAGCCATGCGCAACCTGCGCCGAACCATCAGTGTAAATGATGCAATGGAAGTCCTCCAAAGGACGCATAGCTAGAGGAGCAGGATGAACGAATTCATACTGCAAGTACTCTTGCGACCGTAATGAGGCGTCAACAATAAACGTGACATCCGTGGACGTCAAGGATGCAGCCCATTGAATCCAACGAGGGTGCAAAGCTTTAGAATTCGGTACACTGGCTTTTGTAACTGCCTCCAAATGAGGACAGGGTGTAACAGCAAACATGAGTTTTCCCTGTGACAGAGCACGTTCCTTAAGAATCACCATCTGCACAGCCGTTAAAACTTTCTCCACAGTGGAAAATCGCATTTCAGCTGAAGTGTACAAGTGCGACTTGTAAGCAATAGGTACTGTGTCTCCTTCATTAAAAGTGAGGTACGTGAAACCCTCCGTCCCAGGAATAATTCTTATCACCAGGTTGGTGTGGTTATCACGAGTCAGTAAAAATTTTGAAGCGAGCAGATCAGCCTGCAAGGATTGCAAGATGGCAGAGTGCTCAGGCAGCCAGCATGATTTGTAAAAAGTTGGTTGTATCAAAGCATACAAAGGCTTGATACGCTGGGCATATTCCGGAATGTATGTCCTCCCGAAATTTAAAAAGCCCAGTAAAGACTGTAATTTTTTCAGTGTTGTAGGAGCGCGCAACTGTGCGCATTTCTCCAAAAAGTGAGGAGCCAAACCTCTACCTTCATTGTTGAGCTCATAGCCCAGGAACAACACTGTGTACTCAGCAATGTGCGATTTTGCAAAGTTAAATTTTTAACCCATGTCTGCAAAGTTACAAATTATCGAATTCACACGACACAGATGCTCCCAAATTTCGTCATCTGTGAGATATATGTCATCCACATACGAGCAAGCATCAGGGTCGATCCTCTCTAAAAGAGAGACTATGTGGGCGGTAAAAATACCAGGACTATTCTTATAGCCCATTGGGAGACGCCAAAATTGTTTTTGGACTCCAGCGCTTGTAAAACTGGTCCATTGGGAGCTAAAGCTATCCAATCTGTGGGCATAGAAACCGTTGGAAATGTCAAGCATCGTTTTAAAATGCTTACGCACTAGACTATCCACTAGGGCAGAGCCGTGAGTATTCTGTACTGCACAGTTACGGCAATGCGAGTTTAAATGCCGGTAATCCAATACCAAACGATACGATCCGTCAGGCTTGGTCACAGTAAAAAGAGGGTTATTCATCGGTGATACACATGTTTCAATAACTCCCTGATATTCCAATTGTTCAAGGATTGCCGCGACGGAAGCCTTGGCTTCACGTCGAATGGGATATTGAGGTTGAGGCTGCGGCTGAGACCGCAAAGGAATCTCGTGGCATGGGGACAATTTATCCCAACCACATTGGTTGCGGTACAGAGCCGGCTCTAGAGCCCTAGCCCACTCTTCTGCAAAATGTTGCGCATGCTCTTTCGAGACAGTGTTCGCGAAACTCGGGAGGATTACCTCCTCCCCTCGCGGCGCCGCGAGCACAAAAGGTGGGGGGCAGTCAGCCTCCGAAAGCAAAATGTCATACGTAGATGAAAGATTTTCCCAAAATAACCCTCTGATGGTACGTTGTATGTCACCTTCTATTAACAGGACAATTTCATAAAGTCTATCAGGGGGAGCAACTCTTGTATCGGCTGTTTCTATCACAACGTAAACATCAGTCACTGTCACCCTCAGTAGTGGACGCAGGGCCTCTCTCACAATGGTAATCTCTGCCGCGCTGTCCAGCAAGGTCAGAGCCCATGTCAGATTCCGAAGCCGCGTTCTCACTATCTGTGGCATATCGATGCGCTGTTAAAGCTGCGACTTTTTTCTTGGCAAACTGTGGTCTCTTCGGCGTTGAACCGTCCTGCTGACCCGTGCCTTCTGTCTTGCGGGGCTGGTCACGTCCTTGTTGACCACCCTGTCCCCTTCCGCCTCCTCCACCACCGGTCCTCGGAGCCGATGAGTCCTGAAAGGAACGAGGAGAGCGTTGATCAGAAACCTGAAATCGATCAGGTTATTTAATCGTCTCGCTCTGTCGGCGCAGGCACCTGAGCCGCAAGATAAGATTCTTGAGTCTGCTGTTTCTGCTTCCCCTGATTCTGTTTCTTAGGCCAATTTTGTTTTTTGGACTTGGGCTGGACAACTGCCTCAGCAGACTGCCCCTGCGGTTGTTTTTTCTCTTTGTCAGAAAAATACTTTAGACCCTTACTTGTGCGACCCACTGTTTTATAAGCAGCCACTACAATCTTCGCTAACTGGCGGGGTTTTTCAGCATCGGGAATAGCTGCCAATGCGTTAAACACCTGAAAGTTCACAGCGTCTCCCTTGACATTAGCAAGTACGAGATCGCAAACTATTTCAAATGAGCCACACAGGCGCATACCCAATTCAACAGCTGCTTCCGGTCCGTGATCGTCCTGAACACGTTTAATGATCGTAGGCAGGACAGCCATAGATGGGGTGCCGAAACACCTCGCATAAACCGCCGCAAAAGTTCTCCCCCAGCTCTCACAGTCAACGAGTTCGGGAGCTAAATCTTTAGGTAAACTAATCGTCAAGATTCTATGTTTTTCACCAGGAGTCGTGTTAGGAAATACTGCTTCCAGTTGGTCAAATTTCTCGGCAAGCCAAAAAGGAAAGTCATCCTTATCCTCTGGTCGCTTACCAAACACTGCATTGACCATAACCGGATTGAGCTTCAATCCGCCATGTTCCGCTGCAAGAGCCGGACCCCCCGGGGGTCCACCCAGGAGATGATGACCTATGTATTGCACTAATGCACGAATCACGGCAATGGAGACAACATGTAGCCTACGTACCTCCGCTAGGGTACAATTGCCGTGTTGAGGATGAGGGGTAAATCCAGCCAAAACATGCCAATTTGCGCCTGTAATGGATAAAGGACCTAACCTCGGTGCGGTCAACGAATGGGGTAGAGCGCCACCAAACCAAACGCGATGCTGCCAATGATCAATAGGTATTTCCAGTGCCCTGTACGGAGTATATTCATTCGGTACAGGTGAGGCAGTGTAGTTGTGGAACACACCAGAATTAACGTCCACAGCCGGAAACGTCACCCACGAATAAAACAGTTCGTATGGGTAAGCTGCATCCGCAGTCACCACCAAAATCACAGCCAAGCCTTCCAATGGGACTTGGAAAGTCTGTAAATGGTTGCACACTGCAATGCGACTATGCTGCGAATGTCCACAGGCTGTGCCATGATAACACAGGAACGTAGAAAAACAAAGTAAACTTTGTAGCACAACTAGGTAGTAATTCAAAGAAACCGTTTTAGAAAGATTCAAGCTTGAAAAGACCTATTTCAAAAATAGATAGGTTTGTCCGACACCACAGTTTTCCGGAAACGACAGTGAAGTGGTTAAGGTTTGAATGATATACTACTCGAGTGTCATGATATAAGACCACCAACGTACGGGCGCCATGTAGCAGGGTTTCCGTTCTCCCACAGAACTGTGCATAGAGATTTGGAACCTCTGCGAATTAGGGTGACCCAAAACTCACCTCAGTACCCGAAATCCCCTTACCGAGCTAGCTACAGTGTCTCATTGGTCATAACAACACTCCCAATGTTTAGACAAACCAGAACATGAACTTACAATACCTCAGGTTACGTGGAACACATGAACACTCTTTCGTTATACAATCATTTCAACCCAGAACGTGGAGTAAATGAGGACACGTGCACATTTGAAATATTTATTTACTAATGCCATTTTCTCAAACGCAGTATCTTAGATAATACAAGGAAGCATATTATCAGAAGCAAAGTTATCAGCATAGTTACTAGTCCATAGAAAGCAAAAGGTGACAGCATGCTATTATGCTGAAATGAATAAGTGCTAACCACACCTAGTTCTCACCCTCCCTAACTAGTATATTATATTAATATATAAGAAGGTCTCTTTGGGTTTTAGCAGGGCGGGCCCATACCTCAAGATCCTAGTATGAAGAGATCACATCTGCTTCCACCAGCTCTCTGCATGCGAACCGCATCAAGTGCGTATGTGTGCTCTAAGCAAAGCAATATAAAACGCGCCTAAAGCCAGAATTTGGCAGGAGCTGCACTTATGTTATATCTATGAAGGTGCGGAGATCAGACTTCACAACAATTCTGTGTCGAGTTATCCTTGAAGCTTCAGCACTCTCTGTACAGACATAGTTTACTAAGCAAAGCTGATATCAGAGCAATAACATATTATTCTCATGTAAATCACAACGCTCTTGTAGGTTGAAAGCTAAATCAACAATTAAGTGTCGTGTGCAGAAGCAGCAAAAGGAAAAATGGCGTTTAAACATTTAATAATCCCACGCTAACTTAACACAATATATAGATAAGCAGTAACTATATGACAGTAGCACAATAAAACATAAAATGATCTGGGTCCGAGTGGCTGAGCTTAAAGAGCAGTTGCCACTTGTGTTTGTAATTCATACTCTAGGTCATCAGCGCGTAGGAGTCCACGTTGTTGGCAATTCATTGGCCGATGAGGCCGCGAAATCAGCAGTATCGTCATATTTGGTTGCAGCAGTTACACGTTCCAAAAGTAAGATTGATGACGATATCTTGGCAGCTGTTGCTGCGACTGAGAAGGGAAGTAAATATCCTAAGGGGTTCCCTTCGAAGTATTCATACCACTTAAGTCCTGATAAAGTTCCTTATGTGAAAATACCTGACGTTCGTGAGAGGTTGATTCCCAACGCGGATCGCAGGCACACATTGCTCACAGCGGCCCATGATAGAGTTGCGTCTGCGCATGGGGGCATTTTGGCTACTGTGGCTCAGTTACAACAGCGTTTATGGTCGCGGGGACTGTACAAACAGACGCGTGATTATGTCCTTCAATGTGACATTTGCCAGCAGATTAAGCCTTCAACTGCTGCGCGTCCGCCCCAGACACAGTTGTACATTTCTAATAAACCACTTGGTTGTGTTTACTTAGATCACTGCGGTCCTTTTTCTTCTGATACTGCGTATAAGTACATCTTAGTAGCAGTTGATTCATGCACACGCTTTGTGTGGGTTTGGCCTCACCGCAGCGCTGATTCACGAACTGTCATAATAGACTTGCATGTCTTTGTAGGGATTTTTGCCTGTGGTACCTTCCATTCAGATCAGGGTCCGGCTTTCGCCTCTAAAGCATATAAGGATGCCATGACTTCGTTGGGGGTCCAAGTCAAGGTTTCGTCTCCATACAGGCCTGAAGGTAATAGTGTTGTAGAACGGATGAGCCGTGATTTAAAGCAGTCTTTGACAGCTCGAGTTATAGGCACAGGCAGGAACTGGCTGGCCCACCTCAATAGCGGGCAGCGTGCTCTTAATAATCTCCCTAGAAGCTCTCTGGGTGGGCGGACCCCATACGAGATGCTCTTTGGTATCAAGATGTTCGTACCGGACCTTGACGGTCTAGACTCAGTGGCTGTTGCTGCCTCCTTTGACGTAGATGAACATTGCAATGTTTTACAGAATCTACAAGAGACAATAGACAGTCTTGCAAAGGAACATTTGCCCTCCACCTCGGATGATGCGTTGCAGATCCCGGTAGTTGGCTGGATACCCCAAGTTAGAGAACTGCTTCGGGAGAAGATCGAAAACAAGAAAGAATTTGGTCCCTCTTATCGAGCTCCAGTTCCAGTGCTTGGTGTGAAGGGCACAAGAACAGTCATTTTACCACCACTTCCAGGTCGTAAGGAAAACAGGTATATCTCCATTGACAATGTCAAGATACACAGAGTGGCTGATTCTTCTTAGTATGACACCGGCGGTCTCATGTCCTTCGATTTTGAGAAATTCTGTTTTGGCCCCGGCTTCAAATCCTGTGCCTGATGTTGCCCTTGAGATTCCTGCAATTTCTAGTCCTTTATTGAGTACACTGCCTGGTACTCAACTTGATGAAACTGACTACACTTACCCAACTGACTTATCGATGCCTGATTTACAAACTCGCTTGGCCACAGAATCCAGATTTTCTTTTGACACTGTTTCACACACATCAAGAAAGCCTTCAAGGATTACTGTTTATGTAAGACTGTTTAAAAAACATTTTTTAATTCCCCCTTGGACCTATATTTGGCTGGTGCTTTTTTCGATGTAACTTTTTATGTCAATTGGTTTTGTGTTTTATTTTTTCTGTCTCATCAATGGACACTATGTCAAGGAGAGAAGATGCATTCGACATATCAATGGAACATTGGCACCCCATTCCTCATCACACAGATTAAAGAGAGACTTGGCTTTTGTTAACATCGCTGCTTGGCCTGTCCTAGATGGGATTGTGTGGGATGCTGTTAAATTTCAAATCCATGGCCCCACTGAGGTTATAAATGTCCCTAATGTGCTTAGAGTTTCTATGGGGGATGTAATTAAACAGAATATACGTTCTGATGATTGGGACGTTCAGGCCGTAGAATCATTGTTTTCAGATTTGAAATATAATTCTGCCTTTGATGCTGAAGACTTGTATTTGGAGTCTGCCAATTACGGTGATTTGTATTGTTATCAACATTTTGGCAATCACTACCTGCATAAGACAAATACTAGGAGGCTCACGGTCAATTATACCCAGTGGGAACACTGTCCACCTCCTATACAAGGCAGTTCTGCTTCCTTTTTGAAAAGGGTTACTTATTTTACAGATTTTAATCAGTCAAATCCCAATGCATTTTATTTTAAAATGACCGAAAAGTCCACATCCAAAGTTAGACTTACTGATACTAAATTATTGTACTCGAAGTCCTTTCTGGACCAGTAAGCTGTTGGGGGCTACGAGTTGTGGAAGGAAACAGTTGACCTTAAATCGGTTTGGGGTTCTAAAAGTTGACAAGTGCAAGGCACTGAGGCTTTGCACCGTGCATGTCTCATCCCGAATCATATGTTGATTTTGAATTCTACAATTTCACAGACGACATGCTTTGGATTGGCTACCACTAAAAAATGAAATGCTCCTTCTTTCCCTGACTTAGAAGAATATTCAGTTTGGGGTAATACTACAAAAGTTTTGATTAGAGAGTTGCAAACTCTGTTGCTAAATTCTTCTTTTAACATATCCAGTTTGGATCCCAATGGCTGGTTGCTCTGGCACAGAAGTGCTGACTCGTGCCAGCATCGTTTTCTGGGTTTAACTGAAGGCTTTACACAGGTCAGGGTGGATCCCCATTTTGAAAGTGACCATTCTGTGACTACCTATTCTGTAGGCAAATTATGTCATAATTGGCTCAAACATTCTACCTTGACGTCAGTTAAACAGCATTTATCTAAACTGACTGACGATGTTGATCTGAATGATTTCATAAAAGGCCCGGCTAAAGGTAGATCTAAAAGATGGATCTATGCTGTTTATAATGAATTCTGGAAAACATCCCAGATTGAGGCAGCTACCCGCCTTAGGGCTATAGATCAAGCTAATTTAGAAAAAGTGCTAGCAGTTGTAGATAATAGCATTAACACGCTTTATTACCACATTTACACGTTGGATAATATTGTGTCATCTGTTGTTGATATTGTGCAAGATGAAGTGTCTGTATTGTACCATGGTGAAAATCAATTGCGTTCGATTATGCAGTTTGCTTGGACCCTGCAGACACTTAAGGCAGGGAAAGTGCCATGGCATTACATGAATACCTCTTCCCTGTTTGCCCCGTTTAATTTGACTGAAAAGCAGCGTTTACTGTTAATGAAGGATGCCTCTTTTTCCATGTTATACATTGAGAGGTTGGAGCCTTTACCGTTTATGTGGCAGAGGCCAATACTGCAACGTGGCTTATCCACGGATTGATAACTCTCCCGTTTCCTCTGTTTGAGTTCAAAGGCTGTATGAAGTACTTTGTCATTGGTAGATACGAGCCTCTTGGAAGTTCTTATCTCCATGAAGCCTGGTCACTTCCTTTTACATATAGATGCCTTAGGGAGGGCAAGGAAGTTTATTTGAATGGTGAAGAATGCACTGAAACACCGGATCACTCATTAATGTGTAGACATATCCAATTACACGGCTCCTGTAATCAGAACGATCCGAATTTAGCCTGTATTTTGCTATCGTTCCCACATTCACATTACTGGCAAATGGGAGTTATTTACTATTAAATAATGAAGATTGCTGTGGGTTAATAAAAGGAATTGCTTATGTTGTTACCGTCAGTGAGCGTGTGGTTTGCTGTAAGAATGTAATGTATCCACCCCCGCAAAAAACTTGATGTTTCCATCTGGCCCAAGATTCGAACCTTGAAAGCGGAGTTCAATAAGATGAGTCGCATAAGAGCTCTATTGTCCCAAAAAGAAGTTGCCCTCACATCTGCTCGTGAAACATTTGTCCTTCACGTGGCTAACACCCACACAGAGGTGCATGCTTTATTAAATACTGACTTGCCCTTGCAAATCGGTGAATTAATTCACACAATCTTTAATGCACCATCCACAACGGGGCTTGCGCACTTTTTTAAAGTGGTTAGCAGCGGGATTGTGACTTTATTTCAAACTATATTCGGGGTCTTTCCTGCTTTCTTTCATTCAATCTTTTCCAGCCTATTTGGTGGATTTCCCATTCTACTGGCGCTGGCTGCCGGCGTTCTTTTGCTGTTTTGCTTCATTCAAAATGGATGCACATCCTGTATTTCAAGACAAGCTGTCACGTCTGGCACTGTTTCGCAACAGAATGCTTGAATACTATGGAGCGCTGCCTCTTGCAACCTTAAGTGCAGCTTATGGATTATCGTTTCGGTTTTCCTATTTTACATGTGTCCAGCCTGTCTTTCATTGCCTGAGTTGCGATTTCGACTGGGCCCTGGATTTGTGTCTCTGGAATATCTCTGCAATATGGTGTCTCCCGATGTGGATTATAACCAGCTTATGAGCCCCTTAGTTGCTCATGAATTGGTTTGTTCTGACGGAGGGAGTATGGCCTTTGCAGCGATGCATGGAATACCGGGTCGTTGGAATGTATTCGCAGCGGCGCAAGATTTCTTGGCACAGCTTCATTGAAAACCCACAGAGTTGTCCTCTGATGGTGCTACAGGCTCCGGTAATTGAAGAGCATGTATGTTCTTTCCCGCTATTAAATTGGATGGCTGAACTATTTTCGGATGAGAACAGTGACTTCCTATTTTAAGCTGTTGCTGCATATTTGGCATATTCACTGTTAGAATGAGGTGTGTCATCGTCATTTATTGGACATCGAACATTTTTTCTCTGCCCCAGGCCTATTGACTTTGCTACGGCCTATGACTAAATTTGCTTGACTATAAGAATTTTGAAAGACAATTTTTTAAATTTTTTCATTTGTGCAAATTTGAGCTGACTGTCGTTCTTGAACTCTGCATTCCATAGATTTGCCCCTTACCTTATCTTCTCTTATCTTATCTTCTCCGTGCTCGGATCAAGAGAGGGTGTCATATAGATATGCTTTGCCTGCACACTGTGTTAAGTTAGCGTGAGCTTATTAGAAGTTTAAACGCCATTTTACCTTTCTGCTGCTTCTGCACACGGCACATATTGTTATTAGAGCTTTGAGCCTAGTAGAATATTTTGCTTCACACGAGAATAATATGTTTTGCTATTGTATCAGCTTTGCTTGGTAAGCCATGTCTGAACAGTGAGTGCCGAGGCCTTCAAGGTTATTTCAACACAGTGGTTGTTGTGAGGTCTGATCTGCGCACGTTCTAGACATAACACATATGCAGCTGCAGCCAACTCTGGCTTTAGGAGCGTTTAATATTGCACTGCGCAGAGCATGCAAACACACTTGATGAATATTCGCATGCAGAGAGCTGGTGGAAGATGATGTGATCCCTTTCCTCTAGGATCAGAGGTATGGGGCCGCCCTTCTAAAACCCAGAGAGACCTTCTTTAGATATAATATAATATACTAGCAAGGGAGGGTAAGACTTAGGTGCCATTTAGCCTTCTTCCCTTTAGCATTTTAACATGCTTTCTCCCTTTGTATTTTATGGACTAGTAACTATGCTGATAACCTTGTTGTTTATAATATGTTTGCTTGTATTATCTAAGATGCTGCGCTTGAGAACACTGCATTAGAAATAAACATTTCAAACCTGCACGTGTCTTCATTCACTCCTCGTTTTGGACTGGTTTGATAGTATAACAAAAAAGTGTTCATGTGTTCCACGTTACCTGAGGTGTTCTAAGTCCATGTTCTGGGTTGTCTAAACATTGGTAGTTGTAAGAACCAATGAGACACTGATTGCTAGTCTGGTAGGGGATGTTGGGTACTAAGGTGAGTTTTGGCACACCTAATTCACTGAGGTTCCAAGTCTCTATGCACAGTTCTGTGTGAGAGCAGGATCCCTGCGACAGGAGAGGCAGGCTTCCCCATGCCCCTCAGTGTACAAATACTTCTGTTAACTACAAGCCTGGACTGGGCTCGCGCCACTCAGGCGGTCACGTGGTGCGCCCGAGCAGGGAGCCGCTTAGAAGGTTCTGACAAGGAGTTCTAGAGAACTGGAAATAATTCTTGATTACAGGGATGATAACAATTTGATAGAGGAGCAGAACAGGAATGATCTGGCGAGATTGAAGCTAGCAATTAAATATCGCCAAAAAGAGGTGAGCGTTGCTGCCAATGAGTGATTAATGCTATAATTGCAGTAATGTAACCCTTCTTAATAGGTTGGGATGCAACAGATAGATCCAGAGACAAGATTGGACCCCACCAAGGGTACTTATTAACAGTGGTATTAGCAACAGTAGCCGAAATGAGCACTAGTTGCCAGGAGGTTCTGGGCCATAACTGACACCAGTGCGCCCTTGTAGGGTAACAGCAATGCTTCAACTCGGGCTCCATATCTGTAAGTGCTTCCTGGTGAGGTTTAATTAAACCTCATGCCCCCGAATTCCGTTCCGCTGCGAATCGCGGAAGTTTTGATATTTTGGAACGCGGAAATTTCACAATTTCCCAAGTTCCGCAAGCAGAGCGGAATTTGCGGCCCATCATTAGCACTAGCCCGTGAGTTTGTTAAGCACCACTAGTGTCAGACGTTGTCCAATAGTTTGATAGTTCGTTAGCAGCAAATATGCAAAGTGTTATACGACTGTTTTTAGAAGTTATGGATCAACGATGACACCCAAGTTCCACTCCGGGCCTTGGCCCCTGTATTGCCCCGTCCGGTACCAGCACTGGCCGAGATCTGGGCTGGAGCAACAGGTGCACACAGCTGCCAGCAGCGAGAGGCTGAGAGAGTGTCCCTCTGAGCCTGCACCCCGCCCCAGGTGGTGATCCACTTTACCTGGGGGGCATGACCCCACTCTCCTCTCTTGCAGCAGCAGATTGGCCTCACTCCATAACCTTGTCACTACGGGCAAGGCGCGCTTGGGCTGGTAGTTCAGCTCCAGGCCGGGCCGCCAACATTCAGCCCAAACTCTTTCCACGAAGCCTTTCACCCAACACTGGTGCCACCCCGTTGCCTTCAAGTGCCCGATCACTTGGCCCTCCTCTCCAGCGCTGTTAGGGCTCCACGGTACTCCTCACCAGCACCTCCGGTGGCACCTTCGACACATACCCCCGGTGTATCCGAGACTCACTCCTCCAGCCTCTGATGACCAGGCGCACCTCACTACACCTCGGCTGCCACCTTGACATGCACCATGTGCGTCCGAGTCTTGCTACGTCTAAGGGTGCACACAATCTTCAGGCACTCTCCTCTAGTGCTCAACTGCACCCCCACATGCACCCTGCATGCTGGAGACCCACCTTGTTTCTTGGTGCACACAATAATCCAGGCGCTCTTCGCTAATGCCCGGTTTGTACCATGACACGCACAATGTGCGTCTGAGTCTCACATCTCCCCCTGGTGCACACAAGGTACCAGGCGCTCTCCACTAACGCCCTGTCTGCACCACCACATGCTGACCTGTGTGTCGGACACTCACTCCTTCTTAGTGCCCACGATGTCCCGGCACTCTTCAATAGTGCCTGGACTGCACTGCAACACACACCCTCTGCGTGTCCCGAATCTCGGCTCTCTTCCATGATGCCCACAATCCACAGCCACATCAAGACACGCACCCTGCGCGTCAGAGTCTTGATTAGCTCCGGGTGCTCATGATCACCTTAGGCACCCCTTTGGAGGTCTCAGGCTGCTACGACACGGTACCACCACCGCGCCACTTAATACTTCCTGGAAACTTTTATGTTCCTGTGTTTCTGAACAGGGAGCCAGCTCACCTCAGGCCCTTGGGGTACAGGAAGCAGCACACAGCAAAGTCCTGCTTAGAAAGAAGGGGGGACACAACCCACTGCAGTGCCCCTTCAGTCTCTCCTTGGTCAAGAGCTACAAACTGCCCACAAGCCCCAGATCATGAAGGAAAGGTCAAGTGTCTCCTGCAGCCTATTCAGCAACTCTTTCTGAGGCAGAGTTTTTCTTCCCGATCGCGGACAGGTCAAAGCTGCCAGAAACTCGACTAGTCCACAGCGTCTTCAAAGCGCTCCCAACACTTCGCTGACAATACCGAGATCATTCTTGACAACATCATCAACATAACCCAAGTCTTGGGGTTACAGTTCCTTCAGTTATACCCCTCATTGTCTTCGAAGTTTCCTTGTGCTCAGGGGTCCCGACCCCTCCCTAAATCAGTCTTGCGTATCTCCCCCCCCCCAGTGTCACCGTCCTCTCTTTGACAATGGGGGCCTGGATCTTTAATCACTCAGAGGGAGATGGGTCTATTCTTTTATGGCTCTGATCCAGGCCTCTTCACCTTGCAAAGCCTCTCCATCTCCCCGCTCCAGGTGCATGGCAGCCTGGTGCCGTCTCCACCCCTCCCCTGGGGCACGACCTCCCTCAGCTTTTCTCACCTCTCCCAGATCCAGGCAGGCAATTCACATTCTGCTGAGACACACAAAAAGGTCTTAAGCACAAACTCTGCCATTTTCTCAAACAGCGTTTTCTGGACACACAGCGACAAAACCATCTACCCAGAAAGATGCATTATGACGCTGTGAGTTCAGACATACCAAACTTCACTGGTCCATTTCCAATTCTTGGGAAACTAGGCTAACAATACTACACCCAGCCTCCCCCATTCTGTCCTATGGGCAGGATGGTCTTTCACCAGGGAAAATTAAATGGAGTATTTTCCACGGTCAGGGCCTAGCACCAACACTGGCACCGGTCCTGCCTTTTACTGACACTGCACCCTGCCTAGGAGTTACCCAGGATGTCCTATAGGGTTGCCCCATGTGTATGCAAAAGGGAAAGTCAGGCCTTACAAGTGGTAGCACATGTCAGGACAACATGCTAATTTAGCATAATGCGCGCACGCCCTACACTGAAGACCTATGTTCCCTTTCTGCGCATTTCTTTAGTACTAGCCCTGGCACACATAGTGCACAACACTTAGGAATCTTGCTAGTAAGGCAAACATACCAACCAGAGACAACCAATCACCACTACAATGTATACAGGGAACATCTGTACTTGCACACTGATTAGCAGTGGCAAGTACCTGCAGCATCTAACTTCACAGGAGGCAAAGGCAAAAATTCAGTGGTGATCACGCCAAGCTATGCCGGGTGTAACAGCTTGCCTTCACTTTGATGCCACTTACCCACACATCACACATGATTGTCTTAAGAATGCAGGGCCAATTTCAAGTTTCACAGAAAAGATCTAGCAATATTGGAACAAAGGGCAGGTGACAGAGAGTTACGTCTATGACAATTGGAAGCCAAATGTATATCCAGGTTAAAAGTTGTGAACAAGGAGCTTAACTCTGATAGTGAATTACATAATTTTCCCTAACAGGTAATTTCCTGAGAATATGTGTTTTTTTCCACTTCTTGCTCTTTCCCTTTGTTAAATGTTTCCATTTTCACCATGTTTATGTCCAATTTTTCAATTTTGGTTCTCTATTCTCTTAACATGTCCACCCTGAGAATTGGAGATCCAGTATGTTTCTCCATTTCGGGATTGTACTGATCTACAGGCTTGCAAAGGGAGCACTATATTGAAATGTTTCGCTTCATAAATATGTCTGCTTTTGATGTGAGCTTTTAAAGTGTAGTCTCTTTTGGTCGTTCCACTACTCTTTTATGAAGGTTGGTTAACCCTAATGAGAAATTCACTTACATTTGTATTTATTCTGATTACACGCCTTTAAGAAGGCAGCTGTTCACTTGAATAGTTATAAGAGGAATTTCCCCTTGCTCCTCAATTATTGTTACAGTTTTACAGTTGTTGTTTTGATTCTTTTATGGGCATTCACAGAGTTTGAAGTAGAACAGTACTTGTTGTTAAATGGGCAGCTGTTTGACAGGTAAAACATTCTTATTATTGTGATTCCGCTATACATAAAAATGGCCAGGCATTCATTAGAAGGAATGTAAGACTTGGCCTTTTTGGCTAAAGTTCCCTAAACTTTTTGCTTTCCCCCTAAATGGTTTTCCTGACATTGAGTTGCCAATTTAGATGCTTGGAGTACTTTGCCACTGCTGATCATTGTCAAAGTACAAGTGTTCTCTATATAAAGTGTAATGGGAATTGGTTGGCCATGATTGGTATGTTTGCCTTACTAGTAAAGTCCCTAGTGATTTTCAGTGTGAGTGCCAGGGCTAGTAATGCAAAGGTGCGCGGAGAAGGGAACTCAGGCCTGCATTGTAGGCCTGCGCGTAGTTTGCTAAGTTAGCATGTTGTCCTGGCAAGTGCAACCACTTGTCAGGCCTTACTTTCCCTTTTGCATGCACATTGGGTACCCCTGTGGTAGGTTCCAGGTGATCCCTGGACAGGGTGCGGTGTAGGTAAAAGGCAGGACATATACTAAGGTGTGTGTTATGTCCTGACAGTGAAAAACACTCCATTTTGTTTTTCACTGCTGAAAGGCCATCCTGCCCATAGGACAGAATGTAGGAAGGCTGGGTTTTGTGTTTGTTAGCCTAGTTTCCTGTAAGTTTATAATGGGGAGCTGAAGTTTACTATGTCTGAACTCACAGTGTCATAAAGCATCTTTCTGTGAAGATGGTTTTAGTCACTGTGTGTTCAGAAACCACTCTTTTAGAAAGTGCCTGAGTTTTGTGCTTTAAGCATTTCTGTGTGTCTCTGCTGAAATGTGGATTGACTGTCTGGATCTGAGAGGTGAGAGGAGCTGGGAGAGGCCTTGACCCAGGGAGGGATTGAGATGGCACCAGGCTGCCCTGCACCTGGAGAGGTGGGGGAGGAGAATCCCGGGGGGTAAAAAGGCTTGGGCTGGTGCTATAAACCAATTGGCCCAACTCCTGCTGAGTGATTAAGGATCCAGACCCCCAGTATCAAAGGGAGAAAGGAGAAACTGGGAGAGAGACACCCAGAACTGTTTTAGGGAGGGGTCAGGGACTCCTGAGCACAAACAAACTTCAAATACATTAGGGGTATAACTATGAGAGCTGAAACCCCTGCGCCTTGGAATGAAATATACATGGATTGAGACTGAAAAGGCTTGGACCCATTTTGTGGTCAAGAGGAACCTTTGTTAAAGAAGGAGCTACTGAAGAGACTGCTGTGGAAAGACCAGTCCTTGCTTTGTGATCTGGGACTGGTCTGCATTTTGCTGTTCTAACTAAGAGAGAGGCTGTTGAGACTGTGCTTGGAGGTGCTGGGTCCCCCTGCTTGAAGAAGACTGTGCTTCGTGCTGTGTCTTGTTACCCCAAGGGCCCAAGGTGAGCTGGCTCCCTGTTTGTAAACACAGGAACATAAAAGTTTCTGGAAAAGTCCCAAGCAAAGCGGTGTTAGTGTGCTTTTGCAGCTTGAGACCCTCAGAAGTTGTGACTTGCGATCGTGGGTACGCTGGAGTAATCTGAGTCTCGGACGTGCAGGGTAGGTGTCGTGGTGCAGGCCAAGGTGTTGGTGAGAAGCGCTGGATCGTTGTGTGCACAGGGAGACGAGGTGAGACTCGGACGGGCAGAGTGCGTGTTGTGGTGCAGCCAGTGTGCTGGTGAGGAGCGCCTGGTCGTTGTGTGCACCGAACGAAGAAGTGAGTCTCGGACACACAGAGTGCGTGTCGTGGTGCAGCCAGGGCGTTGGTGAGGAGCGCCTGATCATTGTGTGGACCGGGAGAGGAGGT
The DNA here is from genome assembly GCF_964261635.1 of Lissotriton helveticus. NCBI lineage: Eukaryota > Metazoa > Chordata > Amphibia > Caudata > Salamandridae > Lissotriton > Lissotriton helveticus. The sequence continues at coordinate 975,104,083 of NC_136063.1, forward strand.
GAGACTCAGACGTGCAGAGTGCGTGTTGTGGTGCAGCCAGGGCGTTGGTGAAGAGAGCCTGGTCATCGTGTGCATTGGGAGAAGAGGTGAGACTCGGACGCGCAGGCTGCGTGTCGTGGTGCAGCCAAGGTGTTGGTGAAGAGCGCCTGGTCGTGGTGTGCACCGAGTGAAGAAGTGAGTCTCAGACGCGCACAGTGCATGTCGTGGTGCAGCCAGGCATTGGTGAGGATCACCTGGTCATCGTGTGCACTGGGAGAAAAGGGGAGAATCAAACGCGCAGGGTGCATGTCAAGGTGCAAGCAGAGGCATTGGTGAAGAGCGCCGGGTCATCGTGAACACCAGAGAAGACGCGAGTCTTGGACACGCAGAGTGCGTGTCGAGGTGCAACCAGACGCCCTGGTGAGGAGTGCCTGGGCAGTGTGTGCACCGAATTCAAAGTAAGTCTCCACAGTGCTGAGGGCGGGTCTCGGTGTTCACTGAGACCGCAGCAAGGAGGGCCCTCAGAGTGAAACAGCAGCGGGCCGGACTGGCAGCCTCGGAGGAGCTGAGCCACAGCCCGAGCTCACTGTACTCATTGACGTTCTGGATCAAGACCCAAGTCGCTGAAGGAGGAGAGGAGAGTGGGGTCGCTCCCCCCCAGGTAACATAGATCACCACCTGGGGTGGGGTGGGGGCCTGGAGGGACACTCTCTCAGCCTTTCGCTTCTGTCAGCTGTGCAAGTCTGTTGCTTCGGTTTGGATCTAGGCCCGTGCTGGCCCAAGGAGGGGCAGTACTGGGGCGGGAGTGAGAAGCTGTACTTTTGTGTCATCATTGATCCATATTGGGGGCACTGTTAACGGATCAACTAAACTGGCGTATTAAACTTTGCATTATTGCTGCTAACAAACTATCGAACTGTAGTATGATGCCTGACTTCATTTGTGCCTGACGAACTACATGCTTAGTGCACTACGCACTGCGTTATTTTTCCCTTGCAGAGTACATTATTGTAACATGGCGCATTGCATTATTTCTTCATCGCACAGTACCTGATTATAACGTGACACAGTGCATTATTTCTTCATTGCAGAGTACATGGTTGTAGCGTGACGCATTGCTTTGTTTCTTCCTGGTATAGGGCATGCTGGTAGTGATACGCATTGCATTATTCCTTCATTGCAAAGTACATGACTGTGGCGCTACGTATGACATTGTTTCTCTGTTGCACAGTACAAGAGAATATCATTACACATTGCAGTATTTCTTTTCTTTTGCAACATGTGTGATTCTAGCAATATGACTTGCCTAACCTTTTGGAAATGGTTAGAAGTGAACTTATCTGTTGGTTAGAAGCGGTGGTTGGGATTACAACCTACCAACCCACCGCAAGGGAATATTACCCATTCTAATATGTTAGTTTTGTATTGTGTGGTCATATCGTATAACTTCTTATATAAAGATTATACTTATTTTATAAAAACTCGTGTGGAGTCTATTTGTGGTGACATCATTGGGTTGCAGTGAGTGTGGTTGCACATACTGTACACTCGTGCCTTGGTGATAAGCCTGGCAGCTTGAGCCAAGCTACTAAGGGGGTGAGCAGGGCTATCTCAGATGGTGTACTTACCTAACCTAACAATAAAACGAGGTGTCAGGGACTCCCGCCTCCAGCATTAGGTGGCGACTGTGAGGGAAAAGGACCCCCACTTTCAACAAGGAATCACTATTCTTTTGTCAATTAATGTTAGTATCTGTGTGTTGAGTGCATGATCCATGAATCCTGTTTTCGTTGTAGGCTTCAACACTGTCCAGATGGTGGCCATGCTATGAGCAGCCAATAAGCAGAGAACAAATTTCCCTGGAGGTAAAATCACATACACTTCCACTCTTGTTTCATACACTTAAGTACCTCTATATCACCACTGTTCCAAATAACCCAGCCAGTTCTACTCAGTGTCCCCCTATATAATGGCATACAAATTAAATCCCAAACTGAAATGTAGAGCTAGCACAGTTTTTATTTAAAAAAAATAGCAAAAAGAAACTTTTTTTGCCTCAATCCATATATCTGTTAAAAAATCACAAGAATCCAATAAATATACACAAAGCAATAAATGCCAATTGAAAATAATAATTTGTACAATACAATATCTTCTATAAACACATTAAAACACAATTTCAAAAGACAAAGACCCCTGAAATACAGTTTTTATAATCTGTTGAACATCCATATGATCCAAACATAGGGGCCCATTACGATCGCGGATGGACTTGCGTCCGTCCGCGAGCCCTGAGTAGGAGGGAACGTCCGCATGTGCTGCGGCGTTCCCTCATGTGCAATTAGGATGTGGCCGCCACCCTGGCGGTCACATCCTCTATTTTTAACATTGCGGCGGGTGCTGCTTGAAGCAGCACCCACCGCAATGTTAAAAATGAAAGCTGTGCATTTGCATGCACAAAGCGGCAGGCACCGCGCGGTGCCTGCCGCTCTGTGCACGCAAATGCAGGGGGGTACCATGGGTACCCCCCCATGTGCACCCCCCCACGCCCCCTTCACCCCTGGGGGCCCGCAACGGGCCCCCAAACAAAAATCTGTATGCTTTTGCGCGGCGGAAATGCCGCCGTGTAAAGGCATAGAACTCCAGACATCCTAATATGGCTGGCGGTGTCTGAGAGACACCGCCACCATATTAGGCCTTTTCCGCCGCGGTTGTAAGCCAACCGCGGTGGAAAAGCAGCGGACTGAAACCAGGACCCACCAGCCATCTTAATGTGGCGGTGGGTCTTTGGTGGGTCCGCAGAGGATTTTGTGCCCCAAAATACATTATACATGGGGAGCGTTTAGTAAAAAGGATTTTTTCTTATTTAAATGTCCCTTGTTTTTCTTGGATTCTTGGTAGATAAAAGCGTTGGCGCATTTCGGTGGTATAACTGCTTGTTACAAGGAACCACCTTCTTCAGGACAAGAATTATTTAAGGGTCACTTTTTTCCACATTATAGGTATTATATCTACATGAAAGGAAACAAGTATCAGTCATAGTTCCAGCAATACATGAATTCCTAAGATAGTATAATTCATTCATTGTTTTAAACTTTTGCTATACTTAAACCATGCTATGAGTAGCTACAAAGAGGGAATTCCCTCTGTTTGTTTAGAGACACAGGAGTAGGTGATTAACAATCATACAAAAGCTTACTATTGCATTTATATATTATTTAGCTATGGTTGAACATTTATTAAGAGATGTTTTTCCCCCTTTGGCCATTTACGTTTGAACCTTTTTTGATTTTTAATATGTATGAATACTGTTTTTGTTGCGGGTTCCACAGTACCAAGATGGTGGTCTAGCTATGAGTAGCTTTAAAGAGGGATTTCCCTCTCTTGCTTAGTAAATGTATAATCACAGTTTTAATGCTCCTTGAAGTGGTTTTACATTCCACATGAGAGAGTGGTTAATCTTTATATTTAACTTGGAATTTAAGCAGCTATGACAGATACTTGCTGACTCGATTCAGGCTCAATACCTTTCATCGATGTGTTACATTTCCAACTGTCAATGATTGGTCAAAGCTGCTATGCCAATGTCCTTGTGATGGTATATCTCCCCAGTCACTATTACATCTGACCCTTTTTTGTAAATTTTACATTGAACCTAGAAGGCGTTGGCTAGTTCCAATTCTAAAAACTTTGGGGCTACGCCAATGTCGCCCCGCTTTTATGGTTCTCCAACTCCTAGAGTCTGATTTTCTAGCTTTAAATATAGCTAGGTTCTTAAAATTTTGTATTTGTCACAGAACTAACTTATAATTGAAGATTGATGCACTTTAATACTTTGCTGTATTCATTTTTAAACATCAATTTTTGAATGCTCATCCTATTTTGTACTTATTATACTGTATTTTTAAGAAATAACTCCAGTTTTTTTATGGAAAAATGTATTAATTTGATATGTATATATTTTTATGGTTTTCTCCTAAGTGAAACTGAATAAAGTAAATGAATGAATTGAGTGGTTAATGTATATAAAAATCAAGACAGGACTATACACCCGTTTGACTGCTACTCTGTATTTTGATTTTTGATGCAGACACTCTGCCGAACAAAGGTAAGTGTGTGCTACTGCTGAAACTACTCTTTTGGTTTATGTTAGTGTTGAATTCATATTAAGTTGAGGGAGCACACTAGCCAAGGTATTTGTGTTTGTATTCAGGACTGTGTCTTGTCTTTTGCATATCCAGTGGCTTTACAACGACTAATTAAGATTAATCTAGAACACTAACATGTTGTTTGATGTTCTACATGTATACATGAGAAACAAAGTGCATATTTGAACTTTTGCATTGTTATGCTTTTTTGGAGGTCCCATAATTGAATTTCTTTTTACTCAGACCATGTAATATGGGTGTGCAGTAGGGATGTATTGTACCTTCTGCTTTCACGAAAATATGAGGACATTACTGCATTGTTTTAACCTTGCGGGATAACATCTTTTGATGGTCCTGACCAACATTTTGAATTGTCCTGCATTACGTGTTATGGATACACGGTGCGTGCCTTGTTATATGAGTTTACTAACTTGCTCTGAATCAACATACTGCACATTTGTTCTTTTACGCTCGATATGAGTATGAAAAGGGTTACAGTAAGGACCATAATTGCATTTCTTTTACCTGACCATGTGATTTGGTCATGCAGTGAGGGTTTCTACTGTACCTCCACCTGCACAGAGTGTGGGCACTCTACCACACTATGTCATCTTTGCCATATAGCTTCATTTGGTGGTCCTGACCCTCGTATTGAATTGTCTTGTATTATGTGTTATGGATATACGGTACCTTCTTTTTGCACTTAAATATGAGGACATAACTGCAATGCTTGAACATTATGGTATAACCCCATTGCGATTCTTTTCACCATGTGATATGAGTGTGAAACGGGTTACCACAAGTACTAGCAAAAAAGAGAAAACCTTTAGTATTGCCCCCAACTCATTGGACTCCATTGTTGACTTTGTGTTTATTTTTGATTGTTTTAGCTGAGACTACCAAACTTCTCGTAAATTGGAATACTTAGGTGCTGCTAGCATCATTTTCATAAATCATAATGAACACGTATATCGGATATCTCAGGGTCCATACATTTTACAAGGTAACTTATTGAGTCTTCTTATGTTGAATATCATCAACAACAATCTGCATCACTTTACTTGGTGAGGGGGTGCACTTTTTATTAGAGACAGTATGTTGATGAAGACTGATCACTTTTTACTTTGTATTTGGTGCTGGGTTTGTAGTAGGTGCTGGTTAATGCACTTTTGTTGTCTTTTTATTTATTATGTTATGTGGAGATTTTGTTTACTACTTGTTTATTGTTATCATTTAACATCTTGTGGTGCTCCTAATGGATGGTTGCTGTTTTTATTTGAACCTACTACAATTATCCTATCTGGAATTTTCAATGAAGTGGACAATTCATAGAGATCATGCTAAGATAATTTGTGATAATGTGTGATCATTTTTCCCACCGTGTTTGCATAGAAGGGGTGCGTGGCACGGGATGTCTAGTTGGACGTTTCCCTTTTTCTTTTCTGTTCATTTTTCAATTTTAGTGTGCTTTTTACCCAATTTTCTCTTATTGTTATTTTTCCCTTCAATTACCAGATTGTCTCTAGCTGCATCCTCTTATTTGCATATCCAAGATGGCTTTCAACATTGTCACCATTATGCCTTAGCCTATATTGAATGTGGTCATATTTATCTTTGAGCTGGCTTGAATTATCTTGGTGAATCAGGTATGTTGCACATCCATTTGTGATTGCTTCTACCACATTTGCTTAGAGATTGTTCCTTTGCCCACCATAAAGGTCTACAGATGTTAATGATTGAAAGATTCCTGTGCAGTAGTGTGAACGTCAGCATTATGATATTTGTGTTGTTTATTTTTAATTTTGAGTGCAGTATCATATCTTAACAAGTAGAAACTATTGTTTGTCTTATTCTATATTTTTTTACAGATAGCATCCCTGATGAAGCTCTATGTCAGGCGAAACGCATTGGCTGCACTTTTGTTCATGTATGAAGAAGAATAAAGAATTCAAAATATAAGAAAACATTCTGACTATCTTTTTTTTTAATATTTATTGAGAGTTCATACAAGATAGATTACAGATACATAGTAAAAGCCAATTCTTTCCCATCATAAATACATACATACAAATATACCATCCTTAAAAATATAAAAAACAGATTGAAAAGCTACTATACCACAGAATCATTTTAAACTCTTACTACTCTCCAGGCAGCTACTGGGGCCCAAAGTCGCATACCCATTTCCCTTGTCTTGGCTCCATTTAGTTCATACAGTGCTTCCTCAATGTTGTGAATACCCAACATTCTACACATCCACATTTGAAACGTAGGTGCTTCTGTATCCTTCCATGCTGCACTGATTAAAATCCTAAAGATTGCTACAAAGATAAAAACTAAAGCTTCAACCTCAGTGCTCATATTTAGTTTCACATCACATCCAGTTATTATCACAGTTGGGGATAGGTTAATTTTAACATCTAGCAGCCCCTCTAAAAACCGCTCTATTTCAGTTTTAATACTATTTAATTTTTCACAACCATAGAACATATGTATAATGTCAGCTGGACCATTTCCACAGCTGGGACAATTGCTATCGGCCACTTTCCCCCAGGAGAATAATTTTGCCGTCGTGCAGTATAGATTAAATAAAGTTTTATAGTGTTGTGCCCTGAGATTCGAGGAACGCAGAAATCTTTTATCCATCGCTAGGGCCTTATCAAGATCTACTTCCGGATCCCCCAATTTTATACACCAGGCTGCTTCAATTTTACCCATATCATCCATTGATGCATCACTAAATATTTTATATATATCCTTAATTCTATGACCCCCCGACTTTAAATACTCCAATAGTTCACATCTCCTTGTCAAAGTGATACGAGGCCTTATTGATTTAATTCTGTTGACAAGCTGTAGGTATTTAAACTCTTGATAACCTTGTAGCGAGTAATGCTGCGTAAGTTCTTCCAGGGATCTACACTCGTCCCTAATCATTATTTGCCCCAACGTGACGATGCCCTGATTCTCCCAGTGGCGCCATGATCCATCCCTACTAAGGTTTGGGAATAACGTTGAATTCCAGAGTGGTGTGAGATGATGAAAACTGGGTATAGCTAGGGTTTTTTTAACAATTGCCCACATATGCCATACATCTTCAAGTGACCTATACCCGTATTTCTTATAATAGCCCGTCTGGGTTCTCCTCAATAACACCCCTACTGCTTCACTACCCAATAGTAGCTGAAAAATTGATGGTATCCCCGCCTGCCTGAGGGTTGGGCCCCCTGGATGAAACAGAATTGCCATATCTATAAGAAGACATGCAAAATGATAACTCTTTAAATCTGGGAGTCCCAACCCTCCTCTTTCTTGTGGCAATGACATATATCTATTTGATCGCCTTATTTTGCCATACTGCCACAGGAATTTCATAAATATGGCCTCGATCTGCTTAATAACCTTCTCATCAATTTTAAATGGAATTGACCTAAGTTTATAAAGAACCTTGGGAAACATTGTCATTTTTATGACGTTAGCCCTCCCGATTAATGACAGCTGGAGTGAGTCCATTCTTTTTAGATCTGTTTCCATTGAATGCATGAGTGGTATAAAGTTATCGTTAATTATTTTTCCAGGTTCTGTGTTTATTATTATACCCAAATAGACTACAGAGTCCACATATCTAACATCCTGCTTAGCTATTTTTTTGGAGCATAATACTTGTGTTTTGTCCACATTTAATCGGTAACCCGACACACCTCCGAACTGCCCGGTTATCTTAACTACTTCCCTCATAGCTGACTCTGGGTCTTTGGTAATAACGGCTAAGTCATCCGCATATGCGAGAAGTTTAGTCTGATACCCATTAGTGACTACTGGTTTAATGGCCGCACTATTCATCATTTGTATAATTAAAGGATCTATATAAAGCGCAAACAGAATTGGTGAACATGGACAGCCCTGTCTCGTACCCCTTGTTATATTGATCTTACCAGATCTTTCTCCCATTAGTTGGATTCTTGCCATAGGTGATGAGTACATAGCCTGGATAGCTTGGCAGAATCTTGGGCCAAACCCCCTTGCCTCCAGGACCTTCCAGAGAAAGCCCCATCTGACGCGATCAAATGCCTTCTCTGCGTTGAGGAGGATCAATGCGACCTCCTCTCCCCTAGCAGCGCCGATATCAAATAGGGTAATAGCTCTCCTAATATGGTCAGTGGTACCCCTTCCTGGGATAAACCCATGCTGCCAGGGGGAAACCAAGGACGCAACGATCCTCCCCATGCGTACGGCCATGATTTTTGCATACAGCTTATTATCACTATTGATCAAAGATATTGGTCTATAGGAACCAGGGTTAGTCTTTGGTTTTCCTTTTTTATGAAAGATCACTATGTTGGTTTCTTTCCAGGTCTCGGGTATTATGCCTGTATTCATGACACCCTTAAACAGATCTAAAAGCATCGGTGTTGTTTCATCTCTTAAACTTTTATACATCTCAAGCGGTATAGCATCCGGACCCGCAGCCTTCCCGTTTGCCAAATCCTGCAGGGCTTCTAATAATTCAGACATGGTGATGTCTTGTTCCAAGGAATCGACATGGGCCTGTTTTAATTTGCTACCCATGTCTGGCCAACTTGTATTTAGAACCTCTGCACCCACCTCCTCCTGATACAGTTCTTGATAGAATTTTCTGAAGGCCTCTAGAATTTCATCTGATTTATCATATTTTTGGCCCTCGTATTCTATTTCTGTCACTATATTCTTAGACGCCACCTGTCTGATTCGTAAAGCCAGTGCTCTTCCTGCTTGCTCCCCTGTTTCGTATAGCCTTGATCTCTGCGACTGATAATTAGCTGCCGCCTTTATAGCTAGCTGTTTCTGGATCTCTGCTTTTAAGGAATTTACTCTTTGTAGACTCTCCGTAGAATGAACCCCTAAAATTATATCTTGTCTGTGTTGTGTCTCAGCCTCACTCAACTTTCCCATCAGTACTTCCTTTTCCCGGTTGAACTTTTTCCAAACCCGAGTAGTATAACTTATGGTCTCACCTCTTAATCCTGCCTTGAAGCTGCCCCAAACCACTCCCCTAGATGCACTGTACCTATTAGCATCAAAAAAGGCCTGGGACCATATTTTCATATATTTAATATAATCTATATCTGCTAATAGTTTTTTATCAAAGGTCCACGGCCTAGGGGCTTTGTACGGTTTATTAATGTCCATGGTTAAAACTAGAGGATTATGGTCTGACAGGACTTTAGGAAGCTTAATTATTTGGACACTATTTAACTGGGTGGTCGAGACCATGAAGTAATCCAGTTTCGAGTATTTGTTGAAGGGATACTAGAAGTAAGTAAACCCTGGATCACCTATCACTAAATTTCCCCACACATCCGCTAAACCATGTGACTGCATCATTGATGTTACCGCCCTAAACACCCTCGGCTTCCTACCTACGTAGGAACTATCGTCCAAGAAATTGGCTGAGATATTAAAATCCCCACATATTATTATGGGGGTTGGCCAGTCAATTAATTCATTTTCAATACGACTAAAGACCTCAGGCTCATCTGTGTTAGACCCGTATACCGAACATATAGTAATACCCAAGTTCATTTCACAAATGGCCCATCTACCCAATGGATCCGCCTTACACCTTTTGGCCCCCCCTAGCCCAATTTTACTGATGATGGCCACCCCTCTTATCATGGAGGTCTGGGATGAGCATGACAGCAGTTCATAACCTTTAAAGTTTAACCAATGTTTTTTCTTCCAGGGTAGATGGGTCTCTTGTAAACATATTATATCTAGGCTCACCACATTAAGGTACTGTTCAAACTTCCCCCTCTTTTTCCAATCATTTAATCCTCCTATATTAAGAGATCCAATCCTTAGCTTAGGCATAACTAAATATCAAACATTGCCAACTCATCAACCTGTCCAAGTAACTAGTACATACATGATGGAGATATATCCTTTGTTTCAAATTTACTTTTGCATTTATGATCACATTATCAGTAAGAACTCTCTTAATTTTTTTGTTTTCTCCCCCCTCGCCCACCACCCAGCCTCCCGACATCCCCCCTTCCCTTCCCCACCCACCTTCTTGGCCCCCCCCACTCTCTCCCCGGCAAGGCGCCCAGACAGAGTCTGTGCATGTGATGGGTGCGGCACAGCAAATAGACTCAATAGACCAGCTTACTTGTGTATACCTCCGAAACCCGTAGAACCCATAGAACAAATACCCAAATAATTACGTGATTTATATCTGTTTCTTCTTGTTTCACCATAACCCGGCTCAAAACTCAACTCAAACCCATACTTAACCTGTGATTTCAGCCTCCTAGACACTTCCTCCACTACACAAACACCACAAGTATAGAAGCATATAATTAGAATGCCTCTCTTTCACTTATAGTCCCTTAGTAATACAGTTATACAGAATCAAGATACTCTTGGGCTTTAACCTCTGAGGAAAAGTACATTGTTTTGCCCGAATGAATCACTTTCAGTTGAGCCGGATTTACGAGATAAACCTGAATTTTTTTGTCTTGAAAGGGTTTAATAAGTTGTCGCAGTCTCCACCGTCGCTCCACAGTGGAGTGACAGAAGTCAGGTCTAACGAAAAAAGTGACCCCCTCTCCTGTTCTCCTGGCATCCGGCCTTGCTTTCTCTGCCACAAATTGTCTCAAAATAAAATTCCCAAAGAATACCAGAATTGCTCTAGGCTTGTCACCTTCTTTCTTGTTCTGGCGTATCCTAAATGGTGTCCGATGCACCCTCTGGATTTCTAGGGCCCAGTTCCAGCTATCCAATTCCGGGAAAGCTTTCTCAAATAGATTTACTATGTAAGCTTTAACATCACTCCCTTCCCGACCTTCAGGAATGCCAAGGACTCTAAGATTATTTCTCCTCAGCCTATTCTCCAAGTCTTCCAGCTTCCACTGGACATCCTGTGCTTGGGCTCCAAATGATTCCACCTTAGCAACTGCTTGCGTAACCTCAGTCTCAGTGGCAACCACTCTTTCCTCTAAGTTTGAAACTCTATCGCCGACATTCACGGTGGCCTTGGGCACCTTCCTGACCACACTCTTCATTTTCCTCATGGTTGCTTGTGCTTTCAGACTATCCTGCCTGGTCTCTTCTCGATGCGCGATAATCTCCTGATGGATTGCCTCCAGCATTGATCGCTGAGTAGCTTCTTGAGAATCATCGAAGTTATTTTCTCGAATTGAGTTTCCTTGTAGCAAAGTGGATGGCGAGTGATCCCAGGCCATTTTCATATGTTTTTTTGAAGGTGCCAGCATCTTGACCGCAGTAGTAACCTGACTACCCTCTGGGTCACTCTCTGTCTCTGGGTTACTACCATCTATATCAGAGCTTTGTTCCTCTTCGTCCTCTGACCAGTCAGCTTCTTCTGGTACTGAGACGAAGCCCTCACTTGGTGTCTTCTCCTCCACCCTTTCTTGCTCCTGACTCATATTAATGTTGGTCTGGGGGGTATCGCTTGATTGCGTGGTTCCAAGCTGTACACTATCATGGCTCTCCCCCATGCAGCACATATCTTTATTAGCTAAAAAACCATTGCCAACATCCCCTGTTAAGCTCTTAGCATCGCCTTCTGTCTTTTCGTCCTGGTCAAACTCATTGCTTCCTGTCATACCGCGGGTGCCTGAGACTAGAATAGAAATTTGGCCCTGAGTAATACTTTCGGCCATACACTCAGAATCACCAGTCATCTTAGAACTCACCCCAGCTTCCTGTAGTACAGCCTGTAGTACAGCCTCACCTCGTTTGTCAGGCTCAGACTCAGTGACCAGATTGATATCCAACTCCCCTCCTGGGGTTTTAGTCTCCTTCTCCTTGCCAGCACGACTAAACATTTCTACAATGCTCAGGTTGGCCTCTGCTAGCCTGGTCCTCGCCGCCGGCGGCTTCATTTCCTTTGAAGCTTCCTTTGTTGATTCCTGCATTCTTTGCTTCCCCTTTAAGCACACTTCGGATTGAGCATTGCCAAAGTTTGTTTGTTCTTTGGGGCCGGGACTGATATCCTCTATCGCTTTTTTTTTGGTAGTTTTCCCGACATTATTACACTTTGGAGGCATCTTGTGCTGCCGCCCCTTCTCTACTTTCTCCACCGTACCACGCCGCTGCCGCCCTGCAGTTACCCAGCCCGTGATCTCCGCCTTGATCCTGACCGCGAGCTTCACTCCTGCAGCTCCGACACCTCTAGGTCTACTACGCCTTCCCGCAGCCCGAACTCCGCCTGCTCCGCCCGCTCCGCTGGCTCCGCTGGCTCCGCTGGCTCCGCTGGCTCCGCTGGCTCTGATTGGTGTGCTGCTGCTGCCGAGAGTTACTGCGGAGCTGCGGGGACACAGCTCAGCAATCACTCGTAGCAGGTCTGATGACAGACGAAACATAACTTCCATCCGCACCACCTCAGGTTTTTTTCCCTTTCTCTTTGCTTTGCTTGTCCAGAAGGGGATTCACGGAGGGTTTTTAAGAAAAGAAAGTCTTTATGCACTCTATGAGGTACACACGGTGTTTTCGGTTGAGACCGGAGCCCTTTGCTATGCTGCCGCTCAGCCGCTCGTAACGGCCCCCAACTCATTGGACTCCATTGTTGACTTTGTGTTTATTTTTGATTGTTTTAGCTGAGACTACCAAACTTCTCGTAAATTGGAATACTTAGGTGCTGCTAGCATCATTTTCATAAATCATAATGAACACGTATATCAGATATCTCAGGGTCCATACATTTTACAAGGTAACTTATTGAGTCTTCTTATGTTGAATATCATCAACAACAATCTGCATCACTTTACTTGGTGATGGGGTGCACTTTTAATTAGAGACAGTATGTTGATGAAGACTGATCACTTTTTACTTTGTCTTTGGTGCTGGGTTTGTAGTAGGTGCTGGTTAATGCACTTTTGTTGTCTTTTTATTTATTATGTTATGTGGAGATTTTGTTTACTACTTGTTTATTGTTATCATTTAACATCTTGTGGTGCTCCTAATGGATGGTTGCTGTTTCTATTTGAACCTACTACAATTATCCTATCTGGAATTTTCAATGAAGTGGACAATTCATAGAGATCATGCTAAGATAATTTGTGATAATGTGTGATCATTTTTCCCACCGTGTTTGCATTGAAGGGGTGCGTGGCACGGGATGTCTAGTTGGACGTTTCCCTTTTTCTTTTCTGTTCATTTTTCAATTTTAGTGTGCTTTTTACCCAATTTTCTCTTATTGTTATTTTTCCCTTCAATTACCAGATTGTCTCTAGCTGCATCCTCTTATTTGCATATCCAAGATGGCTTTCAACATTGTCACCATTATGCCTTAGCCTATATTGAATGTGGTCATATTTATCTTTGAGCTGGCTTGAATTATCTTGGTGAATCAGGTATGTTGCACATCCATTTGTGATTGCTTCTACCACATTTGCTTAGAGATTGTTCCTTTGCCCACCATAAAGGTCTACAGATGTTAATGATTGAAAGATTCCTGTGCAGTAGTGTGAACGTCAGCATTATGATATTTGTGTTGTTTATTTTTAATTTTGAGTGCAGTATCATATCTTAAAAAGTAGAAACTATTGTTTGTCTTATTCTATATTTTTTTTACAGACGGCATCCCTGATGAAGCTCTACGTCAGGCGAAACGCATTGGCTGCACTTTTGTTAATGTATGAAGAAGAATAAAGAATTCAAAATATAAGAAAACATTCTGACTATCATTGTGAACTTGATTGATGCATTATATTCTTCAAAACTTCATTTTGTGTGTTGCCTTTCTATTACATAAAAATTCTCTCTATGTTGGGTAATTTGGTAGCTGGTCTATAGAGGTGGGCAGCAAGTGAAAATACTTTGTGCAAACTACAGGTGGTGCAGTATAGCATTCCCTAGCTAATATTGGGTTGTTTTGTATAAATACTTTACACATTGTTTCTGAGTTAAGCCTGACTGCTTTTTGTGACAAGCTACCCAGGGTTAAGGACGTTAATTTAGTGACCTTTTGTGGTTCACCCTGTGAGGGATTGTGGCTGTTGCTTGACCAGGGCTCACACCCCAGTCAACCAACTACTCAATTTCTCATATTTGGCAAAATGGCTATTTTGTCAACTCAGATTAATAGTTTTATAATGCTGAAAGACTGCACTGGCATGCCCGAGACTGTTTAAAAGGGCTACATAGGTGGGAAGGACAAAAAGTGCTGCAGGCCTATTGGTAGCATTCATTTTGAAAGTCCTGGGTATATGGTTTACCACTTTACTAGGGACTTATAAGAAAATGATATATGCCAATCAGGTGTAAGCCGATTTTACTATGTTTTAAGGAATGAGCACAAGGACTTTAGGACTGGTAAAGTGCAGAGAGTCCTAAGGCCAAAAAAAAATAATTCAGAAAAATAGGAGGGGCGAAGTCTAAAAGTCTTTTGTGGAAGACCACCCTAAGGCTGACACGTCTAACAACTAGATTTTGCTTGTTAATGTGACCACGCATTTGTTCCACTATAATCTCATGATATAAAAGTTTGTATTTTTGTCCCACAAAAATAGACCCTTGGTCAGGGTTTGAACCATGCTTAATAAGATTAAATTATGGATGGAATAACATTTATAGATGCTTAACAGTACAAAAGCTCACTCTATTGTCATTGGCTAAAAAAATAGAGAAAACCTTGTACAGCTATCTCACCGAGCACCTTAATCAAATTTTTCCATGAGCTGAGAAGAGTATAGGATTATGAGTACATGTTGCCTTTACTGTTGCACTCTCTGCCTCTAGATAAATGCAGCAGGTAACAATTATTTCATCGTCCTCAAACATGTTCTCTTTCTAGTCTGGTCCATTGAAGAGCTTGGTGGTTGGGGCTAATGTCAATTCTTATCTTAGTTACCTAATGATGATTCATTCGTTAAGCAGATTATCAAATGCAAATGAAAAGACTACAAAGGGCACAGAATTCTTTGGTATGATTGGCTGTAGACCTAAGGAGGAGATAATATGTGAGAAGTGCCAGGATATAGTTATACTTTTTCCTTCTCGTAGAAAGATTTATTCTTAAATTGAAATTATGTTTTCGGAGGTCTAAATCAACTTTTGTTAACTTAGCTAAAAATACTTTCTATTTATTCACTGCCCTGTAACCTTAAGTTGAAACATAAAAGTAATTACCAGCTACTTTACACTGACAACTACGTGTTAGTCCCTATCCTTTTTTAAAGTCTTGACATTTGGAACACACTTCCCATTACATTTTAACAGACATTCTTCTGATTGCCTTCACAAAAATATTGACGTTTTAATTTTCTTAGATGCAGTTTTTAGGACCTGCACCCAAAGGCCTCAGTCGAATCTTGTGCATGTTACTAATATTACAATGTGTGCAGACACAAAAGGTGGTGTATCTTGGCCCCCATCCTTTTGCATCTAATGAGTGTCTCTGTATGTGTGTAACTTTAGAGAAGTATTGTAATATGTTCAAGTTAATCCGACCATGGGTTTGGTCTTTGGAGATAAATAGTGTGGATTCATTTACAACATTTGAGCTAGTAAGATTAAACATGAAACAAATTAAGTATTTTGGATCAGTTTTCATCAGCAATACAACAAGTTGGAAAGGAGATTTGAGATATGCCATCATGTCTGTACGGAAAGGTTTTAGTAATAGACTTAGTGGGAATATGTTTAGTCAGCAATTGAAGTGTACCATGCTACGGTACATACAGGCACATGCATCAATGTTGGATTTTGCATTTTAAGGAATCGCAATTAAGGAATCGCAAAAGCCTATGAATGTAGAAATCACTTAAAAATAATGATTTCTAAACATTCCTTAATTACGACTCGCAAATTGGGACTCGCGAATAAGGAATACCTCCCCATTCATTCCTATGGTCCTAGAGGCCCATAGGAATGAATGGGAAGACATTCTCAATTTGTGATTCTCAATTAGAGAATCCCAAATTGAGAATGCAATTTCAAGGGTGCCAGGGTGTCAAAATGACACCCTGTTGCATCCCTGAAATTGATCTGTGCACATATGTTACGCACACACATGCCCTAAGGGCATGTGTGTGTGCAACATGAAACTTTAAAAAATGCACAAAAGTGCATTTTTCAAAGTTTTTGCAAATTACCATGAAGTTCAACTTAATGGTAATTTGCTCCCCCTATTAGCGAAATCGCAGATTTTTTTACTTTCATACATTGCATTTAAGGAATCGCAAAATGCGATTCCTTAAACGCAATCACAATTTGAGAACTCACAATTAATTTTTGCAAATCGCACCGTTTGCAATCCTTAAAGGCTTTGATGCATGTGCCTGAAAGTACTTTGGGCATTTATATGACCTAATGTTTTGCATAAGGGAACTTGTTATAAAGAATGGAAAACGACATTAAGGGAACAGTGTCTCCATTCTGTTAGAAATAGTACAATTGCAAGCCGTGTCTAAGCTGTGGAGAACAGCCCTTTAAAGAACAAATATATTGTATTTTTAAAGCCATTATTAACCCCACCATTACTGGCCGTGCCACTGGAGTCAAGCTATCCTAGCTGATTTGGGGTGATACCACAAAATCGGTTCTAGGATGCTTGCTTCCGGTCTGGGGAGGACCTAGTCTGGCAGTTCGGGCTGGACTATTTCCATGGTGAGCAGGGTCACGACTGTTTTGCATATGCCTGGGTCCAAACTGGAATGAGTTGCTGAGGAAAAAAATGATGTATTTAGACCCAGATCTCTGTACTGGGGTGAGGTTTTCATATTGTTCAGCATTCTGTCCATCAATTGTTCTTTTCACATTTGAAAGCCCCAAGTCTCCATTTGTACTAAAATGAGCTTAATTGATGTAGCCCATAGATCAAAACGAGCCAACCATGTTTCTCATGTTCTTCTTAAACTCTATCTATTTTGCAGCCTGCTTCTGATGCTGCATCTTTATTAATATTATACCTTGTGATAATCTTTGTCCCATACCACACACCACGCTCATTATTTTAGCCTCTCCAGGTTATAAGGGCATACTGGCCAACCCTTTTGCCACATGCAGGGAGCTGCGAATGAGGCTAGACATGTCTGGCTTATTCCTTGATCTTCTCTGCTCCCGGCCTGTAAAAGATTGTGGGGGTGTAAGTTCTTGCCAGCACAATCTCTCTGAATGCTTTCATCCTTCAATGGCACAGACACCAGGCTGTTAGTCATCTTCATCATTATCCTCTGGAACAAATATATAATGCTCCTCTAGTAGTGCTGCAAATTCTTGCTGATAAGCGTGCCCATTTAGGGAAAGGGAATCATAATAGAGAAGAAGTTCACCAGTCCAAAACTTGTCTTCTTGAATTTTGGCAGGATTGCTCCCGTACGGGAAACAGCCTTTAGATCACATGCTTTACATTGTATGCCTTTACAAAGCGGTTGTTACAATGACGGCATTGCTACAACGCGAACCGTTATGTCGCAAGTTGTTACAATGACTTGCTGTAGGGGGCAGCCCTGATGTTGCACAAACTGGAGTAAGAATAGTAATTATACTATTCCTAAATCCAGCGTGCCCCCTAAGGCAAGTCGTTGAAATGACTTGTGATATAATGGTTTGTGTTGTAACAACGCGGTCATTGTAACAACCGCATTGTAATGGCATGCAATGTCAAGCATGCATAGTAAAGGTATATATTACTCCCGCACGGGTCACAATGACATGCGGGCAGGGGCCATGGGCAGGCAAGTGCAGACTAGCCAGGACAATGACCCAAAGGTACCAGCTCCCAACGCAGCAAAAGTCCACACAAATCCTACTGCTTCTCAGGCTGAAAAGCAGTGATGATGTCCTCTGAAACATTCATGCACATACACACATGAACATATGTAGATTACATTTGTATTACATACCATTTATTTCATATTTTCTAAGAGTCACAGAATCACCAGCCATAAAAAAGCTCTGTACTGTTCTCAAAACCAAGTCCAGTCATGTTCACATGTATAAAGGTATTCAAAATTGTCTGAGACTTTAATTCCTACTACAACACTTCCTGTGCATTGGGATGAAGAGATGGCATAGACAGCTACATAGCCAAAGCTAAATCTGTGGTGTTGAGTGTTGGTCTGGGCATTTTTAAAGCTTTATGTCTGGGACTGTCTACAGCAACACTACCTACACATTACAATGTAGGACTTGACAGTAAACCTTAATACTGTACCAAAATGAGGGCTCTTCCGGACACATGGATCTGCTTCCTGATCAGAGGGTCTATTGTTTTCACAAACTGGTGACATTGCTTATTGGTTCATGGCTTCTGAATTATGCAACATCCTGCTTGGTCCTGGAAATCAAGTCTCTGGAAGTGCCCCATTTTTGGGGTGTAGAATCTGACTTTTAAAGTTTATCAAAGGTATACTGATTTTCTAATCATGCAAATTATAGAGTTAATTTTACATCTGGCTCCTTGGATCTTGAAAATTAGTAGGTTGTCTTGTTTGGCTTTCGAAACCCCTGGATATAAAATTCACAACATTGGAACATATACCAGATTTGGGCCCTTGTCCCTGTTAACACTGAGATGCCAAATTCTACTTTTCACTTGTGAACTCATTACGAGGCCTCTGAAAGACCCAGGTAGGTAGGTCTGTGTTAGAATCCCCAGATCCCTGGATGGCTGAGGTAGGTACCGCAGGCCAAACAGGGACCCACAAGCCCCCAATGTTAGGGAAAGACAGGTTGCCTCTAGAGATAACCCCCGCTCCACCCCCTTGGTAGCTTGGCACGAGCAGCCAGGCTTATTTTCAAGGCCAATGTGTAAAGTATTTGCAATTACGCTCACAGCAACCCAATGATGATGCCACAAATAGACTCCACATGGGTTTCATAGAAAAACAAGTATATGTTTGTAAAAAGATATACGATGCGACCACACAATACTGAACCAACCTATGCGTCGATGTAAAGCTGCTCCTGGCCGATTACTATTGAGCTAAACTAAACAATCCTATGTAATCCTAATGTCGTAATATGCAGTTTGTTATGCAACAATCAGGTATTTCACATCATAAGAATAATGCAGATCGTAATACGGCTAGCTGGCGATTTGTACTGTTACTGTAATGCAGTGTGTAATGCAACAACGTTGTAAACTGTTATGCCCCCGTATTGCAATGCGTACGGTCCCCTTCAGATACTCTGTTAGGAAAAAGCAAAGCAACGTGTAATACAGTTTTCAGGCAGTTCGTTATGCGAAACTAATGCAATGCGGAACACATATATCGTGCAGTTCGGTATGCAATACTAATGCAATGTGTAATACGACAATCCAGCAGTTTGTGATGCAGGACTAAGACAAGGCGTAACACATCTATCAGGCAGTTCGTTATGCAAACCCAGTGCAGTGCGTAACACACCTATCAGGCAGTCTGTTATGCAAACCTAATGCAATGGGCAATGCGACCAACAGGCAGTTAGTTGTGCAGAACTAAGGCAATGTGTCATACAATCGCCAGATACTCCTTTATGCAATAATAATGCAATACTTAATTTACTCCAGCACCATTCACAGTGCCTCTGGCAGACTCGCCGCCGTTCGTGCTGGCTTGTGGTTAGTCTCCAGCCACAGTTGCCCCCCCACATGGGTAAGATATAACACAGTAAATACAGCTTTGAACTATGGCCCTGGTGCTGCCACTCCCTTGGCACACAGGCCGAGATCCGAGCCGAAGCAGAGGCTCGCGCTGCAGGACAGAGAAAGAGGCCAAGAGCGTCTCCCTCCGAGCCCGCGCCCCGCCCCAGGAATCGACACACATTACTTGGGGGGTGCAAACCCACTCTCCTCGTTCAGCGACTTGGGCCTCCGATGCAATCTCTCCGAATTTCCGGGCAATGAGAAGATCCCAGGCTGCACACTACACCTGCACTCAGAGTCAATGAGACTCACTGGACTCTGGGAGCACGATAACCAGACAACTCCTCTCAGGCTGCACACGACACAGACGCACGCAGCGTCGCTGAGACACACTTGATTTTCTGGTGCACATGATCACAGGGCACAACTTGCTCAGGTCTCCGGCGGTAGAAAGCCCACACACTCCGCGTCGCGGAGACCCACTTTATCTTCCAGCGCCCCCGATCACAGGGCACATGTGGCAGGTCTAAGACTGCAGAAAGCACACGCACACAGCGTCGTTTGAGACACACTTAATCTTCGAGTGCCCCCAATCACAGGGAATCTCTCGTGAGGGTCTCAGGCTGCAAACAGCACACCTCTTTAACTAATTTGATTTAAATGACACTTATACTTCTGATTCAATTTTCTTTTTCTTACATTCTTTTTTTCCTTTTTTTCTTCATTAAATAGGGAATCACTTTCTGCCTTTTATAACATATATATATATATACAATGAATTATTTATATACAAATTTTTATGATTACTCATACAGGTTCATTGATAATACAAAATTCATAAAATACAATACTGTTGTCCATGATCGTATACAGTAAAAATTCCATTCAACGCGTTTCGGCAATGCCTTCCTCAGGAATTCTGTATATTTCTCATGAATGATAACTATAAAATGAGAAATTGTGTCAATTAGTTCATTGCTTCTTTACAAGTTATCAGCGTCTACTAGACTGCTATCATTTACATCCATACTATTTGTACTTCATTATCCCACAAGACAATAAGCACATTATTGGGGCTAGGAGTGGTCACTTTCTCACGATTAGTAATGCACTATTGTTCCTCATTCATTACTATACAATAACATTCTAAACATGTACATATTATATTTACAATTCCTTTCATATTTGCGGTAGAATACCATATTTTCTAATATTTTACAGTATATATTCCAACACAAATCATGTTTTCCTATTCATTCTATTTCCTTCTTTTGTACACTATATACAAACATTTCTAACACTGTATATATTTACAATTGAACATCTGAATTGGCATCGTACATACTTCTGGAGAGCCTATTATTACCGCTAAACAAGCTTATACAACATCGTTGCTAGCTAGTATCTAATATACTCATAAGGGGTTTTTTAAACCACTAATTTTTCCTTTGTCCATGTCCTAGATCTTATCTTGTATTCCCTGTTGTGAGTTTTCCTATTTCTAGACATATAATATAGAGAAATGTTTTTCCATTTATAACCGATCCCGCAGGTCAGAGAGCTATGTCTGTCCTTCTCTCATCTTTGCTTCTTATTTAACACAAGACTTGGCTCTTCTATAAATTAGTATCAATTCCTAACCTTTATATTCATGGATCTGGGGTACTGCAATAGGTGGGCCCATTACTATATGAGACCTAACTAATTTATTGATGACGTCACTATCGTTTAACCTATTTATTACTTCACATTAGATTACTTGTTTGAGATTACGGAACACCGGACCCAAAAATAGTTTGATATACAGACGTGATATGTCTTTGTGCAACGCTCAATCTTCTTCCATCTAGGTCCACAAACGAGGTAAACCCATAACAAGATCTAATAAGTAAGGCACAAAAGATCCTATTGAAATGTGACCATTTAAAATGCCATAAAGATTAAGTTCTTTCCATAACCTACTCTGTACATACCTATTATTTGTTAATGTAGATACATCTACGTGACGTTAGAATTATGTGTAGGGACAGGTATCTCAAGTCTCCTGTTTCTTTTGATCCATTATTTTATCTATGAGACAAGATAGATTACAATATTAATCAGGGGCATACTAATAATTTAAGCTCTTTCCTGTGCCCTCATGTTGATTTAACATCATACCTGTTAG
Source organism: Lissotriton helveticus (assembly GCF_964261635.1). NCBI lineage: Eukaryota > Metazoa > Chordata > Amphibia > Caudata > Salamandridae > Lissotriton > Lissotriton helveticus. The sequence goes on from NC_136063.1 coordinate 975,125,951, forward strand.
TATCTGCAGCAAAGGCCAACAATCCAAAGGTGTGTTGCTGTCCTAAGGTCAAAGCGTGCCACTATAAAGTTGTGCCCTTCACCTGTAAAATATATAATATACACATGCTATAACGCCTATGTCCAATTCTATATAATGGCAATGTCTTAAACGCGCGCTCATCTTCTCTACACTCTTTATTTGGAACGGCAAAACTGCGTATGTCCTCTTGATTGTACCCATAGGTATGCCCCATATTAACATCTATTTATCCAAGACCCCTAACTCCTACATGGGTAATTATAGTGGTACATAAGGTCCTGCCCGTAATTGGCTCCCTTTCCCCGATCTAAAGACTACATCGCAATACGTTAATGTAATTTATTACTATATATGCCTGATTATGCATTGTATCGCATCAGATTACGACATAGTTTGCTCTATAAATGTACGCTGAATAAGGCCAAACACTCCTATACGGTTGGTTCCAATAGTGCCAGAAATACCGCTTTAATCCAATGTCCTTGATTTAAATAACCCATGGAGACACTTATGTGTAAACTAAAGCAGTACCTGAACTGATTCCGTGCATGATCGCCAGTTTAAACGCACGTCAATCCCCGACGGTAAAAGGCCCTGGCAATCCTAACCACTTCAGTTCCAGAAAAAAATCTACCCTACTTACTTCATTCTCAGCAATATGCGTACCGTTATTTCCCAACATGATCCCGCCTCAATTATGGCGTTCTTATCAGGTCGATCTTTTTAAAGGCGATCATTTTCGCGCCACTACATCGAAATCTCGCGATATCTTCTGGAGCCCTGATACCTAGTAAAGATTTAATGCGGATAAGCCTAATGGCTCCGCCATCTTAAGAAGGGGTATACATAGTAGTCTAAACCATAGTTTTCCTATTGATTTCTTATATCTTGTATTCTTTACGTCTAGATAAAGACTTTCGGTGCAGATTATTTTGTTTCCTCGTATCCTCAATTGTGTCTTAAAGAGCATATCACAAAGTGAAAATTCATATTTCTGTGAAAATAAGACTATTGTGATCTTCTCTCGTTCACTAGCGCTACGTATCTAAAAATGGAATGGTTATATGAGAAATAAATGTCAGGAGCCCAATTGGGTCATAACGTGTATCTAGGAGCCTCATTGCTTGTGTTAAATAATTTATTAAGGCAACTGTTGACTACCTGTTATGTGCTATTATTGGTTATATAGTGCTTTACTATGAAGGAGGGACATAGCTGTAATATGTTACATGGTTACTACTTTAGCCATATATTAATTTAAGATACCCTCGGACTAATGGGGGAAGCATCTATGGGTTAAATTATTGCCTGGTTCCATGGAATTTACATATTCAGGCCACTGACTGCTGTACCCAGAACAAATATCCAGTAAACTTCACGCATCTTTCTAATTATTTCTTGGTCTAGTCCTTTTTTATGATGTATCCGTTCTAAAATATACCAAGTCATATCTTCTGGTGCGTGGTTTAGTTCTGTAAAGTGGCAGACCAAAGGGGCTGTCATTTTGCATGTCCTAATGGCTGAACGATGTTTGGTCAGTCTGACATTCATTGCCCTTCCTGTTTGACCTACATAACCTTTGTGACAAGGGCAAATGATCAAATATATGACATAGTACTTTTGCACTTGTTCAAGTCATTGGGTTTAATTGTCTGATTATTAAATTCCAGTGACAGGCCCTGTATTGCAGTATCACACGATTTACAGTTCAGACATTTATATGAGCCTAACACTGGCTGTGCGCTAGTAAGCGTTTGTTGGACAGACCTCATTTTTTGAGTCATTTTAGATCTAAAAATATGATCTTTTAAAGATTTATTTCGCCGATACGCAAATATGGGCTTAGGCAACCGGGTTTCTCTGGGCGTATTTACATTAAGTATATGCCAATTTGCGCATACAGTCTGTCTAATTCTTTTATTTAGGACTAAATGTTTAGTAATGAAAACCAAGCCTGGATCTTTCTTGTCATTAGTGGGTTGCAGAAGGTGCTGCCGATCATAGAAGCGGGCCCGCTTGTATGAATCGCGCACTATTTTTTTCGGATATCCTCGTGTAAGGAATTTTGCTTTCATCATCATTGATTTTTCATCATAATCACAAATACTCGTGCAGTTGCGTTGCAGTCGCAAAAACTCCCCGAATGGAACGCTAATTTTCTGGACTGTGGGGTGAAAGCTGTCATAATGCAGCAATGTATTTCTCGCTGTGAGCTAAACAAATAAGCCCACTGCGAGGGTACCATTCTGATGTTTAATAATGACATCTAAAAACTCCACTTCCTTGTCATCAATGTGATTAGTAAATTTAATATTTACATCATATAAATGTATCCATTCAATAAATTGGTGGAGGTTGTCTATGTTGTCATTCCAAATGAAGAATACATCGTCTATGTATCGTGACCATTTGGTCACTGATTCATAGAACGGTGCCACTTCATTGAAAATAAGAAAGTTCTGAAACTGGGACATATAAATATTTGCAATCGTAGGTGCACACGATGCTCCCATACTTACTCCCTGTTGCTGTTTAAATAATTTACCGTTGAACTCACATATATTGTCACACAGAACAATTTTCAGGCATTCAAGAACAAATACTGAAGGACATGTTATGTTGTATTCATGCATAAACCAATGGACCGCCTCTAGGGCCCCCATTATTGGAATATTACTATATAGGGCCTCTATGTCCATTGTCTTTAATAACTGTGAGGTAGCACAGAAACTGACATTTTCTACTAAATGTATAATATGCCTGGTATCTTTGACATGTCCTGGTGTCCGTGAGATGTGTGGACAAAGAATAGCATCTATATATTTGGCCAAAGGTTCAGTTACAGAGCCTATTGTTGTAACTATAGGCCTCAAAGGTGGATTTTGGGTATTTTTGTGAACTTTGGGTATCCCATAAATACTCGCTAACTTGGGATTTTTTACATTTAGATACTCATGTTCTTTTTTTACAGTTTTCACCATCTCTTAATGCCTTGTCTGTCAATTTCTTAATTTTAATCGACGTTTGGGATGTAGTATCTCTGATAATGGGTAAGTAAAACCTTGTGTCATCTAGCATTTCTTCCATTTTTGTAATGTAGTTCGCAGTATCATATACTACAATTTCTCCACCTTTATCACATGCCTTTGCCACTAGATTTTTATCAGCTTTACTTTGGTTTAAGGCTTTGTATTCCACTTGATTTAAGTTAAATGGAGTCTTAGGTACATGGGATGTAATATTAGTCAGTTTATCTACCAACACTTGTTCAAATATGGCCACCTAAGGTGGGAGTTGATCTGCCATAGGAGTAAATAGTGATTTAGGTTTTAAGGCAGATAAATTAGCTTCTTGTATTATTTCTTCCTGGCCCTGAAAAAAGAATTTTAACCTAATTTTACGGAAGAAGGACTGCAGATCCCTAAATAAGTCGAATTTATTCAGACCAGAATGCGGAGCAAACGTCAAACCTTTTGATAAGACAGAAATAGTATCCTCCGATAAATTCGATTTGCTGAGGTTAAATATGGATAAGGTATCTAATTTCTCCAGTACCGGTTGTTGCGTGTTTCCAAGTACTGGTTGTACGTCATCGGTGGATTTTCCGGGAATTGGTTGTACTCCTGATGTGGTGCATTCTGGAAACGCGGGTGGTATTGCGGTCTCCAGTTGCCTCGCCTCATCTGGCGGCGCCCTAAAAAAGGCTGCCTATCTTGATAACATGAGTTCGTTCTAGAGTTTTGATACCCACTGTCATAATAGGTCCCTTCGCCGCTAGAATCTGATGACTTAGAAAAAGTGTTAACCTTTTTACCATATTTCATCGATTCTTGCCCCCAAGTATCGGTTGTATTATCCGCATTTTTATAACAACTATCTGATAAATATGGATATGTGGTTTCTTTTCTATAGAACTTAATGTCCCTTTGTAGTTTCTCTGTCTTCCTCTTAATCAGGTAATCTGAATAAGAGTTCAGATCCTTTTCTATGTCATCCAACTTTTTTTTTACATATTCCTGAACTCTTTATTTTTTCTTCTAGGTCTGCAATTTCCCTCGCCAGTTGTTGTAGCATGTCTTTAGATGTCTCTACTATTAACCTCATGTAATCTCTGAAGCATCGGTTTGATATTAATGCCCAGCGCTCCAGAAATTCCTTGATGTGGGTGAATAACCCCGGTATATTCCTTACTCTCAATCCCTGGGGTATTATTCCAGCCTTCAAATATTGCAACATGAAGTGTCCATGTTGCTCAAAGCGTTTACATTTTTTTCTGAATACTAACAAAGTATTAAGGTCCTCATTCTTGTCTTGTCCTAAAGTTGATTCACCAAAGGTAACTGTGCTAGCAACCATGCTAGCAAATTGCTCATCTGAAAATCCGAATGTAGGTAACTTTGCCATGGCTGAACTTTCTGAAACAATTAGTGCGCGATTCATACAAGGGGGCCCGCTTCTATAATCGGCAGCACCTTCTGTAACCCACTAATGACAAGAAAGATCCAGGTTTGGTTTTCATTACTAAACATTCAGTCCTAAATGAAAGAATTAGACAGACTGTATGTGCAAATTGGCATATACTTAATGTAAATACGCCCAGAGAAACCCGGTTGCCTAAGCCCATGTTTGCGTATCGGCGAAATAAATCTTTAAAAGATCATATTGTTAGATCTAAAATGACTCAAAAAATGATGTCTGTCCAACAAACGCTTACTAGCGCACAGCCAGTGTTAGGCACATATAAATGTCTGAACTGTAAATCATGTGATACTGCAATACAGGGCCCGTCACTGGAATTTAATAATCAGACAATTAAACCCAAGAACTTGAACAATTGCAAAAGTACTAATGTCATATATTTGATCATTTGCCCTTGTCACAAAGGTTATGTAGGTCAAACAGGAAGGGCAATGAATGTCAGACTGACCGAACATCGTTCAGCCATTAGGACATGCAAAATGACAGCCCCTTTGGTCTGCCACTTTACAGAACTAAATCACACACCATAAGATATGACTTGGTATATTTTAGAACGGATACATCATAAAACAGGACTAGACCAAGAAAAAATTAGAAAGATGCGTGAAGTTTACTGGATATTTGTTCTGGGTACAGCAGTGTGTGGCCTGAATATGGAAATTCCATGGAACCAGGCAATAATTTAACCCATAGATGCTTCCCCCATTAGTCCGAGGGTATCTTAAATTAATATATGGCAAAATAATAACCATGTAACATATTACAGCTATGTCCCTCCTTCATAGTAAAGCACTATATAACCAATAATAGCACATAACAGGTAGTCAACAGTTGCCTTAATAAATTATTTAACACAAGCAATGAGGCTCCTAGATACACGTTATGACCCAATTGGGCTCCTGACATTTATTTCTCATATAACCATTCCATTTTCAGATAAGTAGTGCTAGTGAACGAGAGAAAATCTCAATAGTCTTATTTTCACAGAAATATGAATTTTCACTTTGTGATAGGCTCTTTAAGACACAATTGAGGATACGAGGAAACTAAATAATCTGCACCGAAAGTCTTTATCTAGACGTAAAGAATACAAGATATAAGAAATCAATAGGGAAACTATGGTTTAGACTACTATGTATGCCCCTTCTTAAGATGGCGGCGCCATTAGGCTTATCCGCATTAAATCTTTACTAGGTAACAGGGCTCCAGAAGATATCGCGAGATTTCGATGTAGTGGCGCGAAAATGATCGCCTTTAAAAAGATCGACCTGATAAGAACGCCATAATTGAGGCGGGATCACGTTGGGAAATAACGGGACGTATATTGCTGAGAATGAAGTAAGTAGGGTAGATTTTTTCTGGAACTGAAGTGGTTAGGATTGCCAGGGCCTTTTACCGTCGGGGATTGACGTGCGTTTAAACTGGCGATCATGCACGGAATCAGTTCAGGTACTGCTTTAGTTTACACATAAGTGTCTCCATGGGTTAATTAAATCAAGGACATTGGATTAAAGCGGTATTTCTGGCACTATTAGAACCAACCGTATAGGAGTGTGGGACCTTATTCAGCGTACATTTATAGAGCAAACTATGTCGTAATCTGATACAATACAATGCGTAATCAGGCATATCTAGTAATAAATTACATGAACATATTGCGATGTAGTCTTTAGATCGGGGAAGGGGAGCCAATTACGGGCGGGTCCTCATGTACCACTATAATTACCCATGTAGGATTTAGGGGTCTCGGATAAATAGATGTTAATATGGGGCATACCTATGGGTACCATCGAGAGGACATACGCAGTTTTGCCGCTCCAAATAAAGAGTGTAGAGAAGATGAGCGCGCGTTTAAGACATCGCCATTATATAGAATTGGACATAGGCGTTATAGCATGTGCATATTATATATTTTACAGGTGAAGGGCACAACTTTATAGTGGCACGCTTTGACCTCAGGACAGCAACACACCTTTGGAATGTTGGCCTTTGCTGCAGATACTAACAGGTATGATGTAAAATCAACATGAGGGCACAGGAAAGAGCTTAAATTATTAGTATACCCCTGATTAATATTGTAATCTATCTTGTCCCATAGATAAAATAATGGATCAAAAGAAACAGGAGACTTGAGATACCTGTCCTTACACATAATTCTAACGTCACGTAGATGTATCTACATTAACAAATAATAGGTATGTACAGAGTAGGTTATGGAAAGAACTTAATCTTTATGGCATTTTAAATGGTCCCATTTCAATAGGATCTTTTGTGCCTTACTTATTAGATCTTGTTATGGGTTTACCTCGTTTGTGGACCTAGATGGAAGAAGATTGAGCGATGCACAAAGACATATCACGTCTGTATATCAACATATTTTTGGGTCCGGTGTTCCGTAATCTCAAACAGGTAATCTAATGTGAAGTAATAAATAGGTTAAACGATAGTGACGTCATCAATAAATTACTTAGGTCTCATATAGTAATGGGCCCACCTATTGCAGTACCCCAGATCCATGAATATAAAGGTTAGGAATTGATACTAATTTATAGAAGAGCCAAGTCTTGTGTTAAATAAGAGGCAAAGATGAGAGAAGGACAGACATAGCTCTCTGACCTGCGGGATCGGTTATAAATGGAAAAAAACGTATCTATATTATATGTCTAGAAATAGGAAAACTCACAACAGGGAATACAAGATAAGATCTAGGACAAGGACAAAGGAAAAAATAGTGGCTTAAATAAACCCTTATGAGTATATTAGATACTAGCTAGCAACAATGTTGTATAAGCTTGTTTAGCGGTAATAATATGCTCTCCGGAAGTATGTACGATGCCAATTCAGATGTTCAATTGTAAATATATACAGTGTTAGAAATGTTTGTATATAGTGTACAAAAGAAGGAAATAGAATGAATAGGAAAACATGATTTGTGTTGGAATATATATTGTAAAATATTAGAAAATATGGTATTCTACCGCAAATATGAAAGGAATTGTAAATATAATATGTACATGTTTAGAATGTTATTGTATAGTAATGAATGAGGAACAAGGGTGCATCACTAATCGTGAGAAAGTGACCATTCCTAGCCCCAATAATGTGTTTATTGTCTTGTGGGATAATGAAGTACAAATAGTATAGATATAAATGATAGCAATCTATTAGACGCTGATAACTTGTAAAGAATCAATGAACTAATTGACACAATTTCTCATTTTATAGTTATCATTCATGAGAAATATACAGAATTCCTGAGGAAGGCATTGCCGAAACACGTTGAATGGAATTTTATCTGTATACGATCATGGACAACAGTATTGTATTTTATGAATTTTGTATTATCAATGAACCTGTATGAGTAATCATAAAAATTTGTATATAAATTAATTCATTATATATATATATGTTATAAAAGGCAGGAAGTGATTCCCTATTTAATGAAGAAAAAATAATATAAGTGAAAAAAAGGAAAAAAAAGAATGTAATAAAAAGAAAGTTGAATCAGAAGTATAAGTGTCATTTGAATCAAATTAGTTAAAGATATGCGTCTATATGATGTCTAAAAATATGCACAAAGCTCGGTGCTAACTTCGTGATTTTCAAAAACAGTTTCTCCTTGCCAGGGTTTATCCTTTAAGGCAGGGGCCCCTAATCTTCCTAAAACATGCAAACAGTACACGCACACTCAATCAATCAATCAATCAATCAATCATGGCATTTGTAATGCGCGCTACTTACCCGGGAGGGTCTGAAGGCGCTGGGGGGTGGGGAATGCTGCTACTGTTTGAAAAGCCAGGATTTGAGGAGTCTTCTGAAGGTTAGTAGGTCTTGACACTGAGAGACACTTGCCCTTGTGGTGTGCACGATCACAGGCCAATCCACGGGAAACTCTCGGGCTGCACCAAGTACACGCACACTGCGTCGTTGTGACTTACTTGGCTTCCCGGTGCACATGTTCACAGGACGATCCTCTCGAAGGACTCAGGCTGCACCAAGCACACGAACACTGCGTCTCTGAGTCTCGTTTGGAACTCCACGTGCCCAGGACACAACTTACAAAGGTCTCAGGCTAGACAGAGCACACACACACATCGTCTCTGAGAGTCTTCTTTGGAAACTTTTATCTTCCTGTGTTTCCAAACAGGGAGCCAGCTCACCTCAGGCCCTTGGGGACAGTTACTTCAGGACACAGCACACTGTAAAGTCCTTCAAGCAGGGGAACACAACACACAGCAAACCCCCTTAAGCCTGGTTGAAAGAGCAAACTGCAGACCAGCCCCAGATCACACAGCAAGAGCAGTCCTATCCATCAGTCTATTCAGTTGTTTCTTCCTTGGCAAAGGTCCTCTTGACTATGAAGTAGCTCCAATCTTGTTCACACTTGATCAAGCCATTCTCCAACGTTCAGAGGCTATAGCTCGCATAGTTATACTCCTCAATGGTTTTGAAGTCTTTGAGTTACAGGGGGCACTGACCCCTGCTCAAACCAGTTCTGCGTGCCTCCCTACCAGTGTCACCTTTCTTCCTTTGATTAGTGGAGGTCTGGATTCTCAATCACTCAGCAGGAGATGGGACCATTGTTTTATAGCAGCAACCCAGGCCTCTTCACCTCTAGGGGCTTCTCCTCCTCCTACACTCCAGAAGCAGGTCAGCCTGTGCTGTCTCACTTCCTCCCCAGGGTCAAGACATTCCCCAGATCCTATCGCTTTCAAATCCAGCCAGTCAATCCACAACCAGGCAGAGACACACAGAAATGTTTAACACACAAAAGCCCAGCCACTTCTAAAAGAGTGGCTTACAAACTCATAATGCAAAAATCATTGTCATAAAAAGATGTGTTATTGCAGGGTGAGTTCAGGCATACTAAAATTCACCTTTCCATCTTATGCCTTTGGGAAGATAGGCTGGAAAACATATTACACAGTCTTCCCATTCTACTCTAATAAGCAAGATGGCCTTTCAAAAGGGAAAACAAAATGGTGATTATTTAACTGACAGGACATGACACACACCTTAGTCCATGTCCTACCTTTCACATGCACTACACCCTGTCCAGGGGGGACCCTAGACCTACCATAGGGGTGTTTTAGGTGCACAGAAAGGGAAGGTTAAGGTCTGGCAAGTGAGTGCACTTGACAGAACAACATGGCAGTTTCACAAACTGCGCGCAGGTCCCGCAATGGCAGGCCTGAGTTCCCTTTTCAAGGCTACTTGAGTGGGTGGCTCAATAAGTGCTGCCGGCCCACAAGTAGCATTTGCATTACTAGCCCTGGCACACATAGTGCATTTTACTAGGGTCTTCACTAGTAATACAACATACCAATTTTGGACAACCAATTACCATTGCACTGTACCCAGGGAGCGCTTGCACTTTGAAACTGTTTAGCAGTGGCAAAGTGTCCAAAAGATCTAAGTTGGCAACACTATATCCATCACAGTACCAAACATAGAGGAGGTAGAAGCAAAAAGTCAGGGGTAATCACTCCAAGAAATGCCAGGCGTAACAACCTGCGACTGAGAGTTATCGAACCTAGTGCATCGTAACTCTGAGTTTCCAAGGATTGCCTTTAGGATTCTGAGGGCCACTTAGAAATAAGAAATTATGAAGGCAATGTATAATTCCGACGAAGATTCCACAATAAATCCCCATTTCAACCCACTATTTCAACTATAGATTACAGCTGCTTTAAGCAAATGAAATCTGGTGGAAGGCAGGGTTTGTAGAATGACAGTGGATCTCGCAATTCTGATGAGGATGGAAACTCCCTTCAGAATTAAAGGGGAATTCATGATCAAGCAATTAGTCTGCATAACAAAATAAAATGAAATGTTGATCAGCAAATAGCTATAATATTATAAGCCGTAGGGAAAAAATATATTAGACCAAAGTGAATAGTCTAAAACAACCCCTTTTAGGTATGTGTAACTTGGTGAACTTTTAGATACCATTTGGTTTTCTGTGCTCCCAACAATGCATGCCTGCTATTTTACTAGGAGTTAAAAGGATTTTCTGAAATACTTTAGAACAATGCAAGTAAAATTGTAATTTAATTTCAGTATTGTTGAGGACAAAGAGCAGGGGCTTAACGGGCTGCAAATACTGGGTGGTTACCAAACCGACAGAGCTATTCACATTTATAATGAGTTCCAAAAATAGTTATCATATTTGAACAAGTAGGTGTTTTTTAGTTCACAGCGGAGGTGAAAACACATTAGTCCTTAACGATTTCAAAACGCCCTCCATCAAAACACTGTTGATTGCGAAGTGTGACAGCTTCAGTGACCTTTAACAAAGCAGAAGTATTATGGCTTGTGAGTGAAACATTTTTATTTTAGTATAATAAGCTTCATTGATCAACAGACATTATAAACATCACAAAATACAGTATAAAATGTCCTGCCAAAAAAACAACAACAGTGGCATCGTGATGGGTGAATAAAAAGGACAACATTTAAATAATAATGCGAAAAATGTAACATAAAGAACATACAGGCATATACATCAAAGTAAATACCGGTCGCAAATGGGCAGATTCGCGACCGGTATTTTTGCATTTGGGCTGCATCAGCCCAAATGCAAAAATTGCAATTTAAGGAATCTCTAAATTGAGATTCCTTAAACTGCGATTGCATTTAAGGAATCCCAAATTGAGATACCTTAAATGCAATGCATGAAAGTAAAAAAAATAGCGAATTTGCTAATAGGAGTAGCAAATTACCGTGAAGTTGAACTTCATAGTAATTTGCTAAAACTTTGAAAAAAGCACTTTTGTGCATTTTTCAAATGTTCATGTTGTGTGCAACATATGTGAAGAGATCAATTTCAGGGGTGCAACAGGGTGTCATTTTGACACCATTGCACCCTTGAAATTGCATGAGCAATTTGCGAGTACCTACTGGTACTCGCAAATTGCTCATGCAATCTCCAATTCATTCTAATGGGCCTGTAGGCCAATAGGAATGAATGGTACAGCATTCCTTAATTGCGACTAGCAATTTGCGAGTAGCAGTTAAGGAATGTTTAGGAATCGCTAGTTAGGAATAGCAAAAGGCTACGTTGATGCATCTGCCAGATAACCCTTTAACCATTTTCCTTTAAGAAGGGAACCGTAAGCCCGAAAGGGGAGATAGGGCTAAACGAAGTGTAATGTATTGACGGTATCAATGAAAATGAAGGCCAGTAAACTTAAACATTTGAAAGCATATTAACTCTTCTACAGCAAGATACAAATAATGCATACATGTTTAAGGATAGTAAATTCAACATTTCATAGCAGTTTAAAATGTTCTGATGTTCTAGAAATCGTATTTAAAAGGTTTATACAGCACTTATCCAGGAAATGCTTCAACGGAAGCCAAAATAAATCTCTATTTCTTAGTGAAAGAGACTGAGACACAAAGACTGTATCAAGTGTACAATGATGACAAACATTAAACTATTAAGCTTTACATGAAATATTTGAAGAACATTTCAAATTAGTGCGGTTTGCTTAAAAGCTAAAGGCAACAATAAACTTAATAGCGTAGTTTTATTAATATTAGTGCAAGCATTATCAAGCAGACTCCCTAGAATTAAGTGTAAAATGGAGAAAGGGCTTTGAATATGAAGAATCTTTGTAATTTGGGGCCAACTTTTAAGTCAAAAAAGCAAGTGTGTTCGGGTACTAAAATAATACGTCCATAATGTTACTGTTAGGGTATTGACAAGACCAACATTTACTAGTACTATCTAAACAGAATTGAGCAGTAAGGGAGGGAGTGATATAAATCCTAATATAAAGGAAAAGTAATGGTTGTGTGGTGCTAGCATTTTGGGACACTTTGTGAAGCCTAAACCATAGCTTGTCCCAGAGCGCAACAGACCAGGAGCAATTCAGGTCAGATTCCCACAGAAGTTCCACTTGGATTGAAAACGAGAAAGAGAGGTACAGAAATACGATTTATATATGCGGGAGATTTTAGGTGAGGATCCTAATATACATAAATGTGCTGAGGAAGGTGGTGCAGGCAAAGGTCAATTCTGTTAATGAGTAAAAATATCTAATACAATACTTAATAGAGGAGAGAAGTTCCTTCGGAAGTCGTTTGGGCAATTACATATTTTTGGGAAGAGTGAGAAAGAAATAGGAGCATCTTCAAGAAATAAATCTGCTATCCAGGTAATACCTTTCTTTTTCAAGATCGCCAATAAAGTGGTATGTTACTCACTGTAAGAAATGTATACTATCATAGAGATTAGTTAGGAAATGTGGTATGATGTGGGACAATCAGAAAATAGCAAAGTTTCAACAACCAGGAAGTGTGTTTAAAAAGGGAAATAGAAATCATATATGAAAAAGAAATGGCCTCTTGGATGGAAAATGGGTGACTAAATGATGTTTCAATATCAGGCCAAAAGGGAAGAAATGTGTAAGGAACTTTAGAAATCTACAAGGAGGTTTGTCATAAATAAAGAGGCTCTATGATAGATGTAGGTATGGAAAAGGTATACCCCGCTTCTCTTAGATTGGTTCCGTTTTACAAAACGTGAACATGTTTTCTTTCTGTCTCCATGAACATTTTGAGAGAAGAGAAACTATTTTCTTGAAATAAAAGGAAGGTATGTGTACAGGAATCATAGATAAGATATATAATAACATGTGTTTAACCATCATTTTAATAGAGCCAAGACGTCCCCACCAAGAAAGAAACAAAGTTTTCCAGGAGGATAGTAACAATTGAACATTAGGTAAACGTTCCTTGAGATTAAGGTTAATTGAATCACTAAGAGATTAGGCAAACCAAAGTCTCTGACATTTACCCCTCAATGAGTTCTAATGAAATCCAGAGGATTCAAATGCATGTTTGAAAGATAATTATTTGAGGGGAACAATGTCAGTTTTATCTGAATTTGTTTGGTAAATTGACGCCGAGGCAAAAAAAGAAATTGCTGTGAGTAAAGCTGGTATGGAAGAATCAGGATTCAAGATGAAGAAAAGGATTTCAACAGCATAAACTGATAATTTTAATTGGTTAGTCCCATATTGAAAACCAATAACTGAGTAATTATTTTTACATGGGAGAAAAAGAGTTCAAGGGCTAGAGTAAAATAGTAATGGGATAAAGGGCAACCCTGTTGTACCACTCTTTAGAGAGAGGAGTAAGGGCAGGCTGCCCCACTGCTAAAACTGAGGCTTTTTGGGAATCATATAGTAGAGAGATAAGGGATATAATATTGGGGCCAAGGCCAAGCTAAACTAAAGACATGAACAAGTTGCTAACCCACGCTCACAAGGCCGTCCACGACAACAAACCAGCATACCTGAACAGCCGACTCAAATTCCACGCACCCCCAAAGGACCCTACCATCAGCCCAGCTCTCCTACGCCATGGTCCCCCGCACCAGAAAGACCAGATCGGGAGGCCGCTCCTTCTTCTTCTGGGCGGCCAGAGCCTGGAACGAACTTCCGCTCCACCTCAGACAGATAACATCACTCCCCATCTTCGCAAGAAACCTCAAAACCTGGCTCTTTGACAGACCCCCCTCCTTGATGGACTTGAACCTGCGTACACCCCCCAGCGCCTTGAGACTCTTACGGGTGAGTAGTCGCGATTTGATCCGATTTGATTTGATTTGATTTTGAGCATAAAATTCCAATCAACACTATCAAAGTTTTTTTCTGCATCTACTGTTATAACTGCTAATGGATAAGGGAGAATGGAAGCTTTATTAAGGGCATTAAAGTAGTATCTAGTGTTCCCCAAGCAAGTTATCCCTATATAAAGGCTGACTGTTCTTTGCCAATAAATGTGGGAAGAAATTGTTCTATGAGTATAGTTAGAAGTTTACCAAAGAAGTTTGTAATCTACATTTACAAGAGATATCAGTCTATAGTTTTTACAGTATAAGGGTCTTTCCCTTTGTTATGAACAAGCCAAATGGTGACTTCCTGAAATGTGCATAGGGTCAAGCCAGTCGTGGAGAAAATGTTAAATAATTGTAATAATCTTGGAAATAAAAAGAATTCTGTGAAACGATCAGCACCAAGGGTCTTTCCTTTCTGAAGTGTACTAAGAGCGCTAGAGACTTCTTGTAAAGAGATATCTGTCTCAAGTAGAAAAAAATCATGATTAGTGTGAGCAGTTTTAGGAATAGTATCTAAGTAATAGTCAATACTGGAAGAAAGTGGGAGAGCTTCTAGAGTACGTATGCAGCACATTCTTTCAGTATGTCATTATCTTTAAATAAATAAGAGCCCTGTTAATCACATATAGATTCAATATGATTGTGTTGTTTTTTGATCTGAAGATAATCAGCGAATTGTTTGCCAACTTTGTTATTACCACCATAGTAACAAGCGCTATTTTACGGAAAATCAAAGGAGTATTATTTGTAGAACGTTGATTGAAATGTATTTTGGCTCTGATGAGGTCTTTTAGGGCATTGTCAGATTTTGTTGTATAGTATTGATGTTCTATTCTTTTAGTAGTGGATAAAAGGTACTTATGCTCTTTATCCAGATGTCTCTTCTTTTTAGCCACAAAATCAATATTAAAACCATGAGTGTCCCAAAGATGTCGAGGGGAGATCTTGGGATCGTCATGAATAGTAAAGAATTCCCCAGCAAAGTTGTGTAAATACAAAGCAAAGTTGGGGTCTTACAGGAGAGAATTATTAAATCGCCATCTACTCGGTTTAGGTGAGAGTGGGAAAAATCAAAGCCTGTAATCACCTGAGCATGGTCAGAGATTAAAATAGGACCTAGGAAAGATCTTTTCATATTTTGGAATAGAGATTTACTAATAAAGATATGGCCAAGACCAGAGAGAGCACCATGTGCCATGGAATAGGAGTTATAGTTTGTGAAGTGCGATTTTAAATTCTCCATTAATCAATCAGATGTGGTTGAGTAATACCTGAGTGTATTTGTTTATGCATTTTAGAAGGTATAATTTTATAGTGGCTAGATGGTCAAGAAAAGTATCTTTAATCTGCTTGCAATCACCTCCTTAAATGAAGTAATCATCATTGTACTGTAAATAATGCTTAGATATATCCAGCCAAAAATTGAAGTCTGTTTGTTTGGGTCCATAAGCATTAAAAACTGTTAAGAGGACATTATTAATAAGGAATTTCACCATGATCCAGTTATTGTTAGTATCTGTTGCTTAAGATACAATCGTAACATTCAACGTTTTGTGATATAACAAATATATAGTTATAAATAATTTACACCATTTCGTTTATGGGAATATGGTGATGTTAAAATTGTACCCACCAAGGCTTGAGTTTTAAAACTTCAAGTTCTGAGAGGCGAGTTTCTTCAAGGAGAACCAAATTCAGATCAAATTTGGCCAGATAAGACAAAAATCTCTTTCTCTTTATAGGATTAATAAATCCTTTGACATTTCATGTGAGTGATGTAAATGTTATAAACAATAACATAATACAAATTTGTTAGGTCTTCACGAGTAATAAAGCATAAAAATGTCCAAAAAGAAGTTGAGGAAAAGGAGGTCCTACACAAGGAAGCAGTAGAGAGGAGAATGCAGAGGAAAAAAGTAAACAATGAAGAGATGGAGAAGAAGGAAAAGAAGGGAAACAGGGTCTGAGAAATAGAGGTAGTACATGTCAAAACAATGGCGACTGAAACAAACCTTGATAGTGGGACATAAATAAGGATGGGGTGGTAACAGCATAAGGGTGAGGATGGTACAGCAGGGAAACACGATGCAACAACAAATGGCAACAAATTTGAAAAGACAAGGACAAATAGGAAACCTGCAGTGAAGACAAATATATTGGAATTCAGTAGAAAGGCATAACAAGACTGAACACAACAAGTATAATACTATTTAAAATGCAAATAAACTACAATAGGGGAGATGGAGACAGCAGCCGTTCATAAAATAAAAACATAATATTAATTCCTATAAGGAACTGAAATATCCATAGTATCAGGAGAAACATGTTTTAGAAAGTTTAAGGTCTTCAGGATTTTCACAAGTAATAGTGTTATCTTGAATGGTGACTTTACAGAGATATGGCTGGAGCAAGCCATATCTGGCACCCATGGCTCGTAGTTGTGGGCGAAGGTCAAGGAAGTCCTTTCTTCTGAAACATGTAACTCTGGTTACATCCTGGGTAGAGAAGGGTTTATTTCCTGACCAAAATATTAGTTTTTTTCATTTTTGCAGCATTAAGAACTTTCAGAAGGTCAGTAAATTTCAGAAAAAAAGAGATGACTGCTCTTGGCCTAATTAGATGTGCCATGTGAGAACGTTGTGAAAGTCCACTAGTTGAGATATAAGGGATGAGTAGAAAGGTACCAGATTTGTGCCTTCAATGCCTTCCAGAGGGCAATAAAGGTGCTGAATGTTCCACCTATTCCTGTTTTCCAAATCCTCAATCTAAAATTTGAGATTAACCACCTCCTTCTCCAAAGTAGTTGTTTTATGGGTTTCACCCTGTACTTCGCTAATGCGTTGCTTCATCATCAAGGCCCTTGCCTCAATATTGGACCATTTGTAATCTAAAGTAATGTATGCGAGAATTAGTTTCTTCTACAAAGATATGTAATGCTCTGATTTCATCAAGCAAGAGTTCCAATGAAATTGGTGACTGTGACTTTATCAGAGAAGTAGGGTCTACTTTTATTCTTTTATGAGTGGAAGGAAGAGTTTGTGTTTTCAAAGTAGGTGAAGTTATGGTGGATTTAGGAACGGTAGATGGCATTTGCTTAGACTGAGATTAGTTGCTTATGGGGTGCACAGACGTCAGAGAATATAATTTAAGGTTTCTAGACTTCCACATTGAAGGCCGTTGTTCAATTAACAACCAATGGCAAGTAATGTAGTAGTGAAAAGTAAAAAGCCACTTAAGCAATTCCAAGAAATGTATAGTTTGTGAAAGAACTGCAATTTTGAGGATTCTTATTATATGAAGAAAAATGGACCATATGCTCTCTTTAGGAAAAGTAACCAGAGCCATTAAAAGTACAAGTTATGTGCTGTACCTACAAAATAATTTTAGTGTTGTTATGAGGAGAAAAAACATCCACTCAAGAGCGCTGGATAAAATTAAGATGGTGGCCACACCACTCTGTGAGGAGAAAATATGACCATTGTATGCCCACAGTGGAATGGGGCATTTAGGAAAGATAAGAAGGGCCCCCTGTTGGTCTTGAGACCTTCCTAAGCCAAAATCACCTAATTGCAGGGCAATTATGATGGAATGGATGGCATCCTGACAGGTAGAATACTGCCGCGGCATGAAGTTCACAAGTGGCCATTTTTTGCAGTGGTCAAGCCCCACCCCATGCGTGAAGCACTTCATATAGTTGTGACACACACTGTCTACCATTTATATACCTATTTCACAGGCATGGGTCAGACAAGTTTACAATTTGACTTTGGACTCTTATTAATAGTTGATTCACAGACATCTGCTTATCCTTCCATTTTCTTTCAGTTCTATGACCCTCATATCCATTTCAAGTTAAAAATGTTTGCATCACTGAAGAACTGACCTTTCAAAACCCTGAGGTTCCTATAATGTATGAATGTGTATTAATATTTACGTAGCACCAACCTAGATAGTGGGTGCTGGGAGACAATACAAGGTCCTGTACATAAAGTTGAAGCTTACATTTTTGAATTTCACAGTCACATTTCACAATGGCAGTAATTTCATTTTTAAGCACAGGGAGATAAGGATTTTCCCTGAATCACAAGAGTTTCTGGATTGGAAGCCAGGTGCATACATTCTAAAATTGCCAGTTTAGTTTTCACACTTCAGCTTCTTCTCTCAGGCCATTAAAGAAATTATTGGCTGGCATAGTTTAACACAGTTTAATTGAAAAGTTTTCTAATATACTGACAAACAGTTTCTAATTGGGTTAGATAGGCTGTGTATTCATCATGCATATAAAAGACTGTTGTTGCCTTCTACAATGGGGAGTCAGTTCTTAAACTCTAATTCGTTCTTGATTTTGAAGAATGTTAAAATTCGTAGTTATTTTTATATGAAGCCATCCAGAATAATATTTTGAAGTTGTGGATTATTTATCTGACTTGCTAAACAAAGGAACATTTTCTGTGATTATTCATTAAAACCTACACGTGTAAGTGGGCTCTCACACACATGATTACAGCTGTTTTGGGCCCAAAATACCAGGTACACATATCGATGTATACAAACTGTACACTTGGTAGACAATGCTTCCAAGGATGGATATCTTATTTAGTCACTGGCGAGTGCCCAAACATCTGTTTCTGAAGCTTTCGTAAACACACTGTGTACAACGTCAGATTTTAAGTAGAGGTGTGTGAAGTTTCAAAGATTTATTTTCCCTACCTCATGGTTTTCTCAAAAAAATAAAAAACATATTTCAATGTTGCTAAGTTCCAAGCACACTGGATTTTCAAGTGAAAATAAGGCCTTTTGTGAGAGTTCTGTGTGTGGATGTAATTTACGTTTGCAGTCAGGAGTCAAGTGAGGCGTGTACGTGCATAAAAAATGGTCACAAGTTACCTCTGCAACCACTGTCCAGTTGGCTGATGATCAGTCCTTGAGTAATGAATCTTGGGCGCTTAGTAGGAGACTTTCTTGAGAAGTTTGAGAATGTGGAAGCAGACGGAAGCAACCATGTTAATATGCTTAGACATTGAGATTTGATTATTGATCATGATCCATAGATTCCTTGCAGGATTCAACGAGGTGGGTAGGGGCCATGAGGGAGGTGTCTTTCCTGAAGATGACCACTTCTGTCAAGTCAATGTTGAACTATAGGCAGTTGGTCCCCATCCAGTTTACTACTTCAGGCCAACAAGCTGGTAAACCTTATCTGGGTGTTGGAGCTGTCTTTGGGGATGAGAGGATGATCTGGGTGCAATTGGAGAAGAACATGATTTCGAGTCCATGGGACATGATGATACTGGCGAGTAGGGCCATACATTGAAGAGCAATAAGCTGAGCAAGAGCCTTCAGGAATGCCGCATATCCGGTTGGAGGTCGAAAACCATTATTAGGTTAGGTGTAACTGTGCGACCTGTGAGAAAGGAGCTGATGCAGCAGACACCGATTCCTAATGTTCTGGTGTCACAGAGGTGCTGGAGGAGGATGGGGTGGGAGACAGTCTCAAAGGGGGCTGAGAGGTCGAGTAGGATGAGTGCTGCCTTGTCCTCTCTGAGCATGATAAGACACTTGTCATCCATGACAATGATGAGGGCAGTTTCAGTGCTTGGTCTCACTCTGAATCCTGATTGGGAGTGGTCCAGGAGATGGTTGGCATTGAGATGGTTAGCCAATTGCTTGTTGATGAGTTTTCCAAGACTTTTGCCAGATAGGGGTGGCGAGAAATGGGTCTGTAGTTTGCCAGAGTCTAAAGGTTCACTGAGAGTTTTTAGGAGCGATAAGATGGTGGTGTATTTCCATGAGGCCGGGAAGATGACTGTGGTGACAAAATCTGTGAGTCTCAGCTTGAGGGCCTAGCAGATGGGGTTGAGCCATTTGAGGAAGATAAAATGGGGGCAATGCTCTCAGTGTGTCTCTGAGAAGATGCTATGCATCATGGTGGTGGTTTCCTGAGGAGTGATGATTAGATAGCACATCAGAGAAGTTTGAGTGTGCTGCTCATCAGGATAGAGATAGGCAAGCCTGGCAGGGTCCAGCTGGGGCGTGAAGTTGCTGCATATAGTAGTGATTTTGATGCGAAAATGTGCAGGACAGGCAGCGCGAGACCCTGGAGAAGCACAATTAGTGCTGGCGGGGGAGGTTATGGTACAGCAGTGGGATGGTGGTCCTAAGTTCATGATGCAGAGGGCTGTGGCTGAGTAGTGTCTCAGGTTGCAAGGACAAGGTGGGAGACCACGGGTCCTGGCACTGGGAGCGGGCAGGGCTCTGACAGGCGGAGATTAGATTTGCAGTGCCCTCTGCTCATGTCTGCTGTGTGTCTATGCTGCAACTGCCACTGAAAAAATACGGCAGGGGAAGGAGGTCTTAAGGGCTGTGTACAAGGATGAGAGGCCCAGGAGTGGGTGGAAGGAAATGCAGGAGGTGGGAAGGAGCGGGTAAGAGTGCAGCGCAAATGGTGGTAAAGAGGTGAAAATCAGGCAGAAGAGACAAAAAGGTGAAAACGCAAAGGGCAAAAAGATGTAAAGAGAAAGCCACTGGGGTCAATGTAGAGCAGAGTGAAAGGTGGAAAAAGTGGACGAGGCCAAAGTCAAAGCAGTGCAAAGTATGAGTGAGAGAGTGTGCTAAGTGGAAAAGTGGTTCAAAGGAGCCAAAGGAGGAGGGGGCATGACCAACTGGCTAACATGGTAGATGCGTTCTGAGAGCACTCCGCACTCTGGTCCCATCAATCCAACCACATTAATATTCTAACACTGTCATTGTGTGCCTCGGCTGACTTTTAAGGCACATTAAACTATGTGGATCACCCAGAGCTTCTAATGAACTGCATCGCTGCACCTACGAGCAGCAGGACGGGACCGGCAGCTTTGCATGCGTGCAGCATGGGCCCAACACTCCTGCAGCCTTGCTAAATCAACATCCTTACAACGAGGTGTCCCAGGAGGTACACCTCACTCCAGGAACCTGCAATATACTGCACCAAGGGGCCAGGTTTCTCACGCTGCCCAGAACTGCCAGCAGGTGGAAGTTGCTTGCCTTGCTCAGACTACACCGGTACTATGTCACTGTGAGGTCCTATATCATGTGGAGGCTGGACACCACGGCGGTGATGCCATCTCAGGCGTGAATCTTGGAGAGTTGGGTGCCCATGTAGGGTGTGGAGTCTTCCCCAATGCACACCTGTATGCTGGTCCGCTTGCACTCAGTGACCTGGGGAGCTCTAGCGGGACTGAGAGGAGCTACTGGGTCTGCAGTTTGTGTCGGGTTAGGCCCATACTACCCGAGTGCCCTGCTGGAACTCCTTCTGCACGCCTGACCTGCGTGGCGAGTCCTACATACTCTGCCTCTCTTCTCCTGGAGGCCCCCTCCCCGGGCATGACCTGGTCGTCCGCTCTGAACCCTGCATTCATTCTGCAACTGGGTGGGTGACCGGGGTAAGGGGGGAGATCCTGCTGGGCCTGGGGACCATATCAGGGCCCAGGCCCACATTGGTGACTGTATTCGATTGCCGAGTTCTACGCCCGCCCAGGATGATGAGGCATTCCTCCTGTACTCTGTGGCCCGAGTGGGGGTCTGGCCGTGAGTGCCTGTTGCCGGGTAAGGGGACAGTGTCAGGTCCCAACCCAATCCCCCACTCACCAAGAGTCCCACTAGAGCCTCCTGTGCGAGATTGGCTTGTGCTGAAAATACCAACAAGGCCACATGCCCCTTCTCTATGGTCTTCCTCCTGATATTCTTTACCAGCCTACCAAACATTCTTGCTCCCATCTGGTGACTCTGATGGGCGGGGGGGAAGAGAGTGTATTGCTGAACCGGGGGTCTTATCTGGCCCAGGCCTAACTGTGTTATGGAGCTTGGCCTTCATTTCTCACACCCACTTGGGTCACACCACGACACAAGTTCAGTGGGTTATTCAGATGGAATGGTGGCAATATCTTGCAGCAGGCGCTCCCTGCTGTGCATCCAACTCCCACCTTGCCCCCCTCTCCCTGAAAGATGGACCCCAACAGCTGGGGTGCTGTGCTCCATGCGGGTACTTTGCTATTGGACATGACACGGTGAATGTAGTCACGACCATACACCTTCTTAAGTAGTTACAATGCTTTTTCATACCTCTCTCACTGTTACTCCACTACGGCCCTGTAGACCGCACCAGGTCTGGCACCATTTGGTCATGGATCACACCTAATATCCTCCACGCCCAGCATTGCACCACACCATTAAAGGATGGGCCGGCAGCGTGGTGGAGTGACCTCAACCCACTCGCAATTAGACACACTGACCACACACCCTGAGTGGGAGGAGCACATTCCAGATGCAGTGTCCTCCTAGGCATTAGACACAAAACTAGACTCAGTGCTTTAAGCTGTAGAGAGACTGGACACCTCCTTAGCTCAGACTCGCACCTACCTCAAAGACTGCATTGATAAAATCACTGTGGACCTCACCCTGTTGCACGATGATCACCGCAAGCTCGCGGACATAGGTGAGACTTGGAGCCTGTCGCAGATGCAACCGCCATGGTGCATGCCCTGTCTAGACGAGTCCACCTCCTAGAACGCCAAGCTGAGGATGCGGAGGGGGACTCTCGCAGAAATAATGTGCGAGTCATTGGCCTGCCTAAAGGAACGGAGGGCTGTGATGCTGTGGAATTCACCCAAGAAATGGTTACACACCCTGCTTCCGCTGGGGTTGCTCTCCCCCTTTTTTGCAGTTGAAAGGGTGCACCGTGTTCCGGCCAGGTGCCCACCACCCGGCTCAAGGCCTAGATCATTTTTCTTTTGCCTCCTCAACTACAAGGATCATGATGCTCTGCTACGTGAGATCCGCAGGCTGGTGGGGATTCGGGTTGACAACGCTGCTGTCCTTTTCTTCCCTGACTACGTCGTGGGAGTGCAGAGGAAGAAGGGTTCCTTCCTAGAAGTAAAAAGGCAACAACGCAAGCTGGACATCCCGTACTCCCTCCTTTTCCCAGCCCACCTCCAAGTCCCTGCTGATGGAACTAACAGCACAATGCCACATGGAGGCCTACAGCACAAGCGCATGTAAAGTGCCCCAACACCTTTAACACACTTCATCGCCTACCCCTTCGGCAGAATCAGCCGGTTGGTGTAGTGGGACGTTAACCCCACAGTTTGGGTAGATACATTGCCCTTCTGCTCTAAGACTGTTACCCCATGTTTTGCTTACCCATTTTCTCCCTTTCATTCTCCCCTTTTGCCCTCTCCTCCTGTTTGCAACACTCGTTCTAAAACCTGCAACACGACATTGCCCATGCTCAAACGGTACAAACGTCAGTTGGTGCAGTTGCTTGCCTGCTCCCCTGTCCACCAACTCTGCCCTTTCCAAATGCGGGCCACGCTTACACCCAGGCTTGCCCCCGTCACTCATGTCATCTATTAACATAGTGTCTTAGCACGTGAGGGGGATGCACTCCCCTTCAAGACATTATGATACTGACGAGCTCTGGTTGATGCACCTGTGCCCAGCGAGTGGTACTGAGACCTGAGAAGACTTTGAGCAGCATCTCCAGCACCC
Organism: Lissotriton helveticus; assembly: GCF_964261635.1. Lineage (NCBI taxonomy): Eukaryota > Metazoa > Chordata > Amphibia > Caudata > Salamandridae > Lissotriton > Lissotriton helveticus. Next base: position 975,149,604 of record NC_136063.1, read on the forward strand.
CCCCAAAAAAAGTGTTGCTCTCTACTGAAGAAGGACAATTATTCTAAAACACGTGTCTAGAGATACACAGCACTGGCAGCACCAACAAGGGTGAAAAACTAAGCCTAACACTGAAGAAAGTGTTATCATGCACTGCATTTATTATGATGCATTGGGGCGAACTGAGTGCTGGAGTGTGAGGCAGTGTGCGCCCACCCCCTCCTAAGTTATGATACATACACTTACCTCAAACGTCAGTCAGTACACATATTGTTGCTATAGGAAACACACCTCCCACTGCCAGAGGCATACCGTTTTCAGCCCAAGTGGCGCAGACATGTATACACCACTGGATATTCATCACACGCCAGAGGGGTGCTGATAAGGGTGGGCCCAGGAACCCCCCTCCAAGCTGAGGAATCACTGGCCAACACGGATGGGCGATATGTCTTCGTGCGTGGCCATTTTGATGGGCGGCATATGATAATAGGGGTGATATGCACTCCTAACACCAAGCAGGCAGCAGATTGGCACTCACTGTTGGGCGTTCTGGCACACTGGAGTTCCCTCCCCTGGCTTATATAAGGGGATTTCAATGCAGTACTTGACACTTCCTTGGACAAGTCCTTCCGCCCTCTATCGCGCATGACAGCAATGTCTAATGCTCAGTCACTAGGGGACTGGCACCTAACAGATATCGGGCGCACACAACATCCCAAGACTAAAATATACTCCTTTTATTCCGTACAGCACAACTTGTATGTCCGCATTGACTGCTTTGTAGGCTGAGCAGCATTGCTTCCTGGATGCCACCACATAGATCACCTGGGACAGTCACATTCAGACCACAAACCACATCTTCTCAAGATCAGGTGGCTACTGGCTGGCCAAACTACGCGCTCATGGCACCCCAACCGGCGGCTATGGAAGATCCACCTTACCTCATGGCTCTGGGGGATGCCATACGCACCTTTTTAACATTAACACGGGCCTAAGTACAGATGCAGAGTCGGAATGGGAGGCTCATAAGGCGGTAATTCGTGGCCAATGTCTGGGCCTCAGCTGGGGCATCCCTAAACAGTTGGACAAGGAAGTGACACAAATTGAATGATTCTCCTCTTTCAATCCTCTTCGATATCTGATCCCATGGGTGCCCAACACTTATCCATTGCAAGGCACAAGCATGCTGAGCTGCTTGAGAATCTTTGATGCCTAAATTACACCGCCCACTCAGCCCGCACTCACTGCTCTACAGACGGGCCGGCTGCTTGCTAGCATGGCTAATCAGACTTGAATAACCACACCGGCCAGTCCTTGTGCTGTGATCAAGAATTGGCAAACTACTTCATAATCAAATGGAACTCCACCCTGAGTTTTTTTAGCACTACACAGCATTGTATGGCTCCCTCACTGCTGCAGACCCACACACATTGGAGGAGTTTCCCCCTCCCTCTGCCCACTGTCACACCGCAACAACAAGCCGAGCTAAATGAACCAATCACACTCTTCAAAGTGCAGGAGGCCATTAAAGCACTGGTCACTGCGAAAGCTCCTGGCTCAGATGGTCTGTCTGCGGAGTACTACAAGGCTTATGCCGCAGACCTGGCCCCCATTTATTAGCCGCCTATGAGGCCTCGCAGGAGGCGTCTAGATTGCCGCCGTCACTATAGGAATTCCTTCTGGTCTCCCTGCCAAAACCAGATAGAGACCTGGAACTATTGGGACCATATCGCCTCCTAGTGCTTCTTAACACAGACTATGTGAGAAGTTGGCCTGATGTGCAGTGCTCACTATTCTAGTGATCACTATATATCAGTCCAAACAACCCTTATTGATGATTGGTTGTAAGTCAACCTTATAGACCAGCTATCCTAGTAGCATGGATACGAGCAGTCTAAGGCTAAGACTCTAGAGGGCGTGTTAAGCCAGCTGTTTTACCATCACATTACCCCTTGAACACCCAGTGAAAGGACACCACACAAGTTGTTATGAAAATAAACAGTGTATTTATTTATAACAAGACTACCCTGGCTCTTTATGAGACAGGGAGCTAAGCACACAACAAAACTCTTACGAAAATACTTTTAAGTTAGCACGTTACACAAATGCCCGAGGGGCACGAAAAACCATATACGCTAAAAGTGGAATGCGAATTACTAGCAGGTAAGTAACAGTTCTAATAGGCTTTGGAATCGCTAGGACTGGACTAGGGAATCGTTAGATTACTACTAGGAGGCCCAGGGGACTCGGGTGCAGAGTGTGCACTCTCACGCGGGATGCGGGACAAAGTCTATGGACGCTAGAATTCACAAAGTTAGTGTTCACGGGCGAACCCGACCTGGTAGGGAGAAAACGACAGTGGATCCTGACCCTTGGATAGTGAGGCTATGCTGGGACACCGGAGTGCCGAAGTTACCTAGCCCAGGGGCTGCAGCTGCATAGGTCTGAAAAGACGTCGGGGATCTCGTTGCCGGACCAGGAGCCTGGAAGGAAGAAGTTGCTGGCAGGCGACCAGTGAAGGAAAGTTCGATGGATCCAAGCCTGGATCAAGGAAGAAGAAAACCTGAAAGCAGAGGGGACCAAGTTCTTGAATCACTAGCCAGTGATTAAGTGGGCACCAGGATGGCACCGGGCGAAGTCACCGCAGTCAGGTGAGTGGGCGCTGCTGGGCTCTGCAGTCTCTCGGACCAGGAGGCGTTGTCGGCGACCAGGATGGAGGTGCGAGCTGTCCCACGAAGGATGAAGTCGTTGGCGTCGAAGTTACCCAGGATTGGGCAACAAGCCTTGGCTAATTCAAGCCCACGCGGTGGACTCAAAATGGCGTCTTGAGTGGACCAGGAGGGTCCGGGGTGCTCCTCTTCTGGAAGGGAGCAAGGGCCAGTCTGGAGCAACCAGACCAGCAGCAGAAATGTCGTCGGGCGTCGTCAGGAAGGCCACAAGCCAACGGGCTAGTAGCCAAACAACGCGGTGAGCAGCGGAAAGCAGAAGGGCCCCACGCAGATCGTGGAGATGCTGGGGGGCTGCACTTCGGAGCTGGAGCTGCTCAGAGTCGGGGCTTCTCGGACCCCAAAGCACTCACCAGTAGATTACTCGGCGGGCTTGCTGGAAAGAAGTCGTGCAGTCTTGCAGATGGCCGGTCCCTTGAGGTCTCGTCGCACCCACGGTTCTCAGCTGGGCTGTAGAGGTGGGTAGAGGTCAGAGGTGCCAGGGAAGCCGGTTCTCGTCGAGCTGGGCAGTCGGATTCCGGAGGAAGGACTTGCAGCAGACCGCAGTGTTCTTAGATGGTGCCTGCGGATGCAGGGTGACTACTCCTTAGTCACAAGGGAGAAATCTTAGGAAGAAGTCTTGAGTTCCTTTCGCAGAAAGTAGTTTCAGGATTCAAAGATGATCTGATTTGGAAGGGGGCCAGTCTCTACCTTTATCCTGTAAAAAGGGGCTGGCACGCGACAAGTCCTGCCCTATGGGTGGGACTAGGAGGGGGGTGGTTACACCCACTTCCTTGGCGGGCTTTTCCCCAGCACAGGGTCTGGAGTGACCCTGGAACTGGTTCCAGCCAGCCTATGCACAGTGAGCACCGGGGTGCCACGTGCAGTCACCTTCCTCTAAAGCCCTGCCTACCTACAATACACAAAACCCTGTCTGGGACGGTGCTGGCACCGCCCCTGGCAGGAAACCCTTTGTCCTTATCTCCTGCTCTGGGAGGACTCCCAGCAGCAGGAGGGCAGACTTGTGTCTCGGTGGCAGCATCCATTTTGGGGATGCTAAGGCTCTGTCTGACTTTTAACCGGGTTATAGGTTACAGGCATGTCGTGTCCCTCTAGAAGGGTGGAATGCTAACCCCGTCGCCAGAATTGGCGAGGGGTTAGTATTCCAATTCGTATGACACCTTACTCGACATGTTTTGATAAAGCGATACCAGAGTTGGCACATAACCGCGAGGATTATAATGCACTTAAGAGTATATGGTATGCGATATCATGGAAACGGCTAAGGGATGGATCCCGAAAGCCGCAGACAGGCTCAGCTCATGCTAGAGCACCATCTCACACGATTCCAAGCACTCTGCCTTCAGGATTGTTAAGGCCTGCTATAGGAGTGACTGATAGGAGATCTGTGTGTCCATTTTTAGGGTTAGATATAGGTATACTATATCTAAAGCAAAGGGTGAGTACACCACCTTGCCCCAGCTGTCGTGCAGCCAGTTGTGTCAGTTTTAGTTAGTCAATCCAGGGGTGGCATAATACATGCTTCAGCCCCTGGGAGACTTCTGGGTGCACCTCAGCCCTGGGTACAGGGACTTGGAGAGGGCCCAGTGCCAATTCAGTACCTGAGTACAATTTGGATAGAGAGAACAGCTAGGCTGTGGGTCTGATTAGCAGGCCCACAGCCAGGGAAAGTCGTAAACCAGTGCAGCAAAAAGCAAAAATCTGGGTGATCATAGGATTGCAGACCCTACTCTCCTACATGACCCCCCCCCAAACTTTGGGACAATAAGCTAACCTTGACCAGGTGAGTCTTCTTGCTCTAAGTGGAAATACCTGGAGAGCCCATCAGCATTGCTGTGATCAGTCCCAGGTCTATGCTCCACTGTAAAATCCATCCCCTGTAGGGAAATGGACCACCTAAGCAGTTTGGGGTTTTCACCCTTCATCTGATTTAGCCACAAGAGGGGCTTATGGTCTGTCTGAATGGTGAAGTGAGTGCCAAACAAGTAGGCCCTCAGCTTCTTCAGGGCCCAGACCACAGCAAAGGCCTCCCTCTCAATAGCTGACCAATTTTTCTCTCGGGGTGTCAACCTTCTACTAATGAAAGCAATAGGCTGATCATTACCATCAAAATTCAGTTGAGACAGAACAGCTCCCACACCCAACTCAGAAGCATCTGTTTGGACAATGAATGGCTTGGAGTAGTCTGGACTCTTGAGGATAGGTGCTGTGCACATGGCCTGCTTTAGGTCATTGAATGCTTTCTGACAGCTTGCTGTCCACTGAACTTTCTTTGGCATCTTCTTGCTTGTCAGGTCATTAAGGGGGGTCACTATGGACCCATAATTTCTGACAAACTTCCTATAGTACCCAGTCAGGCCCAAGAAAGCTCGAACCTGAGTCTGGGTGATTGGAGGAGTCCAGTCCTTGATGGCCTGTATCTTACTCTCCAGTGGCTGAACCTGGCCTCCACCTACAAGGTGGCCCAGGTATACAACCTGTGACTGCCCTATCTGGCACTTGGTGGCCTTGATAGTGAGGCCTGCCTTTTGCAGGGCCTTTAACACTTTCCTCAGGTGGACCAGGTGATCCTCCCAGGTGGAGCTAAAGACAGCAATATCGTCAAGATAAGCTGCACAGAAGTCATCCAGCCCAGTGAGGACTTGATTCACCAACCTTTGGAAGGTGGCAGGTGCATTTTTCAGTCCAAAGGGCATTACCACAAATTGATAATGCCCTCCAGGGGTAGAAAATGCTGTTTTAGGTTTGGCTTCCTCAGCTAACCTGATTTGCCAATACCCAGCTGTCAAATCAAATGTGCTTAAGAAGTTGGCAGAAGCCAATCTATCTATAAGCTCATCTGCTCTTGGTATTGGGTGGGCATCAGTCTTAGTGACTGCATTGAGGCCTCTGTAGTCTACGCAAAACCTCATCTCTCTCTTACCACCCTGGGTGTGAGGCTTTGGCACTAGAACTACTGGGCTAGCCCAAGGGCTATCTGAGGGCTCAATGACTCCCAGTTCCAACATTTTCTGCACTTCAGTTTTGATGCAGTCTCTAACATGATCAGGCTGTCTGTAGATTTTACTCTTGACAGGCAGACTGTCTCCAGTGTCAACATCATGGGTACACCAATCAGTTTGGCTGGGTGTCAGAGAGAACATATGTCGAAAGGATTGCAGAACTTGCCTGCAATCCTGTTGCTGATGTTCAGTGAGGCTGCCACAAAAGACAACACCATCAACTGACCCATCATCAGGATTCTGAGTGAGCAGGTCTGGGAGAGGGTCACTCTCTTCCTCCTGTCCCTCATCTGTGGCCATGAGCAAGCTCATGTCCTTCCTGTCAACATATGCCTTGAGCCTGTTAACATGGAGCACTCTGAGAGGGCTCCTGGGAGTTCCAAGGTCCACCAAGTAGGTAACCTCTCCCTTTTGCTCAATGATGGTGTGGGGCCCAGACCATTTGTCTTTCAGAGCTGCTGGGGCCACTGGCTCCAGCACCCACACCTTCTGTCCTGGCTGGTACACAGTCAGTACAGCCTTTTGGTCATGCCAAGCTTTTTGAAGTTCCTGGCTGGCCTCAAGGTTTTTAGATGCCTTCTCCATATACTCAGCCATCCTGGAGCGGAGACCAAGTACATAGTCCACTATGTTGGTTGCAGGCTTTTTGAGAGGTCTCTCCCATCCTTCCTTCACCAAACACAGGGGTCCTCTTACAGGATGCCCATACAGAAGCTCAAAAGGGCTGTAGCCAACCCCCTTCTGTGGGACCTCTCTGTAAGCAAACAAGAGGCAGGGGATCAGGACATCCCATCTTCTCCTAAGAGTTTCAGGTAGTCCATGAATCATCCCTTTCAGGGTCCTGTTGAATCTCTCAACAAGCCCATTGCATTGTGGATGATAGGGTGTGGTGAACTTGTAGTTCACACCACACTCTTTCCACATGGCAGTCAGATATCCTGACATGAAGTTTGTACCTCTGTCAGAAACGACCTCCTTAGGGAAACCCACTCTGGAGAACACTCCAACTAGGGCTCTTGCCACTACAGGGGCTGTAGTGGTCCTAAGGGGAATAGCCTCAGGATACCTGGTGGCATGGTCCACCACCACCAGTATAAACTTGTGTCCTGATGCTGTCTGGGGTTCCATTGGACCAACAATGTCAATCCCCACTCTTTCAAAGGGAACCCCCACCACAGGTAGTGGTATGAGGGGGGCCTTTGTTGTGCCACCTGACTTACCACTGGCTTGGCAAGTGACACATGAGCGACAAAACTCCTTGGTATTCTCATTCATATGGGGCCAGTGAAAGTGTGAGACAAGCCTGTCCCAAGTCTTTGTCTGACCTAAATGACCTGCAAGGGGAATCTCATGGGCCAAGGTGAGAAGGAAACCTCTCAGAGACAAGGGGATGACCAGCCTCCTGGTTGCACCAGGCTTGGGGGTCTCTTGACTCAGAGTACAGGAGTCCATCTTCCCAGTATACCCTGTGGGCACCTGTGGCATTCCCTGCAGCCTCAGCAGCAGCCTGCTGTCTGAGGGGTTCAAGGGAAGGGCAGCTCAACTGTTCCTTCCCCAGGTCTGCTCTGGAGGGTCCCCCTGAGCCCAGAAACTCAACTTGATCAAGTTCAAGCTCTTTAGGCTCAGTTTCCCTCAGCTCTTCTAGATCAGCCTCCTCAGAGACTTGATCCTCAACCTGGGGCAAGGGGGAAGGCAAAGCCTTACCCTTACTGCTCTTCTTCTTGGAAGGTGTCTGGTCCATAATTTCAGGATCCAGCACCTGTTCAGTGGGGCATCTTCTGGCCTGTGACCTAGTCACAGCAAGCACATGTGCTGGCAAGCCTAACATCTCCATGTGAGTCCTCTGCTCCACTTCTGACCATTGTGATGACTCCAAATCATTGCCCAACAAACAATCAACTGGGAGGTCTGAACTGACTACAACTTTCTTTTGTCCCTTCACTCCACCCCAGGAGAAAGCTACAATTGCCACACTATGACTAGTAGTGACATTGCTGGCATTGGTCACCAGGAAATCAGTACCTGGCATGATCTGTCCAGGGTCCACAAAGTTAGGTGTCACCATGGTGACACTGGCACAAGTGTCCCTATAGGCCTGAGCCATCTTGCCATTAATCAAAGGTGTCTGCCTGTATTTGCCCAAAGTATTGGGACTTATTTCAGGGGACATATCCATATCCCCTGTACAGACAAGGACAGCCTGAGTGAGTGTGCCAACTAAGTTGTCAGACCCCTCAGTACCCAAGGTTAACCCAACTAATGCCTTGGGAGTGACACTACCACTACTGACTGTACTAGGGGGTGCAGTTGCTTTAGGAGCTGTAGTGGCAGGAGTTTGTCCTCCTCTTTTGGTGCACTCACTAAACCAGTGAGATTTACTTTTGCAGTACTGGCACCACCTTTTTGACTGGCCTTCTTGAGTCTTCTTCTTCTGGGAAGCCTGACCCCCACCCTCTTTGGTTTGTTGGGGACCTGGTGAAGACTTCTGGTCATTTTGCTCATTCTTAACATTACCCTTCTGGTCTGCTTTCTTCTGGCCACCCTGGTTCTGGTTCTGGTTCTGCTTGATCCTTGTCCTGACCCATTTGTCTGCCTTCTTTCCCAATTCTTGGGGAGAGGTCAGATCTGAATCAACAAGGTGCTGGTGCAGCAACTGGTTCTGACAATTGTTCAAAATTTGTTCTCTCATCATTAGATTATACAATCCTGTGTAATCTGTAACCTTGCTACCCAGCAACCAGCCCTCCAAAGCCTTAGTGGCACAATCCACAAAATCAGACCAGTCCTGAGACTGAGTTTTCTGGGTGTCTCTGAACAGCAACCTGTACTGCTCAGTGGTTAAACCAAACCCATCAACCAGTGTATTCTTCAGGACCTGGTAATTGTTAGCATCCTCCACTCTTGTAGTGAGGAGCTTATCTCTACCTTTACCATCAAAGGAGAGCCACAGTATAGCTGCCCACTGACTCTGGGGAATGTTCTGCACAGTGCAGGCCCTCTCCAGAGCAGCCATCCATTTCTGGATGTCATCCCCTTGCTTAAAGGGGGGCACTATTTTCGTCAGGTGTTTAGTATCTAAACCCTTCTCTCTATCTCTTGGGAGATTGCTGCCACCAGTGGGAGCTAGCCCACTCATCTGCTGCTCTCTTGCCAGGGCAAGCTTCTCTTTGGCCAGGGCAATTTCTTCCCTTTCAATCCTCAGTTCAGCTTGTCTCATCCTAGCTTCATGCTCCTTTCTCTGAGGGGAAGTAAATCTCCTCTGTGGAGGATTCCTTCTCCCCTGAGAAGAGGCATTAGAGTGCAGAGATCTATTGGAGTCCCTAGAAAGAGATCTATCTCTCCTAACTCCAAGGTTAGGCCCACTTCGGGTTAGTACTGGGGGGCCCCCAGATCCTAGCCCAAGTAAGTCTAAGTTGGTCCTAGTTAGCCTTCTGACTACCTCAAGACCCTTGTCTACCTCATCCCCAGAGAGTACCTCCTGATCCTCCTCCTCAACTGCTGAATCAGTGTTGTGGAGATCTGGATCCCCAGAGGTTCCCTCTAAGGCTGGCATGTTCTCATGTAACTGAGAAAGCTTTCTGGCATCATATGTCTCTAAGAGACCTATCAGAAAGGAAGTGGTGGGGTTAGACCCCTGCTTCAGTTTCCTGGAGACACAGATCTGTCTCATCTCATGGAAACTGAGAGCTGCATATCTTGAAGTGACCTGTGGAGGGTCAACACTGACCAGGGGAGTCTCAGTAGAGTCCTCCTGAGTCGACATGCTTTTCTAGTGAGGTGTAAGTGGTGCACTTACCTACACTATATGTTTACCTACTGATCCCTTGCTAGAGTTGTAGTTTAGGGTGTGCTAGGCCCTAGGAGCTACAACAGCTGGTTCAGTAGAACTCAGAGTATTCTAAGCTAAGTTATATGTACCTTTAGTACTTATGTGATCTTTCACAAGATATTCTTAGGATATGTGTGGTAAAACAACAGCAAGCTCAAATCCCAACCGCTGCTCACCAATGTGAGAAGTTGGCCTGATGTGCAGTGCTCACTATTCTAGTGATCACTATATATCAGTCCAAACAACCCTTATTGATGATTGGTTGTAAGTCAACCTTATAGACCAGCTATCCTAGTAGCATGGATACGAGCAGTCTAAGGCTAAGACTCTAGAGGGCGTGTTAAGCCAGCTGTTTTACCATCACATTACCCCTTGAACACCCAGTGAAAGGACACCACACAAGTTGTTATGAAAATAAACAGTGTATTTATTTATAACAAGACTACCCTGGCTCTTTATGAGACAGGGAGCTAAGCACACAACAAAACTCTTACGAAAATACTTTTAAGTTAGCACGTTACACAAATGCCCGAGGGGCACGAAAAACCATATACGCTAAAAGTGGAATGCGAATTACTAGCAGGTAAGTAACAGTTCTAATAGGCTTTGGAATCGCTAGGACTGGACTAGGGAATCGTTAGATTACTACTAGGAGGCCCAGGGGACTCGGGTGCAGAGTGTGCACTCTCACGCGGGATGCGGGACAAAGTCTATGGACGCTAGAATTCACAAAGTTAGTGTTCACGGGCGAACCCGACCTGGTAGGGAGAAAACGACAGTGGATCCTGACCCTTGGATAGTGAGGCTATGCTGGGACACCGGAGTGCCGAAGTTACCTAGCCCAGGGGCTGCAGCTGCATAGGTCTGAAAAGACGTCGGGGATCTCGTTGCCGGACCAGGAGCCTGGAAGGAAGAAGTTGCTGGCAGGCGACCAGTGAAGGAAAGTTCGATGGATCCAAGCCTGGATCAAGGAAGAAGAAAACCTGAAAGCAGAGGGGACCAAGTTCTTGAATCACTAGCCAGTGATTAAGTGGGCACCAGGATGGCACCGGGCGAAGTCACCGCAGTCAGGTGAGTGGGCGCTGCTGGGCTCTGCAGTCTCTCGGACCAGGAGGCGTTGTCGGCGACCAGGATGGAGGTGCGAGCTGTCCCACGAAGGATGAAGTCGTTGGCGTCGAAGTTACCCAGGATTGGGCAACAAGCCTTGGCTAATTCAAGCCCACGCGGTGGACTCAAAATGGCGTCTTGAGTGGACCAGGAGGGTCCGGGGTGCTCCTCTTCTGGAAGGGAGCAAGGGCCAGTCTGGAGCAACCAGACCAGCAGCAGAAATGTCGTCGGGCGTCGTCAGGAAGGCCACAAGCCAACGGGCTAGTAGCCAAACAACGCGGTGAGCAGCGGAAAGCAGAAGGGCCCCACGCAGATCGTGGAGATGCTGGGGGGCTGCACTTCGGAGCTGGAGCTGCTCAGAGTCGGGGCTTCTCGGACCCCAAAGCACTCACCAGTAGATTACTCGGCGGGCTTGCTGGAAAGAAGTCGTGCAGTCTTGCAGATGGCCGGTCCCTTGAGGTCTCGTCGCACCCACGGTTCTCAGCTGGGCTGTAGAGGTGGGTAGAGGTCAGAGGTGCCAGGGAAGCCGGTTCTCGTCGAGCTGGGCAGTCGGATTCCGGAGGAAGGACTTGCAGCAGACCGCAGTGTTCTTAGATGGTGCCTGCGGATGCAGGGTGACTACTCCTTAGTCACAAGGGAGAAATCTTAGGAAGAAGTCTTGAGTTCCTTTCGCAGAAAGTAGTTTCAGGATTCAAAGATGATCTGATTTGGAAGGGGGCCAGTCTCTACCTCTATCCTGTAAAAAGGGGCTGGCACGCGACTAAGTCCTGCCCTATGGGTGGGACTAGGAGGGGGGTGGTTACACCCACTTCCTTGGCGGGCTTTTCCCCAGCACAGGGTCTGGAGTGACCCTGGAACTGGTTCCAGCCAGCCTATGCACAGTGAGCACCGGGGTGCCACGTGCAGTCACCTTCCTCTAAAGCCCTGCCTACCTACAATACACAAAACCCTGTCTGGGACGGTGCTGGCACCGCCCCTGGCAGGAAACCCTTTGTCCTTATCTCCTGCTCTGGGAGGACTCCCAGCAGCAGGAGGGCAGACTTGTGTCTCGGTGGCAGCATCCATTTTGGGGATGCTAAGGCTCTGTCTGACTTTTAACCGGGTTATAGGTTACAGGCATGTCGTGTCCCTCTAGAAGGGTGGAATGCTAACCCCGTCGCCAGAATTGGCGAGGGGTTAGTATTCCAATTCGTATGACACCTTACTCGACATGTTTTGATAAAGCGATACCAGAGTTGGCACATAACCGCGAGGATTATAATGCACTTAAGAGTATATGGTATGCGATATCATGGAAACGGCTAAGGGATGGATCCCGAAAGCCGCAGACAGGCTCAGCTCATGCTAGAGCACCATCTCACACGATTCCAAGCACTCTGCCTTCAGGATTGTTAAGGCCTGCTATAGGAGTGACTGATAGGAGATCTGTGTGTCCATTTTTAGGGTTAGATATAGGTATACTATATCTAAAGCAAAGGGTGAGTACACCACCTTGCCCCAGCTGTCGTGCAGCCAGTTGTGTCAGTTTTAGTTAGTCAATCCAGGGGTGGCATAATACATGCTTCAGCCCCTGGGAGACTTCTGGGTGCACCTCAGCCCTGGGTACAGGGACTTGGAGAGGGCCCAGTGCCAATTCAGTACCTGAGTACAATTTGGATAGAGAGAACAGCTAGGCTGTGGGTCTGATTAGCAGGCCCACAGCCAGGGAAAGTCGTAAACCAGTGCAGCAAAAAGCAAAAATCTGGGTGATCATAGGATTGCAGACCCTACTCTCCTACAGACTACAAAATCCTCTCCAAAATATTGACATAACACTTGGCCCCTCTGGTCCCTACTTTGGTCCACATAGACCAAAATGGATTTGTTCCATCTCGCAGTACGACTCTAAATCTGCGCTGCTTCTTTCGAGTGGCCAGGTATTCACGAAAGAATGGCCACACTCGGGGTGCATGCTTCTCGATTTAGAGAAAGCTTTTGATGCTTTAGAATGGGATTATTTACTTGCTGTCCTCTCCAGATACGGCCCAGACGACTGTTACCTTTGCCTGGTAAAACTTTTATACACCTTACAAAAGGCAAGAGTGAAAACAGGGCCCTACTTGTCGAGCCCAGTGTCCATTGAGGGTGGTCCCAGGCAAGGTTGCCCCCATCCCTCCTCCTGTTTTCTTTAGCCATTGAACCATTAGCGGTGGCCCTCAGACACTGAGGTGCAGCGTGGGGGACACAGCTTGGTATCGGAATGCATTCATTATCGCTCTATGTCGATTACCTCCTACTTTATGTCAGGAACATCAGGGCACCCGGGACGATATTACTGAAACACTCACTGAATTTGTGTCAATATCCGGCCTCAGAGTCAACTGGGAAAAATCATGCTTGTACCCATTTGATCCATCTGCTACCGACCCAGAGCTAACCATCGCTGGGCAGAGTGTTTGATGGCATTCCGCCACCTTTCGCTGTCTCGGAATCAGGATCTACCACCAACCTGATTACCTATTGGATGGCAATATCACGCATGCGGTGTCTGCCATATGGTCACAGATGTCCTTCTGGAGGAGCCTTCCCTTGATAGTCATGGACTGTATTGCCCTACTGAAAATGGTAGTGCTGCCCAGGCTCCTATACTTCTTTGCGAAATTGCTACTTAACATTCGCCCCCCCCTCTTTGGAGTGCACGATGCGCGACTTCATCTGGAACGGCACTCACTGCCAGGTCGGGCTGTCTAAGCTGTATTTGTCGGTAGACCAGGGAGGCTTAGCAGTGCTTCACATGGATTATAATTACCTGGCAGCACATCTCCAATGGGTGGCCAGATGGATGGGTGGGCAACACATAGAGGACACAACCACACCTGGTCGTGCCTGTCCATTCCACGGCTATTCCACCCTGGGAGTTAGGACAAGACCCCTGAGCACCTGATGTAGTTGGTAGCCCATAGGTGTTTTAAACATGCATTATTTCTCAGTAGGGACTTACCCCGTGGGCACCTGCTTTGACCATCCTAGGCACACCAAGAGGACAGGACTGCATTACAAGTGCGGATCCTCCCGCCTGGGAAGAAGTGGGACTTCAAACTTTAGGCAATCGTTACAAAGATGGGCAACTGATGCCATTCATAGAACTTGTTTAAGATGATGGGCTGCCACAAGGACAGTTTCTGCTTCATGCCTTCCTGATTGCGGAGCTGAGGGCGCAGTTGGGTGATTTATCACAGGAACTTGCAACGCATTACACCTTCCAATACTTCACACCATGGGCACGGGGAGGCATATTATTAAATTCTTCTCTGTGTGAGAACACACACAGCGCATCATCTGACTTCACTTAAAGGGCATTGGGATGCTGCCCTACAGCACCCCAGCACTGACCAGGAGTGGGAAAGGCTGGTTTATGTACCCAGGAATGTAAGGTTCTGCCTCATTCAACTTCACATAACACACAGGGCGTATCTCACACCAGAAAACATAAATAAATACTTTCACTGCACAGATGCTCAATGCCCCAGCTGTCAGTCAGTGAATGCTGACCTCATCAATACCTTTTGGAGCTGCACTGCTCTGGCTACCTACTTGTGAGTGATCACCACTCACCTCACAAACAGTACTGGGCGCACAGTGGCAAACATTTGGGAGGTGTGTATCCCAGTCCTATTCCAAAGGTCCAAAAGGCGCAAGGCGGCATCGCACTTCATAGACTTGGGCTTGATTGTCGCCAAAAAACTAGTCACCAGGCAGTGGAAAAACCCTGAACCCCCAACATGGGAGGACTGGCTCCGTTCTTTCATAAATTGGGCTTAAGCAGAAAGCATGACTGGCGCTGAGATGGGAGATGCTCTGGAACTGGGCAAAATTCCCCTGGCATCCGTCTGGGACGCCATACTTATGGACCTCCAAAAACCCCGTCAGGGACCCCATTCCCCTTGCTCGGAAACGCATAGTACACCTGTGCCAGCCAGGACTAGACCACTATAGATGGCAATAACACACACATATACCTACGGTGTGACTCTGCGTCGCTGTCACTTATTCGACAATCACTCAATACTAGCGGTACTTCACTTGCGGACGGGACGCTGGTGACAGGATCTTGGACATAGACTAAACCCGAGACCAAACCTCTACGGCTTGCAGGTAGTTACTCCTACATGATCCATCCGCACCGTTAACCTCCACCCCCCCCATACCCAAATGCACAATTACACTACACCGAGACCACCACTGGGCATAGCTCTGCTTGTTGATGATGAGATGTTTTAATGCATGGGCAAAGTGGGCTCTGGCCCAGGGCCCCAGCCTTTCAGGGGGCCCCCTGACAGAGTCAGCTCCGTTATCCACAGTTTTGCCCTAATGACCTTGAATATTTCTTAAACAGATTCTTTTAAATACTGTTTTCCTTTCATTTATTTTTTATGTACCGGATGTGTGAGAGTCTAGTACAGCCATTTTGCAGAGAAATGTTGTGTTTATGTTTCATGCAATATACATAAAATAAGTTTCTTTTAGATCAAAACAAGGCCTAACATATAAGAAATGGGAGGATGTCACAGAGATTATGTGCAGTAATATTTGTGAGCTGCTGCTGTGTTACAATATTGAAAACACTCATAACTATCCCTGAATATTAGATGTAAACACATTTAGGGCCTTATTTATGAGAAGTGATGCATCGCTGTGTGAAAACAGGGATGCGTCACTTCTTAGTGCACCCTCCTTGGTACATGATGGATACGTCATATTTACTGTATGACGCATCATGTCGCAAGGAGTTATAGATACGTCAGTATTTCTATGTATCTGTAGGCGCAAAAGTGATGCATTGCTGGGGTGTGTCTGAAAATAGACGCAACTCAAGCAATATGTCCTCTCACAAGGGGCAAGCCCCATGTGAAAGGGCCTGCATGAGTCTTACACCTGCTGTGAGGCAGGTGTAAGATATTGACGCAATGGCATCCTAGAAGTGGCGTACTAAGTTCTCATAGATTTCAATTTGCCAGTTCTACAAGGTTTTTTGCGGGGGAACACCCACCCTGCATACATTATACCTGGAGCAGGTATAATGTGGTGTAGGTGTTTACAAAGTGGCGTCACTTTGCAACTAGGGCGGAGCTTGACACATTTTTTATGCTGCCAGTGCGTCAAAAAAAGTGACGCACCGGCGGCATAAAAGTGAAGCAAGGCCTCATAAATAAGTTGTTCCTTTGCACTGTCAGGGACCTAATAAAATGAAAATAAATAGTGTATTTAATAAAGCGTGCACCTACTCAGACAAGAGTGTCCTGGCGCGTGACAGCGGGAGGAAAACATGCGTGAAAGACCCATCAGTTATTAAAAAGCCAGGTTTTTAAGTTCTTCCTAAAAGTGAGTAGGTCTGTGGTTAGTCTCAGAGACTCTGGGAGTCAATTCCACAATTTTGCACCTAGAAAGCCAGGGATCTACCTCCAGTGCAGGCACAGAATATTTTAGGCACAATGGCCAGGTTGGCATTGGAAGATCTTAGGGGTCTACATGTTGTGTAGCAAGTAACAAGCGTATTTAGGTAGCTGGTTCCTAAGCCGTGGAATTCTTTAAAGAAGATGGTCATCGCTTTAAAGTCGATCTATTCTTTTATGCGGTGCCAGTGTAGAGACTTAAGAATAGGGGTCATACTAGATCTGGGTTTAGGTCTCAGGATGGCTCTGGCCACTGCGTTTTGTACCACTTGTAGGTGCTGGATAAGGGATTTGGGAAGACCGAGGTACAAGCTGTTGACATAGTCAAGCTTTGATGTCACCAGAGCCTGCGCCACGATCTTTCTGCTCTCAAACAGTGGCAGGATTTTTTTTTGCATCCGGAATATGCCAAAGCAAGCACCAGTTAGATTTTGGATTTGAAAGCACATGGAGAGTGTCTTGACAATTCCTAAGTTTTTGACTTTCTCCTTTTCTGCGGGCAGGTGCGGCAGATCTTTAGGCCACCAAGAGCTCTAGTCAGGCATTTCTGGATTACCACAGAAAACAACTTCAGTTTTGTCAGGATTGTACTTCAGCTGATTGATCTTAAGCTAGTTAAAAACCTTTTTGAGGCAAGACCTAATCATTGCCCAGTCAAAGTTGGTTCCTTTTTCACATGTAAAAATAAGCTGAGTGTCATCAGCATATGAAACAATTCTGGCGCCCTCTTCCTCTACCAGAGATGCAAGGGGAGATAGATAGATATTAAAAAGGGTAGGACGGAGAATGGAGCCCTGAGGGACACCTACATTCATGGCCGGAACCGGGGATGAGAAAGGGGTAAGCCAGATGTCCTGAGATCTATTTGCCAAGAAGGATGACATCCATGTTAAGGCGGTCCCCCCAAGCCGATGTTAGCAAGTCTCTCCAGGACCCTCTCATGTGGGACTGTATCGAAGGCCGTCGACAGATCGAGCAGTATCAGAACAGCCTTGCCTTCATGAGCCAGCTTACTCTTGAGAAATTCAGTCACTTCCAGCAGAGCGGACTCCGTACTGTAGTTAGCCCTAAAACCGTATTGGGATTCATGAAGGAGCTTCCCATCTTCAATGTGTTTTTGGAGGGCCTTGTTTACATGCTTCTCTAATACTTTGAAGAGGGCCGGAAGAAGGGAGATTGGCCTGTAGTTGGACAGGTCCGTCGGTTTTGCGTTAGACTTTTTTTATCAGTGGAAGAATCTTAGCATTCTTCCATAATTTTGGCATGTTGCCTGAGGAGAGGGAAGCATGAAAGTGCTGGTTTACCGTGGGGTTTATGGTGGGAGCTAATAGGTTCAGGATATTTTCTGGACCTGGGTTGGTAGGAGAGCCAGACTCAATGCTTTGGAGTAGGGTGAGTGACTCTTCAAGCTGAAACTCAGGGAAAGCTGGTATGGATGGAGGATCCAAGAGGTGAAATTTGCTATTAGAACTAAAATAGAAGGACAGTTCTTCCTCCTAGATGTTAGTGGAGGCATGTTTGACCACAGAGATATTTTTATGGAAGAATTGAGCTATTTGCTTAGGACATTCTTCGGTGCATGGCCCTTCCTTTGTGCCGGCTTTCGGGCAGAAAAGGATTTAACTATGCTAAAGATTTCCTTACTCTTATTTTGAGAATTTTCTATCTTGGTTTGAAAGAAGTTTTTCTTGGTTGCCTTCACGAGTATGTAATGAGCTTCTAAGGTGTCTTTATACACCTTCATGTCCTCAGGTAGAAAGGATTTACGCCATTTCCGTTCCATTTTTCTCCAATTTCTTTTGCTAGATCTAAGGGAATTGTTAAACCATGGAGCTAGTGGGGCCGACCTCTTTGAGAAGCGGGAAACAACCTGTACCGCTGCATCAATGTTGGGTTGGAGCCATGAATCAATTGAGAGGGCACCCGAGTTGGAGCAGCCAGACACCTCTGGTGAGGAATAACCGAGGGCATCTCCTAACATCGGGATGGATATTTTATGGAACGTTCTGTAATTAGGGACCCTCTGTCCTATTTTTGCCCGAGGGGATGTGGCATAGTTGGGAATGATGAATTTTAATAGGATATGGTCAGACCAGGTAATGGGAAGAGGTAGGCTTACTGATATGTCAAAGTTGTGAAAGATTTGATCTAGGGTATGGCCCTTCTCAGGGTAGCCAAAGAAATAGATGGAAACATGTTGCAGGCCTGCAGCGTCTCCAACAAGGAAATTATTTGACGGTCTTTTCCACTGTCCATATGTATACTGAAATCTACCAGAATAAGGCAGTTGTATTTTTTTTAAGTTTAAAGTTTATTGACAGAGAAAATCATTACAAATATAGTAAGAAATAGCATATAAGAAAAATTACAATGGAGATGTACATTACATAGTAAATTATAATCCATATCTAGTAAGGGGTTAAGAGGGGTGCAGAGAGAAGGAGAGAGAAAAAGAAAGAACGAGGGGGGGAGTATCATATATAACATTATAAGTAAAAGCATTACCTGAATCTTACTTCTAAATTACCAATGAAAAATGTAGTTAAGAATATTATACAATATACACATTGAAATAGAATAATTGAAAGGGAAAAAAGGAGTATTATCATACAAGAAAACAACTGGAGTATAAGGAGAGGAGACAATAGCAAATTTATGGAGGTTTCCTAACTTCATCTGGAGTATTAACTGTGGTAGCAGAGGTTGAGGCTAAATCTGTTAAGTAGGAAGATAGAGGAAGCCATAAAAGATCTCTTTTAATACGTAAAGATAAAGGGGTGACATTGTGTGTGTCCAATCTATGATGAAAACAAACAGCATTCCACCAGGCTCTGAAAGTAAGTTTATCAGCCTGTTTCCAATTAGAAGTTATTAAATGTAGGGCTATCGCTAATAACAAGTCAATTAATGAGGGAGTGGGGGTAGGATGAGGCCAGGAGGGTGATAAGGAGCCTAGAAAGATATTGGAAATGGAAAAGGGAATCTGGGTTTTGAAAATGTTATTTATTTGGGCCAAAACTAAAAGACAAAAACGAGAGAGGGAAGGAGAATCAAAAAGCATATGTTTTAAATCAGCTGAGGTGTTATTACACGACCAACAGGCTGGGGAGAGGTCTGTGGAGAAAGAAGCCAATTTCATTGGAGTAAAAAGAAGGCGTTTGTAAATGAAATATAGGGTCTGAGAGGTATTAGCTGCTCTTGATGTTTTATGAATTTTTAACCATAATTTGTCCCAAAAAGGAATAGACCAACATTCTACAAGATCTTTTTCCCAGGCCAATTCAGATTTTCCCTTGGATCTATCAAGGGTGAAAAATAGACTTTTGTAAAGAGAAGAGGCCGATGTATTAATAGATAGGAGAGGAAAGAGATTTGAAGTTCTGGAAGGGATGGGGGCGCTAGAGGGCGCACGAGCGGAATGGCCGCTTGAACAAGTAGCTCCCGCGCCTTGGTGAATTATCCTTCTTACAATCCTCCACTACAGGGTGCAGACCGCCAATTAAGCCCGTCGCTGCCTGCAGGATAACACCCTCTGCCTCCGTTCCAAGTTTGGGGCTGCTGCTGGTTCCGGGGCCGGAGATATCACGACCACCGTGACTGCCGAGACTTGCACTGGAGCCGACAGGCGAGGAGCGTGGGGGGGACGGCCTACGCGAGGCCGCGGTTGGCCACGAGGGGCTGGGCCGCCCTGCCGGAGGAGTGATACGATCGATCCGCTGCTGGTGCCGACCCCCCCCCCCCCCGCTGACACGGGTCCTCGACTCCGGGGCCAACGGTGAGACCTCCTTGATAGGCCCGGTGAGTGGGGAGGAGATGTGACGGCCGGGGGTCGCCTGGGGAGAAGGCCGACTCACCATCCTGCTGGGGCTGGCTCAGTGCATCGAATCTGGCCTGAGGCCCTGAGCGGTGGGGAGCAACACGCAGGAGGACGTCGTCGCTCCCATGGGCCCCGCGCATAACGTGTAGAGAGCTCTGTGCTGGCACCCCTCTCACGTTGTACCCCCACCGGACAATATCGACCCCGGGGCCAGTGCTGGCACACATTGAACACCACCCCATGGGGAGTACGGGACTGCTCTGTGCCTTATCCTAGTGAATGTGCTGCGGCATGGGTGTTGATCTGCCTGCACTGTGATTCCTGTGATCCTGCGTCATCGTCTGGGCTATAGGGCCTCACCATACCCTTGTTCATCTTCCACTGGTGCAGACATACTTGGACCCGCGGAGACTGCGCCGGACGTGCACCCTGCTCCTGCTAGACACTGCGACATATGATCCTGTCTACAGGTACCACACCGGGGGCTACCGTGGCTGACCGTGTCCCCCACTGCCCGACGGCCCGCTCGCGCCCTCCGGAGACTCATCCAGCTTCTCAGGCGCGCAGTGTCGACGGACTGCCCTCCTCCACAGCCATGGGGCGCCTCGATGGACGGCAGGCGAAGCTAAGCTTTGACGGAGCCAAAAAGGGTGCAAAATCGGTACCTAACGGCCCTGGACCCAGTGGGACACCTCCGACGGCCACTGCACCCCCCACTGTGGACCTTGATCTTCAAGCTCTATTTCAGGAAATGAGACAGGGGTTTACGACAGTGGTTGAAAAGGTTGATGGAGTCACTGCTCGTCTGGACGCCTTGGTCCATAAGGTGGATCGTCATGAGGAGAGACTCACGGCTGCAGAACAGCGAATCTCTACTACCGAGGATACTGCCGCATCGCACACGACACAATTGGCACGAATGGACAATTTACTCCGAATCATAGCGGCAAAAAATGAGGACTTGGAGGCTCGCAGCCATCGCAACAATATACGCGTCACGAATGTACCGGAATCTACAAACACGGGCAGGATGGAACTGTTTATTGAGAAATTGCTTAAGGAGACAATCGGAGAAGGTGTCTTTTCTGCCCAGTTCATCGTGGAACGAGTGCATCGCTCCCTTGCGCCTGTACCCAAGCCCGGATTGCCGCCTCGGCCTATTATTGCCAAACTGTTGAATTATCGCGACCGCGATGCAGCATTGAGAGCAGCCCGAACTCAACGTAACTTACAGTACAACGGCATCACTTTTTCCATTTATCCGGACTTCACGCCGATGGTGCAGGAAGAGCGCCGTAAATTCCTACCCGTGAAGAAAAAACTGCGAGAAGCCCAAGTGGACTATGCTCTTTTATACCCAGCGAAACTGCGCATCACTCATCAGGGACGGCAGAGATTCTTCACCAACCCGCAAAAGGTAGAGGACTTCCTGAAATCACTCCGAAGGGCGCGACAGGGGGAACAGAATGCTGCAGAAGAGCTGGAACGTGATGATTTGCCACCGGAACAGGACGAATGACGCTTGTCCCCGGGGGTTCTGTAGGCCACTTGCCCTGCATTGTTGGAAATTCACTCATCATATGGTCTGCGGCGCCTGCATTGGACACAGACACCGACGTCGCATGGCATCTGCACGCCTGTGGTAATGTACACCAAGGCCCACTCTCTTAGCTCTAGGCTCCACCAAGGGCGGCACGACCAGGAGCTATGAGCCGAGAGTTGGCTGTGCGCACTCTATGTTTTACCCCCTCAGGGTACTCCCCCTTGAGTTATTGCTAATTGTTTGGTCACTACATGGGTTAGATGTGACAGGGAAGGGTGGGAAAAGCTGGGTGGGACTCATTGGCTACTGGCATGATTGGGATGCTGGGGTGGGAGGGGGGTTGGATTGTTTACTGTTGAGGCTATACTTCCTTGAACTTTGCAGGCAGATTGTACGAGGTTATGCATGGACCTGGCGAAGAATCAATGGCGGAGAGTCGCTGCAGACCCGGGCTTCATGCTCTGGCTGCTACTACTATTTTTGCTTTAAATCGAACAATGACTCTACCAACTGCTAATGCACATTTAAATTGCTTGTCCTGGAATGTCCGGGGGCTGAATGATGCTAGAAAATGTCGCAATGTTATTGCCTATCTAGATAGGCACCACGCTCAGGTGGTTATGTTACAGGAAACCCATTTGCCGCCACGAGATAGGGACACCTTTGCCAGTAGATGGGCTGGGACCCGTGTTTTTTCTTCCTACTCCACATATGCGAGGGGGGTAGCTATCCTTGTGGCCCGGAATGTGCCGTTTCATAGATATGGGGACCTTGCTGATAAGGAGGGCCGATATGCACTCTTGTGGGGAAGACTGGGCCGAGACACTTACACATTTGTTGTGGTCTATGCGCCGAATGTAGACACACCTACTTTTTTTACCACACTATGGGGCAAAATCCTGGCTGCGGGCTCCCGACACATCATTTGGGGAGGTGATTTCAATCTGGCACTGGTACCACACTTAGATAGAGCTGACGGGGTGTGCTCCTATAAACCTAGGGCTCGTGAGGCGCTAGAGGGAGTGATTGCCGAGGGGAGCCTTCTGGATGCTTGGAGGCACGTGCATCCAGTGGGGAGAGAGGGCACACATTTCACCTCACACACGGGGACATGGGCGCGTTTGGACTTTTTCCTGATTACCAGGGGGGTTGCCGCGGAGCTGGAGGGGGTGTCTCACCTGCCTAGGACGCATTCTGATCACAGCCCCGTTGTCCTTCACTTTCGAGTTCCTTGGTGGGATAACCAACGACCTCATTGGAGACTTCGCCCTGAAATTCTACTGGACGCTCTGTTTCGAACTGAACTGGGGGAGGAGATAGCTGCTTTTTTCCCCAGAAATAAGGGATCTGTGGATTCAGTGGAAAATGTTTGGGAGGCGTTCAAAGTCACTATAAGGGGCTATTGTATATCCAAGAGCTGTGGGGTCCTACGTCATATCCGTCGCACTATTAGCAAGCTGGAGAATGAGCTGAGCGTTCTAGAACGCTGCATGGTGGATAACCCCGACCCGGAACTGCATGCTACCTTTAGGGACACGCTGTCCAAATTTGAGGAAGAGGCTGCTAGAAAGTCTCAGTTCCGTGGCAAATACTGGCAGGCCCGAAAATACTGTGAGGGGGACAGGCCTGGGAAGGTACTGGCTGCACTCACTCGGCCAACACGCGATCGCAAAATCATATTTGAACTTACAGACACTAATGCCACCACTCTTAGAAACTCGGATGACATACTCACTTCTTTCACGGCACACTATCTTTCATTATACACTACTACTGTGGGGACCACACCATCTTACACTGACTACCTGAAGGATGTGGCATTGTGTTGGCTTAGCGATGGAGATAGGGCCTTTCTAGCTGCACCTTTCAAGCTCGATGAGGTCCGGGATGCCATCATGTCTCTACAGAATGGTAAGGCCCCCGGCCTAGATGGCATTCCTGCCGAATTTTATAAAGCATACATTGATATCATGGCCCCTGTTTTGCGTGAGGTTTACACAGAGTCCCTCGACGAAGGTGTTCTGCCCTGCTCTATGCGGGAGGTTGTAATCACATCCCTACTGAAACCTAATAAAGATCCCAGCTCCTGCAATTCATATCGCCCACTTTCCCTCCTAAACTGCGATGTAAAGATACTCGCTAAAGTCCTGGCCACTTGGCTATCGCTGCTAATGACCAGAATTGTCCTACCTGATCAGTCTGGATTCGTTGCCGGTCGATCTACATCGCACAACCTCCGCACCCTGTTCTCTCTTCTGCGAACCGTGCACCCCGAAACGCCAGTCGCAGCGATCTTCCTCGACGCGACCAAAGCGTTTGACTCAGTTGAATGGCCCTATTTATTCTCTGTCCTGACGCGCATGGGTTTCCCACCCTTGTTCATGTCCTGGATACACCTGCTCTACACCCGGCCTACGGCGCGAGTGCTGATCAATGGTCACTTATCGCAGTCCATTGACATCACTAGAGGCACACGCCAAGGGTGCCCGCTCTCGCCCTTATTATTTGCCATAGCTGTTGAGCCACTGGCCTGCCGTTTACGTCAGCTTCATCGGGACGGCGCGGTCCAATGCCTGCAGCGACAAATTGATGTGTCCCTCTATGCGGATGACATCACACTATATGTCAAGCACCCTGAGATGAATCTCAATCCTTTGCTCAGAGAGTTCATCGTATTTGGCAGCATGACAGGCGTGCACATCAACTGGTCCAAGTCCCAATTTTTCCCCCTAACTGAGGCAGTGGGCGACTTTCCTCTAGATTATCCACTGGAATGGTGCCGGACGGATCTCTGCTACCTGGGGATCCGCATTTCCCGAGACAGGGAAGAGACGTTGCGAGCCAATTACGGAGTCGCTATCACGAACCTAACCGCCACCGTGGACCGCTGGCTCACCCTGCCGCTCTCTATGGCCGGTAGGGCATCCCTAATTAAAATGGTCATCCTTCCCCGATTCCTCTACCTTTTTATCAACATCCCCTATTTTCCCGGCGCATTCTTCTTTAAGACGCTAAGGGCTGAACTGCGCAGACTTTTTTGGGGAGGCAAGCAATCACGGCTTCAATGGACCACACTAACCTTGCCCTATGACAAAGGGGGTTTCGATATACCGGACTTCGAGAAATATTACCAGTGCGCTCAGGCACACTTTGCCTACCACTGGATGGCTCCTACACCTTACATGCCGCATATAGCAGTTGAGGATTGGATAGTACGACCCCTCCCGCTGTCGGGACTACTTCACTGCCCGGAGTCATCCATAACCACGCCGAATACATCTGTCTCGTGCACGATGGATGCGTGGCGGCGAATAGCCAAGAGCTTAGCATGCCAATTACCTTATTCGCCGAAATTACCGCTTACCTACCATCCGGAACTCACGTTACTGCAGGAGCAGGGATTCCGTATGTTGTGCGCTACACTACGTATTTCCTGCTGGGGCGACTTGTTTCTCAATGGTCAGTTTAAAACGAAGGACCTTTTCTTTCAGTCTCACGCCTATACCCCACTAGACCTTTTTTACTATGTGCGTCTCCGTGCAGGGATGCGGGACATACTCCCCAACTTTCCGGACGAACCTGAGATTTTGCCCCCGCTCCACTTTCTGCTGAACTCCCGAGATGGGACACATTTGGTCTCTGGCCTCTACCGACAGCTCAGGAACGCTACGCAAATGCTGGACTCCACTGCTCGAGCGCGCTGGGCGGCTGAATTGGATGCGGACATTACTGATGAACAGTGGCAATATTGCAGTGCGCTCACCTCTCGCCTGTCTGCTAGCAGCAGATTCAAAATCATACATTACAAATACCTACAACGAATGTACTATACGCCCGTGCGCAAACTCAGATTTGGCTTGGCGGACGACGACCGGTGCATGCGCTGCCATGCAAGCCATGCGGATGTCCTACACTTAGCATGGGAATGCCCGCAGGTGGCACAATACTGGCAGCAAGTGACGGATGCCCTTACAGACATGACGAGCACCACGGTGCCCGTGGACCCCTTGGTAACGATACTCGGATACACACAACAGATCCCTAGCTCTTGCCGAAAATTTGTGGACATTGCGCTGCTGTTGGCCAAACGTCAAGTGGCCTGTCGATGGGGCCGGGGCAGGGCGCCCAAATTTAAGAACTGGCTAGCAGACTTGACTTACTGTCAAGATCAATACAACACGTTTGCTGACTTATTGCCTACATCCTGTAAACCTAGAGACATATGGGGTCCCCTGGTATGCTACATGCTCCAACGATCGACTGCTGAAGACGTACCTGAGAGGGACACTGACCCTCCCTGAGGCCACGCTGTACGGCCTTGGAACAGAATTGTACTCTGACTACAACATCCACATGTCACAGAGGCTGGAACGGGCCATGCTTCTCCTACTATGGATGGACTGGAATAGTCAACTATCGTATCTGATGCCCCTACACATACCACTGAGGCTCCCCCCCCCTATATGGCTGGTGTCTCCCCTCTCCCCTCCCCTATCTCCTCCTTGAGACACGCAATTGCCCTCCACGCCATGCCGTGCAGGCCTGTGGACCCATCCTTCACCTTGATGCATTACATATGACACATGGCCCATATCATAATTTCCGGACCCACTAGGGACCCTGTCTAAGTATGGAATTATAACCATTAGACTTTACACTACATCGCTCACCTGCACTACCTCACTGATTTGTCAGTTCTTATATCCTCTTTTATCCTTCAAGGAAGATTGAAATGCCTCTTAGGTTCTTCTATGTTGGGAAGTTTTTTACTACTGTTCTCTCAATATCTGTTGAAATGAATAACACTGTTCTGCTGCTGCTCATCCTCTAACAGCCCTACAACGCCAGCTAGTCTACTATTATCTTACTTGCTTATATACATTGCCGTCGGGCCTCAGGGATGCCGACCTCAAGGCTGTGTTCACATTCTTCTACTACGCTGCCAGCCTCCGGGTTGTAGGCACGAACGGCTGTGTACTCTGGTTTATATCATGTAATAAAGCAGTGTTGAACCTCAAAAAAAAAAAAAAAAAACGTTCTGGAAGGGATATTGGGGTTATGAGGTAAAGAAAGAAGATATTGATGAAGGGAAGGAAGAAGTGAATATTATTGAGATTTACAAGAAGAGGGTAAGGAGAAATTAGATTGAAGTTCTAAGAAAGAGAGGGGAAGGGAATTAGACACTAGTTGCGAAATCCAGAATAAACCTTTGAGTCTCCACTTTTTCCAGTAGATGGTGCGACCTTTGATACGTAGTAAATGATTATGCCAAATAAGTGATGAAAGAGCAGGATATGAGGACGGGAGAAGAGGTATCAATATTTTACGTGTATGAGAAATCACTTGAGGACGAAAAGAAGAACTATTGTTAGTAAAGGCCATAGATTCACAAAAATGCAAGGGAGCTATAAAATGCTTCTCAATGTTCAGCCAAAGAGGAGGATGGATAAAATGAGCTTGATCCAGCCAGCGAGAGGATTGTCTCAAAGAAAAAGCATGATGATATGATTTGAAATCAGGGATTTTAAGGCCACCAGAGACTTTATCAGCTTTGAGAGCTTTAAGAGCTATACGAGGAGATTTATTTTTCTAGAGGAATTTATTGAGTATATAGAATCAATTTTCTTAAAATAAAAACCAGGAATGTGGATTGGAATCATAGATAAAAGATATAGAACAAGCGGAGAGAGCAACATTTTAATTGAGTCTAAGTGACCCCACCAGGAGAGAAAAAGTGGATGCCATCGGTCAATAGATGCAGACAAGGATTTGGAAAGATTATCAAAATTTTCTTTTAGAGTTTCCGGAATAGAAGGAGTAAATCATAAACCCAAGTATTTGATTTTAGAAGTTTTCCAGGAGAAACCAGAGGAAATAAAATCTTGTTTTAAACAAAGAATATTTAAAGGGAGAACTTCACATTTATCTGAATTAAGGCGATATCCGGATAACTGAGAAAAAATATCCACTTGAGATAGAAAAGCTGGAAGAGAAGTGTTGGAACAGTATAGAAGAATGTCATCAGCCTAAACAGACATTTTAACATGGGTAGTGTCAAGTTTAAAACCAGAAACTTTTTGTTAAGCCGAATTTTCGTTAAAAAAGGTTTCAATGCAATTATAAATAAAAGAGGAGATAAAGAACATCCTTAGTGAACCCCTCTAGAAAGAGAGAAATATTCAGAAGATTTCCGATTAACAAAAATAGAGGCTCTGGGGTTAGAATATAATAAAGAAATGAGAGAGATTAATTTAGCAGGAAAGCCAATCCATTTAAGAGCTTGGAACATGAAGTCCCATCCTATTCTATCAAATGCTTTTTCGGCATCTAGTGCTATGGCAGCAATTGGATAATCAAGGGAAGAAGCTTTACTTAAAATACTAAAGAAAACTCTAGAATTGTCGAAAGACAATCGACCTTTGACAAAGCCGGATTGCTCCGGAGCAATGATGTTTGGTAGGATAGAATCAATACGAAGAGCAAGAATTTTTGCAAACATTTTGTAATCTAAATTAACTAAGGAGATCGGACGATAATTTTTACAGAAAGAAGGATCTTTATTTTCTTTGGGGATTAACCAGATCATGGCCTCTTGAAAAAAACCTTAAGAGGAACCTTCTTTTACAAAATATTTATAAAGTGATAAAAGATGAGGAAGTAAAAGAGAGGCAAAGTGGGTGTAGTTGTTGTATTTTAAGGCCAGGAATATGGTGGCTGTATTAAGCGTCGTAATAACATTTCCAATTTCACCGGGAGGTCTGTAAACCAGAAAACCAGCTATGCTATGATGGGGGGATAAGGTACAGTGGAAGCCTAAGGACTTTGCGCCCTCGATGTTTTCCATTGGGATGGGAGAGCAGTCTAGGTTTTTAATGTAAATTATGGTGACCCGCCCCCTTCCCACTAGGTCAGTCCCTCCTATGGATTTTATAACCCGTAGGGATAGCCGAGGAGATAGTAGGGTTGGAGGCTTCAGACAGCCAGGTCTCAGTGAGAAATAAAAGATCAGGCTGTTTGTCTAAAAGAAGAACATAAATGTGTGGTTCATGCTTTTGCATAGAGTGACAATTTAAAAGGGTGGCCTTTAAGTCCTCTGTTTTCTTATTGTTTTTCCACTTATTGTTGCGTGGGGGTAATTTTGGGTGCCAGTTTCCTGGCTGGAGGAGAGATCAGTTGCACTTATTGCATTGAACGTCTACCTCCAAACTCGGATCAGCCACAGTACACTGACATAATGGTAGCCACCTACGGCTAAGCAGTTTTTCCCTATGGTAATATAGTGAAAGAAACTCACTGGAGGGGAACTGGGCAGCATGGCCGGCGCTATATGCCTCCGGGACGCTGACGGGCGCAGACGGGCTTGCCTTTGGTGCGCCAGTGGCGTGCCCGCTGCGCATGTCCGTTTGCATCAGCAATATATAGGCTAATGCCTATGATGTAAACTGAATCGCTAACGCAGCTGAGGAAGCGGAAACTGCGTGGGTGGAAGTGTAAGTAATTCTTTATTGTTCGGTTAATCAAAACCATTACAATATATAATATTACACATATTTAAAACAAGCTTTTAATGCCACAATAAAAAAAGTGTAAAGTCTGTGTGGCCAAGAGTATGTCGTAAATTTCAGTAAACTTGTTCAAAGCACAAAATTGTCTTTAATAGCAGGGTTCTTAAGTCAAATGAAGGTCGTGCCTATGACAATTGACCTCGTTTTTCCACAAAGCTGTTCAGGAATTTAACTGATCTACAAATCAGTTGTGGGTCCGCTGAACATAGGATTTGGAGTATCGCAGTCTGGCAGGTGCGTACTCCTTGCTCGTTGAGCTTATCCTTTAGCCAATGCCGCCGACCTTGAGCCATGGCTGGGCAGATGCAAACTATGTGAATAATGTCTTGTTTGCCTGCACCACAAAGGTCGCATTCTGTTGTTTCTTGTGGTCTCCATTTTGGCTGGTCCAATCTTGTGGGAAGATTGCCCAGTCTTAGATGGAGAAATGTACGTTTGATGAACAACGAGAATGCAATGTCTAAGTAAGCTGCTGGTGTGGGCTTTATGTACGATTTGATAGTCATCCAAGCGTGGGTTCGGGCGCTTAAAGTTATTTTGTCGTTGAGGAACGAGTGTTTCTTAGCAATCCTCTTAACCACCTGTTTGAACGAGGAAACCGGCAATTTTGATTCCCACAATGTTCCCAGCTCAGTTGTATCTAGTGAGTGTTTTAGGTACTTTGCATACTCGGAGTTCGGGCTTGTGTGGATTACTTCCCACAATGACCCATTTATTTTGTTCTCCTTGTTCCTCCAAACGTTGTACCAGAATTTGATGGCCTCATATTTTTTCAGTAGTACTTGAGATTGTAATCCGAATTCAAGTCTTACTTGCGCTGGTGAAGAACTGTTTGGTAAGAAGAAAACCTGTTTGTAGACTTTAGTTTGTATTTTGTCTATGAGAGTTTCGCTTTTCCCGTGATGTAGTACACTCCCGTATGCTATTGTGGGTAATAATTTTGCTTTCATTGCAGTTAGCAAGGGGGAGACAAGAGGCCCTTTTTGCTCAGTTGCCAAACTAGTGAAGGCATACAATAAAGTGGACCCCTTTTTTTCCATGTCCTTAAAGTGCGCTTGGAAGTTAAGGCGCTTGTCTAGATGTACCCCCAAGTATTTAAAGCTATTTACAGTTTCAAGCTGGTCATTGTTTATTCGGAAGGTTGGTGGAGTTTTATGTCACCGCGTTATGAGCATTATCTTTGTTTTCCTGATGTTTATTGTTAGCAAGTTCTTTTTTGTATAACCAGACATGTCATGCAGCAGGCGTTGTAGGCCGATTCTTGTCTGGCTCAACAGTACCACGTCATCCGCATACGATAAATGCGTTACACGGAGGTTACCTAACCGGGGCGGATGTGCATTGACCTTGTCTAAACTTTCTGCCAGGTCACCCATAAATAGATTAAATAAGTGTGGGGCCAAGGCGCAGCCTTGCTTTAGGCCATCGACGGTATTGATCTTCCGGGTCAAGCGATGCCCATTGTCGATTTTTACCTGCATCCAGGTGTCAGTGTACAGGTCAATAATGGGCAGAAGAATTGAGTCTGGTAGGCCCTGATGTTTTAGTTTTGCCCATAGCATTTGCCTGTTGACGCGGTCAAACGCCGCCTTAAAGTCCACAAAACAGGTGTAAAGCTCCTGGCAGTTCTGAAGGCTTTTCTCTGCAATCAGGCATAGGGCCATCGCGTTCGTCATTGTTCCCATACCACGGCGAAACCCAGTCTGATTCAGTGGTATTTTGTTATTCATTTCTGACCATCGATCCAGGTCTGCTAATGTCATTGACGCATAGTATTTTGCTTCGGCGTCAATGAGGGTGATCAGACGGTAGTTATTTTGATCTTTACGGTCTCCACTTTTATAGATTGGAGTTATGATCGCCCCCCTCCAGCTCTCTGGGATACCACCCGTGTTGCTTACTGTTCGGAACAATGAATTGAATTTGCTAGCCCAATACTCTGGGTCCTCCTTGTAAATAGCTTGCGGAACGCCGTTTGGGACTGGGGCGCTGTCTTGCCTACTTTTCTTAATTACTTTTAATATGCTTTGTTGGTGGAAGTGAGGAGCCTGATAGTAGCCCCAGCCCTCCGCACAATCGGTGTATCAGCAGTGGCGTACCAGGACAGGAGGAAAAGCGAGATGCTCATCGGAGCAGCTAAGGAGGTGTAGGTAAGCAGAATAAAGTAAAGTGCAAGTGCGCGTAGGTAGGAGAAATTGTAAAAAGCACAGAGTAATTCAGTCACACATAGACAATTTAAAAAGTATTAAAAACCTAGTAGCAGGGCAGGAAACACTAAACACTACCGCTGTCAGCTGCGCGCATCCGTTTACATCGGCAATATATAGGCTAAAGCCTATGATGCAAACTGGATCACTAACGTAGCTGAGGAAGTGAAAACGGCATGGAAAACTGGCTCAAATTGAATCATAAATTCAAAGCTGTTCTGAACAGGGGCCCCCAAAACATGTTTGGCCCAGGGCCCCCAAAATCCTTAAGATGTCCCTGGGCTGCGCACACGGATTCTCTCAATTGTGCACTCAACACCATTGTCACATTGCTTCACAGTGAGGCATGGTCGTTACTGT
Organism: Lissotriton helveticus; assembly: GCF_964261635.1. Classification (NCBI taxonomy): domain Eukaryota; kingdom Metazoa; phylum Chordata; class Amphibia; order Caudata; family Salamandridae; genus Lissotriton; species Lissotriton helveticus. The sequence goes on from NC_136063.1 coordinate 975,181,171, forward strand.
GGCCTTCCATCCACTGCTCGGCGACCAAACTGGCATTGTATTTCAAGCTACGAATTCAGGCTGTATTGGCATCTATGTGGCGCAATGGTGAGTTTGCTCTGTGTGGCAGTGGAGGGTGTACAATGTAGCGCTGTGAGGGCCACAATCTGTGGCACAATAATGGGCCAATCATGTGGCATACTAATCAGCATATCTTATGGCACATCTCAACGTACTCTGGGTCAATAAAAAATAACCGTAAGGGTGTGCATTGAGGGTGAGTATTCCATCCTGTCCAAGATTGTTTGCATTGAAGTCTCCTAGTCATTGGACTCGGAGTAAGATTAGTAATGACAGGCTGCAATCCTCGGAAGAGGCTTTAGAGGGAGCAGTGTCATCTTCCTCGCGGCTGCAACCTTCTCCTTGCCTCTGTGCATACAGTCGCTGTATGTTTGTGTGCGACCCCACGTGTCAGCAACGGCAGGGCTCACATTCGGTGGTTGGCTGTGGGTGGGGGCTGGTGTCTCACCGCAGCCGTCTGTCTGCAGCGCCAAGCGGCATCTCTTCCTCCTCCTCATCCTCTTCCATTGCGCGGCGCACATCCTGCCCGCAGAGGCACTGAAAACAGCGGCGATCCTCAATTATTTCTACCCCAGCCCCGGCCGCTGCCTTCCTCCGCCGCCCTCCCTGTGCCAGCCATGTGTTGTTGTCGGTGATTTCACCTTACCAGCGCTCCCCCAACCCCCTTCTCCCGGGCTCACAATGGAAAAGCTGTCAGCAGAAATTTCTGGCGTCACGGCTGCCCCGTGCCCCTCCTGCGGGTCACTGCTGTGTGGGAGGGCAGCGGGGCCGGGCCGGAGCTCTGGGCTTCCCCGCTAAAGGAGGGCAGGCGCCGGGGAGCACCGTTATTCCTGCCTGGCCGAGGCGCAGCGCACCCGCCGGCCTCCTCTTCCTCCTCGCTGTGCGCCAGTGCCGGGAGACCCCGAGGAGAAGCCTGCCGTGAGCGATGGTGCAGTTCACAGCCCTCACGCCCTACTTGCCCCTCATCCGCTTCCTGGTGCCGCTGGGTATCACCAATATCGCCATCGACTTCGGGGAGCAGGTAATGTACAGCGAGAGTGGACCCTTCTGTTCTGTCACATCCTTCCTTTGGCTGTAATCAATCCGTTACAATATCTAGGGGCATGGGTGGGGGGATACACCTTCCATTTACCTGAAGGGTAGCAGAGGAGAGACTGCTGCTTATGCTGAATTGGGCACGAATTTATAACATATATTCTACACTGCCTTTCATCTACCCATTCATCCATCAGTTTGCTTATTTACGTAACTACATGCTCGTGCTCCCCCCGAGAATGTTGCTTTCTTATATCAAATGGCACTACACTTCAACACAGGAACTTTTCTAAATATACTGCTTTATTAAAAGTATTGGCGTTATAATAAATCATTCATCCACGTGCATGATCAAGCCAAAGTAGTACAAATAGTGCAGAGCACCTGCCCGAACAAAAGCCGGCCCATTCTTGGATTTGGGATTGCTGAAGGATGAGGTTGGCATTAGTCGAATGACTGGTATAGCACTGTCATGCTTCAAAATGTATGTTTGGGGGCGTACGAGTGAAAGTGATGGAGTTTGGGGGCGTAGATATCATGGCTTTCATTTTTAGCACAAGTTGCCAATCTGATGGTAATAAAAAGGCATTATATTTTGGCATACACACATAGAAGGTGGTCGAGAATCTGTGCAATGGGCAACCCTAGTTGTCATAACCTGGCTACACCCCCTGTCATTAAGGCTGGTCTGACACTGACGCTTGCGCTGGGGTGCGATAGACATTAGTAGTCCACCCAGAACCACCAACTTCCCCCGGCTCGGCAGCCAATCCCATGGCCCGTTTAATAACCACGTGTCTTACACCGGCATTAGCAGCCCCCTTTAAGGACCGGTGTTTGATTATTTTAGACTTGGCAGCCAGTTGACCGGTGCTGTCTTTGCTACCTGCTAGACTTCCATAATTAAAAGTGTTGTAGCAGATGGGGGGCCATCTTCATAATTTATTCTTAAAGAAATCAATAATGCAGACCTCTTGGAAGTGGGCGTCATTTCAGTTGAAGACATTTGCATCATCTTGCCTAGCTTGCCCTGGTGTTTTAGTAACACGGTAAATGTGCCATGCATGGTGAAATGTTGATAACAGTTCGTGGTTGATGTGCCACCTTGTCTCTTGCGCGCATCCAGTGCTGCTTCAAGCTCATACAGTGACAGTGACTGCTGGACGGAGGCCGCGGCGGCTTACGTGGCCTTGTCGAGGCAGTGGAACACCCCTGAGGCGCTACCCTCCCCCGCCGAGGCGCGGCGGCGGATCTCACAGATAACAAAGGCAGCAGGCCAGAGGTCACACTTAAAGCGCCATCCGGCGTATCTTCTTTTTCCACACAGAATGATAGTTCTGTCAGAAAAAAAGGCGGGAACTATGAGCACAGCATTCTTTTTCAACGCATTACGTGTTATTTGCATGGGAAAGCTGAATGGAGTATGTTAATTACCGGGATTACTGTTCTTCTTGACTACTTTTGAAGTGGAATGCTTACTCATGTTTCCAAAGAATGGTACCACTGCGGTGCTCCCTTATACTATTAGTAGTACCACTACATCCCCACTATTACCACCGGCACCGCATCCCAACAACCCCCCCCCCCCCCACTAGTACCACCATCATCACTAGCATGGTGACTTCCACTACTTCAACGCCACCACTGCAACTACTGCAATCACAGCCAACACTTTCTTTAACACTATCAGTGCCATAATTACAGCCATTATCACCCCATAACTACTGCATCACCATTACCACTAAAACCACACTACTACTTTTACTGCTGCTGCTACCAACATCCCTACTACCGTCATAACTGTAACTACTACCGACAGCACGATAACTGTTATTGTTAATAACAAATTCAGCACTGCTGCCACCCAATACACCCCCCTGACTATCACTACTACCTCTATTAATATTCATACCTCTACTACTGACTCCACATCTAGAAGTGATAACACATATAATAAAAGTATTAAAAGGCATAGTAATAACTCTCACAATAATTTACTTTTATAAAGCACCTGCTCTGCGGTTTCGGGGCGCTGTACATTAAATACCCCGCACTACCATCGGTGCTTTAATGCAGATGTTCACGCAGCAACCTAGCAAATTCAAAAATAAACTATTGCCTCCGACGCTGCCTTAAAACAAAGCACATGGTTTATGTATCATTTGCCTCACGACCGTGACAACATGCAGGCTGGTACCGCCGCCGCTCATTCTTTGCACTCGATGTAATGATAATGTGCTGAATGATGGGGCGAGAGGTTGCCGACTGCCTGCTGCTCCCTGGCTTCCGTTCCCACAGTTGCCTCTTTGTTGCCAGCTCCCGAATGTGCACAGTTTCATTTTCTCATCCTCCCTTGCAGTGTCAAGCAACGTCAGCCCCTCCATATAGCAAGAAACAGTTCCTAGTGTGATTTTGGCACTACACTAGAGCGTCACCGAGGCGGAGTTTGGGCATTCGTGAGCACAGGTCTTGCCCTTGTTCCTTATTATTAATTTTCATTCTGTGATACAAAAATTCCCCAAATCAGTCATGAGAATATAGCTTTCATTTCAGCACCTGGCTCGAGCAACCATGACGGGGGATGCTGATAGCACCCAGATCAAAAAAAGGAAGAAAAACACCATGGTTACCACAAGCAAAGTAAACAACAGTGACACGGATCCCATTGTCACCGGGTGTGGGGTGATTTCTGCTGTATAATGACAGAGCAACGAGGGCACAAAAAGGGCACTGTAGAGAATGGTACTGTAGGTCAGATGCGCTGTCAGAGAATGCTCTATCAAGTTCACCAGGTCGGGGGACCTTTTGTCCTACGGTGGCCTGCTGTGCCCAACCCCTTTGTTTTTGTAGGGCTCATATTTGCATGATTCACGTAAATAAGAACATGCATAGTCATTTTAATGACGAGGGTGTCTTATTATACATTTGATGCTGTTTGAATAGTAGAAGTTATATGTGAGTTTATCAGCCCAATCTGGCAGCGTCTTTGTAGTATTTCATAACTATGCGAGTAAAAATAACATGTTCAGTGCATGCGAGTACTGTGTATAAGCGCTACCCTGAAAAGTGTACATGCCCTGTCAGTTGGGTGTTTAGCCCCCTGCATCCCATGAGGTGTCGGGGTGGGGCAAACACCTACAGAAGTGCCCAATTCAGCTTAAGGCTTATTAACATGTGAGCTAATGGAGTCTCAGGCCCCCATCCTCTTATTATGAGGGTTAGCGGGGGGGGGGGAGGGGGAGGGGGGGGTGCATAATTTTTACTAATCTGTTGCTGTGGCACGTAATTAGACGAAAACCAGCACACTCATCAATGTACTGGAAATTTATAAATAGTTAATCAAAATTGCTGTACTGAGTGGGTACCACTCTCTACACATGGGTGCAGGATAGCACTTGTATTTACGTAAATATTGATTTGTGTCGGAGTGATTTAAATTGTTGATTAGGAATAATACTGATATGCAAGAAATATGCACATTTTTTATATAAATAGTGGATTTTGATTATTTAATTTGTTAAGCGCTAATGTAAATTTACGATTGGAAAATATTGCTAAAATGTACAACATCTAAGATAGTTAATTGTGTTATTTGTATTTTTTATTTTAGTACACTTTACCTCTGACAAAAGGCCTCCCAGGCCTGAAATACTTTAGGGATGGGGGAGCACGGAATTGTAAAGCCATCTGTTAATGATGGGATATCAGGAATGAAGCGGTTACACACCTGAACGTTTGTCACACTGTGGAAACGAAATACTAATAAAATGAATGACTCCGAAAAATTGGAACTTTTTGGTTATAAAGACAGATGGAATGAAACTATGATAATATTAATTAGAGTGGAGAGTCCTCACAGTACCTGACGTAGTGCTTCAAGGGACGTGTGTAGTTTTCTTACATGCATATGCTGTGGCACATAAATCAGCACTTTAGGAGCCATTTACACATTAATTTCCCAAAGACCCTTCTCTAGTACCGAATAAGATGGTAGTCTTGGTGTGCTGCCTCCGTGCCCAAATTAAGGAAGCCCGCTATTCCAGCGCATGTCTTTGCTCTTGTATGTCAGTAACATTCTGTAGGGACTAGGATGATCCAACCAACCAGGAGCACAGGGCAGCAACTTCAGTGACTATTCCTGATCTTCTTAAGGCCTTTTGAAATCCCCCAGAAGTAGGCACGTAGCAGTATCGAAGGCCCCGAATATATCCCTCCAACTAACCACCTCTTGGAAATGGTGGGCTTCTCTGCTAAGGTGGCTGACACTCCCACTAGACTCTGAGAGGGAATCTGAAGTCTAGCTCTCTATTCTGTAACTCACATTTTTGGGGGATGCACACACACAATTTATTTGTCAGCTTCCTATAGCTCTCCCTCACAGTGAGAAGCTATCAACAGCCGGAAATAGTAATTCATAATTCAAAAAAATGAAGAAGAGTTGTGTAATAGTATTTAACAGGAAGATACTTCAGAGCTAACTTCATATTTGAGATTTAGTGTCTATTGAGGAGAAATTGATCCCTAGATATTCCGATGAAGACGAAACAGGTAGCTTTTTAGTGTTTTCCTGATGGCTACAGTTTGGGAGCCATTCCGGATATTAGTGGTAGAGAGCTCTAGAATGGCAAGATGGCTCCAAAGCATAGTTGGCTCAAAGCTTGAAGTTTTGTATCTAGGTTATGTAATGTTATAACAATTTTTATATCGCATTAATACCCTCAGGTGTCTAGGCGCTTACGGACCGCATACTGTAGAGGGAAACTAGTTTCTGAAAAGCCATATTTTAAGATTTTTCCTGAACTCAAGCAGAGAAGATATCTTCCTAAGAGCAAGCGTAAGAGAATTCCATATCCTAATGGTGCTATGTCTGAAGCTCCTCCCCCCCCCTAGTTCAACGTCCTGACTCTGGAGGTGGGCATCAGAAAGGCATTGGCCGAACGTAATAGTCTGCTGGGGGAGTACCAACGCAAAGAATGCCATAGAAATTGTGGGCCTTCTCTGTAAAGTGCCTCGTGTGCGATACAAAGTGCCTTAAATTTCACTCGTTGGGTGACTGGCAGCCAGTGTAGCTCTCGTATCCCGTCCCTAATGGACTGAGGTTTAGGGACATCTAGCACCAATCTGGCAGCAGCATTCTGTACCGATTGTAATCTTCTAATCTACGTTGATTAGACTGTAGGTTTGTATATAAAGCATTACAGTAGTCCAACTTAGATAAAACCAAGGAGGTTAAAACAATTTTCCTTGTGTTTTTCGGAATAAATGGAAGAATTTTACACACAGTTCTAATGGTCAAGAACGCGGACAACACCACCTTAGAAACCTGCGATTTAAAATTAAGCTTCTCATCTATTATGACCCCCACATTTTTTGCCTTTACTACTGGTGTAGGAAGGGGGCCCAATGTACTTGGCCACCAAACTGGGTACCAAAGGGGAGAAAGGTTTCCAAAAAGCACTACCTCGGTTTAACTCAAGTTAAGCTTCAAGCAATGCCTGCTAGGTGTTTCCGAGACTAGGTAGCTCTCGCTTCTTACACTTTTTTTCACCCCCTGATACTATGAGTAGATTGGTGAGTTAGGAAGGGTGGGGCATGTACATTGTTTTTACACCAGGCATCTATTTTTCAATGTAATCTTAGCTTCTATTGGAAGCTAGTGAAGCTCTCGAAGTGCAGGTGTTATGCGTCTGAATTTTCTAGTGTTGGATAGGCAACATGCCATAGAGAGATGGACCACTTTTTTGAGGACCCTTGATGACTTCGGGACCTCCCATAGAATCACACTTTCACAATCTAAGCATGATAAATTGAGTCTGTGCCCTGCGGTGTTTAACGGGGGTGGAGAGAGTCCTTTTTGATTTTTTTTGAAAGTTGAAGAATGTGGAAATGGCATCACTGTTTATATGTGGCATAAGGGATAGGGAATGGTCAAGTGCAGAAAACAGGGGCATTACTGAGTTAAACATAGACTGACTATTTCTAGTTTGTACTCATTAGTTAAATTGAAGTGCAGGTTATTTCTGTGTCTATGTGAAAACAATATCACTTCAGTTTTGGAGGAGTTATTAGGCACCAGGGCCACACTGGCTACTGGGCAGTGTGGAATGCTGCTGAGCTGGGGGCTGATTTCGTTCATGGAGACCTGCTTGTGCTAAACAAAATTAGTTTTGCTTTAATTATTCCGAAGCACACGCAGGTCTCCATGAATGAAATCAGCCCCCACTGAAATTAAATCAGCCCCCAGCTCGGCAGCATTCCAAACTGCCTGGTAGTCAGTCCGGCCCTGTTAGGCACCCAGGTTTGATTTTAACAGGTACTGGGCTGAGGATATGAATGACATGGAGGTGTTTTGATGTACATTTGTCTATCATTAGCATTCTGGTCGATAGATGCATCTGATTCCTCAAGAATTAATCTTAGAGGTTCAAGGTATAGATTGCCAATGATAGGCTCTTAGGATGGAGTCTTAGGGGTCTCCGTCCAGCGCTGAAATCTTGTTGGAGATGGGCTTTTTGATCTTTCACAATTTGTTAGATGTTTGGACAAGATATCAATTCTAAAATATCGGAAGACAGAAAGATCAGAAATTAAATATCTTGGCACACAAATATCTTGATGCACAAATATCATTGACATGAATATTGTTTTTTGAGGTAAGAAATATGGTTGTAAATAATATCAGTTTCAATATCGATTTCACTAATATAGTGGATAAAACTATCGTTTTTGATAATTTTCATGTGTTTTAGTTGCGAAATTAATTTTATATGCAATTACTGTTTATATAAATTATATATATATATTAATATAGCTTGTAATTATAAGTGATTTCGATTTTTTAATGCATTTTTAATAGTAATTTATACTGTTGTAGTGGGTTGTAGGGCTTGTAGAGGGATACGGTGGAAAGTTTATTATGTAATTCATAATTAAGAATCACTTATTAAATATTATTTAATAATATGATTGATATTCATTATGTAATTCTGCATTATTTTCCTTATATGTTATTTATGGGCTGTTAGTTTGCAGGGGTATAGGGTGGGAAGTTAATTAAATAATAATGAATTAGCAACTAAGTATTAATTGTTAATTTCTTAATTGATTTTTACTGAGGTAAATAATGGAATACTTATTCATTTTACTTATATTGCTGTTTTGGACTGCTAGATGTGTAGGGTTGTAGGGTGGGAAGTTAATTTAATAATAATTAACAATTTATTATTAATTGTTAATTAGTTATGTAATTCACTTTTGGTTATGTAAATTATGGAATACTGATTTATTTTACTGATACGTTAGTTGTGGGATGATATGTTTGTAGGGGTATTTGATGGGAAGTAAATTAGGTCATAATAAATTAACTACTAATTATTATATGTAAACTATGTATTTTATTGAATTTTTAAGATGTAAATTGTGGAATACTTATTTAATTTTATTTTAGTTACCAGATGCTAGGTTTGTAGGGGTCTAGGGTGGGAAGTTAAGTAAGTAATAATGAATTACCAATCAATTATTATTTTGTTATCATTTCATTAATTTTATATATGTAAGTTATGGAATATGTATTTTTGGAGTTATATTTTATGTGTGGGCTATTAAATTTGTAGGGTTACAAATGGTAAGTTAATTAATTAATAATTATATAACAATTATTTATTATTGATCATTTTTTAATTGAATAGTAGGTATGTAAACTGATTAATTGTTTTAATACATATATATTATGTTAATTAATATATTCTTTTTTATTAAGACTATATTTTTTCTATATTCACAGGGTTACTCATATGTATGTTGTCTGAAGTGTAGTATTTTCCCTACTCTTGCTTAGACTACAGTAGGAATAGTAAAATTAACCTCTTCTCTGTTAACACTTTCCCTACTGTTGCACTGTTTGGAGTAGGAATAGTCAACCTTACCTCTCCGAAATCTAATGCTATCCCTACTGTTGCCGTGTTTGGAATGGAAATAGTACATTTCACCCCTCTAAAGTCCAACGCTTTCCCTAGTGTTGCTTTGGCTGGGTTAGGAATAGTAAATCTACCTCCTTCAAAGTCCAACACTTTCCTTATTATTACAATGACTGGAGTAGAATAGCAAATCTAACCCCTCCATAGTCCAACTCTTTCCCTAATTTTGCATAAACTAGAGTGGCAATATTCTTAGATTCCAATTGTTTTCACAATGTTGGTTAAATAGATTTTATAGCATTGATTGTAATTTTTATAATATTTTTGTGTAAATGTGTTTTTGTGTGAATGTGGTTTTATTGATTCAATTTTTAATGTGTTATTTATTGTCTAAACAAACTTATATATTTTTTCTCATTCAATGTTTTATGTTTTTTATGGTTTTATCTTGTATGTATTGTTTGTATATATATATATATATATATATATATATTTTCTTTCAACAAAATCTCAGGAAGCACAGATTCACAACGTTTTATTGCATTTCCAACAAGAACCTTGGAAATGCAATAAAAAGTTGTGAATCTTTGTTTCCTAAGCTCAGCAGATTTTGTTGATAGAGAAAATATAGGGAGGCTGGGTCCATCTCCCATACTGGCACCGGCTGAAAGTGCATGCTGCTATACCTTGACTTCATTGTGATGATGTATATATTACCAACTGGTGGTCGCCAGAAGGTAGTTATAGTTAGGACCACATTGCCATAGGAGAAGCATTTTTTGACTTGCCTGTAACTTTGGTGACGTTTGACGAATCTTTGTGAAATTTTCAAAAAAAATGAGCTGGTAATTCTAGTTGCAAATGGAAATTTTCAGGGTAATCCATCAAGCGAGGGCTGAGAAATGGGAGGGGGATGCAAAAAAAAGTGTATTTCCCATGTTAATTCCTGTACACTCTTACAACACACCTGCAGCCCAAACCGCTGGACGGAATTACACCAAATATGTCAGAAAACTAGTGTTTGGTCCGCAGATTGTACTTTTTGTTATTTGCTTTAAATCCCTTCAGTAGTTTGAGAGACATTGAAGAAAACCCAGATTTGTATACCTAAGATTGCAAAGCCTTTGCAAATAATGACTAGCTCGAGCACAGATCTACAGATCTCTGATTGGCTGCCAACCCTTCAACTCGGAAGGGTTGGTAGCCATAGTGAGACTTGGCTTCAAAAACACGAAAAATACCCTGACCTCCAATCCTTGGACGGGTCTCAAAGGGATCCCGGCAGGGTAAAAAGCATATTTTTTTTCACTGCGATTTTCGTTAAATATTCACAAGTATCTTTGTGAAAATAAAAAAATAAGTGTGCTCTCCCACACTTGTTTTTCAAGACGCTCCCAGGTGGAACAGGTCCCAGGGGCCTTCTATAATAAAAGTAGGAGGGTTATAAGGGCTCACCTTCCTGAGGCTCTTTGAGCTAGGGGACCACCACCTCCCAGGGCGTTATTTTAGATATAGGAGGACCGCCACCCCCCAGGGCCCACTCCTGCTATGTCCCAGGGTGCCCACCCCGGGGGCACTGTTGTTTGCCTTTGCTTGGTGGGAGCTGACAGATCACACCAAGCAAAAGAAAACACTCCGGTTCCAGGGGGTGTGAGCTGTTGAAGTGCTACCACTTGCTGGAAGCAGAGGTTTCATCTGTTTCCCTGCCTGCAAACATTTGGACAGGGAAAGAGATGAAACTATTGCTCTCACATGCAGGGATCTGCATTTTCAGCAGCTCCCTACCTGCAGGAGCAATGCCAGCTCCCGCAGTAGGTGGGGAGCTGGCTGGTTCCAGCGGGACCTTGAGGCTCCCCTGTAGTCCACATACTGCTCACTTGGTGCCCTAGCTGGGACCAGGGTACCCAGGAACACATGGCTGGACCCCTGGGGATGGGTGCCCATGGATTAAATTGGCCCTGAGAAGGGGGCTGCGCAACCCCCATCTCCCATTGTATTTTAGTTGCACCCCAGGGGATGGGGTCCACAGGGCTGGAATCGGTCCGGGAAAGGAAACCATGTGGCCTCTTCCTTTCCTCCATTAACTTTTGGCAGCGTCCCAGGTGATGAAGTCTCTGGAATCGGCCCAGGGAGGGGGAGCCACGTGGCTACTCCCCTTTTAAATACTATATATATAGGCAGCTTGACTGCTAAAACGCATCCCTGTTCTTGTGTATGCTGTAACCAACGCAATAAACGAGAGAACCCCCACAACAACGTGTGCTGGCTCCTCAATTTAATACAGTTGGCGAATATATTCATATATATATATATATATATATATATATATATATACTCCAGCAGCTTGTCACAAGCATATTCCTCGCAGCAAATTTTCAGGGCACCTAATACAGTTTAATTATTGTGGCGGACTCGCACTGCATAGCCCATAAGCCATTGCGGTTATTCACCTGAGAGAAGCCCATCTGAGGGCGGTTAAATACAAAAGGTGTGGGTGTGTCTACTCCACGAATCTCCTGTCGAGCCTCTGATGAGGGCATTAGCCCAGAAACGTGTCAGGCTTCATGATGCGACACAACGATTGTAATCGCAGAAGGACGGAGTGCTGCTTTTACCCTGAAAAGTTGCTGCGAGGAATATGCTTGTGACAAGCTGCAGGAGTATGCGACCTTGCCTGCGGGCAACTTTGGAGCTTTGAATATATATATATACAGGAAATTGACAAAGGCAGTCGCCGAAACGCTTCTTTTGTGTTGAAATGTAAATGTAAATGTGTGGGACTTGTAAAGCGCACTGCTGCCCGTAAGCATCCTGGTGCTGAAGACCGCTGGGGAACACGTCCTGGCTTTCCCTGTGAGATGGTCCCTTCTGGGTATCTCCAAGGTGAAACCAGGCATCCCCGGCGTCTGTGGGGGGCCGTTGTAGAGATGAGGCAAGCTTAATGCCCAGAGTTGCCGAGTGTGATCCCTGGTTAGAGTAGGCACCGAGGCGAGAATTACCCTGGTCCACGACCCTGCCGCGTCGGGAATTGAACCCTGGTCCTGGACCGTTCTCTGCTTCCGGGTCTGCCACCTCTAATTGAAGCAAGCCAAATAAACTTTTGGTTCAAGAGTTTCTCGAGAATGCTGTACTGATGTACTTGGGAGCTGGGGGGGGAATATATATATATATATATATATATATATATATATATATATATCCAATTACCGCTCCAGGTGCTGAGATCCACCACAAAGAGAAAACTGACACTTTGCAATTCAATTCACTGCTGACTGCAGTAATTCTTTATTTTAAATTCTTCATCAGCGCAAAAGAAGCACGAGATGACGTGTTTTGGCCAACGGGGTGGCCTTGCTCACATACTCGCATTGCTGAAAATACATGATTATATACACATGTGTGACCATCACGTGCTAGTGAAACTACAATACCGATAGAAAGTGAAAAAACACTACCAACTGAAAACTACACAAAATTAATTTTGACAGTTATTGGATCTTGTGCTCAATGCACGATATAACTAACAGGGTAAATCTCCTAACAAGTACATTTCTACGTTGTGACATAGAATAATATTTCATAGATGCTGACATTAATACAAGAAGCAATAATGCAATTAATGTGTCGCAAGAACAGAAAAGGGAAGGAAGGGTTATACAAAGGTACAAATACATATCAGTACTTCAAACAAATTAGATACAATCTAATGAAAAAGTAGGGGCAATTCATATTATCCCAATGATAGATATTAATATACTCAGATATCTGCTCAAATGCTGTAAAAATTCCTGATTCCAAACTTAAAATATCCATGAGCTCGGCTACTTCAAATTATAGTTGGGCTATATAAGTTACTCTAGTGAATATGTCTAGCATTTTCAAAATATAACACTGAACAGATAAAATCCAAGATATTTATACATCCGATCTTTAACCTGGACAATTTTACACATTCCTTAATACATACGAATAAACAATTGATGCCCCTGAAGTATATTACATGAGAAGCTGAATAAAGAAATTCTATTTTCTTCCCCTATGCCAGCAATACTTATATGCCTAAGTCATAATTGTCGGATGTACAGCCTGATATGTGGTAGTGGTGGTAGTGTTAAAAATGTGACTAGTACGTGAAGATAAAAGTGTGTCAGACTGACATAAACTAATTCTCCTATAGGAGCAGGGAGGACGGCTTCAAAACGAGTACCATAAAAAACCCCTCTTTTGAAACCTATGCGTAATTCTTTGGTGAATAACATATATACTCATAGAAATGAGCAATGACAGCCCTTGCCATGGTTAACCACAGGATAACTACAGGAAATCAAAACTTTGTTGCTGTATGATAGTCGTCTATATGCATAATCAGGAACAGTAGTTAGAATGGCCAGGCATGCCAATGAAAAGAAGTTTATGGCACATAAATAAAGGCATCAGTATAGGAAACAACTGGAATGGTAAGGTTAAAATATACTTATCATCCTCTTGAATATGTGCAGATAGAGAAATCAAGTGCTGACTGTGAACTAGTTACAGATAATGATGCAAATCCTCGCATATATTCAAACCTTTAGGGGACTTGGTATCTAGCTCAATTATATACTTAGTTTCTAGCTGTCTAAGTTGTCTTTCGCGATTTCCTACTCGCTTATTGGGGGGGACGCTATCGATAACGAAGTATGTCAGAACATTCAGGTTGTTTGCATGCTCAGTTTTGATATGACGGGCCACCGGATAGGTGGGGTCAGAATTGACAGTTGCACGCAGGTGCTGAAGGATTCTCTGATATGCTGGCAGTTTAGTGCTCCCAACATAACGGAGCCCGCAGACACATTGAAGAATATAGACAGTGTGGTCGGTGCGACAGGTGTAGTGACCCTTCAGACTGATAGGCATGTCTGAAAACGGACTTGTGTAGGTTTTCATATTCTTGCCGAATTTACAAGCTCGGCAAGTACTGCATTTATAAAAACCTTTACTTGCACTAAGCCACCCACTTTTGAGATCGGATTCTGGGCTAGTTCATACTAGCTCACTACGCATAGAGCGCGCTTTTCTGTAGGTAAAGTTCGGCCTTGCTGGTAATAATGGCACTAAGACTGAATCTGTTTGTACTATAGGCCATTGTGCATTGATAATGCCTTTGATGGAATTAGCTTGCCTACTGTAAGTAGAAATAAACCTACATGTGATGGATGCATTTGGTGAAGGAGCATCGTCCTGCGACAAACTCTCCTTAAGGTCCATATCTTTTGGAATCTGTGTGGCTGATGTTTGTAGTAGCTCTGACCTATCACGTGCGTTGGCTTTGCTAAGGGCAGAGTCCAATGATTTGGCTCTGTATCCTCTTTGCAACAACCTGTCTCGGGCCAACTGTTGTGCTGCTGCTAGTGCCTCTGGTGTACTGCAGGCCCTACGGATCCTCAAGAATTCACCATACGGTAAACCCGTATGTTGAGGATGAAAGCTACTCGCATGCAACAGCATATTGCCCGCTGTCGGCTTGCGATACAACCGAGTTTCAACTCTGTTGTCCTCTATGTATACATTGATATCTAAAAAGTTCACTGAACTGGAATCAATGTGAGCAGTGAACTGCAAATTTGACAGATTGTTGTTAATGGTGTTAACAAATTGACGGGCTTGATGTTCGGTACCCTTCCAGACGACAAAAATGTCGTCAATGTACCTCCATATGTGCATTACATGGTGAGACATCAACTCTCTGTGCTCTTCCATGAGTACATGCTTCTCCCACCAGCCAACGTGCAGACACGCGTAGCTGAGGGAGAAGCATGCACCCATGGTAACACCCTGCTGTTGTTTGAATACCTTTCCTTCAAATAGGAAAAAATTATTATGAAGGCACCACCACATCATATCCAATAACATGGCATTATGTTTGTACATAGAAATACATCTGTTGGACAGGAAATATTCAGTCGTCACTAGCCCTTCATTGTGTCTAATGCTCGTATAGAGCGATGTTATGTCTAATGTCATGAGCAAATAGTCACTGGACCATTGGATGGTACTCAAGTTGTTTAGGAAGTCCTTTGAGTCTCTTAAATACGTTGGAAGTGTGGTCACATGTTCTTGTAGATAGTGATCGACGTATCGTGAAGTGTTTTCAAAGACACTGTCTCTGGCTGAGATTATTGGACGTCCCGGGACAGGTGTTATTTGTTTGTGCACTTTGGGGATTAGATAAAAAGTTGGTAATACGGGAAATTCTTTATGGAGAAAGCCAAATTCATCTTTTGTAATGAGGCCCTCTCTCTTCCACTTGGTCAATTGTTCTTTGTAGTCCTTGTGGACTTTGTTGACTGCAGCCCCATTGGTAAGGTCGTAACATTCCTTGTTGTTTAAGTGCCTGTAAGCCTCTTCTTTGTAGGCTGTTTTGTCCCATAATACAAGATTACCTCCTTTGTCAGAGTTGTTGACAACAAATGAATTGTTGTTTTTCAGTTTTTCCATCAAACGGAAATATTGTTGATCTTTACTTTTTTCACTTGTCGTTGGCTGTTCAGTGTTTTGCGATGAAGAATCCTTAATTCTTCTGTGATGCGGTCATGGAAGATATCTAGGGAGTCACGAGGCATCATAGGAAGCCCATCTGAGGGCGGTTAAATACAAAAGGTGTGGGTGTGTCTACTCCACGAATCTCCTGTTGAGCCTCTGATGAGGGCATTAGCCCAGAAACGTGTCAGGCTTCATTATGCGACACAAGGATTGTAATCACAGAAGGACGGAATGCTGCTTTTACCCTGAAAAGTTGCTGTGAGGAATATGCTTGTGACAAGCTGCAGGAGTATGCGACCTTGCCTGCGGGCAACTTTGGAGCTTTGAATATATATATATATATATACAGGAAATTGACAAAGGCAGTCACCAAAACGCTTCTTTTGTGTTGAAGCAAGCCAAATAAACTTTTGGTTCAAGAGCCACCACAGACCGACTCAGACACACATTTACCCACTCTCAGGCTGACTCACACACTTATGCACCCACTCAGACACCCTCGAAGACACTTACACACCCACTCATAGAGCTACTCAGACAATCACAAACCCAATCACACACCCAGTGATACATTTATGCATCCACTCCCGGGCCCACTCAAACACTCACACACCCATTGAGACACTCACTCACACACCAAGTCTCAAAGGTTACAGGCTATAGTTAGGAAATACAATGTAAAAACCTTGGAAACTCACTTAAAAAAAGAAAGGTTACAGGGAGTTATAGTTAGGAAATAAAATGTAAAAACCTGTAGGAATTCATTGAAAAAAACAAAGGTTACAGGGATGTTATAGTTAAGAAGCAGAATGAAAAAACCTTAGAAATTCACTGAAAAAAAGGATACAGGGATGTTATAGTTAGGCTCAGATGTTTCTTGCACAAACTTAGAGATTCAGCAGTTATAGTTACATGAGCTAAGTATAACTTACGCCTCCGCAATGCACTGCTTATGACATCACATATTACATCACTCATGACATGGTCACTGACATCACTGATGACATCACTGATGGCGTATCAAATGACATCACTGGTGAGTGTAAGTATTTTCTAAGAGTTTAGGATTGTTAAACATATATACTAAGCTACTACAAAAGTTAAATTATTACACTAGGTGCACAACTAATGAATAATAATAGCTCAGGTAACTATAACTGCTAAATTTCTATGTTCTTGTACAAGTGAAATCTGAGCCTAACTATAATGTCCCTGTAAACTTCGTTTTTTTCAGTGAATTTCTAAGGTTTCTTTAAATCTATTTCTTAAACTATAACGTTCCTGCAAACATTTGGCGAATATATATCTATATATATTAGCATAATATTTATTTTACATAATATTAATTTTATTAATATTTTCCATTCATTGCAATGAATATATATACTTCATATTTATACAGTATAATATAATGAAAAAACATTTTTATTTCATTATATTATATATAATTTCATAGTAGTGCATTTAAAATATTAAAATATGATGTGAAGTAAATATTTTGTATCAATTGTTATGCTAAATATTAGTGGGATATATTTATTTTTCATTATATTAAATGTATCTATAGATTATGTATAATTTACTACTTTAATACTTTAACCTGAATTTATATTAAAAAAATAGGTATTTCTGTCAATTTTTTGATATTAGTGTCAACAATATTTTTTTCCAGATATTTTTTAACTGACCATTATAAGTATAGGAGCACAATATTGTGGAAAACAATATTTTTGACATGATATTGTTGTGAACGATATTGTTCACCACAATATTGTGCCAGTGGCCCGATTTGATATGAAAATCAGAACAGAATTTGGCCAGTTAGTCCCACATGGACCTCTAAGGTGTGGAGCAACCTAACGCAGCCGACCGTGTTAAAGGCTGCCAAATGATTCAGAAGTACAAAGAGGCATGCTTCTGCAGGATCTAGGATTCCATGAATAAACAGCTGCTCTCATCATGCCAAATCCAGAGGGGGAACCCAGATTAGTATTTGTCTAGTGCAATGACCACAAATTTACATTTGCATGACTTTCATTTGTGTTTGCATCATTGTGAAGTGTAGGTAAGTGTAAGATTCTGGATTTTTTTCAACAGCTAGAATGACGTTTTCGAATAATTTGTGTGTGTCTGATTGGTGTGTGTGTGCAATAGTGATACAAAAGGTATACCACTTCCATGATTCATTGTACTTCTGAATTGCTGAGTCATTTTTCTATATCTGTTTTTTCTACTTCTTTTAGATGTGATAATAAGATTTCATCCTTGCATTTTTTCTCTTGACTAGCATAAAGCTTCCAGAACAGATTCTTTTATTTTTGTTCACACATCCTCCATTCCATCAAGTCCCTTCACTTCTAATTGGGCCCTATATATATTTAAAATAACCTCTGTGTAGGTGGAAACCCTCCTATAGTCTGTGTTTTTTCCTGTAAAATTTGCTGACTCTGATACTTTCCTCAGTTTGAAGCATATTATATGGTAGCCACTAGATTCCATGTAAACCACAGCCTCTATTATCAGAACCATACCTCCAATGGTGATTGGTAATAGCAGTCAATGGTAATTGGTAATAGCAGTGGACACAAGTGTGTCACAGATCAAAGTTCACTAATCTTCGAGGATGTTCTTCCCAGCAAAAAACTGCACTTCAACTGTTATTCGCTTTTGGTGCAACTCCTAGGCTGAAAATGTGTACTGGAATATTACAGTCAGGATACAAACAGAGCACATTACAGTGAACTTTGGAACTGCTCTGTTTGTGAACCAGAGTCTGATTGGTCCTAACTAGAACAACATTTGCATATAAAAAATAATCTGATCCTGATTTATTTAAGAAAGTACATTTGGTGTTGGTCTCCTTGAACATCCCAGGATTAAGAAAACCACTAGAATGTAACAATATAACACATTTTTGGAGTTTCTTGAAAGTTTTGACAGAGGAATGGGTCAGGAAACATGGACGATTGACACCTTTAAAATTATTCATTGAAAATATTTTGTTCCCAATCTAGTACAGGCATGTATGGTCGAGCACTCCGAGGTCAAGCTATCTAAAATCTATCGTTACGGTATACCAGTTCACTGTCATTTATTCATCCAACTTTGCAGCAGCAAGTATAATTTATATGTCTGCCATTAAATGTGCCTGTTTATCCCATCAATTGTTATTACATCTATATATATACCACAAGGGAAAGAGGCAGAGAACCCTTTCATTTATTGGATGAGCCATATCCATAGTAGGATGTTTTTACCACGTTCTGGGAGTCAGTGTAATTGGGCAGGTAACTTTAATACCATATGGAATGCAGGACATTTTCCTTGTTAGCACTGGGCTCGCCTTTTGCAAGGTGGGTGCGCCCGGCGCTAAGAAGGAGCGTGCACAAGTGAAATACGGAGCAGCTTTGAAGCAGCCGCACTGTGTTTCACTGCCTTTGCGCCCGTGTCTATAATACGGCGCAGGCGCAGAGGCAAAAGGATTCCATCATTTGATAGGGGCCATGCCCCCATTCAAATGATTCAGAAAAGGGGGTGGTGATGAACAGAGTGTCTGAATTAAGCAGACCACTCTTACCCAGTCCAAAGATCAGGGCTTGATCCATCACCGTTATTTAGCTCACTGCCCCATCCCAGCTCAGAACCTGGCTATATGCAAATTAGTCTGTCCCTGGCCCAGTGCATCATGGGAACAGGGCAGACCAAACTACCAAGCCAATTCTTCACCAGAAAGGATACAAGCTACCGGGGACCGGTTTCTGGCATTTCAGCCTCGTCGGCCCGGCTTGCTTGAATCCTGATGGAGCAGTGAGCAAGGGACTCATGTCTGAGTATACCCTGCCACACCTATAGTGGCCAAAAACGATTCAGAAAAGGGGGTGGTGATGAACAGAGTGTCTGAATTAAGCAGACCACTCTTACCCAGTCCAAAGATCAGGGCTTGATCCATCACCGTTATTTAGCTCACTGCCCCATCCCAGCTCAGAACCTGGCTATATGCAAATTAGTCTGTCCCTGGCCCAGTGCATCATGGGAACAGGGCAGACCAAACTACCAAGCCAATTCTTCACCAGAAAGGATACAAGCTACCGGGGACCGGTTTCTGGCATTTCAGCCTCGTCGGCCCGGCATGCTTGAATCCTGATGGAGCAGTGAGCAAGGGACTCATGTCTGAGTATACCCTGCCACACCTATAGTGGCCAAAAACGATTCAGAAAAGGGGGTGGTGATGAACAGAGTATCTGAATTAAGCAGACCACTCTTACCCAGTCCAAAGATCAGGGCTTGATCCATCACCGTTATTTAGCTCACTGCCCCATCCCAGCTCAGAACCTGGCCATATGCAAATTAGTCTGTCCCTGGCCCAGTGCATCATTGGAACAGGGCAGACCAAACTACCAAGCCAATTCTTCACCAGAAAGGATACAAGCTACCGGGGACCGGTTTCTGGCATTTCAGCCTCGTCGGCCCGGCTTGCTTGAATCCTGATGGAGCAGTGAGCAAGGGACTCATGTCTGAGTATACCCTGCCACACCTATAGTGGCCAAAAACGATTCAGAAAAGGGGGTGGTGATGAACAGAGTGTCTGAATTAAGCAGACCACTCTTACCCAGTCCAAAGATCAGGGCTTGATCCATCACCGTTATTTAGCTCACTGCCCCACCCCCTTTTCTGACCCATTCAAATGAGGCAACGCTCTCTGGTGATAGTACTGGTGCTGTATGTGCACCAGCGCTCTCTGTTACACAAAATGTGCTGCACAAGAGTCAGCTGCCCCTTCTGTAATACCAAAGTGCCCCAGGGGCCGTCTACGCAGGCGCACATGCCTGTTGTACCCCCGGGCACTTTCCATGATACAGCTAGCTCCTTATGACTTATTCCCAGACTTAAGTTGGGTGATGATAGAATTTGTGATATTATCTTGCCGACAACTGCCTTTGTCAAGCTAGACCTTAAAAGAGGCACCACTCAAATCTTGGGGACTATTCTATGAGCTATTTCTCTCAACTGATCTGGAAATGTTGTTCATTTGACACAAATGAATTTTTGGAAAGGGCAGTCCCTGATGCATATGAAGAGGCATTTTGATTTCCAGATAGGGTTGAGTACTGCCCCATTGGGTGTATGTAGATTTAACTAAGGCATTTGACCCCATTGAGCTCGGATTACTGATGAGCAAGCTGATAAAACTAGACTTTTATTGTCACTAGCTACTATTGTAAGTCATCTCAACAGTGAAAGCTGGACTGTTTTTCAGGCTCATAACTTTATACACTAATTAACTTCGCTGTATGTCAAGGTTGCATACTAAATCTTACATTATTCAATACATTCTTGAGTCATTGTGACCCCTTTGTACCTGCTTCAAATAATTTCCTCTGAAAGCCTGACCCAGCCAAAGATCAAGGTTTATTGCTGGTGACTTGATGATTCTTGATCAGACTTCAACGAATCGCTATACATCTAATACATACCCCACCTTAGAATGATTTATAGATTAATCTTAACAAAATGCAAGCAGTGACTTCTTGTTCGAGCAAATAAGGTACAACAATGGCACTGAAATTGCTCTTGTTATAAGGTACATCTACGGAGGTTTGGACTTTGTTATCAAATACAAATAGTTATGTTTGCAATTTGTTTCCAGGTTGACTTGTGAGGCAGCTAATAGCACAAAGGTTAAATATTTTAAGAACATTTGTAACACACCTCAACATTTCAGTGGCACATGGGGTCTATCTTCCGCCTATTAATCTGGGCCCTAGAGCCTGTTTTTAAAATATAATGAGTGGCAGACCTTATCCTGGTGGCCGAGATGCAAGTATTTACAGTAACCACACCCCATTTTAATTATAAGAGATACAATTGAGTGAAAACACTATCAATGAATACAAGGGCAACACTTAAGAGCTTATCTGCAAATAAATAATTTTAGACGTATGGTATTACCATCATATATTTTGATCATGGTTCATTAGTGTTCATGTCCGGTGCAGCTTCTAGGAATAAAATATTTGATTTGTATTCCGTCGCCCCAGTTCTAAATAACAGAGGGATAGTACTATAAACCTTTATGAAAAGTAGCAAGTATTTAGGAATGCTATAATTGATTGAATAATGAGAGTACCTTATCATTTATATTTAAAGTAAGGTATGGTTTGTGCAAACTGCAAATAAAGGTTACTTTTGAATTGTAAAAAAAAGTAATCTGAAAAAAGTAATCAGCAAGTCCCAATTGTATACATTGCACATAGTCTATTGCAGACCTAATGAATGTATGCTGTGCAGAGTCTTGAATACTCTTTTACTAGCAGAAAAAGCTGTGATGCTTTACCCCTCTTTCCACCCACCATAGCTGCAGCTCTTCTTCCATATCTCATGAGTGGATTCTACTATTTATGTATTCAGATACCTCATTTAAAGCTGTGTATGCGCTATACCACATTAGGGAGCTATGACGAAAACTAAAATAGCAAAAAGCATAGTGACATTAAAACAGCAGGTAATGATGTTAAAAAAATTAACGGTTCCTGATTGCGATAGAGTTAGGATCAGGGTTAGGTCAGGGGTAGGTAAAAAATAGTTATGCTAAGGTTTAGAATTAGTGTAAAGGCAGGGTTAGTATGCGTGAAGATGCACACATACATTTTCTTCACCAGACATTTTGTTAAAGAATAGTCCAGATTCCAGTCCAAATAGTGTTAATTAAGCTTTGTGTTTTTGACGATTTAGAATTGCCTCTTTATTATAGTATCTTTTCATAAATGTACTGTTCACCCCATTGTACATGCACCCCTTGAACGTTAGGTACTGTACTGATAATTAATACTACAGCCTTAGTTAGACACGGCAGGAGAGTCAGAATTCTCTTAGGGCAGTCATTTGCAGAATGCTTTATGGTTTTATTAACAGGTGTGCATACTAAAGCCGTGGTATGGGTGTCATCGGTAGTCATTCAGCTTTAAAGGATTTATATAGAACAACACAGGAGAGGGCGTGGTACATCTTGTCATTACTATTACTTCAAGTTCCTAAAACATCCTGGAACACGTAAGTGCACTGATGAAATGCCATCTGCCTCCCATCTCACCAAAACACTCAGGGCCATATTTTCAAGGAAGTAGCGGAGAGAGGCGTTAGCCTTCTTGGCTCACCACCTCTCTCCGCCACTTCGGAAACGCGAGGCTGCACCTTATTCTCAAGGATATGGTGCAGCCTCGCGTTTCCCCCTGCCATGGCGCTAAGTTTCACAATTTAGCTCCATGCAGGCACCCCTGCACCCGAGTGCAAGGGTGTCTGCAAGCTGCAAGCAGGGAGGTTTGTTTATGTGTAGGAAGGTGTCCCTTACTGCACATAAACAAACCTTAAATGCCAGTTTGTAAAGTACATGTGTGCTGCTTCATGCAGCACACATGTAATTTACAAAATGGCATTTAAAACAAAGGTTTGTTTTGTATAGCCATGGTCTTGATCACATGTGATCAATGTGCTAATCCATTGCTTAAATACTTTGATAAAAAAGCAGACATTTGAGGTGAGCAGATCTAGAGTGTTGCTGGTGTTGAGGGTGCTCTATGCAGGAGCTGCTTTCTACCTAAGCTTGAGAACTACCCATGGTTCTCTCCTTCTTTTGTTCCATAACTTATGCATCACTCTATGCCTGAAAGGGTATTGCTTTGACTTATACTGGTGATCCCTTGTGTCTGGACAAAGCTATACCTCTCTGAAGTGCTCTAATGAGAGCAAAACACATGTCAAGGGTTGCTTTTATTAATTTCAGGTTGGCTTGGTTGGTATTTTACCAATTCAAAGCTGTAATAATGTGCGTGGAGTGGTTAAAGGTTTTTGTTATTTTACAGCCTGTCATGGACAGCACTGTGCTAGTCCTATGCTTAAATACTTTGCTGTAGGAATGGCAAAATACTTTGTCCCTTTCCATCTTGGCGCGGATGGCACTGTGCTAATCCTTAGCTTAAAGACTTTTATAGAAAAGCAGACATTTGAGGTGAGCATATCTAGAGAGTTGCTGGTGTTCACGGTGCTCTATCTATATAGGAGCTGCTTCCACCTAAACGTGGGAACTACCCAGAGTTCTCTTCTTATTTTATGTATATATATTATATATAATTTTGTTTATTTTTTGGGTGTAAACCCCAACTACCCATTTTATTTTTCGGGGGGGAACAAACCCACCCCCCCCTTTATTAGTTACACTTTTTATCATATGCCCCTACCCACCCCAAAACCCCAAAATAACCTTACCACCCTATACCCCTACCAGCCCGTAAACCCAGTGCTAAATTTGAGCCGGGGATTTCCTGTGCTCGGCACAAGCAGTTGATTGCCCGAACTGGCTCTAATGATTGTCCACGACATGGTGGCACTGTCTGTTTAATTTTGAGCTGAGCACAGCAACTGTGTTTATTAAGTCAAATCACATTGAACATTAATAATACCAGTCTCTCAAACCTTTATTACAGCTTTGCATGGCATGAAATAGTCTGAATTGTCAGATTTTCAGGAGTGTGATGGTTTGGTGTTATGTTGGTACTGTCATCGGCATGGCTGGCAGTGGCAATACGTGGTGCAGGCTGTAGTGGCCTTCCGAGAAGGACCCTGGCACTTAATTGATTAAAAATTAAGCATTTGCCTAAACCTAAAAAATACTCATTCTACCCTATACCCCTAACCACTACACCCTAAAAATACCTTTACCACCCTATGCCCATACCCAACCATAAACACTAAAATACATTTGCCACCCTATATCCCTACCCACTCCTAAACCCTAAAAACACCCTTAAAACCCAATACCCTCTCCCACTCCATAAACCCTAAAATACCCTTTCCACTCAAAATCCTTACACACCCTTAAACCCTAAAAACTCCCTTACGACCCAATACCCTTACTCTCCCCTAAGCTCTAAATATACCCTAACAACCTAATACCCTTGCCCACCCCAACCCTAAAAAACTCCTTACAACCCAATACCCTTGTCCACCCGTAAACCCTAAAAATACCCTTGCCACCCAATACCCTTATGTTGACCTGAACCCTAAAAATACCCTTACCACCCTTTAGCCCTACCCACCCCTAAACCATTAAATGTATTTTATATGTAAATGTATATATATATATATATATATATATATACATATATATATATATATATATATATATATATATATATATATATACACACACACACACACATATATACTTACCTTAACTAGACTTACCATGCATGGTAAAGGTATGCATTTAAAAGCACCAAAAATGAATGTGTGGTAAAAGCTGCGGGGTAAAGGCATTACGTGGTTAAACTGCATTGTACAGGATGTTTCCACTATATTTGTATTATCTGGACAGACGACACAGCGAGATTAGGGCTTTGTACTATTATCTGGTGTGAGCTGCACATCATCAGTTTGAATCTCAATAGAGGCAACTCAGCCTTTCAATCTTCCAAGGTCTCTAAATTGAGTACAATAAAATAGAGTAATACTAATACCTGCTACTTGCATATATTTAAGTACTATATAAAAGCAAATTGTTATCAATTGATATCTCTGTATGTATATAAATTATATATGTACATACATTGCTAAGCCAGGGTGAGTAACACTATTTATGGTGACGATGGTTAGTCCATAACAAAAGCATTTGTGGTAGCTCATGACTTTGGCAGCATTTGCCAAATATATACAGATTAATTCTGTCATGCAACCTGGTCAGTAAGGCAAGGGTTGAAGTGGAGATCCTAAAAGTTGCAATCTAAATTAAGACTCCCATAGTTCTTTGTGTTCTATGATACAGCGAAAACTGCTTTATACAATTACTCCAAATTGACATGAAGATAACACTTAAACTAGAGGAGACCATTGATTTAGTTCAATAATTATTTTATTCTTTCTTGGGTATGTAATTGGGTCGTAGGTTCAGGTAGGGGAGATGCTTGGATATTCACCTCCACCACCACATACATTCAGGATTTGGTAGTTGTGACCACAGACTTCCAGTCAAGTGCAGTTGTGGTGTTTGCAGGTTTGCCAAGGAGTGAGTATCCTTCAAAACACATGCATATGTTTCCATGAACCTGTGAAGAGCTCATTCAAACCAACCCTACACCAATCTGCATTACACAGGGCATGGATAAACAAAGGAGAGGTTATTATATTTTGAGACCATTATTAGCTCTCTTGCATTTAAACAAGGGTTGGGAGAGTGTTTCATTCCGCCAGCGGAATTGACGGAATTTGGCAACCCCATGTTACTCTTGTGACGTGGAGTTCTGGCCAAATTCCGCCAATTGCCGCGTGGTAGAATTTTTTACTGTGAGGCTCCAAAATGAAATAGAGATTTGGCTTTCCCTAGCACCATTTTCTATTGTGGGCAGTTGCATTCGGTCGCAGTGACTAGGCTGCTTCTCGAGTGGATTTGCTGCCGCTCAAATAGATTTTCAACTCAAGTGGCAGCAATATCAACTCAATTGGCTGCGCGCTCTTGCGCACCTAATGCCGATTTTTCTTAGCTGCTCAGGCTACTGATTGCTGTGCGAGTTCCACCCACCCTTTTCTTTTTGTGGAGTTTTATGTAGCACTTACTAGACCCAGAGGTATCAGAGCGCTTTACATGAGCACCAGTTATGTTACATACGGACTTATTCATTTTTTGTTAGGCACGGGGAGATTACGTGATTTGCCCAGAATCATAGAATGGTGAGCGTCCCTGCCAAGATTCTAACCTGGTTCCCCTGCTCCAAGGTCGACCGCCAAAGCCATTAAATCACATTCTCTCCCCTAACTGAAACTTTTGACCCAAAGGTTACCTATTGACCACAGAAGCATACACTCAACCCCCTTGGACTATCTATTTGGGGCTAGAACCTGAAACCTACAAGTGGCACAGTTTCTGTGGCATGTTAATTTGAGTTAGGCATATGGCGGTACTGAGTAACAGGAAAGCCCTGGATGGTAGCATTGTGTCCTTTACCATCTGGTAACCTTACCTAACTACTGAGGAGCTTTACAGATGTTTACTTTACAGAATACTAACCCTTCTACTCCCAATGGCACCTTAAAACCTCTGATCCACTTCTTCTGGAATACCTGTTGTTAAACGGTTTACCCTTCTGTGCTCAAAATATTGTTTTTTAATTGGATACACTGCTGAACCACCAATATTGTAAAGTGATCTCAGATTTATCTCCCCTCAATTTAAATCTCTAAGATATGTCCCTGTATTTTGTGGTCTTAACTGTGTGGATAACCATAGCACACCGTTTTCATTATTTTTTTTAGCTTTTATATCTAAACCGTAGAGCCCTTTATACATTTTTTCCCTGACATTTGGTGCAGTTTTGCTATCACAATAGTGTTCCCTTAATTTTATCGAAGTTTGCAAACCATGTCTAGCCATGTCTAGCAATAGGACAACTTCAACTGATTTCAATCAATGTAATGAGACGGTTTGCTTAGGAACTTGAGTTTCTGGTTGTAACGCTAATGTCTTTGCAGTCACAATCTGGTTTGGGAAACCGTACCTTCTGATTTGTATTTTATTTGACCCGTCCAAAATTATCAGCATTGCTTCTCTAACCAAGGATGCATTTTGTGAAGATGTATCAATTTTCTGATGCTTTTTATTGAGGAACGACGGCTTGCTCACCCCTCTTGAGTGTGTCTTCAACCCCCTAGAGTGAACCTGTGGCCATCTTGCTCTGATGTGGGTGCTCCAATAGGTTTTTGCAGGAGCCAGTTAGCTAGCATTAGTTCCTGGTCTGTGAACCACATGATTGTGGATTGAAAGAAATATCTATTTTTTTCTTTTCCACCCAGCAGAAGTTTGGTTTTTGTGCTGATCCTGTGAGTTTGTGTCCTTGAAGTCAGCTCCGCCATTCAAATTTAAACGTATCCAAACCACTCTGTGAACATAACTCTATAGGTGTGCTTCTTTTTTCTGAATCTGTTTTATATAGTTTTTTAATAACTAAAAAATAAATTAGCTGATTTGCATCAAATGTCAAAATAGATCTATTCTGATGCGAACTCTATCTCCAAGCCAAAAATAGTGAATATCTGTTTAGCAGTCATTGCTCTAACAGAGAGCAAAAATTAATATGCAGATTTCATACGCATCTAACAACATCTGATTTCCCAGCATACAGCATGGTTTGCAAACAATCAGGAGTTATTCACAAACCCTTTAGTGGTGTCCATCTCAGAAAACGGCATCCTTCTTTCAGCCGATCAAGGCCTTTGAGCTTATAAGCTACCCATACCAGTTTTCAAACTGCAGTGAGTTTCAACCAATTTGCCATTAAGTTGGGTTTAAAAAGCTGCTTCACCAGCTCAGCATTATATATATCTAATTTTGGAATTTTGCACTTTTTAATTTTGAAAAACTACTGAACTTATTTGCACCAAATCAAAAACATATGATATTATTTGTCATGTAATACTATTCATTATAAGGTCTTGAGCAGAACATTAGTGTGAGTTAAATTTTTAGTTTACCTTTTTTGGAGACTTTAAGTGATATATATTTTTTTAATGTAACCATAATGTCCCTTCAACTGAAATATTTTTGGAAGAATTTCTAGGTTATTTTTTTATAACAATATGATATTTTCTGATTTGGGTAAAGCCCCTCAATTGCCATTAAATTGTCTTTTGAGTGCTTTTTTATAATGTACTTTTACTGTGGAAATAGAATGAACCCATTGTTTAATGCCTCTCTCTGTGCTCTCTGGTCATGGCCTTTATCTGTGTCTTGTGCCTACCCCCTATCCAACAAATTCCAGTGCGCATGGCATTCACCTGAACCTCGACATGATCCCTGGATGCAGGGTCTGGCCTTTGGCCTTAGCTATTCCCTGTACCCAGTCCTTTTCCAACCAGAGCCTGCTGCAATGGGGAGGGATTATCACAAGCTCCATGGCCAGGTCTGTGACATGGAGACGCAGCCTGCATGCTAGGCTGCCCACTCCTTTACCCTGGACATCTCTCGAGCTTTGCCAAGAATTAGGGAGTAAAACTGATATTTCCTGGGCCACCACAAATCTTCACAGATGCCTGCCCTTTCCAGAGAAGCCAGGGACGCACACTCGATTGCTACGAGTCCATACATGTCAATATTGTGATATATTTGAATAATAAGATGTGGGGTTTTTCAGGTTTTCCAAACTAGATATTGTCATCAGAAAGAACCTCGTAGGACCATTACCACCGTGATGTAATCACAGGAAATTACATCCTATGCAACTCAGGAGTTAGCTCCCCCACCTGAAATCCTGCTACACGATACAGGATACAATGACAAATGAATGATAATACGTGGCCCTGTCCAGCAGCTCTGTCAGCGTGCCTTAATCTTGATCTGCAGTCCTGAGGGAATTATTGTATTGTACATGTCAGTAAGTACAATCTACTTCAGATGCGTTATTTTATAAACCATTGTTTTTAGGTGTCTTCGCATTCAAGTGGTCTGCGTCTGCAGCTCCTGAAATGAATTACGCTTGCAACTAAAGAACTAAGGATTGTAATATGTGGGTCCCAGATAACACGAGCATGTCACCCAACTGTTGAAAAAGTGAGCCAGCTCTGCCATGAACCTCTACCCTAACTTACAGGAGCTGATCAGCGCTGCTCAACTGAACTAGGGCAAGGCCAAGGAGGCTGTAGAACTGAAGCACAGCATCTTCTGCAATAAGGGATTGCTAAAACAAAATGTCCTAAACTGTCCTAAGGCACCCTAAACCCAGCCTCACCTACCTCTTACCCTTTCCCTCTGTATTATGCTCCCCTCATGTAGAGGCATAACAAAACTTGAGTGGCTCCCCTGCAAAGTTCACGGAGGGGGCCCCCCATGCTCCGGCCCCAGTCAGGAGCTTTAGGGCTAGGGGCCCCACCACCCATGCACTGTTCTGGAGGGCGCCCCCTGGAGCTAGGGTCCCCTGCACTGCAGGTGCAGCAGGGGCTATTTTTACGCCTCTTCTCTCATGGTTGTGCCTCTTCCCCATCATCTCCTTCACTTAGAACCTTCTCTCCTGATCTTCCACATTCTCTTGACCTCCCCCAGTCTCCTCATCTTCCCCTCCATGTTTTAAGGCCCACCTCTTCCCATGGACCGCGCCCTTATTCCTCTTGGCCAGTCCCCCTTCTCAAGCCCCGCCTTTCCTATGCATTCACCTCCATTCCTCTTAGCACCTCACCTGTTCCACCTGTCTCTGGGCTTTCGTTTCCAGTGGCTGTTAATCGAATTTAAACATGTCAACTAATTAATATAGGCTTTCATTGCATGTCGATTTTGGCAGTAGCACTGATCTGTGCAGCAGCCGGCAGTGGCTGAGTCTTGAAAAGCAATAGCTAGCATAACGCAAAACACCATGTGTGTCTTCACAGTCTTTAGTACAAACATCCCTGTTATGTCTTGGGAAACTGTGGGAGTTTGAACCTCTCCATCTCCCACTCTTTGCAAACAGCATTAGGTTGGAAAAGAAAGCAAGTGCGATTCAGAACAAAGCACTGAAGTGGATTAAGACAAATACACACCAATCGTTCCTTGGTGAATCTTTTACATAGAGAGTTCATCCGTATTCCCTCTCCCTGCCTCTTTCATGTCATCCCTGGTGACTTCTGTCTATAGGAGGTATTGAAATGCATGGAGGGAAAGACTTCCTGCTACACATTTGCAAATCGGATGTTTTCTCCCTATGGAGCTGCAGCACACCAGAGAAACAAAATAAAGCAATTACAAAGGCAATAGGTTTCATCTTTAGAATATGAGTGCCAAGCTATTGTTTTTTTTGCCAATGCTTTTTTTTGTAAATTATTTTTTAAAGACGTGAAAGGAAACAACATTAAAAATACTGGCTGATGATCAAAACCATATCTTAAGATACCTCAAAACAATACACTGAATTCAATATTTTCAATCTTTAAGGTTTATTTCTCAAATACGTTTCACGCAGGAAACTCTGAACAGAAATTAAAAAGACTAAAGAAGTGTAAGAATTTAAAGGAAAATGTTACCAATGCCTAATTTACTTTCCACAGGACTGAGAACTGAAACATGCTCCAGCCATTTGGTCCTCTGCAGTCATAACAATTACACCTTGTGCCTCAGCTGAGTGAGGACACAAGCCAGCCCTTTGCCAAGCACCATAAAGTTCTTTATATACCAAGGCCCGTCTGTCCTTTTGGCAATATGTGCAGAATATAAAACAAAACAACCCTTATATTCTCCTCTGGTCATATATGGCAAAATTATACCTGTAGTTGGGCTTTTACAGACAAACTGGGAGGAGTATAGGGCAAGACCAAGAGTGTGAGTTGGGGTATTTGAGCGGGGCAGAAGTATCGCACAAGGGAGAAAACAAGAAAAAACATGCGCTCTCATTGAGTGCTGAATGAAAAAGAAAAAAGTAGTTCTCTGAATGTCAGCAATGGAAGGTAACAAACCATCCAATTAAAAGGATAAGAAGCAAGCATTTGCAATGCAATAGGTCTCGCATCCATGAGATTTTGAGCTATTGGCATTGTAAATGACAATGCCTTTTATTTATGTGTTTAAAAAAACCTGCAATAATAAAAGGCATTGTCATTTACAATACCAATAGGTAAAAGTTTTGAAAATTCAAGACCTACTGCATTGCAAATGCTTGTTGTTTAATATTATTTGTTCCAATAATAAAGGGTTCCTAAAAGAGCTCTAGGTATGAAAGGATAAATCCCTTTGACGGTTAATATTAAAAAAAAGCAAAAGCAGTATGGTGCAACATGTGATCTTCCTCCTGACACACTGTAGTGTATATGTAAGCATGTAATAGTATGGGTATGGACTGATATAGATGCCAGAGGCGCAACTAATGCCACATTTTTGGGGGCTACTAAAAATTTCGGCGGGGGGCTTATTCTTCCAGCCATAGCCAGAGTGAAGATGGCAGGGTCTCTAAGAAGGGGTGAAAAGCAACAAAGCCTTGTTAGCAAGTTAATGGTCTTTTAAAGACCTGTGAAGTACTCAGGTGCAGCTGTGTGTGTGCCCGGGAAGCTGTCTTAGCCCGGGCTGACTCACACGACGGGGGGGCGGGGGAGG
This sequence comes from Lissotriton helveticus, assembly GCF_964261635.1. Taxonomy (NCBI): domain Eukaryota; kingdom Metazoa; phylum Chordata; class Amphibia; order Caudata; family Salamandridae; genus Lissotriton; species Lissotriton helveticus. The sequence goes on from NC_136063.1 coordinate 975,212,800, forward strand.
GCTGGAGCCCTTTCATCTCAATGGGCTTTGCGTGCCTGATAGACGCTCACAGTTTTCATTCTGTTCGCGACTTTGCAAGTCATTTTAGGACGGTGAAAGAGAACTGGTGAACACCGATGCACCCTTGGATTTCATGCACATACTCCCCTTAGAAAAGAAGCATGCATGCATTATATTATTTCAAGTACTCCCGGGGTTCTTTTTCGAGAGGAATGTAATAGTCTACTAAGCCGCCAGACCCAGCTTCAGTTACTTCAGGTGGCGGGACTAGGGTGAAAACAAGTAACTAACAGGGCCATGCATGTTTGCAAAATGCGATGCAGTGCGCGCTACGAAATTCGTTTTATTAATTAAATTGATTACTTACCTCCAATTATCCATATTCCGGTTTTTAGCATCCCCCACCCTGCCCCTCCCCCACCCCGCCTTCCTGCCCCACCGTAACTCCCTCCACGGGCCGTGGCTGCTCCACATATGTGGAAAAGGACAAGGGAGCTATAAGCTTTACAGAAGAAGCAAAATACTCTTCAGGGTCAGACCTCTCCCACAGAGAAAATAATAGAGAAAAGTGTTTTTGTTAGCCTACCCAAGGAAAATTCTGTTAGGGCACACACACTCACCAAGGAGTAGGATTTGGCATGGAGCAGTAAGTAGGGAATTATACTGGTACTTCCATTTTGAAAACTGGAATATACACATTGTTGTACTGAAACACATAATGCTCATTATACTTTTTAGAACAGATTGATGGAAAGAACAATGCTACTGACGTTTTCAACCCAATGTCTCTGGCATCTTTTTGTACTTCAGGGCGACTGACATATTTTTTCATATCTAATCCCACCACAGGAAATTAATTTTCAGTGCCTGAATAATTAAGTGAATCTAAAGTTGTGAATAGAAGGCCAATCTATTAAAACAAATAATCCATACTAACCATGAACATGACACACCCATAAACCCTCAAATATCCTTACTACCATTCAACAGAGAGGAGAGGAGTTGGCCTAACGGCTAGGGCAGTCAACCTCGAATCTGGGGAATCGGGTTAGAGTCTTGGCAAGGACCCTGAACATCCTGTGATTCTGGGCAAATCACTTAATATGCCCGTGCCTAACAAAAATGAATGTGTCCTTATGTAACACAACTGGTGCTATGTAAAGCGCTCTGATACCCGATACCAAGTCAAGTTTGTGTTGTATAAAACTCTGTAAAAAAACACTGCCCTGGCCTAGACAAGACATCATTTATTACGCTTCAGCACACCAATCACTGAACCCAAAAACCTCTTACTGTCTCTGCACACCTCTCATCCCTCACCATAAAAACAACATACTTTCCCTGTGCACCACCAATCCCTGAGCCCTAAATGCTCTCTATTATCTTTATGCACCACTCATCCCTGAACTCTAAAAACTCCTTACTACCCAATGACCACCATACCTGAGCCCTAAAATCTCCATACGATTCCTTAACAGAACCCATCTCCAAATCCTAAAAAACACTTACTTCCTCTTAGCACCACCCATCCCTGACCCCTAAAAACCCTTTACTACCATTATACACTATCTGTTCCTGAGGTCTTAAAACCTATTACTGCCCCTCTGCAACACCTACCCCTGTGCTCTAAAAATGCATGATTCCTCCTACACACTAGCCATCCCCGAACACTAAATAACCTCTTATTACCCCTATACACTAGTCATTTCTAAACATTTCTCCTTAAAAAATGCATTGTAATGCATTTCAACTTACCTTTCCTTCCTTAAAAGTAAATGAATTGTTAAAACTTTGTCTTAATGGTATTGCTTTCAACTTGATGCTTTGTAGTGGTTTAAGAACATTAGTTCACCAGGGTAAGTAGAGAGTTGTGCAGAAGGGCAACAATGGGAAGGATTCAGACAGACATGGAAGAACAAACAATAGCCAAACAATGGGTCTGGGTTTGTTGACAACCTTGTAACTTTGTCAATGCTTGTTTTGTTTTATCATGATTCTTTATAATGTTTTAATATTGATGCAGTTGCCAAGAACAGGCTTGCTGCTGCTTTTTACCCCTGTGCTAGTGCACAAACAGTCTGCCTCTAAGCACACAAAATCTTCGCACTGTAGCGTAGACGTTTGAATGTGCTGTCTAATATAAGATTTGGATTGGAAGCATACCATTCTAGTATAAATTCCTCAATCTAGACACATTCTTACACATTCCTCACATCGTATGTGCACTGTACAGTGCAGTAGACATGTAATGTGTGCAATGTTTGGAGGAATGAAAACATTTCACCATGCTAGCGCCTACTTCAAAAAGGCATTATTTGTTTTAAGAAAAGCCCGGCCTCGTTATTTTAATAGATCAATCTTTGAATCACAAACTGTGGGTGCTTGTGCTTATCTGCCCAAGTTACCCTTGAGTAATGCCCATACGAACCAAAGTGCCACACAGCGGCTCAAAGAGGTATCTGCTCTTAGAAATACTTTTTACACTGGAAAATTAATACCTTTGCAAGATCTTGTGCTACTTTTGTACCTTTACCCCGGTGAAGACCCTTAATAAAACTGGCCCTAAGCTTCTGTCAGTGTGCTTGGCAGTCCCGCTCACATTACAATTACCCTTGAAGGAGGGGGCCCTTGGCAGTGGCCCACTTTGGCCACGCCTTAAAACATCTCTGCATGTCTGGTCCCTTTACCTGCTATGATTATTGTTTATGCTTTCAGCCACAGTCTGCTCAACTATATTTGTTCCAGGAGCTGGAACAGTGCCCCACAGTTTTAGGTTCACTTCAGCAAATGTTTTGTTATGACTGAAGTCTGAGATCCTCTAAGCCTTGAAAAGGCAACTGTGTTTTTGTAAAAATAAACATGCGTGCAATTAAAGTTATTGCTACCGGTTCAGAACGGAAGTCTGCATGTTCGTTCATAGCGTTCCCATTAAACCTTGAAGACGCTCAGACAGTTAACATTCCAGCGGCTGAAGATTTCATTTGCACATTCTGGGGGTTGACATCCAATACAGCAGCTAGAAGCTGACCTCTACCACATCAATTTAGAGGTTGCTGCTGACTCCTATGACAGTTGATGCGAGTAAAGCATTTGAACCAGAAACACTGTAGAACAAGCATTGGAAATGCAATAGGTCTCGGATTTATTTGAGTTAGAGCTAATGGCATTGTAAATGGCAATGTCATTTAGCCATGTGTTATGGAGTGTATGCATGTGGTGTGTAGTGGAATTATGTGGGTTGGATTGGAATTGTTAGTTGTGGAATTGTGTGGCGTGAAATTGGTTAATTGCGTACAAACCATTTCAGTATGGCATCTGCGTCCACAATTTTGATGAAGTGCAATTTGTAGAAGCAGTTTAGTCAAAAAGTCCATCCAGGTGTGGATATCTGATTATCAAGTAGTTACAGTCCTAAAGGCAGGGGAGAGTTCACCCAGTGCAATGCAATAGATCTCGCATTAATTAAGTTTGAGTTATTGGCATTGCTTAATATTGCAACACCAATTGCAACAAAAGTCTATAAATTGTAGGCCATAAAAATGTGTATTTATTTTTGTAGCAATGGTCGCATGCTGAGCTTTAGATGAATAGGTTTAAAAGTAAAGTGCGCCATACTGCGATTGCTACAATAGTTAATTGTGGATGCATTAACAAATGATGTGTGCACTGATGGCTGGTGGTGTGTGTGCCTGTAGAAATTGTGCACTGATGGCTGACGGTGTGTGTGCCTGGTGGAAGTGTGCACTGCCGGCTGGTGGTGTGTGTGCCTGGTGGAAGCGTGCACTGACGGCTGGTGGTGTGTGTGCCTGGTGAAAGCGTGCACTGACGGCTGGTGGTGTGTGTGCCAGCTGAAAGCATGCACGGACGGCTGGTGGTGTGTGTGTGCCTGGTGAAAGCGTGCACTGACGTCTGGTGGTGTGTGCCTGGTGGTACTGTGCACTGACGTGTGGTGGTGTTTGTGCCCGGTGAAAGCGTACACTGACGGCTGTGGTATTTGTGCCCGGTGAAAGCGTGTACTGACAACTGGTGTGTATGTCTAGTGAAAGCGTGCAGTGACGGATAGTAGTGTGTGCCTGGTGAAAGTGTGCACTGACGGCTGGAGGAGTGTTCCTGCTGAAAACGTGCACCGCCTACAGCACCACTCAACCCCCAACGCCTACATCACCACTCAACCCCCACCGCGTACAGCACCGCTCAACTTCCAACGCCTACAGCACCGCTCAACCCCCACCGCGTACAGCACCACTCAACCCGCAACGCCTACATCACCACTCAACAAGCAATGCCTACAGCGCCACTCAATCCCCACTGCGTACAGCACCACTCAACCCACAACACCTATATCACCACTCAACCGGCAACGCCTACAGCACCACTCAATCCTCACCGCCTACAGCACCACTCAACCCGCAAAGCCTACAGCACGACTCAATCCTACCGCGTACAGCACCACTCAACCCAAAACGCCTACATCACCACTCAACCGGCAACGCCTACAGCACCACTCAACCCCCACCGCCTACAGCACCACTCAACCCCCACCGTCTACAGCACCACTCAACCCGTAACGCCTACAGCACCACTCAACCCGCAACGCCTACATCACTACTCAACCTGCAACGCCTACATCACCAGTCAACCTGCAACGCCTACAGCACCACTCAATCCCTACCGCCTACAGCACCACTCAACCCGCAATGCCTACAGCACCACTCAACCCGCAATGCCTACATCACCACTCAATCCCCACCGCCTACAGCACCACTTAATCACCACCGCCTACAGCACCACTCAACCCGCAACGCCTACAGCACTACTCAACCCGTTACGCCTACAGCACCACTCAACCCGCAACACCTACAGCACCACTCAACCCGCAACGCATACAGCACCCCTCATTCCCCACCGCCTACAGCATCACTCACACCGCAACGCCTACAGCACCACTCAATCCCACCGCGCACAGCACCACTCAACCCGCAACACCTACATCACCACTCGACCGGCAACGCCTACAGCACCACTCAACCCCCACCGCCTACAGCACCACTCAACCCGCAACGCCTACAGCACCACTCAATCCGCAACGCCTACAGCAATACTCAACCCGCAACGCCTACATTACCACTCAACCCGCAACGGCTTCAGCACCACTCAACCCGCAACACCTACATCACGATTCAATCCCCACCGCCTGCAGCACCACTCAATCCCACCGCCTACAGCACCACTCAACCCAAAACGCCTACATCACCACTCAACCAGCAACGCCTACAGCACCACTTAACCCCCACCACCTACAGCACCATTCAACCCGCAACGCCTACATCACCACTCAGCCCGCAACGCCTACATCACCACTCAACCTGCAACGCCTACATCACCACTCAACCGGCAACGCCTACAGCACCACTCAATCCCCACCGCCTACAGCACCACTCAACCCGCAATGCCTACAGACCCACTCAATCAGCACCACTCAACCTGCAACGCCTACAGCACCACTCAACCCGCATTACCTACAGCACCACTCAACCCGCAACGCCTACAGCCCCACTCAATCCCCACCGCCTACAGCACCACTCAACCCGCAACGCCTACAGCACGACTCAATCCCACTGCGTACAGCACCACTCAACCTGCAACGCCTTCATCACCACTCAACCGGCAACGCCTACAGCACCACTCAACCCCCACCGCCTACAGCACCACTCAACCCCCACCGCCTACAGCACCACTCAACCCGCAACGCCTACAGCACCACTCAACCCGCAACGCCTACAGCACCACTCAACCTGCAACGCCTACATCACCACTCAACCCGCAACGCATGCATCACCACTCAACCCGCAATGCCTACAGCACCACTCAACCCACAACGCCTACAGCACCACTCAACCCGCAACGCCTACATCACCACTCAATCCCCACCGCCTACAGCACCACTCAATCCCCACCGCCTACAGCACCACTCAACCCGCAACGCCTACAGCACCACTCAACCCGCAACACCTACAGCACCACTCAACCTGCAATGGCTACAGCACCACTCAACCCGCAATGCCTACATCACCCCTGAATCCCCACCGCCTACAGCATCACTCAATCCCCACCGCCTACAGCACCACTCAACCCGCAACACCTACAGCACCACTCAACCCGCAACGCCTACAGAACCACTCAACCCGCAACACCTACATCACCACTCAACCCGCAACACCTACATCACCACTCAACCTGAAACGCCTACAGCACCACTCAATCCCCACCACCTACAGCACCACTCAACCTGCAATGCCTACAGCACCACTCAACCCGCAACGCCTACAACACCACTCCACCCGCAACACCTACAACACCACTCAACCCGCAACGCCTACATCACCACTAAACCGGCAACACCTACAGCACCACTCAATCCCCACCACCTACAGCACGACTCATCCCGCAACGCCTACAGCACCACTCAATCCCACCGCGTACAGATCTATTGGGCAAGCTTCTTTCACAAAACTAAGTAGGCCGTACCAGCATTTTGAGGCGAGCACTTTCACTTTTAACACTACGTGTTGGGATTTAAAATTACTAAACAAAGTGATGCTGGCTAAAAATTTAAGATTGGGTTACAGAAATCTAATAAAGGAGAATTCTTGGTAACTATGAAAGAGTACATCTAAGTTGACTTTAGAGAACATGATCACGATACCCTGCCTGCCATCATAGCATGGCAATTTAGCAGGAGAGGACTTGTCATCACCTTACAATATATAGTGCAGGAAGGAACCAATCAATCAAAGGCAGACCCCTAGATGGGATGATGCCTTGCATCTCGTGCGGATTTAGGGGTAGGATTCTGTTATTGCTTCAGCCAAATTGCAGAACCATGGGTGGACGTCAAGAACTGCCGACGGGGTGCGATTTAGTGGATGGTAACACCAGCCTATACTCAAAGAGCTCTGGAAGCGGTTTGCAGGGAGTGCAGACTTTGAGCACTGTGGTGTGCTATGATGGGCCCACCTGGACATATTCTAAATAATCTGCCCGACTATAATACACTGGAACATATTACTCCGCCATCACACGGTGCTGCAGTTTGCTTTTTTGTCATTAGTATGACGACCATAACTTTTACCACCAATCTTCACCCTTGTCTAGCGCCTCTTGAACGTGTATTGATTGCCCTTTCAGCAGAAGGACTCTGAATGTCTTCAAGTTTTTATTCTTTGGCAATTGTTTGGAATTCTTCAGGTCCCATAATACCATTACAGCTTGAACAAAATGCTGGCTGCACTCTTTATCAAAGGTCTTGTTTTACTGTCTTCCCATGGTAGTGTATCTCTGATGCCTGAAGTCCATGTAGTGACGTCATACCTGCACTCAATCAATCAAAATGAGCTTTATTCGATTTTAAAAGATTAAAATCATAAAAGCGTACACATTATCCAACAATACATCATCATACATAGCATAAGAATACTCATTTCATAAAAATAATCGTTTGTGGACAGCCATCATTATAAAAACTTCTAAAAGAGTTAGACTAGTAGTTGGAGGGATTTCATTCTTCCTTTCGATAAGCGTTCCAGAATGTATCTCCCACAGTTCAGTTGTTAACTGCTTTCCTTGTCCTCGTATCATTCTTTAGAAAGCCCACCATAGACCCAATACAGAAGTGATGTTCAAGCATCTGTAAATGTATAAAAGCGGGGCAACACTTTCTCCATCTGCCCTGATGTAATAGAGGTATTAACAATCTTCTCCTCTCCTTATTATACAACAGAATAAAACCACATGCATAGTACTTTGTCTAGATACATTATCGCAGGGGCATTGGCACAGTTCTCTTGACCAGTCATTTACAATTGGGTATGTGATTAGATGATGAAAAGTCCCAAACCTAAATCTGGTCAAAAGATATCTGTCATAACCACCCTGAACACAAAGCAAATAGGGTTGACTAGATACAGTCGTAAGGGTCAATTGGTGACTAATCACCATAGGTTTACTCAACTCTGATGCTAATCTGTTTTCCTCTAAATGGGACATAACCATATTTTTTAAATCTATGCGTTTTATAAAGTTCATACAATCAGACTTGGTGTAATACTCTGGATGGCCAATGTCCTGCATAAAACTTTTAACATATTTCAACTATAAGTTTTTGCAAACCTTGTCTAATCTCATAGAGTCCCTGATTATTTCTCTATTTAATCTTGCGTTCTCTGTGGTCCAAATTCTGTGCCATAGAAATACTGGCTGTACCTTGATCAAATCGGTAATGTATACAACCCCCAATTCTGAGTGACAGTTAAAAACAGGGGCACTATTAGGAATACATAAAAGGGATCTCAAAAAGGTGTTTTCAATGCATTGAATTATGTTACAATCTTGGTACCCCCAGATTCCTGCCCCGTAGATCGCTATGCTCACGAACCTTGCTTGGTATATTATTAATAAAATTTCTGGTGGCCTTTTCCCCAGTTTTCTAGAAAAATTAAAAAGTACTGCGATGGACTTCATGAAGAGTAGGGACCTAGCCTTTACTGCTGGAGCCTAAGAACCAGATCTATCAAAGAGCACTCCCAGATAACTAAATGCAGGGGTAGTTTCAACCTTGTTTCCCCGCCTAAAAACTTCTGGTCTTATTTCTACTCCAACCACATGACATCACAAAACTCTTTTTGGCATTTAATTTTAGACCAAGGCTGTCCATAAAACTTGTATAAAAAGAAAGGGCCCTCTGTAGTCCTATTTGGGTTTGGGACATGAGGACTGCATCGTCTGCGTATAGGAGGGAAGCGATAGGGCGGAAATTCACTAATGGAGGATCCCTTGTGTTTGACACTAACTCCTGTTCTAAGGCATTTGTGTATAGAGAGAACAGGAGTGGTGCCAACATGCATCCCTGCCTGACGCCTCGTTCGACTTTAAATGAGGCGGTGCACTCACCCTCAATACCATACCGGACCTTCGCGGTAGCTCCTGTATACAGTTGTCTTAAAAACTGAATTAAAACAGGGTCGACTTTCAGTTCGTTTAAAATCCCCCATAGTTTCTCTTGAACCACATAATCAAAAAACGCTGAAAGGTCTACAAAGGCCAAATACAAATGTTCTCCTTTTACTTTAGTATATTTATCGATTAAAATACTTAAATTCAAAATCTGCTCATTTATACCTGGACCGGCTCTAAAGCCATAATGGACGTCACTTAAAATATTGTTTTCTTCGGTCCATCCCTGTTATTTTTCAAGAACAATCCTGCCCGACACCTTCATCAAAGAGTCCAACATGGATATCTGGCGGTAAGACGCAGGGTTCTCGCGGTCGCCCTTTTTAAAAATGGGTACAATGATGGATTCGGTTCATGTAATAATAAAACCTTTTTCGCAATAAGCTTGTAAAACTCTTGCTAAAACGGGACCCCATACCTCCAAATTTGATATATATAAGTCAATCGGTATCCCGTCAGGACCAGCTGCTTTACCGCTTTTACTTGCTTTAACTGCCATAACAACATCATTTAGTGTAATGTCAAGTTTAATGGGTAAAAAGGGCTGTTGTGTGGTCTTTATGTCTGATCTCTCAGCTGTATCCTCATTTGATTTCTGTCTTGCATAGACTTCAGAAAAAAAGTTTATCCAGGCCTGTTCTTCTATTGTCAGTTCAATGGTGGGTTCATCTATTTTATTCGCGAAGAAAGGTGCGTTTACAGTGGCCCAGAACTTCATACTATCTTTAGACTCAGCGGCCTCAGTAAGGTCCTTCCAGGCTTTGTCCTTCAGCTCCAATAGCCTATTTTTTCGAGCTTCCTGGTACAATTTTCTACACTCCCTTATCACGGGCATATCTCTAACCTCGCTGTGTAGTGCCTTCTTCAACCTGCCATAACTACTGGTACAGTTTTTGTTGAACCATCCTTTTTTTGTGTTATGGGTACCCTTAGAGTCTTTAAATAGAGTGGTTCTGACCACCTCAGTAATATTTTGGAACGCGGTTAAGACTTCCTCATGGGTTGGACTATCGCTTAGGCATTTTAGTATTGGGTATAGTGCTTTAACAATTAATTTGTTGCTTAATTTTGAGCTATCCCTGCTTCCCCAGTGGATTGGATAACCGTTTTTTTCCCCTAGCGTTATATCCTGTACCCATGCTATCTTATTACTATACCTGCACTCAAAAAAACTGCCATGTGACGTCAGGAATATCGACAGATCTTACAATGACGCCACTGTCCCCAACAGTCACCACATGATTGCTCTTTATAAACTTTACCATATCCTCACTTTCACTCTACATTTTACAGTGACGCCACTGTCAGCCAAACACCGTGCAACGATCCCATGACACGAGCGCAGTAAAAACCTTTAAGGGTGGAATTAAACTCACTGGCAGCGGCGTCCGTGTCGGGAACAGGAAAGTGTCCCTCCGATCGTCCTTGTCCTGCGGCTGAACTTCTCGCTGTGCCTCAGCCCCTGCTCCCTCTATCTTCTACCATCTTACTCTTCTTCGAGGTGCATCATGGGGCGTGTAGTTTCTGTGCAAACAGGCCACGACATCCGTCCGACGGGGAGAGGTAGCGTGGGAAGTCAGCACCCTCGATGCCACGAGAGCAGTGGTTAACTACAATGCCAGCGTGCCGCTGCGTGCTACGTAACCGGAAGTGACGTGCTTCCCCAGCGCTGCATCCCTGCTCTCCATGCCCGTAACCGGCATGGGTTTGTTGTGCAGGGCGGCTTTGCTCCTTAGGGCAACGGGCTTCAATGCGAGCTCGGGCTGGACACAAGGGGCGGCACAGGCCAGGGGTTACTCCAAAAAAGCCGGTGAGGCCCGGCTAGCGGGATACCAGGGCAGGGTCCTTGTAAGGGAGAAAGGAAGGTCAAGCGAATGAGATAGGACAGAGAATTAATTCCATCTGTGCCTTAGCAGGAGTTACAGATCATATCAGAATTAACAAGGCCAATCTTCATCAGGGAGAAGAAGAGGCTATGTCCACAATGTTTAAATAAGGTGCTGTTAAGGAAGGATTCAGACCTCAAATATACTTTAGATGGTTACAAGAGTTCCCTACAGAAATCCCAACTTACTTTTGCATTTGAAGGATGGGTTTCTTCACAATACCTGCATTTGGATTGCCTAAAAAACAAGCGATCGCGAAAGCGATTCTCTTGTAAAAAAAAAGCCCGCTAGTGGTGCGCGTGCACGCCACTGCGAGCATGTGTCTTCTAATTGAAGATATATGGCCTCTGGTGCGCGTAACAGACACCAATAGGCCATGGGCGGAGCTACGCGACTGCCCATGGCCTATTGCGTGTTCTGTTTTAAAAGTACACGCACGCAAAGGCCAATGAAAATGGACCTAGGAAATAACACGCACGAGCTGCGTGGAATTCCTAGGTCCATTTTCAAAACCCCGATAAAAGGACTCTTGATGCGCGACACTGCTGTGCAGTGTACGCTAGTCCCGAGACCTAAAAAGGTTAAAAAAGTCACGGGCTGCAGAATGACTGTGCAAACTAGCGACGAGGGGGATTAGACCTAATTTAATTACATGTTCGTGAATGGTCAAAATATTGGGATTATAACCTAGATATTTAGGTTCCTCGGTCAATTGCATAGCCGAAGAACACATTCTGTCTCGTCAGTTATTGCAGCCACTGGGGGCCTATTATAGTTGATCAGAGTTGGCAGGACACCTTTTTTGGGTTTTCAGTAAAAATATCACGAGGAAAAATGCAGATTGAGAGAAATTTGTGTTAAAAGTGTAGTATACTGCAAAAATATAATGAAAAATTTCTACAGTGGCTACAAACACATCGAAAAATGTTGTGCCTTATAGGGCAAAGGTAAGCATACTGGCAGCAGCGGCAAGAAGGCGTTCTCCTACTAAAGTAGATAGGAGCATTTACAGTGAGCTTGGAAGTACTATGTGCGAGCTACATACTTGTTTTTAGGATTCAGGGAAGGATCGCGTTAAGAGGAATTAAATGGTTGGTAAGGTTCAGGGATTGGTAGCATTAAGGGGTAGTTAGGGCTTTCAGGGTTCAGTGGGGGTAGCATTAGGTGTTTTTGTAAGGTTTTGGGGATGGAAAGAGTTAAGGCGCACTAAGAGATTATTAGAGAACACTTACATATTTTCTGACAGAGTACCCTGTTCACCAAACCCTAAATCAGGTCCTAAGGACTGACTTGAGAAGGTAGGAGAGCAGAGAGTAGCTAAAACTGGGATATGTAATTTTGGCACCCTAGTCAATGATACACTGATCCACTCCTCGACTAGAAATGTAGCAATGTGTGATCCTTCAAGGAACAATGTGGCGTGTCCTACTGTGGGAGATATAGACCACTATATATATTTACCTACCTATGGGTATGTAATGGTGCATAAGCAGAGGGGAAACAAAGCCCTTGACCAAGCTGTGCAAGAGCTTCAGACATGTTTGAGAACCGCATGTTAACTGGCTTGAATCATTTTTATTTCTGATCAGACCTACACAGGAACCCAAGACTAAAACTACAATTCAATTTTGTTGCGTAGGATATATTTGACTCCTGTGAGTGACTGTTCAGAATACATCCAATAGTCAGTTTCATAACGAAACTTGAGAGGGCTACCCTGCAAAATGCATGTGAGGGCCGCCATGCACTATACCCAGTCAGGACCTCTATGGCCCACCCGTGCACAGTCCCGGAGGGGCCCCCCCTGGAGTTCGGGGCGCCCCCGCACCGCAGGATTTCTGGTGCTATTGTTACGCCACTGTCAATGGTGGCATTGACTTGCCCCAGATGCAAATAATGGGAGATGGACTTTTACCACATGTCTGGGGGTACCAAGTAATAACTTACTATTGGACAAACTTTGCAATCCCATTAGAGGAAACACTGAACAGAACTGGCGTCTTCAAACTTGAAACATGCCTGTTGTGCTTGCCTACCAGACCTAAAGGCAAGATGCGAGTGAACAGATTCATGGATCTGGTACTGGTTATCGCCAAAAGATGTATGGTAGTCACCAAGGGACCATGGCTTCTGGCAACGAGTGGGTGTTTGGCCTGAAATCTAGGGAGGTTCTTTGGTCAGAAATCTAAAGGGAAGGGTAACAGAGACAGCACACTTGGATTGGAAGAAAAAGTGCAATCTTTCAGGAATGTGATTAAAGATGACAACCTTAAATGCATTTCTGGAGGACTCTAAGAGATAAATTGCCAACACATCTCGAGTAGACACAAGATTTAAATAAGGAGTAAGAAACCGGGAACACCAACTCACCCAAAGAAGGGGTGAATGTCTACCTCTGAGATCAGATATCCCCATTGACCTTCTTCACCCTACAAAGCAACAACATACATCCGTAGCTTAAAGGACGACACTAATGGAGTGATGCTAAGCCCGCATTACACATCAGGACGATTATTGATATGCTCGAGTTAGGCATACATAGGCTACACATTCAAGGAAGGCTTCGAAATGAGTCACTGGTTACCTGCTAAACATGTACCATGCATATATACTTTCTTTGCATTTTTTACTAGCACTGAAAAATAAAGAGTTTTGAAGAAAAGTTTCAAAAAAGTTAAGTATACCCCATTGCTCCTTCTTCCTTATCCTATCAATTCATCCCTTGTGCTCTCCCCAACATTCTTCTTATATCTAGTCGCACTTACTCCACACCTGCACTTTGACTGGTTTTATGTAAAACTTTACGCCACAGTTTATGTTACTATGCGCATTAGTACCATTTGTAAACATGCACTGTATAATTCTGTCAAATAAATAAATCTATAAAAGAGAACAGGCCATCTTTTAATCGAAATTACATTCCAGTGAGCCTGGAACGACCTCCCGATGCACCTCCGAACCTCTACCTCCCTCACTGAATTCAGGAGTAGACTCAAGACCTGGCTGTTCGAGTAGCTCCACCTCGCGGAAACGCCTGGATACCCCTCGGGGGGATTAGTGCGCTCTACAAATCTCTGGTTGAATGACAACCCATACCCCCTGCCCGCACCCAAGAACTGGGTTGTATGGTTCCCACGGTTATGACTAAAGATTTGCTCATCGCCTTTATTTTGTAAACGTTATGGCTTATTCAGAAGCGCCTGAAAGTCAAGGAAGGAAGGCCCAGCAGTAGTCTAAGTATGAGAGGTAATAGAGGTATTATTACCAGGCTTCCAACCTCAGTTCACCAAAAAGAGGCACTAGTTAATATTCAGTAACATAATTTTATAGTAGCGGTAGGTTGGCGCTCAAAAGACAGGTTTTTATTTGCCCGGCTTTCTTTTGCAAAATTTGGGTACACATGATGAATCCATTGCAACCCCTTAGTTTCAGTTTTGGCTTATCCTATAAAACATTTGCTGATTTTCAATCAAAAACCCCCTGTAGTACTTAGCCCATATCTGATCACATGCATACACTGTGACAGGTGCCTATTAGATTATGTCTTAATGCGTAGCAAAATCACATTATGTCTTCTTATTTACTGATGGATCATTTATCGACCCATCTGCCTATCATTCAGCCAACTTCCCCAATCACAGAAAACAGGTGCAGACAGATGCTGACTTACTCCCTCTCCAGAAGTAAGCAAGTTGTCAGAATTAGAGGCTTTCTTAGGAGATTGTATCAGCTCCAGAAAAACATAATGGGGTGCTGATCTTCTTTTTATTGCCCCCGGCTTGGACATAAAAGGTCTCTGGTGTGGATCCATTTTATGTTCAGAGCCAAGTATAAAAAATATTAAAATCTTGCCAGCAGGAAGACTTGCTTTCTCTTCCGCGAAGCTGCTTCTAAATAATCCTAGAGGCCAACTAACCTCTGCTGGAGTTAGAGCACTTCACTGGCTTCCCGTACAGCAACCTGTGGAATTCAAAGCATTGTGCCTGGTCCATAAAGCATTTTAAGGGGGAGGAGCTAAAGACATCCAAAAATGTTCAGGTCCTATACCCCAGCTAGTGCCCTAAGATCCAGTAAGTTAGGCCTTCTCCACATTGATAGGATTAAGAGAGTGAGATGGGGTGGAAGGACTTTCTCTAATTGTGCATTAAAGTTGCGGAATAAAATGCCAACAGCCATGCGATTTCAGTCTAACAGACAATCTTTTAGGAAAGATCTGAAGACCTGGCAGTTTGCCTCAATATAGCTCCTGTAGCGTAGGCTGCACTACTTCCACATACACCAGCGCCAAGACGCCACAGCATTCAAGCGCTTTGTGACTGTATATCCTATCCTATCCTATGGTCTAGCAAGGATGTTTTATCAGTCTTGATCAGTTACAAACCACCAAAGACATTCTTCCGCAAATGTGCTTTAACTTCTCCAGAGCCCATTCATAAGTGACTGCTGCGATCCAAACAGACATCTTTGATTGTGTTTTTCATTTGTAGGACTGGAAGTGTAAAATGCTAAACCAAAGGGGATCATGGGCAGAGTGTTGAACATTGCAAGCACTCACCCCCAGTCAACTGATCTGGGTTTAATCCATAATCATTCTTCAGCTCACTCTGCCACCCCAGTTCAGACATGGCCATATGCAATTCAGTCTGACCCTGTGCCTCATGGGAACAGTCCAGCCAGAACTGCCAAGCCATGTCTTCCCTGGACAGGAAACACGCATCCTGGAACAGGTTTCTGGCTAATCAGCTGTCATCAGCCAGGCTAGCTTGAATCCAATGGCAAAGTGAGCAAGGGACCCACGTCTGGGCATACCCTGGCAACTTAGGGCGAACAATGCAAATCAAAAGGGGATGATGGACGGAGTGTTCAACATTGCAAGCACTCATCCCCAGTCAACTGATCTGGATTTAATCCATCATCATTCTTTAGCTCACTCCGCCACACCAGTTCAGACATGGCCATATGCAAATCAGTCTGACCAGAAACAAATTGCTGGGGGCATCTATCAAGATTTTGTATTTCTTTACAAAGTTACACTGAGGTGAAACTAGTTCTTTTGGACATTCGTGAATGAGATTAAGGGAGAATGTGGCCCATTTTTGGGGAAATTGTGCTTTTTCAGCAGGTGAGCACTGCTCGGCTATCACTCAGTTTACTTTAACCAGGGCTTATAGGCTGTCCTTGGGAATTGACAGAAGTTATTTATTTTTTTTACTTTACATTATATTATCTGTTGTTGGGGGCCTGTCCTCTATCATACCCAAATCTCCGACTTACACAATAGAATTTCATCAGTATGAGCTCCTCAGATAAATTAAGCTAGTTCACTCTGTACAGCGCCGGAATGGGGAACTAAAAGCAGCCCTGGCAAAAGTGTTCAAACCAGCCCTGCTCTCTTTGTTTCCTCGCACAGTCTCTCTCTTACCATCCATCCACCCTACCAGCCACCCTGCCACCCACCCACCCATCCATACATACATACATCCATACATACATACATCATTTCATCTTTTCCTTCTCTCCTCTCTCTTTTCCCTATCTGATTGCTTGCTGTCTGTCTTCCCCATGCCCCTCTCTATTTTTCTCCCTCTCTTGAAGCCTCACTGTGCCTTTGAGGGGAAAGTGACAGAGGCACCATTACCAGCCCCCTGCTTTCAAAACCCGCCTCCAAGTGCTCCAGCCCACCGGGGAAATGCCCAGTGGTATAAGAGACTCTTAATCTCACTATCCCTCCTGCTGAGGTATCACCTTTTTTGTGTCCCGGCAGGGTCAGTCGAGGAATGGAGGATTACGAACAAGGGTGTTATATTAATGCCATACCATCTTCTTCGTCCTGGTCCATTCATAATCTGACTCCTCTTTTCAACTATCAGTCAAACCTGCATTCACTAGTCTGAGCATTGCCTAATTTGTGCCGGTGGCTGCTGGTGCTCAGCAGCAAAGTGTAATTCTTAATACCAGCTCTTATTTTGGAGAGGCCACTGCATAGTGGCGCTGTCTGTTTAATTTTGAGGAGAGCAAATACATTTAACAATTAAGTATACATCAAAAAAGTTATTC
This sequence comes from Lissotriton helveticus, assembly GCF_964261635.1. Taxonomy (NCBI): domain Eukaryota; kingdom Metazoa; phylum Chordata; class Amphibia; order Caudata; family Salamandridae; genus Lissotriton; species Lissotriton helveticus. The sequence goes on from NC_136063.1 coordinate 975,229,755, forward strand.
TCCCACGTCATAACCATTCTTACAGCATTGAGTGGCCTGAAATTGACTAAACTGTCAGTTTCAATTTATTAAGATTTTACAATGTAATGCACTCCACTTTAATGATTTTATCATGAAATCAAAGGGGGAAACCTTTCTGCTTAGCGCTTGCTGGGACGCGCTCACCTTTGGCTGCTTACTGCGTGGAGGACTTTCAGCCAGCAACTTGCCGCACCCGCTCCGCGGGTGCCGCTTCGCCGACAAGTGAGGAGGAGTGGGAGCCTAACACCACCAGAGGGCTGCAGGGCTGCGAGCGTATCAGGGACTCCAAATCCCAGGAGTCCCTGAGTGACCGCTGACCACTTCCGGTCCGCTCTCCCTGCCGGCCCGCCCACCGCCCACCTGAGGGTTCGTTAAAGCCCCACCAGCTGCATAGACTTTTGGGAAACCTTTCTGCTTAGCGCTTGCTGGGACGCGCTCACCTTTGGCTGCTTACTGCGTGGAGGACTTTCAGCCAGCAACTCGCCGACAAGTGAGGAGGAGTGGGAGCCTAACACCACCAGAGGGCTGCAGGGCTGCGAGCGTATCAGGGACTCCAAATCCCAGGAGTCCCTGAGTGACCGCTGACCACTTCCGGTCCGCTCTCCCTGCCGGCCCGCCCACCGCCCACCTGAGGGTTCGTTAAAGCCCCACCAGCTGCATAGACTCTTGGGAAACCTTTCTGCTTAGCGCTTGCTGGGACGCGCTCACCTTTGGCTGCTTACTGCGTGGAGGACTTTCAGCCAGCAACTCGCCGCACCCGCTCCGCGGGTGCCGCTTCGCCGACAAGTGAGGAGGAGTGGGAGCCTAACACCACCAGAGGGCTGCAGGGCTGCGAGCGTATCAGGGACTCCAAATCCCAGGAGTCCCTGAGTGACCGCTGACCACTTCCGGTCCGCTCTCCCTGCCGGCCCGCCCACCGCTCTCAGTCTTTGCTATATCCGGGGCAACTCCTCCCGCAGCGCGGGACGCAGCCCGGAGCGAAGACCGGGCTAAGAGCGGCCCGTTTGAGGCCGTTCGAGGTCTGAGCGGTCTGGTCTGGACCCCTCCTCTGACACCCATATTTCACCATCCGGTTGCTGTTGGTATTTGGGATTGTTTTTAGCAGGGTCCTACTGGGTCGACACTATTAGCCCACATGTGTACTCGTGTAACCCGCAACAGGGCGGCCAAGGCGGGGCCAGCTTCGAATGGACCTATGGATGACTTCATCACGCGAACGAACATTGCCATAGACCATGAAATTATTAAATTACAATCAAGAGTGTCTCTGGACTTAGAAGCCGCTAGAAAATTGTCTCTGGAATTTGCCACCCTTAAAAAATCTTCCCTTGGGCATATTGCATCTGCCATTACTCCTACCCGGGCTCATAATATAGGGGGAACTGAAATCAAGGTGGATGTCCATAATATCCCAGTTTCACCTACTCCCCTTTCCCCTTTGTGTCCATTTGTTCTGCCCGAGGGTCAAACAACGGTTATGGGTAGTCTTTCTGTTGCTTCTACCTCTATCCTAAATACGTCAGATTCTTCTTTTGCCTCCACCACCTATGGAGGACTAGATAGCATCCCTGGCAACACCAATAAAAGAAAACGCTCACCCAGCATATCCCCCCCACACAAAAAGATCCTAAAGAGGGGAGGTAATTTGTCTGATATGGGTAACATGGGTAACACAGCAGCTAATGGTAGCACAGGGACGCCCCCCATTGCCCCACAGACCGCTTGGTGTGCTGCTAATGAGGGGACTGCTTCTGTGGTATCTGGTGGTTCCTCGCCTAGCAGGGGATTGGACTCTGCCCCAAATGATCAAGAAGGGAGGGAAACAGAATTTATAGGAGTAGTCTGGGACACCCTAAAAAGCCTATTGTCTCCCCTGGATTTAAGGCTCTCTCGAATAGAGAACAACCTCCTAGAGATGGAGAAAAGCATTATTGCTTTGGCCACTCTTGGCCTGAGAGGCCTTGAACACCAGGGTCTGATAGATAATAATAGAGTTGTCCAGGCAGCTATCCCCCCCCCCCACGGTCACTTCAGGTTCTCAGCCTAATCTCACTGTGCCTTGTTCCACTCAGCCCATTCCCAAACCACGGACCAAGAGAGTTGACATTGCAACCCCGGCCCCACAGCCTAGGGCCAACATCTCAAACGCCCCTACTACTCAATCACATGTTCGTGCCGACCCGGTCAACGCGAGAACACAGAATCCCACTAGGTCTAGTTCTCGTTCTGCGCACACCTCCCAAAACAAATTTAGCACTCGTTCTTGGGGGGGTCCTAGTGCTAAGAGCAACTTCCGAGGGGGATATATTGATCTTCCACCTGAAGCCAATGATTATGTGGCAGTATTGACGGGGGTGCCTGAGCTACAGAACGGCCTCTTCGAACATCAGCAATCCCTCCATAATAAAGTTATGCATTGGCTCAATTCCTACAGACCCATCCCTAATGGTAGGAAGAGTAGAGTCACAATGGTTCGCAGAGCTCCGTGGGTGGGAACAACCACGAAATCAATCCCTGGGGACTGCATAGTCGTAACCTTTGATGATGTGTATACGGCCAATTACATCTGCTCCTGGGTGAGCCAGAATGAGGGCTCTTCTATTGCCCCGAGGCCCTTGTCATTCTTTTATCCACCCCGGGTGGCGCCCCCTCAGAGGGGCAGTTGGACTCTGGTTCCCCGGCAGCCCAGCTGGGGGTTCGCCCCCAGGGCACAAAATCCAGACAGTGGCTGGCCTGGTATCACAACCTTTAACAGGTTTGCCAGCCTTGAAGATGTGGATTGACTTACAACACCCCCTGCGCCGGCTTCACTTCTCAAACCTAATATCCCGCAGGTGGAGGTTGACTCACCACCACTGTACACTATCTTGGACACGGGGGGCATTGGTCCTTTGACCCAGGTCACGCCCCTGGCCACCACTGCTCGGGGTTTGCCGCACCTTCCCCCGCTCGATGGCAATGCTAGTTCTTCCTCAGCAGCGATCTTGCTAGCCCAGGACTTGCTGGAAATTGAGGTCCACTCGCAGCATCTCGAGCCCGACGGTCTCGATGCTGTGTACCCGGCTACTGCCGCCCAACCTTGCATTAGCCCGGTAGGCAGTTCCTCGTTCAAAATCTTAAGTTGGAATGTGGCGGGGCTAGTGCGCAATTTGAATAAACCTGACTGGAATTCTTTTGTGGAGCCTTTTGGGATCTGTCTCCTACAGGAAACCTGGTGCCTGGAGCCCGTGCACAGGGTTGGTTTCACGACATACCATGTGCCGGCCTCCAGGCCAAAAGGCAGTAAAGGACGCCCGTCTGGTGGCCTTCTTGTTTGGGTCAGTATCTCTCTGGGGCTCACCATAAAACAAATCAACATCCAGTCGCCAGACCTGCTGAGACTTTCCATTCGGTGCTCGGGGGGTAGGACTTTGGAATTGTTTAACCTGTATGTCAGGGGGGGTCGGGGGGGGGACTCTTCTCCTCTACTCTCCTCTGGAGTTGAAGAAGAGCTTCGGGGTTGCGAGATTGACTCCTTTATCCTATTGGCTGGTGATTTTAATTGTTGCTTCGAACCGCTGGACTGTGAAGATATTCTGGACACTTGGGAGGATGATGCCAAAAGAGGTATCCCTTTGCTTAATCTCGACCCCATCAAAAAATGGTCTCAGAATGCTATCGATATCAACTCTCTCTGCTTGGAATATGCCCTAAGAGCCACAAACGGCCGCTCCAAATCAGACACTAGGGGTGTGCACACCTATAATAGGGTGGGCCACACCTCTAGAATATTGTTGAACCACAATTTGTGGGAGCATTTTCTTGATATGGAGGTACAACAAACAGCGGACAGTGATCACAATCCCTTGGTTTTATCACTTGCTCTCCCATGGGAAGCAGGCGATCTAGTATCGCCTCGACCCACTTGGAAATCATCCAATGAAGTCGTCCCATCTAACTGTGGTAGACGGCTGAAATGGGCCAAAGTTGCTTTGGATGAATCAAGAATGGCCCAAGCAAGAACCATAATGCTGGAAGCCAAGGGTACCTTGAGTATGTTGGACCCCGATGAAGCAGTTCTAACTACCTTCACGGAGATTATTGCTTCTCTTGGCAACCTGTTCTTAGTTCCCCTGGGAAGGGGCGGGGCTAGGCGGAGAACTGTACTAAGGGGCAGAGATCAATGGTATTCACCTGCCTGCCGACTGGCCAAAAGCAACCTTATTCGAGCAGTAGGCCTGAAAGATCCCGGGTCGATTTCCTCTGCTAGGAAGGAATACAGAAAAGCCCAAGAGGTGGCTAGGGCAACTCACGAAACTAATTTCTGGAATGAATTAATGGATGCGGGATCCAGGAAGGACTCAAGGGCCTTTTGGGCCTTGTTTAGAGCTAGGGACAGGCCGGTTGACTCACTGTTGACTTGCAACATTACAGGGGATGCTTGGCTGGCCCACTTCTCAAAACTTTACACTAATTCTATGGGGGATAGGGGTCACTATAGGGGCGAAAGTCACATAATACCGACCAACAGCTCACACTCTGACTCTACCTTTTCAGCCAAGGAGGTAGAAGTAGCAATTAGGTGTATTGTGCCCAATAAGGCAGCGGGCCCAGATGGAGTTCCTGGTGACCTGCTGCGCATAAATATAGAGGAGTGGAGCCTACTTATTGCCAAACTCCTAAATGAGGCCTTGGAGGGCGGTGGATTTCCAGACTCTTGGAGGGGCGCAGAGGTTGTCCCAATTTTTAAAAAAGGGTGTAGGGATGACCCTGCTAACTACCGTCCCATAAGTCTGCTTGATTCCACCCAGAAGGTAGCAGGGAAGGTGGTTTTAGGGAGGCTTCTCCAATGGGCGGAGGAAGCGAAGGTATTGTCTGACTTTCAGGCCGGCTTTAGATCTGGTACCGGCACAATTGAGCAGACATTCCGCTTCCTTATGTTGTATTGGAAAGTGGTCAAACTGGGCAAGGGCAGTCTGTATCTTGCTTTTATAGATCTGCGGACTGCCTTTGACCTAGTCCCACGTAACCAACTGTGGGCTGTTCTTGAGGGGTTAGGTATGCCCGCCTATTTGCTGGCATTAATTATTAAATTCCATGAGGAAAATTTTGCCAGAATTAGATGGGGTGTGCAGGGCGAAAAAACATCTCGCATCTCTGTAGACAGGGGGGTCCGCCAGGGGTGTGTGCTAGCCCCCACTCTGTTTTCATTATATCTAAACGGAGTGGTGGAGCATCTGCTCCAGCTACCAGCAGACGCACCTTCCCTGGCAGGCAGGAAGATACCAACACTCCTGTTTGCAGATGATACCCTGCTAATTTCAAAAACCCCGGCGGGCCTTCAAACCTTGCTAACTAGGTTCCAGGGCTTCTGTGACACCAGGGGCTTGGCTATCAACATCAGCAAAACCAAGTTCCTGGTGTTGAATCCCCCTAGAAAGACAGTCCATCCTCCATCCCTGGATTCAGTTCCCTTAGAAAGGGTAAGGGAATTTGATTATTTGGGAATCCGCCTTTGTGACTCTATGACCTGGAAGGCACACCGCCAAAAGATTATTCTGGCTCATAGGAGGGTCACGGGCGCCCTACTAAAAGAACATCGTGCCTCCTCGCTCAAGCCTATTGGGGTGATACTTGACATTTATAGGGCAAAGGCTGTGAGTGCGGCTCTGTATGGGGCGGAGTTGTGGGGTACCCAGAAATTTGACACTCTATTCCATCTTGAGAACAAATTCCATAAAGATCTAATGAGGCTCCCTCACAGCTCCCCAACTCTCCCTCTTTTATTTGACACTGGTACACGTTCCATAGCTGAGCAGGCGAAGTTACGCCCCCTTCTCCTGTGGGCTCGCATATGGAATGTGCCTGAACTCGCGAGCTATGCAGATGCCCTCCGCGAGCTTCTCTCCACCTCGGGTTGGTATAAGATCGGTTGGCTCTTGGAAGTAAAGCGTCTGCTCTGTGAACTTGGCCTGGACGACGCCTGGGCCAACAGATCTTCACCTCCAAAACAATTACTAAAGAAATTATTCTGGGCGTGGGTGGATAACGAGAGATCTAATCAAACCAACCTATGTAGATCTGCGGTGGAGTTTTTGTCATTTAAAGGTCGTCCCTACAGAGAGCACTATTTGGATGTGATTTCTAGCCCAACGGATAGGGCGTTGTATTTTAAATTCAGGGTTGGTGTTCTGCCCCTGGGATCATGGACAGCAAATTGGAAACCCCCCTGGCAAACGGTATCAACTTGCCCTTTCTGTGTAAGCAGTGTCGAATCCATCTCCCACTTAATGTTTGTGTGTCCCGCATATTCTAGCCCTCGCCGCAGGTGGTTGAAACCACTTTGTCTGAGGCTGGGTACACGGTCATATGTGGAGGCACTACATTTGTTAAGATCAGACCCCCAACCCTTGTTCGCATGCGGCCTGGCGAAATATCTGGGGTGGGCCTGGAGGATAAGATCCGCAAGGATGATGATCCTCCAGTAAATGGCTTCATTCTTTTGAATTCAGCGGCTTAGTTACCTACTGTGTGTCCCATTCCATTCCCCAAGGTCGACTAAGTATGTGTCCCTATGATCGTCCTAAAATGGACGTTTTTTAGCACTGTTGTATATTGCACTTTTTAAATGATTTCTTTTTTGTGATTTTAAACCTCAACAATTGTTTTTATTCTGTATTTGTTTTACTGTAATGCTTTTATGAAATGAAATATTTCGAAATAAAGCTATATACAATACAATACATACATACATGAAATCAAAGTATTGAAACTGAAACTGCCTCATTTGTAGGAGCAGGTGGTAGCGTAAGCTGCAGTGGTCTCGTAAGCAATACCTGGCAGTGGCACTTGTTTTTTAACAAATTAAACAATTGGTTTGTAGTAAGGGTGAAACCTAGGCTTGGAATCTACCAGGACAGTGAGTAAATGCTTCAACAGGGCATACGAGCAGTGCACATTGGAGGGCCGTGGCACTGGGGAGCACAAGTGACGGCAAAACGGGGCCAACTGTTGGTGATGTTTTTCATGGGATGTCGTTGCAGAGAGTATAATTGGTTTAAAAGTCGCCATTTTTGAAGTAATTTATAATTGTATGTATACCTTTCTAGCCTGTTACTGCTACCCATTTGGAGTTTTAATACAACTTACATAGCTTTGCAAGACTCATGTTTGGCTTTTGCTTAGTTCTGTTGCTCCTTGTTCTTGTTTTACAGCTTTATTATGACAGAACACAATTATTTCTTGATCTCTGTTGTTATGAACAGTGTTGCGACGCCATCTTGTGTGATGGAGAGCATGATTATGTTTATACAGGCACACATTCTTTGCTACCTACCAGTTCTACATATTGTGTGCAGAGCATCCCAGATGAGTCGGGTGACTCTTTGAGTGCGATGCTTTAGCTTACAATAGTGTTTTCTTTAAATGTTCATACCAGCCACGGTCTCTCAGAGATATTTGCTACCACTTTTACATGTGAAAACTCGTTGAACTTTATTCTGCTAATTTCCAAGCCATTTGTTCCGTCACATCCTCAACCAGTGTTTAATCCTTTACTTATCAAAGAACTTATTCGCGAGCTTTTGTAAACGAATTACACTGTTGCATCAGAGCCAAACATTTTTTTTTCAAGATTTTATTAATAGAGCCAAACATTTTAATTGAACATTGTTTTATCACTTTTTGTTTCACCTACCGGGTAACTTTTTCTGACTGTTCACGAGTGATGCTCTGTTTTTTGTTTAAAAAACAGGTTTGCATCAACGAGTGCTTTGCAATAGACCCCTCTAACGGTTAAGACATTTCGTCATGTGCTCTACAAATTACAGATTTTGTAAATGGATCATACCTTGAAAAGCTCCCAAAACATGCTCAAGCACTCAACTACATGATACATTTAGTTTCTTGTTTAAAATCAGTGGACCCTATTCACCAAAACATTTTTGAGTACGTAAATTAGTTGAACTTTACGTGCGCCCAGATACTGTACTCTAAGGGCCCAATTCACAAACGGGCCAAATCCGCCCTCCATTAACCCCTCTTACCCGAAGGGGCATCCTGGATTCCAAGATCTGTGTTGCTGAGAAGATTAGTTTTGGGCGGGGGAGGGGGGTGGGGGTGCACTTTACATCAGTAAAGTGAATGAGGAAATTAACTAGTTTAGTGGTGGATACAGTGTAAGGACTTTTGTCGCGACAGACTAGAGACATTTTGCCAACTCCTCCCTATAGGTATCGTGCCATGTTTGCATCTGGTCGGCCCAAGCCTACCCCTTAGAATTGCATTACTGTGGACCTAGTACTTTGTGTACTTGAGTATACTTTACCTGCTGAATGACCACAAAATACTCCACACACACTAACATTTAATTAGGTAAGGCATCCTGTTTAATTCTGGCCAGTGTGACAGAACGTATTTAAAAAAAAATATATATATATAGTAGCCTCATCGCATTGAAGTCGATAGTAATAAATGCTTCAAGGCTTCTTGCTGTAACTCTGTAATCCGTTTAATGCAGATGAAAACATGCTGTCACAGGTATTTTTCTGTGGAAATGTCTGTTTTGACAAGATTTATTCACAGGGCCGATAGAATCATGCAGCAGTACACGACTTATCACTTATGTTGCATAACTTGCAAACATCTGCAACAGAAAAAATAATATTTCTGCTTTTTTGCGCAACTAAAAGCAAAGTAATAGGCGCTTTAATTTAGGATGGTGACACAGTTAGGGTCTACATCATAAGACAATAGTAACGGAGGGTCCTCCAAAAATGGTAGGTAATCCATTCTCGCCTCTGGCAGGCAAGCAACAGTATTAGAAGTTTCCTACTTGGAAGGCAACTCGCTGACAGAGACGTTGCCATCTTCACTATGGTGCTCACGTGTCACTAGAGATACTGGTATGTCTTCCCAACCCTTCTGCATGTTTAGCAAAGTAAGCATTGTGAAAGAGCACCATGAGAAGCTTGGTGGAATTTCACTGAAAGGTGAATGTTCTGTATATAACAGGCCAACCCCCTAAACGTGTTAAGGAGACATGATTATGTTGGTATGGACAACACACCCCAACTTTGGGCATTCATTTCTAGAGACACTAGTGGTGGTGAAAAATTGCATTACCCAACATTGGCAGAGTTTCCCAAGAGGATTATAAAAATTGAGGTGCAATCTCCACCAACAGCGTGGACAAGGACTTCCTTCTACCACACAATCTGACAATAATTCTACTAGCTAAACTCTAACTGGATCTGTTACATATTAGTAAAACACAGATTCAATACATTAAGAAATACATTAAATATGTTTCGTCAATAAATCATGATTGTGTTGCGTCTTACATATTTCTTCTGCGTCACTAGGTGTCAATTATTTGTGTAGGTCACATACAACGTTTTACTCAGCAGAACATAAACCGTCATGAAATGAAAGGCGCACGTCCTTATCCTTTCAGCTATGTTGGATGATGTGCCTGTGTGATTTATTCTATGTTCACACTGTGAGTCTACTGAAAAGACTTCATTTCTCATACCGAAGCAGCAGCCCCGCAGGGCTGCATGTTAACATATGTATTATGGGCGTCGTTCAACAGAAGGCACTTAAATATTTGCTTGCATTTAAGTAGACAAAGAATCTGAAAACATATGGGAATCCTTTGGGACCCATTCATTTACCAAATTCAGATTTAAGAAACAGCGGCTTTCACAACGGAAAAACACTCCTATTAAGATGTTTGCACAATGCAACTGAGAAACAGAAAACCTCAAAACATAGCAAAGATTAAAGAACGTGAATCCTAACATCAGTGCAGCAGCCTATGTGTTCACACTTATCTTTCCAGAGCTCGTTTATTGTTTTTGAGACCGAGCCTTTACAGATTTTTCATTAAAGAGAGAGCGCCCTTCTCTTTATTTCTCCTTCAATGAATGGTGTTCTGCTTTTTCCGGTTTATATTGAAGTGAAAGCTCAAACTCACCCTCACTAACACACTAGTGGCAACTTATGAATGTCAACACTATAAAGACCCATCTAGACATTGTTGTACACCTGTGATATGGATGACTCAGGGAACAGGAGAGGGCTTCACACCCTTTGAATGTCTGCACGACGGTTGTATGGCAGAGGCAGGCTCCGCTAAACCACGCTTGCCTCTACAGCGCAGCCCTAACAACGAATGTGTCTGAACAACGCATTCCTTTACCACCCATGCCTTTACCACACAGTTTCGTGATAGTTTCATGATAAAGGCATGATTGTTAAAGGGATGTGTGGTAAAGATCACACCCCATCTCTTCCGCTCTGAGCCCAAAAACCCTGGCCCCGGCCCTATAAACAATCTGAGTTTGTGGTTTAAGAAGGCTCGCTCTAACCAAGGATAAAATCTTGAGAATTTTTTTCATTGTCAAAAAAGGGTAGGGAGTATCGTGCATTTTTCACCAACAGTTCACCAAAAACTTCATGCTAGTATCATTCTCAACCTAAATTATTGTATTTTCCACTGGCCTCTCCTATGAGACTTTTGAATATCTTGCATATTTATTTTAGATTTCTTAGACTTATGTACTTATGTATTTATATTTTATAATGCCTCTTATCATGCCATATGATTGGTCTGGATCGGCCACATGACAGTTTGCAGTTGTGCATATCACAATTATATTTTTATATTGCATTCTGCCCCATTCCTGACATTTCATAGGCCCTGCATAAAGTCTGTGAATACCATCCATTTTATGATTGTGGGAAAGCTGGAAGCACTGCTCACTGAGGACTAATGCAAACAGACCGCTGTAAAGTTTAGATTGGACCATAATTTATGGAAAAGTGAGTTCAGCCGGATCTCATTTTACATGTGGAGCAAACAAACCCAACAACACCATATTTTGCTCACTCGCTCACTCTTTCTGTTTTTGGACATCAGGGATTCTTTAGAGGTTGGCTGGCTGGCTGCTGTCCCACCAGCTCAGAAGAGGAATTTTCCCTGCTCCCCTGACATAAGACCAGCCGCCATACTAGAAGATGCCGCCACCCCACCAGCTCAGAAGAGGGATTTCACCTGTTCCCCTGACATAAGACCAGCCGCCATACTAGAAGATCCCCCCGCCCCAACCGCTCAGCAGAGGAATGTCCTCTGCTCCCTTGACATAAAGCCACCCGCCATACTAGAAGATGCCGCCACCCCACCAGCTCAGAAGAGGGATTTCACCTGTTCCCCTGACATAAGACCAGCCGCCATACTAGAATATCCCAACGCCCCAACCGCTTAGCAGAGGTATGTCCTCTGCTCACTTGACATAAAGCCTCCCACCATACTAGAAGATGCCGCTGCCCCACCAGCTCAGAAGAGGGATTTCCCCTGCTCCCCTGACATAAGACCACCCGCCATTCTAGAAGATGCCGGCGCCCCACCAGCTCAGAAGAGGGATTTCCCCTGCTCCCCTGACATAAGATCAGCCACCATACTAGAAGATGCCGCCGCCCCACCATCTCAACAGAGGGATGTCCTCTGCTCCCTTCACATAAGGCCACCCTCCATACTAGAAGATCCCTGTCAGGCACAGAGTGGTGTTTGTGTATTTAGCAGATCCACAGCAACTTTGTGGAAGAGATTGGAGCTCTGCTGAGCCGGCACCATGTTGGACGCATTAGTTCTGCAAAGTATTAACTTTTTTAGAAACAAACTTCCAAACAGGACTTGTTACTGAAAAACAGAACAAGATATCACCCTAGCGTGCTGGGAGTTTTCTTTTAGTGTACAGGGGTAATGTCTTTGAGTTCCGTTTCTCAATGAGGTAGTCGCTAACAGGGAAAATCTATAAATCAGGCGAATGGGCTGGTGCACATGGGCCATCGGTCAAAGGCTTGCTTTGGTGTAAGCTCCACTGTTGGAAACATGGTACTTCCCCTGCTTCATACAGGGTGGAGGATCGGTGAGTTTGCTGGGCAAGACATCCACCGCTTTTCGTTGAAAAGTCTGCAACCGCCAAACTGTAAATGAGCCCCAAATTATCGCTGAAGGATTGACAAGATTTACTTTAAATGTAGACATCCAAAACAAAGCACACCAATACATACTCCTGTACAGTCACTTGTAAGGTGAAGCGTAGATCTGTTCTTTCCACCCAAGTGCACAACAAATGATGTCATTATATGACTCAACTGTTTTGGCCTAGCTGGAACGTGACGCACTCTTGAAATGGTAATTTATTTTATCTGATTGGGACATGCTGTATTGTGTGTTCTAATGATGTACTGCTTTGATACCAACTCTATACCAACATATGAGACCCTATACAATCTAGGCAGCCTTGTTTTGGATTTCCTCTAATCCGCTGAGCTCCCCAGAATGGCCTAGTGTACATGATGTGCACTGACCTGGGCCCCAGCCTGGGCAGACCCAATGAGGTCAGTACACAGTCCGGCCCAGGGGAAATTGTAATGCATAAAAAGGAAAGGTAGGTCATTACGCACCCAAACCTTCACAATAAGCACCCACCTTTACAGTGAATTAGCTTTATGTTTTAAAATCATGATTTCAGCACTGATTAGTTCCCACACCAGAGTCAGAAACACAACAGTTAGTGGAACCCAAGTGAAACCGGAAGCACAAGTAAAATCAGGCCCTGACAGGGGCATAACTTTCAGTGGTGCAGCAGGTTCAGTTGCACTGGGCCCACATGCCTGAAGGGGGCACTGAACCTAGATTGTTACAATGTTTTTTTTTATATAATAGTGGCTAGGGGGTCTATTTTCATTGCTTGCTCTACCACCCATGTCACTCTTGCCAGCCTCTGGGCCCTGAACAGCTTTTTATCAAGGTATGTAAAATGAACACTTTTTAATAGTTTGCCCTCACCCGTTGCCCCATTCAGAAGCCTGCCTCACTAGAAATGCTGTGTCATTCAGGACTGCTCTGTAAGGAGGAACTTGTTTGCTTTGTGTGCATGGCTCATCTTTTACAGTGTTATCAACTTTATGACAGGAAGGTATTTTAGTGTGACACATTGTGATTCCAGGCGTGACCCTGTGATTTCTGTAAAAACATGCAATGCATTGTAAAAAAAAAATGCTTTGGCTTGTTATCATCACACTTTATGACTGCAAATGTATCGTGTGCTATGCAGAGCAAGTGATAACGCACAATCTGAGTTTCTCTTAAGGGAGCGGCTACAAAGTTGTTGTTCAATTATCAACGAGCCTGCGTGAGTCTCACTTCGGGTCAGGAATGGCCATGGCTTAGTCCTTTGATCTTCTTGGGCCGTAAACATTGTACTTCTGATGGCTTCTTGCTGTGACAACTGTCAAGCTGCGTCCACACTTATACAGGTGTGCTTTGCCAGGCGAGTAGCAGGGTCGGACTTAATATCAAAATCAGCCCAGGAAAAATGGTCCAGACCAGCGCACACACTACAGGAGTCATGACCAGAATGGAGCACCGAGAGCGTGGTTGGATGATGTAAGCCCACCTTGGTTTTAGAGGAAGCCCCTCCTAAGCTTCAACTCCCGCCGGGAAAATGCCCTGGTGCCTTATGGCCAATCAGGCCCTGAGTGCAGCTGTGGGGGTCTAAGAATGCGGGTGTGAAAGGATGGCGTCTACACACAACCTGCTGTCAGTGTGTTTTCCATTTTGCACACTTTACTATGCAGCCAGTTGGGAGCAGGACGCGCAGTGGTGTGTGGTTTGACAAATCATGCATCTGGAGAGAATTTTGTGTATGCTGTAGGTGTTTCTTCCCCATGAGTGCACTGTTCTTCCTTTGCTGCATGTCTGCTTAGGCACGTGTTTCCTTCTGCAGTATATTTTTCACCCATTGTTCGTGGGGAGGGGGGAGCCCTATGACTAACAGCCAGGGTTTGCCCTAGCACTGGTCGTACACGGTGCAACAGTCTTTTTTGGTGCCCCTCCCCCATTTACTTCTTCTCCATGAATTCCTTCACTACCACCCGCCAACAATGCTCCTCATCTCTCTATAGCCCTTTTCTGACAAACATTTCATTTTTTTTATAGGGCTACTCGTCGTTCACTCACACTCGGTTCTGTGATCTGCTTTGTACGCGTTCTTTGTAGCAGGCAGATTAACCCTCTGCGCTGTGTGGGTGACAGGGGTGCCCATGTGCACGGTGAGTGATGCAACAGTGTGAGAGTAGAGTGAGAGGAGTGACTGCAGGGTTATTGAGGTGACCATATGAATTTGGGTGTGGATGTAAGTGCAGAGTGTAACGAAAGAATGTATGGTTAGTGGTGGGCTTTTTGAATGAGATTGCAGAGCGAACACTGAGACGGACAGATGAGTGAAGTGTCCCATGAGTGCAGGGTGAGTAGTGTGCTTGAGTGACTGCAGAGTGAACAGCGCAAGTGCATTTTGAGGGCAGAGTGATCACTGTGAGTGCAGAGGGAGCGGTAGGGTAAGTGGAGGGAGAACAGTGTGAGTTCACAGAGCTTGGCATAAGTGCTGTGTCGTCATTGTGAGTGCAGGGTGAATAGTGTGAGTGCATGGTGATCACTGTGAGTGCATTGTGATTGCTGTGAGCGCAGGTTGAGTGTGAAAGTGAAGGTTGAGAATGAGGGTGAGTTGTCTGAATACAGGGTGCATTCCCAGACACTTAAACTAACTCTGCATGTTATTGAAGGCTGGCGTAGGGTTTCAGATATAAGTTAAACTATTGCTATTATGGCATTATTCAGGGACAGGGCCAGACTGGCCATAGAGGGCACCAGGCACTTTTTTCGGTGGGCAGGAAGAGTGGAGGCCGTTATTGATACAGGGGGCCCGTTTTGCAGCAGAGCTGCAATATCGCCCCCCTGTACCAAAAGCTGCTGCAGTGTTTTCCACACACACCCCGCCACCCCACAGGCCCCACTCCCTCCACCCGGCCAGTCAGACTCAATTGCCAAGGCCGCTTTGCGTTCCCAGTCTGGCCCTGTTCAGGTATCGAGGGTGGAGGAGATAAATATTGTGCTCATCCTGCAACAAACTTCCAGTCTTGTGATTAGGGTTGCCAGGTCATATATTAAAGTTCCAGACATTACAAAAATAAGCAGTCACCTAAAGCCTATTTTCAGCACTTATCTGTGCATACTTGGAACAGCAAATATAACTTGAAAGCTCTTTTAATTATGTTCTAGGTTTGCTTGAAAGATCCATGACTGATAATTAAAGGTAACAAAGAGAGAAAAGTCAGATTGCCAATGAATGGGGAACATCCTCAACAATGACTCCGGAATAACGAGTTACAGAGTCACGCAAGCTGAACAATGACTTGCCCGCAAACAACGACTTAGCCTTAACCACGCATATGAGTGGTTAAGGATAAGTCAGTCTAGTGTTCGGGCAGGGCAGAGTTCAGAGGAGCATTCGACATGAACAGGTAAAAGGAGTTCGGGGTGGAAGGGGGGTTTGTGTTAGTTTTTAGGGGGTGGGAGGGGTTGGGTTAGTTTTTAGGGGCTGGGGGATTCAGGTTAGGTTTTAGGGGGTGGGAGGGTTTGAGTTAGTTTTGAGGGGGTGGGGAGGGTTTGCGTTCATCTTTAGGGGGTGGGAGGAGTTTGGGTTAGTTTTAAGGGTTGTAAGGGGTGGGAGGGTTTGTGCTAGATTTTGGGGGGTGGGGGTTTGAGTTAGTTTTTGGGGGGTGGGAGTTCAGGTTAGTTTTTAGGGGGTGGGAGGGGTTTGGGTAGTTTTAAGGAGTAGTTTTTAGGGGGTGGGAGGGTTTGTGTTAGTTTTTAGGGGGTGGGGGTGCGGGTTAGTTTTGAGGGGCAGGGGATCTGGTTAATTTTTAGGGGGTGGGAGAGGTTTGGGGTAGTTTTAAGGGGTAGTTTTTAGGGGGAGGGTTTGTGTTAGTTTTTGTGGGTGGGATGGAGTTTGAGTTAGTTTTTAGAAGGTGGGGGTTCGGGTTAGTTTTTAGGGGGTGGCGGGGTTTGGGGTAGTTTTAAGGAGGTTGGGGTGTATTTAGTGCTCAGAGGGAGAAGGAGGGGGTTGGTAAACTAAGACATGGATAGCTGTTTACCATGCATGACTTTACCATGAAAAATTGTGGTAAAGGAATGTGTTGTAGAGCTAGTCGTGGTTAAGACATGGTCGTAGTACAGACTACGTTGTTCAAGTTCAAGTTCAAGTTCAGGCATTTATAAAGCGCACTACTCACCCAGAGGGTCTCAAGGCGCTAGAGGGAGGGGTTCATTGTTTATCGAATAGCCAAGTTTTCAATTCTTTTCTGAAGGAGATGTGATTCTGAGTAAGGCGGAGGTGGGTGGGGAGTGAGTTCCAGGTCTTGGCAGCCAGGAAGGAGAAGGATCTGCCGCCCATGGTGGTTTTTCGGATGCGCGGGACTGCGGCGAGGGCTTGAATGGATGATCTTAGTTGGCGGGTGGGATAGTAGAAGGACAGTCAGGAGTTGAGGCATTCTGGTCCTAGATTATAAAGGGCCTTGTGTGCGTGAGTAAGAAGGCGGAAAGTAATTCTTTTGTTGACGGGAAGCCAGTGGAGGTTTTTTAAGTGACCGGTGATGTGCTCTTGGCGCGGGATGTCTAATATGAGTCTCGCTGATGCGTTTTGGATGCGCTGGAGCTTTTTCTGCAATTTTGTTGTAATTCCGGCATAGAGAGTGTTGCCATAGTCCAGTCGACTCGTGACCAGTGCATGGGTGACAGTCTTTCTTGTTTCGAGGGGCATCCAGCGGAAGATCTTTTTGAGAATGCGAAGGACGTTGAAGCAGGAGGACGATACGGCGTTGACTTGTCTGGACATTGAGAGAGAGGAGTCTAGAATGAAGCCAAGGTTACGTGCATGGTCAGTGGGTGTGGGCGCTGATCCCAAAGCGGAAGGCCACCAAGAGTCGTCCCACGCTGAGGGGGAGGATCCAAGGATGAGCACCTCAGTTTTGTCTGAGTTGAGTTTTAGGCGGCTCTGTTTCATCCATTCGGCTACTTCTTTCATACCTTCGTGAAGGTTGTCCTTGGCGGTGTTGGGGTCTTTGGTGAGGGAAAGTATCAGCTGGTGTTCAGGTAGGCGTTGTAAAGAAACTAGTTGTTATCACATACAACCCAAATGAATACATATATTTTTATTTATAACCCTATCTAGTGTCAAGAAGAGATCTTTGCAGGCTGTTTAATCAACACATGGCTGGCATTTTTCTTTTGGCAACCCAACTTTATATTCCTTTTCATTAAATGCATTCTAACACTATGGAAGCAAATGTAAGGAATAGGCAGAGTGGGGGCCCAGAGGGTACTGGAAACAGAAAAAATCCTAAGCCTTGGTGACCACTTTACAAAGGTATGTAAATATGCAAATGATCTTTAAAAACCTGTGAAACACTTGGGTGTGCCGTAGATAAGACTCCAGACACTGCCCAGCGGAGCCCACAGCAGCTCAAGCTGCAGCAGCCCGGGCTGAGACACACGACGGTGTGGGTGGAGGGGGTTTGAAGCCCTTTCACGCCCATGGGTTTTTGCGCCTAAACCACACTACTTTGTGGTGCAAATTTCATTCCTGCAGCGAACCGATGACAAATACACACTGCGAAAGGTGTTCACAAACAGGTGTAGGTGTGTTGTGTGCCCTGTTGGTCTGTGTGCTGCAGCAGCCCCATTGAGTGAAAAGGTGACTTTTGTGTTTTAGGAGGCACTGTACACAGAGAGAACCATAAGCCAGCTATTGGTTGGGAAGCACACCGTGTGCAGCTGGGTAAACAATTCCAGCTGCAGTTTGCGTCCACGGAGGCGCTAAGGACACCAGCTTGCTCCTGCAGGTCAACAAATAACTACAAAGGAGCACAACAACACCCCACACTCTACTGAACATAAATGTTACTCAAGAGTTTCCAGTGTGGCTCAGGAAGGTCAGTGCCATGCCAGGGTTCAGGGTGAATGACATAGACCCTTGGCATGTGCATTTCTTATCTGTGTTAACCTGACAACCAGGGATGGATCCGGCTCTCCTGAACCTACACTGGAAACCCATGGTCTATCGTGCCGAGGACTGAGAAAAGGAAGGCTCTAAACAGACCTGCCAAATCACACGGTGCTACCGTATGTCAAACTATTTTCACTCCCTTCACACGGTCACCCGGTGAGGAGTCGAAATCACACAGTGGCAGGGAAAACGAGCTGAAAATCCACTATAAACATTGGATTGTCCACATTGTCCACATTGCTCTGCGTTGCCAGGGTGCTTGGATTTCTGATAGTATGACTTGTACCAGAACCTGCCTTTCAAAAAGCTGATCCTTTTTTTTAGCATTACAAGAGGTTCAAGGGCTGCCAATCACACAAGACTGATGGTATGATTAAATGCCACCACATTTGCTGCTGGGGCTCACTAGATGTTGGTTCGAAGTCACCTCAAAAAGGCTAGGTAAGCAGGATTCAGATCTCTTGAATATATTGCAAAGGCGTCAGAGAGACAAGGAGGCTCACGCACACATCATGTGCATTCGCTTCGCTGTTAGATAAGGCAGCCTGCCCCACGCTTTGCACCCTATTGCTTGTGACTGTAACACAGAGTGGTGCTGGGCAATCTTTTCTCTTCCCATTGTGCCATTTTTCATTTATAGTAAAGCAACATGAGTGCAGGAAGAGCAGCACAGTTGCAAGAGTAGCAACTGTCAGGTACAGTTGTAAAATAAAAACAAAGGTTTTTCTGTAAAAAATAAATAAAAAGAATTGAAGCGGGTAAATGGGTGTAGTCAAATTATTTAACGAAAAAATGAAAGTGATGAGACTCAGTTTATGTGCAACCCCACTCACATCAACCTCTGGCCCTTGCAATAAAACAAAGTTTGCAACAATGTGCAATAAATGTGTGCCACTATGTGTAAATATAATATATAACTGATAAGCAAGAGCAGTCTCAAACTTAAAAAAACAAGCATTGGCAAAGCCAAAGTCTGCCTTTGGAAGCTAGCATGTTTTTCCTTTTTTTCTCAATTATATAAAAAGTATTAAAAGTTTTGAAGTAATAAAAAGTAAATATTCTGCTGTCTAAAAGCTGTGTTAACGCTGCCCAAAACAAGTTAAAAATAATAAAAACAAGCAAGCAAACAAAGTAGAGATTGACTACCTGCCCTGTGTCTGAAATTCACTGCTTCATTAGCCAGATGTGCACAAGTAAAATGCAGCTGCTCATGATGAAGAGAGTCAATGGATGAAATGCACTGACCCGCTGCCCACCACTTGATGCTACGGTGGCAGTGCTTAATTTGAGCTGGTAGTTTCTGTTGCTTAGCACCGGCACTTAATTGTCAACACCGACGCTTGGTGACAGTCTGCCACAGTTAATTATTAATTCAGTATACATTAAAAATTACTATTATCTGCCACAAAAGCCATTCTTATTGCTTTGAGGGCCTGAGATAGTCCGAATTGTCAAACTTGTAGGAGTGTGATGGTTAATAGTTGTGTTGGTACTAACATTGCCAGGGCTGGAAAGGGCAATGTGTGGTGCAAGCTGCAGGCAGTGGCTTCCTGAGGAGAGCCCTGGCACTTATTTTTTACAAATTAAGCATTTTATGGTAGGCAGAAGCAACATGCAATTGCTATTGAACAGACCAAAGGTAAAAGAGGGCAGACCAAAAGCACCTGTAAGTGTAAGATAGAAAAAGCAAAACAATTCTAGCACAACCAAAACCAAGAAACTAGCTATTTCATACGTAGAGAAGCTTAATTACTTATTGCCATGTTTGTGCTTGTTGCTGTCGGGATGGCTGTGTGGTAGAATGTAAGAATGAATCAAGCGGGATATGGATGAGTGACTGAGTGCCTGGATAATCACTGGGTGAGGGTGTTTCATTAACCTTAAACAAGGGTATGGATGGACAGACATATGTAGAAATTGACTAAAAATGTTGTAACGTGCATTAATAATCAAGAAGTGGGTGTCCGGGCAATGATAGGGTGAAGCAAGGAGGAGCTGCAGCTTAAGAAGCAAAAATGTGTTTTTCAGAAGTTGGTATAACTGAGAGATAATGGACTAAAGACTGAAAGGAAAAGTGTTTTAAGATTCAGCCATGATGACCCATAAACAGACCACTGGAATTATGTGGTAGAGGAGACTAAATTATGCGTCATGGCTGACTAAATTATGCGGCAATAAAAGTCGAATTATGCGGCATAATGCGGCACAATTTGCGATACTCCATTATTATTATTCACTTGGTAATAGGGTCTGGGAAAATAGTTCAACTTATTAGTACCAATGTATCACCCAAATACAGCAAATAGCAACTAAAAGAGGACTAGTCAACCTTTGCAAAAAGCCTTGTGGTGCGCAGGAACCAAACTAGAGCACCATATTTTTGTAATGTTTGAGCTAGAAACTTATTTTATTGTTCAAACCTGTAGATTATGCATCAGATGTGGGATTGTGTGGCAAATGGCAAATGCAGCACAGCTACAAGTATGCGAAAATCACAGCAGAATCACATAATTCCAGAGGCCTTGCTCATAAGGAACGGACACTCAGATAAGATCTTCTGAACCCCAAGACTTCCAGAAGAGAGGCAGAACTGGAACAAAGAGTCCTCACTTTTACTGGAAACGGACACCCAGATCTCACATAAGGAGACAAAGAGCATGGGGCGTTTTATAAGAAAACCATAATGTTTTGAGCGTGCACTGTTTTTGGATTGGAAGCCTGGCAGAGATTTGAGATGAAAGGAAATCCTGAGTCATATGCCTCGTCCAAGAATAAGTCAGGCAATTACATAGAAATGTTACAGGTAATGCAAGCTTTCCATATGCACATCGGGTACAAAAAGGCAGTAGCAGTATAATCTTCCACAAGAAGTAGTACAAATGCAATACATACAGCAATAGTTCAAGCTTCACTTGTTCATAGAAGACAGACAGGGCAGACACCATAGTTCTCGTTTTCATTATACAAAGCACAGGTACAAGGTAGGCAGTAGTGGACTAGGAACAGCAGCAGAGCCTATTTCCCTTACATTCAGCCGCACAAGGAACTCCTGTATCCACAGCCCTGCAATAGGTTTCCTGCACTTACACAGCCCTGGGCCCGGCCCCACCAACAGGACTAATTTTTACATTTCCACCGGGGTGTGGCTATCATTGTCTCATTGGTCAAGGGAGCCTGACATCAAAAGAGTAGCACAACAGGAAATGCTCTCGATACACCTCCATTCCATTTTGTAGTTTTCAGCTGCAGTAATAGTGCGGAGAGAGGGGTCAATATATAGATATAGATATATATATTCCACTGCTATTAAGTTCAAGCCTGGCGCGCTCAACTGCGGGTGCTGGCGATGGGCTGAAGCTTAGAGACGAATACTCCTTTGGTGCAGAAAACGCGCACTCAGTGAATTCATTATATTGATTTAATGGCGAACACCACTCCTCCACCAATGCATTTCGACCACACAGGTGAGAAAGACCCTGTGCGGTAGAAACGCGTTGGTGGAGGAGTGGTTAAAAATAACAAATTCACTGAGTGCAGCGTTTTCTGTACACACACACACACGCACTCACACACACACACACACACACACACACACACACACATATATATATATATATATTCACTGAAAAAACCATAGGTTATACACCATATATAGTTAGGAATTAGCATTTAAAAAACCTTATTTTACTCACACAAAACCATTGAAATTCCATATATAGTTAGTTGTACTAACTATATATCGCGCACCCGCAATCCACTGCTGATCATGTCACATATTACATCATTCATGACATGGTCAGTGACATCACTGATGACATCACTGATGACATCTCAAATGACATCACTGATGACATCACTGATGACATCTCAAATGACATCACTGATGACATCACTGATGACATCTCAAATTACATCACTGATGACAACATCCAGTGACTGTATTTTTCTGTAAAGTTAAAATATGTCTTACATATTTAAGAATGAGTGGATGTATAAATGTCTGGATGAAGGATTTAGTAGGTGCATGACTGACTGTATGAGTGAGTGATTAAATGTGTCTCACTGAGTGCATGGGTTAGTGACTAAACTGTCTTAATTTGTGCATCATTATGTCTGTTGTTCTGTAAACTGCAGCATGTGTTAATCATTAGCAATATGATTAACTATATGGGTTATTGATTGGTTGCCCAAGTATTTGTATGGGAGACTGAGTGTGTGTGTGGGTGGCTGGGAGGTGTATGACTCTGTGCATAGATGTGTGAGCAGTTGATTCACTAGATGTATGGGTTCAAAAGTGCATGTGGAAACAGCTGTATGGGCGGTTGACTGTGTGCATGAGTGTATTGCTGAGTGAATGGATATCTCAGTGCTACATGTCAAAGTAAGTACATATGTAAAACACAGTACATGTGAGAGTTGACATATATAAATAACTGTGCATAAGAGCCAGTGAATGTGTGAGTGGCTGTATGGATCATTGTGAACTTGTATCAGGGATTGTATAAGAGAGTAAATATGTGTTAGTATATGTTTGAATAAGTAAGGTGTGTATAACTGTATAGTTGAGAAAATGGAGGTGTGATTGATTCTTTGCATGACTGACTAGGTGTGTGTGTAACTCTATGGATGAGTGACAGTCTGTGAGTGTCTGTTTACACTTACTGTATCTAAGGTTATATTAGAGCCTGAAGAGCTTCATCGTATTATCACATGAATGATGTCATCAGTGATGTGATCAGTAATGTCAAATGAGATGTCATCAGTGATGTCATCAGTGATGTCATTTGAGATGTCATCAGTGATGTCATCAGTGATGTCATTTGAGATGTCATCAGTGATGTCATCAGTGATGTCACTGACCATGTCATGAATGATGTAATATGTGACATGATCAGCAGTGGATTGCGGGTGCGCGATATATAGTTAGTACAACTAACTATATATGGAATTTCAATGGTTTTGTGTGAGTAAAATAAGGTTTTTTAAATGCTAATTCCTAACTATATATGGTGTATAACCTATGGTTTTTTCAGTGAATTTTCAAGGTTTTGTAAATGCTAATTCCTAACTATATATGGTCTATAACCTATGGTTTTTTCAATGAATTTCATTGGTTTTTTAAAAGCTAATATCTATAGCTGTAAAATTTATTCTTCTTTAAATCCAAAAATATATTTTATATGTTTATTAATAATTTTTTTTAAATATTTTTTTTGTTTCGCTCCCGGTCCGCGAACCGGGAAGCTTCCCGTTAGCTCAATTTGATTCCGCGATCCGGTCCGCGAACTGGTAAGAAATCAACATAGTGACGGTATCGCGTTGCCGCGTAATGCGTCTTATGACGTACTGCGTTAGCGCACCCGGAAGTGCCCCGGGGCGCGGACCGAGGCGCGAAACGCAACTCCCCGGAAGCGATCCGCGGCGCGAAAGCGCGACGTATCGCGTTGCCACGAAATGCGTCTTGTGACGTATCGCGTTAGCGCACCCGGAAGTGTCCCGGGGCGCGGACCGAGGCGCGAAGCGCAGCGAACCGGAAGCTAACCGGGGAGCGTTCCGCAGCGCGTAACATGAGCGTTAGAGGTCATGTGACTTGTTAATAAAACTTTTCATTGGTTCATTTCACTTTTAGTTTCATAATTATGGAAGGCTAGGTCAGGTGACCTAAAAATAACACTTTTCATTGGTTGAGAAGTATTGTTTTTTCCAAATGATGAAAACCACTCCTTCTTTCCTCACTCTGACTTTCATTATTGTGAGAGGAAGACCTATTTTGCTTCTTGGAAGACCTATTTTGCTTGTGTGAAAATGGCTTCATTGATTGCTGCAGCTGGTGCACCCCCACCACCACCTCCACCTCCTCATGGGAAGAGAGGACCACCTCCCCAGGTGGTTACCAACACTGAGGAGGAAGATGAAGAAATGGATGAGGAGGGAGAACAACCACAATTCCTGGAAGAGTTGCCCCGGGTTTCAAGAAAGAAAGCCAGTTTCATCTGGCAGTTTTTTTCCATCCCTCCTGGCCAAAAAAAGGTCAATGCCAGGTACGCAACATGCCTCATATGCAAGGAACAATTGTCCAGAGGGACGGACAAAAAATACAGTTATGGTAATCACACCATGCATAGGCACATGACGAGGAAACATCCCCTAAATTACAGCCGGGCGGAATTAAGGGATATGATGGACAATCCTAGACCAACTCCTGTGGCGAGACCAACAACATCGGTTTCTTTAACACCAGAGGAGGCACGGGAAACTGTGCCAAATATCCAACCAAATTTTGGGCATATGATACATTTATGTATGCACTGTCGTGCATTATTAGCTTGTGGCAACATGAGCATCAATGCACTCAACCTTGCATATGAACACCATGATTGCCCTAACCGCCCCCAGTAATTTTTTTTTGCTCCTGTTGAGCCCTTTTCAACGCCTGTTTTTTGTTGTTCCCCCCCCCCAAAAAAACCAAAAAATATATAAAATCGTTCAAAAAATACAAAAAAAACAAAAAATACAAAAAAAATACAACAAAAATATAAAACAACAAAAATATTAAAAAAAAGTTCTTTTCAGAACTACCTTCCCTTTCAAAAAAAATTGCTACAATGTTTAGCACTCTGGCAAGCTCTATTTCTTTTGGTTCGCTCCCGGGTTAGCTTCCCGGTACGCGGACCGGGAGCTAACCAAAAAAAATTAAACAAAAAAAAAAAAGTGTAAGTATAAGGAAAGTAAACAGAGAGTGATGTTAAAAGAAAGACAGCTATAGGGAGTAAAGAAGAGATACTGTTTAATAGATCTATTTACCGAAGAAAAGACAGAAGAGGGTATAATTGTGAAAAACAAAATAGATAACGAAGTGAAAGAAAAACAAGCATTGGCATAGCCAATAGGTCTCGCCTTTGGGACCTTCTAAGTATTTAGTTATGCAGCATAATATCCTTGGTGCAGCAACATCAACTGTTGCATGGCTAAACACGTATAAGGTCCCAAAGGCGAGACCTATTGTCTATGCCAATGCTTGTTTCTTAAGTAGAATTGCAATACGTCTGACTCTTCCATGTGAAAAGATCTTATCTTGTGCTCTAAAGATTGCTAAAGTCTCGACAGAGAACAGGCTAGGCTGTAAGTAGGGTAAATTGCGCTTGGTGATCTGTTTGAGGGAGCGTCTGCTTTGCCTGGTGTCTTTGGAGAGCAATTTTGATTGTTATACTGGACAATATAGCCCTAATGTAAATAACATAGGGGCATATTATCAACATAGGCAATAAAAGTTTTGCAGCTTTTATCGGCAGAAATGTGTCGCTAAAGCTGCTTTTGCGGCAGAAAACTGCCGCTAAAGCCGCTTTTGCACCAGTTTTCTGCCAATAAAAAGAGCAATAATTTTATTGGCTGTATTCATAATATGCCACTTAGTGTGCTTCAACTACACAGAGAAAGCATTATGAACAAATAGTGATACAGTGATCAGTCAAAGACACTAAGAGTAATAGAGACGGAGTGAGTGAACAAGAGTGAGGAACTATGAGAAGAGAGGGACTGAGAAAAAGAGTGGAAGGAGTTGAGTAAGTAGGTAATAGAGAAAGGAATGAGGGAAGTAGCAAAGGCAGGAAACTGAGGATTAAAGAAATGAAGCTGTGGAACTAATAGTAGTTCAATGTGATAGAAATGTAACGAAAAGAGTACAAAATATTTACCTTATAATTGTCGTTAAATTACTCACTTTTTGTTTTTATACTTTCATCTGTGAAAGAGAGAACAAACATTTGAAAAATATAAAAACATGTATTAAAAAATTACAAAAGACAAGGGCAAAGATTGAAGGACAAACAGTTTTTCAACAACTTTGACACTTACAGAAGCTACACAGTCCTAAAGATATACATTTTAAACTAACACTATCTTGATGCAGATGAAGTGAGGCCTATCTTAAAACATGGTGCATATTTTGCATTGCTGTTGTTTCAGAAAAGTGTTGCAAGACACTAAAATTTTAAATAATTGCTTCAGGATGCCAATAAGATGTCTACTATCCAGAGTTTTGTTTCAGGTGAGGCCTACTCAGGGTTGCAGATGAAATTTCGAGTTGTTGAAGAGAATAGAGGACATAATACATGTGAAGGTCTACCAATGAAGTGAGTCATGTCCACTGCAATCTTCAACAAAGTCCAAACCTCCTATGTTTCCCTGGACAGACCTAAACTTGATCTGCACAATGTGATTCGTAATGATAGGAAACACAGGTGATGTAATTGAAATACATGCAATTTATTTTGCTCATTTCACAATCACATCACTTGTGTTTCCTTTGCTTAGGTATCTCATTGTGCAGATGTAGTCTAGCATATGAAAGAATACGCAGAAGTGCAGCACTGCATGCAACAACTTTGACACTTACAGAAGCCTCACCTTCTCCATGCCTCCTACACAGTTCTACATATACATCATAAATGCAAACAGTACAGAATTAATTATACATGTTAAATGGTTTATTTTTGCTGTTCTCAGAATGTATCAAAATTCACTAAAAACAGTGACTTGAAGGTATTCATCATGTAACAGCGGGGAAAAAAAAACACAATCAAAATGATTGTGTTTAAAAAACCCATACAACATCAGAAATCAAAATTCAGAACTCCTTAAAGTTAACTTACTTTCCATGACGTCCAAGGATGTCCTATGAACAGCTTACACTCTTTTGTGCTGTTATTACTTTCAGCCCGCCACTTTCTGAAAGAAAATCTCCATCGTTTTTAAAAACATGTTACATACAATAAATGACTTCTTGCTCTCTACCACAAGATTCCACAAGGCCAAATCTTGTCAGAGCCATGTATAACTCTTGGATTTCTTGTTAGCCAATCCGGTCTTTTCGCATTTCCGCAACTTTCAGAATTAAAATGTTGAAGATCATTTTCACAATCCTGGAATAGTAATATCTTCCCCTTCTTGCTCAGTCATGTTCTACTTTTCCTATGACACTGCTACAAGCAGACTTACACTACCTCTATGACTACTACAATTATTTAATTCTCTACATCACTTTTAATCACAAAGCAATGTAAAACAGTAGACAGCATTGCAGACTTACATTCCCTCTACTCCATGTTTTGATTGGCTGCTTCAATTAGCTTATAAAAAGAAACAGTTTTTCTGAACTCATTCAAAGTGCACTTATTTCTCCATGATGTCCAGTCTTATGGTTAGAAGTTATGTCTCTGAACTACACTTATCCTCAAGGCCAAATAGTGTAGGAGCCATTAGAACTTCTTGAAATTCCACAGAGCACATCCCGAGATTATTTCCCTAAAATTTTGGTTTTAAAAACACCAGGTAAGAGATTTTAAGGTCATACGGCAATTTTTTGGTGAAAATTAAAACAGAATCATTGCAGAATGACCAGCCATTTCTAGACTTTAAATAAGCTGTGTAATGTCCTGATGTTATTGAAGGGCCGTCATGATGTATAATTGCTGCAGTTACAAAAGTCCTTCCTGATATTGACAACTGCGAAGCTACAAAATTTTTAATTAAAGTTGTCAATTTTGTTCCATCAGGCCTACATCGTTGGAACATTAAAATGACGTACTGGCCATATGTTCGTATAAATAATGTGGACGTCATTTCAGATTTACATTGGCTACACTCCATGTTGTGATCAGCTGCTTTTACTAGCTTATTAAAGGAGACTGATTTACTGTCTGGCAAAGTTAAATATATAAATCTTTCTGAGTCTACACTAGTAGTACTTGATACCATACAGTTCTCGCAGTCATGCTGCCATTGATAAGAAAGCCCAAACAGCTGATCTACATCTACACCTTCAGCATGTAATACATCAAGCATATACATTAAAAACTCCTGACAATCTTGCTGAATATTTTGAGAGAATTGTGTTTGGCCTGAACATCTGTCTAACAGATTTCGAATTTCAGACACACTTTCTATGTTTCTTCTATCAGTGGTACATTTCTCTAACACATAATTTAACAAACTGCAAAATCTTTGATCAGAATTGACCACAATCTCTTCTTTTACATTTTTTAGAGAAAACAAAACATTAATCACTACATTAGCATAGCAGTTGACACCAGAACTGTTTTCAAACTGAAAACCAACAACATCTTCAACAGAATCCTTTTTGTTTCTGCTTGTAATTTTAGGTTCATTGACTTTTTGTCTTTTTGCTACAACCTCCCCAGTATTGTTCTCATTTCTTCATTTCCGGCCTACCACACGTTTCTCAAACAAAGGATACTGAGGCAAATGTGGCGCATACTCTCTTCTTAACCTATTGTATTCCTTAACACAATCTAGATCCGCACAAATGTTTGTGACATCACACTCAATCAAGTACAATCCCGATAAAGTTCTAACTCGTGACAATGCCACATATGCCATACCCTCCTTGAACACAGAACTGCCAATATTCACCAATGCACTGTCTACACTTAAACCTTGCGATTTATGGATTGTCACTGCATATGCCAAGCAAACAGGAAACTGCTTACGGCGAACATATAAGTCTTTTACAAGCAAAAATCTAGCAGAACAACGAGCAATTAGCTGTACTTCCTCAATGCCATCAAATTTAATTTTTAAAAATTCAATTCCATCTCTATTTCTGTATTTTACAAAATCAACAACATTACCCATTGATCCATTTACCAGACCTCTTTCAACATGTAAATTCCTTCTTAAAATTATACAGCAGTTCAAGCACACATTCAGAGTCTTTTCAAAACCTGCAGTTTTAGATATACTCTTCTCTAATGAATCCAATTTTGTTTTCAGATTCTCAGACAAAATAATTGTTGATCCCATATGCTCTACTCTATCAATAGCTTCCAGTTTCACAATCTCTTGCTTTTCTAAATGCAACATTTTGTTGTTAAATTTGGCACATTCTGCAAGAGTTGGCATCAAACATATTCCAGATTTCTTCTCAGTAATTTTCTGAAAAATATTCTCAGGCACAACATCTTGTTCTGGATATAAATTTGACAGTAATCGTGCATGTAAAGCTTCTTTCCCATGCTCGGTCACTTTTCCAATTCTAACATCTTGTAGAATAGTCTTGTAAACTTCATCCTTCGCCTGACGCATATTTTCATGCAGTTCAGCATAATTGAAGTTTAACCATATATTGACGTTGCCAATGCTGCCTAGGCACTTCCTGGTATCTTCATGCGTGAGCATTTTGAACACAGGTTGCCCTTTCACTGGTGTCAGCTGCAGAAGATCTCCGAAAACAATGATGTGTTTGCCACCAAATAACACATCATACTCTGTTTTGAGAACTTCTTGCATTCTCAAATGCACAAAGGCAAGCATGACATTGGAAACCATGCTTACTTCGTCAATGATAAGAAGTTTCATTTTCCTCAAGATTCTTGAAACTTCAAAACAAGCATCTCCAGATAGCTTGTGATATTGTAATTTGTTGTCATGCTCCACTGGCAGCATCAGTAAACGATGTAAAGTAATCCCTTTAATATTATGTGCTGCCAGTCCAGTTGGAGCAGTGACAACACAAGACAGCGATGACTCTGTCCTTTCCTGCAAATAGCATGAAATTGCTTTAATGAGGAAACTTTTTCCAGTTCCCGCTTCTCCACTCACGTACAGTCGGACAGGCTTCAACGACGTACATGAGCACTCTTTCTTATCATGACTTAATCCATGATCAATTTGCATGGTAACTTCGTCATATATTTTCCTCTGCTCAACGTTGAGTTGTCTTTCCAACTCTTCTAAGTTAACCGCATCCTCTTGAGCATGTGCCATGGCTCTTTCCACTTCATTCATAGCAGTGGCAGCTTCATTTTCGATAACAGGTCCTCCTAGTGGATCCTGACTCAATGAAGCAGAACTCTGACTGTCCTGAGAACTGTCTCTGGCAATCTCGGCTGCAATCGTTGCTTCCTGCTCAATTTCCGCATTCAACATTTCTACATATTTGGGAAAAGCAGGACATTCTATGGTCTCCTTGGCGGCATTGAAAGAGTCTTCGTAACAGAGGAAATCTCCAAGCAGTTCCTCTTCTGCACGCCAAGGCTTGAAAAGTTGCAAAAGTGCTAAATAGAAAAACTCCTTTTTTTCAGGAGATTCGCCACTCAATTTTCGATGGTTTACCAAGTGGCATTTTCTTTGCTTGACCAGACATCCCTCACTTCCTATTACAGCATACACTCCTTTCTCAGTATCTTCTTTGATGTTCCTCTTGAATATGTAATTTTGCAGAACCTCATACAGACAAACATTCTCGAGGTGACTGCTTCGATTTGGATAATATGTATCCAACATGTTTGTCTTCAAAATGTCGGTACTGTTTGGCTCCTTTTCCGCCAAATACTCAATTTCCCGCACAGGTTTGAGAACTCGATTACGCGTTGCAGCAAGACCAAGACTCGCCCAAACGATACTCCTGGACTTGGCATAGAGACTTGCTGAAGACAACCGGTCAGAACATTCGTACGCTCCGATTTCTCGATGCGACAACATCTTCAGACTGAAACTGTACAACTTCTTGCTGAGGCTCTTTTCATGGGAAATGTCCTCCCACATATCCTTCAATTCTGTCTTCTCTTTTTTGGTGATGTAAGACGTCACATACCGAGCCACAGCCATACAGTTATCAGCCACAAACTGTATATCCATGTTAGCATTCCACATGGACAAAATCACCGGGTTGTAGTCGTTGATGTACTTGGACTCTTCGTTCCTCTTCAAATTGTAAGTGTTTTTAGGTGATTTCTTCATGACATTGTGTCGCAGCGAAGACATCAAACTGTTTACTCTTCCTTTAGAAATCACCGGTCGTGGAAAGCCGAAACGACATTTAGTGTAGAACTTGTCTTTGTTTCGGAATTTACGACGGCAGTACTTTCCACATCGATGGCTTTGGAAACGCAGAACTTTTTCTCTTAGGCTTTTCTTCTCCTTTGCGTTTGGAACAGCACACGTAGAATACTGTTGGATGAAACTCATCACTGAGTCTTCTGGATCCGTTCCAAATTTAGGTGCATCCTTGATCCACAGCAACATATGTATATGAGGAGCACCTCTTGCTTGGTACTCCTTTCTCCAGAAGAAATCCAACACCTCTCCAAGAGGTGGATTCTTCTTATTCATGATGAAAGACATCATAGCTTCAAATCTATGATTGAAGTACCTACATACATTGACTGGATCCAAAGAGCACAGTTCTCCGGGTGTCTTGAATTCGATGTTATCTACGTTAGCATTTGCCTCTCGTAGAAATTCAAGTAAGTCTTCCCAGCCATACTCGGCACAGCTCAGAGTGAGGAACCATGTGGGAGTACCTAAGTTCCTCAGCATACATTTTAAATCACCATGACGACGGTACCAGTACTCATTAGTACCACGCTGACACGCCATGAGATTAATCAGGTGAGAATCCAAAATACTATCTTGGACATTGACTTTATCCATAAAGTCACTTGCCGAGATGTTTTGCATGTGTATACCACTTTTCAAGATGTGGTTCACTGCATATGACAGTCCAGACAGATCGCTTTCAAACAGGAGATGAAACAAATAAGGAATGCATTGTCGAAACCTAGCATCTCCTGCATACAATCGCAAAGTCCGGTATTCAGAAGCAGGAATTTGATGAGGTCGCTCATCATATCTTCCTCCCTGACCTGTTGGAAAAAGCTGTGGGAAACACCGAGCTTCCAAACTTTCCTCCCAAACACTAATGGGACTCCCTTTGGCTTGTTTCATTTGAAACAACTCAATAGCATTCCCCATGACTTCCTTGGAATGCAAAGGATGAACACTATAATGTTCATATATTTCTTCACTAGTAGAGGGTTCTACTTTCTCAATTTGACCAGCACACAAATCGCTATCCTCTTCCTCACTTACTTCCTCTTCTGCAACATATACATTCTTATAGTATTTATTATTTTTTTTCAAATACAATGTTGCCTTTTTGACTTTCCTAACATCTACTAAATCTTGCCATATTTTCTTATTCTTTGTCGGAACCCCATTAACTAAGATAACCAGAGGTTCCTCTTCCACTTTTTCTACTCCAATTGTGTTAATGTTTTTCTTCAAATCTAGAGGCAAATAAACAACTCTTCCCTTTAATCCTCTCTGTAAATCTGATGGAGGCAATTTCCCTGTCTTTGGCTCCATTCTTACAATAGCCTGAAAGGGATGGATACTTTGAATCAAAATAGATTCATAAGTATTTAAATCCTTCAATTCAGAAGGAATCTCAACCAATTCCAGATTATTATGAACTGCTCTAGCAGGCATCTGGTTTTGATTTAATTTGCAACAACAATAAGTACACACACGTTGATCCAATCCCAAATCAAAACAATTTTCTACCATCAAGTATGTTGCAAAATCCTTCCATTCACTATTATTTTCCCTTTCACTTTTTGCATATAAATCCACTAACTTAGTCTGATTCTTATAATAAGTGCGTCGACAACACACACAAGTGAAATTAGGCCTCTCACTTGATTTCACCTCAAACGTCGCAATTTCCCTCTGGAAATTATCTGTACTGGAAACCTGTACACTATCTTCCACATGACCCTCTTCTTCTTGCTCAATTTCAACATTCTCCTCTTTACTTCCAAAGTAACAAAACTCAATTTCTTCACATATATTCTTCACATCTATTTCAGAACCATGCAAAAGAGCAGCGCATAATTGTTTCAGCATAATTGCTGGACTCTTAGCATAATACAACATTCTAACTAATTTCCTCACTTTGTTATGATGCACTGCTAGCATCCTGAAATGATGAAAAACACTCTGGCATACTCTCCTGGAAAGACAAGCCAGTGAATGACCATGCAAACCTGTCACTTCTCTTACTCTGCAAGGATCTAATTCTTGCAACAACATCATTTTCTGCTTCAAACTTTTTTTATTAAATGACCGTACAAAATCACAAAGCAAATTGATGGAATCCTGTCGCACACTGCAAATACTACTACACTTCCAGGTGTACACAGGACCCTTACCACGTCTTCCTAAAACCTCATTACCTAACACCTCTTCTGCCTCTGTTGTCACAAGTTTTTCTTTTTCAACTGGACAACCATCTTTCACTTCATAAGCACGACCACTGGTGTCAACTGCATGCACCAAATCATTATCCTGGAAATAACTCTCCTCATTAAAAAATGCCTCACAGCTTGAACTATGCATCCATTCTCCAGAAAAAACTTCACAAAAATTACTACGATTAACTATTCTCTTCCATCTACTATTTCTTTTGAAATCAAAAATTGCCTTGTTTAGCTTCCTAATTCTATTGATTATCAAAATAAATAACTTACGTTTAATTTCAAATGCCTGATCAATAACTTTCTCAAATTTTTTTTTTCTCTTATAAAAAACTAGTTTCTGTTGACCTTTCTTAATATTTTTTAACAAATTGCCAATTATCCTGTTCCGGAACATTCGTTTACGAATCTCCCTAAACTGTTGTTTCCTTCTACTATCATGCACAGATTTATCTCTTGCTCTAGCAGTAACATTTTTCATTGTCCTTTCCTTTCCATTTGATTTCCTTCTCGTTTTATGGACTGAAACATTTTCTGTAGTAATATTTTTTTTACTACAAATATTTCTTATGAAATATTTAGAGCTCTTACCCGGTGCTTTCTTCGTGGCTTGAGAAATCTTTTTGTTAGAGGACTGCTGCGTTTTTTTTTTCACCTGCTGTCTTTGACGTTTTGCAGCCTTTATCTGTCTTTCTATTGTAGGCATGGTGAAATCTTGAAATGATCTGCAGTTGAATCTGTGGAAAAATATAATAAAAAATGTTATTAACCATTATTACCAAACAGTAAATCAGTAACAGTGATCAAAAACTTAACACACTACTTGACATTTTAATTAGAAGATTTTTTAGTTGTTGGCAAATTTACAATACAGAAATACCAGAAAAGAAATGACATTTATATTTATGTTACCTATGCTATTTTATATGTGAATCTGATCTAATTTTATGAGCATATTTTAATATTTTATTGAAGACACTACACATAACCTGTTTTTGAAGGTGTCTTTATTTTTAAATTAAACAGTTTACCTTTTTACTTTTTATTAATTATAAATTTTAAAAATAAATGTTTATATTTCCAAAGGCTCAAGCAGGTCAGCTTCCCATCCTATATCATATAGTTCGGACAAATCTGCATCCTCATCACGCTCTTCTTCATCCTCAGGATTTAAATCATCCAAAGGATCAACATCCACTGATGTTTCAATTACAAGTTCAATGATGAGGTCAAAATCAACTGATTGCAGATTGTCGCTCATGTTGAGGTTGTCTTTATCTTTAAAGAAAGATAACAACAATGAGATGTTGCAAGGTAAGAGACAAATCTCAGAGATTATAATAGTAAAATTGTTTAACAAGATTAACATTTTGCAGCTATTATTTAGCCATGTCCAGCGATGCTGAGCAGTTGAAGCCTATGTCTAATTTTTCACTGAACAGGACTCATCTCTTCTTAACCTTGGATAAGCCTCACCGACTCTGTGTCCCCTGCACATACTTAAATGTAAAGGGGCAGATTTATGTTAAATAGCACATCCCCAGGCATGCACCAGTTAACGTGCACCACTGCTCTGCCACCCATGGTGTGCCGCATTTACAATCAGATAGGAGAAAGCTGCGTCAAAACCCTGCGCCTGCTTGAAGCTGGCATAGGTCTTGACGCAGCATTGTGGAGATGGGGCACCCCTGAGCCTTGCTGGAGCTGCATCGCACTTGCGATACAACTCCAGCAATGCGCCACCTTTACGGCACAGATGCGTCACACATCTGTGCCGTTTTTGCCCCATGCTGCGCCGCATTGTAAATGCAGCACACCATGGGTGGCGGAACAGCGGCGCAGGATGACTGGCACATCCCTGGTGATGCGCCAGTCATCATAAATCTATCCCTAAGCTTCTTATCTTGTTAGAGATGAACTGCCATATGTATCCTCAAACTATTTTGCATTTCCTAAATAGCGAATTTTAAGGAATAAATAGCGATTCTTTACCATTCCTAATTTGCGATGAGCAAATTGCTAATTGCAAGTTACCCATTCATTTCCATGGGCTAGGAGGCTCATAGGAATGAAGGTTTAATTTGCGATTAGCAATTTGCTCATCACAAATTAGGAATTTTTCCAAGGGTGCAGGGGTGTCTCAAGAACACCCTGCTGCACCCCTGAAAAAGAAATTTGGGGGCATATGGCACACATACATGCCCTAAGGGCATGTGTTGGCGTCATATGGCACCTTTTGTTTTTTTGAAAAAAAGCTTTTGGAAAAGAATTCACAAATTACCACCAATTTACCACAATAGTTTCCAAATCCTTAATGTCATTTTTTACATAGTTTTTGTTTGATACATTGCATTTAAGTAGTCACAAAATTTGCAAATCCTTCAGTGCAATTGCAAAATAAGGAATAGCAAATTTTGCTACTCCTTATTTTGCATCAAACTTGTTTGATACATACCATTTGTCTAATTAACATTCGCAAAGGCCAAAATTCGTAGAATTTTGATCTTTGCGAATGCTAATTAGCTTGATACATATGGCCCCAAGTGAGGCCTGTCTTGCGACATGGTGCATCTTTTGCATCACTGCTGCATCGGTTTCATGTGGTATGTTTTTTTTACACCATGACTTATCTGCCTAAATGCATCAATTTGTAATGTCGCCTCATAGCAAATCTTTTTCACCGCCGCTGCATCAAAAAAGTGACGCACAGTGGCAGAAAAGAGGCATACACCTATCATAAATCTGTCCCTAGCATTTTAAATGATTAATCCAGGATGACAATAAGGTGTGGCCTATCCAAAGGTTTGTTTAAGGTGAGGCCTACTCAGGATTGCAGATTAAGGTTACGCTTGATGAAGAATACAGAGGAGATAATACATGTAAAGCTCTACCAATGAAGTAAGTGATGTCTACTTCATTGCGCCAGTCAGCATAAATGAATCCATAAGCTTCTTATCTTGTTAGACATCAACCGCCATATGTATCATATAACTATTTTGCATTTCCAAAAAAGCGAATTTTAAGGAATAAATAGCGATTTTTTACCATTCCAAATTTGCGATGAGAAAATTGCTAATTGCAAATTACCCATTCATTTCCATGGGCTAGGAGGCTCATATAAATGAAGGTGCAATTTGCGATTAACAATTTGCTCATCACAAATTAGGAATTTTTTCCAAAGGTGCAGGGGTGTCTCAAGAACACCCTGCTGCACCCCTAAAAAAGAAATTTGGGGGCATATGGCGCACATAATTTTTAACAACATTCCTTTACCTCAAAAACGATTTTCAAATCATAACTTCAAAACACTACACATGGGAAAATTACTTAAAATGTCCTTAAGACACATAAAAGCGTTTTTTGATTGGCTTTCTTGCATGGTAGGGTCACTTTTAACATGGCTATGTAACACAAACATTCAAAAACAAAATTTTCCATGCACATGTGGGAGCATATTTACAAGCAATTTGCGCCACAGAGAAAGGTCTTACACTAAAATGAGAAAAATAACACCAGGGACAGTCAATTGCCTTATAAAGAAGCATACACCATTATGTCCTTGTCATGAATTTAAAAACAATTCCTTTTCCCCAAAAACGATTTTCAAATCATAATTTCAAAACACTGCACATGGGAAAATGACTTAAAATGTCATTAAAACACATGAAAGCGTTTTTTGATTGCCTTTCCAGCATGGTTGGGTCACTTTTAACATGGCTATGTAACACAAACATTCAAAATCAAAATTTTCCATGCACATGTGGGAGCATATTTACAAGCAATTTGCGCCACAGAGAAAGGTCTTACACTAAAATGAGAAAAATAACATCAGGGACAGTCAATTGCCTTATAAAGAAGCATACACCATTATGTCCTTGTCATGAATTTAAAAACAATTCCTTTTCCCCAAAAACGATTTTCAAATCATAATTTCAAAACACTGCACATGGGAAAATGACTTAAAATGTCATTAAAACACATGAAAGCATTTTTTGATTGCCTTTCCAGCATGGTTGGGTCACTTTTAACATGGCTATGTAACACAAACATTCAAAATCTAAATTTTCCATGCACATGTGGGATCATATTTACAAGCAATTTGCGCCACATAATTCATAATTTTCTCCTTAAAGCACACTATTCTCTATCTAAATTAAAGAAATATTTTCTCACCTTAGCAAATACTTTGAGTTTGAAAACAGTCTCAGAAACACACCAATTTGTCTTCAGCAGAGCAAAAGGTATGCACTCCAGAGTCTGCAGCTATCAAAAGCACAGAAATGCTGTAATTCTTCACACATATTTCTCATGTCACCCAATCAAAACTCTTCCCTCACTTTTTTTCAAATGAAAACCCTTCCCCCCTCTGCCCTTTCTGCCTATTTTGCATAGCAACCACCTCTTGGAAGACTTCTGGTGTTTGCAAGTTCACACAACTTTGTTGCAATTGAACTCTGAACTCTCAGTGCACCTGCATATCCAGTGCATTCTTTCATTTAATGATTTTTTATTGACCATTCAAAATACATCTTTCAAAGAACACATCCGTGCACCCTAACTTTCTGTTTTCATCAATCAAAATCCACCAATCACTGTTACTGCTTCATGAACACAGAAACTCCACAGTTTTTTTTTCATTTTACACTCTCATTTTTTCAACTGCCATTTCATTGCCACACTTCATCTGACTGCAGGAGAACCTTCTCTCACCATGTTTTCTGTCTGGATTGTTGGACATAGTTATATTCACTGGGCTCAAAGGTACGTTGAAAGCAGGAATTTACCTAACCTCAATTTACAAGATGTGGAAATTAAGTGGTTTGGCCACAGAGGATTAAAATGTCACCAATTGATACCATTGGTGAAAACCTTTATGCATTTGCCAAAACCTGACCTGTTAATTGTGCACTGTGGAGGTAATGACTTGGGCACTTTGACTGGTGTAGGTCTGGAAATGCTTTTAAAGGACATCTTTGAGCAATTAATGGCACTTTTTCCTCAGACTGCCTTGGTATATTCAAATATATGCCAAAGACAGAAATGGAGGTGGTCAAACCAATTTTGTCCACAAATTGAGAAGTCGAGGAAGCATGTAAACAAATCTGTTTCAGCTTACATGAGAGACCATGGAATGGGCTCCCTGTACAACAATAACTTGCGTTACTACATGCAAGATATCTACAGAGGAGATGGAGTTCACTTCTCAGATGAGGGCAACAGAATTTTCACTCTGAATTTAAGAATGTGCATTGGTACCTACTTATAAGTACCTAAATGTACCATAAACCCAAAAGCTCTTCTCAGAGCTACCCTACATCTGATCACTCACAATAATTATTTAACTCTAACATTTTTCACTAATTTTCAACAAAGTACGCTACCGGGGCCGCTACCCGGTACGCGAACCGGGAGCTAACCTCGCGAAATTTTTTTTAAAAATGTTTTTTTTTCGCACATATAAGCCTCCTCAGCCACCCTCAGAAAACCTAGGGGGTCAAGATAACTCTACCGTGCCCCCTTCTACCCATTCTGAACATTATTTGCCCTCCATCTTGTATCTTAATTCGACCGAAACACAAAATGGTGGACTCCCGGAACGCTTAAGGTTCGCGAACCGGGGCGCTCAACGGTTCGCGTACCGGGTCGCTCCCTGGGAAGCGCACCATCAAAAAAGGCGGGAAAGTAGTTCACAGAAAAGCCACTGGAGACAATTTCACCAAATATAGATTAGCTCATACTACATACCAATCCCTACCATTTTCACAAATTTGATTGGAATTCCATTTAGCCATTTAGCCTGTAGACCTCTCTAAATACCCTGAGGTAAATTACTTCACAAAACACATCTGAAGTGTTGGAATTGACAACCAATGAAAATGTTACTTTCATTTTCTACTTTTTTTACCTGACATTTGATTGGTTATGTACCTGAATATATATAAAGGAAGAGAGAGAAACACAGCCATTTTTGACTACTACTTCCTGAACTACATTGCAAGATCATTTTCACCCACAACTTAAACTTGATTTTAGAAGGTGAGATATTATTTTATAAATTTGAAAACATTTTCAGATAGTTATATACTATCCCTCTGTAAGAGTTAGACATTGAGAAAGGCTTCTTTATTATAATTATGGATTGATTTAGGTTTCTGTGGTATAATTATGAATTTACTTAGGCTTCTTCACAGGCACTTTTTAATAGTACTACTTCACGCCTGAAACCATACAGTGCCCATAGATTACTTCTCTGTTATAAACTCACAAGTACCTGTCTGAACTTAAACCCAACAGTGCCCTATCTCTACTGATATATTTATTTTTTATGCAAATTACAGCAAGAAAATGGAAGGTGAGCAGAATGTTTCCTTTGAAATTGTTCTGGAGAACAACACAGAAAAAGATATTGAGGACAATGATGACTCTGATTTCATGGATGAATCACGGGACCATGAATTAGTTCAATGCGTAGAATCTGTGGATCATTTACTTCATTATGATGACGGTCAAATGTGGGAACTTATGTTCACTCAACAAGAGGACATATCGGACAGTCAAATGCTAGACGTACTAATAAATTTTGAAAAACAATCCGAAAAATAAAATTGTATGTAATATTAAAAAATTGTTTGAGTCTTTAATCATTTTTATATGTAATTAATAAACTAGTTAAATGTTAGAAATGTTATTAAATATTCAACCACAATCACAATAATAAATAATTGCTTAAAAAAGTTAAAAAAATAAAAAATAATCAACAAAACCAACAATCAATTAACATACTGCATTTGAAAAGTCTCTCATTCATTTTTCATTGCAGTACGCTGCCCAGAACGCTTCCCGGTTCGCGGACCGGGCGCTACCCACGAAAAAAAACAATTTTTTTTTTATTTTTTTTGCCCCGTGGGGCCCTTTTAAAGCCTCCACATTAAACCTAGGGGGTCACGGAGGATCTACTATGCCCCCTTATGGTTATTTCCCCCTTTGTTTTGGCCTCCTCTTGTCTCTCAATCCTACCGAGAGACAAGATGGCGGCCGCTCCGGACTGTTTAGAATGTTGACAGACACCGGAAAGCCAATCAGCTTCGCTACGCGAAGTTCTGGTACGCTCCCCGGTCCGCGAACCGGGGAGCTGCCCGGTCCGCTGTTACAGATATATATCTTTTTTTAAACGGTAATTTCTCAAAATCCACTGGAGCACATATATTGAGACCTACAAAAGGCACATCGGGCTACCAGTCCCTACAATTTTGCCAAGTTTCGTGCAAATCCATTCAGCCGTTCGGGCTAAAAATGAGGCTAACCGCCCTATGGAAAAATCAATGTTAAAAACACGTTTTGGGACCCCCCTTTTTTCTCGGCCCCCCCTGGACGAACCCCCCCCCAAATTTTCAGGGGCTGCTCAGAAACAAAATGTTCCATTTTCCAGAAAATTTCAGCCAATTCCGTCCACAAACGCCAAAGTTATTAGACATAGAATTTTCAAAAATCCCATAGGGAAAAAATCCTAACTATATATACCTACTGGCGACCGCCAGTAGGTAATGTGTATATATATATATGTTCAAATCCTGGCGTAATCCTTGTATGTAAAGACACCAGAGTCGGGGCCCATATCAATCTTTCAGTGCTCAGGTTTATTGGCGAAAAAACAGCCCCTACACGTTTCGAGGTAAGCCTACCTCTTGCTCACGGGTGGAGTACATATAAATGCGCCATTCTTTTAAAGTGAAACGGGTACATTCAGTCATGCACCACGTGTGATGAACATAAAAGACACACTATTTAGGCAACAATGTTTCTGTTCGTACGTATTTTCTAACACCAAATCAGATTTGTAAAAAAGTGTAAACAAACAGTTTGTAATACGGAGCATGCCCGTGTGATATAACTAGAATGTTACTCTATACACACGCATGCATGTTACACATACTCACTAACTAAGTGAGTTTAAGAATTCAATTTCATTCAAAAATTATTTGTATGTGGCATGCCTACAAAAAACAAATTAAGTTTAGAATTACATCTTGCCCCAGTGGGCATATAAATCTGATACAATGTAGATCATGTAGAACAATGTTGATAATGTGGAACAATAATCGCAATTTCGCCCAAGTGGGCATGAAGTCCAGTACCTGTAACAAGAAACAATAAAGTTTGAGCCTGTGTGTCCTAAAAAACGTAGTTATACCAGTGCATATTAAAATCAGATTCCTCTAAAAGTTTTCAGTGTTCTACAGAGATGCGACAACAAGTTACCAATTTTCAAGTTAATGTACCGAACTAACACACAATAAAACATCAGTTGTTGGAATTACTCATGAAGGTGGACTGCTAATTCCTCCCCGAGGTTATGCCCAACGGGTTGGATTGTGTTATATTTAATTATGTACTTGGACTCCAGTTTCCT
This sequence comes from Lissotriton helveticus, assembly GCF_964261635.1. NCBI lineage: Eukaryota > Metazoa > Chordata > Amphibia > Caudata > Salamandridae > Lissotriton > Lissotriton helveticus. The sequence continues at coordinate 975,271,133 of NC_136063.1, forward strand.
TAAGTCAAGCCACCGATTGCCCCCTCTTTCTTTATTTTCCACACAGTCCAATACCGTAAATTGTAACAAATTAGGGTTTTGGTTATGTACTGCGGCAAAGTGTCTAGCCACAGGATATTGGTGGTTGAGATTTTTTATGGCCCTAAGGTGTTCCAGGACTCGAAGTTTCGCTTGTTTGGTGGTGCAACCAATATAAAATTTGTCGCAGGGACATTGTAACGCATATATAGCGTATTCGGTGGTACAACTTAAATGTTTGGTAATTTTGTGTGCCTCCTGGTCTTGAGAGATTTTTAATGATTTACAATTTTTGCTGGTTTTACACGCCTTACATCTTTTACAAGGAAAAAAACCCTGTATGGCATTAGGTTTAGGACATTCTTTAATTAATGTAGTACTTAAAGTGTCTCTAAGTGATTTAGCTTTTTTGTATGTCAGTGACGGTGTGTCATGTATTACCTCACGCAGGTCTTTGTCCAGTCTAAGAACATCCCAGAATTTGTACAGCCCACGTCTTATCTCCCATGACTGGCTGTCATAATTCGTTATAAAACACATTTTGTCGTCTCTCTGACGTTCTTTTGGGATCAGGAGGTCCCCCCTGACACTCTGGGCTACTCTTGTTTCAGCCTGCCTTATAATTTTATTTGAGTATCCTCTTTCCAAAAATCTTTTCTTCATAAGTTGTTTTTCTCTCTCGTAGTTGTCAACTGTACTACAGTTCCGCTTGGCCCTGATTAGTTCTCCCAGCGGTATACTGCGTATAAGTGTGGTTGGATGACAACTATCAGCATGTAGGAGACTATTCCCAGCAGTTGTTTTACGGAATAAAGAGCTTGTAAGAGCCCCCTCCTTGACCACCAGGCTTACATCCAAAAATTCAAGCTGTGTTTGACTCATTTCACAAGTGAATTGTAAATTGAGACCATTATTGTTGATAATTGTCTCAAATTCCTTTGCTTGATCCCGTGTGCCATTCCAGACACAAAAAATGTCGTCTATGTACCGTATCCAAAGGACGGCGTGGGTACTGAAGTGGGAGATGTTTTTCACCACATGCTCCTCCCACCAGCCCAGGTACAACCCGGCGAAGCTGGGGGCGAAGCATGTACCCATCGCCGTCCCTCGGATCTGTTTGTACATATTTTTATCAAATATGAAAAAGTTATTCGTGAGGCATATCTGCATCATCTCCAGTAACATGTTGGTATGTACCAAATGGGAGATAGACCGATTCTTGAGAAAATATATACATGCATCTATTCCCAAATCTTGTGGTATGCTTGTATATAAGCTGGTCACATCGAAACTGATCAACCAATAATCTGGTTTCCATGTGAAATTGTCGATTAATCTCAAAAAAGCAGATGTATCCCTTACATAAGATGGTAAGGCCTGTACTAAAGGCTGCAGGAAGTGATCAATGTATCTAGATGTGTTTTCTAGTAAACTCCCTACCGAGGAAACGATAGGTCTCCCCAGTGGCTCTTCCATGTTTTTATGTAACTTAGGTAATAAGTACAGTGCTGGTATAAGGGGATATTTACACAAGAGGTATTTGTATTCCTCATCTTCAATTGTGCCCTTTTCTTTCCAGTCAAACAATTTGTCAAAATACATTTGCTTCATGCTGTTATACTCATGTTTAGTAGCCGTAACATAATTCTCACGATCACTCAATTGCCTGTCCCTCCTTTAGATACATGTCAATTGGCCAGATGACCACGTTTCCCCCTTTGTCACTATTTTTGATGACCACATCCGCCCAACTTTCCATATCTTTTAAAGCAAGAAATTGTTTCCTACTGAGGTTCATATTAAGTTTTGGTCTCCTTCTGTCAATTTTACGCATTTCCTCCAACATACCCTGTTCAAAACTGTCAATATAACTGTTCATAATATTGGGTACAAAGACTGACTTAGGTTTAAAACCGCTCCTGCTACACATGTCAACTCTTTCTGATTCAACCATGTTAAGCAAAGGATCAACATTTACATTATCACAGCCTGCTAATTCTTGAAAAGCCTGTAATGTTTCTGCATCATTTAAAGTCAACATACTAGGTTTATCGTCAATGTGGTCTTTTTTTAAACGTATTTTGCTTGCAAACCATTTTTTTAGCTTAAGTTTACGAGTAAACCTGAATAAGTCAATGCGCGAGTTAGTAAAGTTAAATCTTGCTGTAGGACAGAAGGATAGGCCACGTGATAATACCTCCAATTGATCAGATGTTAAAGTGCGTTTAGATAAATTTACCACAGTTTTTGTCATCATTTCTTCGCAGATTTGCCTCTTGTGCGCATTCCCACTGGGCTGGCCACACTTTTCACGTTTCCTCCTCCCCTGGCCTTGCTTCCTCCTCTGCCGCCTCTTCCACGATTCCTTGGGGGCGTGCCCATTTGGCGACCTTTCACCATTAAGGCAAATTCGTTTAAAATTCGGTCTTTTGGTTGGACCGACTCTGACACCTCAGAGATATCGCTCTCACCAGATTCACTCTCAGTTTCTATTGGTGCAACTTCGTCCTCTATCTCTGCGGTCGCATCCAAACCCACAGTATTTTTTGTAACTTGTTTTGTTTTGCGTTTCATTTTGGTAGAGTCTCTTAGGGCATCAAATCTTTTCGCAAAGGTCAGAATTTGTCCTTTCTTATAATCGACCTCGTCACGGTGGAATTTTCTTTGTTTTTTCTCTTGTATTTCTTGTTCAATTTTTTCTAAACGTTTGTTAATTTTTGCCATTTCAATTGAAAAATCGTCTTCAGAATATTTCTCCTTTAATTTACATGTTAATGCTTCAATTTCTTCGCCAAGTTTAGCACACTCTTTCGCTGCATGTTTTATCAATATTTTCAACATATTTGTTGAACATGCGTTGTTATTTTCCATCCACTCATTTATTAGTTCTGGATCCGGCTTCTGGAAGGTAGGTATGATAAATATGTGCAAGCCCTGTGGTATCCGATTGCACTCCAGGTATTTCGTGAGAGCTGCCGCTTCCCACCATTTGGACTGCTCACGCTTTAAAGCCTTCCATAACATATCCCATAATTATTTTAGTTCGTCCACAGTTTTACCTGGTGGTACATTTTCACTTGTTGTGTCCTCCTTGCTGGTCCCAGCATGAGTAAACAACTTGTCAGCCGCCTCCCTTCTCCTGCTATTCCTGACATTAGCCATTATATCCTATACAGCGTGCCCCCCGGCGTATCGCTGTGAGCACTGAAATTACTTCTGTATCGCCCAACGCAAAGCCGCCGATTCAACTCTCGGCTTGTGAGGTAATTGTAAGATCACGTTTACTTCTGGGGTGGAGTCACGAAGTCAAAATGTCAATCTTTTCCGCCCCGTATTCAAATATCCACAGACTGCGGTTACCAAGTTCATTACCGCTCTTACTTCAACAAGAAACGTACCTCCAGTATTTCGGCAATTTCGTTCAAGGCGGGCAGACGCATTCAATTTTAAATCAAAAACACACAGATGGCGTGCTTCTGCCGCTTCCACAGCGGGCGCTCAGCAGGGTTGCCAAACCTTCAAATGTTCAAATCCTGGCGTAATCCTTGTATGTAAAGACACCAGAGTCGAGGCCCATATCAATCTTTCAGTGCTCAGGTTTATTGGCGAAAAAACAGCCCCTACGCGTTTCGAGGTAAGCCTACCTCTTGCTCACGGGTGGAGTACATATAAATGCGCCATTCTTTTAAAGTGAAACGGGTACATTCAGTCATGCACCACGTGTGATGAACATAAAAGACACACTATTTAGGCAACAATGTTTCTGTTCGTACGTATTTTCTAACACCAAATCAGATTTGTAAATAAGTGTAAACAAACAGTTTGTAATACAGGGCATGCCCGTGTGATATAACTACAATGTTACTCTATACACACGCATTCATGTTACTCATACTCACTAACTAAGTGAGTTTAAGAATTCAATTTCATTCAAAAATTATTTGTATGTGGCATGCCTACAAAAAACAAATTAAGTTTAGAATTACATCTTGCCCCAGTGGGCATATAAATCTGATACAATGTAGATCATGTAGAACAATGTTGATAATGTGGAACAATAATCGCAATTTCGCCCATATATATATATATATATATATATATATATATATATATATATATATATATATCAACAAACCGTCCCTCTAAAAGAAGAACGCAGAGGCCAAGGGGATTTCAGGGCAACAGCTGGTTTTATTCCTCACTTCTGCAATGGCGGCGAATGCATTTCGGCATTTATTGCCTTCTTCAGCGCCCAACATAGCAGCATGTCCTGTCACGCAATGCTCCTTCCTGCTTAAATCATTGTTCCAGCACCAGACGCTCCTCCCCCTAATGCAGTCGGCACATCCTGCTGGAGTTCGTTACAATGCCGGACTCCAACTCCCAGAAGGCACTGTACCGGCACAATTGGGTCGATGGCGTGGGGGAGTGAGGCAGACAGTAGGTCCCGGCTGGCTATCAGGTAGGTGGTGATAGGTTCAATGCCCTGAAGTGAGAAAAGGTCACCAGCCGCAGTCCTTGGTCCCCTTTGTACCGCTGCAGCCAGAACAACCCAGGCAAGGTGATGGGTCGGGGCAGCCAATGCGGGCTATATCGCTCCTCCAAAGTAAAATACCTTGCTTTTCCCATCAGTGGCCTGTGTCATCTGGCGGTCGTCGGAGATTATCGATTCCTCGATGCAGTTATGAAGCTGCAAGCAGCTTGGGCGCCAGTTTACACTCCGAGACTCCTTAGCGCAGCGGGGCCATCCGTACTGTGTCTCTGGCGGGCACAGAAAATATCAACAAACCGTCCCTCTAAAAGAAGAACGCAGAGGCCAAGGGGATTTCAGGGCAACAGCTGGTTTTATTCCTCACTTCTGCAATGGCGGCGAATGCATTTCGGCATTTATTGCCTTCTTCAGCGCCCAACATAGCAGCATGTCCTGTCACGCAATGCTCCTTCCTGCTTAAATCATTGTTCCAGCACCAGACGCTCCTCCCCCTAATGCAGTCGGCACATCCTGCTGGAGTTCGTTACAATGCCGGACTCCAACTCCCAGAAGGCACTGTACCGGCACAATTGGGTCGATGGCGTGGGGGAGTGAGGCAGACAGTAGGTCCCGGCTGGCTATCAGGTAGGTGGTGATAGGTTCAATGCCCTGAAGTGAGAAAAGGTCACCAGCCGCAGTCCTTGGTCCCCTTTGTACCGCTGCAGCCAGAACAACCCAGGCAAGGTGATGGGTCGGGGCAGCCAATGCGGGCTATATCGCTCCTCCAAAGTAAAATACCTTGCTTTTCCCATCAGTGGCCTGTGTCATCTGGCGGTCGTCGGAGATTATCGATTCCTCGATGCAGTTATGAAGCTGCAAGCAGCTTGGGCGCCAGTTTACACTCCGAGACTCCTTAGCGCAGCGGGGCCATCCGTACTGTGTCTCTGGCGGGCACAGAAAATATCAACAAACCGTCCCTCTAAAAGAAGAACGCAGAGGCCAAGGGGATTTCAGGGCAACAGCTGGTTTTAATCCCTCACTTCTGCAATGGCGGCGAATGCATTTCGGCATTTATTGCCTTCTTCAGCGCCCAACATAGCAGCATGTCCTGTCACGCAATGCTCCTTCCTGCTTAAATCATTGTTCCAGCACCAGACGCTCCTCCCCCTAATGCAGTCGGCACATCCTGCTGGAGTTCGTTACAATGCCGGACTCCAACTCCCAGAAGGCACTGTACCGGCACAATTGGGTCGATGGCGTGGGGGAGTGAGGCAGACAGTAGGTCCCGGCTGGCTATCAGGTAGGTGGTGATAGGTTCAATGCCCTGAAGTGAGAAAAGGTCACCAGCCGCAGTCCTTGGTCCCCTTTGTACCGCTGCAGCCAGAACAACCCAGGCAAGGTGATGGGTCGGGGCAGCCAATGCGGGCTATATCGCTCCTCCAAAGTAAAATACCTTGCTTTTCCCATCAGTGGCCTGTGTCATCTGGCGGTCGTCGGAGATTATCGATTCCTCGATGCAGTTATGAAGCTGCAAGCAGCTTGGGCGCCAGTTTACACTCCGAGACTCCTTAGCGCAGCGGGGCCATCCGTACTGTGTCTCTGGCGGGCACAGAAAATATCAACAAACCGTCCCTCTAAAAGAAGAACGCAGAGGCCAAGGGGATTTCAGGGCAACAGCTGGTTTTATTCCTCACTTCTGCAATGGCGGCGAATGCATTTCGGCATTTATTGCCTTCTTCAGCGCCCAACATAGCAGCATGTCCTGTCACGCAATGCTCCTTCCTGCTTAAATCATTGTTCCAGCACCAGACGCTCCTCCCCCTAATGCAGTCGGCACATCCTGCTGGAGTTCGTTACAATGCCGGACTCCAACTCCCAGAAGGCACGGTACCGGCACAATTGGGTCGATGGCGTGGGGGAGTGAGGCAGACAGTAGGTCCCGGCTGGCTATCAGGTAGGTGGTGATAGGTTCAATGCCCTGAAGTGAGAAAAGGTCACCAGCCGCAGTCCTTGGTCCCCTTTGTACCGCTGCAGCCAGAACAACCCAGGCAAGGTGATGGGTCGGGGCAGCCAATGCGGGCTATATCGCTCCTCCAAAGTAAAATACCTTGCTTTTCCCATCAGTGGCCTGTGTCATCTGGCGGTCGTCGGAGATTATCGATTCCTCGATGCAGTTATGAAGCTGCAAGCAGCTTGGGCGCCAGTTTACACTCCGAGACTCCTTAGCGCAGCGGGGCCATCCGTACTGTGTATATATATATTATATATATACACTTTTCAGATGACTCACTGAAAATAGGGCCAGAGGGGAAGAAAGAACAGCAGTTGAAGGAGGGAGAGGAGCTATAGAGCATCGAGGCACTGGATAAACCCACCATCAGTTAGGGTTTTGAGGACAGGGCAGAATTTGCAGCGGGGCACACCTGCAGCAGTTTGTAAGAGAGCGTCAGTGCTTATTTTCTTTAAAGTTCAGTCATTTCAGAAGGCTTCAGAATCATGCCCAATGGTTCACAACTAGTCCTGTTCCTATATATAAGAAACACATAATTACAAGGATACCATTTAAAAAAACAGAAATACAAGTACTCATTATGACAGATAGGATGAGAATATGGTCAATTCAGCAAATTAATTAAACATTGAACGTTTTGGTTTGCATTTGCTATTTCTGGAACATTTAATACAAAGTAGCAGCCGTAATTTTGAGCAACACTGCTATATTTTTAAGATGTTCAAGCACCAGTGAGCAGTGCCAGTGTGCCTCAGACCTCTCCCTTAAGTTCATTTCCTCACAGTTTACATTTAATTATTCAGTGTTTCAAGAAACACTAGCTGCCTGCACGCACATATGACACTTTGAGCCACAATATTTTTTCTCACGGAAGCCATGGCTGCAAGTGAGCACAAGCCACATTATTCGTAGATGACCAGATGAAGTGAAGGGTCTCGAAGGCAGTTTTGATGACTTGTTTTGACGGAAATAGAAGGAGGTTGAAATACAATGCTGTACCTTTCAGACATCTTTTCAGTGATCATCAGCAAGGATTCGTCATCAGTCCTATTTAACCAGCTGATGAAATGGCAGTTTCGATTCAGGCCTCTCGGCACAAGACTGCATGCCAAGCAGTAGCGGCTCCTGGAGGGAGTGCGGTGGGGCGGGCGGGGGAGGGGCAGGGTGGGGGGTAGCAAACCCCAGCATACGACCGATCTGAGTTAGGTAAAAAAATTAATTAATAAAACGAATTAAATTGCGCGCGCTGCAACGCAGCAGTCCCTCCAGGAGCGGCTACTGATGCCAAGGGACTCTGCAGCCGACATGGGCACTGATTGGTTGAACTCAGGCTTCCTGTAAATCAACAGCATTGTATTGTGGGCCAGCCCTGCCGGTGCTCAGCACCGGGAGTTCTTAAAAGCAGGTGCTGAAACGGGTCGCTATCGGGCTCTCCATTTTCGTCCTCACTCTCAGGATGGAATTTTTTTTAAACTCTACAGCAGTTCACTGTTTTTGATGTAACTTTTATTTTCATGTATTTACATGAGTACCAATAAGGACATATTCATTTATATTTTGGTAGGCACGTGCGATTAAGTGATTTGCCCAGTACACAGGATGTTGAGCCGAGGCTGAGACTAAAACCTGCTTCCTCAGCTCCATAGTTGGCAGCTCTAGCCTTTACGCCACAACCGATCACGCAAGAACTAAAACATTTTCAGTATTATATACAGCGAAGTCATAGTTCCATCTATGTATGTAGTATATTCATCTTATCCAACTTACAACCTTTGACAAAGCCAATAGTCCTGGCTTGTTCTAGGTGTAAAGTTACTTGTAAATAAACATATGCACCCCCTTGAACTCTACTTTCATCTAGAATAAATTCTAGACTTCCATCTCCCTACAAGACCCCCCCAATTGTTTATCACTATCTTGTTGATCAAGTGTCTGTTCTAGGGCCTTCAAGGATGCCTCTTGACTGTGTTAAAAAACAACTGTTCTGCATCTGCCTTCCAACCCCCTGACAGGATCAGGCTCTGAAATTTCCAAATGTGTGATTCCATTATCAAACGTCTAGTTTCTTTTAACAGTAGTTTATCACACAGAACTACTTTGGGAAAGTACAGAATAACCAAATCTAGCAAGTTTACCCTCTTCTGCATCACATACTACAAAAGAAAATTACTTACCCATGTGGGCCTCTTTCTTATCAACTTTCGAAGCCATTGAAACAGGTGTCAGACCTTCTTTTGGTTCACCACGCCACATTCTTAATAGCATGTTCAACAGATACCCCAAAACCCTTCACAGAATTCTGATTTACACCCATGTTTCCTGAATGATTTTACAGTCTAATTATTGAGAAAAGCTCATGCAGTCCAAGTAATGTAAGAAGCATGCAGTCCGAGTAATGTACGAAGCACCCAAGATCTGTCATGTTTCAAGAAGTGGGAATGTTGGAGGATCCTTTGCTGAGAGATATCTCAAGGGTTATTGAAGAAGAACCACCTCTTGTACTCCACCATGCTATCCACTGGGAGAAGAACCGGCGATGCTGTGAGATCGTGGCAATACGAGCTATCTCAGACATCAGTTGAAGAACATTAGATCGCAAAATGATTATTCACCATGCACCTTATTGTGATTTGAGAAATAAAAACTTTGTACTTCATTAGTGAAGATAAAATTGAATGTATTGCAACAAACGAGTCAAAGGTCACCATTGAGGCGGAGTTTAAAATTGCGTTAGGAACAGGTCACTGTATGTCCGATCATTTGGGCCTCAGTCTCTTCTTTCATGGGCGTTAAGTCCGTAGCATTTTTTGTACATCTAGCGGCAAGGTTATTTCTGACCGTTATTCGTTTATTGCCATTTACCATCATGGTGGCATGCTTTGGCTCTTGCCCTTTCTCGCTTATCATGTGATGCACTTAGGTGGGAGTCACAATATTAAGTTTCTAATATAGAGATGCACTAATATCAACTACAAAAATGTGATTTGTACTATGTCATCAAGATAAGAAGACGTGAGGCTAGAATAGTAAATCTGTGCTACTTTATTAAATATACTTACCACAATGTAATAGCATTAGTCAAGATGGTTGAGCCAATATAATGGAGGATTTATTTCTGTCCTTGATATTGAGAAATAAATCCATAAATATAGTGTGTTTTGCATGCAAAGGATTTGCCGCTTCAGTGTAGTCTGCTCTTTTTGATTGTAAAAGGCGCAAAGGGAAACAGTTTGGACTGTTTTTGTAGTCAAGCTGATGGAATCACATCAGTGATTCAAGAAGGGGTCAAAGTACTCCTGAAGCTCAAAGACTGGAGCCATTATACCGTTTCAAAAGCACCACCTTTGCCAGAAGCACTTGAAAATATTGAATTGTCACTTAAGCCAATTGAAAGCTTCTTGGTAAGTTCTGGGAGAATAATCCACCTCTGGAAGTTAGGGGGTTTTCAATTATCAACAGACTCTAAGCCAGGTCCTCTGACAGGCAACACCAACAATGCCAGGTTTCCCAGGACAATGCATTACTATCTGCCCCACCTCAGGCTTCTGGCCATGGCTTTATATATAAAATTATAGATGGCAAACAGTAAATTACAGGAATGTGTTTCACTGATGGATTCTGAGTAACATCAATAGATAATGAGAGTGAAGCTCAAGTTGTCTATGTTACTCTGAAACCCGAGATGAAAAAAATCACCATAATTCACTTTTTACCCATCTGTAATTTTATGTTGTATAACGCCTCCAAAATGACCCGCCCCTGCTTTTCATTGCTACGCAAGGGCCGGGTGCCATACATAACGTGGCACCTCCCCCCACCCAAATGTGATTAAAAAAATGCCTTTCCTGCCATCTTTTTTTTTTAAACTGTTTTTATTAATAGCATTGCACCACTGCACCACATCACATCATGTACCTTTGTCATATACATATTTACATTGCGGCATCCACATGTCAATGTACCGCTTTCTCCACTTACATAGTGGGTACCTGTGAGGCAAACCTGCCATCCTCAACCAACCACTGCCACCTTCCCTGCCTTTCTTCCCCCTCCTGCAGCTGTGATTTCTGCTTACAAGCAGCCAGTGCTTAGAGGCTCACAGAGTGTCCTGTCAGCCTGTTCTGAAGCACTTGATGACGCAGCATCAGTGATTAACAAGTTTTGTTATCAACGGTTGCTAGGTCATAGCAGTGAGATAGCAGACATAGAATCTGCTATGAAAGATAGAGGCTTCCTATAGAAGCCATGCATAATAATGGAACGAGCAACATTTCCAGTCCCACAATGTGAAGAAGAAATCAGGCCTGGAGCAGTTGCAATGCTAAGGGGAACGGCAATGTAGGCGTTTAACAGTGAGGCTGTTTTATTCTAAACTACATCTCCCTACACTAAGCTCACAGCTGCGGGCAAATGCATGTCAGAACTACATCGGATTACAGTCCGGGCAGTCCTCCCGCGCGGTGTGTGTGTGTCATCCTGCCTCAGGCTTCACTGCACATCTTAAGCCCCTCGGCTCCTGTGTCTGCAGTCTTTGTCAAAGCATGACACAGCTGATTTTCACCATGACGCTACAGTTAAAGAAAAGCTTCACTGGAAACATCGTGAAATAATCACACACACACTCAAACTAGAAGCATAAAAGGCCACTTTATTAGGACAGATTTGTATTAACTACTTGATTGTAAATTAAACGCAACACTAAACATATTATCACGTTGATCAATACATCAACTAATTGCACAAACCCCTTTCAACATACTCCCTTCTTCGGCTGTACCAAGCATTCCCAAACCAAGTCCCCATACACCGGTCTCACTCTTCAACTTCCATTCACTGTCCCGCTCGCATCCCCAAGTCTCTCTCTCACTCTACCCATCACCCCTCCAACGTAGCCTTCTTGTCCTGATCCAAAGCCCAAAACCTTGTCTTCCCCTCCCCCGGTTCCCCTCTCCCTCCCTCCAAGGGGTGGATGCTCCCACATCTGACTCACCACCAATCCCGACCCCCCTATCCCCTTTCAGAACATCCCTGTCCCACTGTGGCATAGCCGGGACCCCGCACTCCCCAACCCCGATACAGCTGGGTGGGTGGGTGTCTCACTTTTCTCTCCCTAACTGCCTGGGTGAAGGAATCAGCAAAAAGGCTGCACTTTCGTCACCCAGGTCCTTAAATACCTTTCCTACACCCACCCCTACCTACCCCTCTCGCCCTATCCCCTGCGTTTTTCCCTGTGGCCTGTTCCATCCCACGAATGCCCAGGGGGAGACCGGCTACACCAGTCGCTCCTCCGGGTCCCTTCATTCTGGAAATGAAAGAGAGTTACAATAACTTGTTCCTTTATTTATTTATTTAATGCATTTTTATAAAGCGCGGACTTTACCCGAAGGTGTCAGAGCACTGTACAATAGAACCAGTTACGTTACATGAGAGGACTGTTGCAGGAATAAAACAAACAAAAATAGCAGGAACAGAGTGTACAAGCAAAAGTAAGAATAAATATGACAAATTTTACAATGACTAAAGAACTTCCTGGCGAGCAATAGCAGCCCATAGAATCAAAACAACGCAGGCAAAAGGAAAACAATTTCAAACACAGCAAGCACAGGATGTACAGCAAAAATATAAGCATATGTAACAAATTTACAATGACTAGAGAACTTTCTGGCAGAGTCTGAGAAGGAGGGAATTAGTTCTGAAAGTGTCTTTGGCTTGCAGATTGCTAAATGCCCTACATTCCTGTGACTGGGCTAACTCGGCTCTGGAGGCGCAGAATTACCGCATGCGAATGTGAAAACTGGTTTTCCTATCCTGGAAGCATGACAGAGCCATACAAATAGGAAATACATATATATTTTTAGTTCTGTCACTCTAGGTGTTTGTTCGGAGGACATTCCATACCTTTAGAGTACATGACAATTATTTCCTGATGTACTAAAAGAGGTGGGTGTAGGTTGGTGGAAGTGGACTAGCAAATAGGGAATAAGGTATCAAACAAGAAGCAGGAGCCAGAATCAGACCACCAGACCCATTTTTCATATTTTCCCCGATAAGTCACTGTCCTTGTCAGGTTCAAAATGCTAAATTATACCTATTGGTGAATACCTTGTAACCACTTGCCAATTTTCAGCACATGGGGAGTTTCCTTTCAAGGGAGAATTGATTTACTTTGATTTATTTTGGGAGTTGTGAAGAAGCTTCATCTGAGAGATTTTATTGAGCCAAGGAGCTGCCCTCGAAATGAAGGAAAACCTGTGCTGTTTGTAAATTGCACATCTTATCATGTAACAGCGCACAAATTATTGTACATACCATTCTTGTGTGTTTTTTAACCGGTGCCTCAATTTTCTTATATACGAAGACAGTGAAGTAACACAGGTACCCGCAGCCCCTGCAGTGGGATGGGGCCCAAACTCTGAGGGAACCCCTCAGCACAGTACTCTGGCCGGAGATCTCCCGATTGAGTCTGGAGGGGGGCCCTCCACTTGCCTTGCAGGGGGGCCCTCAAGTTTCGTTACGCCAGTGCACGAAGATGTGTCAACCTGTGAATGGTTATAATACCACTGTTTGGTATCCCACATCAGTTTATTGAAAGTCCTTTTCCTTTTTACATCCAGGGCCGTCTTAACAACATTGTAGGCCTCCGGGCAAAGCAGTGCACTGGGCCCTGCCTACAGAACCCTTCACAGGAATACAATTGTTGCATAGATTAGCATCGGGGCCCTATGCTTGTGGGTGCCCCGGGCAACTGCCCAGCGTGCCCATGCTGTAAGACGGCACTGCTTACATCTCCGTTTTGTGTTATGTCTGCCCCTCTCATCCACAGAATGTGGCATGCTTCATCATAGAATTCTCTGTTGAACATTACGGACAAATGTTGAAAGGTTTTTTATTGGCATTATTCCTGTGTGTTTTATCCATCAAGACCGTATTATGGAAGTGCCCCGGGAGCACAACAGGCGTTTGTGCCCATTTTGCGTGCCCCCAGGGCACTTTGGTATTACAGTAGGCCGCAGACGCTTGTGTGTCCCCTTCTGTAATACTGATTGCGCTGGTGCACTTAAAGCGCCAGCGCTACTTTCAGAGGGCATTCCCTCATTTGCATGGAGGCCTGGCCTATGCAAATGAGGAAATCCCTTTGCCTCTGCCCCCATGCTGTACAACAGATACTGGTGCAGAGGCAAAGACACTCTCAGGAGGCTCAACTGACAGTGCGCCACCTGAAAGATGATGCACTGTTAATGCGCCTCCTGAGAACAGCCCACTGGAGGGGGGAAATAGTGTCCTATGGACCCACTGACATCCCCTTGCTGGCGGGTGCAGTCTCTGACTGCATCCGCCTGCAAGGGGATCTCTAATCCCCTTTCAAAGTGCCGGCGGGTTGCAGCCTGCACTATGAAAACATGGAACGGCTTCAAAGCAGCCTCTCCATTTTTCAAAGGAATGCGCTGCCCCTAGGGCAGCGCGAGTTCCCAGCTGCCCTTGGGCAGAGCATTCATGGTAATACGGTGCATTTTCATTGTTTGCGCAGGGCACACCATTTAAAAGGTGCGCCGTAGCAAACAATGAAAATTTGCATTTAGTGTAATACAGCCCCTGGTGCTCTATGTTTGTGCTAGTGGTCACACTATTTTCCCAATAAACAATTTTGATGTGCCATAATGTGGATATGAAAGTAAAGCTAGACTACTTTCCAAATAAAAAATGACACCATAAGACCATTAAATATGTGTAAAGGTAGAATACATTATTTCATTCATGCCTCCTTACCACATGATTAAAAACAAGAGTGACAAAATGTAGACCGTTCATGAATAATATGAAGACTCTCTTTTTGACTCTTATTGAGAGTGAGAAAGCAGTGGCGTAGCTAGATGTACTGGCACCCAGGGTTGCCCCTAAGTTTGCCACCCCGGTGCAGGTAAAAGTGGGGGACTGTCCAGGGGGGGAAGGGTGGCGTCCGACTGGCGACGTGATCTCAGGCCCTGGGGGCCCTCAGGATTTAAGGGGACTTACTCTAACAACTTAAACGGACACGGGGCGCGTTTACACAGGGGGAAAGGGGGGACTGGGCCTGAGGTGACGTGTGCAAACACGCCCTGTGGCGTGTTTTAAGTTGGGGAAATAATTCCCCTTCAATCCTGAGAGCCGCTGGGGGCCAACTAGCCCACCAGGTGGTTCCAGTAAGCACCATTGCGCTTCAACATTATGCAAACGCGTACTGTGGCGTGTTTTAAGAGGTAGTTTTAATCCTCCTGCCCTATTATGTATGCCCTATTATGTACTAGGGGCTTACAGAGGAGGCCATGGTAATCAAAGGGGTACCGCAACGCATCGTGTTCCCTAGTCTATGTAGGTGTTTTCACTGTATTCTATGTGTCTTTTAGCATAGCACTGGCTCGAGAACTGATTAGTTAGAGTCAGTTACCACCAGTACCCATCAGAAAAAGTTGAGGGTACAGGACGATTTTGCAACATGGCCTCTTTCTGCTCCTCTGTTTGTTCTTTCAGCACGTCTTTCTTCTTCCTGCACTTTTCTTCGTCTTTGAGGACTTCTGTTGCTTTTTTTCTGCATTTCTTTTGCTTCTTTCGGTGTGTTTTTTCTTCTTTCTTCACATGTCCTACCTCTGTAGGCATAGTTAGAAACTAGCATTTAAAAAACCTTTGATATTCACTGAAAAAACTACAGGTTTCAGGCACATTATGGTTAGAAATTAGCATTTAAAAAATCTTTCAAATTCACTGAAAAAACCAAAGGTGGCGTTATAGTTAGCTGGACATTTCACTCGTACAAAATCATTGAAATTCCCCCGTTATAGTTAGTTCAGCTAACTATAACTCACGCTCCCGCAATGCAATACTGATGACGTCACATATTACATCACTCATGACATGGTCAGTGACATCTCTCATGACATCACTGATGACATCTCAAATGACATCACTGATGTCAACATCAACAAATACAAATAAAATGCATTTCGTATAGTACCGATTTACCTTGCGCCATTGTGGGAAAGACAGAAAGAAGCATAGGCTCCTTTAGATAGAGCTTGTTGGTGACGGTTGTTTGAGGGTTCAGTTACCTGTTGAGTTTGTAACTTAGTATCAGCACAGCAGTGTTGAACGATGAACATCTAACTGATCCTATAAGCGTACCAATGCAGCATAACCTACATTCTGCCAGTGGAGGAGCAATATAGACGCACTGCAGGCACATGGCCATTCTTTTGGAAGAAGATTAGGCAGAAGGTTTAAGTCCTCCATGATTTGTATCCATGCACTGTATACATATGGTTCCTAATTCGAAAACGTTTATGCCACCCAGATATTGCTGAGGTGCCAGGAAGAAAAGCAATCCTGAGCCACATAAAGATTTGTTGAATTTTACAGTCTTAAATTGTATTTGCAATGGTGGGTAATCCATCAGTCCTGCAGAGCTTTGGCTGGCATACATTTTGCATTAGAGTGAGGAAGGGAGCTATCTAGGTTTCTTGGCCAGTCACAGTGAACAATCACAAAAGAATAAAATTGTCATTGTTCGCAAATATTTAGCAGATAATTTTCCGCATTGGAAAGGCATGCAAATGTCCCCCGTAAAAGGCATATCTTCACACAGGAAAATATAACATCAGCAATAAATGAATTGACAAAAGGTAAGGCGCCAGGGTCAAACATGACACCCAGAGAGGCCTTTAAACAAACCAAAAATTGGTGGTAACCAATACTAACTGAATTGTCACTGAAATTACTGCAAGACATATCTACCCAGAATGTTGGTACAACTGCAGTATTGTACCTGTACACAAAAAGGCCCTGAAAACTACCCAAATCTTATTGCCCAATTGAAATTAACTGCAAACTCTTTTGCAAATGTATACTCAGGGCTCTCGAGGAATGTGTCTGAAATGAAAAATAATATCTATAATTCAAGAGGGATTCTTGGAAAGCCTTTATCAGTGGACCAAATTTTGACTATTCTGCATATTATTCACAAATACAGTACAGTAAAGAAAATGTCAATTTGTGTAGCGTATCTGGACCACACATAAGTCTTTGACCTAATGCCTCGGCAAAAGCTATGGAAAAAGCTGAATGATTTGGGGGCTAGATACGTCAATTTTATCTTTGATAGAAATGCTGGCTTGAAATACAACATCAAAGGTCAAGTGTAACAAGATGACCACCTTAGTAAATGATTGTTCATTTGTGCCCTTACTTTTCTCACTACACACAATCTGTGCACCGAAGTCTTGAAGGCAAACATTGATGATCTGGCAATCAAAGGCTTTGAAAATTCTTCATGAGACAGTAGTTTAAACCAAGAAAATGCATTACGAATAGACAAGATGTAACCACTAGTCGACAAGAGGTAAGCAGCATTGAAAGCTGTTATGTAGAACCTATCATATTTTCATTTAGTGGACAAGGAGTGATCCTGTTCCTATGAGAGCATCGCAAGATGATTGGCTGGCTGAAGGAGGAGGAAGACCTCAAGCTAGAATTTGCTTTCTCCCTGTCATAGCCCCAGCTTGACAAGGGGCAAAAAAGACTAGTGTACAACCCTTTGTGAGTGTGCTGAGGCAGAGTCCTTATGATGTGCAAGTGTGGTAGGTGACAGGTCCCCCCCTCATCCTGACAGAGATGGCCCATCCCCGCAACATCTATTCCTCCTTTGTCTTACTGTCTGGGAGTAATACACAAACACCAACTGCCAGCTACACCTAGTCATGTAACACAGGAGGCAGCATGCTGGTCACCAAGTGGTTTGGGCAAGAAAATGCCAACTTTCTAAAGTGGCATTTTCAAAACTGTGACTTAAAATCCAACTTTAGCATTAAAATGAGGTTGAATTACAATTCTTTAGATTCTAAACTCAATATTCCTATCTGTTTCCAATTAAAAGTTACAACTTATTAAATGTAGGACGATAACCCATTGTTATCCTATTAGAGAAGTAGGACTTCCAGTAGTGAAAAACAAATTTAAGAGTTTTTCACAACCAGGACATGTAAAACTTGAAAGTAAAGCACCACTTTTTAAATACACTGCACCCTGCCACATGGACTATTTTGGGCCTATCCTATGGGTGACATATGCTGAAGAGGAAGGTTTGGGCCTGGGAAAAGGTTTATTTTGACAGGTCAAAATGACAGTTTAAAACTGCACACACAGGCCACAATGGCAAGCCTGAGACACATTTAAAAAGACTACTTAAGTGGGAGGAACAATCAGTGCTGCAGGCCCACTAGTAGCATTTATTTTACAGGCCCTGGATACCGGTATTACCGCTTTACAAGGTGCCTATATGTAAATGTGCCAATATGGTGTACGCCAATTTTATCATGTTTAAAAGAAGAGAGGGCAAGCCCTTTAGCGCTAGTTAACAGTGGCAAAAAAAGTGCATAGAGTTCTAAACCATAACAAAAAAACGGTTCCAAAAACTGGAGGGGTGAAGGCAAAGATTTCAGGGGTGACCCTGCAGAGAGGGGCAAGTCCAACAGGTTAAAAAATAAAGCCCAGGATGAAAATAATATCCACATAAATATCTATATGTACAGAGACCGAGGAAGAACTCGGGAAGTACTTTACATGTAATTTTCATTTGTAAATGTGTTTAACCTATTAATTTCTTTGACAACATTTTTTTATACATATTTGATTTTAGTACTATCTATATGAAAGGCTGCTTTGAATGTTGAAAGCTCCTTTAAAATGAATTAAAATTCTCTCAAAGTCATGAATGTGTGCCTTTTCAGAGGGAGAGAACAATGCCCCCATTTTAAAGGAAAATGTAAGGAAATGACTTTCTCCACTGGGTAAACCATTTTTCCACAACAAGAAAAATAATCGAAAAGCTACAACATTAAAAAAAAATTCCACATCATTTACTTATGCAAGCTTTGAATGAGTAAATTTAGCAAATTTCCAATATTTCAGAAAATAATTGGTTTCCAGGAGCACTTCTGCGATTTGTTGTGATTCACATAAACCCTGAAATTACTCAAAATGGAGGAGGAAGTCCTCTGGAGTATACTCAGGCAAGGCCGGCACAGGTAACCACGGTGGGGCCTGGGCAGGGCGAAAGGGCGGGAGTGGACAGACAAGGGGATAGTGAAAGTAAAATAAAAAAAAATAAAAATCCACTTACCTTGTGCTTGCCGCATTGTCGACTTGGCGCTTGCAGGCGAGCGCACGGTAATTGTTTTTTTTTATTAGTTTATTTTACTTTCACTATCCCGTCGTCTGATCACTCCCCCCACCACCCGCCGTGCCCCGCCGCAGTTAACTGTGTCGGCCGCGCCTCAGTATATTGTTGTCTTTTCAAACTCATACTATGCGAGTCGGACCTATTAACGATTGTCTTTGTTAGGGCTGTGACGAGCAAGACTAGGACTCAGAGTAAATAAGCTTATTTGGTAAGTAGTCATGGCATTTTTAAACACCAGTGGTGTTAAATCATGTTAGATGACATGTTCAAAAAATGCATAAGCCGCACACACAACATGCACTGGACATTTTTAAAGAGAACTGTCTCCAGTTCCTCTTGAGCTGGCGATGGTGATTATCACATAAGCCTGCTTAGTCCTGATTGGAAGACCATAAACTTTCAGTCACAAACTCCCCAAGTCCATAGATATGCTCTTGCCCAGAGATCATTCCAGCTCAGCAACTGGCAAAAACAACAGAAATGTCGTAAGTCCAGACTGCAGGAACTCATGTTGTGTTTGTCCCTCTTCAACGTTTTAAATTTAGAGTGCTAATTCACATGCCACAATATCCCAGAGATGCTCTCATGGACTCCACCCATGTTTTGGTCTCTCGACATCCTGACCACACAAACCATGGATCTTCTGTTTGTAAGGCTCTGCTCTGTGACTACTCGTGTGTTCAAACAAGCGACGGTCATTCTTTATTTTTTTTTACTATTTTCATTTTTCCTTCCTCTCATCATCCCCAATTTTCTTAATTACTCTGAGGGTAACCAGACGCCAAGTGCTTCCTGCTGCCAGGGCCTAGTAAGCAACATGTTGCTAAGGCCTTGGCAAGCCGATGTGCAGCTCGCGCTACCTTGAGGTGTTCCAAGCAGATGGTGTTTTCCCAAGTACTGTTGGCATGACGAGGACTTTAGCATAGTATTGAAAGCTCTGAGTGTATTATCCTGTGCTTAATTTGTAATATATAAGTGCAGAGACTGGCTGAGTCTTGATTCCACCCTATGCATCTTTCTTACTGCACCCTACACTGCCTGTCTCTTTCTCTCACGTTTGCATGGTTCTTTTTTTTTAATCTATACTTTCTCCCTTTTTTCATTGTTTTCCTATCCTTCTCTTCCGCTTTCTTTCTCCCTTTTTGTGGGTCAGTATCTAATGAAAATTAAATCTCAGTCGCCAAAAATGTTCACCAATATCACCGTGGCACAAATTAAGCACTAGTTGTTGCGCGCCATGGGTGTGATTCTTTTGCGCATGGAAATCCCGATTACTCGAACAGCTGCGGAAGCTGCAGAAGTCACAGTAACAGCATCGTAGAGGAACCTGCTTACACGCTTTACTATAGGCCAACCAGGGGCGTAGCTACTATTGGTGCAGCAGGTGCAGATGCACCGGACTCAGAGTCCTGTAGGGGCCCAGTGAACCCTGATTATTGATTTTTTTTTTATAATTCACACAGCAGCCAGGGGGCCACTTCCTTCCGTGCACTAGAGCCCATGACACACTAGCAAATAGCAAAGCTACTGAGACCCACTGTATATTGTAAAATAGTTATTTGCAACCCCTACTGCATTTAGCCTTTAGTTTTTAAATGGCTGAAAATTGTAGTTGTGCCTATTTTAGTCCTAATGCCGAGAAGTGCTACCACTATTTTATCATTGGCAATTCCATTGCCACTGTATGTGATATGGTGCCCGGTCTTTCACTGATCGATGAATTGAAAAATGAAAAAGCTAGAGCAGTGGTGTTTTACCACCTTAGGCAGTAGTTAATTGTTGCTTGTCACAGGAACATTTAACGCATATGCTGCTTTTGGTGGCATGCATGAAGTAAACAGCAGACCATAACAAATTAAAATTAACAGTTTCAAAGCATCAAAGCCCAATTAAAGCCTAACCGGGCACAGCACAACAAAACAATCAAAATACAATAAAATACAACAGCCATAATACAGCACAGCATCATATTACAAAAATACAGCATAAAAAGCAAAAAAACACATCAGAACAAAATGCCACTCAACAAATTTGTACAAACGTTCTTGTTACAGAGTAGCACCTCCAGAAACCTGCTTTCGTAATATGGTGGTAAAAGGTGCTTGCACCAAGCACTGCCTTCACTTACCATCAAGGACATGAAATAACACCAGCGAACACTGTTTTGTGATTCATCCCTGTGTTTTGGCGAACTGAAGCATGGATAAGTAGTAAATAGTACTCTATTATTTTGATTAATGTAAAAAAATAGAGCACAATTACCTGGAGCAGGATATTCAGTGGCAAATGAAGTAAGTAAAAAAAAAATTTTTTTATATGTTTCATGTGAGGATGAGTGAGTTAGAGTCACCATAAGTGAATGAATAAGATTGAATGTGAGGGAGTGTTTGAGTGTGTGGGGAAATTAGTGAGTGACAGTGAGTTAGTATAACTGAGTGAGAATGAGCGAGTTAAAGATAGTGAGAATGAGTGAGTGTGACTGAAAAACGTATGAGTACGTAGGAGTAAGTGAAATATGACTGAGAGTGAGCATGAATCAATGAGTGAAAATGAGTGGGTCACAGTGAGTGAGAATAAGTGAGCCTGAGTGAGAGTGAGGGAGTGAGTTAATTGTGATGCAACTGAGTGAAAAAATATGAATGAGTCTCAGTAAGAAAGGTTGAATGAGTGAGTGCAAATGAGGAAGCATTAGTGAGTGGGAGTAAGACTAAGGGCCTTATTTAGATCTTGGCGGATGGTTAACTCCTTAACAACAGTGACAGATATTCCGTCCGCCAAAATATAAATCCTGTAATGGGTTTTATATTTCGGTACATGGGATATCTGTCACCATTTTGACGGAGTAACCTGTCTGCCAAGACCTAAATCAGGCTCTAAGTGCAAGAGAAAGAGTGAGAATTAATGAGTGAATGCAAATGACTAGTGAGTGTAAATAATGAGAATGAGTGTGAGTGGGTGAATGTAAGCGAGTGTGAATGAGAATGTGGTGTTATGTTTCCAAGTCTGCTGTTGGCCCTTGCATACTGGAAGTAATTCCTGTCTTATATAGACAACCATGGTAAAACATTGGCGCAAGCCAACTGGAAGTAATTCCCGACTCAATTGGTACCCATGGTAAAATACTCATGCTGGAATATGGGGTAGAGGTGGGAAAATGCTAGCATACACAAGAACATTCTTGGAATGAGGGAGGCTAAAAGTGTCATATGGGAGGTGCGCAACCATGGCAAAATGGAGGCCCTGAAATATTGAGGTCATTTTTGACATAAGGATCAACAGCATCAATGACAAAATGGTGGCACTGGCATTATTGGTATAAGAGGGCAGGAACGATAAAATGCTGGCCCAGGCACCATGAAGGTAATTGTTGACGTGTAGGGGGCACAAATAGCACATTTTGAGTGGTTTCATTGTCCTGTCGCGACATGAACGGATTTGAATATTTACTTAGTGTCCTTTCAGAGCCTATGGCGTTCTAGAGAATTTATTTGAAAATTGTTCTTTAAAATGCACTATTTGACCACATTAAAAAAAAAAAAACTTTCTCAGGGAGGGAAACCTGCCTGATGCCCCCTCTAAAAGAGGTGTGGCTCACTCGCTTCACTCACTAGCTTCAATTTAGGCAGCACTATACCTGAGCCCTTCATTATTATTATTATTATTATTATTATTATAATTAAGTTTCTAAAGCGCTCAGCTACCCGTAGGTTTTCCGGCGCTAAAACCAAAAGGTGAGGGGGGAAAGTCAGAAGAGAACTATTAGATGTTGAATAGCCAGGTTTTTACCTGTCTGCGGAACCTAAGGTAGTTGGGTTCAGTTCGTATCTGAAGGGGGAGAGAGTTCCAGAGTGAGGGGGCCAGCCAGGCAAAAGAACGGCCACCCATTCTGGCTTTTTTAATTTTAGGAACTGAAAGTAAGTGTTGGTTAGAAGATCGTAAATTACGAGGGGGATGGTATAGTTGTGCCAAGGGGTTGAGATAAGGTGGAGCTAGACCAGAATTTATTCTGTGAATGATGCAGAGGGCCTTAAATTTTGTCCGGTTTTCAATTCGGAGCCAGTGCAGGGAGCGAAGGGCATTGGAGGTAGGGGAAGTATTAGGTAATTTGCAGAGGAGTCTCGCGGCCATGTTCTGGACTGTCTGCAATTTACGCGTCACCTCTTTACTGGCTCCCAGAAAAAGGATGTTCCCGTAGTCCAGTCTCGAGCTGATAAGGGCCTGGACCACGGTTTTCTGAGTGTCCAAGGGAAGCATCCAAATGATTTTTCGCAACCACTTAATGATAGTGATGGAAGTGGATGAAGTTTTGACCACATGGTTCTTCATAGATAGTTGGTCGTCAAAAATGACACCAAGGTTGCGAGCTGTTTTGGATGGGGTAGGTAAAGGGCCCATTTGAGAAGGCCATTGCCGAGGTCCCCATAAGGTGGTGTTGTGACCGAACAGAAGAACCTCTGTTTTTCCCCCGTTTAGTTGCAGTTTATTGTCCAACATCCAGGCTGCGATGTTACTCAGTCCTGTACAGAGGGAAGAGGAGGAGGAGTGAGAGTCAGAGGAAAGGGAGTAGATAACCTGGGTATCATCGGCGTACGAGTAAATAGTGAGCCCAGCTTGCTCTGCAATAGTAGCCAAAGGTCTGACGTACAAATTGAATAGCAAGGGGCTCAAGATGGAACTCTGCGGCACACCGTACGCCGATGTGAAGGTTTGAGAAGCAGAGGACGAGGAGAAAACTTGAAAGGTGCGATCTGAAAGAAAGCTAACAAACCAGTTGAGAGCTGTGCCGATAATGCCAGATGATCTGAGGGCATTGATAAGGAAGGGATGGGAAACCGTATCAAATGCGGCACTCAGATCAAGTAAAATGAGTGCCACGGTTTCCCCCTTATCAACTCGGCACCGGATGTTTTCGGAGACCCCTAGCAGAGTGGATTCAGTCGAGAAGCCACGTCTAGACCCGGATTGAGATGGATGTAATAATCCACTTGCTTCAACATGAGTTGACAGTTGGGAATTGATGTGTTTTTCCATGATTTTATAAAGCACCGGAAGAAGTGAGATTGGGCGAAAATTAGATGGAATGCTAGGGTCTGCATTAGTCTTTTTTAACAGGGGCAATATCATTGCATGTTTCCATGCAGAGGGTACTGAAGCTGCTTTAAGGGAGGTATTGAGAAGATCCACAATAAGTGCAAGAGAAGAATGGTCCAGTTTGTTTAGTATCATGGTTCAGGTCATGTGACAATGATTCCCTGGAGGCAGCTGCTGTTCCTGCATGCTGGAAAAGGGCTAAATTGACCCACTCCTAAAAAGGCCTTCTGATGATCCAAGCATTCTCTCCAACTACCGGCCTCTTTCACTGCTGCCTGTGGTTACGAAAATAATAATGAAAATGGTTAACAGCCAATTATCCAACTATTTAGAAACTAACAGGCTTCTCCATCTCCCCCAAACAGTTTTTCAACCTCATCACAGCACGGTTTCGGCCCTCCTTGAAGTGTCTGAAACCATTACATTTGCACTGAATGAGGGGAAGAGTATCACCCTCATTCTGCTCTATCTATCTGCGGCCTTTGACATGGTATCCCATCCATTGCTCTTTCAGATACTGGCAGATAAAGGCATTTGGGGTTTGGCATGGCTTTGGATTAATGCCTTCCTTGAAGGGAGAACACAAGAGATCTGGTTCACACTATATTCTTTACCGCAGAAGAGGCTTGCTTTGGGTGTGTCACTGGGCTCCTCCTTAAGCCCCACCCTGTTTAATATTTACATGATCCATTTGCAACGCTAATTGATTCTCACGAATCTCATTAAATCCCATATCATATGCAGACAAACCCCCTACTGCTTCTCACCTTTGATCATTCAGCCTCTCCTAAAATCACTTCTTATGCTTCCTGTCTGCTGGATGTCTTGCACTAGATGCAAAAGAGGTTCCTCCAATGCAATGATAACAAACCACATTTTTCCAGGTTTGGTAAACAAGAGACGTCAGGACCAATCTTAACTGGCCTCAGGATATTCCTTCTCTCCTCTCTCTGGCCATGACAGCTAAATATTTGGGGGTAAGAATAGCTGAAAAGCTATCCATTGACACCCAGATTAGCTCAGTACCTGGCCTCTACGATCCATTATGAAATCCTTGCACTTGTTACAAGTTGAATCCCACATGCAGTATTCCATCCTCTGATCACATCTAGGCTAGACTACTCTAATTGCCTTTACATTGTGCCGCCCGATTACAAGATCAGAACATTTCAGACAGTCCAAAACATTGCGGCCTAGCACAATTTGGGCCTCTTGAGGAGGGCTTCAGTCTCTTCTTATCTGTGTGAATTGCACTGGTTACCCATTGAGAATAGGGTCTTGTTTAAAGCCTTAATTTTCTTCCATTGAGACTTCTATAATCGAGGCCCTCCCTACCTGATTGGAAGAATTATCCATTATACTCCACCCAGAGCTCTTCGATTGGCTTCACCTCTGTTTGGGAAAATTCCTAAGGTTTGTTTGGCAAGATCTGGAAGTCGTTCCTTTCCAGTGTTGGCAGGCAAAGCATGAAACAAGCTTCTACTCTCTTTGCAAGCTATTCAGAATGAAGCACCCTTCGGGAAGGAACTAAAAACACACCTCTTTTCATCTAACCTGCTCAGTCACTCAATCAATCAATTAATCAATGACATTTTGTATAGCGCGTGGCTGCTCCAACTGAAGCATACCGGCACTCAAAAGAGAGGAAGACTGATACCAAACAAAAGCCACCTTGAGAGTTATTCAGAGTCTCTTTTAATATTGTCAACTGACCATGCCCTGCAGAGCTTGAGCGATACCAAAGGGGATGATGGACGGAGCGCTTGAACAAATCAAACACTCACCCCCAGTCAACTTATCTGGGTTTAATCCATCATCATTCTTTAGCTCACTCCACCACCCCAGTTCAGACATGGCCATATGCAAATCAATCTGACCCTGTGCCTCATGGGAACAGTCCAGCCCGAACTGCCAAGCCATGTCTTCCCTGGACCGGCAACAAGCATCCTCGGACCGGTTTCGTGTTCATAACCCTCATCAGCCAGGCAGCAGAGCTTGAGCGCCAGAGCATTCCATAGTCGGTCTGTAAGTACTGATGTGGAGCTGGCTCCACATCGAGCTTTAGTGAATTTGGGGACCTGCATCATGTGAAGATTATTCGACCTACTGTGAGTTGCTTTTCTGATTCATGCAGAATAGCACTGGGACACTCCCTTGGATTAGCAGTGTGCTCTATAAATTGGTTCATTCATTCATTCTTTTCGTCCTGGGAAGATTCAGGATCACAGGTGATATAATATCTCTTCCTGTGATGTGATTAAGGTGAAAGAATGTGTGATGTCACTTCTGCTACTCCAGGCATTTAGGTGAATCAACATCAATCGATTTGTTGTTACTGCATCTCACTGATGAAATACTACAGTTTTCTAAAGATGGAAGAGTCACTCAGTTTATATAATATTACATGTATCTCTAGAAACAATGTGACAAGACGAGTTCCTGATAACTGTAATGTCCAATTGAGGCTGTTGCTTTATATTTCAAGCTTTATTTAACTTGGAACTCAGGCTCAATGCGGATGACGTTTTTATTGTCAAGGTTCCATTTTCTTTTTGTTTTTATTTACTGATACAAGATGGCAGATACCACTTGGATAAGTAAATAAAAATAATCTAAATTTACAAGCGTAAAAGAGTGTCTTGTAATGCACAGTGGCCTTGAGGCAAATGGCAGCTGCTAGACTCACCCAAAAAGGAAAAGGAAAAAGTTTTATTGAAAGGACTGTGGGATGGATAAACAATGGAGTACTGGTTGGGTGGGAGCACGTAGGTGAAGCAATGGGGAGTGGGCAGAGGGCAAGAGAGCAATGGAGACACTTTAGGCTGGAACTATGGGGGGGGGATAAAGAGGTAAGCCAACAAAGAGTGGCGAAAACAATAGACAGGCCTGGGTGGGATGAGGTAGCAGCAAGGAAAAACATCACATGAGGGAGAGGAAAACAGATGCCCTATCATGGAGTGTTGAAATAAAAATTGTAGTTCCATGAATGTGAGGATTGGAATGATGCATGTCATCCAATCTGAAAGGGTGTAAAGAAGTTAGGCTCCAGGGGATGGACAGATGCAGGAAGAGGAAGGAGAGCCATTGAACAAGAAGCAAGCAGGTGAGAGTGACAAGCAAGCCTGCCAATGGTAAGTGGTGGACTAGATTTAAGCCCACTGTAGGTTTTTGGTTTAGTTCACAAGCAGTTTAGCATAAACAGACAACTTAAAGCTGACCTGAGAAGTGTTTGTGTCGCATGCATTGTTACTCTGGTAAAACAATAAAGGGGCGACCAGGAGCGGATCCTTCGTTAGGGTGACGGAGCATCGCCCCACTTAAAATCCCCCCAAACCCCTGAAAAATAAAATGGTAATTTAGTACCATTTGATTTTTCTTCCCCGTCCCATACAAAGCATCGGGACGGGGCGGGATTGCTGCTAAGTGACAGCAGCATGTCACTCAGCAGGGAGGAGGGGAGGCTGGACGTACACTGTATAAAGTGCACGTCTTTTTGGCCGACCGTCGGTATGTGGATGTTAAACAGCTCTAACTCATTTGTCTGAAGACAGCTGAATTAGAGCAAGCAAAAGCCTCCAGAGCCCTGTGAAGCACAGAGTGAGACCGCTCCCTCCAATCAGGGCGTAGCCCTCATGCTGAATGAGAGCAGCACCATGATTGGTCAAGGAAGTTGCTGCCTCTAGTTCCGGTGATAAGAAGGACCAGGAGGACGTTGCGTCGTGTTTAGGTCATTGGTCGATGTGAGTGGGATTGGGAAGGCATGGAGTTCCCCAACTTTTTAAATTTAATAGAATCCGTTTTCCTACTTTTTTTATTTAAAAATGCGTCCCAGGACGGCAGAAATAGCCAATGCCTACAGATAAGGCTCAGTGTTCCTGGCCGTTCGGGGACTGGCGGGTGGCCAGAGAAGAAAAATGGCTCTGTCCTTTCCTTCTTGCCCAAAGAAGACAAGGACTGTGTCTATTTCTCCTGCTCTGCCGCTGGCAGCCCCCTCCTCTCTTTCTTCCTCTTATTCCCTCTCTGTCTCGTTCCTCCTCACTTGCTGAATAAAAAATGTGATACAAGAAATGGCCTTTACCCTCTCTTTTCTCTCCTTTCCCTCATTTGTTCCCCTTTGAAATTGACCCAAAGGAGAAAAAAAACACTTTTACTGCAAATGGCGTCTTTTTCAGATTTTTTTTTATTCCTAAATTCAGGCTCGAGATGGAGAGAAATAAAAGGTTCAAAATATGAATAATAAATAAATACCTAAATAAAGCAAGACAGAGTGGTTGCAAAGTGGCCAGATTGGTTTTATTCACACCCAAACTCATTAGTCTTTCTTTGTACTCCACTTAGCTGCAACACAATTCAAATGTTTTAGTAACTTTTGATCCATTTAAACTCAAACAATTTAGTCGGTGAAATCATCAGAATATTCAGCAGATTATGTATTATGTGGCATTTATGACAGAGCCATAATTATGTGGAAAACATTTGCAAACGTATATTATTTTGCCATTCATATTTGAACTGCTATTGTGGAAAAAGGGAGGAGAAGTGCTGGTGACAGAAAATCAATGACTCGGAGACAAATAGCTTGTGATTTCACTTTTAAGTGTAATTGGGACATTCTGTGATTAGAAACGTATCCCACTTTGTGAATATATTTTAATGTCAATAACTCATTTTAAACCTTAAATACATATGTGTATCTATTGGTTGAAATAAATAACGTAATAAGCTGTAACTGTTCACTAAAATTGGGATGTTGTGCTCTTTCTGGCCACACCTCTGACTCCTCCCACTGACACGATTCTCCGGTTTTTCCCGCCCTCTGATTCTCCGCCCACAGTTCCCCTACTTTTTTACCCTACCTCGACCACTGGTTTGGGGAAGTTTTTATTCTTTTTTATTTTAGTCTGCGCGCCCACACCCCTCCCACTAGTCTCCCCAGCCACCACTGGGGTGACTAGTAAAAGCATGAAGCTTTAGGCCCAGCTCATAAAGATTTTGTAGAACAGTAGGTGTGACTTTCTCCTGAAGTACATCTGGCTTACTCTTTGAACTCAGGAGTATGCCAGGAGAAGTACAATTGGAAGTAACAGAAGGGTGTTTGTCAATCACGTTCTTTCTGTTTTCCTGGATATTTTTTATGCTGATTTCAATGGGCCCACCATGGTCCCAACGCTTGACCTCATTGCCACTGTACCTGAATTCTCCTCGGAGCCCCTGGCCATCACCGGTCTCTAGATCTGTTTCTCAGGAGCTGTCCATGTGCTGATTGTGCCTCATGCAAGACACTGACAATCACCATCTGGAATCCATGGTAACCAGGCACCAGCAATACAAAATATGTTTGACATCCAGCACATCATACTGTTTTCATTTGAGTGGCACGCCACAGGAAATTTGAAAACACAAAGTAAACTCAGCAGAATGCGTCCCGAGGAAGGAAATATAGAAAAGGATTTCAGCGAGGGTTTATTGCAAGAAAATACAGGGGAATCTCATTACTTTGAAGCACACTGTTTGTGAGCTTAGTGTGTTGGTGGAAGAGCCATGGGAACAGTCGCAAAGTCTGGTATAGGGCATCTACAGTTTATATACATAAAATGAGTCCACACATGAAACACAAGAAAGATCTGCTAGGCTGCATCAACCCTGTTGCGTCAATGTGCAATGTTTATCAAGGCTAGTGTTTGTGCGCGTTTCTGTTAGCAAAAGTGTGTGTTTTTGTGCCTCTTGTGAGGAAAAGGAGACAGCTAATATTGACTGTGCTGAATTCATTAAATATGAATATATGGTTTGCTTTCCGAGAAAGGAGGTGTGGAAAGAAGCAGTAAGATGCTGCAGGCCATTGCTCTAATCTGACCTCAACCGACCAAGGCTGAGCCCTCGCAAAGCACTTGGCAAAGCCAATAGATCTGGCCAAGCTGATGAGATAGTTATTTTATTTTTATTTTTATTGAAAGCACATGCAAAAAAATGAAAAAGAAACCACGCTCCTGTCTGGACTTGGAACCATGTGCATGCAATAAAAATATTACATTTCTAAAATAGCAATTGTGTATAATCTTAACCACCATCACTCACAGTGCAACAGAGTCAGTGTCTGGGAGCCCTTTATACTGTAGTGGTCAGAAGCAAAAATGTGAAGTAACGCTTAACCTCGCCAATGGATGAGGAGGGCTAACTCATGCCCCTTGTCGACCATTGTTTGCAGCCCTTTGCTAATAAGGTCTCCTCATTGTATCATAAGTATTCATAAGGGAAGCCCTACCCCCATCGTCCCTCACTTCACTGTCTGTGTCTCCACCATCCAGCCACAATTTGCATGCACTACACTTCCACTGTCTGAGAGAAGCTGTCCTTTTCCTCCATTTTGTGCCATGCTAAATCACGGGCATCCTAAATGGATCTCTCAGTTCCTAGTACTCATACTCACAGCATACAGAGTCCTAAATCCAAACATGTGCTACACATTCACTGCACGTACACACAATCCGCACGCACACTGAATGTCAGTACAAGGTTCTCAGATTCACATAATAGAAGAGTGGCTAGTACTCTCGCCTCTTCTTGACAGAAATAAAAGTTGGTCATACTACTTATCCCCAAAAACAATATTCTGCCACTACTGCGTTATTCGATGCACTCAGGGTATGGACAGGAGTTCAGTGCCAACTATGAGGGCATATTCAGTGCTCTTTTCGAGGTCACAGATGTTCCTGTCCCAGCAGCCTCTATATATTTGTATGAATGCGGAGTTTTCATAAATCATTTTCTTTTATTAAATAAGGCTGGTGAGACAGTCTATATGCCAGACCTAAGAAAATGGATATTCAGCCAGAACCCTATTTGTTTGTCCTTGGCTAGTGGGGAAAAAAATTGCCATGCCTGTCTGCCTATTGCACCCTACAACTGCAAAGCAACATGGTGGCAGAGGAGGTGAAGCAACAATGTGGATACTGTTGTTTACCATTAGTGCCCGAGGGTCTATATTTCATTCCAGTTGAATAACCAGGTTATCCCATATGTATACCCTACTTTCCAAGTAGTCAAGGACCGATTACTTTTAATTTACCCTGTTAAGTGTTTTATTGCTGATGAGCCAGGGTAATGGTGCTATGTAAACTGTTCCATTTTCAGAGTCCGGGCATACTTTCCTATGCCTCCTCTTCCTCCTCCTGGGGTATAGCCCATCAACCAGAACTCTCCAGTCACCTCTGTTTTGGACATTTCTGTTAATCTGACACAAGGTATAACCCATCTCCTTTCAGGCAGCCTCAAGGCCTCAGTTCCAGGCATTTCTTGGTCTTCCTAATTTCCTTTTCCCTTGAGGGCTCTGCTTGAGGGCTTGCCTGGTGGTGTTTAATGTGGGCTTGCAGAGGGTGTGAACTATCCAGCCCCAGCATCTTTTCATGATTTCTTCATAAGCAGGGAGTCTGCTGCTATAGGTCGTTGTTGCTGCTAGTTTTTGGCCAGCAGATTTGGAGGATTTTCCCCAGGCAGGAGTTGATGCATGAATGGACTTTGTTGGTGAAGGTCACTGTTGTCCTCATAGGTTTCTGGTCCATACTGAAGGGCCGATTTCACATTGCTGTTAAAAAGCCTGATCTTAGTTTGCAGCGTTAGGTCCTTGGAGCTCCATGTCTTCTTTAGCTGAATGAAGGTAGCAAGGTAGCCCTTGCCTTGACAAATCCTGCCTTGACAAGAGAACCAAGATATAGCCTAGCAGGATAGATGTCTTAAATTTCACAGAGAGGCAAGCTTATTATTTGTAGCCTATAACCTATTCAATAACTGAACACTCATTATAAGATGAATTGTTGCACCACACGCAGACAAGACAATAACAATAAACCCACGTTCACACATCCACGTTTTCTTATTGCATATTATTTGAACCCTTCACATAAAGACATTCATGTTTAATTGCTCTTATAGATCAAAAGCAATTAGTGTCACAGAAAAACATTTAAATGCAGGTGAGCATTAGGAATGCAATGGCAGACAATACACCGTTATTAAAAGGCGACAAAGAATTGCCAACTCTAGGTAAAGATGCCAAGTGACAAAAGACCTACCCAAATAATGCACAAATCAATTGTATTCTTTCCTTGATGGTGGCTTCTGTGCTGCCCTGCTTGTCTAAGACCATGCTCATGTAGATGAAAACCTCAAGATCTACCAGTGCATCGCCTGCAATAGTGACAGCTGTTGTGCTGGCCATGTTAGCCTTCAGGATCTTGTTTTTTTCCCTGTGAATGTTGAGGCTTAGTTGTGCTGATGTGGCTGCCACATTGTTGGTCTTCTTTAGCATCTGCAGATGGGTTTGGGAGTAGGGCCAGGTTGTCTGCAAAGTCCAGGTTTTCATGCTACATCCAAAGTGTCCATTGTATTCTATTTCTTCTCCTTGCTATGGATGTCTTCATGATCTAGCCTGTGGCCAGCAGGAAGAGAAAAGCAGCGAGCAAACATCCCAGCGGACTCCGGACCTCAATTGGACGGCTTGCATGAGTTGTCCTCCATGAACTATCTTGCAGGTCATTGCCTCTTAAGAGTTCCTGATTATTCTGTCCTGGCACACTTGGACAATATTTTGCTCTGCAGGAAACAGACCATTAGCTCCTTTTATTAGCCTTCTTTTACCCAGAGCAATGCAGTTCCTAGTACCAAGGATGACCTGGGAGCACAATTCATCGGAGGAAAATGTTTCAATTGTAGTCACATATTGCACTCAGCAAGCAAACAAGAGGGTTCTCCCACAAGAAATAATTTTTTAAAATGGGACCATTGTTTAATTGTATAGCAGCATTTTTCAAATATATTGCATAAAAAGATATTTTATTCATTGACAGGTCTGAAGATAATTAATAGGTTTAGAGTTCAACAAACTATCTTGTAATTGTTGTCACACGTCTCGATTTACTACGACACAGCAATAGGCTGTAGATTATTTTGTTCTAGGCATTTTATTATAACATAATGTTTGAGGTACATAGCTTATTGTAGGTGTGCAGAGCATCAGCAATCCAGGTTCTCCAAATGTGTCTTCTTGACCTAGGGCTTTTTTAGGCCTGTTTTCCAGATTTAAGTTGACTGTAGCAGGAAATACGATACATTTTGACAAATCAGCAGCAAAACGTATATGCTGTCTGGAAAGATGGTCTCTGTGGTCGTCAAGGAAATGTGCCAGGATTGGAAACCAAGCTTTTTCCTGAAGTCCATTGGCAGATTTGAGGTGTTTTAGACTGTACTTTTTATAGACAAATCTTTTGAAGTAGGTCTAAAAGAGACTCTCTTTGTTTAGGGGAGCTGTAATATTTTTATGGCTGAAATAAAAACAAAAGCTTTTCAGATCACAGTATGATAATGGTAATTTTCTTTATTGTCATTTTACACGACGAGACAAAGAGGTTAAACTACAACAAGAGTTTAATATTGCAGCATGATCACCAATACACTTTTGCAATATACAGTCCACAATATGCTCAGACCGGAGGGGGCACAAGGATGTGGTGCTCATCCAGGCCATTCCTATCTTTTACACGTAACATTAACACAGTCAAGACCACACTTCTAGCTGACCTACTCTATTAGCTATTTCCAGAGTCTGCCCTGGGGGTGGAAGGAGGGAGGGTGCTCTGCCGGCAACCTCCAGGCTGCTACCGAGTACTTCTATCCTCTTAAGGGGACTCTGCTTCGCTTCCGCACTCCCAGTGGACCTCCATCCTTCGCTTCCTCCCTCACCAATTGCTTCACCATCTCTCCCCATATCTCCAGGTCACGCTCTGTGTTCTTGTCAGTCTGCACTCTTTTGAGTCCACACTCCTTTCCTACAGTTCTTTCCTGCAAGTCCGCCACCCATTCTATACTATGGACTAATCCAGTGAGTTGCAAGGTGGCACCGAGCTAACACCAGTCGCAGTAAAGCAAATTTAGACCTCATCTTCCTCCCCTGTTTGGGGCCCGTCAGAATGTCAAGGAGGTAGTGGGGAGCCATCAGCTCTATCCTAGCACCGAAGTCCCTTCGGAGTGTCCACACCACCCCAGCCCAGTAGGCCTTGAGTTTGAGGCAGCCCCATGCCCCATGAAGAAAATTAGTTGGGGTTGCACTACATCGGGGACACCCGTCTGCCAGTATGATAATGGTAGAACTGATTGCTTGCTGGACTCCTCAGTATATTATGATACTCTTGTTGAATCTTATAACAGAGATACAAAATGTGTATTGTCCCTGAAGAATCAGCTCCAACATTTAGTATAAGAAATATTAAAAGAATATTTACGGGGTTCGGATGTTTCCCAGCAACCTATAATAAGGAGGTGTAAAGAGAGCCAGGTTGAAAATGTATGCTCTATGTTGCTTGGCCAACAAACCACTCCTATGCAGAATTTATTGGTGGAAGGAAAAATTCATCTGGACAGGCTGGGATCTGACTTGGAGACAGCAATCAAGTCCACTAAAACAGTTAATTACCCGACACACGCAGAAAAGGTGTTGGAAAGGAAGGATAAGATCGGGAAACTGCTAGCTTGGGAGAGTGGAGTAACCATATCTGTGAATAATATCACTAAACTTAGGGAAAAAGTAACAATCACATTACTGTACAGGGAGAATCCATTGGGGAGGTTTTCAGGAATCTTTAAGAAGGCTGTACAAAGAAAATCTGGAACTTGGCGGTAGTTATAAATGGGGCCTTTTAATCTGTGATAACAACCTGAAAATCGCCAGAGAATCAGAGATCATGGATGCCTGACAATCAGGTGGAGTAGGTTTCATGCCTAATCATGTGGAATAATCTCTCAAAGAGGGTAGAAAAAGTAACAAATGGTATAAAATTCTGTAAGAAAAGCAGTCCGGTATTGGCTGAATTATTTAATGTATTACTGGTTGGATGTCCAGTGCTTCTGTGACCTAAAATGGGCAAGTGATTATGGATGCATATGGTCTTTGGAAAATAAATGTAAAAATGAGCTCAGAGTGAGGAGATGTGAGAGTATAAATATAATGAGAAACCAGGATTGGAGGGTAATACCACTGTAGAAAAGTATACAGAAATGGCAAAGCTAACTCGAATTTCTAAAGTTTAATGGTAAACATAGTTGTGGTAGCCCTATACTACATTTCATAAGTGCCTTAGTTGGGTTTCTAAAATGTTTGTGAGGACGTAGACCCAGTGAATCCAACAAGTTAGTGGAAAGCACTTTTGGAGATTAATGTTTGTGTTTCTTCAGTCCCGTTGGGGTTATCCATTTTCGTGGAAATCTCTGATTAGTATCTTTTAGGGCTCAGAGCAGGTCCAAAAAGAAACTTTGACTCCTCTTCAAATGCTGTACCTTACTCTGGGCTAAAAAAATGAATCATCTTGGGTTCTGAGTACCACTTTAGCCAAGCAAAAGTATTTTGTCAAAAATCATTCCGATGGCTTAGGATGATATCCAGGACAATCAATAAGGATTTATATATAGTGCTGCTAATCACCCAATAGGGTATCCAGCGCTGGCAGGTCCCAGAGGCTCATTCGAACTACCTGGTCTTGAGGACCCTTCAGAATTCCGGAAGAGAGGTGATGGTCTGGAGTTGCATGAGCTGTCTGTTCCAAGTCTTTGCTGCTTTGTAGGAGGAGTGTCCTCCATTTCTGTTTCGGTGGATGCGAGCGTGTGGGCAAGTGATAGGGAGGCTCAGCATATTCTACTTGACGGTAATGGAAGTTCAGGGCTGTGGTCAATGTAGGCAGGTCCTTGGTTTTGTAGAGCTTTGTGTGCATGGGTCAGCAGCTTGAATTGGCATCTCTTTTGTATGGGGAGCCAGTGCAGTTGCCTGATGTGAGGGGTGATGTGGGTTCATCAAAAGAGGTCGAGGACGAGCCTGCCTGCAGTGTTCTTTATGGATTGATGTCTCTGTATGAGGTGTGTAGTGTTGCCCATGTAAAGAGCGTTGTCATAGTCTAGTTAGCTGGTGATGAGGGCCTGTGCCACACTGCGTCTCTTGTGCAGAGGTAACCACTTGAAGATCTTTCGTAGAATGCGCAGAGTGAGGAAACAGGCGGAGGCAACGCTGTTGATCTGTTACTTCATTGTGAGCTTGTTATTAATGATGATTCTGAGGTTTCTAACGAGGTCTGAGGGTCCCAGGCCTGGGGGCCAGTAGGAGTCATTCATGGGATTGCTGTTGTTGCCAAAGATCAGTACTTCTGTCTTGTCTGTGTTTAGTTTCAGGCAGAACACTTTTTTCTCAGAGATATCCAACAGGCACATCTGCATGTGCTTAAGAGTGTTTTGGTGACATATGGTCGCAGTGACTGTTGATTTCAATGTGTATGTATGCATGTAGAGGGTACTTGCATAGAGCAAACCTATCTGGGTATCAACATGACACTAAACAGAAGGTGAGAGTCTAAAGTATGTTTTTGAATATTAACAAGTAGTAGATGGAAAGTGAGGGCAAAATGGTCTGTGAATGGGTGTCTTAAGTTTCCTTCAGGATTATTGGGGGAGTAAGAGCTGGTCTGATGTTGGCTGGTATGTTGTTACAGATCTTGGGTGACCCCAGTGAGAAGGCCTAAGTTTGTGTTCTGCTTTTTTGTGTATTTTCTGTTTTTCAGTCTGCAGATGTCTTGGCATTGAGTGTTGTGCTGTCCACCCAGGATGACTAGCTTCTGGGCCAGAGATGTAGGGTTTTTCTTTCTGGCGGCCATGGATGTTATGTTGTAGGTCTTGAGTTTTGTGGTGGCCTAGATGGGAAGTCAGAGCAGTTCTCAGCAAAACCTCAAGAAGAAGTGATAACACCTCTCTGAGACCTTTGTTGTGGAGAAACAGTAAAGGTTGCGCCAGTAGACATCAAAGGCCTTAATGGAGAAGGCATTTCAAGAGTTCAGCATCTCATAGAACAGTGAAGAGCACCGGCTGACGCAAACAGTTATCAGATCTAAGGCAGAATGAATTCTGGTCTTAATAACATTGGCAACTGCAAGTCTAGTTGTGTTAGCATCAGAATGTGTAAAAAAAGAGTTAATAATATAAGAACGTTGATAAACAGGTTTGTATGCTACAACATCGTATGCAGAAACATGGCCTAACATAAACATATTGTCCTAAATATCGTTTGGAAGAATACTGTCCCATTGCGTAAACATTTTTCATTCTTAACTTAAATGGGGCTTTTTTTGTATGTAGGACATATGTACATCACAAGATAATCTGGGACCACAACCAGACAGTAGTAGTGTACTTACCCCTAAAACAGATATACCATGTCGCAACACCAAGTAGAATTCCACACAGTAGCATGCCACACAGCAGTAAAACATATTTAAGTTCATAATCAGCAGTTCTCACAATAATTTCGCAGAACTGCCACCCTCACCTTATTTCTTAAGCAAACAGCGCAGTGTGTGCTAAAAATGGACGCAACGCGTTAACTTTCCTCATATTAGCATCTGCAACCACTCTGCTGGGGTACGGTATGAACAGTGCATATGTAAGGCAGCGCTTAATTTGAGCTGGTGGCTTCCGGTGCCCCCACCGGCACTTACTTGTCAAAACTGGCGCCTGACAGTTTGTCAAAAGGTGGCGCTGTCGGGCTAATTTAGAGATGACCACAGCAACAGTTAAGTAATAATTCAATGTAGATTAAAAATGACTAGTACCTTCCGCCCAAGCCATTCTTATATATTTGGGGGCCTGAAATAGTCCGAATTGTCACGCATGTAGGAGTGTGATGATTAGTAGTCATGTCGTTACTATCATTGCCAGCTTTAGGAGGGGCAGTGTGTGGTGTAAGCTGCAGTGGCCTCTTACAAATTAAGCACTGATGTGACGCAGACATACACCATAAGAAATATCATAATTAGTGGCAGCTTCACATTCTTGTGTATGTTTGAATTATTCTAGGCCGACCGACTGGTAACAATCATTTTACTTTGTCACCATCAGACATGTCGCCTTTGTTTTGTCTTCCTTGTTCATGTCGGAGGGAACTACTGTTTCTGATTTGGACAGCTCTTACAGCCTCATTTATCGCTATGTAATCCTTCCAGTTGGCATTGAACATGTTGAACGGCTGAATGAAATATATTTAAAATAATTGCAAAATGTTATGTTTTTGTCAGTTGTACGAAAGCATGTCCAAACATTAATCTGAATTAAGGGTGAAATGCTTCCGTTTTGGCTCACTGTGAACTGTAAACTGTAACATGTTGTGTGCAAATAATGTTTCCACAGCTAGTTTTGGACTTTCTGATATGTGTTCTGTACTATTTTTTCAGACACTCAGCTTAAAACAAACATTGACAGAGCCAACGGGTTTGCTGCTCTCACTTAAAAAAGACCTGGGCAAGCACCGCTACCCAGTTAACATATGCAATGTATACGGCAGCGATGTTGTATTCTCAACAGACACAAAACTGGTGCAGCAATCAGCAAAACACGCACACGCGCGAAAAAGTGCAGGCTGGCAGCAGCAGTGTTAACTTTCTCAACACACCTGTCAGGTGTGGCTTGGAATGCAGCAGTGCAGCGTTCGTCACAGAAGAAGAGCTGTTATGAGTTTTGACGTGCATCAGAACTGCTATCTCCCACATCACACACAAGAAAAAATGCCCCTCACTTGCAGGAGGTTCAGCAGTTATGCAAGATTTCCTCATGCTCAGAGAAGGTATGCAGAGGGTGCCTCCGGCAGAGAGCGACTGGATATTAGAGGCCATTTAGTTCTTAGAAAAAGCTCATCCTGCATTAGCCTGTCTGAAAAACAATAAAAAACAATTATTTGAGGTGAAAATATTTGCTTGAGACTATCGTGTGTGTTGTGCAGATTCCCACCCCCTTCACGAATAGCTCTCTTCTCACGTCTGACTCTGGGGTCAATTAGGATGGCGGACGGATCGCCACCGCCATGCAGGCGGTGGCGATCCGTCCGCCATCCTTGCCCGTCCGCCACCTATTTCCCCCCGCCATATTACAATGGCGGGGGGACCGTGGCGGACCTGAAGACCGTCCGCCGCATTTGGCGGTGTCTACCAGACACCGCCAGCCATATTAGGATGTGGTGGGGGCTATGCATTTCCGTGGCGGCAATGCCGCTACGTAAAGGCATACGGTCCTTGCTTTGGGGGCCCGTTTCGGGCCCCCAGGGTGAAGGTGGGGTGGGGGGTGCACATGGGGGGTACCTATGGTACCCCCCTGCAGTTGCATGCACAATGCAGCAGGCACCACGCGGTGCCTGCCGCTTTGTGCATGTAAATGCACAGCATGCATTTTTAACTTTGCGGCGGGTGCTGCCGCAATGTTAAAGATACGGGATGTGACCGCCAGGGTGGCAGTCACATCCTAATTACAACGGAGGGAACGCTGCTGCCCCTGCGGACGGTCCCTCCACATCGGGGGTGGCGGACGGACGCAGGTCTGTCCGCCATCATAATCGACCCCATATTTTGGATTATCTCTGTGGGTTTTCTTTTATCTGCCGTACTTTTCCACAGACAGTGTGCTGCTAAATCGCTACACGAAGGGCCGCTCGGTATGCCGTTTCTTTCATATTATTTCACTATTAACCTCGCTGTTTTCATCAGTATGACCACGCGCATGAGGGAGTTTGTTGTCGACGTCATCGAGGACGCCAATGTCGTGCTTCCACTGCTTTCTAGTCACGATGAACCTGTCAAGGCATGTACAGCACCCATACACTACTAAGTGCAAATTATAGATTAAGAGCTGTTAGAAAACTTTTTCGTGCAATAAACACTCCGCGCTGTGTTTTAGCGTAAAAGGCCATTTTTATTAGGACAAGGTTAACAACAATGCTTTAACCAAACATCAATAAACATATCCCAATCCCCAAACTCAGATCTTTCACCCCTCTGCCACTTACACACTCTGTTACTCTCTCCCAATTCACTCAGCAACCTCTTTCCTTCTTCCGTTTCCTTCCTCACTTATCTTTCACCCTCCTCCAGCATCTTCAGCCATCGCACTCTTGCATGCCACACCCCCATCATACACCTGTGGAAGGGTGATTTTGCCCGTCATGGACTCCCTACCCCTCCAATGAACTGCTCACACCACTCTCAACCTGTCCTAAACTGGCACGCTATTCTGGGTACATACTTGTTCTCACTCCTGAAAAACATGTAGGGTGGTCCAAACTGACTACACCCTTTCCTAACGGCGCTGGGGGCAGGAAGAGGATGGGACTTCCTCTCCTGCCCCTTATAACCCTAACTCTAACCCCACCCCTAAGCCCACCCCTTAAACCCTAACCCCTATCTACACCACCTTGTCCTAGCCTCGCGCGAACACCCCAGGGGAAGACTGGTCTGCCGACCTTACTTCCCCTGGGGCTGCATTTAAAAGCTACCTGTAGAGGTAGCTGAAGTGGACATTTTGTTGGTTTATAAAAGATGCGACTTGGATTTTAAGAATACGAAAATAGGGCAACGATCTGTTTACGTGGTGACGTCGACATACACTGTGCTTGAGGTAGCGTAGTGCAGGGTGAGCGTTCATGCTGGTGCATGAATCAGAGCTGAGGCGATATGTTCATCTGTCAGGACAGGTAGCGCAACTGTTCTAAAACAGGTGTCGAGTGCCAAATGTCGCGTCCGCATAAACGCTTCATGTAGTTCTCAGTTCAAAAAAATCGATTGTGTTCACTACACAATCAGTGTCCTATATAAATGGTAACAATAATTAGTAAAACATCTAGTACCGTTCCACTGTGCCTAATTCAACACGCTTCCGTGTATTAACGTTTACATGTATATTACAAATATTGACAAAAGCCAATAGTACTGGCTGGAGTGTGCTATGGTATGGTATTGGATGGTCTTTGCATGTATTACCACATACAAACCAGGCCTATTGGCTTTGACAGTGCTTGTTTTCCATTCAATTTGTTTTCATCATGAACAAATGGACTGTGTAAACCACGAACACTGCTTAACTCAGTGATGTTTTTAACATAATGCAATTATATGTGACCAAAGACTGACATGTACAGAGTCTATTGAAACATTGGATCGAAGACAATCTCTAACCTGTGAATGGTGATGTTTCGAGTCTTACTGTTAGTGAAACTCACAAAATAGTCATGTCATGCGAGCTTTTATGACAATCACTGCAGTATTTGCTCAATGCACAAGTGCATTGGCTGCACTGTATTCCAGTAAGTGGTTTTCTGGAAAACTTGTAATCCGTGTGCACTTGCTGTTAGAATTGGAGGAGGTGGTCCAGAAAAGGCCAAAGGAGACTACATTTTTAACAACTCTAATAGAAGAGATGTGGACAAAACAGCAGGAAAATTATTAGGCAAATCATAAAATGTTGAAGAGAAATGGACAAACAAAATACGGGAGTCCATTCCACGAGAAATAGAATTTGCAAAGAGTGAGAAATGTTAACTTTTGCAATAGAGAAACTAGGACATAGCACAGGTCTGATAACAAGGAAGCCTTCATTATACTCCAGTTTTTACTTCTAGGGCACAGAAAGAAAAAGGGGATTTTAAGGAAGGCTTACTTACCATCTGTTCTTCGTTCAATATAGTAAACAGGCACATGACTATAAAGAAAGCCTCCCATGCTATCCGACCAAGTAAAGCACTCTTAAATTCTGCTTAGGGATAACAAAGTACGAGGCTGCTTATGTGGGGGCACTTCAATTTGATATGCCACTCAGCTTTCGTGGTCATTGTTTGATGCAGGATTGCAGCATTATATGCAGAGGAGGGCTAGTTCATCATTTACACCCGCTGATGACAAAGGTGGAAATATTTCAGTACAGCTTTTGTCAGTCAGTAACCTGGAAGGAGCCAAAAGCATGTGTGCATTAGTGATGGCTGCTTCTTAGAGAGTAGTTCAGTTCGATAAAACTTTATTCGGTCTATTACAACCATCAAACTATATCAGTAAGCGACATATCACATAATAAAAACCAGGATGTACGGCTTCTAAAGTAATCTATACACATCTTAAAACCGAAATGTCATCTTAGTTTTTATAACATAGAATACATTCTCCATCAGCTCTGGAAGAGGTGAAAGTAAACTATCCAACAAGGGTGCGCTGCCAAAAGACAGCACTATCTTCAAAAACAGTGCACAAGTGTTCAAAACATTCTGAACCAGAAACTTTAACCCCAGTGTACTAAATCAATCTAATCATTTAGCCATAAGAAACAATAAAGCCATGGAATGCCTTACCTTGGGGATTGGGATTGAAATAGACAATCTCTGCCCAGTCTGGACCCTCAAGGGTACTTAGGATAGAATTATGCAGCACAGCACTGAATATGCAGTTGTAAGAAGAGGTTTTTTTATACATTAAGGTCAGGATCGCCACCACATTTAGGCAACTGCTGGCTGTTCCCTTAGGCATCACCACAATTGGCCACTTGAATGACCTGGTTGCTAGTGGAGCAGAAGAGCCGTGAAAGAACCCAAAATGTTTGCAAAGGAACAGATAATGGGTGAAAGTTAACAGTGCTTAATTTGTAACAAAATATGTGCCAGTGCCCTGTTCAAGAGGCTACTGCAGCTTGCACCCCCATGCCCTTTGCCAGCTCTGTCAGTGACAGTACCAGCACAACTACTCACCATCACACTCCTATAAGTGTGGCAATTCAAACTATTCCTGGTACTCACAGCTATAGGAATCACTTAGGTGACAGGTATTAGTCATTTTTATTATATATTGTGTGAATAAGCAGCTGTTGTCGCGCTTATCTCTAATTCTACAAACAGCGCCACCTTTTGACAGACTGTCATAAGTGCCGGTGTTGACAATTAAGTGCCCATGCCAAGCACCGGAAACCACCGGCTCAAATTAAGAACTGGTGCAAGAATTACTGTGAGAATAAACCTTTTTTTACATTGCCGCCTATTGTAGTATATTTACAAATGCAGGGACTTTCTGTTGAGATCACATATTTATTTGATAGTATAAATGATGATCAATGATTCTGTTTCTTATACTGTATAAGAATCTAAAAGATGTAAGTTGCCTTGCTCGTAAAGCGTTATATAAATGGAACAGAACACATGAAGTGGGGAGTGGTTCAGCTGTTGTTGCCCACATATATAAAACATATCCAGTAGAAGCCTCCCAAGCAAGATTTTGGATACATGGTGTGGGCCCCAGGGACATAAGTCTCCAGATCTTTAAAATATTTCTCTTTGAAATGCCATACAGTGAGTTAAGTAAAGGAAGCAGTGAGCTGCTCATCAGTATAAATCAAGCCCTTACAGAACCACTTATGCATGGACAGAGAGTCTTCATTTGTACATTTCATCAGATTAAGGAAGCATCTATTTATAGCCTAACATATTTACTGTGGAACTGTAACCTCAACAAACACAGCCAGTTTGGGCTGCCACCATGTAATACCAAAGCGCAGTTGACTATAAGTGAAAAATCAATAAAAATATGTTGAAATCAAAAACAAAAACAAATCACAGACATGCCTAAACTGATCAATTCTGGCAGCACATTAACTAAAAATGATGTCTAGTGAGAAGTAGCAGTTATGGCTGCTTCAGGATTTCCATCGTATAGAGGACTTATAACATATCCTTTGGACAGTGGACTTCAAAGGCAGTTGCAAGTGACAGCACCTTCAATGGTCACCTTTTCAAAGTTCTGGAAACTGACATTTTTCAAGATACTGGAGCACGAATTGGCTCGTGTGGCTCAATGAGCAGAGGCTTTATGATTACACCCTTAAGAAAACTCTTCAGTCTCCCAAATAAACTAGAAGACTTGAAAAACGTTGATGCCATGAACACTTCTGTTAATGAGCGGGTGTCTGTCCATAAGTACTTCATAAATTCTTCTGTTTATACACAGTTGCAAGGGCCAGTTTGCGTTCCCAGTCAGGCCCTGACCATGATAGTGTGTTTCCTGTGTAGCTGTGCTGACACAGTCTTGCAGCTACATTGTAATGTAAATAACAGGTGACATTGCCCAGAGTTACTCATTTTGTTGTTATCAGAATGATTAAGGGCTGAGAGGGCCCTGATGGGATTCAAATGCGTGGACAAGAGGTCGCACACAGATATTTCCAGCACCAAACTTTCCCCAAGCAATGTTACCTTCATGTGTGTTTGTAGTTTATAAGACTTCTGGTGCAAGTAACCTGGTTGCAGTACTACATTTGTGCAGCTGGAGGCACTGCCTTTCAGGTTAGTAGACCAGGGGCCTAATCATGATTGCCTGCCCTGACTCTGCCCAGAGCTGAGCACTTGTTTTTTAGGGTGTGAGGTGTCTAAAGTTCAAACATAAGCAATTTCTGCTTCTTGTTTCCGGCTTTTTCTGTGTAAAGTTCGCATTACAAATCTGAGTGATATGTTTGAACTTTTGACCCCTGGCTGAGCCAGTGCAGCCCATTAGTGTAAAGGGCCAGGGATTATTTTTTATCAGTAGACTTTGACCCAGAGAAAGAAGAATGAAAAACAGAAAAATGTGGCTTGAAATGATAGGAAACATGCAAAAAGCTGAAAAATCTAGGAGTGACCAGCAGCCCTGGCAGTGAAACTACTTCTTGTCAGGCAGTTGTGCGTATTTGATCAGGAAAAATATCTTGACTCACAGTGCAAGACATCCAGTGAATAAAGTGCACTGAAGGATTGCCCCATGCTGTATGTAGGTAGAAGCACATTATGAATGACACTTGAAAAATCAGTGGATGAAGTAGGCTGGCGAATAGCCCGTGTACATATGTATGCATGTATGTATTATTATTATTATTTTTTGTCACACATCTAGTTGGAAAGTGCTTCTGGCCAGGCCTAAAAGCTGGGGTGATAAAGAAATCTTCAGTGTGAGATAACGGGACAGGAAGTGTAAGAAGATGAAAGAAAGTGGCACAATGAGTCAGAATTTAGGCCTAAGGGCCTGGTTTACAGTTGGAAGTCAGAGTACTCCATACAAATGTAGCGGGTGTCCTGTCCACCTCATTTAGAACGCCAGTGGATATAATGTACTTGTAATTCAGCGGTCTGACATACTC
The DNA here is from genome assembly GCF_964261635.1 of Lissotriton helveticus. NCBI lineage: Eukaryota > Metazoa > Chordata > Amphibia > Caudata > Salamandridae > Lissotriton > Lissotriton helveticus. Next base: position 975,315,920 of record NC_136063.1, read on the forward strand.
CACATTTTTAGGTCTCGCCTGAGCCAGCGCATGTGTTGCACGGAGAGACATTTTGTAAGCAGGTTTTCACAGTGCTACCACAGGCTTTTGGTGGCCTCAAGCGTGCACGCGCGCAGCCTCCAATTTTCTTTTCTCCTGGCCGCCTTGCTCATGATCACTATCACGCGCACCATTTGCTTGTTCTTTACTTTTGCTACAATCGTGGCACCGGCGCTTTACCTTTAGGTAAAGCGCAGGTGCCGCGATTGTATCAAAAGTAAAGAAATAGATGTTTTTCTATTTCTTTACTTTTGCTATAATCGTGGCTCCTGCGCTTTACTTTTAACATTAAAAGAAAAGTGTGGGTGCCGCGATTATAGCAAAAGTAAAGAAATTGCTTTTTTTCTATTTCTTTACTTTTGCTATAATCGCGGCACTCGTGCTTTACTTTTAACGTTAAAAGTAAAGCGCGGGTGCCGCGATTATGGAAAAAGTAAAGAAATCGATGTTTTTTTCTATTTCTTTACTTTTGCTATAATCGCGGCACACGCGCTTTACTTTTAACATTAAAAGTAAAGCGCGGGTGCCGAGATTATAGCAAAAGAAAAGAAATAGCAAAAAACATCTATTTCTTTACTTTTGCTATAATCGCGGCACCCGCGCTTCACTTTTAATGTTAAAAGTAAAGGGTGGGTGACGCGATTATAGCAAAAGTAAAGAATTAGATTTTTTTTCTATTTCTTTACTTTTGCTATACTCGCGGCACCCGTGCTTTACTTTCAACATTAAAAGTAAAGCGCGGGTGCCGTGACGGTTGTTGCTTATTTATTTTATGCAGCTAACAACCATTGACAAAGCTAATCGTATTGTGTTTTAATATGGAGGTTTAATTTGCTATCATGCCCCATGGAATGAGTATAAACCTCTAAATCATGCCTTGGCATATGCTATATTCCAGTGTATGGAGGCAGAGGTGAGAGGAATCCTATTTAATGTTCCTTCTTAAATTTCCATGACTGCTGTTGCTCTGTGGAAGACTAGCTGAGGAGGAAACTTATTATACGAGCACTGGGTACAGTCATGTATTTTTATCGAGTATCATAAGCTTTGGTGGCTCCGGATTAGATCTCTTTATGAGAGTGGAAAACTTGTTAAATATCCTTGAATTGAACCAGCTTCTTTTGCAAATATGCTGGTCGAAAAAGATCATTTTATTGGCGAAGTCTCACCAACAGCCTACTACCTTTTTATCAAACTGTGAGGAGGATGGCCAACCCCTTCCATTGCAGAATCATAGGATAAGCACTTCAGTACTGCCTATTAATACAAACAAGCTGACGCTCATTGATGTCTTTGACACCGTTTGATTAAAAGAAAGAAAAATCCAAAAATTGTCAGTCTTTGATGCTTTTAAAAGTTGTCTAGGATTACATCATACAAGACTGAGGCAGTGGAGAATTGTGCATGGATATGTGCATCCCTTGATGTAGAGAAGATAAGGTTATAGTCCACATTTGAATGCCATCTTGGAGAGAGCTGACTGCTGCAAAATAGTACTTATGTTGCTTGTCTATGTAAATAAATGAATCTTCCAAAATACTCACTTATACAGCCATCCAATACAGCAGTGTCACTAAACAGCCTGAAAACGATGCACACTTGGACTCTGGTTTATAGGCCCACTGAAAGGGCACTGTTGCCTGGCTTATGTGCTAATAACTTTAGCTGAAATTCAGCAGGCAGCTGTCATAACGTTACTTGAATGAATATCCCAATGTCTACTTTACAGCAGCAACCTAAATGTGTGGTTTTTCCAACACGGTCCAGGCCATTGACCTTTACACATTTACCTCATGCATTGTCCTAAGCCACTTTCGGAGTCCAACACAATATGTAGCACAGAGGAAACCAAGATGCAGCCTTTATGTTCAGGTTCAAAATTAAAGCATAGAAAAAAAACAGAGTAGAGTATGTGGGAGGATTAGGAAAGAAGTATGCCAGAGGATAGGGTATTACATCAATTTCCACCTAACGTCTGATGCGAATCTGGGCACAAACACCTGTGCTGATTATGCTCGCTGGATCCCACAATTCACGCACATTCTGACGCAGCACATTAAACACTCTGCACACATCTAATTTCCCACAAGAGGGCTCGTATGTAAATGGCATATTTAGAACCGCTCTGTACTCTTGGACACTCTGTGCAGTGTCACCACATCTTGCAGGAGACGGCACATATGCTCTGAGTACTGAAATCCACTGCACTAGGCCAGCAATCAAAATTAAAGACTATTACTAGTATGAACAAGCATTGGCATAGCCAACAGGTCTCGCTTTTGGGACCTTATATGTATTTAGTTAAGAAGCACAATATGCATGGTGCACCAGCATCAACTGTTGCATGGCTAAACACTTATAAGGTCCCAAAAGCGAGACATATTGGCTATGCCAATTTATTTTTATTTATTTAATTTCTTGTATCGCGCAGGACTCGACCCCGTAAGGGGTATATCCGCGCTTTGTTCGCCGTGGATAACAGACTTCAGTGCTTCTGCGGGAAAGCTATAGAGGAATTATATTTCTTGAAACAGAAGTGTTTTTAAGGTTTTCCTAAAGGAGAGGTGGTTGGTGATTTGTCTAAGACTGATGGGAAGTTTGTTCCACAGAGTCGGTCCTATAAATGATAGGGCACGACCTCCTTGTCTGGTCTTCTTAATTAATGGAGTTTCCAGTAGAAGTTGGTTGCTTGATCGTAGAAGACGATCCGGTTTGTATAAATGAAATTTTTGAGCAAGATATTTGGGGCCATCTCCAAAGAGGCATTTATGCACTGTACAACAAATTTTAAATTTAATACATTGCCGTATTGGTAGCCAATGGAGCTCCCTCAGGAGGGGTTTAGACGGAGTTCTTGTGGGGGCATTAAGAATGAATCTAGCCGCCGTGTTTTGGACCACCTGCAATCGGTTCAATGCATCCTCATTAGCTGATATTAAAAGGCCGTTGCAGTAATCTAACCGGCTTATCACCAAGGCCTGTACTAGGGTCTTTCTGTAGATGTCAGGTAGAAGAGGGAAGACTCGCCTCAACAGACCAACTGTACGAAAACATGCTCCTGTAATAAAATGTGCATGCTCCTTTAGGGTTAGATTCTGGTCGAGCTTCACTCCCAGGTTTTTGACTGACGGCTTTGGGCAAGGTACAGGTCCTAGATCTAAGGGCCACCAGTCGGGAGACCAGAGTATACTGGCTTTCCCAAAAAGCATTACCTCGGTCTTCCCGACATTGCACTGGAGGCAGTTGGAAGCCATCCAGTTGGACACTGCTCTCATGCCCTCGGCAAAGTTGTTCTTAACGTCAGAAGTAATAGAGTGGAAAGGAAAGAGGAGTTGAGTGTCATCGGCGTATGACACCGGTGTGAACCCATACTCTCTCACAATCTCAGCGAGGGGGGCCACGTACACATTAAATAATGTGGGGCTTAGGCATGAGCCCTGTGGCACCATCTTAGTGAGCAAACTAGAGTTGGAGCGATAGGGGCCCAAGCTGACAGATTGTGAGCGGCCGGAGAGGAAGCTCTCTAGCCAGGACAGTGCCACACCTCCAATACCCATCTTCTGCAAACGGCCAAGAAAAATGTCATGAGACACAGTATCAAAGGCGGCAGACAGGTCTAACAGCACCAGAATCATCGACCCTCCTCTCTCCTGTGACATCTTGATGTTATAGGTCACGGAGAGTAGTGCAGATTCGGTGCTGTAGTTGGGCCTGAACCCAGATTGTGATGGGTCCCGACCCCCTGTCGCCTCTATGAAACTGGAAACATGGATGTTTACATGCTTCTCGGCCAGCTTGCTCAGGAAAGGCAGCAAGGAGATGGGACGGAGGTTGGAAAGTTCTGTCCATGGCAGTGCCGAGTTTTTCCGTATGGGATTCACAACTGCCTCCTTCCATTGTTGAGGAAGTTTCCCCTCTTTAAAGGAGAGGTTCAGAATCTTATGAATCATTGGACAAAGTGTCTTGCTCAGTGTGGCAGTCAGTTTGGCTGGGATCAGATCTAGGGGAGAACCCGTTTTCATATTATTTATTAGTGACAGAATATCACTATGGCTGGCTTCAGGAAAAGCAAGTAGGGTGTCCCCTTGTGTCTCAAAGTGGATTATACTGGGGGCCTCAGTGTCCTTAGGGCATTTAGCTGAAGTAATTTTCTTGTAAATGGTTTCAATTTTGTCCTCAAAAAATAGGGAGATATTATTACACAGAATTTGGGAAAATTCATCTGGACTTTCACATGCCAATGGTTTTGTAAAAGTCTGCAAGATTTTATACAGCTCTCTAGTAGAGTTGCCAGCTTCAGCTAATTGTAATGTAAGACTATTCTTTCTTGCTTTCTTGATGTTTTCATAGTAGATGGACATGGCCTTTCTGTAGTTTGCCTTACTGTCGCTGGTGTGAGTTTTTCTCCAGAGTTTTTCCAATTTCCTACACCCTTGTTTTTCTAATTTTAGCGATTCGGTATACCATATCTCTCTCTTGACCACCGGGGGATGTTTAGTTATTTTTTGTGGGGCCAGAAGGTTAATTGTATCCAGGAGGGCGGCATTGAGTTTGGACAGAGCTGACTCCGCATCATCTGAGTCTAGTATTACTGGCTCTTTCCAGACTTTCTCAAATGCATCCGAAGTAATCTTATGCCAAGATCTTCGCTTGATAGTCAGGGCAATAGGAGGTTTATTAGGTTTGTCCAAGCCCATGAAAGAAAATTCTAACATGCTATGGTCTGACCAGTTTACAAGTTTAGGGGGGTGGCAATGTAACGTAGAAAAGTTAGCGAAAATTAAATCCAGAGTATGGCCACCTCTGTGAGTGGGTCCACTATTCTGTAAGTTAAGACCTAAGAGGGCAAGATCGGCCAACAGAGTCTTTGTTTCAGAGTGTTCCAGGATATCTACATGAAAATTAAAGTCTCCAAGTAAGATGAAGTTCTCTCTGGCTTTCATGTGTTGTGCTAGCAGTTCTGTTAAGGACAGAGTAAAGCCAGCATTGGGTCCAGGGGGGCGGTACACCAGGGCACCTTTCCAGTGTTCCTTAGGTCCTATCTTGATTTTAAAAATCATAACTTCCATTGAAGATTGACTGATCTGCTCTATTACAGATATTTTAAGATTTTCTTTATGTATAATGGCGATTCCACCACCAATTTTATCAGGACGGTCCTGTCTTAAGATTTTATATCCCATCGGGATCCCCAGAGTGATAGACGGGGTGGTGTGTGGCTTTAACCATGTTTCCGTTAGGAAGCAAACCTCTGGTGTGAGACTATTGATAAGGTCCCATATCTCGGAGTGGTGTTTCGGCAATGATCGAACGTTGAGGAGAAAGCTTTTCCAGCCTTTGGCCACTGGTATGTTTTCCCTAAAGCACCCGGCGATAATAGTTGTTGGTGTTGCCTGAAACCTACATGTAGCACAGGAAAAGGGTCCCTCGGGACATGGCCAATAATCGCGGACACAACTCTGTACCCCCTGAGGTTGTAGATCTAATAATGTTTGAGTGGTGTACCTGATCCGGGAGCCTTTTGAATGTTCCATATTGAAAAGGGCAGAGTAAGTAGCCCCTAGCCCCGTACCGTCGCGGACGGGCGCAGACAGGCCACTCTTTGGCTACTCTTCGGCGTAGCTTCGGCCCCGCTGCGCGCTCCCGCTGCGCGTACGGAAGGAGGCGAGGGCTAAATAGCCCCGAGCAACTCAACCGGTAGAGCGCTAACCGCTAAGCGGTGGCCAACAGGAAGTGGTGTCCTCCCACCCTTTCTGAATCAGGGCACTGGAGGAAGCGCAAGGTAGCGACCTGCAATGAGGCTGGTAACACAATATAAGCGTTCAGCTAGTGTGTGCGAGTGTATGCAGTCAATTAGGTTTCAAATAAATGATTTAAAAGTATTTCGTGTTGCAGGCGATAATATTTTAAATGCTTATATTGTTTATTGTATTGTATTGTATATTTAAATGCTTGTTTAAAGGAGTACCCTGTCTGCCAAACTCTCAATAGTGCCTGGAGTAGGCTTGTTGTTCTGCAACCTTGCATTCTTTAGCTCTGGCCAGAAGTTCCTGATACAATCTTTGTGCATTATAATATCACAAACCAAGCACCTCTTTGCTGCCTACCACTGATACCAGGTCATTGAGCTGTCTATGTGTCAGTACTGTAGCAGAAGAAAGAAAACAGAAGCCATAAGTTAATCTGAGTGGTTACATTTTGAAAAGTTAATTTAACTTTATCTTTATTCTCCACCGATTGAAACCTGGATCTTTCCACTGACTGGTCTTGTCGAATGCATGTTGCTTCATTTGAGGAATCATTGTATTCTCTCTAGACCACCTTAACAGTTTCTGTAATGCCCTCTGCACAGGGTGATGATAGGAGTGAGAGGCAGGTACGGGGGCTAAAGTATTCTTTACTAGGCATGGCCTCGCTATCACGTTTATTTCTCTACTTCTGGGAGAGCTATCTTTGCTCTGTCCTGATCTGGAATGTCCTGCTCGCCCTTGCTCGTTCTGGCTGGTCTCCAGTCCTGGCTGTGACTCTCTCCTGAAGAGTCCTAAATTCCATAGCATTTTTTAAATGGAGTTTTATATAGCGTGAACTCACCCCAAAGGTATTAGAGCGCTTTTCATGAGCACCAGTTGCGTTACAGACGGATACATTCATTTATCATGCCATTCAGGGCACGAGTCGGGAGGGGAGGGGTACACGTGGGTGGACAGCATCCACCCACTTTTTTGAGTTTAGAGAAGGTCTATAGCCAAGTGACACAATCAACAAGCAATTTTCTGATTATATAAAGTTCCTAGTTAATCTAACCTAAATATAAAGTCCAACTGTATACAGAAAACCTCAAACAATGAATATTTCACATTTGATTTTATTGGTATATAATATATATATTCATCATTTCTTTAAAGGTACAAATATTTGTATTCTTTTTCTGTTTTTCTATTCTGTTTTGTTTTCTTTTCTTATAATTGTTTTTCAATATCACAACATTCAGTTAAAATCATAGTAGAAAAGTACATGACCAATAGACATGAGACTGTATAAATTGTTGAAGGCAAAGCGGTAGATAACACTACCCACTTTTTCCACAGGGTGGACGCCGTCCACCCTGCCAAGAAGTTCGGCCTTTGCTGAATTCGTCCCGGTGTAATTTCCAAACACTGGGACACTTTCAGCAGAGCCTGCACGTTGATATCTGCTTTCAAGGGGCAACAAGGTGCAGGCAGGGCGAGGACGGGATGGGGCTCTCTTATTTCGGACTCCTGCTGGGCCCATAACAATGGCCGAATTTGAGGGGTCATCAGGCCTCATCAGTCTTCTGGCTGGCAGCAGTCAGGAGCCTCACACCTAGAATCAAATCCAGCAGCAGGGAAACAAAGGCTGACCTCGCACCTTGTTAGCACTTCACACATACTTTAGAGAGGCAGCTTTTCACTTTGTTCAGGCTCTGTTTAGGAGATATGCATGCACTGGAAGAATGTCAGATGTGTTGATCTTTCCCAGTATTTGCACAAACTAAATACTATTTATATAGCGCTTACTACCCCTGAGGAGGTGTTGTAACAATTTAAATATCACTATTTTTCTCTTAAAGCACTATGGGTACAAGAAGCTTTACAATGACAAAAGGCAACGTTGGTTTATGTGAAGCTTACAAAAGTGTGAATCTTCTGCCTAAATCAGGAGGGTTTGCAAGTATACTCGAAATGTGCTCAAATGTACTCATGACAGGCCTGCTAAACATATATGTGAGGGCTTAAGTTCTGATGTCACTTCTTGTGATTCCATGCGCCGTGATGCCACTTGCATACTGATTTATTAGGTTAGTCCACCCCCCCCGACCCCCCCACCTCTGTTTTTTAGGACCTCTGCCCTGATGCCATTATTTATAACAAAATCGGTTCCTCATGTATATTCCAGATGATGACTTGTCACTGGAATCACAAAAATTGTTTACCTTCTAGAAATCCTTTCAGAATAATACGAACCAAATATTCACTGTGAAGTCTGTAGAATGGTAATCTCGTTTATATCTGTGAATCCAGGCAGGGTGCTTCGCTATGATCTTCAGATATATGACTCTTCTGTGTCCTTCTAAACACACGTAAACTCACAACTCAAGAGACATATAAAAACAGAATGCATACAAATCAAAACCCTGGGTGACATTCACCAACATTGAATGTTGGGTCCAAATCTCACAGCGAGGCAAGGCCACACATAAATATGTCGATTTTTTCGCTTTTTATTGATCCCACCACAACCACATTATCATATCTTGGTAGTTTGCATTAATTTTGAGGTCCCTTTGGTTTGTTTTCAATGCTCTATTTTTGTGGCGTTTGTTTTTGCTTTTTTGAACAGGTGGTAAACATTACCTGTGTGCATCAGTAGCCCAGTCGCCTTGCAACTGCTGCCTACATGTTGAATAATCGGGGGTAAGGGGCGGTGCAGAATGGCGACAGCAAACACCCTTTATCAGCACAAGTGTTTTTGTAAATAGATATTGAAAAGCCGCATTCCACCCACACCTTTGTAGCTACCAAAATTGAAAAAAAAACACTGATTACACAAGCTGTGTTTCAATCGATTTTCTGCAGATTGAGAAGGATACGCCTCTTGGCCTTTGTAATTTGACTGTTCTCTGAGGTAAAATCGACGGTTGCTCGGTGCATCACCCCAATCACGTCGCGGGCTAACCTTGTGAATGTTTGACTCTGACACGCAGTGCCAGTCTTTGCTAAAAACTAACTAAAAACGGCGGGGGGTGTCTTTTTAGAGCTGGCAAAGCAAAGTTAGTTAGCAGCTGTTATAAGGAAGCTCTTTAATTAAGAGGCATGCTACCAGCTCTAAACATGGCTTTTTATGAATGTTCTGACTGCCTCTTCTGTAATTCTCTGCTATGGATCACTGTTATTCTGTGCGCTGGGTTGAAGTAAAATTGTAGTCCTTCTTCTATTTTTGGGAAATGTCCCATCTTTTGGCTTTAAAATTCTGGTCACCCTAAATTTGGCGCCCTTGCAGATGGTAGTAAATTTAAATGAGGCAACAGGGGGTCCCTTTGGTGTTTACTGGTCAGTGACGGGATGAGCAGGGACTGGCCCCTGAACACAAACATCCCGACCCCCCCAGCTCATCTAATTCACTGTTAGCCCAGCTGCCTCACGCAGATGATGGTTTTGTTGATGTGGGCCAGCAGGGGTCAGCGGGTGAAGAAGGGAGGGCAAGGAAGGGGCTAAAGGGGTGTTAAAAAACATAACCTGCCATATGATAATGAAGGACTAAAATTACATGGCCTCCACATGGAACCCTGTACTGTGGAGAAAGTGGAATGAAGTTCTAACTTTACTAGGAGGTTGCAAAATTACATCACAACTGTGAATCCCACAATCTGCCGCAGGGTTTTATTTCCTACCTGGCCATACCTGCGGCACTCAAAAAGAGGGCACTAGATAGTCCTGTAGTATTAGTATTCTGCAGCTTATACATGATAAATACAACAAACTGAATGAGAAGGCCATCCGGCCGACCTTGTGGATCAACATGCTGAGCTCTCTGTCACCAATGTGTGGAAGAGGAATTAGAGAAACAGTTGTTTTAAGTAGTTTTTCATGCCAGGGTCATTCACATCAATTCATCAAAATGGCAGGGGAAGAGGAAGTGACATCACACGCCCTTCACCATCACTTTCTTTCATAAACACATGCTTACATATACACACATTCACGCATACACATACACTCTCACATAAACACACTGTCACCCGCAAGCACACACACAACATACATTTAAAATCACTTTTTTTTATCTCAGCTGTCAGAGAGGGTCATATTTCAGCTAATTGAACTCCATTTTTACAACACAAATAGTGAAAAATATTATAAATACACACACACACACAAATAAATAAATATATATATATATATATATATATATATATATATATATATATATATATATATATATATATATATATATATATATATATATATATATATAAAATGCACGCTGGGATTTGAGGTCTCATTTTGCCAATTAATGCCCTCTAGTAGGTTACCTCCGCTGCAGCTAATTATGGACAATTCTTTTTAAAAATGAACTGCCACCAAAGGAGGAGCACTGAAAGCCCCCTATTACGGAAACACGCAGGGGAGATGCGGTAGCCACTAATCACCTTCGCTGACACGGCCTCTGAGGAGATGCAAACAGCGGCATCGAAACGGGTCAGGCCATGGACTTCAAAGGGATGTTAAGCTGCCTGCTTGGTTTAAATAGAGTTGTTACTCACCTGCAGTGCTGTGCGGCCTCAAGCTTCTGGGCATTTTTGGTTACATATATATATATATATTCTGACACCCAAGAAGGCTACACGCCGAAACGCGTCTGTCTGCTTGGCAAAGATAAGCAATTCAAAGTTTGCCTTTAGCGTTACCTCACGAGTGCGGTTTTCTTTGTTTTTTTGAATGAACGCAGGATTTTGGAGTTTTATATATATATATATATATATATATATATATATATATATTCACACAAGTTCGAAATTCGAAAATGACGGCACTCCACTCGGGAAACTTTTCAACAGCGTTTTATTTTACAGCTGCGATCACCTACGCGTTTCGAAGGTATCGTTCTTGATCACGGTAAATATTCAAACAGTGAGTCCCTTTTCACTTTTACATTATATTCACATGTGACACGCAATGCATTATGGGCATTGTAGTTGAATTAATGTCATTCAACCAAGATGTGTTTTACAACCAATTTCTGTGTTATTTAACTTTATATATTGGTTGTTTTGACCTGGGTGCGTCATTTTTGGTTTAAAGTCAAAATGATCAACATTTTTCAGACTGAGTGCCCTCTACTGCCATGCATGTAATGTCTATGTTAAAATAATATGTGTCAGTGAGAGTCATTACTTCCAGGTTTATTGTGGTGCAGCGGTGTTGAGCATACCCTATATGCTTATTTATATGTGCAATGTTGTACTGTGAATAAGTTCACTTTTTATAACCCAACTATTGCAGTGTAGCTCAGTGGGTATGGCTCCATGTTTCCTGGGCTGAGTGCCCTTGCCACCGCTAATAGTTACCACAAATAATGGAAGTGTAGTGCTGTGCACATTTCAATTCTTGTTACTAGTTAAGGTAATATAACTGCATCGATTTTTACAAACATTCCAGTCAATTCAGTTAAAGATGCACATGTAATTCAGCATCTGTATTGAGTCCCATCGGTTGTATAGTTTTAAATCTCATGATTAGTTTTGACTCGAGTCGCCTCAATTTCAATCTCCTGTCCCCCCCCCACGCTCATGTGGAGGTATAGCAGCCAGACCTGAGTACGACATATTTGTCCATGTATATCCTGGATGGCTTGACATATGTTTTGCCATGGCATAAGAGAAGTCTTTTTTCTGTATTGCCCGTGTGTGCTCTAGGATACGTTTTTTTAAAGGGCACGTAGTACTTCCAATATATCTTTTGCCACATTGGCATTGGAGTAAGTAAACAACAAATGGAGTTTCACACGTTATTTGTTGTTTTATTTCAAATTTCTTTTCAGATGGATCCCACAAATTCTTTAAATTCTTTCCAATTTTGCAAGCCTTGCATACTAGGCATTTAGTAAATCCTGTTTGTTTCGTTCCTAGCCATGGTTGTTCTTTTCGTAGTTCAAAGTGGCTATGCACCAGGTGGTCTGACAAATTGGGGGCTCTTTTATATGTGATCGATGGTCTCTCTCCTATCTCATTTCCAATGTCAATGTCTTTTCTCAGGACATGCCAGTATTTTGTCATGATTTTTTGTATTTTGAAGCTCTCCTTCGTGTATCTGATTATCATTCTCGGTTGTTCCTCCATTGCTGATTCTTCCATCTCACTTATGTTTGGTATCATTTGTTCATTAGTGTTCTTTCTCTTGCCAAGTAAGGATTTTTTGGTTGGAGTTAACATCTCATGTCTGTTTCTGTTTCTCGCCGCTACTTTCCCTCTTAATATGTCAGTTTTTTTATATCCTCTCTGTTGGAAGCGAGTTTTTGTTTCTTCAAATTTACGCTCCATTTCACTCTCTTCAGAGCAATTCCTCTTCATCCTTAGTAATTATCCGTAAGGAATGCTTTTCTTTAGACTGGTTGGATGAAAGCTCTGTCCATGAAGGAGACTGTTAGTTGCTGTCTTTTTGCGATGAACAGTTGTCTCCAGTTTGTTATCTTTCACGTATACTCTGGTATCCAGAAATTCAATTTCTCTTGGGCTGATGTTATAGGTACATTTCAGTCCCACTGCGTTGTTATTTAGAATTTCAAAGAGATTTTTAAATTCTTGTTCTGTGCCTTTCCAGAGCAAAAAGAGGTTGTCTATGAAGCGGAGCCACAACGCTACGTTCGCCATATATTGGTCGTTTTCTTCTCCCCAAGCCACACACCTCTCCCACCACCCCATCATGAGATTAGCATAGCTTGGGGAGAAGGAAACTCCCATAGCAGTTCCGCAGCGCTGTGCATATATCTTTTTGTTGAAGATGAAAATATTATTATACAGACAGAGTGTTATCATCTGTATGAGCATTTTAGAATGTTCATATAAATTGATTGGTCTTTGTTGGAGAAAGTATTGGATTGCCTTGAGGCCAATTTCGTTGTTGATGAAAGTGTATAACGAAACGACATTGATCGTTATAAGTAGATAGTTAGGTTGCCATTCAGTATTAGATAGGATTCGCAAGAAATCCCCTGTGTCATTTATAAAAGATGTTAGTGTGGGCACAATGGGAGCAATGAAATTATCCACATATAGTGACAGGTTCTCATACAGACTTCCGCAGCATGAAAGTATCTGCCTCCCTGGTGGTTTGTTAAGTGTTTTATGTACTTTCGGAAGAAAGTATATGGTTGGTACAGTTGGATTGTCAACCATCAGGTATCTTCTTTCATGTTCAGTTATCAGGCCAGCTTTTTTCCAACTTTCTAGTTTGTTTCTCAGATCAGTTGTTAGTTCTTTTATCGGATTTTTTTCAAGCATGGTATATTTGGAAGTATCTTCTAATTGTCTCATTGCCTCTTCGATGTAATCTTGTTTTTCTTGAATGACAATGTTCAAGGCTCTATCCAAATTTTGTCCAACTCTCTATCCGGGCAACAAGATAGATATCTATCAGGACTTAGTATTGGGAGAAATTGACAAGATGACCAATGTAAACCACAATGGAATTGAAAATCTCACAAAAAAAGAACGACTGGCCATACAATCCTTAAAATTGAACAACACCATCGAAATCAAACCCGCCGATAAAGGGGGAAACATTGTCATTCTAGAAAAACAAGATTACATCGAAGAGGCAATGAGACAATTAGAAGATACTTCCAAATATACCATGATTGAAAAAAATCCGATAAAAGAACTAACAACTGATCTGAGAAACAAACTAGAAAGTTGGAAAAAAGCTGGCCTGATAACTGAACATGAAAGAAGATACCTGATGGTTGACAATCCAACTGTACCAACCATATACTTTCTTCCGAAAGTACATAAAACACTTAACAAACCACCAGGGAGGCCGATAATTTCAAGCTGCGGGAGTCTGTATGAGAACCTGTCACTATATGTGAATAATTTCATTGCTCCCATTGTGCCCACACTAACATATTTTATAAAGGACACAGGGGATTTCTTGCGAATCCTATCTAATACTGAATGGCAACCTAACTATCTACTTATAACGATCGATGTCGTTTCGTTATACACTTCCATCAACCACGAAATTGGCCTCAAGGCAATCCAATACTTTCTCCAACAAAGACCAATCAATTTATATGAACATTCTAAAATGCTCATACAGATGATAACACTCTGTCTGTATAATAATATTTTCATCTTCAACAAAAAGATATATGCACAGCGCTGCGGAACTGCTATGGGAGTTTCCTTCTCCCCAAGCTACGCTAATCTCATGATGGGGTGGTGGGAGAGGTGTGTGGCTTGGGGAGAAGAAAACGACCAATATATGGCGAACATAGCGTTGTGGCTCCGCTTCATGGACGACCTCTTTTTGCTCTGGAAAGGCACAGAACAAGAATTTAAAAATTTCTTTGAAATTCTAAATAACAACGCAGTGGGACTGAAATGTACCTATAACATCAGCCCAAGAGAAATTGAATTTCTGGATACCAGAGTATACGTGAAAGATAACAAACTGGAGACAACTGTTCATCGCAAAAAGACAGCAACTAACAGTCTCCTTCATGGACAGAGCTTTCATCCAACCAGTCTAAAGAAAAGCATTCCTTACGGAGAATTACTAAGGATGAAGAGGAATTGCTCTGAAGAGAGTGAAATGGAGCGTAAATTTGAAGAAACAAAAACTCGCTTCCAACAGAGAGGATATAAAAAAACTGACATAATAAGAGGGGAAGTAGCGGCGAGAAACAGAAACAGACATGCGATGTTAACTTCAAACAAAAAATCCTTACTTGGCAAGAGAAAGAACACTAATGAACAAATGATACCAAACATAAGTGAGATGGAAGAATCAGCAATGGAGGAACAACCGAGAATGATAATCAGATACACGAAGAAGAGCTTCAAAATACAAAAAATCATGACAAAATACTGGCATGTCCTGAGAAAAGACATTGACATTGGAAATGAGATAGGAGAGAGACCATCGATCACATATAAAAGAGCCCCCAATTTGTCAGACCACCTGGTGCATAGCCACTTTGAACTACGAAAAGGACAACCATGGCTAGGAACGAAACAAACAGGATTTACTAAATGCCTAGTATGCAAGGCTTGCAAAATTAGAAAGAATTTAAAGAATTTGTGGGATCCATCTGAAAAGAAATTTGAAATAAAACAACAAATAACGTGTGAAACTCCATTTGTTGTTTACTTACTCCAATGCCAATGTGGCAAAAGATATATTGGAAGTACGACGTGCCCTTTAAAAAAACGTATCCTAATGCACACACGGGCAATACAGAAAAAAGACTTCTCTTATGCCATGGCAAAACATATGTCAAGCCATCCAGGATATACATGGACAAATATGTCGTACTCAGGTCTGGCTGCTATACCTCCACATGAGTGTGGGGGGGACAGGAGATTGAAATAAGGCGACTCGAGTCAAAACTAATCATGAGATTTAAAACTATACAACCGATGGGCCTCAATACAGATGCTGAATTACATGTGCATCTTTAACTGAATTGACTGGAATGTTTGTAAAAATCGATGCAGTTATATTACCTTAACTAGTAACAAGAATTGAAATGTACACAGCACTACACTTCCATTATTTGGGGTAACTATTAGCGGTGGCAAGGGCACTCAGCCCAGGAAACATGGAGCCATACCCACTGAGCTACACTGCAATAGTTGGGTTATAAAAAGTGCACTTATTCACAGTACAACATTGCACATATAAATAAGCATATAGGGTATGCTCAACACCGCTGCACCACAATAAACCTGGAAGTAATGACTCTCACTGACACATATTATTTTAACATAGACATTACATGCATGGCAGTAGAGGGCCCTCAGTCCAAAAAATGTTGATCATTTTGACTTTAAACCAAAAATGAGGCACCCAGGTCAAAACAACCAATATATAAAGTTAAATAACACAGAAATTGGTTGTAAAACACATCTTGGTTGAATGATATTAATTCAACTACAATGCCCATAATGCATTGCGTGTCACATGTGTATATAATGTAAAAGTGAAAAGGGACTCACTGTTTGAATATTTACCGTGATCAAGAACAATACGTTCGCAACGCGTAGGTGATCGCAGCTGTAAAATAAAATGCTGTTGAAAAGTTTCCCGAGTGGAGTGCCGTCATTTTCGAATTTCGAACTTGTGTGAATACAGAAACGGGACACTGCCTTGATCCCGCTGATGGCACCAGCTCCTGAGTGCTCCCCCTGCGACGAGGCAAGTTGCGAGGTTATATATATATATATATATATGCACGTCCTCGTACTTCACCAGTACCTCGCACTCCACACAGACAATAACGCTCAGTACTCCGTCTGTCTCGTCAACATGGTTTTTTAATGCTATTAAACCATAAGCCAAAATTACGAAAACCCTACGCGTTTCGGCGGGTAACCGCCTTGCTCACGGGTAAAGCCTTGCTGTGTGGCCATTGATTATAATAGGTGCACGTGATTACACACAACAACAAAAAACATAAAGGGTGGACTAACAAAGTTTCTTTTAGGAGTCAGCCATCTTAGAACAGGTTGGGGTGAATTGCAATTCATGAACTATGGATTCTGACAATCAATGATTTGCTACTAGCAGTTTGGGCATAATACATGTTCGATAACCAATTCCCAAGTGGGTTAATTCCAGACAAAGTCTGTGGGGGTGGGACCTATATTTCTTTAACTTATATACTATGGTATATACACATCTCAATCATAATTCTGTGGGCTAAAGCGGTGCAGCTACACTAGTCACTTGATCTGATAGGCTGGAAACAGGGACTAGACTTATGCTGCCAATTTCCAATATCTAGTCGACCATAATTAATAGGTCCATTTATAAGTGAGAAAAACTCATCGTAAATTGCAAAATAGAAAATATATTTCTAGAGTTAAGTACAAAAATAAATAAAATAAACATCATGCCCAAGTGGGTTACTGTCACGAGAGTTTCTGTGTTTCTGTGTTCCAACCAATTTTTCACGTAAAGTCCACATAAATGTCTTTCAATGTTCTTATTTTCATGAGGTAGGTTCCTTTACCCATTATTCAATTTTATATTTCACCGGGTTTATTTTATCCCATTCTGCAAAGAAAATGCCCAAGGCTCATTAATAATCGTGCAAAAAGTTCACCACCAACCATAAGACTAGATGTGACTTTTGTTCTTCATTCATTAAAAACAAGTGCAAATGAGTGAACGTTAAAAAAACTTTAGGGGATAGTCAGACTCAGTATTATACATATTATCCCAAACCAGAACAAAGCAAATAGAAACAGCCAAGGATCTGTCAGTAAGAGTTCTTAAATAGAGGCAATGTTAACTGTCAATTCGATGATTATGTGATTTGGTATGCGAATTAATTATTCTCCCAGAAACCAAGCCATTTCCTCTTCAGAGTATATATATATATATATTTATATATGTATTCCACTATTAGAGTAATAATATAAGTGAGAGAATATAAAGAGTGTCCAGTCTTAAATGAAGCCCATAAGGACGAGCTGCCCCTGTGTTCCTGGCACTGATTTTGCCACCTCTGAGACCTGGGTCTCAAAGGCAGGGCCAGGATTAGCCAGGGGTCAAATTATGTCCATGGCCTGGGTATGTGATATCTTGTCATTTGAATGTTTGCAGCAAGCACCACGGTAAAATGCAGATCATACAAAAGTATAATCCAGAGCATTGTATAACTAAGGGTTTTACAATAATAGATTGCTCATTTGCTAGTGGCAAAACAGCTTGCGTTGCCTTTCATTCTAGATTCTTTCAACCAAATATGCAATGATGTAATGTAAAAAAAAGTCTATCTACCGATCAAACGTAGTAGCTGCTTCAGGCTGTGACATAAAGTACCGATTTACACGTTGCACGTTAAAGGGTCTGGCAAACACCATAAAGTGAAGCTGGGTATGTCACAATAATAGCCAGTGGACATTTGCAATTGACTGACTGCTTCAAACGCAGGTACTCAGTCTGTAAAGTTGCTGTAGACTGGCAAGGTCTACGCTAGTTGACAAGCAGCTCTATTAAGATGGCTGATGTTGTTTGTGCATCAGTTTACACAGCCCAACCCCTCCATAGCTGCAGTATGATGAGCAGATATACCAAGAATGATGGATTGCCCTTGTTCTTTTTAAAGACCTAAGCGGCTCCTCCGCTATGGCGGAGAAACGTTGCACCACTGCTTTTAAGCAGTGCGAAGCAGAAACATAAAATGATAATAGCTTTGAGTAATGCCTTGCGGGTGGGTGTGTGAAAAGGGCTGCTCTGCTTTTGGCACAGAGCAGGGGTGAAGTGGTTTGCCCACTCCTAAGTGCGCAATAACTGTTTGGTCGGCCCTCCCGGGCCAGCCAAAACAGTCATGCGCACTTTCCCTGTTCTCCATGCAGGCTTGCATTACAGCCTGCATGGAGAACACACCCAGGCCCCCATTCCCTGGTTGAGCATCGAACCAGGTTGCTCAAAACCAATCACAAAGCTGCATTGCAGTGTTGTGATTGGTCAGTGGGGCCTGCTTCCTGTTCCTCGAGTTACAAGAAGAGAGCAGAAGCAGAGATGCAGGACCCGGCGGGCAAGGTAAGGTTTTTTTTAAAAAATATTTTCACCATGCGTGACCCCCACCCGAACCCTCCAAGCGATTCTCCCATGCCTGCCCCGCCACACGGAGTCATGCCAGCTGCCACTTAAAATCACACATGCCTTTGAGATTGGTAGTGTTTTGTCTTTCCCAACTCGCTTGCCAGAATGGATATTTATTCTAGGGTATAAATTAGCATTTTCCATGCATCTCAACTCAGAGCATACTTTGTCAGCTGATGATATAGTAAAACACAGCAATTGTCAGGGTTTGATGGACTGCTTATTTCTGGGCCCCAGTGCAACCTGCACCTGCTGCACCAATTGCTGCTAGGGCCCTGCACAGTGTCTTTAACCTTCAGTTTCCATAGTTGTTCGTTCTATAGTTCCTCGGATTCATCACAGAGAGGGAAAGGTATCTGCGCGCACACTGTGTGAAGACTGAAAACAAAAGGCAGAATGATAGTTGGCAGAAAGACTTCCACAGTATTGGGAGGCTTCTAACAGTTCCCCTGCTTATAAAAATGACTTTACACCTATGTTTGCCTTGTAATAAACCAGTGGTGGCCAGTAAGTTTTGGACGGAGGAGGCAGGCAGGACACACGCACATGCGCACATTCACATAACACTCACAGCCAGGCATTCACACACGCGCCCACACACACACAAACACATCAATTCACAACACTCACCAAACATTCATACACACACGCATGCACCATACATTAATTTGAAAGAAAACAAAAGACACTTACCTGCAGCCAGCTCTGCCTCGGAGGTTCCAGGAGGCTTGGGACTCCTGCTGAGGGAAGGCAGCGGTCCCAACGCCATCACAGAGTGGGATGGAGTCAGTGAGACTGCTGATCTCACCCTACTCTGTGATGAAGTGTCACTGATTGGCACTCTACCCTGGGCGCTTCAGGGCTCAAAACTGAAGCGTCCAGGTGCGAGGCAATCAGTGACGCTACCCCTCGTCACTGAGGGGAGGGCCTCAAGGACCTTTGCGGAGCTTGCATAAGCCACATGGCATGGCCAACAAGCAGGATGCAGGAGGCCAGTAGACCAAGAGGCCACAGACCCATCCTCACTGAGACCCAGAAAGAGGTTCAAACATTGGGATAATAGCCCAAATGTCCTGGACTTGTTGAACTTGAGGGTAGCCCCGAAAATTCACCATATCCAGATTTGCTCCAATTAAGCAGTCAGGTGTGGCATTGGTAGGTTAATCATGAATCCTAAGGAAGTAAGGGAGTTTACTGTTGTCTGGATGTGGTCTATGAATGACTGTGGTGAGACCGTCTTCAACCGCCATCACCGTTGTGAGCACCCAACGGGCACTGGTAAGGCCAAAAGGGAACACAGCAAACTGAACATGTTGAACCTTGAACTGCAGGGAGCACATGTGGGCCGGCAGGACAGGGTTATGGAAATCTGTGTTCTGCAGGTCCAATGCCACCATCCAGTCTCCTGGATCCATGGCATGTAGACACCGGGCTACCATGAGCATCTTGAATGTGTCCTTCCGCAGGAATAAGTTAAGGGGTTGAAGGTCTAAAATGGGGCTGAGGCTTCTGCTGTTCTGTGGCTCAAGGAAATATCAGGAGTAGGACCCAGTTCAGATCTCTAAGGCTGGGACCCTCTCTATGGAGTTGGTCTTCTTGCCAAAGAGACGAGACCATTCATAAGACATATCAAATGAGTGATGTCTGAATGTCACCTGAAAATCCCGTGGATCTCAACCATGAGTGACACCTGAGCTTAACGCTGGTATAAACAGCTCTTCCAGGCAGGCCTGGCGAATTTAAATGGTCTGCGCCAATTTTGGGCAGAACTCCTCTAGACTGCTGATAGTATTTCAGTGACTGAGTCCCATCAGATATCAGACATGGGAATACCTGCCTAGCAAGTGGCTGGCATTGGCACGCCTAAGGGCGAGGCTAGCAGAAGAAACATTCTCTTTCTAAATGCCTCAATTCATCTTGACACTGTTTGGTGAGTAAAGACTTGTGATTAGCCCAACTGGTTGTGGCCTGTATTATCAGGCTGACAGGAAAAGGATGCTGCGTCAAAAAAGCAGGGTCCTCAGGAGCAGGTCTGTGACAACATGCCAACAGTTCCATTTACTGGTAGGAAAGAGCAGGGGTTATACCAAGTGCCCATGATGGTGTCGATCAGGGCCTCGTTGAAGGGCAGAAATTGTTCCAAGGGGGATTATCCAGGCTACAGCACCTGGATGTACGACATTACAACGCATACTTTTACAACGCCTACCTTTACATCGCAAGTTTTACAACGCATACCATTACAACGCATAGTGCTTTGGGGCGCTGGATAGTGAATAGTTTAATTTACTATTCCAACTCCAGTCCCCGTGGATAGTAGGGAAGGTGTTGGATAGTACATTAAACCTATTCCCTATCCTAGAGCGCCCCCCAGCGCAATGCGTTGTAATGGTTTGCGTTGTAAAAGTTGCGTCGTAAAGGCACTGCGTGGTAAAAGTTGCGTTGTAAAGGATGTTTCCCACAGCACCTACATGAGAACATAGTTTTTTAGCTCAATGGTTTAATTTTCTGTGCGTATTCTCATTTTCTTCCACTGCATTCACTCTACGTTTAGGCCCTCCCTTCTATCAGTGTATTTTCCCCATATTTCTTTCAGTCCTATTTTTTTCTCCTTTCCTTACAATCCATTTTCTTTATTTTCTCTCTGTCCTTATAATGTTTTCTTTTCTCTTCTCACCCAACTTTCTTTTTTATTTCTCTCTGCATTCTACATTGCTTTCCTCCATTTCTGTCTCTGCAGTCAAATAACCCCTCTACCTTGCTGTTTCTCCTCTATATCTCCCCTGTCCCTGTCACTTCCAATCTTTTTCTATTATTTGCCCTCCTGTCTTTTCTCCATAACATTCTTCTTTCGCTACTTTCTCTTTTATTTCAATTTTCTCAGCCCTTGTTAATTTTTTTCTCCTTTTCCCTCGTTTCTCCAGAGTTCACTTCTATATTTCCAATGTAATTTGTCGAATTTTTCTCCATGTCTCTGCTCTTCCATTAAAGTCTCTCCTTTGCATCCCCCTTGTCCATTTTCACACAATCCCTATTACCGCCTTACTTTTTCCTTTAGGCCTCCTCCCTCACTTATCGGTCACTTGCCAAGCTCCCCTCCTGTTTACACTTCCTCCTGATGTATTTGCTTTTGTCCCTCCTGCCTTTCTTCTATCTGATATTCTCCTTTACTTTGCCTCCACTGCCTTAATTGTATCTTTTCCTCCTCTAGCTTCTTTGTCACATTTACTCTTTTTTTCTCCTCAGACACCTTTCTTTTTAATGAGCCCTTTGTACAGACTTCAAATACTAGGTCCCTGATCTATTTTAGCCTTTTCTTTTTATATTTGCTAATGCCTGCCTGGAGTTTGTCTCTCGCTCTCTGTGGCAACCACCCCATCCCCAAATTGTCAACAGAGAGCCAGGCCCTAGGAGGCAGTCTAAAACATATTTTAAGGGGTGGAGCAACCCATTAAAAAAACTGCTGCTGGTTCAGACTACGTTGGGGAACGCTCGCTTCTAGGCCCGGGTGCCACTGCACCCGCTGCACTTCGAATAGCTGTTCTCCTGGCCAGGGTAGTGTCATCATGTGTTAGTGTAAATCCAAAAGTGCGTATGAGTGTTGCTTAAATATCTTAGGCTGCTGCCCATTACCCCCAGGTCCCTCCGTCCTCGACACCTTCATACTAAACAAGTGGAGATGACCATCTCCCGACAGAAAAAAACAAGAGGAATGCTGGGACACTATTACTGCCCCTCCCCCCGGGAGTACATAAGCAGCACTTACCCAGCAGACCTCCTGTTCTTTTTTTCTGTCTGTCGACAGAGTTGATGGTGTGCTGGTGCTGCTCCTGCTGGGCTTGAGTGGCGGTGCTTCTATTCTCCCCTCGCCCTGCTGCCTGGCTGTGTGGGCGTGGGGTTCCCTGGACTGCCTCCTGGCCTGCCGGGCTTGCTTGGAGTCAGTCTTTCTCTGGAGCCGGTGTTTGGTTTCCGGTGTTCCCGGCTTTGCTGTGTGATGCCTGCTTCTGCCGGCCCTTTGTGGCTGGTGCGGACGTTCCTGGAAGAAAATTGCTTCCGGGTCGCGGGCTCGGCTTCCCGAGCCTGGCCGGGGAGCCGTGCCTTGCTGGATGGGCTCCTGATGGTCGTCTGCTGGGCGGTGCTGTGGGGGCCTTGTTCCTGGGGTTGGCCCCCACTCCTGGTGAGTCCCGATTTCGGGATCCCTTTTTTTCTTCTTCTGCCTGGCACTCGTGATTCAGGGGCCCTGGAGTGACGTTTGGTTCTGTTTGTCCGTGGGTGTGTTTCATCCTGTTTTCCAACTGCACATTCTCGGTGGCTCCTGTGCTGATTCTGTCTGCTTCCTTGTTGTTTGCTCACGGAGTTTGACACGTTTTTTTCTTTACGCTTTGTTTAGGCTCGGAACGGTGAAATACTTTGCTTTGACAGCTGCAGGCGCCTGGCCTCGCTTCTTGGGCTCGCTGCTCGCAGCGCTTCTCTTCCTGCCCCGGAGGCTTCGCTGTGCTGTGTCTTCTGCTGCCATGCCTCTGTTCTGAGTTTGGTGCCTGTGATCTTTGCAACAGAGATTGTGGAGGTCTTCTTCAACGTTGTGTGAAGAGGGCTGGCTGTCACGGTTGCTCCCAGTTTCTGCTGTAGGTGGTGAGCGCATACGTGCATAATCTTCCAGCATGCTTGATGGAATTCCTTTTTGATGTTGTTCTTTAGGAATCTGTGCTCCTCATGTATTCTTTGTTTGCTATTTGTTAACGTCCTGGGAGTGGAATTGCCTCCATATGTACCGGAATGGGTTTGGCTTGCTCATTGCGCTCCCTTCTTCGGTGCCTCCTTGGTCTTCTGTTGCAGGAGTCCTTTGTGCTGTATTCAGCTGCTAATCTATCCAGCTGTCGAAATGCTGGTGGCGTCGAGTGGTGTTTCATGTATATTCTCTGCTCCTGTCCACTTTCTGCACTGCAGTTGACATTGCTTTTTGGCGTTACATATGTTTTGGTGACATGATGTTTCTTCTTTTTTTCTGGCGTGCTGCTGTGGTCTCGTGCGCTGGGTGCCCTGTTTCTTTCCTGCAGTGTCTCTTGGGGTCTGTGGTGTCTGTATTGTTTTTTCCCTCCAGGTTGCAGTGGGGGCCTTGTTGAGCTGTTTGGCCCCTGCTCTGCTTGTTTTCACCCCCTTCTTTCTTCTAGGAGGACCCTGTTGGCCTGCTGGTGTCTGTCCTGGAGTGGTGTCGGGCGGACCTTCTGTTCCATGCCTTGTTCCTGCTTCTGGTGCCTCCTGAGGGTGCCGAGGTTTGTGCTGGGGCCTCTTACTTGGGGTGCATGTGTTCACACTGTGCTTCGTCCCTTCTTCCTTGGGGGTGTCCTGCTGCCTCTGGGTGCCCCGCGCTGCTTGCTTCCTGTGTGGGATGGGTAGCGGGTGCTTCTGTGTGCCTATGGTCGCTCGGTCGTCCTGGTGCACTCTGGGGCTCCCTGTCGGCACCCTCCCCACCTGTGTTGCGGGGGTGTCTGGTTGGTGCTGGGGGGTCGGGCGCTGTGGTTCCTGTGCTTCTCTTCTTGGTCTGTGTGGTTCGTGTTTCTGTTCCGGGCCTGCTGCCTTGCCGCTTGCCCCGGCTCTCGTCTGTTTTCTGGGTTGGGGCTTGCCGGGGTCTTCTCCGTTTGGTGCGCTTCTTGGGTGGTGCCCCTGCTCTTGACCTCTCGTACCTGTGGGTTCCTTTCGGGCTCTGTTGAGGGGTTTCCTCTCCAGTGTGTTGTTTGCTGGTTCTCTGTGCTGTTGGCTTTCGCTTGTGGCCTGCATGGGGTTGGCGTGGGATCCTGTCGCCTCTTATGTGGCTGGTTCCTTTTCGCTGGCTCTGCCTTTGCTTGCTCCTGGGGTTCCCTGTGTTATTGGGGTTTTTCCCTGTGTGCTTGCTTGCGCCTTGCTCTCTTCTGCAGGGCGTTCCTCTCTTCTTCAGCAACGGCCTGTGTGGGGTGTGTTCTGTTCCCCCTCTTCTTCGGGCTGCCTGCCCCGCCTGGTGGTGAGCCGGTGTTCCGGCTCCTCGGACCGCTGCGGGGGTGTGGTGCCTCTGCTCTGCTTGGGTGTCCTGGTTCTTGGCGTCCTGGCCTCTGTGTGGTTGGTCGCCTTTGGGGCTCCTGGTTCCTGGTCCTGTTCCTTCCGTCCCTTGGGCTGTGCCTGGTTCCGCTCCTGGTGCTTGCCTGTGTCTTGCCGGGGTCTCTTTGGGGTGGTCTGTCCCCTCTGCCCGCGCTTGGGTGGCTTGTGCTGCCTTGGGTGCGGCTGTTCTGTTTCAGCTCTGCCTGCTCCTGTCCTCGTCTGTTCCCTGCTTGGTGCCTGTTTGTGGTGCCTGCCTGGGTCTTCCTGTTGGTGTGGGCTTCCCTCGCTCCCGCTTGGGGCTTCTGGTGTTGTCCGGAGGCTTTTCTGTGTGCTTGGCCTGGCTGCTTATGCGCTGGCTCCCCCTGGGCTGGCTTTTGGCCGTCTGCCCCTCCTGTTTCTGCCGGGGTGCCTGCCTGGTTTGTTCCTGTTTGGGGCCTCCGGGCTGCTGCCGGTTCCTGTCATGCCTCCTGTTCTCCGGGTTGGTGTGCTGTCCCCGTGCTCCGCTGTCGGCTCTGTGTTGGCTTGGTCGGGCAGGGTTGGTCCCTGCCTGGCCTTCTGGGGCTGCTGGGGGCGTTTGGCTTACGGGTCCGTCTCCTGTTGGGGGTGTTTGCTCCCTGTCTTGTTCTGGTCTCGTCTGGTTCCCTTGGTGGGTGCCTGGCTGAGGTTTTGGCTGGGGCGTGTCGCTCCTGCTTGTTGGGGTCCTTTTTGGGCTCTGCTTCCCAGCTGGTGTCCCTTTGGGTCCTGGCGGGGTGTTCTGCGTTGGGGCCGCTTCCTGGTGGTTCCTTCTGGGCCTTCTCCTGCTGTTGGTTCTCTTCCCGGGCTTGTTTTCCCGGTGTTGTGGGCCTGTGTGGGGTTCTGTGGCTCCGGTTCTGCCGGCTTCTTGCTGGTTGTGTGTGGCTGCGGGCTGTGCCTTCTGGGTTTTCGGGCTGTGCTGTCCCTTTTTGGCCTGTTCTGGGGGTTTGTTGCCGGCCTTTTCCGGGTTCTTCCTGGTTCTGTGGTCCTGGCTCGCTCCTTCCTCCCTTGCTTTCCCGGGCTTTGTTCTCGGTGTGGGTCTGTTTGGTTGCCCCTCCTGCTGTGGTTGGGGTGCTGTTCTATGGTGCTCGTGCATCTGCGGGTCCCTCCCTCCTGGCTGCGGGTTGTCTGTGGTTTCCTGCTGCTTGGTCCTCTGCTCTTCTTCTGGGGTTTGCTTGGGCCTGCTGTTCCTCCTGCGTGGTCGGGTTGCTTGGCTCTGGTCCTGGCTTCCCGGTTCTGTTGGGGTTTGTTGGCCTCTTTTTTGGGAGTTTGCTTGGCTCCTCTCCGGTGTTACTGTGTTGGGGCCTTGTGGTTGTGGTCTGGGGGCTGTGCTCCCTGGGCTTTCTTTTTTTCCGCTGCTCCTGCCCTTGCTGCTTGCCTGGCCTGGGTGTGGGGTTCCTGGGCGGTCCTGTGTTTTTTGGGCGCCTTCTTTGTGCTGCCCTCTGTGCCTCGTTGGGCGGCTGCTGGGGTTTCCGGGTTGCTCTGTGCTACCCTCCTGCCTTGTGTTCCTTCCCTTTGGGGTTGGGGTTTTCTGGGCTTTCTCTGTTTCCGCCCTGGTTGATATTTTCTTTGTGGCTGGTTTCCGGTCTTGTTGGCCTCTCCTTGTTTGGTGGGCGTTCGGCTGGGTTCTGGGGTTGTTCCCCGTCCCTGTCTTTTGGGTCGGGTTCTCGGTCCTGTTCGGCTCCTGGGTGCTTGTTGCTTCCTGGGCCTCCTCGGCGGGGTTACCTCCTCGGGTCTCTTGTGCTCGGGTCCTTTATTTTGGGAGTTTGGCCGTGTTTCTGGCCTGTGCTTCTCCTTCCTTTTTGGGCTGGGTGCTTGTGCCTGCGCTCTGTTGGCCTTTTTCTTCTTTGGCTTTCTTCCGGGTTGTCTCGTCTTCCTGGTGGGTCTGCCTGGCCCTGTGTCCCTTCCTGCTGGTTTTGGCCTGGGGGTCTTCTCCGGTGGGTTGTTTTGGCTGGTCTTGTTGTTCTGGTCCGGGTCCCGGTTGCCGGTTGCTCGGGTTGGCGGCCTCATTTGTTTGGAGCCCTGGGTTTTCTTTCTCTCTGGCCCTTGTCCCTGCTGTCCTGTTCTGGGTTGCGGGCCGGGTGTTTCCTGCGGTCTTCCTTTCCTCCTTCTCGGTGCTCCCTTGGGTGGCTGCTTTTGTTGTGGTTTCCTGGGTGTGCTTGTGTGTGCGGTAGGCCGGGTTTCTGCTTTGGTATTCTCCACTTGTTTAGTATGAAGGTGTCGAGGACGGAGGGACCTGGGGGTAATGTCCTATTACTTACCGGTAATCTTCATTACTCCGGGTCCCGTAGTCCTCGACACCTTCATACGCCCCTCCCTCCCTCCCGGGCGGCCGGCCTTCCTGTCTGGGCTTGTTAGTACAGGAGGTCTGCTGGGTAAGTGCTGCTTATGTACTCCCGGGGGGAGGGGCAGTAATAGTGTCCCAGCATTCCTCTTGTTTTTTTCTGTCGGGAGATGGTCATCTCCACTTGTTTAGTATGAAGGTGTCGAGGACTACGGGACCCGGAGTAATGAAGATTACCGGTAAGTAATAGGACATTATAGCTTGGCTTTCTTCTACAATATTTTTAGGGACGCTAGCGCCTGCTCCTATTTTGCCAATACTGCTCAATAAAACTGTAGTGTAGTTCCTATCATCCCAATAGGCTCTGCGCATTGGAATAATACCTACAGCAGTAAAGGCCTAGGCCAGACGTTAACTAGGTCTACTACTGTCGATACTAGACTTAAAGTTTTGGGTTTTGCCAGCTAGCTCAGAGTTCACTAGAAACTTTCTCGAATGTTCAGGAAGGACTTAACTTCCCTGATTAGACAAGAAGGGATTTAGTTTCTGACAACCATAGAACATGACAACTTTGCTCTCCCCTAATCAAGAGTATATCTCGAGAGTCGTGTGAACAAAAGGCAATTTATTTTACTCAGTCAGTACGTGCATTCTTAGTCTCATCAGATTGTAGAGAAAAGGAAGAGACGGGCGTGTTCAATAAAAAGGTGTTATTTATTGATCAGTCTCTTTTCTCATACAAGAGAAATGGATCGATATTATTGCAATACTTATAGCTAAGTAAAGTGCATACATTAAAAGCAATAGTATAAAATAATACTGTAAAAACATTGATATGGTTTCTAAGCCATAAGATGTTTTAAAATGAATAAAATATATTACATACACATATACATTTGACTAAACGTACTCAACTGGTGTTTCTAAATACGCCTACCCCGTGTACCTGACCTAAGCCTAATACGTGGGCGGGAATAGAAAGTTACAGTTTAAGTTAAGTTTGTTTTTGCCAAGTAAATAACTAAAGAATTCTCTGTGAGGGGTTATTCAGTTCTGTACCTGGAATCTAGGTTGAATGAGGGATGGTATCTCTCTCTCTGGTCTCGATATTCCAGGCTGCCTGTGAGGGCTACCCGGAAGCGCCGGTGCTGGATCTCTCGGCAGGAGAAATCAGCGCGTCTCGTTCTCAGCGCGTCAGGAAGGCGGGGCTGTGCCAGCGGGGTCTGCTCTGCTCTGGGCTTCGGCAAGTATGGCTGCTCCGTCTCGTCACCACCGCGTGTGTTTGCATAGGGCAATATTGGTAATATTTATACCTTTAAGGTGCCGAGATTGACGTAAGGATGGACATAGATACGTCAATAAGGATGTCATACGACTTGCTCGTTAGCACATTCTTTTGCTGAAGTTCTCGGTGAAATCAAAACAATGGCCGCAGGGTTTTGCCCAGGTTGTCATAGGTTTGATTTGTTATGAGAACTCCGTATGCCTTATCAGGGGCTGGAGGAATATCGCTTGTCTAATTAGATCGCAAGCGTTATGACCTAATCAGATAACACGTTCCTGTGCCGTAGTGTGACTGCGTCAGATAACGGTATCTGCATCATGGGGGTTTTCTGCCTCATGGGCTGACTGTTAGTTAACTTGTTGGTTTGTTTAACCAGAATAGGGTCAGGAATCGGGGGATCGATTCAGAACCTATAGGAATACATCACACCCACTCCACGCTAACTATGGTCATATTTACTAATCTATGCATAGTAAAACATAGTACAACATACTATAGAGTATTGTGTATACCTTACCACCCCAAAATACATAAATGCATTTTGAAATTTTCAAATATACTGAAAAGTTGCAATCATATGTATTGTATGCACTCAAGCTGTATAATAATGCTAAGGTAATCACGCATTTGTATACATTATTGCTTATTTGGAATATGAGAATATACACATGAAATGGCTCTTAATACAGAAAAAAGTTTGAGACCATTCCATCACAGAATAAAATATTTAAAATATTTATGAACATACCAGCGGGCAGCTAATGTCTATAAGCTATGTCTATAAGCTATCTAAAATTTAGAAACCTTAGTTCTTTAAGAATAGTTCTTACTTTAAGCAGAAGATAGTGTCCCGAAAAATATGAAAAAATAATTTGGGGCTGCTGAAAAATCGCTGTCCGTGAACTGGAGGGAAAATTGTTCATGTGACTTTATTTTTAAAGTTGAAGGCCGAATTCAGGGAACGCCGTGTGCGAGCTTGTTCAAAAGTCTCTATTTCTGCTCTGGTGAGAACATCATATCATTTAGGCTTTCGAAAAAACTGTCAACAGCTTCCTGGGAAAGTTCCACTAACTCGGAAATAGGTGTAATCATGCATTCGTGCGCATGATTGTTTCCATTGACATTCTGATTTGCATTGCTGACAGAAGGTCGTACCTGATCGATGCTGCTTTCATCTTGAACTTCACTACCCATCAATCGTAGTGGTGAAGCTTCCACGAATGCCGTCATCAGGATTGGTAGCCTTTGAGGGCAGCACAAAGCATGAACCTTGATCGGGCTCAACAATGTTTCTGCATCCATTGGCGCATCCGATTGTAGCGTCAGACAGGTGTCTAACACGCATTCTTCTCCGCATAGCAGACACCTTAATACAGGTAAAACACATCTTTGCCACATTGGTCGAAATGATAGAAACCAAGTCATGTTCAGGTCTCTAAGCCGGGAGAGTCCCAGGATTTTTGATATCCGGTCCCGGTATCCAATGGCTAGGATTGTTTCTTCCCTTGTCGCAAGAGTTTTGTCTGTGACATGGGTTGCCATACCGAAAAATAAGGACCAAGAATAGGATTCCTGCAATTAGTCCCAAGATCAGGGGAAGTCCGCCAAAAATCGAATGGACGAAATCTGGAAAAATACCCAGTATGGCTTTGAATGGTGTTAATGCCATCGAAAATACTGTCTTAAATACCTTTGAGACCCCATTGGTATCAGAAATATTTAAGATTTTGTGTAGTATTTCTGCGAAATGTATGGGGGAATTAGTTGATAACAATGAATGTATCTCTGCAGTCGTCCTTGCGACTTGTAGATCATACGTTTCTTTTGATGACGTGAGCCTTGTAGGCGTCTGAAGAAGCACTGTTTTCATTCTGCTTAAAGTATCTATTCGAATAGAAGTAATTTTCAAATTGGGCCATGCCCTTGCCTCCCTGTCTGGAAAGGAGCTGGGGAACAATGAGCGTCCACAGCACTTGACCTTCGCAGTCGTAGTTACTAGATAAGGAGTCCCGGGCATAAGACTACAACATCTGCGGTCTACAATTAGAATGTAACTCCCATTATAGAGTCTTTGAAAGAATGGTTCTATTTCTGTTGCAGGTGCGCCTTGCTGGTGACATGAAAGGTTGTATGAATTCCCTTCACAGGCTCCATGCAAACTAATTCCGTTACACAGAAGCGTGCCGCTTAGTGACATCGCACAATTATTGCCACTTAGAAACACTTTCTGTCCTTTATTACTGACACATGCATGTGAATAGGGCAGGTTCCATGATGTTTTAATGTACCCCTTTCCCAATTTCTCGTACATGCCAGCCTGTATATATTTTTGGCAGTATTGAAACCTGAAGGTTGAGATTGGAATATTTATTATCCCATGTATTATCCATTCACTGACAGGTCGTTCTGACATTGTCACTGGTAATCTTTCGAGTTTTTCAATGCTCAAGATTGTATAATCAGCACCCTTTTGTGCCATACTGATTTGTCTATCAGTAAGGTTAAAGATTTGGAATAGTGACGTTGTGTTGATTAAACGCCAAGGCACATAGCCTGAACGCAGATTTTGTAACGTCCAGCCAAGCTGTACAATAGAGCGCAATTGTGACTGACCATGTTGTAATAACAGTAAGTCTTGCGACAATATGTCGATTGCTGAAGACACAATGCTGTCCAAAGAAAAAATTCTGGAGGACAGAGTCATTAACCCATTGTCCACTACAGAAAGTGATTTTTCCAAATTAATACGGTCAATTTCCCGTATTCTCTCTGCTGTTTCAATTTGAGTAACCTTCCAGGCCTCATTGTATGCTGCATATACAGAGGCTGCTCTGAAACGTTTTTGACGCTGTTTGCGCG
This sequence comes from Lissotriton helveticus, assembly GCF_964261635.1. NCBI lineage: Eukaryota > Metazoa > Chordata > Amphibia > Caudata > Salamandridae > Lissotriton > Lissotriton helveticus. The sequence continues at coordinate 975,346,827 of NC_136063.1, forward strand.
GTCCCATAATGAAATCACGCAAGTCAGCACCATCAGTAAGTAAAGTTAGGTGTTGTTTTATTTCTGCCAGTGTGGAAGTTTGTAGCCATTGAAGGCATAATTTGCCCACACTGTAGGTGGTTATTATCCCTGGGTGATGTCTTTGGGGATATCTAGGGTCTGGCCTGGTCATTTTGAACCCCTGTGTTTTGTTCAGGAATCTATCTTGACAGTTATTTGTATCTGTGGGCCAGATCAACCACTGTTTCCAATCAGGAAGTGTTCTGTTTTGGTTTAATACATAATTTACGTCTATCTCTTCATCTGTAGAGCTATTGCTGAACATTGTTGGCTTTGGAATAGACGGTTTATTTAAGTCTTTGATTTTGGCTAGGCCAAGACAGGTGGATTGTTGAACAGTGTCATTTAAAAATATCATTTGTTCTGGGATCATGCAGGCTCTAAACATAGATTCTATACCCTGTACTTGCCATTCTTTTGTACCCCAAACACTTTTCAATTCAACATTCTTGTCCCAATAATCAAAACCAAAAGTATTCATTTTTTCAAAGAATGAGTCTGAATATATCAATTTTGTGTTGGTTATCATGGTCTTTGTCCCTGTCTTGTTTGACAATTTAAAATAGAATGCTTCAGCATTACTTGTGTTAAAACCTGAAAAGTATGAATATTTGTCATAGAAGGTCCTTGAGCTTCCTTTTGGAGGGGTTGCACAATGTTCCCATTGATTATAATTTAAAACATTTCTAGGTTGTGCAGATCTATGTAAAAAATAGTTACCATAGTGGTTATAACAGTACATACTATCATAATTTGTAGAACCCTGCAAATAATCATGTTTGGTAAATTTAGCAGACATTACTAAGTCAGACATCATATTATTAATGCTTTCGAAGTCCCAATCATCAGCAAATGAGCTTGGTTTTGCAAAGTCACTCAATGAGATCTTAATTTGGTGTGGATATTTCAGGATTTCGACCGGACCATAAATTTCATAGTCAGTGTTGTCCCAGGCTACCCCACCAGGTATCGGATTGGCTGTGAAGTTGACTGAAGAAAGTTCTCTTTTCTCGATGTGTGAAGATGTGTGTGGTTTGAGGATCAAGTTGATTTTCTGACTTGCTGTGTCCATTTTTGCATATTTTCCCTCAATGAAGCGTCCCAGAGTTAGTATCATGATGAGCCAAAGTATGAGGATAAATGCACCAAAACCCACCCAAAATTCAATCCATGGAGAAATCAGATATGTTTCTTTCAATTGTTTCAAAAGTTCTTTAGCTTTATCTTTAAAGGTTTTTGATGATGGCTGTGTCTTTGATTCACTGAACCCTTCAGAGGAATCATTGAAGTTTATGAAGTAGCCGGATGCAGTTCTGTCAATTGTTCCAATTGGTTTAGGATTTCTGTTTCTTGCATTTTCACTTGGTACTTCATTATAGATTGGTGTGTCTCTGCTAAATGGTTTTATTTGGGTTTTCAGAGGTCTGAGTTCTATTGCATTGTTGCATAGTCCTTGTTGTTTTTCTGTAGGCGTTTCGAATGTGATGAGCCTCTTCGTTAGGACCTCTGTACTGGTAGCAAACCTTGGTGTTCTGCTACTTATTGGGAGTCCACTTGGCCTACTGTTTGTTATCGGCCACATGTTGTGGTTTTACCAGGTCGATGGATACAACTCGGTTCTCCTTTTTTCCAGCAAGTGGCGGTAGTACAACTGATCTTGTCCCGTTGACAGACAAGACAGGAACTGCTTTTCTGTAAGAAGGCCCAAATTCCTTCTTTACCGCGATCTTTCCCTGACTAGATCCCCGACTTTTGGAATCCAGACAGGTCTTGCTGGGACAGGTGGTGGTTCTTCAGTGGTTGTTGGCTGTTCTTTCAATTTTATGTTGCTCAGGTCTTTTCTTGTTTTGTTTAAGTCCTGCAAAATAGCCAAACGGTCTTTGATATCAAAGCTTTTTTTCTTTCACCACTGAAGTCTGACTATCAATGTCAGAGATCAACATCCTAGTTCCAAATAATAATTTGTACGCACTGAATCCCTTCAGAGAATTTCTTGGCAAGTTATTTAGACTACGTTGGACACTTATTAGATGTTTGACCCACCCAGCTCCCGAACCTAATATCCTTTCCGTTATAGATTGCTTTATGCCTTGGTTTTTTCTTTACACCATCCCGTATCCCTCAGGAAGGAAGTGAGAAGATTCCCGCTGTGCTATGCTCATTTGGCCATGTTTCCCATCAGGCTGGAGGGCTAGAGTGAAAACAATGGTCAAACGTAGCATGCTCTTAGCGTATATGCCATTTAGACTCGCAAATCTTTGTATAACAGTCCAGACGTCAGCCGAGTGCTGGTGATCTACATTATAAGTGTAAACTAGCCTGTATATGTTAATCGCAAGCCTTCTTTTTTACTCTTGATCTTTTCTGGAGTAAACCGACGAGGTATTAAACTGTTTCTCTCCCCACTGCGATCTCTGTTGCAGTTTGGGCAGTTTCTTACAAACACGGTGTGACGCAGGCTCATGCCTGGCCACCAGTACCGTGATTGTAATTCTTCCAGAGAATTTTTTAGTGTTAGGTGTCTGAGACCCTCGCCCATATGTGCGTCTGCGATTAACAAGTTTCTCCTGTCCATGTTTGGAATCACCCTATCCCCCACTCCAGGGATTCGAGCAAAAGGGACGGAGTTTGCATCGATTATGTATGTATAATTGAGTGGATAGTTGATCGGTAACGCTGACCAGTCGCCTTTTGATGACGTTTTCACTGCCAGTACTGTTTCACCGTCAATGTATTTTAATGTACGCTTTTTTCGAACTACGGGAGCCGATTTAGTGGCTGCCGCTGTGGCTGTCTCAGCCAATGAATTCCCTGCAACGTGAACGCCATCACGCTGATGACTCAGTGAGTGTGTCACGTGAGTCTTTGGTAGCTCTTTTTGTAAAAGAGCTATTTGTTCCCAGAGCAGTTTCTGCTTTATTGGTGCATCTGTGTCATCTTTGTAGTCGTTTTGAGTCCATGTCTGCAAATCATTGTTATATGATTTGACGCAGTAATAGGAATCTGACACTATAAGTGTCGGGAATTCGCGATCCGCATTATCTAGCGCCATTTTCAATGCTAGTATTTCAGTTTGTTGTTCTGAATTAGTTTCTACTGAGTGTGTTTTTGTTAATAGAGGTTTTAGTTTACCTCCGCGCCACACTTCTTTTGTAATCCCACATGTGGGGTTGTATGCCTGTTCTCCCCAAACGGGGGGTTGAGCATGTCCGTCTGTATAAATTACACAGGCGTAATGTCGTAAAGGCAGAATGTCGATTGGCAGAGGGAATGTTCTTTCATATTCTAGATTTTTTAATTCTTCTAGTTCTGGATCAAAGTAATAGTATACTTTGTCCGTTGTGATTGAATTCACCCATTGTATCCATTCCGGATTCAATGTTGTTGTTGGTAAATTACACTGTGTTGTTAGTGCCTCAAAGGCTGATTCAGCTGTTCTGACTGTGATATGTCTACCGTCAGCTTGATCTTTTTCTCTAGCTATTGCGGTTTGAACTGCATGAACAATTTTTTCTTTGTTGCTGAAATTTTGTTCAGCTTCTGTGTACAAGTGTGATTTGAATGCAATTGGTACCTTTTCTCCCTCATTAGAGGTCAGGTATGTGAATCCGCATCTCCCTGGGATGACTCGAATCACAAGATTGCGTGTGTTATCACGTGTTTCTAATTTTGTTTTAATTAGCATGTCTGTTTGTAGGGATCCCAAAATTTCTGTGTGTATTTGAGTCCAATTGGATCTTTTAAAATCGGGTTTTCTCAGATCATAAAGGGGTTTGACCCTTTCTGCGTAATTTGCAATGTATGTTCTTCCGAAATTTAGGAAGCCTAGGATTGACTGTAAATTTTTTAGTGTTCTCGGTGCTTGGAGTACGGCACATTTCTCTAGGAAATTGTCAGCCAGGCTTTTGCCTTCGCTTGATAATTCATATCCTAAGAACAGGATTGTCAGATGGGCAATTCTGGATTTTTTAAAGTTGAATTTGTAACCCTCTGCTGCGAACCCAAGTATTATGGTGTTCACTCTTTTCAAGTGAGTCTCCAAGTCATCATCTGTTAAGTATATGTCATCGACATAAGATAATGCTTCATCATCATATAGTTGTAGTAATTCTGTTACTCTCGCTGAGAATACCCCCGGGCTGTTCTTGTACCCCTGGGCTAACCGACAGAATTGTTTTTGAGTGCCATTTATTGAGAATGCAGTTAAATATCTGCTCTCTGGTGCTATGTTTTGACAAAAGAATCCATTAGAGATGTCTAATGTTGTTTTGTATTTTTTGCGCACTATGTTATTCATTAGCGCAGCACTATGTGAGTTTTGCACTGCAAAGGTTTTGCAACATGTGTTAAGGTGTCGGTAATCCAAAACTAGACGGTATGAATTGTCTGGTTTGGAGACCGGAAACAAAGGGTTGTTCATTTGTGAGGTGCAAGTTTCAATCACCCCCTGGTATTCTAGCTGATCTAGTATTTCATTTACCTGTTTTTTAGTTTCTTGCTTAATTGGGTACTGCCTTTGAGCAGTTGGTTGTGATTTTAACTGGATTTTGTGAGGAGGGGAGTCCTCATCCCATCCCGCGTGATTTTTATATAAAGCAGGAGCTAGAGCCACTGCCCACTTTCTAGCAAGTGTGTATTTTTTATGAATAGGAATTTGATTCGAGAAGGCAGGCATAATTATTTCTTCGCCATGAGGGCACTCCCTGACAAACTCTGGTGGCCAGTCTTTTTCAGCTAGAAGGATATCATAGCCCTTGGAGAGATTATCCCAAAATAGTCCCCTTATTTTTCTAGTCTTATCCCCCTCTATACGCAATGTTATTTCGTATATTTTGTGAGGTTTGCTAACTCTGGTGTCCGCAGTTTCCACTTGAAGATATTCATTCGTGTCCACTGTCTCCAGATGATTCATAAGGACTTTGCGAGCTATGCTCACTTCTGCTGCGCTGTCTAGCATTGTCTGAGCCCATTCTCCGTTTTTCAGTTGTGTCCTCAGTATTCTCGGCATTGTTAACTATTTTAATGCTGGCTACCTTCTTTTTTGGAAATTGTAATTTCTTTTTTAGCTGAGCAGGTTCCTTGTCTTTGGACTTGGCGTGCTCTTCTCTTTGTTCTGATCGTCCTCTTCTTTCCGATTTCTGCGAGGAAGTCTGAAAAGATTGAGAGGGACGTGTATCAATGTCTTGATATCTATCAGGCTTTTTTATATTATCCCTATTCCTAAGGTTATATCTTTTCCCAGAGGGGTCACTCTGAGGTGACCTGTGTCTTTGGTTCGGAGATTTTTCTCTTCGCCTAGGAGACCTTCCTCTGGACTGGAATTTCTTTTCTTTAGGATTGGATTGTTTGTTTCCATCCCAGTTCTTTTTTGGTGATGTAGAATTATTATTAAAAAATATTTTTTCAGGACTTTCAATTAGTTGTGGTTTTACTGGTATTCCACCTAAACTATCTCTACCTAGTTCCTCATAGGATTTTTCTATGATTCTGGCAATTTCAGCTGGTTGGTCTGCTATATCTGTCTCCTTTAACCTCTGGCGGATCGCCACGTTTGCTGCTTCTCCCTTTATGTTGGCTAATAATATAGCCGAGACCTGCTTGAAGTCTTTCAGTAATTTCATACCAAGAGTTAAAGCGGGTTCTGGACCATATTCATCTTGAATTTGTTTTAGCACATCTGGTATTACCGAAATGGATGGAACACCGTGCGTTTTTGTGTAGATGGAAGCAAAGACTGCACCCCAAGTGTCACAGTCCTCAATGTGTGGTGCGATTCCCATTGGAAGACAGATAGTCAGAATCCTGTGCTTTTCTAGCGGGGTAGTGTCTGGAAACACCGCCTCTATTTGGGTTATTTTCTGCGCTAGCCAGAATGGTATTTGTTCCCGTTTAGCCGGTACTTTACCTAGGCAGGACTGGATGTTCTGTGGTGTAATTTTATTTGTGTTCCCCTGGTGAGGGGTCAGCTGTGGGAGTTTAATCGCTGGCTGAATTGTTGAAGTCCGCATCACATACTGGACTAATTGTCTATGTATTTTTATTAATTGTTTTAGCTGTGTTAGCAAGTTAGCTGCAGACATCCCGTCGATGTCTGGATTTGGTGTGTATCCGGCTAGGACCGGCCACGTTGCTCCTGGTCTACCTAAAGGACCGAGCCTGGTGATGTGATTATTATGTTTTAGGGCGCCATCAAATAAGAGCAAATGCTCTTGAAATTTGAGTGGTACTTCCACCTCCTCGAAAGGAGTGTAATTTTCAGGAGGTTCCTCTATTTTGTAATAGTGGAAGTACTTTGTTACAGGATTTGCTGCTGGAAAATTTATCCATGAATAGTATACCTCTGTCTGCCGATATTCGTGTGCCTCAATTACGAATATGACTGTACCACCTCTAGGTGTCAGTCCATTTTCTATAAGTTTTATGGTTATAGATTTCCTTTTGATGACCGGAATGAGTATTATATCCGGGTCTGCGTCTTGCATGGTAGCATCAGCTGCTGCGAGTTCAGTTGCTAATCTAACTGCCTCTCTTTCTTCATCACTGTCTCCCATTTTACTGACAGGATGGTTATTTTTTTGTTTGCTTGCAGATCAGGTTTCTTATGGAAACAAAGATTAGATGCACAATATTTTGGAACAGTGTATCCTTCAACGTTGACTATACCAAGAACCATACATAGGAGTTCCCTCCTGCGAGATCTGGCGGATATAACCTTTCACCCACTCCAGACGTCTTTGGAGTATTATGTGAAAAGGGGTCTGAGTGAGAAAGCACGACTGAGTTACTCTAAATGTCTTACGTTCGTTTTATCGCCCTTTCCAAACGCGTTGGGCGCCATGTAGTGTAGTTCCTATCATCCCAATAGGCTCTGCGCATTGGAATAATACCTACAGCAGTAAAGGCCTAGGCCAGACGTTAACTAGGTCTACTACTGTCGATACTAGACTTAAAGTTTTGGGTTTTGCCAGCTAGCTCAGAGTTCACTAGAAACTTTCTCGAATGTTCAGGAAGGACTTAACTTCCCTGATTAGACAAGAAGGGATTTAGTTTCTGACAACCATAGAACATGACAACTTTGCTCTCCCCTAATCAAGAGTATATCTCGAGAGTCGTGTGAACAAAAGGCAATTTATTTTACTCAGTCAGTACGTGCATTCTTAGTCTCATCAGATTGTAGAGAAAAGGAAGAGACGGGCGTGTTCAATAAAAAGGTGTTATTTATTGATCAGTCTCTTTTCTCATACAAGAGAAATGGATCGATATTATTGCAATACTTATAGCTAAGTAAAGTGCATACATTAAAAGCAATAGTATAAAATAATACTGTAAAAACATTGATATGGTTTCTAAGCCATAAGATGTTTTAAAATGAATAAAATATATTACATACACATATACATTTGACTAAACGTACTCAACTGGTGTTTCTAAATACGCCTACCCCGTGTACCTGACCTAAGCCTAATACGTGGGCAGGAATAGAAAGTTACAGTTTAAGTTAAGTTTGTTTTTGCCAAGTAAATAACTAAAGAATTCTCTGTGAGGGGTTATTCAGTTCTGTACCTGGAATCTAGGTTGAATGAGGGATGGTATCTCTCTCTCTGGTCTCGATATTCCAGGCTGCCTGCGAGGGCTACCCGGAAGCGCCGGTGCTGGATCTCTCGGCAGGAGAAATCAGCGCGTCTCGTTCTCAGCGCATCAGGAAGGCGGGGCTGTGCCAGCGGGGTCTGCTCTGCTCTGGGCTTCGGCAAGTATGGCTGCTCCGTCTCGTCACCACCGCGTGTGTTTGCATAGGGCAATATCGGTAATATTTATACCTTTAAGGTGCCGAGATTGACGTAAGGATGGACATAGATACGTCAATAAGGATGTCATACGACTTGCTCGTTAGCACATTCTTTTGCTGAAGTTCTCGGTGAAATCAAAACAATGGCCACAGGGTTTTGCCCAGGTTGTCATAGGTTTGATTTGTTATGAGAACTCCGTATGCCTTATCAGGGGCTGGAGGAATATCGCTTGTCTAATTAGATCGCAAGCGTTATGACCTAATCAGATAACACGTTCCTGTGCCGTAGTGTGACTGCGTCAGATAACGGTATCTGCATCATGGGGGTTTTCTGCCTCATGGGCTGACTGTTAGTTAACTTGTTGGTTTGTTTAACCAGAATAGGGTCAGGAATAGGGGGATCGATTCAGAACCTATAGGAATACATCACAAAACGTATTAGAACTATAGAATACTCAGAGTTCCATTGAAGACAATGGAATGGCTCCAGGCTTACAGTGGCTGGTATAATCATTCTGCTCCAACCGTCTGATGTTTGGGTTCTGTTTCTCCCTCTTTAATTTAAAACATTCTATCCTCAGTGAGTCAAATGTTCTAATAGCCTAAAGCCCTTGTGCCTCAGGATTTACCAGTTTGTTAAAAGTCCTCGCCCTTGTTATATGCCGTCTCCTGCGGCTTGGGCCTATAACTTGGGATCAGGGCCTGTTACAACTGAAATAGCCCTCGGCAGCGGACTATACTGTACTGTATGTATATATGAAAAATTTGCTAATAAAATCTGTTGAAATAAAAAAAAAAAAAAAAAAATTACTGTAACAGCTTCCTCAGCTCTTCAGATGCCCACTGCTTTTCCACAATGAGATTTATCCTAAATCCCAAATCAGCTCCTCTCTGGGCTGTGTGTGTGAAGATTGCAAGTCTGCTGTGGAGGGCAGATCTTAGATGTAAGTTGTTATACAGCCTCCCTATATACTCATTAGGGCTTCACCCCTTTTTTGGAGTTTGTTGGATGGATGTTCAGACCCGTTGTGGGATTCCAAATGCCAAAGCCTTTGTGTGCATGTTCTGTGGCAAAGTTATAAAAAAACATTTAATTACCTGGCAGGTGTAGCACATGCTGCTCCTGTGCTCCCCCGACCATCCACTGGAGACTTGGAGGGCTGAATGTGGTCACGGATTGTCAATCATAAACATTAATAACATGTTTTTCTTACAATATTTTGTTGAGGTATAGATAAAAGGCCTTTATTCTGCTGGGATGTGTTATGACGTGTCCATTCCTTTGGACTATAGTAGATTTTATCATGATGAGGCACTTTGACACTCAGATTCTGAGACACTCTACTGACATGTTTATTCTGTCTTTCATTTCTGCAGTCTCTAATGCATCATGCCCTTAAGGGTGAGTAGACTAGAAGATGGCTTAATCCCACACATTTTTGCCATGGGGTTATAACCCCCCTTGGCGACATTGTGCATATCAGTAATTAGGGGAGGTATTGCCCCCTATTAAAAGTTGAAATCATATGGGCAATCAGGAACACAAGGCAGAATTCCTCTGGTGATTCCCCATTTTCTTCAGAATTTTCCCATGGACAATTCACTTACTTTCCCAGGGAAACTGCTGGACCCCATGGAGTAACCTCTGATCATGCAATCCTGATGGGGCTGGTAGTTCATGTTAATTGCCTCATCGGGTTTACAGTGAGACTTGTAATAAGGGCCTAAGAGCAACAAAAAAAAGTGCACATGGGTGGACATTTTGGGTTGTATTCTTTTGAGGTGTGGGACTTTCTTGACCCCTTTCAGATGCCCTCCTGCTCAAATTTTACACTCTAGATGGGTTTTCAAAATGAGCTCTTTCCGCTTTGGCATTGTGGAGTAGTTTAGATCAAAAGTGGCTATTCTTCATTATTCGTTGCCGAACCATCATTCTGTAAAGTGTGTATAATCGACTCAATTGTTAAACAATCGTCATCAATCAATTATTCAAGGGTTTATAAAGTGCTACTACTCACCCATGAGGGTCTCAAGGTGCTGAGTGTGGCTGCTGAATTGCCTGGGCACTGGGGTTCAGTTGAAGAGCCACGTCTTGAGATCATTGCTGAATTATGTTAGCAACTGATATTGCCTGAGGTGGAGACGCAGGGTGTTCCAGGTCTTGGTGGTGAGGTGGGAGAAGGATTTTCCTCTGGCTCTAGTCTTGTGAATCCGTGGGACGGTGACCAGGGCCCGTTGCTCAGAGCAGAGGTGTGTGGCGGGTATGTGGAATGAGAGGCGGTAGTTCAGATATGCAGGTTATGCGTCGTGGAGGGCTTTGTAGACATGTGTGAGGAGCTTGAAAGTGATTCTTTTGTTGACTGGGAGCCCGTGTAGTTCTCGAAGGTGTTCAATGATGTGGCTCTGGCAGGGGATGTTGAGGACAAGTCTGAATGCAGCATTTTGAACATTCTGTAGTTTCCTGAGGAGTTTCTGGGTGATGCCTGCGTCGAACGCGTTGCCGCAGTTGAGTGTATGGCTGATGAGTGTGTGGGTAAATGTCTTTCTGGATTTGGTGGGGATGCTGTTGAGTCCGTGGTTCCTCATGATGGCTGTGAGAAGGGACATGTAGACATTGAAGAGGGTGGGTTCATGGAGGAGCCCTGGGGCATTCCACAGCTGATCTTTATGGATTCTGAGAGGAATGGAAGTGGTTTTGACTCCCTGTGTTCGACCGGTGAGAATGGAGTGGATCCAGTCCAAGGGCTTGTCCCGGATTCCAGCAACATGGAGTCTCATGATTAGGGTGTGGTGGGTGACAGCATCGAAGGTGTGGGACAGGTCCAGAAGGATGAGGGGTGCAGTTTTGCCCCAGTCAAGGAGAGAGCGGATGTCGTCGTTGAAGGCTAGGAGTGTGGTCTCGATGCTGTGGTTGCTACGGAAGGCAAATTGAGAGATGTCCAGGACATGGTTTGCTTCGATAAGAGTTGGGTGTTGATGGCCTTTTCGATGACCTTCGCTGGGAAGGGGAGAAGGGCGATGGGTCTGATGTTCCCTGAAGTCTGTTGAGTCAGTGGCTGGCTTTTCCAGCAGGGGATGAATCTCTGCGAGTTTCTAGTCATTAGGGAAGGTGGTGGTTTCAGACCACCTGTCACAGGATTTAATTCCATCCAGTTTGTGTGTGCCTGCCTACGGGTCAATACTGTATCTGCAACACTGACATGCACAAGAGACACAGGAATTCCTATCTTTATGGGCTTTGGTTAGATTCGTCTTGTTTCAACCCATGTTTAAACTGCAATCATTCAGAAAATATAATATTGTTCTCATTAAAGAAATGCAGAGTTATTTAGTGGCTGCCATTTTTAACCAATTAAACAAACACTGGTGAAGTGCTGAAATGGTTATTAATTAAAACCAAATAATAGAGATTCACAAGTTATGGTTAGAAGTACAATCCATAACAGACTATGGCCATATCAGGCAAAAGACAGATACGGCCTATGACAACCCCCTGCCAGGGCAAGCAACCCCTGCTGCACCCTGTCTTTAGTCAGGCTCAGCACTCAAATCACCATGGGCAGTCAACCTCCACTACACACAGTTGAAGGCACAGCTATACTGCACAATTTTTTTTCCAGAATTCCCAAGTCCTGTATGGGATTAATAGGTCCTGAGACCTCAAGAAGGTCCACGGGACCCAGGTATAGTCTAGGGTTCAAAAATCCAGAACAGGATTTGCGAATACCACAGTAGGAATAGGAATAATGCCAGGGGTGGGTGGGTGATTTGGAGCCCTTCCAGATTGTCTGTGGTGGTCAAGGTCAGGATCAAGGTCAAAGGTAGCCTCATTATGCCTCCCATGCCTTTTTTGTCTTTATTTCTCCAAGCATGATACTCAGCGCACCATTTTGGGTAAGGGTGGATTCAACAATAATTCCCTTCAGCCGTTTTTTCTGTATTGAGGAGCAAAGAATCCTATCGTAGTTCAAATGGAAATTGTCACTTTTGAGATCCCTCCTTTTTTGCCCCATGTTCTAGTATCAAGGATCTGCAGAATATTTTCCTTGAAAAGCTCAAAGCGGCACCAAAGTTATTAGTAAAATAAAAATTTACTTTTCTGTAGAAAGACTTATCTACCCATGACTAGACAGGCACCATTGCTTACTGTATAATATAAATATATAAATATATTTATTAACTAAAAAAACAAATGTTACATGGACGTTATAGTTAGGTTCATATTTAACATGCATACAAAAACATACAAATTCAGCGATTATATTTATTTCAAGTAACTATAACTCTAGCCCTTAGGTAACTATAACTCTGCCCCCGCCGTACACAGTTTACTCATCAATAATTCTACAGTAAATGTTGCACTGATTTTATTAATAATGTTATAGAAGGTGTCATGAGTGTTGGAATATCTAGAGTAATTAGCAGTGCATGGTGAGGGCGCGAGTTATAGTTACCTTAGGGCGCAAGTAATAGTTACTTGACATACCTATAACTGCTGAATTTGTCTGGTTTTGTGTGTGTAAAATCTGACCCTAACTATAATGTTCCTGTAACTTTGAATTTTTTGTGAATTTCTGAAGTTTTTTTAGTTCTATTTCCTAACTATAAAGTCACTGTAACCTTTGTGTTTTTCGTGAATTTCTAGGTTTTTAAAATGTAGAGTAATGTTTAATGACCATACGTTAATCCAACCACTGCTGTGCAAGGCCATTGGTCCTGCGTGGTGGGGAGTTGGCTGCAGGGCCTGATCTGTGGCCAGGCCCTGAGGTCAACCCCCACATGTAGCCAACCCCATGCTCCACACAGCCAGGCACTGTGGCCAACCCTCCAAAGGCAGCCAACCCAAGCCCCTCTCCTCTGGCCGATTTTGGCTCAAGGGATCCTAGTCCCCGGGGCCTGCAACATTCTTTGAGGGGTGGGGGTACATGGCCTCATCCCTGGGCCATTTTTGGTCCCAGGGCCCACAACTAAACTTATGGGGGAGGAGGACACGCTGCTTCCCTTCCCCGGCCGATTTCAGCCGGGGACACCATGCCCTGGGGCCCGGCCATATTATAAAGGGAAAGGGGTCACACAGCCCCCCTCTCTGGCTGATTACAGTCTCAGGGACCCCACCCCAGGGGTCCTCCTAATAAAGAGTGGGTTTCATAGAGCCCACCCTGTGCATCCACTGCATCTTTGTTTGGGACCACAGGTGAAGCCCCAATGCCCCTGTGGTCCCAGCCAGCTCCCCGCCCCCAGCAGGAGCCAGCATTGCTCCTACACACAGAGAGCAGCTACAAAATGCTGCTCCATGTGGGCAGGAGCAATTCTTTAATCAGTTTCCCTGCCCACTTCAGTGTGGGCAGGGAAACTGATGAAAAGTCTGCTCCCAGCGGGCTGGAACATTATCAGCAAAACAAAAAACGCTTTTCCTATGGGTGCAGGTCCCGTAATAATCTTGAAGCAAAGCCAGAGTCAAAGACATAGACCCAAGGATGTTTCATTGGCTCTGTGTTCCACCCACACATGGGCTTTGTCATGGCATATATATAGATATATAAATGTAGATTGATAGATAGATAGATAGATAGATAGATAGATAGATAGATAGATAGATAGATAGATAGATAGATAGATAGATAGATAGATAGGTAGATAGATAGATATTGATATGTATATATAGATAGATATAAAGAAAGATATATTTATACATATATTTAGATATATAGTTCCTCTCCCATCTATACTGTGTGGCCCAATAAACAAAATTGCAGGAACCCTACCAGAGTGCTGGTGTTGGGAAAGGAAGTGTAAGAGACATTAGTGAGCACGAACCAACAACCGCTAAGAGCTTCAGTACCATAGGCGAGGGAGTGCCACTGCTGGATTCCACTAAATAAATAAATAAATATATATATATATATATATATATATATATATATATATATATATATATATATATATATATGTGAGTGTGTGCGTGTGTGTGTGTGTGTGTGTGTATATATATATATATATATATATATATATATATATATATATGTATTAAGCTCAGTACGCAACAGCGCATTTCCTGTTGAAAAATGTAGGTTCTTTGACAACCCAATGGCATGATTATTTAATGAAGGCAGAGATTGCATGTCTTGATTGCCTAAGTAGTAGTTAGTTTTTAGATCAGGGAACAGTGCTTCTTTATGTTGGTCATTCATTGTAGCATCTCTTATTTCGGTTGCCTAGAATCAAACAGACTTTGATTTCAAGATGCTAGGTTACAGAGACAAGTAAAAAAAAACGTACAAAGCAGTTCATTTTAATCAAACTGCTTCTTCATGTTGCTCAGATGCCTTGATAGACTTTCAGTGTAACACTCCATTACCCATTTCCTGGTAAATGTGCAGGCTGGATTGTTTTACTGTTGCAGGTGATCCAACGTCCTGGCATTCTGAGTCCACATAACTGCTACAAAAAAATGGAACAGTGGTGGATGTTTTTATGTCAGTTCCTTTGTTTACTATTTTCTTCCAGATCAGGCCTTGGGTTTGCAGAGAAATAATGTATAACCATGAGCTGATGTAAAATATAAACTTCAGCGGTGCTTAATTTGGGAACAAAAAATAATAAAATAAATAAATGTTATGGTCCACAAAGTTTCATAGCAGTGTGCTGCTTGTGGCCTTCCTTGCCGGTGTCATCTGTCTACTGGTGTCAGCCACTGCCATTATGTGCTGCTTAGGGCTTTCTCGACAAGGCAATATGACAAGGCAACAGTACATGGGCCCATAGACGCAGAATCCCAAAGCCAGCAGTAGCCCTAAGATGATCTCAGTAGCTTGAAAGAGAGCCTGCTGTTGCCCTGGGATCCAGCACAGTGGTTTTGAGGAAAGGATGCAGAGTACAGTGTTTTAATTGGAATGCAAATGGTGGATCTGGGATCTCTGAAAGAAGTGGAACTAGGAATCCTTTCCAAGAGGTGTGGCCTCTATGATTAAGGTGAGATTAAAAACATGTAAAACATCTGTTTGATACAGCAAGCCACATGGCCAGTATTAGGGTGTTTCTCAGTAAGTTTTCTGTTACTGCATCCAGACATCCAATGAGCATACGCCTACAACAAGCCAGAAGCGTTTATTAGCAGCATCAGACAGAGCAGCACCAACTAGGATTTGGCTGTTAATAATTAGAACTGAAAATGTTTCAGTTCTGAAGATATGAAAAATAGGAAACTGTGAATTAAATATTATTAAGGTCTGTGGACGGGCAAGCAGTCTTTGGGCTCTGTCAATCACTCCCATTCATGCTCTCTCACCACTATGCAGTCTGTCACTCTGGTAGACACATCCTTTTTCCCCATGCATCTTTCCGCAATCCTCCATATGCATCTCTCATCATCCCCTTTCCCTTCATAACAGTTTTTACTCTGCCCTTCTGCATGTCTTCCTTGCATCAAATAACCGTCACCAGCCCTACACATACACAACCCATCCACTCACCTGTAAGCACTGCATTTTCTTTGTTGTTTGCTGCTGCCAGTATTTTGACAGCTGTGTGCCTCCTTCAGGCTCTTTACCATAGGATTTAATTTACAAAAATGGCCATTAATCTGTGCAGTAGTGGAGCAAGGATGCCATGGGCCTGGTGCAAGCAAGGAAAATGACCTCTTTGACTGCTGTTGGGGTAATAAAATACAGCAATTAACAGGGTTCAATGGACCCCTAAGGGCTGTGAGCCAGGCTGCCACTGCAGCTACTGCACCTATTACTGCTACACCCCTGGCTCTGTGCACTTGACAGAGTCCACGGATTGTAGCCCAAATATCTTTATGATCTACTGACAAGCACACTGCATTCAGCCTCAGCTGCAGAGCTCTCCATAGTGTGCTGTCATAATCACCAGCCAACATCCTGAAGTCATTCCTACAGCTGGAGGCAAGTCAGTTCTACATGAGAGTGACGTGCTGCTGAAAAACAAAGACAGCATCTGGGAAAGCAAATAATCTTATGGAAAGCAAAATGAAATTAAACACGTGTAATGTAAACAGGGACAGTGTTAGGGACTTGCTTTAGGCAAGAGGTTTTACAGTCATTGTTCAGAAGTCTATCAGTATTTTTGCCTGTAAACTTAAAGACGTGAATAGCGTGGATGGGAATGCGTGTTCCACACCAGTGTACATTTTGTACAGTGTGGGGTAGAAGCAGGAGATTGGACTGTGCAGACTGGCGCCTGGGAAGCAGGACACCTGCCATTTGAATATTAATAAGACGAGTCTTTTTTCCTTGCCTATTTTTTTTCCCTTTGAACAGAGGAACTTTGAAACTGTTTTCTCTTACGTCCAAAGGACTCCTATGCACGGAAGGATGATCTAAGATGGAAGACTTACTGGAGGGGTGAATGCCTAGCTTTCCAATCACTAGGATTTAGGCCAGCATTACCTGGGTATCTGCTACGTCAGTGCCACTTCCACATTGTGAAAGCGTCATAACTTTGTCCAGATTCTTAACCTCTTCCATGCGTCGGTTGGCCCCCGCCGTTCGACTTCACGGTGGGCGTGTGAGTCAAATTCCGCCGCACTGCGACGGAATTTGCGCCACAGCGAAGAGGTTAATGGCTGTTTATAATGTCCGCTCTAAGTAATAGTTACACAAAAAATACACAATTGGTTCTGTCGGGTAATTATTATTTCTTCAAATAATTAACTTGATCAAGAGTCTGTTCATTAGAGAGATCAATTAATCATAACAACACAAACAAAAACCATAGATGGTATTATATGAGCTTTTATAAATTGCATCATTCATAAATATCCAAAATAAATTTTTCATAAGGCTGTCAAAACAACATATGTAAAAAATATAGTGTGCAAAATGGTGACATTTTGTGCTCAGTGATTCAGTGAATCACTGAGCCAATTGTGTATCTTTTGTATAACTGCCCAGGTTCGGAGGGATACTGGGTTACCTCATCGTTACTAAACCTAAGTAATAGTTAAACGAAGCTATTGCATGACAACTAGCACCGACTAAACCATTCGAGGATGGTATTTGCCCCTACTTTAAAGGGGATCATTCACTCACTCCAGTCCCTTCAGGCTTTCATCTATTTTTGGGCGCACGAAGGGGGATATGTACAAACCCCTATCGCCAAAGGAAGGCCACTTTTTTACGACGTTGTGATGGCGATAGGGGCATAGCCTTATTTACAAGTCAAGCTGCTAAAACCTGGTCTTAAGTTGGCGAAATGAGGAGAAATGCATTATTTCTCCTCGTGCCTACTTGTGCAGCACACATGGAAAAAGCAAAATGCATTGGATTGTTTATCTACAAGAAGGTCCCCTTTCCTGTACATAAACAATTTGAAGAAAAAAATGCCATTTTGTGGTTTTCATGCGTGTTGCATTGAGCAGCACACAGAGAAGTGACAAAATGGCATTTAAATATTGATTATGTACAGGAAGGGGAAATTTCCTGTACATAAACAATCTTTCCCCTGCAGGCAGACACCCTTGCACAAGGGTGCAAGGGTGCCTGAATTGGCGCTACACTGGGGGAACGCAAGGCTGCACAATATCATTGTAAATATGGTCAGCCTTGCGCTTCTGAAGTGGCGGAGTGAGGCGTTAATCCATGACGGCTAATGCCTCACTCCGCCACTTCCTTGAACATATGCCCCGAAGTACCAATATCCTAGTGACGTATGTATAAATTCACTTGTTGATCAAGCATAATAAATTAGGTGGATACATAACCAGGTCTTTGTAATTTAGGTAGTCTCAGCAGAGGTTTTTCAACAACAGAAATAGATCCGGTTCCTCAGTAGATACTGCATGTTCGATCTACCTTTGCCATGACTTAAATAAAAAGAGGGCCGGCATCTGAAACCAAATTATGTGCAATATTTTTACATCACTAGGCATCAATATTTATCATTTGTCAATGGTGGCTGCTTACATTTCTCATAATCATACCATGATTTACATTCTAAGTAGGTGATATGGGAATGTATGAATTTAGCACAATTTCAGTCTTTTTCACAGCCGCAAATTAGTGACATTCACAAGCAAACATTGGCAAAGCCAATGAGTCTGGCTGTGGCAGGTAGGATGTTTCTTTTTTTAATTACTGCAAGCATATGCCTAAAAAATGAAGTAGGAAAAAAGGAAAATAAGTCTTTCATAGCTGCCTTATACTTGCACCATACATAGTGAATTTAGGGACATTCAGGGGTGTTGCTGCTTTACTAATAATGCATTTAAATGACTAGCCTACCAGCTGCCCCATGCAATTTTCAGTATTATTTATTGTGATGTGGACAAGGATAAACAATAACCTAGCCAAGCTCTCAAATAGCAGATAGCTACTATATGACAATGTCACTAGCACACTATTTAACAGCAACAGAAAATAAATCTGCATGGCAGCCACAATGCAGGCACGATTAAGGAGATAGTATTTCATGTAAGTTAAAAACACACTTTGAACCAGCTGTGTCACTGAAGAGAAAGGAACTATTTTTAGGCGCCTGTGAACCCTGTGCAAAGGCTTTATGCAGTCACTCAAAGTGAAGGAAACCAGTGGGCCAAGTAGCACCATGCTGTATGCTGAGGTGAGTGGAAGCAAAATGTGAATTACAGGTTAACCACCCAATGGATTAGGCCGGCTGATAAAAAGCCTCTCTATGTATGTATATTATGTATACATGTGTTAGAGAAGCAATAGTCTAGTGAAACAGCTAAAGTTATCTCCAAGCCCAGATCTAAAAATATGACATAGTGCCCCCTTGTGTAACAAATCAGCACTGTGTGCAATCTGGTCTTATTAGGTAATTTATTATGAACCCAATATTCACTAATGAACTGTAATTTATTTGACCTGAAATACTTGCCTGAACGTCATACTGCAGCTAGGAATGGACTCCATATTGGAGCAACGAAAAGGGAGTGTATTCAGTTATCATATTTATTTTAGGGTTAATGCCCCCCCTTTCAGATACACAGATAGTTAGGCCATACCCTACGGCACAGCAGTGCGGCGGTGTGGGTCTAAGTCCATCCAACACCGTTGCTTCATAACATTGAGACCCTTTGACAATGTCAAAAGGATATTTGGTACTGTGCAGCTGGGGAAATGTACAGGGTAATGTCACAGTGAAAACCCTGTGCTGCACTTTCTTTTCAATTTACTCCCCAAAGTATTTACAACACTAGTTCGATAGTACGCCCAAGTTGGTTTTTATAGTGCCTAATACAGAAGGAGGGGATACACAGAGCTACATCCTGGATCATGGTTTTTCCACTTTGTCTTACCTAATACCATGATGCAAATGTTAGCGCGTTTCTTTGTGACCAATTTAGGTAATATAAACCGCTATTAAATGGACCGGGAGCATTGTTAATCCCCTAAAGATTTTGGTGCTCCCCCTCCTGAGTCTGGTCAACAAATTATTACATTTGATAATATGTGAAGCGCATTAGGCTTCACAGAAAGGACAGAGAATGTTTTAGTATCAAACCATGAAAGTTTATTAAACGCTAATGGTTTACAGAAAGCAAAATCAGGTTAGATTTCTCAGAATACAAGCTTCTCTCCTTGTCCTTCAAACTTACACTATCTGTAACAGAATGAGATACCAAAACTAGTATGCACACTTCAGGTGTCTTCTTAAATGCATTATTCATTAATAAATCCCATGATAATCACAAAGAAAGCATTTCTTCAAATGAGAAAGAAGGAAAAAGAGCATTGCTTTTGTTAATTAGAACTCCGGCGTGTCTAAAAATGAAATGTTCACATGTTACAAAGCAAGATGTAAAACAATGTTTGCCATTTTAAAATTCATGCATACATTATCTCTATTAGCTAAATGTGAATAAACATAATTTCTCTCTATAATACCAGTTGCATGTTGTGTCATGTTAATGTCATGTTAATGTCATGTTAATGCAAACATTTAAAATAGCTTTATAGCCCACGGTAACTGGCTATACTGGCCATTAAAGTCCCACTCCAGCTTTAAAGGACCCGCATACCTGAACAGCCGACTAAAATTCCACGCACCCCAAAGGACCCTAAGATCAGCCCAGCTCTCCTACGCCATGGTCCCACACACCAGAAGGACCAGATCGGAAGGCCGCTCCTTCTCCTTCCGAGCGACCAGAGCCTGGAACAACCTTACACTCCACCTCAGACAGACAACATCGCTCCCCATCTTTGCAAGAAACCTCAAAACCTGGCTCTTCGACAGACCCCCCTCCTTGATGGACTGGAACCTGCGACCACCCACCAGCGCCTTGAGACCTTATGGGTGAGTAGTCGCGCTTAACAAACACCTGATTGATTGACCTGATTGATTGAGTCGATTCCAGGCAAAATTCCCTTTGTAACGAGGCATGCCTGAAAGTGTGAAAGGTTTCCAGCCCAGGGAACATCAAATCCATACTTCATGTTGCAGAGCGCGGCTAACCTCACTGTAGCTCGCTCATATGATGATGAAGACATAAGCTAATGTGCCGACACTGCAATTTCCAGCACAGAAAATATGTGCGAGACAAACTGGGCTTTGTGTGGCCCCTTTCATCGTGGATGGCGAAGGCCCTTAATTACAGGCTGAGTAAGCCAAGAAATCAGGAGAAAGTCATACACCTTTGATATGGTTCACATAACTCTAGAGGGGCAATTTTACTGTTGAGTCACGAAATAACCAAAGAGGGATAACCTAGCTTTTTGAAAAGCAGTGCAGGGCAAATGTGTAGTACTGCTGATGAAATACCAGGTGTTGTGGAGCTCTGACACTCAAATACACACGCACTCTCTACCCACTCCCACCACACATCATTAACATAGTTTGCGAGTTGTGCATAGCAGAAAATTGACCTTGTTTCCAAAGTGCCTCAATGTCTTGTCAGGGCAGTAAGTGCTAAAAAATGCAATTACTGTACAAAACAAGACAAACAGTTAGTGTGCACTGTCAGGAAGCTAGCAGTAAATGCCACTACAACAAAGCACAGCTGGCCTACTCATGAATATTCATGAGTAGGGCCCCATACCCGCATGCCCATTGGGTCGGATGTCAGTACTGAGGCACAACGTGTGTCCGCTGGTGGCAGTAGGCCGATGATCACGAGGAGGCAGTTTTAGAATCAATTTGAACAAAGCTGGTGAAATGCAAATTCCTCCATTGCACCTACTTGGTTAGTGTCAAATTGATACTGCCACTAGTTTTGGGAAGAGTGCCTTGAAGCAAATAACACAATGTTTTAATGTAGTGTTTCATACCGGAATTTGTGCCATCTCTAATCTTTGTAAATAACAGGTGTTACTACCACACAACCTAATGGTACTCATATTACGGCCTTCAAAATGGCGGAAGGGTGAAGTGGACTTTGACCTGCAGGACATACCACATGGCAGTAGTAAGCATTTCATTCAGTGAGCGATCTTGCCTGCGATGGCTCTTCTCCTATCTGAAGAGTCCTGGACATTGGGGCCAGAGCGTTAAGGTGACTGCCATTGGACCATCCTTCTCCTTGCTGCTGGTCTTCTGCAGTGAGATCTACCACCAGGGATTCTACAAGGGAGACAGAAGGGTGCTGCCGTCGGTACCTGATATGCTGGGAAAACCATATACAATGGAAAGCTAGTGCTGCATGGGATATTTGCTTCTCAGCAATGTTAATATTGAGAGAACGGTGTGGCAATGTCCTTGATGGAAACGCCACACAGATCCGATAAAATTGGATGAGTGTCCCTTGTCTTTTTTACATCTCTGTACGCCTCAGAAGCTCCTTAAATACATGTATTCAGGGTGATGATATTTCCATGCCATTCGCCCCTGCGGCAAACAACAAAGTTATGAAAGGAATGTTTGAATTAATCTCAGCCGCTGGTGATCACTCAGAGCTGAATGCCAGTTCATCTTTTTTTGCCCCCTTTGACATTCTAGACAGAGACCTGCCATATGCAAATCAATCTTGGTCCTGCTCCAATGGGATCGTCTCTCTCCAGGTGAAAACACAAGCAACCCCAGACCAGCTTCTATCTACTCATGTCTTGTCGAAGAGGTATAGCTTGAGTCATATGGGACAGTGAGCACAAGACCCGGTACTTAATTTGAGCTGGTGCTTGCAGGTACAGCCCACCACCACTCATTTTTGGGTCCCAGAGCAAGAGGGAAAAAAACACAAAAGGTGTAAGGAACAAGGAAGAGAAAGATAGAAGAACAGTGACAAAAAAAGAAAGCAAGAATGGAAAAAAACGTGAAAGAGTGAGCTAAAGGGGCAGGGAGTGTCTCGTGAGGGATGACAGAGGCATGAAGTGGACTCGAGGTGATGCACCTTGGTATTTGGCACCCATGACATTCAATAACACCGGCCACAGGCCTCGGAGCAAACCTTTGGGCCCTACTACTCTTAACTTTAAAAATGAAACCGTGACAGAACCTGCATCTAGGCATATGCGTTGATCTTAGGGTGTCCACTGCAACAAGCAACAAAGTGATAGAAGGTATGCTTGAGTTAAACTCTGCCATTGGTGATCACTCTGGCCACATTCCAGTCCATTGTTTCCAACTGTGTCTTTCTAGACAGAGACCTGCGATATGCAAATCAGTATTTGTCCTGCTCCAATAGAAACAGACGGATCACTGACATAATATCGAGGGACATAATATCGACTATCAAGAATATCGTTGCCAAAATATCTACAGACAGAATATCGAGTTTGTATCTACAAACAGGTAAGTACAAAAATATCGAGTTAAAAACATCGTTTACTAAAATATAGTTTGTAAAAATATCGACTTTATTAAAAACAATGTTAAATTAAATTAATATTAAAAATTAATTACTGAAATATACTTAAAAATACTTAAATTAACTTATAATAATTAAATAATTAATGAAAGTTATAAAAACAAATTTTTACATCATATTTGTTAAAACATATATATATAGTAACATAATATAATTAAATAATATCCTATATTATTACCGTACAATAGCGTAAGTGTAAAAATTACTATTCCCACTCCAGAGAGTGCAACAGTAGGGAAAGCGTTGGATAGCATAGGGATAAAAATTACTATTCCCACTCCAGTGAGTGCAACAGTAGGGAAAGCATTGGATAGCGTAGAGGTAAAAATTACTATTCCAACTCCAAAGAGTGCAACAGTAGGGAAAGCGTTGGATAGCGTAGGGGTAAAAATTACTATTCCCACTCAAATAGTGCAACAGTAGGGAAAGCGTTGGATAGCGTAGGGTTAAAATTACTATTCCCACTCCAAAGAGTGCAACAGTAGGGAAAGCGTTGGATAGCGTAGGGGTAAAAATTACTATTCCCACTCCAGTGGGAGCAACAGTAGGGAAAGCGTTGAATAGCGTAGGTGTAAAAATTACTATTCCAACTCCAATGAGTGCAACAGTAGGGAAAGCGTTGGATAGCGTAGAGGTAAAAATTACTATTCCGACTCCAGTGGGTGCAACAGTAGGGAAAGCGTTGGATAGCGTAGGAGTAAAAATTACTATTCCCACTCCAGTGGGTGCAACAGTAGGGAAAGCGTTGGATAGCGTAAGGGTAAACATTACTATTCCCACTCCAGTGAGTGCAACAGTAGGGAAAGAGTTGGATAGCGTAGGGGTAAAAATTACTATTCCCACTCCAGTGAGTGCAACAGTAGGGAAAGCGTTGGATAGCGTAGGGGTAAAAATTACTATTCCCACTCCAAAGAGTGCAACAGTAGGGAAAGCGTTGGATAGCGTAGGGGTAAAAATGACTATTCCCATTCCAAATAGTGCAACAGGAGGGAAAGCGTTGGATAGCGTAGGGGTTGAAATTACTATTCTCACTCCAAAGAGTGCAACAGTAGGGAAAGCGTTGGATAGCGTAGGGGTAAAAATTACTATTCCCACTCCAGTGGGAGCAACAGTAGGGAAAGCGTTGGATAGCGCAGGTGTAAAAATTACTATTCCAACTCCAATGAGTGCAACAGTAGGGAAAGCGTTGGATAGCGTAGAGGTAAAAATTACTATTCCCACTCCAGTGAGTGCAACAGTAGGGAAAGCGTTGGATAGCGTAGGGGTAAAAATTACTATTCCCACTCCAGTGAGTGCAACAGTAGGGAAAGCGTTGGATAGCGTAGAGGTAAAAATTACTATTCCCACTCCAGTGAGTGCAACAGTAGGGAAAGCGTTGGATAGCGTAGGGGTAAAAATTAATATTCCCACTCCAGTGAGTGCAACAGTAGGGAAAGCGTTGGATAGCGTAGGGGTAAAAATTACTATTCCCACTCCAAAGAGTGCAACAGTAAGGAAAGCATTGGATAGCGTAGGGGTTAAAATTACTATTCCCACTCCCGAGAGTGCAACAGTAGGGAAAGTAAATACTTCATATATTATTTAAAAAAATATAAATAAATATCTATAAAAAATTAATTAAAAGTTATTACCAATTTAATATAATATAATAATTAACCTATTAAAATTACTAATTAAAAATTATCACAATTAGTTACCTATTAATGTAAATTAATTACTAATTAACAAATAATTATTTAACAATTAAAAATTAATTAACAATTAATTCAAATTAAATACAATTAAATAAATGTAATTATTTAATTAATTATAAATAAATTACTTCCCACCCTATTCCCCTATAAACCCACAACCCCCTACAGAAAATAAATTAGTAAAAATTAACATAATTAGCAATTATTCAATTAAATTAAATTAATTGGCAATTAAAATTTTATTAATTACACATAAAAACTTAATTAACATTTAATTCTAAATAAACACCAATAATTAATTTTACATATTTAATTAATTATAATTAATTTACTTCCCACCCCATTCCTCTATAAACCCACAACCCGCTACAGAAAATAAATTAGTAAAATTAACATAATTAGCAATTAATCAATTAATTAAAATGAATTGCCAATTAAAATTTAATTAATTACCAAATATAAATTAAATAACAAATAATTAAAAATGAATACCAATAAATAAATTTACATATTTAATTAATTATAATTAAATTACTTCCCACCCTATTCCCCTATAAACCCACAACCCGCTACAGAATTAAATTACACAAAAATTAAAAAACACAAAATTCATTATTTTAAAATTAATTATAACATAAATACACACTTTTCACACATATAATAACATAAAAAACACTATAGAAAATTCGATATTATTAAAAATTCGATAATTTTAATAACCTATATTATATCCTTTGATATTTTAACTGTCTATATTTTAAACATTCGATATTACATTACTTACCTTAAAAACGATATTTTTGCTGTCTATATTCTGTCCATTCGATATTTAGTCCAAACTATATTAAAAACTCGATATTATGTCCAATCAATATTTTGGACTCGATATTTTGACTGTTTACCGAAACAGACCAGTCCCAACTGCCGTGGAGTGGTGTGGCTCACTGGTTAGAGGCGGCAGACCCGGGAGCAGAAGTCATCAATTCCTGACGCGGCAGGGTCGTGGACTTGGGTCAGCGGACTCAATAATTCTCGCTTCGGTGCTTACTCTAATCAGGGGTTCCACTCGGCAACTCTGGGCATTAGCTTGCCTAATCTCCACAACGGCCCCATCAATTCCGGGGATGCCTGGCTCCACCTTGGGGACTCCCAGCAGGGACCATCCCACAGGGAAAGCCAGGACTGGTTCCCCAGAGTTATACAGCGCCAGGAAACCTACGGACGGGTAGCAGTGCGCTTTACAAGCTCAAATACATTTACATTTACATTTACTGCCAGTCCAGGTCCCCTCCAGATGAGAACACAAGCAACTCCGCCTTGGACCAACTTAGGCCTTGTCAGTGACATACAGCTTGAGTCCTGCAGGGAAGAGAGCAGGGTGCCCACATCTGGGCATATCCTTCTTTCTTTTGGTGTCAGCTGCAGCAAACAACAAATTGGTGAGAGAAATGCTTACATTAATCTTATCCGCTGACAATCATTTGGGGCTAAATTCCAGTCCATCTTTTTTTCACCCACTATGCCTTTCTAGACATGGACCTGTCATATGCATAAGACTCAAGCTACATTCTACTGAAGGAGCTCAAATAGGCCAAACACTGGACTGAGGTTGCTTTCGTCCTCTCTCAAAGGGGAAATGGCCTGGCAGTTCAGGCTACACTGGTCCTAATGGAGCAGGACCAAGGCTGGCTTGCATATGGATGGTTTCTGTCTTGAGGTGGCTTGGTGGGCAAAGAAATGATGGACTACATTGAGGCCTAATGTAACTACTAATGGCTGAGATTAACTAAAACAATCGACCAATCACATTTTTGTTTTCCTCAGTGCAATGCAATATTAATGATGGGTATGTCCAAACGTGGCTCTCGTGCTGTGTGTGCCGTAGGATCTCAAGCTGCATCCCACTGAACTGACCCAAGTAGGCCAAAACCGGTCTGGGTGTTCTTTGTGTTCTCGCTCGGAGGGGGCCTGGCAGTTCTATTTGGACCATTCCTGTTAGAGCAGGGCCAGTGCTTATTTGCATATGGCTGGTTCCTGTCTGAGGTGGCATGGTGAGCAAAAAAAAGACAATGGACTGAATTGCAGCCAGAATAATTACCAAGTGGTTGAGTTTTAGTCCACGCCTCGCTTCACTGTGAATCCAAATTCCTTGTCAAAAGTGTCAATGATAGTCACTGACAGGGAAGGACAGTGACTTCTTAAAGCTACCAGTTCCAAGCACAAGGCTACTGGATATTAGTTAATTATCCAATACGATCCAAATTTTTTAAGAAATAAATTAAGCACCATCCAGATTCATAAATCACCGTAAAATAAGAATATATTCATTCGGTAACATAAAAATGTTATTTCTTCATGAAAATGCTCATATAAATGCGTGACGTTTCTCGAAGCCTTCGGCATAGCTTTGCGACTCTACTAAAAGGATGAAGAAAATGGTTCAAACTAGAGTAGCAGCACAGGATAGCATGCAATACATGCTTTTCTTCTTTGTCATTGTTTTCTGCCTTCCTCTTCCTCCTTGTTTCCCCTTTTCTGTTTTTCTCATGCATGCTCTGAGTCAGAATGGGATGAGGAAAAATAAACGTCCCAAGTAATGTGTGCGGTGGGCACCACCTGCAACCACTGGCTCAAATTAAGCACTGTGCATTAAAAAGAGGAGGAAGGGGTAACACTGACCAGGGTAATACTCCGCTGACATCTTTGAATTCAACTTGAACCTAAATCCCTGTTCTGGTGCCTCAAGGTTGTGTTTTGGACCTTGAGACTGCGCTTCTTCTTGGATGTGAGCCCAGCTACCGTCGCCAACAAAATCTCCGAAACACCTTTATTGCACTGGGGTGTATGACCAGGGTTCTCTGGTATGCTAGGATGGTCACTTTTTTCAACATCTGTCCTGGCAGTAGGTTTAGCCCCTATGCTGGTGTTCAGGGAGAGTCAAAGCAAAACCAAAGGGGATGATGGGCGGAGTGTTGAACATTGCAAGCATTCACCCCCAGTCAACTGATCTGGGTTTAATCCATCACCGTTCTTTAGCCCACTCTGCCACCCCAGTTCAGACATGGCCACATGCAAATCAGTCTGACCCTGTGCCTCATGGGAACAGTCCAGCCCGAACTGCCAAGCCGTGTTCAGGGAGAGTCACCTGAACACAGATGGTCGCATGTTTTCAGGTGTTCCAGTGCAGTATTAATTAGCAGCCCCTAGCAGAAAGCAATTTATCAACACAGATGGAACTGTGTAAAAGTTACATTTAATTCCTCATAGTGCCCCTATATCTCAATTTCTAAGCTGGGAAGTGCGGTCATTTAAGTCATTCTGCATCCCAGGTCGAAGCTAAATTGCTGTCCTACTTCTATGTTCGTGGAATTTACCAGTTTTTGTTTTTCACAAGCTGATCACCCTACTGGGGGCCAACGAAAGTGTGCTTTATTTAGTTAGTCGTAATAGGGTACAAAATATTTCTGCCTGGGCAAGCTGAAGCTGCCACAACTTTCTGAGAGACCATCCAACTGAATTGTTTAAAAATGATTGAATGATGATGATTATAAAATGTATAGAGCACTCGAATACCTGGGGGCATCTTGACTCTGCCTGTGACCATATTAACAGAGGCCCGGTTAGTTGGAATATGGCCAGGTTTGTAACGACTTCCTGAATACCAATAGGCTAGTAACAGCCTTCAAAGACTGAGGAAGACAGTTCCATTACTGAACAGTACATTTAATAAAGCTCTTTCCTCCTCGGGAAAAACTCATCTGTGGGGGAACAACCAGATTTCTGGCGGAGCTAGATCGTAGAAATCTCATTGGAGAGTACCATTTGAAGTTGTTCTTTAAATAGTCGGGGCCCATACCGTGGCGAGCTGTGAATGCTATGAAAAGGGCCTTAAAGGTGATGCGCTGCGTGATAGGAAGCCAATGTAGCTCACTTAAGGCCAGGGCTACTGATTGAAAATCTGGTAATATTTAGTAGCACCTGTGCTGCAGTATTCTGCATAATTTGTAGGGTGTTCATGGATCTCTTTTAGCAAATTTTGATATAGTCTATTACAATGGTCTAATCTTGAAAGGACTCTTGGGATCGAGTGTTGTAGAAGTACCTGTTCACTTTTCTCTATATTTCTGTTACATTTTGCAAACCATTTAATTGCCTTGCATTTTGCCCTGAAGACTTTCTTCCAGTTTGAATTCCACTCACAGGCAATGTATTTGGTTACTTGATTTGAAGTGCTTATGCAGTGTCATATTATTTACAGAAGACTAGTATAGTTATATGTACAATAAATATTGTAAAACAGAAAACAGTAAAATGGAGAGCCAGTGATATTTGTCTTTGTACTCTAAACGTCACTGCCTGAGACATCCTAACTAGTCTTGACAACAAGCCAACAGGAGTATCTTTCATGGAGCCTTGTAGTCAACAAAACGTGGACAAGTTTCACAAGAATGCAAATTACCGATGCATGTAAAAGGTTATATTGTATTGTTTTGCATTTTACTGTACTTGCATTTATATATCAATCTTCACCAGCAGAAATTACCTGGATCCATTTAATTCTACTGCATTCACCTTGCTTGTGACCTTCCACAAAGAAATGTGTCCTGTGCAAATCAGTCACTGCTTTTCTTGTCCCCCCAAAAATAGTCAATCTCAGGAGGTAGCAAGCAGTCTTTGGTACAAGTTGTGTTAGAGCACCTGGGCTCATATGTGGGCTTCACCTGAGCCCTGTCTACACTGGTTGCTGCTATGCTGTGAGTTCCCTAGACTCAGACTATGCCATGGATGTTTCTTTCCATTCTCGTGGACATACGGGTAGGGAACATGTTGCACGTGCTGTCCAAGGATGCTGTCGGACAGTTGGTGCTACTTGATTTGCCATAATGTATGTTTAAGAAAATAACTCCACGGGGAGATACACAAAACAATTTTGACTGGTGCTATTTCATGTCCTTGGCAGTAAAATGAGGCAGTGATTGATACAAACACCTTTTACGACCCTATTATGAAATCAGGATTCTGCAGGTGGTCATGTATGTATGTCAAGAATGCTTGTGTATATTCTTTGCGTGAAAATATGTTGTGGTGGTGATACATTCTGTTGTTTTTGTGCTGCTATGATTTTGTGACATATTACCATATGTGATGTTGCAGTGCTGTACAGTGATGTTGTGTTCTGTTTTGAGTTATTGGTTAGATTGTGCCCTGTTTTTAACTGTATTGATATGCTGTTTTGAGTATGTTACTGTGTTTTGTTCTGTGGTTTACTTTATGTGTATAAACAACTGCCTCTACATTTCCAGCCAAAATCAGTACATGCCTTCAAAGTTCCCGTGACTAGCAACCATTTACCACTGTCTTAGGTGGTAAAAGAGTGCAGCTCCACATATTAAACTATTTAATACACTAGTCAGCCCAAAAGAGTGACAGAGACTGTGTCTTAAATTGAAAGCGCCGGTGCTCACTTTATGTGGTCCCTTTGTGTGCTAAAGCTCTATTCTGTACTGTGATTTGCCTCATTTGTGCCCATGGGAGAAATCATGGATGTCATTTAGGTGTCGCCAGGAGTCGCAGTTGCAGCCCCTAGCTTGCCCATTGCTACCCCTGGCACTGTCTTTGCGACCCCTGGCCTCAGAGGTGGCAAAATCAGTGCCTTGAAAACAAGGGTCTCTTGCATTATCAGAGTCAGGCTCTAACCTTATTTTCTGCTAATAATTATTGCATTTATAGTGAATAATAAATTATCATTAAATACTAGTGTAATAAAAAGTGGACCAGCAAGATCTGGACCTTCACTAGCATCTTAGATAAGAAAAATTAAATGGTTTCAATGTATGTTGTGTGTGTGCATGTGGTTGAGAGTGAGTTTGGGTGAGAAAGTGTGTATATGTGTGAGCATGTATGTTTATTTATGGGATCGTGGATGTGCGTGCGTGTCAAAATGAGTGAGTAGGGATACGTGAGTCAGAGTATGAGTGAGTGAGAGAGTGTAAATGAGTGGATCAGGGTGATAGTGAGTGCACAAGAGTAAGGGAAAATGAATGAGTGTAAGTCAGTGCTAATGATAGAATGAGTGTGAATAAGTGAATGAAGTGAGCAAGTGTTGTTATGCTTGCAGATCCACTGTTGGACCTGGCATGCTTCTTGGCTTATAGAAGCACTCTTGACATAATGTTGGCATTGGAATACTGGAGGCAATACTTGCATATGGGATACCCTCGACAAAATGCTACTGCTGGCACTCAGTAGGTATATTTTGGCATGGAGCACCAATGAACGAATATCAGCACTGGCCTCCGGGAGGAACTTCTTGGCAAAGTTGTCACCCATGGCAAATTGCTTCTAATGACACATAGGAGGACATTCTTGGCATATGAGAAGACAAGTGTGGCAAGGTCATGAGGCCATCTATGACAAAATGTGGTCCATGACATATTAGACATAACCTTTGACATAAGGGACCTCCATAGTGCAAGAGAAGCAGTATTAGGAACATTCTGGCAGTGGCATATTTTATGAAATGCAAAACCAAATTCTCATGGAAGAGAACCCTCCTCCATGTGTTCTCCTCTAGAAGAATATATACTATTAATTAAGCAATTATGTAACTTCAGCAATATTAATTATTGTGATGTCATCAGGATTAAGGTTATGTGGCATCACTTCTTCAGACGAAGCAGACTCAAAGGTCACATGATGTCCCCGTAAGTGTTAGAGGAGGTGATCGACTGCAGAAAGTGAGACGGTTAGAATCACGTTATATCATTGATTTACAGAGCAAGGTGCCTAATGGTCTTAATATGCATGAAGAATTGGCAGTACATCTAGGCTAAGGTTGTGAAGAGTATGATTCTGTAACTAATGGTTTCTCTCCCATTACTCGTCTGGGTTTTTATATTGGAAAAGTAAAAAATATGTTCATAGGATTATGATATATTGAATTAGGGGAAGTAACTTGAACTAGCACTGAAATCATGAATTGTGGTACTTATGTGCATGTAATGTGTAACAGTATGAGTGTGAGCCCATCCAGGGCGTGATTATGTAGGCCGTGATGAACGAATGAACTAGTATTTTGCCCATCCAGGGCTGTATTATGTGGAAATGTGGGATTACAAAAGACAGACCGCATTTATAATATGGGATACTTTTGAGATCGTTAAGGTTTGCGATGTCTATCGTGTCTCATAAGGTAATTTGCACACTACAATATGGAGGTGTGTTGGAAGAGAAACTATAAGTCCTCTTTCTATGTACATGTCTGTACCATGTGATGTATAAATATACGAATGGCCGTGGCGCCAACTGTGAAACAAATTGATGAAGGCTAAGCGACGAAATGCGTCTTTGATGTGTTAAGGTTTTTCGAATAAATCTTTTTTGAAAAAACCACCCCCGTGAGTGCTGCTGATCTGTAACAGGCGGAGTCCTGTAGGATTTTTGGAGCTGTGTATATGTGACGGGTACACCCCCGTCAAGCAGGCACCCGCTTGAGAGTGCGGCAGGCTGGTGTTGTTGGAGCGGAGAAAAAATAAAATTATATATATATATATATATATATATATATATATATATATGTGCAGGGATTGGTTATGTTTAATTTAAAATGTTTGCACCAATAAACGTTTTCATCTGGTGAGCAAGGCGACAGGATCGCCGAAACGCGTCGGATCGCGGCACCCTTGACACTGCAAATGATATAATAAAAGAAAAACTTTGCTGCACAGATTACCGGATTGGTGTCCGTTTTTCTTCTTCGGAGTGCTGTTCACACGGTGCCTCAAGGGAGTGTTGGTGTATATATATATATATATATATATATATATCATGTTCCCTGTCCTGAAGTAAATTAAAAATATATATAAGGGGCAGGATAGGAATACCCTGCCCACATAGGCCCCATGGGGGAAGCCAGGTGGGGCCCTCAGGACACGCGGCACCTCTTCCTGACCCATTACAAGCCCCATGGAGGTCCTCCTAGGGCCAAAATGCCAAAAAAGAGAAAGGGCCCCCCTCAATGAGCCTTCAAAGGACCTGGGGACCCCCTCCCCAGGGCTTATATAATTAATTTTCAGGGATTGAAGCCAGACCCCCTCCCCGAGCCTTCAAAGAACATGGTGACCACATCCCCTGGGGCCAATATATTCAATTTCCAAAGAAGGGGGCATCGCAGCCTCCCTCCCAACCTATTGAATGCCCTGTGGAGGCTACCCCAGGGGCGATAAATAAAATAAAAGAGGAGGGGTGTCGCGCAGCCCCCCTACCTGAGCCTTCCATGGCTCAGGGCTTGCTCACATACTGTGTCCCAGGGGCCCACCGGGGGGACACAGTAGGTTTCCAGCCCGCTCCAGCGCAGGGAAACTTGTGCTTGCTAATCTACCGCCATGCTGGAGCAAACACAAAGTCTGCTCTCAGTGGGCGGGAACTTTAAAATGCTCCCGCTGACTGGCAGTTGACTTTTGATCTATTACCTGACCGCACTGATGCAGGCAGGAAAACAGATCAAGAGATTGCTCCAGAACGAAGGGAGTAGTATAAATAGCTACTCCCTGTGGTCTGGAGCAATGCCAGCTTGGGGGTAGCCTACTGGGGCAGAGGAGGACCTGGAGCTCCCCCCACCGCCCCCAATAAGTGCATGGTAAGTGCCCTGAAAACACCTTGTTTGCACCCTCGCCTTTAAGATAACTAGTGGCCCTAGGGATGGGTTCCCCAGGGCCTTTTAAAGGCTCTGGAGGGGTCCTGCAGCCCCCTCCCCTTTAATAAAAAGAGGCCCTGGGGGATGGGGTACCCCATGCCTAAAGAGGCTCAGAGAGAGGGTGGCCGTGCAGTCCCCTTCCCCCACAAAAAGAAGACGACCTGGGGGATGGGGCCCTCAAGGCCTTTTTAAGGCTTGGGGAGGGGTGTCATGCGCCCCTCCCCTTTTTTGTAAGTTTTGGCCGCAGGGCCTATAATGGCTTAGTGAGGGAATCCTGCAGCCTGCACCCCTTTCAAAAAAGCCTCTGGGGATGGGTGTCCAGTGTCTAAAGAGGCTCAGGGAGGGGGGTCATGCAACCCCCTTCCCATTTTGAAATAGATATGACTCTGAAGGATGGTGCCCCCAGGGCTATATTAGGCTCGGACTGTGGGGCCCTGCGGCCCTCTCCCCTTTAAAAGAAAAAAAATTGCCCTATTGGATGGGGTCCCTAGGGCTGTAAAAGGGAGGGGGCTATGCTGCCCACTCCCTTTTAAAATATGCCCGGCCCTGGGAGATGGGGTCCCCAGGGCCATAATAGGCTTGGGGACTGTGCTATAGCTCAGTAGTGCAATTTTCAACTCATGGATTTCAGAACATTGTGATCATGTTACGTTTTTATTACTGCTCTTAATAAGGCATTCTCGTGAACAGCAGTATGTAAACATTTTTTTAAAAAGTACACTTAGCTGTTGTAAAACTACTTGTATCTATTGAGCATTTTACGAGGTAGTTCTGTTCATAAAATATGTTAATTCAGGCTGTAGTACATAAAAAAATTAAAAACAATGTTTCATAATAATTCTATAATCATAATTATAAAGTACATAATGGCCTCTTATTTATCTCAAATACTACTGCCCTTCAATAAATTACATTAACCCACATTTCTTCCTATAATAAAACTATACAATCTCAGCAATTATCAGGTTTTCATTGATTGCCTTTAGAAACCATCCTAATGAGTGGGTAACATAAAAAAACGACATCCTAGATAAAAATGTCAGAGCCTTTTAATGCTCCATCATGCCATATTTCAATTAAACCGGTTTTAAAACATTACGTCACTCCGATTTACAAAATAAACAATTGAACATTTCATTCCTAACCCAAAATTACAAAAGCCATTAGATTTCTTTAACCTCCTAGGCGCAACATGATAAGAACACAAAGGATTGATCCCAATTCGAATTTTAAACATTTCCTGTTTCATGGTTGTATTTGCTAATACTACAAGATAGGGGAAAGAAACACAATCCTGCTAGGCAACCCAACATAGAGAGGTAGACTTCTTCTTACTAACATATGTAATATCGATGGCTCTGGAGATAGATTAAGTTTTGGCATCTAGTTCCATTTTGGACAAGTATATTGGACAATTACACATGGGGTGGTCCAACTAATATAGATGTTTTCCTCAATAACGCTAACTGCCCATTTCTATTCCCTCAATGATATCTTTACAACATTGGCCACCATTAGTTTATCCCAAAATGTCAGTATCACTCCTTTGCAAAGACAGGACCTTGATAGTAATCCTGTTTCCAGCCTTATGGCCTGAATCATAGTGGATTTGGGAAGATACAATATCCTTTTTAGACACTGCCTTTCAATTTTATCTCAACTACTCTTCCGGCTTAACTACACAATTTCTGCACCATATAACCATATAACCATTTTGTCTGGACTTGTGTTTTATACGCTGTCTAACTTAGGTCCCCCAAACTCTTTCCTGCATTTACTTAGCATTGGTGGCCCAGGAACAGTTTCCAGACACAAACGAAGAAGGTAGCGGGCACCTGTTGCGGTCTACTATTCGGGCTTAAACCCATTCTAGGCTTCTTTGACGCCCGACCAGACAGCTCATTATTCAAGCATTAATTATATCCAGACTTGATTAGGTGAACTCCCTGTACTTAGGGGCAAACAAGGAAGAAATTCAAAGGTTACAGAGAGTACGGAATGCAGCAGTTAGAGCCCTTCTGGGATTGCGTAGAGTTTATTTGGTGTCTAGTACTATTCGCCGCCTTCATTGGCTGCCTGTGGTTCAACGGATCGAGTTTAAGGCCCTCTGTACAGCCTTTAAAATTCTGAAGCTCGGATTCCCCAGCGCCTTGACAGATCTGCTTTCTTTTTATGTTCCTTCCCGTCAGCTCCGCTCCATGGGCCAACATTTGTTGTTGGTCCCTCGAGTTAGGAAAACTCGGGCCGGAGGTCGTTCTTTCTGATACAGAGAGGCGATTCTTTGGAACTCTCTGCCCTCCCATATTCGTGGCCTCAACAATCTCACTGATTTTAGGAAAGCTATTAAAACTTTTCTTTTTCCTACTAAGTAGGCTGCTGTCTGTGGCAATGCTGCCGTTTCTGCTGTTAGCGCCGGGGCGCCCCTTGGCTGGGGCAGCTGTCGCGCTCTATACATGTTTTAAATAGAAATAGAATTAATCCCATGACTGTTGGCAGGGCATTCACTTTAATTCCCTCCAAATGTGTCCTCCAAATTAACTTTGGTGTAAAATGTATGCCCAAATTACGATACATAGCCAGTTTGTCTAGCTTTTTTCCGAAGGAACCATTTAAAATCTTTCTTTCTTTCCCAAAAAACAAAATTCTGTTTTTTTCCATATTTGCAAAGAGCTGTTAGTCCTCAATGTATCTTTCAATTACAGTTAATTTTCGCTACATGTCAATTTGCGTCATATTTATTATAAGTAGGACATCTGCGTAAAGCAGGCATGCCACATGATGCTTAACTGTTGTGAAACTACTTGTATCTTTTGAACATATTACGAGGTAGTTCAGATTTTAAATGATACAAATTTACAAGATTTCAAACAAATTAGGGGTAAGCTGGCTTACTACATTTAAAAAGGGCAGTTTTCAAAGAGCAAAACAAATGTAGGTGCAAGTGATAATGTTAAAACATTGACAAATGCCAATGATGGCTTTCATTTGCAGCCATATAAATGTCTTCCCTGAAAGGAAATGACAAGATAATTTGTAAAGCGCGGTAGCTACCCTGAGGCGTCCTGGCGCTACGGACAGGCCTCTGGAGGAACAACTGGCTGTTAGTCTAATTTATTGAAAAGCAGGGTTTTTAGCTGTTTGCGGAAGGAAAGTAGATTGGGTTCTGATCACAGATGGAGGGGAAGAGAGTTCCAGAGTTTCGCCGGGTTATAGGAGAACGAGCGACCCCCACATCAGGCTCTCTTTATTCTGGGTACTACAACAAAATAGGGAGAGGACAATCTGAGCTGTCTGTTAGGGAGATAGGGGGTAATCAGGGAATGATTGATGCAAGCGCCCGTTTTCCAGAAGGCTCGTTGAACTGAATTCTTTCTCTGACTGGGAGCCAGTGGAGATTCTTCAGTCCAGTTTTGACAGGAAGTTGATGGGGGATTTGGAGGAGGGTTCACGCTGCACAGTTCTGGATAACCTGAAGCTTACGCAGGGTAGCCTGAGGGGACCCTAGGTAGAGGGCATTCCCAAAATCCAGACGTTACAGAATTAGACCCTGGATCATGATCTGCCTTGCGTGAAAAGGTAATAGGGGAAGAGTTTTCCGGGTGAGCCTAAGAAAACCGAAGCAGGTGGCTGAGAGTGTGATTTCTTGGCAGTTAAGGTTAAGGGCCTTGTCCAGCCAGATGCCTAGGCTCTTGATTGTGTCCTTGGGTGTGGGGCAGGTCCCAGGCAAGAAGACCAGATGGAATTGATGTTAAGAGTAGGGGAGTTACCTAGGAGCATCCACCAATTAAACGTTTTTACAAGTTTTTCAAGAAAAAAGGTGTTACCTGTTGATATTGGAGATGAGGGTGAAAAGGTTGCCTTTTGTTAGGTTTTGCCTACAGGGTGCATTATCTGTCAACAAAAGCTATTTTGGCCCAGCACTGTTTATCCTATGTCGTTCACTGGCTGGCCAATGCTCAACTGAAATGCAATGAAGGGAAGTCTGAGGTGCTGTTGTTTGGCTCCTTTCCTTCTGATTTCAGAGAGAGGCTTTGGCCGCCGGGTTTTCCTCTGCCCTCTGCAAGATCTGGCGCAGTGAAAAATCTTGCCGTCTGGTTCGATCAAAGCCTTAACTTTGTGTCGCAGGTTAAGAAATTGGCCGGCACGTGTTTCGGCATTCTTAAGAGCTTGAGGAAGTTTCTCCCCCTTTTGCCGAGCACATCCAGAGAAACAGTGGTCCGTGCGCTAATTTTGTCCCGCTTGGACTACACCAATGCCCTCCTGGTTGGATGCTCGGAGTCCCTGATCAAAAAATTGCAGGAGGTGCAGAACTCTGCGGCCAGACTCCTTTTGGGGCTTTCTCCCAGAGATAGTGTACGGTCTCATTTGCGCGCCCTTCACTGGCTACCAGTTGAATCTCGCCTGAAATTTAAAATGCTGACTATCGCCCACCGGGCTTTGTATGGCACGGGCCCTTTATACCTACAAAAGAGATTCGCTTTCTATGTGCCTGGCCGACTGCTTCGGTCTTCCGCCCAGTGGTTGATGCAGACCCCGAAGTTCAAACGTCAGCGTCTCGGCGGCAATTCCTTTGTGCGCAAGGCTGGTATGGCCTGGAATTTGCTGCCCTTATCCTTGCGGTCCATTCAAGAACCATTGATTTTTAAAAAGAAACTCAAGACTTTGCTGTTTTAATTTAGACAATCGGACACTTCTTTCTTTTAGGAGCTAGCGCCGGGACACTTTCAGTAGCTGTGCGCTTTATAAACTCAATATAACATATAACATAACATAACATAAAAAAAGAAAATAGCTTAAAAAACGGCCTAGAGCCCACCGATTACTTATCAATACTTATCATTGGTTGGCCCCCACATCAATCTATTTCTGTCTTTTTATTGGCCACACCTCCTTCATCCTTCCTGGGGCTTTTGTCCCTGCCATGGAGAATGGACCTCTCAGGGCTTCCTGTTTGAAGCCAGAATCCTTCCATTGGCCGCAAGCTGCTCCAGGTACTTCTTTTTACTTTGTGCCATGCACTCTTTAAGAGTGCATGGCATTATAGGGTCTCCCCACCTACCACCCTCCTTCTGCTGTATATTGCTGCTTCTCCCTCCCTCTTCGCCCGCAGCTCCCTCGTGCTGCTTCACCCCACCCATGTCCTACTCCCACTGGCTATTGTTTTTTCTCCCCCTAACCCTCATGTGGTGAATTAATAGTAGTAGAAAAACATTGGTATGACAGGGTCAACGCTAGCTGCATTATAGCACTATTTATTCTAGTTAAACTGAACTGCCATGCACACCTTTGCCTTGCACATGCCTTTTTTCTTTTTTCACCTCCACACAGGCTCAGCCAGCCCTTCTATAGAGCTCAGCATTAGCATTAGCAGCAGAAAACCAGCTTAAAAGGAGCTGACTGGGGTTTTCACAAAGTGGCTAGCCTTGGTAACCAGAGAGCTCTAAGGCACTCGATCAGGCAAGATCTGTATGTGGCAGAGGATACCGGTCTACCATGCAACAGCAGATGCACACCCTGTCACCTGCTGCTGCACTTAACACTACACCCCATAGCACCACTTCCTTTCTCAGGGACTCTGGGAGAGAAGTTCTTTTCTGTGGATCTCTGGCAGCAAGTTACCATTTTTTCCTGGAATAGACCCCTCATATACAAATAATATCCTTGTCCATGGCCCACTTCTGTGTACACACAGAAGAGAGACTGAGGCAAGTGACTCGGTGTTGCCTGGGGCTTGGGTCCTCATTGCCACCGGTATCACTCTCTGCCTTCCTCCTTTCCACTCTCCGCCTTCCTCCTTTCCACTCTCCCTCCACACCTCCACTTCCTGGTGGCTGGGGACAGCTGAAAGAGGGAGGCTTTGGAGGGGCCCTCTAAACTGTCTTCGGGCAAGAATGTTCTTCATTTTTGACCAGTGTACACTGCAGATCAAAGTTATGGGCCACACGTATTGCAAACCTGTTGACTTTTTCTTTTTACAAAAGACAATAGAAAAAATAACAAACATTGGCAAAGCCAATAGGTTTCGCCTATGTGAGATCTATAAACTTGTCCATTTTTTTTAGACATGTTGCACACCAGCATGGGCTGCATATAAAATGGCTTAAAGTAAAGAAAAAAGAGCTATGATACAGCCAGCGTTGACTGCATCATAGCTGTATTATTTTCTTTACTTTCAGACATCCCCACGACCTCAATTAACCTCCAGCCGCGGTCGGTAGTGGGAGTACCTGCTGTAGCATCGTGCTACAAAGAAATACAGACTCTGCTTACTGTTTTACTGGAGCTTTATTGTATGCTTCTATTACCTTCCCTGTCCCTACTCTAACTGCCCCTTCCCTTGTCCGTCCCCTCCTCTTCCTGTCCACCCCTCGACTCCACCCACAACCACTAGCCTGCTAACTTCATAACATCTCCCCCCTTTGTAACAAACAGACAAACATACTGACTTCTCAGTCCATTTCTTCAATAAGTCTTTTGGGTGGACGTGTGTCGCGATGAGGTCGTGGTGGCCGGGCTCTCGGACTAGTATTGTTCCGTGTCTCAGTGACTGGACCAGTGTTATCGCGACCATCTGAACGTGGTTCATCCGAACTGGGAGTGTCCATTTCACTCACCACGGTTCCGGTGGTGTCTCGTGATAACTTCTTGAAATGCGAGATGTTTCTCGTGACTCGCCGATGCTCCGATTCCGCAGTCAGCATCGTTCCTTTCTTTTTCGTGACTAGCAAAGGTTCATCCTTGAACAGGCAGTCGGTCTTCCTTTGCTGTTCTTGCATGACGAGAACATGGTCCCCTTCATGTAAGGACAGTGATCTCGCTCTTCTCCGGCGGTCTGCATATGACTTCATTCTGTCCTTATTGCGTTTGTCCGTTATCACCATCTCTTGATGGTCTCGCGCGGGCGATGATGTTCGCAAGGCCCCTTCCCACGTTGGAATGCGATTCCTCATGGGACGTCCTAGCATGAGTGTCGCCGGGGACTGCCCAGTCGTTGCGTGAGGGGTTGTCCTGTAAGCTCGGAGGACCTCGTTGAGAGCCAGTTGCAGATCTTTACCCTCCGTGGTAGCATGTTGAAAAGTCTTCTTGAGTGTGGCCATGAATCTCTCAATTGTTCCATTAGCTTGTGGCCAGAGAGGTGTGATCCTGCGATGATGAAAATCCAGGTGTTTCGCAAAGGCTGCAAAGTCTTGCCCATTGAAAGGGGGTCCATTGTCCGTTTACACCTTCGTGGGAACACCCCATGTGGCAAAGACTTCATCAAGGACTTTGATGGTACTAGAGGCATTTGTGGATGGTACAAAGTATGCCATGGGATAGCGAGAATGCTCATTAATGATGGCTAGCACATATTTGCCAGATGACAGGGGTCCATAGAAATCAATGGCGATCTCTTGCCATACTCCAGGTGGCAAAGTGGTCATGTGCAGTGGTGCGGGAGGATCACTCTTGCTGGTGAGCTGACAGAGGTGACAGTCCTTCAAGGTATCTTCTACCAGTTGATCCAGATACGGAAACCATACTCGTTCCCGTAGCGCACGTTTAGTCGACACAATCCCCCGATGTCCTTCATGTGCAAGGGCAACCACTCCTTGCCTTAGTTGAGTGGGGATCACGATTCGCTGGTCTCGCAGTAGTATGCCATCAGTGGTGGCTGACAGTTCACCACAGACATGCCGGAAGGCTTGCATTTCTCGTTTGATAATGGGATCAGTCTCTTCATCCTGAGGATCATGTCTCCACCGGTTGTTTCGAACCCTGCGAAGGACTTTCTGCAGGACGATGTCTTGAGACGTACTCTCCCGGATGGTATCCATGGGGATAGCTGGGGGTAGGGCTTGGTCAGTCACAAAATGTATGTACTCTTCCGCGATGGATGACTTGGAGACTGACGATGCAAGTGGGTGCCGGGACA
Source organism: Lissotriton helveticus (assembly GCF_964261635.1). Lineage (NCBI taxonomy): Eukaryota > Metazoa > Chordata > Amphibia > Caudata > Salamandridae > Lissotriton > Lissotriton helveticus. The sequence continues at coordinate 975,387,759 of NC_136063.1, forward strand.
TATAATCAGCCGGGTTTTCCGATTTGCCATGCTTGTGGATTATGGTGAATGTGTACTCCTGTAGCCTTAAGCCCCATCTTTCAATCCTTGGGGGCATTTTCGATCGTGGGTTTCCGTAAATGGTGACAAGGGCCTGATGGTCTGTGATCAAAGTGAAATGTTTGCCGTATATGAAGACATGAAAATGTTCACATGCCCACACAACGGCAAGACTTTCCTTCTCGGGCTGCGAGTAAGCCCTCTCCGGGTCCGTCAGGCTGCGGCTCGCATAAGCAATGATACGACGTTGATCTGAGTCATTGTTATACTGGGCCAGGATGGCTCCGAGCCCGACAGGGCTGGCATCCACAGTTATCTCAGTCTTTCTTTGCGGGTGGAAATATGACAAGTGATCCGCAGACTCCACCGCCTTCTTGATTTCCTTGAAGGATTGTTCACATTGAGGAGTCCACTCAAACGGTTGACCTTGTTTGGTCAAGATGCGGAGGGGATGACTGATCATCGCATAGTCCCTGATGTAGCGAGCACAGTAACTAGCCATGCCTAAGAACGATCTGAGTTCACTGACGTCCTGGGGACTCTTGGTGTTGTTCAGGGTCATGATCTTGTCAGGATCAGGTTTCATGCCAGCGCTTGAGAAAATATGGCCAAAGAATTTCAGTGTGTTCTGGTGAAACTCACATTTCTCTTTGTTTAGAGTCAGGTTGGCCTCCAATAACGCATGACAAACACGATTGAGTGCAATATCGTGTTCTCGTAGATCAGAACCATATACAAGGATGTCATCGCTATAGTTAAGCGTGTTGGGAATGTTTTGGATAACTTGCCGAATTGCTTCCTGAAATATTTCGGCTGCAGAGGAAACTCCAAAACTCAGTCTCTTTTATCTGAACAACCCCAGATGGGTTGCGAATGTGGTGATGTATCTTGACTTTACATCTAGTTCTAGCTGATGGTAACCTTTATTTAAATCCAACTTGGAAAACACTGTTGCACCATTGAGGGCGGAGATCATATCGCTCAGATGGGGTCCCGGATGTCGTTCTCTTTCGATTGCAGTATTGGGCAGGAGCATGTCCACACAGAGTCTGGCTTTGTTGGCCGTGCCCTTCTTGGGTACTATAACTACTGGGGATACCCACGGTGTTGGACCATCCGTGCGCTCGATGATGTCAGCAGCTAACAGATCCTGGAGTTCTTCCTCAACAGCAGTCTGAAGATGGAACGGTACCCTTCGCGGATGTTGAGCGATGGGTCTGACTTGTTCTTTGATATGTAATCGCACTTGGCAGTCTTTCAATTTGCCTAGTCCTTGAAATAGTCTGGGAAATTGACGGGTCACATCTTGGTTGCCGCTAACTTTGAAAAGGATTTCCACTAGGTGAAGACGTTCAGCTGTCGGAAGGCTCAGCAGGCAGTCTGCTTCTGGGCCCTTGATGACATGGATGACCGCTGATATGGTTGTGTCCTCGTGCTTGAGGGTCGTCGAAAACTTCCCAAGGCAGGGGAGTGGCTTCTTTGCCATCCACGTGAAGACTCTCACTGGTGCAAATGTCAGAGGAGGACGTGGACTCATTCTTTCATATTCGGTGACCGGAATATAATTCAAGGATGCACCGGAGTCCAGTACGAACTTTGTGTCATGATTGCCAACTGTGATGTCCAGACGAGGATATGTTTTCAGTTGGTCCGGATCTGCAGCTAGGTTCTGGTATTCGATGGTGTATGCTGAGTCTCTGGATGAGGGTCTCGATTCTTTGGATGGTGACCTCCGTTCCAACCTGGACCGCCGTGACTCTCTGCTGGAGTGTGACGACCCGGAGGACTGCTCAGTCAGTTCTTGGACAGCTCGCGCATGGTGTCTTCGAGTGTCGGACCGGGATACTCTCGAAGTGCTGTTTCGTGTGTCAGACTGAGATGTCCTGGTTGCACTACTTCGTCTCTCCTTGTTGTATTCCCCACACATCGCTTCGAAATGATTAGTTCGACCGCACTTCCGACACTTCTGGCCCATGGCAGGGCAGCTATCCACATGGGGATAATCATACCCACATCTGTAACATTTTCTCACTCTCTCTGATTTTCTCTCTTTCTTCCATGGCTCTCGCCGCTGGTATCTTGACTGGTCTTGACGGGAGGGCGGGCGTGACCTCCATTGTCTGTCTCTCGAACTCCGTCGACTGTCACTTTTTGCGTGGACTCGTCGCACTTGTTCGTGACTCCCTTTGTGTCCCGTTTCGATATCAGCGGCATACTCCTCCGCCTGGTCATAGACTCGTGTCATCTCCTCTATGTCGTCTAGGCTATGTTCTTTTCTCAATAGTCGCCTCCTCAGTTGATCGGAGAGACATCCATCTATTATTTGTGACTTAATTGCAGCATCTGTTGAGAAGTTATCAAATTCACAATGCTTGGCTAGTTTCCGCAGGCGCATCATGAAGGCACTCATGGGTTCTTCTTTCCCTTGACGAGCCGAGTGGAACGTATGGCGTTCGTAGTCCACATTTTTCTTGTGAAGAAATATTTTGTTCAGTGCGTCACGCACTTTGTCATAGGTGTCCGCCTCAGCAGCAGGAAGGTCTTTGATTATTTTGACTATTTCCCGCCCCGCCAGGTTGCGCAGGGCAATCAACTTCTTCTTGTCCACAGTCACTTCCGATCCTTCGATGTAGTCTTCAAATTCTTCCAGCCATTCTTGCCATCTGGGACCCATGCTTCCCCCAGTGGTCACTTTGAGAGGCTCGGGCGCTCGTCGGTGCGACCCACCCGCAACCTTGGGCTTGACATCGCCTTGTTGCGGTGGATTGGCTTCATCGTCAGACACCATGTTGTCCGATGGGTGTCCCGCTTCCTATTTGCCTCAATGATATGTTTGTTTGCCACTGCTTATTTAGTCGTCGATGCTTTTCTTTGTCAATGCTTGTTTTTTTTTTCTGTTTTTTTTTTCAGTTTCTGGTATCAATGCTTGTTTCTTGGCCAATACTTATTTGGTTGCCAATGCTTGTTTAACTTTAGGTGTCAATGCTTGTTTCTTTGCCCTTGCCTGACTCCAAGATGGCCGCCTTCACATTACACAGGGGTGTCCTTTCCCACTGCCTGACTTCAAGATGGCCGCCGTTACTGCAGGCACACACGAGGCTTGCTCTCCAGGCTCATTCACCCCAGGTCACTCAGGACTCACCGGCGGTTGGCTTCAGGGGCAGACCACGCCAGAATTCACTTCTCTTCGGCCACTGCAGTCATCAGGTGAGATTGGGGTGGGCTCCCAGCTCACTTTCGCAGTTCCCGCTCTCCTGCGCCGACAGCATGCCAAACCTCACACATCGGGCGTGAGGTTTTCCGACCTCCGACGGCACCCGGGCTCGAATTGTAGTGCGCTCAGCGGCGCTTGATGGCAGCACGTCGCGGACGATGTCCGCTGCTCTGGGGCACTTCTTCTTCGTTTTCTGGGCTCAACACAGGGTCGGATTGGGCTCCCGATCTCTGTACACGGGCAGCTTACCCAGAGCACACGCTTCCGGCGTGAGACGCGTTTTAACGCGATTGGCTTCTTGTCTCTCGAGCGATTCAGCGCTCGTTTCTGTGGCCCTTCTCAGCTCCCTCACAGACTCTGGAGGGGCAGTTTCAGCAGCTGCTGGCCTCGTCCTTCAGGCGGCAGCGTGGCCCCACTCGGCAGCGTTTTTCTCGACGCTGCTTGGGACAGGGTGTTGCAGGCAGGGTGTTTAGTATCCCACCCTCGTCGTCAGTTGTAGCATCGTGCTACAAATAAATACAGACTCTGCTTATTGTTTTACTGGAGCTTTATTGTATGCTTCTATTACCTTCCCTGTCCCTACTCTAACTGCCCCTTCCCTTGTCCGTCCCCGCCTCTTCCTGTCCACCCCTCGACTCCACCCACAACCACTAGCCTGCTAACTTCATAACACCTGCCGGGCGATGACGTGGGGAGGGGAGGGACAGGGTGGGGGGTAGTAAACTATGGATTACGGAGGTTTACAGGTAAATAAACATATAAATAAATAAAACGAATCTTGTTGCATGCACTGCATCCCCAAATGTGATGCAGTGCGCTCAACGAAATTCATTTTATGTATTTATATGTTTACTTGCCTTTAAACCTCCGTAATCCATAGTTTACTACCCCCCACCCTGCCCCTCCCCCTCTCCACGTCACCGCCCCTCAGGTACTACCACTACCGACCGCGGCCGTTAACCTCTAACATGCCACATAGTCTTAGCATCAGAAATTGACACTTTTTCTTTTTAGTGATTTTGAAACATGCACTGGATATTTTTCAATAAAATCATGAGCAAAATAAGTTGTACTGTCAAAAGTCAAAATAAGCACACTTAATACATGTTGATACCGTTAATGTGGCAAAATAGTATAACGCTGAGTTAAATGAAATACCTAAGAATAGACTGGAGCCACACACGCTTCCCAGTCAGTCTTTATATAGATTTTAAGGGCCTCTTTATGTAACCCTCATACTATTCCGATGGGGCTGGTATAGGAATTTACCCGCCCCATCATGATTACAAAATCTGCAAGAACACCTTAGTTCCAGTACATTTCAATGGTCAACCAGAGATTGTGACTGCTGAAAAACCAGGGAGAAATGGGGAATTACCTAGAATAGGATGCAGCGCTACTATCAAACTGGTAATGCCTCATTTCTACAAGTGACAGAATTTCCAGTAAATCTGCTCCCAGGTTAGCATTGGTTACGCTAGTGTATGGCAGAATTTCCAGGCCGAATTCCCGAGACCTTTTAATGCGGCCCTAGGTGCCTCTTCCAAATCAGGTCCTTTAATGGGCCCTGCTTCTTAATCCTATATGGTATTCTCTCAAAGGAAGTCAGCTGAGACTTGCTTCAGTCAAGTTATTGACCTTCTGGCTTCAGGGTGACCTTGAAAGTCTCAACAGGAGCTTTTTTATCGACAAGCATCCAATGAACAGTATTGATGTACGTGAATCTATATTCTATGGTAACTAGAGTCTGAGGTTTAACTGAAAGAGGGCTCTGGACTTTAGCTGCGAGAGGCCTTCTTTGAGTAAATATGAGGTAAATGCCTCCAGAAAGTTGTTGAAGAATGAACCTGACAAAATGTCCATTCAAAAAAGCTTTCTTTTAAAGGCAAATGCACTGTTGTTGTAATTGCAGGTGCACGTGTTGTGTTCTTTTTGTTTCTCAAACTGCACACTCAGTGCTAAATTTGCAAAAAGCATAAGTACAGGAACACAAAGTGTTTTTAGGGGCCCACCCAGGGGTCAACGTTGGCAGAATCTATTGGGAACGACACTCAGCTTTTTTAATTTTCCAGAAACAGCTCCCATACTTTACAAAAAACATAACCTTTCTATATGGTTAATGCGGATCTTGAGTGGCCACTGGCGAAGAATGAAGGAGGGGGTCTCATCCACTGTAAAGGGGAGGCGAGGGACAGAGAGCTAAAGCAGAAACAAGCCTTCTGGTCAGGGTGTCTGACTTCTACCTAAAAGACAATAAAAAGGTGTGATAGGTTAATCAACTAATCCAAGACTGCTTGCGAACCCTCATAGGCTTTCATTGATAGAACAATTTGAAGAATCATGGTGATAAAGATTTATTGTTTTTGAGAGCTAATGTAAGTCTTTTACTCATTCTGGACCCATCTCTACTTTTCATGGCAACATATAAGAAAGTTTTGGTTTAGGTAGAGCCTGCCTTTTAATAAAAATCCAACTTTTGGAGCACTTGGAGCACTCAAACACTGATGCTATTTGCACATTTTGATTTAACGATTATTATGTTATGTTAACACGTTCTTGTATAGCGCACGTACACCGGATTGGTTTCATGGCGCTGCTCTAAGAGGTGCCGGATTCCTGGAAGCTTACGCGTAAGCTTGTCTATACAGCCATGTCTAGAGGAGCGATTGAAGTCATCTATACAACAAGCATTTACAATGCAACGGTTTCGCCTTTTCAAAAGTTAGAGCTATTGGCATTGTAAATGACAACATTTATATTTATGTGTTGGTTTTGAAAACAGATAAATAAATGGCATTGTCATTTACATTGCCAATAGCTTAATCTCTCGCAAATGTGAGACCTATTTTACCCTACTGGACGAGCTCAGCAGACAGCAATTACAACCACACACACACCCAGAACCACAGACACCCAGAGCCACACACACACAGCCAGCCACACACACCCAGAGCCACACACACACACACCCAGAGCCACACACACACACACACACACACACCCAGAGCCAAACACACACACACAGCCACACACACACACCCAGAGCCACACACACACACCCAGAGCCACACACACACACCCAGAGCCACACACACCCAGAGCCACACACACAAACACACCCAGAGCCACACACACACACCCAGAGCCACACACACACACCCAGAGCCACACACACCCAGAGCCACACACACCCAGAGCCACACACACAAACACACCCAGAGTCACACACACACACCCAGAGCCACACACACACACCCAGAGCCACACACACCCAGAGCCACACACACCCAGAGCCACACACACACACCCAGAGCCACACACACACACGCAGAGCCACATACACACACGCACACCCAGAGCCACACACACCCACCCAGAGCCACACACACGCACCCAGAGCCACACACACCCACCACGACCCACACACACACCCAGGAGAGCAAGCACAGCGAGGGGGGCAGGGAAGCAAGCACAGCTAGGGGGCAGGGAAGCAAGCGCAGCGAGGGGGCAGGGAAGCAAGCACAGCGAGGGGGCAGGGAAGCAAGCACAGCGAGGGGGCAGGGAAGCAAGCACACTAGTCACTAGTAGGTTTCAAAAGAGATCCTGGGCTGCACAATTTTGAGATCAAATATTTGTGCAACAGCTGGCCGGAGATCCCTACTGGAATACTGGGAGAGGTCATGAAGCCTCTGCCTACTCAGAAACGCAGATAAGGAGCAAGATTAAACTTTCAAGCAGGATGAAACAGAAAGCATGATGATCAACGCATAACCAGTGCTGCTGCCACAGCCAGAGTTAAAAAACCGTAAAGAATGTCGCTACGACGCTTGGACAGAAAACTGACACCTACTGCAAGTCTGCAACTTTGGATCAACTGGCCTGCAGTGCCAGGGTCTCTCGTGAGCAAAAAGCATACCGGGCTCCTGTTATTTAGTTGTTTAATAATTAAATCGCGCACCGGGTGGAGAAGGGCTGCGGCAGAGAGAAGGGGAGGTAGGGGGAGGGAGGCGAAGCGAGAGCGGGATGTAGAAGAGACTGAGAAGAGCTGCGGGGAGGAGAGCTGCGGGCAGAGGGAAGGGGGGCCACGCACGACAACAAACCGAGACCACAGGACACCCAGATGACAAAAACAAGCCACGGACGACGATACACAGAGACGACGGTACACCCAGAGGACGGTACACGGAGATAACAGGAAATGAGATAGACATACAAAGTCAATACATTAAAAAAAGAAGTACAAAATGCCGCTTACCTGCTAGCAAATCAAGGAAAGTGAAATCGCGCAGCCCACCCCTGCAAAGCACACGTTGGAAATGACAAAAACATGCCGAGACAAAATTTAAAAAAAACAACCGCCCACCGCCGCATGACGTACGAAAAGAGGCGGAGAGCGAAAAAATCACCGGAACGCCCACGAATTTGCTCCCACAATGACTGACGCATCTCTCTTCCAATGGCTAGCCTCCATTTATGGAGCTAGCCAATGGAAGAGACAGGCGGGACAAAGCCCCGTACTGCTTAACAAAAGATTTCGCCTGCGCGAACACTGCTGCGCAGTGGACGCCAGGCGAAACCTAAAAAAAGAGAGGCCATGTAGACGGGCTGGCAAGTGTCATACTCAGGCTTATAGCACAAAGCTTTGAAATAATAGTTCTTATTTACTGTCTGCCAGGGCAATTTACTTTGTTGCAGATGAGGTGGAAGGATCTGGCTCTAGACCAAAAATCACTCTGGCAGCAGCATCCAGAAGAGAAGTAGGCGTTGGATCACATGTTTCAGTAGTGGGTAACTTTAGTCCATTCTAGAAGTGATCAGTGCTTGTACCAGAGCCTTTCTGTCAGATGGAGGGATGCAATGATACATTTTGCAGAAGCCTATTTTATACTGAATGCTGCCTAACTTATCATGTGAATAGCGCATTTATTAATCCATGGATCTATCTTATACTATGCATAATACAATATTTTAAATTAACTACTTACATATTCACAGTGCATTTTGTTACAGGTTGGGCCGCTTTGCATTATAAAAAGAACTGCAAGAACCTGTATTCAAATCAAAATCACCACTCCAGTTGGGGGTGTGGCCGGCTCGGCAACCGGAATGGCTGCCTGAAGCTGAAGCCTCGTGTGGACTCAACGCACCATGGCCTAGAGAACAGTACACACTACTTCAATCTCGATGGAAATGGGAAATCCAAGATCGGAATGTGTGCTGGTGAGGAGGAGCTCCGGATCGCTGCCTAACTCCGTCAAATAAGCCAAAAATCAGCTGTGATGCGATCCGGAGCTCGAGGGACAGAATGGTGCCGGTGGATCGAGATCCCGGCTGCTGTTGACTCAGAATTTGCCTGGCCTCACTGAAGTGACCCTGGCACCAGTGCGGACCCCGGGGCAGCTACAGTGGGTTCGCCCTACCTGAGAACTGAAGGCACCCCAGCCTCGTCAATGCTCTAAAAATCGGGGCCTGTCCTTGAGGATCTGGACCGGGCGCGGTGGTACGGCCCGAATGCGGCTCCTGCATGATATGAGCTGAGGCTCCAGCCTCATATGGAGCACCTACGCCGCCGTCCCCGCATATACTGGGCCCCCTGAAAAGATAAACCACTGTGTACTACCTGGCCTGAATCAGCGCATGAGAGGCTTGGGGGTCTTTTTGCCAGCACAGCACTGCACGTTGACGCTTCGGTAAGTGCAAAATAAACAGGAACAATTTTCCTGGCCCTCTGCCTCCCTATTGCTTGGGTTCCTGCACCTGGACAAATGGATAGCAGGCACTGATCTGGCAGGAGAAGCGCGGGCGAGACCCTCCACGTCTGAGAGCTGTGCCTGCAGTGAACAGTGTGATCAACATACAGGAGCCAACAGTTACTGGCCACAGGAGCACAGACATGCAGTATTCACACGTCGCAACACGAGATGGTGAGTGCCCTCCTCCCCTTCTCTGCAAGCAAGACACTAGGAGGGCCCGGACCTCGTGAGAAGTCGGGGAAAGTTTGTCAAAGGCCTGCCTAGCTTGCGGGAGAGTCAGGACATTATTAGACTGAGCCTATGCAGTCAATGAGTATGCGCCTACCTTCGTGAGCAAATATCAGATCAAAGCACAGGTACACCATTTACCTGTGTATGCAAAGTGAGAGAATCTGTGAAGGGAAATCTGGCAGCTCGCTTGAGTAATACCCAGGGCTGCGCGGCGGACTGGCTGAAGCATCCTGCTTCAGTTGGGAATGGTGTGTAAGAATCTAAAGCAGAAAACACTGTCCTTCGAGGTTCTTGCAAAGGAAAACAACAGCAACCCGCGGAGATGGCTACTGAGAGAGCTTCTGGCTCCCCCGTGGCACTGACATTCCAGGTGCTTCGGCCCTGATGTTGGAGCTGTGTTCTGGGTGCAAGGCACTAGACACCAAATTTGATGCTCTACATCGGCGCCTAGACGGAATGGGAGAGAGGATAGATCGCCATGATGCTAGGCTGACTACAGTTGAGGGCCGCACGTCAGACCTAGAAGATGGAGCGGCACAAACCACCTAGCGAGTTGAGCGACTGAGACGTATACAAAAAACGGTAGCCGCAAAGAATGAAGATTTGGAAGCAAGAAGCCGGCGCAATAACCTACCCATCACGGGCATTCCCAAATCGACCAACACCGGAAGACTGGGCCAATTTGTGGAGCGACTGCTGACAGATCAATTTGATTGATGAAAAAGAGGCGTGTGCCCGTACTCCGTATTTCCTTCTCCGACCTCGGAGAGTAACGGCAACTGAGATTACTCAATATCCTTATGCCAGGAGGGGAAGATTTTAAACCTGCATTTAATTTGAATATACATATAATCGGCAAATTGGCATAACGAGAGCTATAAGGGGAACCATAATATAATTCCCAGGAACCGCCACAAATCGAGAGTGACCATTGTGGAATTTTGCTGTATTGGAATAATACGATAGAGATGTAATGGACCGAATACAGAGTGAAAGACAGCTATCTTTATGGCACTCTGTATGCTTTAAAGAACAAGTGTTACCTGAGACAACTTCTTGTCCCTCTATGAGACATTTTAATTGTTATTGTGCGATTGTATCCAAATATCCTGAAGAAGGTGCTGGCTTCTAAAGAATATGCCCACCGAAACGCATCAATGAGCTGGAGTTGTTTAAGTATCTGTAACAGCAACTCTGATTAAACTACTAATTGGATATCGGAGTCGGAATACATATATGCTATCTTACTTGGCTCATGCGAATAGGATTTAGTGTTTCCTTTATCTTTATTTCCCACATGTCTATTGTTATGAATTTTTAATGTATTAATTTTATGTATAATCTGTTATTGAATAATTTTTAATTTGTATCTGATGACAAGAAGTAAATAATTTGTAATTGTATTGAAGAAAATAAACTGTCGGGATTTATTTTTAGTTTAGAATTTCTTTTTCCTTTTTACTCCAGTATGAATGAAGTGTTGTGATAGAGTATTATACCCAATAGGGAATTCTTTCTTGACAGATCTATTTGGGACAGAACACTTCATGACCACCTTCACTGTGGAGCGAGTTCATAGAGCACTCGGCCCCCGTCCTAATCCAGGTCTTCCGCCAGACCAATCATAGCACGCCTGCTAAACTTCAAGGATAGAGACACAGTTCTCCGACTTGCTAGGGAAGTGAGGATATTGAAATGGCAGGGTACCAGCGTCTCATTTTACCCGGATTTCACGGCACTGGTACAGGAGGCCAGGCGTACATTTGTTGGGGCTAAAGCAGCAGTTAGGAAGCTGGGTCTCCGCAATGGCATGTTGTATCCTGCACAGCTCAGAACTGATGTTTACGGTAAGGCGAGAATCTTTGACAATCCTGAGGAGGTGCAGAATTTCTGCAAACATTATGTTGGGACTTACGGCGCAAAGGGTCGGTCGTCCCCCGGGAGAGCCTCCCAGGAGGCACTGTCGGGGATGAGTGCAGACTTATTTTCAGCTGGTTAGGCCCCACGGCTGCTCAGATGAACACCTGTGTAGCAGCGGACTTCGCCAGCCCAGTTCTGATGGTATCGAATTTGGACTTAGACTTTAGCTGTTATTCCCATAATTTGGTCTTATACATTGACTTTATTAATACAGGGTAAATGTTAAATCCAATATTTGGTGCGCGGGGTCCCCGCGTGGCATTGCCACCCCCTCAGTGGGTTCACTATGACACTGACACTGAACTGGGAAAAGTTGTCATGTTGGCGTTTTGTATCGCAACACTTTATTAGTTGGGAGTTTGGGATATCGCCTGGTGGGCATCCACCATGTGAGGAAGGAGGAGGGTGAAGGGGTTAGAACTGTATATAATTCAAGATGTATGTGCAGCACGAACAAACAGGATTCTTGATATGGCCCACAAGATAGCAATACGACACAGCGTTGACATTACCCTACTGACCTGGAACATTCGGGCCTGAATTGTTAGATTAGTATTTCAGTATATGCGCTAGCATGCAGCAGATATAATATTTCTGCAAGAAACACATTTATACCCCCCTCCCCATCCAAGTTCACTTCTACATGGGGAACGCATCGATATTTTTCCAGTTACAGTTCCTATTCCCTAGGGGTGGCTATCCTGATCAAACACACGGTCCCCTTCATACCCATAGACACAATAGCAGACTTGGGGGGGGGCTGTTCTTGATAATCACAGGACCACTAGCAGGACAAAAAGTAACTTTGGTTAATGTGTATGCCCCTAACACCGATGATTTTGCATTTTATGTGCAGTTACAGGCGCACATAGACAAATGATCATCAGACCACATAGTGTTGGGAGGAGATTTAAACATACTATTAGACCCGCTTCTTGATAGTAATGCAAAGTCACCAGCTACTAAGCCCCGCTCTGTCATGGTGCTCCGAGTTATATGTCAAGATCAAGATTTAGTGGACCCATGGAGATACTTGAATCCCACTGACATTGAATACACTCATTATGCACAGCAGCATTGTACATGGACGAGGTTGGATTACTGGCTGGTCACTAGACCGACTATAGCATGGGTCAAAAAGGTGGGCTCTTCCCGGTACATTCCTCGATCACTCTCCGGTACATTCCTCTTTACATTTCCCTGCAGAAGGAGGGTTTGAGAGGCAATGGAGGTTTCCATGTATGGCACTAAAAGACTCAGTCTTCAAAGAGGAGATACGCACAGCAATAATAGACTACTTCACGAATAATATTAGATCTATCTCTACGCAGGCAGTTCTTTGAGAGGCCTTCAAGGAATGCATTGGGGGGTATGCATCTCCACCCACACAGGAGTACTGAGAGACCTGAGGAGACGGCTAGCTCGTTTAGAGGAGGACCTACATTTGCTAGACAGTGTGAGCAAACAACTCCCGAGACAGTGCGACATACATGCTCCATAGAATGGAGCATTTAGCGGAATACACAAACGAAGCCAGGCAAGAAGCGCTCTACCCAGGGAAATATGCTACAGCCCACAAGTATGGGGAGGGGGAAAGGCCAGGGCGCACATTGACGAGGTTGCTCAAGCCCCGGTATACAAATAACGACATCACTAAGTTGCTCAATGAGGAAGGCCAGGGAAATACTGCCATCGGGCGTACACTGCTTGCGTACTATACAGATTTATATATGGCAAGGTCAGAGGCTAACAGCACTGAGATCAGGAAGTACTTGGGCGAGAGAGCAAAAGTATGGCTGCCCGACTCCCACAGAAAGTTTCTGAGCGAACCGTACTCAGTCGACGACATAGAGCAAGCCATGGCCGCAATGGATAGATCTGAAGTGCCCGGATTAGATGGGTTTCCAGGGATTTTCTACAAAACGTATAAAACACTTCTTGCTCCTCATCTCCTAGAAGTGTGCGCTTGAAACCGGCATTCTCCCACCCTCGTTCAGGGAGGCGGTACTGGTACTGCTCCCAAGCCCGGTAAAGATCCAGAGCAATGACTTGTTATGCCCCAGCTACATCACCACGCCAGGGACGGCGGCTTGGCTGTCGCATTGAACCAAGGGTTTTTTTGCCTGTGAGAATTGCGACGTCTGTGTGGTGGGGAGGGATGGAACCAGGTCCTTCGGTTTGAACACTGGCCGGGTTGCATTGAGCATTTATTTGATCAGTTGTGGTGCTGGGTGTGTCGCGTGCATCCCGGGCTGCCCATGCGGCGGATCTGTGTGGGCAGCACTGTGGGACCGCTCGGGTTGGGAGTGCAGGGTCACTTGCGTGTGATGCGCAGTGGTGGCCGTGGATACCCTATGGCATTTCGTGTGCAGGGGAGCCAACCAGGTGACAGTGGACTGTGGTTTGTGGGCATTGATCGCGTGCCGGCTGGCCCGAGGGGGGGAAGTGGGGAGTTGGCCCTCAGGGGGGGCGAGGCACGTTGGATATGTGGGCTCCGCTGTGTTGGACAGGGGGTGTGGCAGGGATGGGGAAATGCATTGCTTCCTCTGGGAATGTGTGGAGGGCATGGGTTGACGGCTAAACGTGGTGTCTGGGTGCTGGTTGCATGTCAGCATCAGGGTTCCAGTGGGTGTGCACGTTGATGGGGCTGTTGATGCGGTCCCATGTGGATCGGCTGGAGTTGTACCTGTCTGCAGCTTGATTGCCGTTTTTGGGATGTGAATGACTGCTGTTGTGCTCGTGGTCTTCTGTCTGGCTTTTGTCTCTTTTTGCTATGTCCACTCTCCTTTTGTTCTTTTTCGGTCATGGGTGATGGCTTGCCGGGTTCTTTGGGGTGGCGCACCTGTTGTGATCTGTGTCTGTTTTTGTTGATTGCGATGGGTGTCTTTTCTGGGGCTCGCTGCTTGGGCCGGGCACATGTCGCTGCGGGCCCACATGGCGTCGTATTTGCTGTGTCTGGTTGGTTTGCTTGTTGTTGAATCGAGTCTATGTGTTGGAGGGCTGTGTGGTATGACATCGTTTTTTGTGGGATGGATATTTTTGGTGGGGCTTTTTGCCTGTTTCAAAATGGCGGCTGTGTTGGATGGCCTGATTGGCATGCGTGTCTGGACGTTGGGGCATGGATGCCCGGGTTTGCTGTGGTGGCCATCCATATTGGTTTTGTCGCTGGTGTCTGTGCTTTATCTGATGTTTTTGTTCTAATTTTGCATTTTTAGTTCCATAGTGGGATGTGGGTTTATAGGGAAATAGGGTGGGAAGTTATTTAATTGACTCAAATTGTAGAGCGCTCTGATATCCTTCGAAATCAAGTTTGCGCTATATAAAACTTTAAAAATAAACAAAATTCTCATGGGTAAATTCACTTGAACTCTGTCTATCCATCGTAATTCTTTTTTCCTATTATGTTGTTCTTTGTATATTTATCTTGCCTTCTAATTATGACCTGTAAAGCGCTCTGATACTCGCAAGAGTCTTGTTCGCACTATATAAAACCTTCAAAATAAATAAATAAAATAAAATGTGGATCGTATCGCCCACTATCTCTCTTGGACTTCGATTACAAAATCCTAGCCAAGATGATGGCGACTCGTCCATCTCTTTTAATGGAGCAAATTATAGCCCCTGCTCAAACGGGGTTCGTGAAATATAAGTCTACTGTGCTCAATTTATGAACATTCTTTTCAGTAGTCAACAGAATAAATCCCCCAACTCCTGCAGTAGCTGCCTTTTTGGATGCCAAAAAGGTGTTTGAGTCAGTGGAGTGGCCCTTTCTACATGCAGTTCTCGCCAAGATGGGAATTCCCAAGAGTTTCACAGATCTGGTGAAATTACTTTATACAGGCCCCTCAGCAAGTATCCACTTTAATGGTACAAGAACAGACTCAATCACAGTATCCAGGGGCACCCGGCAGGGCTGCCCCATATCCCCACTACTTTTCATCATTGCAATGGATCCCCTCATACGTTATTTTCAGAGGACCATCTGTTTAGAGGTCTACAATTTAAACACAGGCCCTTATTAGTGACATTATATGAAGATGATATGGCATTATATGTTAGACAGCCGGATGACAATTTGAGCCCAATATTAGTTAAAATAGAATGCTTCTGAGCCTTGTCCGGTCTCAAGATTAATTGGGGTAAATCAGAGTTATTCCCCTTGATGGATATATGGAACTGCGAGTGCGGGGAATATCCGGTCCAATGGCGTGCAGCGGAAACAACATATTTGGGAATATTTCTACATAGAGACCGAGAACAGTGCTGCGATTAAACTACGGGCCGGCACTGAGTCGCTTACAGACCCAAGTAGAGCAGTGGATTAAACTACCATCATAAAGATGGTGATATTACCCCACTTTCTTTATCTATTTACAAATATCCCTATCCTGCTGACCAATTACTTCTTTACGCAACTCCGCACCCACCTCATAAAGCTGGTAAGGGGAGGGCAACAACCCAAAAAAAATGGGACACCCTTACTCTCCCGTATGAGAAAGGAGGATTCGGAGTTCCGGACATGCAGCTTTATTTTCTGGTAGTGCAGTGTGGGTTTGCATACCAGTGGTTTCACCCTGATGGCCGCATACCTTACGCTAAACCAGAGAGGGATCTAGCGGACCCCAAGCCATTAAATGCTATACTGCCTGTGGGAATCCCTTGGGACCCTCATGATATACAGCCATTATCCACCATTTGCTGGGCTTGGAAAAAACTGCTTATGAAAACGGGGGGCTCTATACTATACTCCCCGGTGTTGCCACTGCCAGCGAATCCCTGGCTTCCCCCTACAGTGAACGCTGGGAGCAAATGCATGTTCTCGCAATTAGGACTTGACACTATCAGAGACCTCTTTGCTGGAGGTCACGCATTTTCCCAATCTGAGGACCCTCGTTTTTCGTCCTCCGCGCTTATGGACCATTTTGTACTGATCTGCTTACAGAGCGCACTTAGAAGTACGGTATCAACCTATCCATTAGATCCGGCTTAGTTCAGCCCGCTCACGTTGGTAATCTCAGACACCAGTGGAGAACATATAACTTCTAGATTATACAAAACCAGCCTTGCATTGATGCCACAACACAACAGCAAGGTCAGGGATGCCTGGGCGGTGGATATTCAACAACCACTCACAGACGACATCTGGAAAGGGTGCTGCAAACAAGTTAAACTAGTTTCATGCAATCACAGACACAAATTACTGCAATTTAAGATACTCAGGAGAGCCTTAGTCACACCACAACAAATGGTCAGGATAAAAATCACGGGCCTCATTTATGAGGCCGTGCGTCACTTTTACGCCGCCGGTGCGTCACTTTTTGTGACGCACCAGCAGCATAAAAAATGTGCCTTGTTGCACCATATTTACAAAGTGACGCATCTAGGTAGATGCTTCACTTTGTAAACCCCTGCGCTACATTATACCTACGCAAGGTATAATGTATGCAGGGGGGGCGTTCTGACGCAAGACAGGGTCATAGAAGTGACGCAGTAAAATCTATAAGATTTCAGTGCACCACTTCTAGGACACAGATGCGTCAATTTCTTACGCCTGCCTCACAGCAGGCATAAGACTGACGCAGGCCCTTTCACATGGGGCTTGCCCCATGTGAAAGGACACATTGCTGGAGTTGCATCACTTCTGAGACACACTCCAGCAATGCATCACTTTTGCGCCATACAGATACGTCAGAAAACCTGACGTATCTGTAACTCCTTGCGCCATGATGCGTCATACTGTAAATATGATGCATCATTGGTGTCGCAAGGAGGGCGCAGTGAAAAGTGACGCATCTCTGTTTTCACGCAGCGATGCGTCACTTTTCATAAATGAGGCCCCACGTCTTTTACACACTGCCCAAATGCAACCAACATGCTGTATCCAATTACCAAGACTGACCACTTTTAACTACCACATCCCTCTTTATTCCACCACCATACAATTCCTGTCACTTTTTCTCACTCCTATAGATTGTTTTTCTTCTCTGCTTTTTACCTTTATTTATCTTTGTTTTCTTCTCCCACCTTTTTCTTCCTTTCAGTGACTTGCCAACTTCTGAGACTATTGGCCCCCTTGTATTCTAGCTTGCATTGTGGGTATGGTGTTACGTGATGTGTGCCAATTGCACCTGACTCTGTTCTGGTGTCAGTGGGGATCCAACAATAGTAACATTTTGCTCGCTTGCATTCAGCCCTATTTTCGTCTGTCAACTTGGCCACATGTATGAGTGGCAGTGTTTCTGTCTTAGGAATAGTGTCTTAGTGTCAGTCTATTTTTGTTGTTTTTTGCATTTGTCACCCTTAGTAGGACAGGCATGCCCAGACGTCAGTCCTGTGCTCTCCATGCCACTGGCTTGAGGGGTGATGTCCTGAAACAGGTCCTAGGATGCTTGTTTTCAGTACGGGGAGGACCTGGCCTGGCAGTTCGGGCTCGACCGTTCCCATGGGGAACAGGATGACGACTGATATGCATATAGCTGGGTCTGAACTGTAATGGTATAGCAAGGGGAGCAAAAAAACGATGGATTTAGGCCCAGATCTCTGTACTGGGGTGAATGTTTGACATTGTGCAGCATTCTGTCCATCAATTGTTCTTTTTGCATTTGTCACCCCAAGTGGGACGAGTATGCCCAGACGTCGGCCCCGCGCTCTCCATGCCACTGGAGTCAAGCTAGCCTGCCTGATGAGGGGTGATACCCCGTAACCGGTCCCAGGATGCTTGTTTCCAGTCCAGAGAGGACCTGGCCTCGCAGTTCGGGCTTGACAGTTCCCATGGGAAACAGGGTCAAGACTGATTTTCATAGGGCTGGGTCTAAACTGGGGTTGCATGGTGAGCAAAAGAACGTTGGATTTAACCCAGATCTCTTGACTGGGGGTGGATGTATGATTTATTCAGCATTCCGTCCATCATTTGCTTGCGTAGTACTTTTCACCCTAAGTGGGATGGGTATGCCCAGACGTGGGTCCCTTGCTCACTGTGCCACTGGATTCAAGCAAGCCTGGCTGATGAAGGGTAATACCCAGAAACTGGTCCCAGGATGCTTGTTTCCGGTCCAGGGAGGACCTGGCTTGGCAGTACAGTTTGGACTGTTCCCATGAGGCACAGGGTCAAAACGGATTTGCATATGGCTGGGTCTAAACTGGGGTGGCATGTTGAGCAAAAGAACAATGGATTTAACCCAGATCTCTTGACTGGGGGTGAATGTATGATTTATTCAGATTTCCGTACATCATTTGTTTGCGTTGCGTTACTCTGCAGCAGGGAGGCATTCCATGGTGTTCTCACACGTCCACTCTAAGACTTTTGTGCATTTCCAGATTTGCCATTAGTGGTAGACCTGGGAATGTGTCAAAATGTTGAGGTGAGGCGTAACGAGGAGAAATATCTTTATTTCTCCTCTTTTTTCCTCTTTCCATGCATGTTGCATTCTGCAGCGAACACAGAAAGAGGAAAATGCCTCTCAGAATTGTTTTTGTGCAGGCACCCTTACAACATGACGCAGGGGTACCTGCATTGGCACTAGGCAGCAAAAAATCCGCTAGCACTAGGAGAGGACAGTAATTCGCCGTATAATTGTAAACATTGCGCATTCTTGCCCTTTCTCGTTCACGCAGCACAGCAAGGTGACTTGCTGTGTTGCGCTGCGTGAAACAATTATGAATCTTCCCCACAGTGTGTAAAAGTGCTAATAAAGCACAGTTGTTTCTGTTTGTAGAACTGTACATGATTATCCCCTGATTATTCCCATTTTATTACAATTTTAGATGTTTGAGCCCTCTTCACAAAGGCATGTATCAGTACGTAAAATAGTACTGCAGGAGTACTACTTTAGGCGCTCTAAAATGCCCTGGTGAATAGGACCCAAATTGAATTGTGTGTATGTGTGGCTGAACAAACAACAGTTAATAAACATATATTTATGTAATATAGAAATTCCTATCGTCACGTTAATGTCTATTAACATCTATGCATATCAATGCTAGATCTGAGATTTGTATGCAGTGCTTAAGTTCACATTTATGTAAGGAACCACGCATGTATGCATAATTAATTATTTATTCATTTGCATAGCATGAAATATCAATACTTGTTATGCAATTAAATGTAAGTTAAGTACTGCAGATGCGGTCTTAACATTGTGAACTATTCAGGTGTTATTGTTTGCATGTCGGACTCGTTGGGTTAGCATCACTAATGACATATGAAGCAAAATATAATTATTTTTGAAACACTTAAAATGTCATAAGGCGCACAAGACCTATGTTAAGTACATCCCATTGAGTGCTTTTCCACACTTCATTAAATATATACAGAAAACAAGTAAAATAAATATAACACTTAAAAGTGATAAAAGATCATCTTAGATGTCATGTTCCTTTTTTGTAAATTATATGCATTTTTATTTCTCATAAACATGTCAATGAGCTTAAAAATGGATAAAAGTGATATTTTTATAATAACGCTTAGTACTTGGTAGATGCTTAGTACTTGATATGTATGTTTTCAAAATGCTGTTTGTATTGGACAAATAAAGCGTGCTTCGTTTTTGTCCTCTTTGATAAGATATGAAAGGGTGAAACTTGGGCAGTTCTCTGTGCTGTCAAAGCACTAAAGATGGCTCTCCCTAACTACACTTAATGAGAACGAGGTCGCCACCCGACCTCGGTCTGATGTCTTGAATCTAATGGAAAGAGTTGCTTCTAGTCCAGATGCCCATCATATGAGTACAGCATTAAAGACCCATAATTAGGAAGGTTGGAATAAAAGAGGTATACCTTTTATTACAAGAAGTGTGCATTCGTGAGCTTTTTTTCTGCTGAGAACAACGGTGCATGTTTCACGCAAATTATTTTTCTTTGGTAGTTAGAAGGGTCAGGTTTAATAAAATGGGGTTCTAGAAGACACTGTCCTTATTTAATCCTAAATAACATCAATTGAATTTAGTGACAGTGTATACTTTTGTTCCCTAAGAAACCTCTGTATTTTGCACCCGATCACTATCCCTCTTTTATCAATATATTAAAATAACAAAAAAAAGATAATGCTGCAAAAGAATGTGCCTAATTATGACTCATAAGTTGGCTTTTCTTGCTGCATGGTTTAGTCAGCCCTCGCAAATAATGTGGTCCGTCTTGGTTTCTTGCAGTAGCCCTGACTGAGTATATGTGATCCGGACAAGGGGTGTAGGTTGCTGGGGTGCAGTGGCACCAGGGGACTGGGCCCTGTAGTGTTGGGGAGGGCTCTAGGCCCGCATGGTAGCTAGCAGCAATAACCTGACACAGACACCAGTTAGGGGTAGTGGGAATGGCCACGAGCACGTGCGCTCGGCCCCTTTTATTGCCAGCGTCATGTGACACCATGACGTCTGTGGTGGGTGGGTGTCAAGTGTAATACAAACACTCTTGAACACTAGACCGTGTTCATGCTAGGACTCTACATCCCTCCCATTTTTTAATCGCAAAAACCCACTTACAGAAAATCAACCTGTGGGAAAAACAAACTGTATCAGGATGCAGTAAGGTGTTCAACTTCCGCTGAGTCCTTTTATCCGCCACTGCTTGGCATCACAGATAGTGTTCAATCTGCTGCGGGGAACTTCAGTTTACAGTGGCACCGGTTTGGGGGTGCTCGATGGAACCAGTCTATTGACGACTCTGCGACCAGATTGTCCTCACAGTCCTTCTTTTGCTCACTTCCATGGCGATGGGTGCAATTAGAGTTCTTGTCGTTCGCCGGGGAATGATGCACGATTTCCGGTCTCGGCCTTAGCTTCACTTGTAGTCTGTGTCCTACTTGGCAAAAGGCAGATCCGTTGCAAGGTATCCCTCTCACTAGGATGACCCCTCTCGTCGGTGTTCCCCTGCCACGGGATATCCTTGAGGTCCTCTCTCTCGGATTTGCGCTGGGCTGGATGTGCCACATCAGGTTGCTCCTGCGCCGCCGTCAGTGGGGGTATGGGGCAGACCATGTGCCTCACCTCAGATTCCGCAGCCTCGTCCCGAGGTAGCTGTTGGTTTCTGTCTTTGCTTGCGATGTCTTCGCCCTCCCCGGACCTTTCGGATGGGCGTCGGAGGACCGTCTCTCGTCGCGGGGACTGCGTCCCGGAGGCCTCTGCCCCTGAGCCACCACGGCTGGCATGTGTCCAGTGTCCGTGTGACCCCAAAGGTGGATGTCACCAACGGTCTCGCTTGCTCCTCTCCGCAGATCCTGGGTGTGCGGAAACATCGTCTGTCAGCTGGTCTTCTTTGCCACTGGTGTTCTTCCGGCCTCGTGTTCCTCGCACCGTTGTCCTGGCACTTGTCGCCTTCCTTCTCTTCGGGAGTGAGTGGTCTTCCTGCACTTCTCTCTCTTTCGTTAGTTGTTTCCCTGTGGGGACGTTGCTTCGCACTGACTTCTCCTTCTACTCTTAACTGTGGCAACAGGCCACATGGATATACTTTCTTTCTTTTCACGGTGGCAAACGTGCCACTCAGATCTCTCCTTTTCTTCCTTCCTTTTCGCAGTGGCAGACGTGCCACTCGGATCACTTCTTTTCTTCCTTCCTTTTCGCGGTGGCAGACGTGCCACTCAGATCTCTTCTTTTCTTCCTTCCTTTTCGCGGTGGCAGACGTGCCACTCGGGTCTCTCCTTTTCTTCCTCCTGCATCGCGACATCACTTGGACCGATCTTGTGTCTTCTCTTCTGACCTGGGTCCTCCATGCAGTGCGCGCACCCTGCAGGTGTACCCCTGGTCTTGTCCCCGTCGGGGACACTTTCTCCTTCTTCCTCAGCAGCCAGAGTTGGTGTCGCGAACCTTCTTTTCTTGATGCTTTCTTTTCTTGATGCTTGTTGGTGACGTTCGGGGGTTCACGTCCGTAGACCTTTTCATGGGTGAACGTCCTGGACCGGTTGGTGGTCCACTTCTGCCGATGCCGGGCAGGTTGCTTTCGGTCGTCCTGTCGGACTTTGCGCTACAACAGTTCCTAGGGACCCGTTGTGGGTCAGCACTTGATGGGCGATCATTCTGCGGATCGGCTCCTGGGAGGCGCCACGTCGTGTGGTCGTGCGTGATAATTGTTCTGCGCGATGGCGCTGCCTGCGCTCTTCTTTCGCTTGCGGTGGCTGTGCGTCGCCACGTGGCGCGTTGGTTGCGCACTTACGGTTCAGGGTTCTTGGACGCCTGTTGCGTGACGTTGGGTACTTGCTGCTTTGGCTGCCGTCAGGTACTTGATGCTTCGGACCGTTGGCGGGAGTAGTTGATGCTGCGGTGAGCGCCTGTGGCCACAAGGCGTCGCTGCTCTCTCCGTCCTTTGATCGCGGCAGTCTTTTCCCTGGACGTTCTTCAGGTGCTTGGCAGTCGTTTCCTCCAGACGTCCTGTGAGTGCTTGGATGATTAGTGAGGCATTGGTGCCTCTCCCCACGTCGCGTCGGAAGTGGCAGCTGCCGACTCCTTGCTGGTGTGTGTGGGTGTCTTCTGCGCTGTTGCGCACTTTCTTGCTGCGGGAGTTCAGATGCTTGCTTGCTGCGGGAGTTTAGATGCTTTCCCTGGGGGCGCTACTCAGTCTGTTGCCCCTTGATGCTGTTGACCCCTTGTGGGTTTGTGCAATGCTTGTTTCTTTTTTTTTTTTGAAATGCAGGTGCGCTTTGACTTTTGGCCACTGGGTGGCAGTGTTTACTGTGTCAGCAGCCTGCCTTGCTTGATACCTTCTTCGCTGATGGAGCACTCTATTGTCTGTGCTCTCTCGGTGCACAGGGGGCTGGAGCTGCTGCTGCTGGGAGCTGGTGAGTCTCTTTTATTTGCATCTCTGTGTTTGCTCACAGGGTGGGGGCACATAGGAGTGCCGGTGCATGTAAGTGAGGCACTGCAGAGTGTTGGTCAGGGGGGTTAAATGTTATGATTCTTGCCGGCACTTTCACTTTCTCCGGTATGTGAGGCACCTGGCAGCCAGTGTCTCTGGGGCACGGTTGCAGTTCAGTTCAGCGCTGTCTCTGGGGCACAGTTGCAGTTTATTTCCGCGGCGCTGGCCGCTTCCAGGCGCTTTACTATTGTTCTGCTTTCCATGGAGCCCACGAGGTGGAGGCTCCTCTGATCTGCGGCGGCGCTGGCCGCGTGTAGGCGCTTCCTTCTTTCCCCTCCCCGCCCGCTGCAGCCTCGGCAGTCCTCGCGCGGGGGGGGGGTGTTGATGCTCGGTCGCTCTTCCCTGGGCGGGGGGTGCTTGAGGCAGGCCGCGGGTAGGCTCCGCCGGCTCTGCCTTTTCAATGCTGAATTAGGCTCCGGTCTCCCGCCGCAGCAGCTTCGCATTCCACACGCTGCGCGGCGGAGACCTGTCACGGACGTCGCAGGCCGCGGGTAGGCTCCGTTGGCTCTGCAGTTCTTATCCTCTCGGGGGTGCCGTCGGCAGGCCGCGGGTGGGCTCCGCTGGCGCTGCAGAGTCTTCCTTTGGGGGGGGCGCTACCGGCGGGCCACGGGTGGGCTCCGCTGGCCCGGATCACATTGCGAGGGGGGTCGGGAGGCGGTTAGCTACTCCGCTCCCTCCCCCTCGTTGCTGTTGGTGATTGCGGGTCCGGCCGCACTTTATCTACGCCATCTTCAGTCTCTGTGCCCCGCTTCTAAGCACACACGCGGCGGGGGCAGGGGACGACTCGGGCAGGCCGCGGGTGGGCTCCGCTGGTCCTGCTTATTTATTGGCACAGTTCATGGCGGGCACTTCGCCCCTGGGGCTCACCTTCGGCCGGCGGGCCAGATGCTTGGTTGCGGTCGCGGCGGGTGGGCTCCGCCCGGCCCGTGCACCTCTCCGGTGGGGGTCTTCAGCCTCGCGGCCGTCGCGGGTGGGCTCTGGGCGGTCCGCTGTTGCTTGGTGGCACTCGGTGGTGGCGGTCGACGCGGGTGGGCTCCGGTCGGCTTGCTGTGGGGCTTGGATGTGCCCACCGGCTTCTCGGCGCGTTGCGCCTCGCTGCAGGGGATGCCCTCTAGGCGGGCAGCTCTCTTCCCCTTTTTCATGTAGATGAGCAGTGGGTAGTGGCACGCATGGGCTGCACTACCGGCCTCGTCGCCATTGTAGTGTTGGGGAGGGCTCTAGGCCCGCATGGTAGCTAGCAGCAATAACCTGACACAGACACCAGTTAGGGGTAGTGGGAATGGCCACGAGCACGTGCGCTCGGCCCCTTTTATTGCCAGCGTCATGTGACACCATGACGTCTGTGGTGGGTGGGTGTCAAGTGTAATACAAACACTCTTGAACACTAGACCGTGTTCATGCTAGGACTCTACAGGCCCAATGCAGTGCACATATAGATGTTTTTTTATTATCTAACCGAGGATCAGAAGTGTTGTTATATTAACAGTAGGGCCCTTGGGACCCTTGGGGTGCTACTAATCCGGAACTGAATTCCAAACTAGCAGTTTGAGATTTGCAAGCTAAAAATGTATAAACGCTGCCGCGTGTGGCCTGTAATTTCACGCCTGCACCACGTAATAGAACATTTGGAAATTTAAAGCAACAGGTGCACACTATGCAAGACCAAGTGTGTCAAAAGTGATTTCATTGTAATGTAGACGTGACACTTTAGCCGAACAATTCAAAGTAAATAAAAAATATGTGTGCCGAAACAAAACTTTATCGAATGTAGGTCAGTCCGACTTGTAACTTGTATACAGCAGCTGTAGAAATACCGGAGGAACGGGGCGCTCTTTATATTGACAGGGAGCGGAGTTCAGACTTTGACACATGGGATGGAAAATACCACGCCGCACGCTTCCGGCGAAGACATTTGACGCTCCCCAACTGTGATGGAAAATACCACGCCGCACGCTTCCGGCGAAGACATGTGACGCTCCCTCGAAAGGGCTTCGTGATTCAGCACTTTCCCCCTGTTGGCACAGGTAGACGGAATGCAAAAATCTCTAGAAGTCAAAGAACTAATGATACTTTGAGGATTGAAGGTTTATTAATTTTGGGCTCTCGATGAGCGCACTGGAAAGCACAATGAGTCTCTTTCATGGAAAACAATAGACTATTATATGCCAGTGCAGTACTTAATTGGTGAAGGTGGGTGGGTGCCAGTGGGGACCCCGGCATTCACTTTTGGTGACCAGTTTATATTGTTCATCATAAGACTTTGACCCTGAGCGAGAGAGAGAAGCAGATGGTAGAACAGGGGAGAAATATATAGAAAAGCATTAACGAAAAGAGAAAGTGGGAATAAAAAAGATAACCTTCAAGAGTGAGGTAAAGAGACAGTAAGAGTGCCAGAAAAAGCCCCCGGAAAGAAGACTAGGCAGCCTTGGTATTTGGCAACACAAGTATCCATTGACACTGGTGGCTGGCTCCTATGGAAAACGCATAGGACAAGGCAGCAAGGCCAGAATCTTTTTTTGTTGTGAACAACTTCGTTACTGTTCCCTTCACTGTATCCGATTATTGGGGGTGAAGTAAGGGCCCATAATGAGGGAAGAGTCTCCTTTAACCTCCACAAGGCAAAAATGTTTTTGTTTGCAATCAGAGATCCCCCTCAACCTTTCCTTCATTGTGGTGGTTGCTAAATAACATGATTCCATTTAACACCATATTCACAAAGTTGTTGAAGTGTAAAAAAAAGAAAGAAACAAGTACAGCAACTATGTTCCTTGGGCCAATCCCGATTGGCCCTGGAGGTGGAACCTATAGATGTGGGGGGCAGAGGCATTGTCAAAATGATCAAAATACACTGTACATATTGTGTTAGACATTTAAGTACAGATAAATTCATATTTTTTCATAATACACCCTTAACTTATAGTTAAACATGCTATTATTTAACTTCTAAAGGATATTTTATACATTTAAACATACCCACAAAAATGGGGGAAGCTTGCAGTTTTTAACCACCGGTAACCGAATGTTCCCCTTGTTGGTGCATTGCTGGGAGGGAGCTACCTCGCTAGGTTGGAAATGGGATGAAGAGGTCATACCCAGATCTCTGCAGTAGTTGTGTGGAACCACTGGTCTATCTCACTATGATTGGAACAAGTGGCCAATTTGTTGCACTCACATCTCTGAGGGTTGCTTGTTCAGATTAGACTCAGTGGGGTATATGACACAGAGATATATATAGATAGGCACACAGATAGATATTTGTTTGCCTATCACTATCGAGCAGTGATCGAGATGATGCGCTAATCTCCATTCACAAAAAAATGCATGGTTCCATACATTTTGAATCATTCCAGTCATGGAATATGACACAAACTAAGAAATTAAAGAATTGTTTGATGAAGGCATGCAACTCTATACTGCAACCATTTGTAGTCGGGAATCAATGATGGCGTATCTCATCAAATACATTAATAAAATTGTTCCAAAGGACATCAGCGTGACTTTACATCCAAGTATCTCAGAAGTTTGTGAACATGGTATTTTTATTGGCGAATAAAAAACAGGGAAAATAACTCATTACTGCAGCAGATCCTGCAGCCCTCTTTGCAGTTGCTCTGTTTTCATGCAGTTCAAAATATCCTTTTTATCAGAAACAATTTTCGTAAATTTCACTTTTATTAGTGCTCGGTATCCGTCTCTTGGAAGTGTGAGGCCTATACAAAAAAACTAGATATCCTGACACAGAAATGTGACAAGAATATTTAAAAGTCATTTTACGTATTGTACTTTACCTCTTATAACTGGGTAACTGAGATTATAAATGTTTCAGTGACTCTGAATCAAAGGTTAGGAAAGCTGAATTGGTAAACGTAACGTGCTATAAAAGGTAATATTTTGGTGGTAATTCTCATTAGCGGTTGATGGCCATCAATGGCAGCCACATAGGTGTCTCCTGGGCCGCTTTTAGCATTGCTGGTCCCCATTTCTAACTTACACGTTTTTTCAGGAACCATACAATCAGAAAAGGGGTTTCTTGAATTATGTTCAGCAATTACTTTCTTCTCACAAAAAAGCATTGGGCAGGCCAGTGCTAGGATTCCAAGGGAATCAATAAACGAGATTTCTTAAATTCCATCCTGAGGGTAGTACTCAATCTCGTCAGTTTTCGAAAAAACTCTTTAAAACTCAACTTTTCAGAACAGTGTTTTGCTCAAGACTTGGAATCAATTTTGGTCTGCAATTAATACCAAGCATCCTTCTTGGGGAATATTAGAGTCATGTCCCACATTTGGTTGGACTCCACCACACTTTCTTGAACTTATAGTCTGTGCTCCACAGTGCTTAATACCTGTTGTGCTATAATAACCCCCAATAATGATGTATTGAGCACTCAGAAACCCTTTTATCTTTTTTCCTATGAAGTAAGTAAAGCTTGGGATCCCGTTCCCAAAATACCCTGCCCACTTCTTCCTATGCATTTGCACCACAATCCATTTGCTCTGATTTTTGCTGAGCAAAGCTTTCTTAAATGAAATCTGTGTACGTTTTTTTCACCACAGTCCATTCACTATCACCCTGCATACACATTTAGTACTTGCCTGTGAAATGGTGGCGGGGTTGGTTGTGCACTGCACGGGCTAATGCCTGAGTTTGTGCATTATTAAAAATGTGCAGAAACTCGTTTTACACTTGATTTTCCATGTACATGTTGATGTAGTGCTGTTGTTTTTAAACCACATTTCTTATAATGTGTAGAAGTGTGTTTTCTGACCCTTGTCAACTAGGCCTCAGTTTGGGCCTAGCAGCCACATTGTTCAAAATGGATGTTTCTCTTGCCCCAGCACATTTCACTGTTGGTTATTTCTGCAGTACGCAATCAAGCAGAATTCTGTTAATCTCCATTTTCATTATTCATGCTGTTCTTGATTATTCTTCCCTGGCTCCATCACAAAACTGCAACTATTCAAGGTCTTCCCACTAGCTCACTGTACCCTATTCATTCATAATAGCTGCCTGTTTCTCGGATATCTAGTTTGTCTACCCTCTCCCGATGGCGTTAGCATAGAGTGGGCAGAATCAATAGTCATGTAGTGGGATAGTGCTGTGGTGTTAAGGCAATATGACGGATAATGAAACTGTGCTATGATTTGCTGAAAATGTAACACATTTGATAGGAATTTCATGTGCAAAAGTAATGTATACCCACCCTTCATTTTGGTTGGGAACCAGAGGCCTTTCCTTTGCTACTAGGGATGCTGTCTGTTTCTCTCTTGATTTTGCTGCTCACTTGGGACTTACACATTTTTGATTTTGCACTTCCCTATAATGCTCTAGTTGCTGGGAGCCTTTATGGCAAATAATCTGTATTGCACTTTTCAATGTTTGCAATAAATCATTTAAAGAGCTCTGTTGACATTGGCCTCAGGTAATGAGTGCACCCTTTTACCTAATTGACTATGTTTCTGATATTTTTGATGTACTGAAGGATGCCTTACCTCGGAGACATATTGCCTCATGAAACTGATATTCAGCACTTTCTCCCATTCATTGAATTGTGGATGTTTTGTTAAGGTAAATTTTGGGGTGTCAAAGTTAAGGGGTCCCCTGCGCCCACACCTGCCTCCATATGCATCCATATATGCCAGTGATACATTAGGCATTTTGCATGCTTGCGTTTTTTGCATGTTGCGCATGTAAAGAAGCAGATATCCAGCCCTGTCCCATCGGTACCAATCCAGCTTTCGTGAATTGAGGACTTAAAATGTTTCTTCTCATCCTGTCTGTGCAGATGGAAGAAGATCACGTGACTACCATGTAGTGGCAGGTCTGACTATTCTGCTTTCCCAGTGTTGCATTATTTGGCCCTTGTGTAGTTGATGGGATTGTAGAATGAGTAGTTCATAACTCTGTGCTTTTCCAAACAAATTAGTAATTCATATAGCTTTACCACCTGAACACATCATTTCATATGACCACATTGCTTTAACAGAAATGCTAATTTATTTGCGGGATTCATGTAATTTTGTACACATTTTCTTGTAAAACTACTGCAGCGCTCCTACATTGGGTTGATATCTTTTTAGCTGCATAAAGTCCAATTAACCTCCATAAAATTAGGTCATCTCCATCTGGCGGTGATAAACGTGTGAGGTAGATTTGCCAGTTGGATGCACATATTGCTAACCACAAGAGAAATAACCTCTCACTGGAACTAAACTCGTTATCTTCTCGCCTGCTTGATCCTGATGTTGTAATTAAGTCTGGATAAGTAGTGTAGGTTGCATCTCAATCTCCCAATGGTTATTGGCTTTCGCTGCTCTTCCATGGCACCCGCTTTTTTTCTACCTTTTACTGCATCAATGAAAGCTGACAGAGGTTATGCCCCAAATCCACTCCAATCATCACAAA
The DNA here is from genome assembly GCF_964261635.1 of Lissotriton helveticus. Taxonomy (NCBI): domain Eukaryota; kingdom Metazoa; phylum Chordata; class Amphibia; order Caudata; family Salamandridae; genus Lissotriton; species Lissotriton helveticus. Next base: position 975,417,159 of record NC_136063.1, read on the forward strand.
AAAGTCAGGTCATCCCTCTACATCCTACCTTCAGGCTGGACAGTTAGCTTTGAAACCTTGGGCCACTAGACATCCCGGCACAGAGTTTTACTTGTTATTTTGTTTTATTCTTCAGACTGGTTTGGGATAAGGCCTGCCATAACCCAATTTATAAAACATGTTTCACAAATGCCATGTGTAAGATACATCTTTTATGTGGTTGTAAACTCACTATTTGTTTAAGTCACGAAACTTTCTTACTCACAAATGGATAACTAAGGTAGGCCTGACAGAAGAAACAGGTATAAAGGGGTGGCACTTGCAAGCAAAACACACTCCAACTTGCTTTATAACCCAGCTTGTATGTATATTGTGCACTGCCTAGAATACATGTTTATGGTTAGTAAATGTGGAAAAATGCATTTGCAGAAAAACATTCCTTCCAAAACACCTTTTCTGTCTTGTAAAAAAGAATTGGTGCTCTCTCTCACTATCACACACACGCATGCGCGCACACGCGCATATACATGCATGCACACACACACACACACACACACACGTTAGCAGATAATGTGATAGCATCATTCATTCCTCCATTCAAAAATATATTTCAACTAAGAAGAAAAGAGGGAGCTGTACCTAATCTATGGGTTGTGAAAAAGAGAATGTATGAAGTTGTCCATGTGCAGTTTCTTTAATTAAAGAATACGTTTTAGAAAAGGGGAAGAGTGTAAGTGGGAGAAGGACCAAGTCTCGACATTTGAAATGCATGCTGGTTGCATTCCGGCGCCTGTTCTTGAAAAAAAGGACCAGAAGCATGTGTGGAGAGAGTAGAAAAGCGGAGACATCCCTATCTCATTATAGTGTGGAAATGCCAGAGAATGCCATAACTTTAATCATTGGATTGGGGCAGTATGTCTTCTCACTATTCATTGAATACAGGGTCAGGGACAATAATGTTATGACCTCATAAAGGGCCTGATTACGAGTTTGGCGGATAGGGTTACTCGGTCACAAATGTTACAGATATTCCATCTGCCAAATTCCAATTCCATTATATCCTATGGACCTTGTAATACGGCAGACGGGATATCAGTCACGTTTGTGACGGAATACCCCAACCGCCAAACTCATAATCAGGCCCATAGTTTTACAATAAAAAATAAAAAATATACACCTGTCAGGAATGGGATACTGGATTTGTTATGAGAAGGGGATGTTGAATATATACATGAAAAAAGGGAGACAATCAGGAAGTAGGGTATGGGAAGCTCTAACACAGACAAGTTGTTATATTGGGCTCCCATTTCACTTATAATGCTTTACTTAACATTATCTATAGTCCGTTGACTAACAGACCACATATCTCTAACTTTGTAATCCTCCCATGCTAATCTCCAACCATTGTAATCACTAATTACTTGAAAACTACTAAACCTATTTACACCAACCCAAGCAGGCAAAGTTTGTTGTAATTCCGTTCAGTGTTTTTTTCTTTGCCAAGAGCAAAAAGTCCTCTGGGAGTTACAATGTGAAATGTCACTTTTTTGGGGCACTCCTTCATCCTTCATAGATCTACCCAAAATTTGCCATGCCAAATCCAAAGCGACTGAATTTAAAAGTATCATGCAGATCTGTCTAGCAACACGAAAGGTATTAGGAAAGTAATAACATGGCTTTTCAACCAAACTCTAAACTAGCCATAACTACATAAGTTGCTAATGTTTTATATATATATATATATATATATAAATGTATATTGAGAGAATGTGTTTTTTGTTATATGTGAAAATCTAATGGCGCTCATTTGTTTACTTATTAAAAAATAATAATGTAAATTCATTAACCTAATTTTGCAGACCATCTGTTGACAAAGTTTAAAAAGACAAAAAATCTGATTGTATGGAAGAGCTTTTTACTCATTGTCCATGGCAGGTCTGCCAATATAAAGCTGGGTCTGCCGTCCCAAATTTTCTGGTTGACAGGCAACAACAGAAACCATTTTGCTGTGGCCACTATTACAGGGTGCAAGGCCTGGTCCATGCATCCTGGAAAAAGAAAAGGAGCCAAAAAGGACAGAAACAGTATCTCCTGACCCAGTAGGGAATTGGGGGGGGGGGGGGGGGTGAGGGGGAAGGACCCCTTCCACGAGACTAAAATGTAGAAAAAAAATCATTTTGCCATGGGGTTTCTGGATCCCGAGGCAAGGTTTTTGGCCCGCACTGAAGCCCAGAAAATTTGAGAACACTGCCTTGGGGCCTGGGAACTCTGTGACCCAGGTTCTTGAACCCTTGTTGGACCTCTGGTGAAGTCACGATGCCTAATGGATCCAATACTGAGTTCAGAAACCCCACAGGAGCTCAAATAGGAGTCGTAGAGTCTGTATGGGTTTATAAACCCTGCCACATGGGGCATCAAATCCTAAGAAAGCGTGGCTAGCCTATGCATACCCATCCTAAGACTGTGGGCTCTTGGAATTGGCCATCCATGGTGGGTTGGACCCAGGTTCTGCTCTAAACTGTTGGATTTTGTATATGATCATATGATCAACAATAAGCATTAAATTCACTGAACAAATATTAAAGTTACCTTACGGTTAGCTACACCTTAATATATGTTAAAAAAAAGACTACATTCTTTAGCTATTGTCTTATAATAAACAGTTAAAGTACACTTATGTATTCAATAAAAACGGAAAAGCAACTGAAATTCATCCAAACCATAACTTTCACATCAATGCAATGCGTATGGACTCACTACATTTGTACAAATATGTAGGGATACCTGAAGCGCAACATTATTAAATAAGAACATGTACTCAAACCAGTATAACGTACTACATTCATAGTCTTCTCTTTCAAGGTGCTAATGGTAAGGTGGTACATAATTTTCCCTGTAAGGTTATCCATGACATTTTTAATTGCATCTATCACATCAATGATGCGGTCACAAGGATTGCATTTGATTAATGAGTTATGATTGATTGGCTCTTGTGCGAGCTATAGAGGGTCGATCTAAACATAAATTGTGAATTTCAGTGTGTCTTCGGTTTGTAATCATAAACCACAGGAGCACTTGAACTGTGTTTCCTGTAATTGAATATCTATCTATCTATCTATCTATCTATCTATCTATCTATCTATCTATCTATCTATCTATCTATCTATCTATCTATCTATCTATCTATCTATCTATCTATCTATCTATCTATCTATCTATCTATCTATCTATCTATCTATCTATCTATCTATCTATCTATCTATCTATCTATCTATCTATCTATCTATCTATCTATCTATCTATCTATCTATCTATCTTGGCGAACCACGTAGGTGCCCCAGATGCTGTCATTTAGATGCTGATCTCCTACACATGACCTGGGACTGCCCTGGGATGCGCGCTTTCTGCGACACGGTTATAGATACAATTGACACCACTTTAGGTTGCTACCTTGAGCCTTCTCTGGAGGTCAGTTTGCTGGGGCTGTTCAGTAGACCACCCAAACTTAAGGTGAGCACCAGGTTCCTGGACCTCGCTCTAGTGCTAGCTAAGAGGTGAACTGCAATGGCCTGGAAGTCCAGGGTGGGACCAGAAGTGGGGACTTGGGTGTAAAATGTTACCCAATGGCCAGTGCTGAGGAGAGGGCACTGATTCAGAAGGAGGCCCGGGGATGCCAGAAACGTCCAGTAGCGGGGTTGTGGACTAAGTACTTGGACACTTGGGAACATCCAGATGGGGACTTCGTTGAGGGATCTGATGACCAGGAGAGCGTATCTGATAAGGACAGGTGCCTTACCTTGGGGATCACAATTGTGGCGGAGAACATGCATCAATCTGAATTAGGGCTGGGTTCTTTGGAGACACATCTCACCTCAGTAACAGGACGGTTCACGCTACACTGTCCACCTTTAACCCCCACACCTCGACATGGTACCTCCGCTATGGAGGAACCTCCCCTGCACCAGATGGTGATGGCCACACTAGACCTATCCCCCTCCCGATTGTCTACAATGCCTCTGCCCTGATGGATTTGAGCGATCCCTTCCAGGGTTTATAACAATTTGAGGTCTGATATTTTTGTTTTCTTTTCTTTCCCCCTCCCTTTCCTGGAGGACATGGTATCCTGGATTAGTGACTTCTCTATGACAAGTTGTATATTGTATATCTTCAAGTTTTAGCTTATACTATAGTCAAACTTGTATTGTGGTGTCAGTTGAGAAGTTGGTGCAACTAATGTCTACATAGTTGTAGCTTACATAATGGTTTATTGATTCTGTTCTGCCCGTTTATTGCCTCCTGCGAGGTCTTGACTGCTGCTACTGTATTATGTGATCACTATCCACCTTCAGGTGATGTTCACCAATAAAATATGTTTTTAAAAAAATCTATCTATCCAGCTATACCTCATGTTTGGGTGCTTTTATTGCTCAAAAGGCCCATATTTCAAATGGACCCCTGAAATAGGAAAACCTTTTCACATGAGTCTGGAAAACATGTGTTTTATCATCCTGATGGCAGCCCTCAAACCTCCAGAGCCTTTTACAGCTGTCAGGACCATTAAGATTGAGAGGCAATCGAGGACCAAATTAAGCAGCAGGGTTTTAAAAATTATGTCTCAGGAAAAGGCAACTTATGCCGAACGTTCCCTGACCGCATTACTTTGATCCACTGGAACTTATAATATAATTTTTGCTTGAAATCTACAAATTATACAGCAAATTATATGGCACGTGCAGCAAATGCTTATTGGTGCGTAAACGCACCAGCTTCAGAATGACACAATTCCATAGGATCTGACAATTGCTCATTAATTGTTTCAGCCTCACTCTATTTCATGAAAGATGGAACAAACCATGTGCCCCTTGTAAACTGCCCCTTGAAGAGAAACGTTTTACCAGTCTCACTCTCTTTTTTTACTGATAGAATGTGCGGAGTGTGTTTTTTCTAAGATTGCACATTCTTAACTTCATGAATGTTTTTTCTCTTTTCTGTTGCCAAACAGTATAATCCAGTATTTTACATTCTAGTTACAATAAACATTTGCCCAATCAAAAAATGCCGAACCTGTAACGTCAATCTTGGGGTTCGGGTGACGTTCACCCCATATACTTTGTTATTAAAAACCGAGAAACGTTTAAGGAATTCTTATCTCACCATAAATCGTTCTCTGCACTTACAAAAAAGGATAGAACTAGGAAATTATTAGATATCCCTCAAAAGACCAAACTTCAATTTCTAAGCCTTTTGGCTTTTTTCACCGAATGCCATTCGAAAGCCATCCTCTTCCCCCCTCTCAGCTAATGCATGATGCTTATTTATACACAGTTTTTCCATTTATATATATGCAAATGAGTCTTGTGGTTCCGAACAGTACATTATCTTCCTCCATGAAGGGACGCCATATTCCCTCCTCTGTGATTTTGCAGCTCATTTCCTCTTTAAAGAGAGGACGGAGAGCACGAGGTGATAAGGGAAAATATCCATCAGTACACTGTCTCTTTTAATCAATGTGCCTAGACCTCACTCGGTGTGAATTTCTTCAGAATATTGAATGAAATCCCAAAGGAGCTTCTCATACGTGATGGTTTGTGTTGGTACAGCTACAACAACCACTTGCCTGTTGAAATTTCAGAAACCAATTCCTTCATTTGTCAGCGTTGTGTGGGTAGAATTTCGTTTTGATACAAAATGCTCTGAATGCTTTTACCTGAGGAAACAATTTGAATAATTTTTTTTTTTTTAAGATTGCATTGCAACAGATGCATTTTTTTATGCCGGGAATGGTTTGGTTTATCTCCCCCATCCCCTCTGCAACCATTTTTTTCCCTCTTGTCAGGGCGTCTTTTCTGGTTCAGATACATCAATTGTCACCTTCCACAAAAACCAGTCGTAATAAACTTGGCAACAATCCCATTGACCTTTTCCCTGTGAAGGGAAAAGGTCACGTTAGTCAAATACATAAGTAAATAACTACATATACTCCACCTGTCTTCATCCGCCTTCCCCTCTCCTCTGTCGCCAATTTGTTCCTGGGTTAAAGAAAAAAAAAGGCAAAAACAGGTTAGTGGTCCCTCCAGGCCCCCCCCCCATGTAAGGGTACAAGGGGACCCCTTTGGGTCCTCAGTCGTCATCATCATCATCTGATCCGTCCAGTGCAGCGTAGTCACGCAGGAGGCTGTGGATGATCTTACGGCACACCAGGGTAGATGTCTCCTTCCTCCCTACTACCAGGCGATTTCTGGAAAACAGAAGAACACCTTTAAAACAGCACAGGAGCCTCCAGCAGCCCTGGAGGTCACCTAGTGCATGTGTCCCTGGGAACAAACCATACATCACAGAGTCTGTGGTGATGCATGAAGTAGGAATCCAGGCCCTAAGCTCCGTGCCTAGGGTCTTCAGGAGGTCCTATGCATGCATGCAGTCCCAGAAGAGATGGTATGTCATCTCGTCCACCACCTTGGGTAGGACTTGTATCGATTGAGTCCTCTTGCGTGCATGAAGGCTCTCACAGCAAGTCCTCCTTGAATGGCCTTCCAGGCGATGTCTTTGTGCTGGTTCGTCAGGCGTTTGGATGCGACGTTTCCCCACATGTGGTCCGCTGTGGCTGAGAGGAGGGTGCTGATCGGCTCGCTGATGTCCCTTGCACGTATCTGGCTTTGGACAAGCTTCGGGCCCATGTGGCGGGGGCGACAGCCTCCAACCGGAACTCCTTCACGAACGCCACCACTTCCTTGTAGAACCACAGAGTCTCCCAGTTGTACAGGACAGTGCTCATCTACTCTGCCCATCCTAGGCGCCTCCACTTTGGCAACAGGAAGAAGCGTGCCATTAGAAAGCCAACATGGCTCTCATCTGCGGTCCTTAGGGTGTTCCTCATGCAGTGGCACACGAAGATTCACCCTAGGATGGTTGCGATGTCCGGCACTCCCTTGCCTCCCTTGTTGTGGGTCTTGAACATCACCGCCCTCTACATTCTGTCCATCTTTGAGCTCCAGGTGAAGTTTTAGATCATTCTCGTGAGGGCCTTTGACGTTCTGGTATGCACAGGCCACACTTGAGCGACGTACTGGAGCCCTGCAGGGTCTCGTTCCACAGGACCAAAGACTTCCCTTTGATCGTCAGCTTCTGGATGCTCCAGAGTCCCAGCTTCTGCCTCGTCTTCGCCAGTCTTTATTCCCATGTGTCTCCGCTGCACTGTCTCCTCTGAACCAGACTCCAAGGATCTTCAGGAAGTCCTGCTTGATGGGGAATGGCAGTGGGTCTCGGGTGGGGGTCCAGTGTCCGAAGAGTAGGGTTTCCGTCTTGGCGCTGTTGATCTTGACTCCTAATGCTTTCCCAAACTTGAATCAGATCCTCTCCAGCTTTTTCACAGATGATCCGTCCGTGCAGAAGAGTAAGACGTCATCCATTTAGAGGGAGCACTTCACTTCACCTTGTCCCCTGCTTTCTGGTGCCTTCACTCCTCTGATGTTCTTGTTCTGCCTGATGCATTCAGTGAGGAACTCAATCACGCAGATGAACAGGAGGGGGGAAAGCAGGCAGCCCTGCCTCACCCCAGACAGGACTGGGAATGGGTCAGTTCTCCAGCCACTTACCAATACCGTGCTGGAGATGTCTCTATACATTGTGGTCCCCACCAAGAAGTCTCCCAATCCCAGTGCTCTGAGTGTCCGGTCCATGAAATCATGGGAAACGCTGTTGAATGCCTTTTCATGGTCCAGGCTGACCAAGGCTGTCGGGACCTTGCGGCCCTTGATGTACTCGGTTGTGTCCCAGACCGGTGCCAGGTTGTCCGCGAATTGCCGACCTGGTATCCCATAGGACTGGTCACGGTGGACTATCTTCCCTATCACTTTCTTCACGAGAATCTTGTAGTGCACATTGAGGAGAGAGATGGGCCCCCAGTTCTTTAGGTCTTCTCTCTTTCCCTTCTGTTTGTACAAGAGTGTTATCATACCCTCTGGCAGGAATTGCAGCATACTGCCCTTGCCCACCATTTCCTCGTAGAGGTCCAGCAAGTCTGGCCTGATCAGGTCCCACAGTTCGACGTAAAGTTCAAGTGGGAGACTGTCATTCCCGGGTGTCTTGCCTCTCTTGGAGGTCCTGGCAGCCAAGTACAGCTCTTCCAGAGTGAAGGGCGCGTTCAGTCCCTCTCTCTCTTCCGGACCCAGTGTCTTTGAGATGCCCTGCAGGAAACTATCTGCCTGGGCTCTCTCTGACAACTTTGGTGAGTAGAGGCCGCCGTAAAAGTCGGTTACAACTCTCATGACTTCCTCTTTCTCACTTTGGAGGTTGCCTTCCGGGTCCCGAAGCTCTACCAGCGGTGTGTGGGATGAGTGAAGTTTCTTAAAGAAGAACAAGTTGCATTTCTCATCCTTCTCAAGTTTCTCGGTTCTGGTCCGGAAGATGATTTTCTGAGATTCTTCCCTAAAGTGGTCTGTGAGCCCTTTTCGGGTTTCCTCTAATTTGTCATCCACGTCCCATCCCCTGAGCTCAAGTTTGTACAATTGCTGCAGTTTGCCCTGCAGTCTCTTAAACAACTTCTTCTTTTCCTGTGCAGCAGCTCTGCTTGCATCCTGGAAGAAGCTCTGGAACCTGTCCTTCACCCATTCCCACCACACGCTGGCGGAGTGAAAGAGGTAAATCATGTCCCTCCACACTACATACACGGTTCTGAGGTTCGCCACTAACTCCTCATTTTCCAACAAAGAGCAGTTCAGCTTCCACGATCCTGGGTCAGCGGGGAACTTCGCTTTCAGTTCCCCCTTGAAACTGACTGCTCTGTGGTCAGAGAAGAGGACAGCGACCATGGAGCTTCGCCCAGGCTTTACTGTTGGGAAGGTGAATAGGAAGTCGATCCGTGAACGCACAGATCCGTCCGGCCTATTCCAGGAAAAATTCCTGGCATTCGGCCTCATGCTCCCAAAGCCATCCTGAAGTGACGCCTAACCTATCATCTCCACCGCTCCACCAACAGCCTGACATCACATCCATCCCTGCGGAGCCTGACCCAGTGCGTCCATCCAACTCTACTATGCAGTTGAAATCACCACCCATCAGAATGGCTCTGCAGGTCATGAGTTGCATCCTGAGCAGCCTGAACATCTCGAGTTGTTCATTCTTCTCTTCGGGGGCATAGACATTGATGAGCCTAATGGGCTCACTGGTCCATGAGCCGTCCACGACCAGCACTCTGCCGTTGACCTGCTTGGTGACCTTGTCCAAGGTGAACTGCCTCCCCGATTAGAATGGCCTCTCCACATGATTTGCAATTGTGCAATTGTTACCTTCAGACCAAAAAGATGGCTCGTGTGTCTACTGCCATTCAAGCTGGCAGTACGACTGGGCGTACGGAATCCCACACTCCTACAGAAAGTAGATATCTCGATTCTGAGCAGGCAGGAAGCGCAAAGTGCCAACCTGCATAACCTGATCCTTCACACTCCTGAGATTTAGGGTTAACAATGATATAGCCATTTTCTCAGCGCCAGCAGTCAGTGTCCGGTTTCTGAACCTTCCTGTGGGGGTTTACTAGACCGCTGGGTGCTGAACCGCCTGTAGGCCCTCTGTCACTGGTGGGGATGTCTCTGGAATCTCAATGGAGATCTCCACTGTGGCTTCTGGGACTTCAACCCACTCGTCTTGTCCCACTTCCTCATCATCTTCCTCTTCTGCTCCAGCATCTGGTGCTTCACTGACTATCTGGTGCAGCCTCTTCAGGTCTAGTCTGACAGCTTCTATGGGGTCGGTTGGGGGTCATCATCGTCCTCCATTTTGCTGTCATCTGTCCAGGAGTCCACTGTGATGTAGTTGACCTCTGTCTCCTGGTGTTTCTGGGCTTTGGTGATCTACTTCCGGGTGTAGAAGTCATCCTTCATGAGCATCTCCCTTTTCCCGGTGTTCCAGGAGAGGGTCTGGCCTCCTGTCTCTGCAACAAGTCATATATGCTTTTGTGGTGTGTTGCCGCAGCAGAAAGAAAGAATGGGCCCGTCACAGTGGAAGTGTGTTACAGGCCACTCAGAAGACCTCCTTGGGCACTTCCTGGCCGTATTTATTAAATCACACCCATCACCATCGGACTCACACTTATGAGGTCCGTGTTACAAACACGCCTTCATGGCATCTCAACACTTCGGAGTCCATCCCCAAAACATAACATATTGCATCAGGGTTTTAGCCAGTTTCAGACACCAGGGGCAAAAACCACAAAGACAAGCACTGTCATAATTCACATCTGCTTGCCTGTTTCACATCCAGGTATAAGTTAGATGTGCTTAAAAGTATTTAGAATACATTTACAAATGTTTGTGGATCATCACTAAATACAGACTGAGTGTTTGTTAATACTTTTTTGTTTGATTTCCCCAAACCTTCCTCATGTTCTCTCTTATGATTTGCCCCCGGAGGGACTTAAAAAATGTACTAGTGTACTGGCTATGCATTAGTGGCTAATGACCTCATGTAACTCTTGGCAGGCGGCCTGTCCCTCTCCTGGGCGACGGAGTAAATTACCCTGTCATCCTGCTGGAGGTGCCTCCCACCAGATTTAGAAATGTCTGTTTACCCGGCGGGCATTTCTAGCATTGACAGGAACCACTGTTACTGTGGTTCCTGCCAATGCATTGTACGTTTGACGGACGGCTCTGTTAACATTAAACAGCCATACATGAAACTTGCAACTTTTTTTATTTAAAAAAAGAAAATTCTAAAAGGTGATTTTCTTTTTGAAAATAAAGAAAATGCCCCCATGGTTTGCAGTGCATTCTGCACTTTTCAATGCCCCTTACCAACAGGTTTTTCCTGGCTGTGACGGGCATTGAAAAACAGCTATATGTCCGCCTATCTAATTAGGCAAATGGACATATAGCCAAACCTCTAACTGGCCTTACTTCATTGTCGCGTTAGAGGAGGTTAACAATGGCTGGGACAGAGTAGTCTCCACTGTCATGAAACTATGGTCTGCATAAATTTAAATCAGACGGGTTAACTGTAATGTTGACGGAGAGGGAACTTAATTGCCTTTGTGATGGAGTTCCCTCTATGCCAAGATTTTAATTAGGCCTTAAATCCCATCCATTATGCCTGTCTTACTCATTTTAGATTTGGTGCAATGTATGCAGATGTAACTGATCAAATCTTCCAAGTATAATCCCCAAATGACCTTTTAAAAAGCGGGTTTATTGTAATTGATAAGTTCCTAAAGCGGCTGTCCCACCATTCATTGACAGAACCCATATGTTGCTTTAACTCCACTGATTGACAGCTGCTGTTTTAGGAAAGCATACATGAGCAGATTCAATCTGATTAGTCCTCGGGTACTGTGTTTCTTTTCAGTACATTTTCTTTAATGTTTATTTTGTTACTTGTTTTGTGGTTTTGTAAAGTGCTATATACAGTGCCGTCTTAATGCATGGGCACGCTGGGCAGTTGCATAGGGGCCCCATGCAGACCAGAATTTAACACTAATTTTCTGCTTAACATTTTTATTACTGTTGTGAAGGCAGGACCTAGTGAACTGCTCTGCACGGAGGCATATAATGCTGTTAAGACGGCCCGGGCTATATGCTACTGATAGCAGGTGTGAGGGAGCAGTGGGGTTATAAAGGAGTCAGACTGGTGCATGGATGAGACAAGTGGATTTAATGGTGGAAATCTTCCAATACTTCTTTGAGACTGCTAGGTCAGAGTAGTGGTAAAAACTCCGGATGCAAGGGTAGTCTAAGGAAGTTAGTGGTTGACTGACAAGCAAAATTAGGAGTGTCTCTGCTTTTTAGTTGGTGGTTGATTCTGTTTTTTACATTGTTTTTTGGTTTTTTTCACCAGGCCTTGAATCGGGGTATTGCAGCGGTCAAGGAGGATGCAATTGAGATGCTGGCCAGCTACGGACTGGCCTACTCCCTCATGAAGTTCTTTACGGGTCCGATGAGCGACTTCAAGAATGTGGGTCTAGTGTTTGTAAACAGCAAGCGGGATCGAAGAAAAGCAGTTCTGTGCATGATGGTGGCTGGTGCTGTGGCAGCTGTATTCCATACTCTTATAGGTAAGTGTATACATGCACTAGGCTGTGCTTTTGACTCATTTTGCCCATGCGACCATGATGGATTGATTACCATGTCTTCAGGCCTCTTCACCTGAATGATGCAATGTGAACAATTTACGTTGGTGAATCCGGGAGTTTGGTTTCGGTCTGAGGAGTCAAGTGTGTGTAGAATGCTGTGGATAAGATAGTGAGAAGGTGGGGTTGCAAGTCTAAGTGCTCTCTGTGCAACTCAAGGTTTTAGCACTAGCTAGGACTTCAAGTTGATTGCCATCGTACATTGCCAGTGCTAATTGTTATATCATGAAGGAAAATGATGTTCTCTGCTCAATCTTGTGCAAGCGTTTTCTCGCTGCAGATGAAGTGACATTTATTTCTCCTCAATTGTATAGTAAGGGTGTCAGAGGACCTAGTACAAACAATGGAAATGAGACCCTTCACCCCTTGTTTTCGTAGAAATAGACAGCCACAATGGAGGTGCCGCTGTACCTTTACGCCCCGGAGGTCCAGTGTCACTGAAGCGTATGCACTAATGATAGCACCTCATCTCCCTCACCCATGAGAGCGGACTCATATTTAATGCTTTTATAGTCAGTCTAACAAGTCCTTCCTTTTGATGCTACAGGGAACGTGACCACAGTCACAAGGCTCCGCCCACTGGAACTCCCTGCCCATGACATATCATCTGAAGACAGACTACAGAAAATTCTGCAAGCCCTTGAAGACCTTTTTCATCAAGCTTATTATGTGGAACCAGGCTAAGCTTTGATGTGTCTGTTACACCCCCCCCCTTTTGTTTCCTCTCCCTCTTCCTCCTTGAGGAACTTATGTTAAATCTAGATGCCAAAGGTTTTACAAAAATAAAGTTCTTTAATCGCAGCAGCACAGTACAACACAGCTTACAGTTCAGAGGGGAGGCAGAAATAACGGTACATATAATTCAGAACAATTGCTAGGTCAGAAGTAAAATGAAAAACATGTTGAAAGTGAACTATAGTACACGATAATTTATTTACAATGAAATAGGAAATAAGCAATTGTAAAACCCAGTATAGGCAACACCTAGCACTTTTGGTGTGCGGTCAAACAACTGTGATCTGTTTTCAGTAAAGTTGAGGTCCAAATCACAGCGCTTTTTCTTTGATGAAGTGTGACTTGTTCCGTCAAATGTATGTATAACTTAGATGCAGATTGTGTACGTGTGGAGATACATTTAAGTGTGCACAGGAAAACAGATACATCTCAGGGAATTTTGTCTTTTCCATGGCCTTATGTGGCAAATTTATGGCATGCCTAAATTACATGTGACTACATTGCCCATTACCCATAGAGTACAGTTGTAAATCACAATGATGCATTAGAATACTCCAGCATGTTAGAACTGATGACTGTGCTTGTGATTTGACCACTAACCTTTGAACGTGATGTCAAGGTAAATGGTAATCGTGTATGGGTTGAGCCAGGAGACAACCGGACTCGAGTTCTAGTATAAATATTTCTTGTCCATCCACAATAAGTCAATAGTCTCACTTGAGGACTTAATAAGAAATTCAAGATATTGTTAGCAGGTAAATACATTGTCAGTCTGAAAATCATTTCATAAAAACGTAGTGAAAACTCATCAACTTTGAATTATAATACACCACTAGCTGCGGAAAATGTAAAGTGGAAAAACTTTTTTCTACAAATTGAAGCATCAAGGCATGGATCACAATCCGATCAACAGCAAAGGTTTGGTAATCAGTTAGTTGGTGAAAAGACTGAATGCAGTTCTGAGTTTGACAACTTGGAACAGGGACTTTCAGGCAAATTAAGCAGGAATTCAATAGTTTCTGGGTTCGCAAATCATAATTTTCAACAATTTTCTCCTTTCCCTGGTTTTTGCTTTTGCAAACTAGCAGGGCAAACAACAATGTTGGGCACACTTTGCGTCCGACTTGTAATACAGTTTTGAGCACAAATTAGAGTTTGCATTCGAAAATCAATTTGCAGCACAATTGTAATTAGGGCCAAGATTAATAAAAGACGAATGCAATAGTGTAGTATGGAGACTGAGCCTGCTGAACGACATCATCAGTTTTCTACATCCTCCATTTTGGGGCTGAATGTGGATATTTAAACATGTGCCCTCTCAGTTAGTGTGGAAATTCACTGTATGGTTGTGACCCAACAGTGAAAATATGTTGAACAAAAATAATTTCAAAGGTTTGGTACTTTGTATTATGCCAGATAATTACTTGTCTGAAATCAGATTGGAATAGGGGTGGAATAGGGGTGGTGGTAAGCTAGGATAGTCCCTATTTTAATTTCGCTTTAGTTGTTTTATTAGGATTGTTCCAGTTGATATTGAAAGAGTGATTTGTATGATTAAATGTATACAGACAGGTATTTGTATAGTGAAAATGTTGTGCATTATTGGAAATGTAAAATAGATAGCAGTGAATTGATGCTACAATTATGTGATATGTTGTCTAGATTTTTCTGCAAATTCAGAGTGCGATTTTCAAGACACCCTGACACCAAAGATTCAGTTGTGACTAACTAAATCCCACAAACCAGCTGTACTACAACCACCCCAGAACCCACTGAGCAATATTTGAGTCAGATATGTATAGTAATTCTCAATCCCAGGAAACATCATAGGGATAGTTAGTGGAAACCCTAACCCTCTTTCATTAAGGAATAACATACTCGCGAACACTAGTACACGAGGGATACGTTTTAAAGATTTATTTTAAAATCAAAAACCTACTCTAGTGCACACAATATGAATTGTACCTATAGTGAAGACAAATATTGTGGCAATAGCAAAGTTAACCAAAAGTGTGAAAAAGCGGAAATACCCCAACATGATTGCTGTTATATATTTATAGCAATGTTACCCCCACTCTGCTACTTCTCTGTGGTAGTTTAATTCTAGCACATCAGAAAATAAAAACCTCTGTTGATTTTCAGAAGTGGTTCATACCCACATACCTGTTTGAACAAGTGTACTTCTATTCGATAATGGCCTTCTGTTCTTGTCATGCAAAGCCAGCTGCACTGATAAGTTCAACCAGTGAAAAGGTGAAGGTCAAGTTCCTCCCCAGTTGCCTTCAGATAGAATTGGTGATATGATTTTGAATGGAATGTCCCACTGTTGCCTGGTGTGAAGGTCTCCTCTTTAACCCCTCACTCTTTGTGCTCGTCTTTTATAACCTTATTTCACTGTTGTTAAACCTCTCATAATAAACAATTAACAGAGAGTGGCGTGATTCTCTTTTTACCTATTTTCATTCTGCATTCTGTGTTCTTTTGAACAACAACAATAAATAAGACTCATACTTATCAACCATTCCAGAAACTATTCAGAAATCAATGACAAGTAGTTTAAAACAGAAGAACCATCACTTAAATACTGCAAGTCCGTTCAAGCATTATTTATCACATTGCAGAACACAATAGTTTAAACTAATTGTGAATTCTATCAATCACACATATTCATTTTTTGCTTGATTGATTAGCACATGTAACTCAGGAAGTGAAATACACAGAAGATAAAATACATAATTTTGCTAATAAAGGTCTACACTATCAGTGTCTTGATAAAAAGTCATGGTAGCCCCATCAGGATTAAAGGATGTTGTGAAATTCTTAGACTAAAATAGATCACCATAGATCCAAGAGGAAATTACAAATCAAACTCAAACACACTATAAAGAGACATAACTTGGCATTGAAGTAGAAAAGGAAAACCTCTCAGTACAGATAGACAAGTGTCAAAGAAAGAAACGCAAATTAATATAAACATCTTTATACAGTAAGTGCTCGGCATTCTTGATCAATAACCCATATGAAGATAAATTATAACATATTAATGTGTATACATAAAATATCAGTCTTAACAAATTTAGAGCAGTTTATAGCATACTGGCACTAACCAAAGCAATTTTCTTCCCATCTAATCTTGCTGTAAATATCACATTTGCAGAACATAGTTGAATAAATGGAATATCTTCTTTCTTGCAGAAATAAAGTGCATCTCTTCTTTGCATAGTATTAATTTATCTAAGAACATTTTCAGCTGGATTTTTCGCAGCCTTAAAAGAGAAAATGTGCTTCATTGAAACACACCAGAGAAGAAAGTAGTTAATAAGTTTTTCTGATGACCATCTAGTTTTAAAATCCCGAACGGATGGTGGACCTAGATAGCACAAGTAATCTGGACCCAAAAAGTCAAGTAGATGTAGTTTCAGTTCTTCAAAAGCCAGTGTTCCCATTAATTATGTTTTAAATAGTTGGGTTCTGGTTAGGCCCAAGCGAAATTTGCTTTACGCTCGTGCAACCTCGTGGAATTTCAGAAATTTTACCAAAAATTTCCCAAAGTACGTTATTATACAATGACGCATAATTACACCTCATTCGTGGCAAAGATTTAGACTGAGAACATGGGGACAAGGAATGCCCAGAAAATGAGGAGCACCTGTTTGCTGCACTTGTGCTTTTTTGCTAATTTTCTTTAGTACAAAATACATTCTCACATCCAAAATGGACACATTTCATACTTAAATATAGTGACAAATGCTGTTTAGGCCCGTCGATGCATTTTGCGGCTAAATATAGTGCTGAATGGTGTTTTTTTATTTTGTGTAATTATGCATAGTTATGCACAATTCTTCAGAAATTTCATGTAATTACGCAAGTGCAAAGAATGGAAGATCACACACCTCTAGTACAGACTTTAAAACAAATTATGGATCTTACCACAGGTCATTGAGACTGATGTCCAAAAGCATCTTCTCCACATGAGCAATCCAGGAAACTTTAACTGCAGTGACCTACTTTGAAACTCAGTAAAGACATCTCAGTAAAATGAGGTACCTGGGTTACTCTGCACATTCTACACAACTCTACTAAACTGGAGGTACAACTCAAACTCATCCACTTACATGATATCACACATGTGTGTGTGTAGATATATATATATATATATAGATATATATATATCCAAAACTTAGTTGCCCCCAATTCAGAGAAGCCACTTCAGGTAGGTTCAAATTCAGTGTTTTATTTGAAGAGAGCTACAGAAACGCTGTGCAGAAATGTCTCCAAAATTAACAAAGCCTGACGCGTTTCATGCGCATAGCGCATTTCTTCAGAGGCAATCTTGGTCAGCTACTCACAGCATGGATTCTTTTTTTCTCTCACTTCTGACCTCGTGTCTTAAGGGCGTGGGCGCGCCCCCCAGGCATTCTGGTAAAAGTAGTTCATTGTTTTTCAAACTCGAGTGAGTTGCTCCTGGCAGCGAAATGGATCCAAATAATAAACCACAGTGGGCTGGGGACGACTTCAAACACCAGCGGTCTGTGCAATGATGCTTTCTCCATCACGACCTTCCTGCCCTTTGCTGTGCTACATCGCCTGACGCTGCACGGGTCCATGGGGCCATGGTTGGGCTTCTCTACGACCGGGACCGGCCGTTAGTACATCCAAAACTTAGTTGCCCCCAAATCAGAGAAGCCACTTCAGGTAGGTTCAAAATCAGTGTTTTATTTGAAGAGAGCTACAGAAACGCTGTGCAGAAATGTCTCCAAAATTAACAAAGCCTGACGCGTTTCATGCGCATAGCGCATTTCTTCAGAGGCAATCTTGGTCAGCTACTCACAGCATGGATTCTTTTTTTCT
Source organism: Lissotriton helveticus (assembly GCF_964261635.1). Taxonomy (NCBI): domain Eukaryota; kingdom Metazoa; phylum Chordata; class Amphibia; order Caudata; family Salamandridae; genus Lissotriton; species Lissotriton helveticus. Next base: position 975,434,839 of record NC_136063.1, read on the forward strand.
CTCACTTCTGACCTCGTGTCTTAAGGGCGTGGGCGCGCCCCCCAGGCATTCTGGTAAGAGTAGTTCATTGTTTTTCAAACTCGAGTGAGTTGCTCCTGGCAGCGAAATGGATCCAAATAATAAACCACAGTGGGCTGGGGACGACTTCAAACACCAGCGGTCTGTACAATGATGCTTTCTCCATCACGACCTTCCTGCCCTTTGCTGTGCTACATCGCCTGACGCTGCACGGGTCCATGGGGCCATGGTTGGGCTTCTCTACGACCGGGACCGGCCGTTAGTACATCCAAAACTTAGTTGCCCCCAATTCAGAGAAGCCACTTCAGGTAGGTTCAAATTCAGTGTTTTATTTGAAGAGAACTACAGAAACGCTGTGCAGAAATGTCTCCAAAATTAACAAAGCCTGACGCGTTTCATGCGCATAGCGCATTTCTTCAGAGGCAATCTTGGTCAGCTACTCACAGCATGGATTCTTTTTTTCTCTCACTTCTGACCTCGTGTCTTAAGGGCGTGGGCGCGCCCCCCAGGCATTCTGGTAAAAGTAGTTCATTGTTTTTCAAGCTCGAGTGAGTTGCTCCTGGCAGCGAAATGGATCCAAATAATGAACCACAGTGGGCTGGGGACGACTTCAAACACCAGCGGTCTGTACAATGATGCTTTCTCCATCACGACCTTCCTGCCCTTTGCTGTGCTACATCGCCTGACGCTGCACGGGTCCATGGGGCCATGGTTGGGCTTCTCTACGACCGGGACCGGCCGTTAGTACATCCAAAACTTAGTTGCCCCCAATTCAGAGAAGCCACTTCAGGTAGGTTCAAATTCAGTGTTTTATTTGAAGAGAACTACAGAAACGCTGTGCAGAAATGTCTCCAAAATTAACAAAGCCTGACGCGTTTCATGCGCATAGCGCATTTCTTCAGAGGCAATCTTGGTCAGCTACTCACAGCATGGATTCTTTTTTTCTCTCACTTCTGACCTCGTGTCTTAAGGGCGTGGGCGCGCCCCCCAGGCATTCTGGTAAAAGTAGTTCATTGTTTTTCAAACTCGAGTGAGTTGCTCCTGGCAGCGAAATGGATCCAAATAATAAACCACAGTGGGCTGGGGACGACTTCAAACACCAGCGGTCTGTACAATGATGCTTTCTCCATCACGACCTTCCTGCCCTTTGCTGTGCTACATCGCCTGACGCGGCACGGGTCCACGGGGCCATGGTTGGGCTTCTCTACGACCGGGACCGGCCGTTAGTACATCCAAAACTTAGTTGCCACCAACTCAGAGAAGCCACTTCAGGTAGGTTCAAATTCAGTGTTTTATTTGAAGAGAGCTACAGAAACGCTTTGCAGAAATGTCTCCAAAATTAACAAAGCCTGACGCGTTTCATGCGCATAGCGCATTTCTTCAGAGGCAATCTTGGTCAGCTACTCACAGCATGGATTCTTTTTTTCTCTCACTTCTGACCTCGTGTCTTAAGGGCGTGGGCGCGCCCCCCAGGCATTCTGGTAAAAGTAGTTCATTGTTTTTCAAACTCGAGTGAGTTGCTCCTGGCAGCGAAATGGATCCAAATAATAAACCACAGTGGGCTGGGGACGACTTCAAACACCAGCGGTCTGTACAATGATGCTTTCTCCATCACGACCTTCCTGCCCTTTGCTGTGCTACATCGCCTGACGCGGCACGGGTCCACGGGGCCATGGTTGGGCTTCTCTACGACCGGGACCGGCCGTTAGTACATCCAAAACTTAGTTGCCACCAATTCAGAGAAGCCACTTCAGGTAGGTTCAAATTCAGTGTTTTATTTGAAGAGAGCTACAGAAACGCTGTGCAGAAATGTCTCCAAAATTAACAAAGCCTGACGCGTTTCATGCGCATAGCGCATTTCTTCAGAGGCAATCTTGGTCAGCTACTCACAGCATGGATTCTTTTTTTCTCTCACTTCTGACCTCGTGTCTTAAGGGCGTGGGCGCGCCCCCCAGGCATTCTGGTAAAAGTAGTTCATTGTTTTTCAAACTCGAGTGAGTTGCTCCTGGCAGCGAAATGGATCCAAATAATAAACCACAGTGGGCTGGGGACGACTTCAAACACCAGCGGTCTGTACAATGATGCTTTCTCCATCACGACCTTCCTGCCCTTTGCTGTGCTACATCGCCTGACGCTGCACGGGTCCATGGGGCCATGGTTGGGCTTCTCTACGACCGGGACCGGCCGTTAGTACATCCAAAACTTAGTTGCCCCCAAATCAGAGAAGCCACTTCAGGTAGGTTCAAAATCAGTGTTTTATTTGAAGAGAGCTACAGAAACGCTGTGCAGAAATGTCTCCAAAATTAACAAAGCCTGACGCGTTTCATGCGCATAGCGCATTTCTTCAGAGGCAATCTTGGTCAGCTACTCACAGCATGGAGTTTTTTTTTTCTCTCACTTCTGACCTCGTGTCTTAAGGGCGTGGGCGCGCCCCCCAGGCATTCTGGTAAAAGTAGTTCATTGTTTTTCAAGCTCGAGTGAGTTGCTCCTGGCAGCGAAATGGATCCAAATAATGAACCACAGTGGGCTGGGGACGACTTCAAACACCAGCGGTCTGTACAATGATGCTTTCTCCATCACGACCTTCCTGCCCTTTGCTGTGCTACATCGCCTGACGCTGCACGGGTCCATGGGGCCATGGTTGGGCTTCTCTACGACCGGGACCGGCCGTTAGTACATCCAAAACTTAGTTGCCCCCAATTCAGAGAAGCCACTTCAGGTAGGTTCAAATTCAGTGTTTTATTTGAAGAGAGCTACAGAAACGCTGTGCAGAAATGTCTCCAAAATTAACAAAGCCTGACGCGTTTCATGCGCATAGCGCATTTCTTCAGAGGCAATCTTGGTCAGCTACTCACAGCATGGATTCTTTTTTTCTCTCACTTCTGACCTCGTGTCTTAAGGGCGTGGGCGCGCCCCCCAGGCATTCTGGTAAAAGTAGTTCATTGTTTTTCAAACTCGAGTGAGTTGCTCCTGGCAGCGAAATGGATCCAAATAATACCACAGTGGGCTGGGGACGACTTCAAACACCAGCAGTCTGTACAATGATGCTTTCTCCATCACGACCTTCCTGCCCTTTGCTGTGCTACATCGCCTGACGCTGCACGGGTCCATGGGGCCATGGTTGGGCTTCTCTATGACCGGGACCGGCCGTTAGTACATCCAAAACTTAGTTGCCCCCAATTCAGAGAAGCCACTTCAGGTAGGTTCAAATTCAGTGTTTTATTTGAAGAGAGCTACAGAAACGCTGTGCAGAAATGTCTCCAAAATTAACAAAGCCTGACGCGTTTCATGCGCATAGCGCATTTCTTCAGAGGCAATCTTGGTCAGCTACTCACAGCATGGATTCTTTTTTTCTCTCACTTCTGACCTCGTGTCTTAAGGGCGTGGGCGCGCCCCCCAGGCATTCTGGTAAAAGTAGTTCATTGTTTTTCAAACTCGAGTGAGTTGCTCCTGGCAGCGAAATGGATCCAAATAATAAACCACAGTGGGCTGGGGACGACTTCAAACACCAGCGGTCTATACAATGATGCTTTCTCCATCACGACCTTCCTGCCCTTTGCTGTGCTACATCGCCTGACACTGCACGGGTCCATGGGGCCATGGTTGGGCTTCTCTACGACCGGGACCGGCCGTTAGTACATCCTAAACTTAGTTGCCACCAATTCAGAGAAGCCACTTCAGGTAGGTTCAAATTCAGTGTTTTATTTGAAGAGAGCTACAGAAACGCTGTGCAGAAATGTCTCCAAAATTAACAAAGCCTGACGCGTTTCATGCGCATAGCGCATTTCTTCAGAGGCAATCTTGGTCAGCTACTCACAGCATGGATTATTTTTTTCTCTCACTTCTGACCTGGTGTCTTAAGGGCGTGGGCGCGCCCCCCAGGCATTCTGGTAAAAGTAGTTCATTGTTTTTCAAACTCGAGTGAGTTGCTCCTGGCAGCGAAATGGATCCAAATAATAAACCACAGTGGGCTGGGGACGACTTCAAACACCAGCGGTCTGTACAATGATGCTTTCTCCATCACGACCTTCCTGCCCTTTGCTGTGCTACATCGCCTGACGCTGCACGGGGCCATGGTTGGGCTTCTCTACGACCGGGACCGGCCGTTAGTACATCCAAAACTTAGTTGCCCCCAATTCAGAGAAGCCACTTCAGGTAGGTTCAAATTCAGTGTTTTATTTGAAGAGAGCTACAGAAACGCTGTGCAGAAATGTCTCCAAAATTAACAAAGCCTGACGCGTTTCATGCGCATAGCGCATTTCTTCAGAGGCAATCTTGGTCAGCTACTCACAGCATGGATTCTTTTTTTCTCTCACTTCTGACCTCATGTCTTAAGGGCGTGGGTGCGCCCCCCAGGCATTCTGGTAAAAGTAGTTCATTGTTTTTCAAACTCGAGTGAGTTGCTCCTGGCAGCGAAATGGATCCAAATATTAAACCACAGTGGGCTGGGGACGACTTCAAGTATAGACAACAAAATAGACAATCTGAGTCTCAGTACAGTGAGGCCACAATAAGATTCTCTTCCTCATATCATACTGCAAGAAACTTATATAGTTACATTTTTCGCCCAAGTGGATTCCTAAAAATGTGGCAACCACTCGTCCATGAACCCATGCTCACTGTGCGCAGGAGCATGCCAGCCCTCACATACAGGCCAAAATATCCAATAGCTGCGGACGACCTTATGGGAGTCCCTCTAAAATGAGAAGATCAGTGCAGCCCATAAACTATAAAAAAAAAACAATGAAAAACTACCCAATTTACCACAAGTCAGGGATGGCTGTGCCACAGGGCTTAATAGCGTACGTTCTTATAGCACACAAGGGGGCTGTCCTGGATATATTTAGCTCCATCACTTTCATGAAGTTCCTGTTCCTCCAGTGCAAACTCTGTAAAAAAGCACACATAAAAAGTGGGTTAAAATCAAGCAATGCAGCTTTCTTTAACAGTAGGCAGCAGAAAGCGTGCTCTAATAGTAATATCCAGTGCGGATACATAATAAATAAGATAATATCACTGTGTTTCCCCATCATAGTAATCTTCAACCTGTTATAAATACAGATATAATTCCTCATCATGGTTCAACACCTTTGGTTAATAACTGTCTAGTGCTAATATGTATCTTGATTCCATTATTCTCATTTTCTTCTCTCTGTTTCCCCATTTCTCCCCCCTTGGGGATACCATCAATTACACAGTAATGTCATGTAGAAAGTGGAAGTGCCTAACTCCGGGATAAGAAGTATCAAAGTTTTAAATAGCGCTCAAATGCTGCAAGATCATCTTGTGTACATGTATGGCGGTACAGCCAACATAGATTTTGGGGCAAGTGCACTTCAGCATATAAACCACATATTCACTTTTACATGTAATTTGACGCTTGATCTTGTGGACATCCACGCCAACATGTTGAATTCAGTTATGTTTTCACCGTTTTTGCAAGCTTTACATATCGTACATCTAGTATAGCCATCTTTGGATTTGACCTATGTCCTTCTCTCCGTTCTGACATTGCTCCTTACTAGTGTGTCGCTCATACATTTGCCTCTCCAGAAAGTGACTTGAGGTCTCTTAGAGACATCCTTTCCTATCAAAATACTATTGCCACCACTCAGATCCCTAGACAATGTAGTAGTGAGTTTATTCTTCTGCGCCTCTACCTTAATGTTTGTTTTTCTAGTAAAGTTCTCAAGCATAGGATTAGCACAGTGATCAAAGCCTTTTATCCACTCCAAGCACAGTATTACAGTTTGGATTGGTAAAATACCTTCCAAACTTTTGTCATTTTACAGCTCAGCATTGCTAAAGAAACAGCCATTTAAGGTGAGCAGATGAGCAGACTTTAGAGTGCAGCAGATGTTGTATTTTCCCAACCTCTCTGGTGAGCCAAAGACCATGTCATATATTCTACCTTTATGCACACGTCGATACACATCAGATTGCCTTTATAAAGTGACACAGTGGCGAGCCAAATACTAATTCCTTTGCATGGACAGCACGCAAGGTGCCAACATAGGTGGTGCTCGATCAATTCTTTGAATGGGTACTGGGTAATAACTGTATTGCACTAAAGGCATCAGGAAAATGTGACAAATTCTGCCACTAGAAAAAAAAACATTTGATGGATCCCTTTATTTTTCATTCTCCATTCATACTTTTATGTGTGTGCTGTAGGACCTTCCTCACCCCTAGTTTTAGCATCACTTGCTGACATTCTTATTCCTTGTTGTACATGCAAAAGGCATTGAGTGCATTCTAAAAAATAAATCCCCAGCAAACCCTCACATTCCAACCCATACAGAAGTCAAATGTCCTAAGAATCGTGCAGACATTATTTTAACATAACCAATTGGTCACTAGAAGGGAGCATTCGGTTAGCATTCTTAAAGTAAGCTGTTGTTTGTGAAAGATCCACCTTAAACCTTAAACTGATAAAGGTCAGATAAAATAATGGTTGTTTCTCAGCATCAGAATAATTTTAATGTCAAGTTCTCCATCGTAGAATCGAACAGGCCACTGGTCCTTTGGGATATCCTCGTAAAGGATAGACAAGGGGAAGGCATTAGTGCTTGGTCTTGACAGAGTAGACCTTCACGCTTTACTGCAGGATTCAGCCGTAGGAGCAGACATTTCTACCCAGGATCAGATCCAAGCTGTAGACGTATTTAACTTATTTCTGGTTGGAAGTGCCCTTCAAAAACAGCATGACACGGATGTATGACATTACAACGCATGCTATTACAACGCATGCCTTTACGACGGAAGTTTTACAATGCAACTTTTACAACGACTTGCGTTGGGGGGCGCTGGATAGTGAATAGTTTAAGTTACTATTCCAACTCCAGTCCCCGTGGATAGTAGGGAAGGTGTTGGAAACTATTCCCTATCCTAGAGCACCCCCAGCGCAAGTCGTTGTAAAAGTTGCGTTGTAATGGTTGCGTCGTAAAGGTACTTTGTTGTAACAGTTGCGTTGTAAAGGGTGTTTACCGCATGACACACCTACAAATAGCATGGGGTGTAGGGATCATGTCTATGCTCATTAGCTTTAATATCTACATATTAAACCACCTCTAGTCTTCATAGCCACAAGGGCCTAACTGTTGAAGTCATGCACCCATGACACACAAATGACTCAGACTAAAGAAAGATTTTCAAACTGTTTCAAGCACTAATCTGTTCTAAGCTGAGTTTATTGACATACTCCATTACCACCAGCTCTAGTCTCTGTTTTCTTTCTACCCTTCCCCTTACCCCTCTAGTCTTACTGTTTTTAGGTCGAGCTTAGCCAGTGCATACACTGTCTCTTCCAGACCTGCTGTATTCACTATGTGGGCTTTCAGCCTGCTCTTTGCCTTTTTATTCCTCCCTTTGATTGCCGTTCAGAAATGCTTGCTTCCTGGTGCTTAATCCTTCCTCTTTGTCCCTCCTTTTTGGTTTTGGCTTCCTCCCACAGAGCACTGCCCAATTACGGTTCACATCATGCTTCTGTGTTTGTCTGTTCATTTGGGTGACAATTTTTCTTTGATTCCTGCTCATGTCACTGTTTTGCCTGTCTTCGGTGGTTCAGTTTTGGCGCCAGTCACTTAATCTTCCCATCCAGTTCAAATGCTGAGGTGAAATGTCAGACGCTTCAGACACTGTTTTTGAAATTGCCTCTTTCATTTTCTATGACTTCAAAGTGCGAGGATTTTCCCAAAACCCATCTCACTTTGCTGCTTGTTGCTTTAGCAAGTCTCGGTCAACAGACCTTCAGCAGCCCAACCTTGCATCACAATTAAGGACAGGGCTTGGGTAACTCCCTTCACAATTTATCCAACGCCTGTTTATATAATGGGAATTCTTACAACCCGAAGGTGTAGGAGCGCTTTACATGAGTGCCAGTTACACTACAGAAGTTCAAGTTACTTTTTTTGTTTTTAGGTGCGCGAATATATTTAGTGATGCCAACACAATCCTGTTTATTCATTATTTTTCCTCTACCTGACAGATAAGGACCAGCATTCGTCCCTTCTACCTCCTTCCATGTCGCTGCGTGCCCGCGATGCTGCCTTTTCTTTTCATCCACCTCCTCTCAGAGTTCTAATTTCAAAGCTCATTCACGGCAGCTCCCCAGGGACTGTGAGACATTTTTTATTATATAATGTGAACTTGAGTGACCCAAAGGTGTTGGAGCACTTTACATGTTATTACTTTTTTCACAGGCTGTTCAATACTCTAGTGGTGCAGTTGGACACAGAATATTATAGTGCTGTTAACTTGCATCGAGGCACTTGTCTTTCTGTCTGTGTTCAAAAGTCTTGGAATGTGTCTATAAATGTTTCCTGAGACAAGCACGTATTCCTGAATCACACTGCATGACCCAGTGTGTAGTTATTGTATAGCCCTTCAATCCCTGGCTGCACATCACTCAGGATGATGTGCTGCATGGCCAAACACTTATAAGGTCAAACAGCTGTGTCTTATTGGCTATGCCAATGTTTGTTTTCCCTATATCTTCTGTTTTCTCTCTTTATATATTCTAAAATGAATAAGTGGCATGTGTAATGGTGCAAAGTATCGATTACATTTATCACATCCGCAATTCTCTAAGTACTAAGTTGTCTGTGCCATTTATCTAAGGTCAACTATTCTCTTCTATTAGTGCTAAATTTTATTGAGTCTTTCTTTACAGTGATAGTAACTGTCTCTGCTGCCTGTACCTGAGTTACTATTTGAATTTCAAATATACATTTCTGAAATTAGAAATCCAATCACGATCGGACTGGCCTACGGGGGAATCTGGCAGTGCCAGAAGGGACGGTCTGACAGGTCGGTATAGGGCGTTTTTTGGCAGTTTGTGGGTCTATTTTAATGGGCTGCTGAAACTTTTTTTTTAGTTAATTTGCTTGACATCAAAACAAGCATTGCCTGCAGCAAGCTCAACATTATACACTGTTCCATACCTAGCAAAGCTCAAAAGTATGCACTGTTCCATACCTTGCAAAATACTTATACAGAGTGCCTTTACAAGTTCAAAACTGCCCCTATTTGCAAACATGGGCCACTTTTTTTTAGCTGTCTAATAAACTGTGGGCCACTTTTATTTTAGTTCCTTGGCCTATTTTCTGCCCCAGTCCGAGCCAGAATCCATGTGTGGGTGTAAGAAAGCTGGCTTCGGCCCAATTCCCAGAAGTGAATCCTTTCAGGACCAGCAGTAAGGAAAGGCCTTTAATGCCTATGGAGCGTAATGGTTCACCTGCTTACTTATGGCGCCCATCTCTCCTTCCATGATGTCCAACAGTAACTGATGGGCTACTATACCAGGTGCCACAGAGCAGCATTAAAAGCTCAAAAGTGGGTGGCACTGTGATCTCTGCGTGTCTCCTTAAACATCACAAGGGTGACCGAGGGGCGAGGGGGTTGGGGAGGGTGGGCAGAGAAATATTCTCCTGACTAGGTTTTATTTATTTGTTCATACATCTATTTATGAGTTTATGCAGTTTGTTGGCCTGAACAATTACATTTTGGAGACACCTGTTCTTTGAATGCAGCAAATCTTGCCAAAAATAATATTTGCAGCAAATGTAGTGAAAAATCACACTTCAAAGCATTTCCTTTGCAATACATAAGTCAAAGTAGGTAATGTGTGGCAACCAATTATTATGGGAGTTATTTGTATACAAGGTACATAACAGTGCACTTTTGGCCCACTTTATTGTTCAAAATGTGTTTGTTTGAAAAGGCCAGATTACTATAATTTGAAAACATGAATGAAATGGTATATTCTGAAGGTTCTTTGGGTAGGGCATCAATAACATAGACTATTAGTGCCCCGATATGAGCGTGTAATTGACGCTTATGTTACAACCTATTCCTCTCATAATCTCTTTCAACGTCACACCGATTACGTTTCAGTTTGTATCAGTTCTAAACAGTTTCCCGCTGCAGGCAGTTACCAAAAATCTACGATTTTAAAAGATTAAACATTATTTTATGCACTCCTTGAATTCATAACAATTTCTCACATTACAGTGTTATAGCGGTTCTTCTTTCTATTAATGTTGTTGGACCTGGCCTCGTGGCGTGGTTCCCCCCGACCCTCAGCACCCCAACAGTTACCCCTGCGCAGCAGAAACCCTCGGTCGTCCCGTCCCCTGTCCGCCCCGCTCCCTACATGACCCTACCAAACGGGCGGCCACCCCCGCCATCTATCCTCCCGGTACCGGACGCCCAGAGCCCGCATCACCCCAGAGGGCCTCCGCTAGCTATCATCCTTCCCTAAGATCCCGGACTCCAGCCCCAGCGAAACCTAGGCTCCAGACGCGCCATGCCTGGCTGGGGGGTAGAGGGTTTCCCCTGAGTGAGATAGGGCCAAGTAGTCTCGATCACACCTCCGGCCTCCCCCTGGAGACTGGTTTCGATCACACCTCCGGCCTCCCTGAGAGCTGGCCCCACTCCCTGCTGGGTGTCTGAAAACCCCCGGACCTATCTTCAAGGGATCAAAAGGCCGGCTAGCAGGAAACCCCGACAATCAGCCCCGGGCCCCAGATAACCTCCTGCGAGGGCCCGGACTTCAAAGGAAAAAAGGACTATAACAAGGCCCGCTCTGGAACTAGCGGGCAGTTGAATCCTGGACGAAGAGAGCCCTGCTGACCCGGTCGCGGCGCAACCAACTCGAAGAAGAACGCTACCCGAACTTTGGAACCTTTGCCTGAGCCCTGCTGACGTGGTCGCGGCTCCCTATAACCATCTTTGCCTGAGCCCTGCTGACGTGGTCACGGCTCCCTGTATCCATCTTTGCCTGAGCCCTGCTGACGTGGTCGCGGCTCCCTGTTACCATCTTTGCCTGAGCCCTGCTGATGTGGTCGCGGCTCCCTGTAACCATCTTTGCTGAGCCCTACTGACGTGGTTGCGGCTCCCTGTAACCATCCTGGCTTGAGCCCTGCTGACCTGGTCGCGGCTCGAGGGTACTCTGGTCCGGCTGGACCGACGGCACTACTGAAACAACGGAGCTCAAGGAGGGCGAGTGGAACACTCAGTACGATCAACATCTACAGCAGCCCCGTATCCCCTGGCTCGAGGATTGAGAGCTGTGCGCCAGATAGGCTTGTACTGGCCCTAGTACTGTGACTGTCCCGCTCCCCACACCCCCGCAACCAGGAACTTACGAACCCTTGAACTAAGTGTAAATATATGACCTTTGGTCCTGAAAGAACGTAATAACTACTGCTTGATAAAGAACTTGTTACTCAATACACAACTGTGTGGTGTCCATGTATAGAGCGGTGGAAGCTCTGCGCGTACGATCTTGAATGAGAAGTCCCCTCCTGTGAGGGTCTTACTCCTGTGCTCTGCAGCGCTCCTGGGAGAGGTGGGTCCCAGGGTTGTCAGGAGAACATCCTCTGTCCCCCCTGAGATCATCCCTTCTAACAAATGTACAACTGCATTTAAAAACAAAAAAAAACATTTAAGTTCGGCATACTATGATATTAATTACGGAGCTATGATTTTGTTTCAGTTTTTCATTTCTTCAGTGGATCCTAATTATGCAAATTACACAGACAATTCACAACACTCCTCAAAAATCTTAGCTGAGCAAGCAGTGCTGGTCAGTGTTGACAGTGCAGAAGGCACAGATGTCAAATTTACTAATGAACTCGTGCATGTATAGTTGCTGCATAATTATTACACAGCTGCTGCTTGAGTGTCCAGCTCCTGCATATTCTATGGATTCTGCTGCATAGATTGAGGCGTTATTAATACAACAGGACCTTGTTCCATAGCTGCCGAGCACAAATCTAGAGGATTACTGCTAGAAGGTCAGGCCTATCTTTACTAGTAGAAGGAACCGCAGCTATTTACTGCGCAGCATTTCAAAGAAAACCTCATGTTGCACCAGCATTTTGCTGATAGTGTGGTCTAGGAAACCGGAAGACAGTATTGTGCCTGTGTAATTGCCAAATGTTATGCAGCTTGGTTATCCTTCGTTACATTTTCTCTTAAATTGACTTCTCTCACATAGTTGCCCACCTCACAGTTTAGAAACGGCCCTGGGGTACCCTGGTCAACAGCTACCTATGAGTGCCATGATGCATAAAGGGATAAGTTACCTTAACTCAAAGTACTAACGTAGCTGAAAATGTCCCTTACACCTTCTCCCTTTTAACACTACATGCCACATCTTTTTTCTCCCACTTTAAATTACACTGAATACCTCTTGGTTTGAGATACAATTAGGGTCATGTTTATTTAGGCAGTAAAAATGTGGTAGACATATTATTGTAAAATTAGACACTCCAGCTGCCCAAGGCAAGACTTTCCATATTCCTCATCTGGCAATTCCCTGGACGCACTGGAGCCATTGGAAGCCGTTTTTAGTTTTCGCCTGCATGAGCCTGTGCTCTTGTTTGCGAGACTCTTGTGTTCTCTAATGGGGGTTGGAACCAGCCCATTACTTTCCATTTGTTTGCAGTGTTGTCACTCTTCTTTGGTGTCTTCTAATTGAGCAGCGCTTGCCATCCGCCACTTGCTTTGCTTTTGGTGGTGCATGGACAAAAAGTTTCAGAGGGTGCAATGATGCGAATAGGGCCTTAAGGGGAATGTATGGGCATCCTGGGCATATTGTCTCAGATTAAGGGCCTTTTGCATATAATCATTTATACTGTATGACCTTTCTTGTCTTGAGCCCTACTCTAGCTGTTACCTCATAATGGCCGCATTTATCCATAGGGCAACAGATGTTCTCCTATGTGAATGGCAGTATCAGAAAGTTTTGGTAAATATTAAGCTAACTGGTATTTAAATAAAGGAAAGATTTAACAATATTTTCAGTGGACATTTGTGTGTGATATTCAAAAGATTACAGCCAATACTGAGGGCTGCGTATGATTAAATCCATTGTTGCATATTGATTCCAGAGCCAAACACAGGCCAAGCACAACCACCGCACTTCAGGCTTCATGCTCCCCGGTCCACCGCAGCATACCCGTGCTGATTGTGTGGAGGGAGATGCCCTTCTTTGCATATTACCGCTATAGGTGGTTTTTCTTTACTTCCGGTTTTGGCCACTCTGAGTGCTCATTGTGGGAGAGTGACGCTCTAGTGGCTCTTACTTGTAATGTATTTAATCTCAGTATGGAGCTGACTCGCAGTGGAAGCACGCAGCGGGCGCGCCACTGGGGCGCTGAAGGTGTGCCAAAGGCAAGCACGGCTGCGCCCGTCCATGCCCGGCCAGGACCAGGGGCCACGACCTCTGGTCCAGAGCTCGCCAATAGACTCGCATTTTCGTCTAAACAACTTCTAGCCCTTCGCCCTGCAATTAAACCTGACTGCATTCTGCTTTTATTTAATAACTTAGCTAAAGAAGCCTGTCCTGGCTGCAGTTGCTCTCTTGCCACCTCTCAGTTATGTCACCCTGCGTCCATGGGAAATAGGTCAAACACACCTTCTAATGTCTCCCCCACAAAAGAGTTTACGTTCCTCAGCTTAAATTGTCGCTCTCTCCCCAATCATAAAAGGGATATCTTTGACCTTCTCCTGGAGGAATTACCCGATGCTTTCTTCCTCACAGAGACTTGGCTAAATGAGAGCGCTGGCCCTGATGTCGCAATAGCTCTACCATCTAACTACGCCATTGTCAGAATGGGTAGAGTCACACGAACAGGCGGGGGAATAGCCATCATTTATAAGAAACACCTCCAATGTAAACTTGATTCAGTGGATTTCCATAACTGTGAAGCCGCCTTGTTTAAAATTGCACTTAACCCTAAATTCACCTTTTCTGGCATATTGGTCTATCGCCCGCCTGGCCCTCCCAACTCTTGGGTTGCATCTCTGCCTGGTATTTTATCCCCTCTAATTGTGAGCTCCAAAAACGTCTCACTACTTGGGGATCTAAATTTACATTTAGATGATCTTGCCAATTCCACATGCACTAATTTTATTTCTGATCTCGCTGCCATGAATTTCAACCTCTGTAATTCATGCCATACGCATAAAGCAGGACACCTTCTTGATCCCATTTTTTCTACCCTTCCCTATGTTCACTGTGCTCCAGCAGTACTGATTCACTGGTCCGATCATTTTCTATTAAAGTTTAAAATCACTCTCCCTCTCACCTTGATGTCTTCATTCCCTTATCTTATGACTTCAAAAAGAGATTGGAAAAAATTTGACGTCTATGCTTTTAACAATCTTGTATGCTCTAATGTACCTACACCTGACTCACAGGTTGACGTGCTTTCTAAAAATGTTCACACCTGGCTTTTTAACGCCATAGATTCCTGTCTTCCCCCGACCAATACAAAATTTACACACCATTGCCCCCCCCCGCCCCATGGTTCAATGACACTTTAAACGTTGAGAAATCTAAATGTAAAGTATTAGAACGTAAATGGTGAAGAGATTACACGCCTGATCTCAAAGATGCCTATAAAAAGGCTAACAAAATATACCATAACCTCTGCAATACTGCTAGGGCCAATTTTGTTTCCAAAACCATCACTAATGCCACTAATTGTTCAAAAACACTTTTCGGTCTAGTAAAACAGCTTGCTGGATCAGAAACCATAGGAAATCCTCCACCATTAAACAATAATCAGTGCGAAGATCTTGCCCAATTCTTTACACATAAAATTGAGAAGATCTACCTTGAAATTGCCAACTCTCCTTTGAACAGGCCCTTGCAACCACATTCTTCAACCACTAACCTTACACTACCTTCTCCTAGTTTGACTGCTGTCACATCACATTTAGAACTCGTTACGGAGCTCTACACTACCTCTCCCCTTCTAGAATCCTGGCCCCTTCTTAATTTGGACTCTCTTACTATTATTTTAGACAAAGTAAAGTTTGGCTCTCCTGATGATCCATTACCAATTTCAATTGTTAAGCAACTTGATCCTTCCCATATGCATGTTATCTTGAATGTTTTAAACGCTTCTCTTCTTGAATCTAAAGTTCCCTCACATTGGAAACACGCTATGGTGACTCCTCTTTTAAAGAACCCACTGCTGACCCTAATATCCCTGCAAATTACCGACCGATCTCCCTTTTGCCTGTTTTTTCCAAAATCCTGGAAAGGCACATCCATCTTCATCTTTCCCAGTTTATTGAGACCAACAAAATCCTCCACCCTTCTCAATCTGGGTTTAGAACAGGGTTTTCCGCAGAAACCACCGTCATCTGGATGTTGGAGACACTGTCGTGCTCATACTGTTTGATCTTAGCGCGGCGTTCGATGCTATCTCCCACCCCATACTAGTCAACACACTGAGGTCCTTTGGCATTTGTCTCTTTTCTGGATAGCTGTACATTTCAGATTTCTTCTGCTACAGATAGTTCCAATACCCACCCATTACCTTATGGGGTATCCCAGGGCTCCATACTGAGCCCCACGCTTTTTAATGTGTATGTCAGGCCTCTAGCTGACATTGCCGAACAGGCCGGTCTGACCCTTTTTACCCACGCTGAAGATTCTCAGATCATCTTTTCACTCTCACGGTCTGACCCCTGCTCCACATCCTGCCTTCAGTCAGGTCTCAGGCGAATTGCAACATGGATGAACCAGAACTATCTGAAACTAAACGGTGATAAAACCGATGTCTTAATCCTTGAGAGAAAGATCTTTGGGGCCCTCTACACTGGCCTGCCGAGGTGGATGCTCTTCCCCAGCCTTCCAGCCATGTCTGTAATCTGGGCATCCATATTGATGACTCTTTGTCCATCAAGCAGTCAAGGTCCCAGCCATTTGTTTTACTATCTTAAAATGGCTTAGGAAGATCTTTTGGATGCTACCTAATACAACCCAGAAAACAGTGGTCCATGCCCTTATCACCTCACGGCTGGATTACGGGAGTGTCCTTTTTCTGGGTGCGAACAAGGCTGTGACCGTAGACTGCAGCTGGTTCAGAACTCTGCAGCAAGACTTCTTTGCAGAGTTCCCAGAATTACTCCCATCTCTGGCTATCTCCGTGACCTACATTGGCTCAGGGTGGAAAACCGTATAAAATTCAAAGCCCTGAGCTACATGTTTAAGATAGATCAAACGAGGTTCAGCACCACAATACCTGCATTCTCTTGTTTGCCCTTATGTCCCTACCTGCCATCTTCGTGCCGCAACTCTTGAAAAATTCACAGTGCCCAGGTTTAAACTTGCTAGGATGGGTGGTCGGTCTTTCTCATATCTTGACCCGAATCTTTGGAATAGTCTCCCTCTCGTTATCCGTAAAGAAACCGTTTACACCTGTTTTCGCGGATCTTTGAAGACCTGGTTATTTAATCAGTAACTTCTTCCCACCTCCTCTCTTTTGCTTCCAGTTCCGTCCAGGCGCCGGGAAATCCTTTTTGGGTAGCTGTTGCGCCTTATAAATTCAATAAATAATAAATAAATAAATAAGCTCACAATGATCATAGAGCCATAGCCGGCGCTGTGGCGGCTCTCCACGCTCAGTGTGAGAGAAGGGAGTGCAGCTCAGCTTTTGGCTGAGTGGATCAGGAGAGCACAGAGCATAGTGGAGTGGGTGGCAGGGTTACAGGTAATTTTGTTTTCAGTTTGGGAGGAACGAGAGGGAAGGCTGTGCCTGTGGGGTCTATTGAAGAAGTGTGAATGGTAGGCTGGGGAATGCATGTTACTTTGCATGTTGTTTTGGCTAGAGTCACTTGAGAGCCTATAAACAACAGCCAAGCAGAGAGGCAATAATTTCATAGGTCATGGGTCATTGCGGGTAGACATTTGGCACCTCATAAGATTCTTTTAATTTTTTTATTTGAAACATAATTTGAATAGTTTACTTTCTGGCTGTCAAAAAATACTTACAGCTTTGACTCAGGGTTCTTTGTTAGTGCTGAAAAAAGTCTTGACGTGTAAATTGATGTTAAGTGTTGTTTTCAATTAAATGATGACGAACAATTGAACTGTTCCTTTGTGGAAAGCTGATGAATTCAATTTGAGGATTAAAAGTGAAGTACACTGAGTTCTTTAGTCCCAAGAGGCAATGGTGCAAAGCTGGAGATATTGGCTTATCCTTATGGAGTTTTTAAGGCCAGGAAAAATATCAAAAACTTCAAAAAATAGATGGCATTGAGTCAAAATCCTCCGTAGATTATAGTGTGTTCAAAATCTCACTTTAATGTTTTTTTCTTCCGAGAAATATCAAAACAACTGCTATAAAAACACTTCCAGACAAGGAGCTTCTGACATTTTGCTAATCTGTCTGGCAGCCATTTTACCCTTCTGAAGGGTACAATGGTTGTCTACCAGATTAAGAAAACTTCCTGAATCCACCCCCCCCCCCCCCCCCACAGTAGCCATACTCAATTTGAAACCAGTGCTTAATTTGAACCAGTGGTTTCCGGTTCTCTGCAACAGCACCTAATTGTCAACACTGGCACTTATGACAGCTGCCACATGGTGGCGCTGTTTGTGTGATTTAGAGATATGCAGAACAACTGTTGTTTTATTGTTTCAATATACGTTAACAACAACTAATACCTGCTGCCCAAGCCATTCTTATAGCTTTGGGGGCCTCGAACAGTCTGAATTGTCACACGTGTAGCAGTGTGACAATTAGTAGATGGGTGGGGACTGTGATGGCAGCGCGGACAGGGATAATAGGTGGTGCAGCTGTGGTGGCCTCCTGATGAGTACCCTGGAACTTTTGTTTTTTACAAATAAAGCACTGGTTGAAACTCTTACAAATCTAAAAGTCTGAGAACTCAAAAGAAGAAATAACATTCAGGGCCTCCGCACTCGTGGCAGAGGGCCTACAGTCCTGGCGGGACCTTCTCAATGGGTAACTGCAGTATGGAGGTCCCGCCACGAGTGCGGAGGCCCTTTGGGAATCTGACCCTGAATGTTCTTTCTTATTTTTAGTTCTCAGACTTAAATAATAGAAAAATAGGGGAAAGTTAACCAGCCAAAGTTTGCCACTATGGAAGTATTCAGGTATTCTTAAATGTGATACATTTCGAATTTTGTGATTTCTTGGCTTCCTCTTCCCACATTTTATGTAAGCACTGTAAAGGAGAGTACTTGCCAGATAATATATTCCATTCCCCAGGTAGCAATGTGTGGGAGCAAAATCAAACCTTAACTCTTTGGGAAAGAGCTTAGCATTACACATAAAGACACAGATTTACCAATACATTGTGCCAGGTTTACATTCCAGATGTAACACATACCCTGTGCACAGGTTTGTGGCGAAATTTACTTTCCAATGGAAGTATTTTAATTTTTCCATACTTTTCAAACATTGCATGTGTGCTGCATTGTAGAGCACACATAAAAAGAGGGAAAAATATTAAAGCATGGCTTTTGTACCGGAAGGCTCCCCTTTTTAGTAAAAAGCCTATGCTTAACAGAATGCACATAGCCTAGCACATAGTTCATGGCTGTGTGCATTGGCGCTTGACATCCTTAAGTGTGCCAGGGCTGGGGGAAAGAAAAACAGTGTCATATTTTAGTAAAATTGGTGCTGTTTTTCATTCTCCCATTGATGCAACACAGCCCACCATCTTAGTTTCTAGGCTGCATTGTGTTATATTTTAGTATATTTCAACTCTGGTATGATGCACTCACTATAACAGCACAAGTAGATCCTCTTTAGGAGCACTTGCTCAAGAGAAAAGCAAACTCTTTGCCCAATGTACTGGTCCCAAATTGTGCAGGAGTTTTTGTGACCTGGCTCTGAATTTGCGATGTGATGTGTGTACTGATAGGTCACGTTGCAAAATCTTCAGTCGGAGGGGGCTACAGAACCCCATGCCTAATTATTTTAGGCAAGTCACTATCTGCATACAAACACAGGAATGGTGGCCTGCAAGAAACAGCTGACAAACATCCCCCTGTTTGAGGTCCGAAAGGGAATACTTTTTTTTAAAACCAGCGCTTGCTCCTCAATTGCCCGTTGCTGTGTTAAAAAAACAAAAGTTCCCCATCTGGGAATACATCGGGAGGAGTAAGCAGTGGTCTCCTGGACTACTGCCTCCTCTGCCCTAGGTAACCCCCTTTGTGAATCAGTTATCGCATCCTCTGTGGTATCAATAACTGATCAATGGTTTGCAGTCGCAAGCCATTCATACATACAATTAAAACTTGCAGTTAGAAGGGCATGCCCCTTTCATGCCCCCTCCTAATTGTGACTCAGAATTCATCGCAAAACCAATTTTGCAAGTCAGAAGGACTTTTCTGAACTCTAAAATGGATTTGGTGCGCAGGGTTGGCAATTGCAAAATGGCTGTGTATGTCAAGCCCCCATTCAATAAACAAAGTGGAAGCTCACAGTATCACCTCCCTGCCTACAACCACCATGGTAATCTATATACGTTAAATTCTCTGACTTGGATCCTTCCAGAGACAGTGAAAATGCCTAATCATTCATATTCCCAATAAGGTAAAGATTCTATTGAACACATCTTATTACTACGCTCCATTAACAAATCAGGAAATTAGTTTTTCTCATAATAATGATGATACAATGCAATGCAAAGTTGTGTGTAGATGTTCAGTGTATCGGGAACTAGCACACTTTGCAGCCATTCCTCAAGCCTTAGATCAGATGAGCACAGAGTTTCTGCTGTTGTGGGAAGCTGTTAAGGTGCTTCCTAATGTAGAGAAGACTTTTAAGAGGGGTATCTGTTACACCTGCTAATCACAACTGAGATTTGGAGTCGCACCAGAATATATATCCCGAGTGTAGATTTTAATATTCATTGTGTATATTTTAGGGGCCTGGATTTACCATGTATTGGCTGCCTAGTCTTCCTTTCTTAGTTCCTCAGTCACTGATATAGGTTTCCAATTGCACCTTGAGACCCACACGGGTATTTAGTGTGCTCTATAAGTGACTTGATTGATTGATTGATTGATTGATTTGATTGGTCATTTTCTCCCTTGGAAGTTTGGGGTTTGGAAAGAAAAGTAGTATAAAGCTGTTAGCTTTGGGGAAAATGGGCCGTCCTTGAGTGTGTCTATGCCTCAGTGGTTGTAACGTTCCTTGGGAAATTTCATGGTCATTTTTAGGTCTCGCCTAATCAGCGCTTGAGCTGTCTCTTCGAAACATGCTGTATTCAGGTTATGGTCATGAAGCTCCTCCTACACTGCCCATCTTTTTACTTGGCTCCTGTCACTGTCCCTTGTAAATGATGGCTTTGGACAAAATGCTTTGTAGTTCCCTACTTAGTACGGTCTTTTGTCTAATTGTAACCTCCTATGAGGACACTCCCTGTTACGTGTGTTGTTACTCTGTAGGTTTTAATTACAGCCTCAGAGCACTATTTTCTTTAATGGTTTTGTCAGACACGCCCAAAGACACACAGAGCACTTCAAGCCAGCATTCCCGAGGCTTTGCTTTACCTTTAATTAATATTGTCAGAAACAGTGGTTCCTGTGGAATAATAGAATCAATATAGATAATAAGGTGTACAATCGCATTAGACGGGTTAAAATTATGTAGGAGGGCGAAGAAACCCCATACACCTATGGTTTTAGTTTGATACATTCATATTTTATATTTTACAAACAAAATTCTATATACAATGAAAAAGAAAAATGTGCGTAATGCCCCCAGTGAGAAACAGGAACCTAAAATATTGGTGACATAATTGTGACAGTATATTACAAGGTTTCCAAGGTATTCAAAAAAGTCAACTATTTAGCAATTCAATACATAAGATACAGCCGCTATATACAATAATATGAGCTGTTAATTGTTCGCTCTCTTTTGTCGTCGATGACGTTTCGATCCTATACGGGATCTAGGGTCTCATCAGGACCTATGGATTTAGGGACATCTAGGAAAAGAAAAAAATACTTAAATAAGCATATGGCCCATGTACCAGCACAAATGCGACCATTTGGATAAAAGGTTATAAAATCAAAAAGTACCTGACGGGTAGAATGTGCAGCTGCGTGAGGTGTACATGCCAACAGTGGGTGAAAGAGGAAAAGGAAAACGAGATACTCACAAGGACACCCAGCCGGGTATTGATTATGTGTGAAGAAAAACAAAAGAAGAATATTAAGTATAGGGACGGCAGGCAATATGGTAGAGGTGCTGTAAGGGTTATATGTACTAATGATAATACATAGTACGGAAACCTTACCCCAAGTGAAAGTGAAGGCTGGTACTCTATGGGTAGCTGAGCACTCTTACTGTGTTAATGATACACAGGGACGTGTATGAAGACGGTGATGAGGAACTCTGTTAATAATGGGGGGAAAATTAGGGCCTGCGCACTTAAGGTGTGGCTCTATAAAGTGAGTACCTCTGGGGACTGATTTTACCTGGAGTTGGTGTTAATCACAAGCGGTGCTGTCGCGCTGACCTGTGAATCACGAATGTTCAATATGGTGGTCTGTACCTGAGAATAGCAGGGGGGACAGATTAGTGAGGCAACAGGAAGAGTGAAGCTACTAGAGTTCCTCTTTTGGCGCAGCATCATCAGATTCTTACCTTCAATAATAGCAGTCCTCAAAGCATGTGACGATCCACTATGTGGGCAGCACGACAATGTCAATCTGTCTGCTGTTGGCCAAATGACAGTGAGCATGTGCTGACTCTGCTTTTAAGTACACAATCTCCCGCCAAAAACTGGAATGACTGGCAGGCATCACAGTTGAGTGCTGCAACATGTGTCCTCCTTTTTTCGGTAGAAAAAGTAGACCGTAAATAAAGACTGGAGATTGAAAGGTAAAAAAGTAAAGAGAAGGTAAATGCAGGGTAAAGGATAGGATTACACTGTGGCAAAAAACGGCTGCTACACAGAAAAGGGGGCATTTTAAATAATGGATACTTGTCCTTTCAGAGTTTATGTAAAAAAACGGATGCAAAAGCGGTTGAAAAAGTGATGAGTATCCCATGCTGCAACCAGCAACCATGTGAGGGAATTGTAACAAAAGGGACATATGGGAGGGCATTTTCAAGTCCTAGTTTATCCACTTGGTTTGTTTTCATAACATGTGTGATGCGTGTGTGTTTCCACTAATACATTTATATGTAGTGAATTTTAATATTGCGCAAAGACATAATTCACAATTTCTATAACCTATAGAGATTATCGTGTGCTTTTTACAGAAAGTAAATGATGAGTGGTTATTATAAGGATTAGTACTTCATGATTAATTACGTCATCATGTTAATACAGTTGTGATTTGCACCAAAAATGCGCGTAGGAAGGCATTATTAGTGTTAATGCGCTATGTATATTAGTGTAGTGCATATAAAGCGGCTCTCTCACAGTTGGCATATTACATGAAATAGTGTGTCCAAGGAGGCGCATACGTAATTATACATTCTCTGTTGTTGATGACATCCTATATTATATAATAGTCTATATTCTGCAGCCACACTCAGCTTCAACTGTGACATTGGTAAGAAGGACCTATTTTACCCGGCATTCAAAAGGTAGACATTTGAAGAAATGCTATTGTGCTGAAATATAATATATATATATAGTGGGACGGGTATTCTCAGACGTGAGTCCCGTGCTCTCCATGTCACTGGAGTCAAGCTATCCTGGCTGAAGGCGGCTGATAGCCAGAAACCGGTCCTAGGATGGTTGATTCCGGTCCAGGGAAACATGGCTTGGCAGTTCGGGCTGGACTGTTCCCATGAGGCACAGGGTCAAGGCTGATTTGCATATGGCAATGTCTGAACTGGGGTGGTGTGGTGAGCAAAAAAACGATGGATTTAGGCCCAGATCTCTGTACTGGGGTGAATGTATGACATTGTTCTGCATTCTGTCCATCAACTGTTGTTTTTGAAATATAATATATAGCATAGAGGTATGTCCTTTTGTTACTGTTTCACAATCTACATACATTGTAAACAACAATAGGAGAAAATAATGCTTAATGACTACAGATATGCATTGACAAGTTTACAAGCTGCAGTTATAGACAGGAAATCTGATAAAGATATGGTCACATCAGTGGATTCGTGTGGTCATAAATCCCCGCCATTCTTCGGCGGAGTGCAGGCCATCATTGATAGAGTTATTTCTCTCTCTCCAGCTACATTCTAATCATTGTAAAATTTGTGAGATATCACCTCCTCTCTTTGAGGGACAACAGCGACGTCGATCACTTGCCATCTAATGTCCTCTGCAGTATGATTTTTTTCATCAAAATGGGACACCAAAGGGGTGTTAGAGTGCAACATTGCATTGGCAACAGAGTGTCTTATCCTGCTGTGATGTTGTCCAATGCGCGCCTTTACTGGCTGTTGTGTTAGGCCAATGTATGGTAACCCACAGGGGAGCCATATGCAGTGTACCAAGTTTCGTGTATTACAATTGGAAAATAATTCCAATGTGTGCTTCAAACTTCCATGTTCAAATACGTTAGTGTTTGATGTAAAGTTGCTGGAAACACAATTCCCACACTTGTGGTGTCCTTGGATTTCCGATAGGCCCCATGTGGGTTGTAATGTATTGCTTTTACGCAAAGTGACCTCTGTAGATGATCTAACTAGGTGTTCTTTGATGTTCTTACTGCGTTTAAATGCAAACAAAGGGGGGCAATCTCAGGGTCGATACTTTTGATTATGTCCCAATTTTTGGTTATCAGCTTCCGAATTTTGTTGGTGTGTACACCAAATGTAGTAACACAAATCAGTCTGTCTAATGTAGGTTTTTCTCTGGTGGTTAGCAATTCTTCCCTTGGGCAGAACCAGACGCGTTTCATAGATTTTCTCACTAATCTTGTGAGGTAGCCTCTTTCCAGTAGTTTAGCTTTCAGTGTATCTGCCTCCAATATATAATCTTCCTTATGAGTACAATTTCTGTGCAAGCGCAGAAATTGGCCAAAGGGTAATCCGTCCCATAGGGTATGGGGTGGTGGCTTCTATATGATAGGAGCGTGTTTCTCTGGAATACTTTAAGCAGGATTACCGTAAAGGCTCTAAAACAAGCCCTGCTGATTTTTTTACCCACTGCTTTGGTATTGGCTAAAGTGGTATCCAGTCACAAACGTAATGTTATTTGTTTTTTTCCTTCAGGCAGCATATTTTTCTTTGTTTCTTAGTAAAACACCCCCTGTCTGCACCACAGACTCCTGCTCAGACATGAAGCAGTATCTTAAGCATTGTATGTCTGCTGTTAATGACACAGTGTGGCCCAATCCTCACAGCTGAGCTTTGAGCAAGCATTTACTCTGCCTTTCCCCTCGCTCTGTCTACCCATAGTCCCACCCTATGGCTGTGGGAGGCAGGAAACTGCTTTCCTGTGTTAGTCATGCCACATCCAGTATATTTGTTTTCAGATGATAAAGGAATAATACAAAGGGAAAATGAACATTTCATGTTTAGAGATGAATAAAAAGGTAGACTTTCCCACATGTGCAAATGTATTATCTAGATGTTAATATTAGTAATGTTTTAAATAGATCTATTAAAAAATTACCAAACGATCCTAGTTGGGAGGGTATAACCTTTCATAAAGCAACATCAGAACTAGTTGCATGGTTAAATAAGATTACAATGAGGCATTCTAGGGGAGTGAATTCAGAAACAAATCATCTTGTTGAATTATGTGCCATGACAGTGCCACTACAATATAATTGAATTGTGTACAGCACTCTATAATGGGTCTGCCATTTCTAAACCCTGAAAGTAACAGGTGCCTAAATTTTCCTTTTTGCCACTCAATTTAGCATACACTGGGACACAAACGTCTGAGTTGCAGAGCACTGCATGTTTCAGCAGTGAGTGTTCAACTCACTGACCCATCCTGCGGTCTAATATAATTGCCAACTACCTGAAATGAAGTTCAGTGAGCAGGGTGGGAAACTACAGAAGCTACACAGATCTTGGCGGCATCTCTCGAATGCTCCTAATGTACTGCTGTCTTACCTCAGCAGGAAGTTGTACAGGGGTTCAGAGACAGAATCACATACACCACATTAACAAGATGTGTGCCCAGACACACACGCTGCACAATTTTAAAATAAAATAAAAAATTTAAACACTGGAACCGTGTCTAACGTAGCATCAGCAAAGCTCAGGAGGATACAGGAACACACTACAATTTTTAGTAACACCACATGAAAGATGCAAAGCACACAATACACACAGAAGCCGTACCCTAACCACAAAAAAATCTAAGTGTGTCTACCATCACCAACCTCCATGTGGTAGCCTACCAAGAATAAACCGTTGCCTGAGTAAGCAGTAAGGTGGCCGAGTGACAAAGCCTTTGTGTGTGTGGAATTGGCTTGGGCAAGGGCTTCCCTGTGGTTGATCTTTAACAAGCAAGTCTTGATATGGAGGTCTAAACATGAAGGGGTCCTTGTCCTCCATCGACACTCATCTGGGAACGCTAGACACAGTCCTGACGGACCAGACACAACCTGGTGTAAATATCTTCCAGGTGGATACTATTGGATATTTCAGGAACACAAAGTAACTGGACAATCTTGAGGTTGTGAGCATTAGCACAGCCATGGTCTGCTTTGGGTTTGACCAATGTCAAGCATTTGTGTACAAGAGTATCCCATGTTTCCCACTTTGCCGTTCGAGGCACTCCCACTTTCCCGCTCGCCCCCTGGAAATATCTTTACACCTGCCCAGGGTGTTCGTGAAGGATGGACTCTTTGATCTTTAACATAAAATGGCAAAAAACTGAAACTGTTTCCAACACTCCTAATACTGATCTTATAAAGCCAACACTCTCCAAACCCTCATCAAACCAGCACCACAGATCTGCTTATTCATAACAAGCATTTTCAATGCAATAGGTCTCGCATTAGAGCTGTTGGCATTGAAAATGTCAATGTTTTTTACTTTCGTTTTTTCATTTGCAGTTGAGTAATTTTAGCACTATTGCCATTGGTATAAAAAAGCAAAAGTAAAAAACACTGTCATTTAACGCTAACAGCTCTAACCTTAACAAATGCAAGACCTATTGCCTTGCAAATAATTCTTCTCCTGGCCATGTTGCAGGGTGCAGTACCATATGTGGCCAAAAGAGGTCTCCCATGGGTACTGCACCCTTCAACCCCTATCACTCTCCCAAATCCCTCTTCTGAATTTTGGTAGATTTGAGTTGCGTGGCCTGGCAATGGCACAAGATAGTACGCCTGATGGTGGATCCCAGCATATCACATCCATATGTGGGTAATGTTTTCCATCCATGGAAGACTAATACTGTATTCTTTGTGGAAGTACATGTCTCACACTGCTTGCGCTAGGGTCAATAAGAGCAAATGTATATCAAGGCTTGCAGCAATGTTCCCATCTGCCACATGTTCTTCATTGGAACTTGGGTCATAATGCCTCTGCTCTCCATTTAGATGCTCACCATTCACATGTAGGGTAATTTCCAGGTGTCAACAGCCGTTTGAAGTCTCTTGCAGTGCTTAATTTGTAAAAAGAATGAGTAGCAGGTCCATTGTCAGGAGGACACTGCAGCTTGCACCTGCAGGTTCTGCCGCTGGCAGTATCAGCAAAACTGATAACCATCACACTGCTACAAATGTGACAGATCAGATTATTCCAGGCACTCAAAGCTGTAAGAATGGCTTGGACACCAGGTAATAGTTATTTTTAAAGCGTATTGAATTAAAATACTATTGATGTGCTCATCTCTGAATTAGGCAAACAGCGCCACTTTGTGGCAGACTGTTGTACGTGCCAGTGTTGAAAATTAAGTGCCGGTGCCGAGCACCAATAACCACAGGCTCAAATTAAGCACTGTTACACTTGTCCTACCACTGACATCCAAGCCCATAAAATGATGCTAAATGGCAGAAAGTCTGGAGGAATAAAGTGGGTAATACTGTTCATGGGGCCAGGAAATGCTCCCTGCTGCCTGCATCTTGTCAGACATTGTGGTTGGCAGACTTGCAAAATATGAAACTTGAGGAAAAGGCAGTAGAACTGTGATGTATATTCATGAACCTTCATTCATCTTCACTCACCTGAGGGTGTGTGTTCACTGTGTGGTTAGGAGTCTCTGTAAAAGGAAGGTTAGAGTTTATGTATTTTAGAAGGTGCTTCTTTAGGCCTGTGAGAGGAACGTTTATGCCCTTTTTTGGCACCTGCATGATATTGGTGGGAAGTAAATGTAAATGTAGTTGAGCTTATATAGCGCACAGCTACCCGCAGTGGGTTTCCCGGCGCTTGCTTAGGGAACCCTTCCTGGTATTCTCCTGTGAGATAGCAGGGTATCCACAAGGTGAAAGTCAGGAATCCCACCACAAGGGGCCGTTGTGGAGATTAAGCAAGCTATTGCCCAGAGTCGCAGAGTGTGAACCCGTGAGTCGAGGAGACACCGGGGCAAGAATTATCAAGTCCATGGAATTTTTAGCCCAAGACCCGCCGTGGCGGGGAATTGAACCCTTGTTCAGGACCGATCTCCGCTTCAGGGTCTGCTGCCTCTAACCCCTGAGCCACACTTCTCCACAGTCCAGTAAACTGATGATGCGTTCGATAGGTTGGAGAGTTTGGCTAACAAAGACACAAAATTTGCACTTGTGAGGAAGTGGGTTGTTGGGTGGCTGGGGTGTGAGCCCTGATCAAGCAAGAGACACAATTCCTTGCAGGGTGAATCACTAAAAGTCACTTAATTAACCTGGGCTTAACATTGGTAGGCTTGGCACAAAAAGTAGTTAGGCTTAATTTAAAAGCAAGGTGTAAAGTATTTATGCAGCACACAAAAAGTAGCCAAATGAAAACACCAGTCAAGAAAAATCCCAGACCAATTTAGAAAAATAGAGTAAATTGTAATAAATTAGTTTACCCCAAAACAACAAACGTACTATCAGTAGAAATGGAGTTATGATTATTATATTTTTAGTAAAACCTAACACCTAAAAGATCAAAGCACCAATCACGGATATCTCGTTGCGTGAGACCGGGTCAAAGTCGACAAATATGGCCGACCATTATGGAGTGCAATTCTGAAACACAAAGTGGATTGGGCCCGGTCAGTGCTTCCCTACAGACTTAAAAGAAATGTTGAGAAAAATGTCCTAAGAAGATAAAGTTCAGTGGCCCGGGCTGCAGGCGGTGTCCGAGAAGGGAGTGTTTTCGTCAGGGGGCCATGGGTTGAAACTACAGTGAAGATTCCTACTTTCGGACTTAGTCATTTTTATGGGAGTAGAAAACCTCAAGCTGAATAAGGCAGAAGGCTGTAGCCAAAGACATTTCCAGGGGCTCAGATACACCTTTGGCGAAGGGCCGTTGAACAGTATTTGCTGCTGCAGGAAAGAACATAGCGTGAGAAGCCGTGAAGTCAGTCCGACTGGGGATGCACCTTGGGAGGATAGACAAGCAGGTTGGTTTCGGTCTCCTCCTGATTCTCAGAGCAGTTTTTTAAGTCCTCAGTTTTGGGTTTTGGCCACCTAGCACCTCAACCAAGGGTCCTAGACTGATGGGACACCACTTGGGAGTTCAGGACTCACTCTGGCTGGGTCCTGGTGTGAGTTCAAAATAGTGTGAGCCTTGGGTGTACCCGTGGCTCTGAACAGGACACCATCAAACTAGCTCTTGGAGTCACTCTGGTTGTCATGGATTCAGGTGAAGTTGCAGGACTAAACAGCAGGGCTGAGTGTTCAAGGCATGCTCCAGACAGCAAAGCATTTCTTCTAGGTACAGCAAAGCAGTCTTGTAGAGTGTACAGCAAGTCACAGCAGCAGGCAGTCCTCTCAGATTCCATCCGCTTGAACATGTAAAATCTAAAAAGGACATGTCAAACCTTTTAATCGTAATGCACCATGCCATATGGGCTAACTAGGGCCTACCTTGAGAGTGACTTATATGCAATAAAAGGAGATTTTAGGGCTTGGCAAAAATGCCAACTCGATTTGTCAGTTTAAAACTGTATTCCGGCTGCAGTGGCAGGCCCGGGGCATGTTTTAAGGGGCTACATAAGTGGGTGGCACAATAAGTGCTGCAGGCCCACTAGTATCATTTAATTTACAGGCCATAGGTATATGGTTTACCACTCTACAAGGGACTTATAAGTAAATTAAATATGCCAATCAGAGTTGGCCAATCAATCCATGTTTAGGGGAGTGAGCACTTTGGTTAGCAGTGGTAAAGTGCACAAAGTCCTACGACCAACAAAAACGATTTACAGAGTGTTGGAAAATGAGGCAGTATCTGTGAGGCCTGCACAAATAACATGACTACATTTGTCCTTCACTGGGAACCAAACACCCAATTGTAGCGCCTGACCCTCAGAGGGTAGCGTTGCAGAGCAGTCTGAGGCTTACTCAAGGGAGGTGATGTGGGCTAGTAATCACCATTACAGGTGCGCTGCAATAACACTCAATAATTGATTGTCCAGTCTGTACTTAACTTTCTAAAAGTAAGAGTAAATTTATTAAACACACACACTACTCAATACTATGCACCAATTTACAAATATACATAAGCTGTTGGAATTACTTTGTGACATTGCATAACATCTCCACCTCTCCCGCAGGGGGGGGTGGGGTCTAGTACAACTACTCCCATGTATGCACATCATCTTGCCCCCAATGGAGTTAGTTGAACCTAACCTGGAGCGAGGGCCCTGCGCACTGGTATCATCCTAGCGGCGACCCACCCCATTACCTCAACAAGCATTTAAAATAGGGACACCTGCCCTGGTGACACACAACCCTGACGGCGCATTTCCTACTGATTATGAAGTATACACCTCTACATCTTAAGGGCTACCAGTCTGGGTTCTTCACCTAAGCGCAGCAGCAAGAACACATGTTTAAGCATCACTTTAGAATGTCAGTACTCTTCACATTTGTTGGACATTAGAAAGGCATCACAGATGAAATCACAGGATTAAGCATATACAGCCAGATACCCTAGCAGGAATGTCTGGCAACATAACCCCACTTTGCTTATGACATCACCTTACACAGGTAACTCACATGACACATGTGACTTTCAGTTCCTCTGAAAGTAATAACATTAGTAGATGCACTATGGGTGTAATTACAATTCTTCGCCTCCAGGAGATGTCCTTCTCCAGACATCTCCCACTCAGCTCTTCATCCCTTGATGCACTTCTCAATGCACCCCCAGCTGTGGAACAAAAGTTCCAGCGCAAGAGGTGTTGAAATGCTGGCTGAGCCCTTGAGGTTATCCTTTTCAAGTCTCCATGAGACTTAGGGAGGGACTTCCATTTTCGTGCTCAGGGAGGCTGCACTTCTCCATCAGCTCCCCCTGCACCTTGGCACTCACTTGGTGGTGACCCCGTTCTCCTGGGGCCACCACAAACAAAGAAACAGCGGTTTTCCCCTTGCAGGCCGGTTCAGACCTGCAAGGCATTATGGGTGACTCCTGGTTTTCAGTGAATATTATAACAGCAGCTCTCCTGCTGCATCGTGGAGAGCCACGATGTGTGCCTCCGGCCGCTGCCTTCTCTCGTTGGTGGGTCCGGCCCCACCCAGACTCCCAGGTGAGTGTTTAGGTTCGGGGAGCCCACTCCCGGCCACTCTTGGTGTTTTTCGGGGGCCTGTCCGACCTGGACCCCTCGCACCTCCTTTCAATCCTTTTCGGAGTCCCGGTCCCACCCGGGACCCCTGCATGCCTACGCGGTGGAGAGCAGCCCGGGGAGCCCACACACGGCTGCCCCTGCCGGCTCCCTGCCAGGCCAGCACCCTTGCGTGCTGCCGCGGGAGCCGGCACATCTCTTTTGGTTTGCCTGGCTTCTGCCGTACCTCGGGGGAGTGCGACGGCACTCCCCTGCCTTCCTCCAGCTACAGTGGGGGAGAGCGGAGGCACTCCCCCCTCCTTTCCTCTGACACCGGGGCCTGGGGTTGGGGTCCAGGGCCCCCGAGCAACAACTCCGAGGGGAGCACGACGGCGCTCCCCTCCATCCAATGTTGGTGGGGGCCAGGATGGCCTCCTGGTACCCCGCTTGGGGTCATCATCACCTGACTTTGCTTCAGGGCCCGGAGATGGGGTCCCGGGCACCTGGAGACCTCTTCGCGGGGCGGGCAATGGCGCTCCCCGCCTCCTCCTTTTCGTGGGGGGGGGACACGACGGCACTCCCCGCCTCCTCCCCTGCACACGGGGCCCAGAGTTGGGATCCCGGGCCCCTCCCCCTACACATCTTCATGGGGAGTGCGATGGCGCTCCCCTGCATCATGTTTGGCGGGGGCCGGGGTGGACTCCTGGCACCCTGTGGGGGTACCTTCACGGGGTGTTCAACAGTTCACCCAGACTTTACTTCTCTTGGGGGCGGCCCCCGAGACCTGACCCACCCCGGGGGCACATCATGGACCAGCGGTGGAGCCCCACGCCCTTCGTCGTCGAGAGGTCAAAGGTTGCCTACCTTCTGGGGAGCATATCTCGGCCCCCAGGCAGTCGATTTTGGTGATCTGGGACTCTTCTTGCTCCTGGTGGCGCACCCTAGCCATTGGGAGCTCTTTATTTAGCCCTCCCGGTCAACTGGAGGGTGGATTTAGCAGGGAGCTGTCTTCACTGGCTCTCTGCGCCAGCTTTTCGCCTGGTTCTTCTCCTGGGCTTCTCTTCTCCCTGCGCAGAGGCCCCTGCTTCTGCGCACTGGCCCTGGTCTCTTCTCCTGGCGCTGTTCAGGATCCTGGGACAGTCAGGGGGTTCCTCCTTCCAACTGCCCATTGCGCCATGCTCCAGCACCCTCTGCCTCAGCAGACACACCCGAGAGAGCTTCTCTTCCTGTGCAAACACTTTTAAAGAATTGGGGGAGGGGGGCTTGCAGGAAGTCTCGGTTTGCCCTATCACACAGCGACACATCACTTCTCTGCCCCTGCTTCCTCCTTCCTGCCCAGACGTCTGGGTTAGTTTAAGATGGCGTCATCCAGGTTTCCCGCCACATCGACTCTGAGAGCCCCTTCCCCCCCCCAGGGCTGCCTTTTCTCTGATGCAACTTGGTGCCTGACACCCAGTGACATCTTCCGATGGATTAGCCTGTAGCTCCACCCATCTTCTCTCCGGGGAGGGAAGGTCATCAATCCAGGCTGCTGGGGTGAGCCCCCAGGCAGGCCCTGGTTATGAGCTGACTCAGAGAAATATAACCTTTCTGGATGACCCAAAAGCAGTATAAATATGACTTTGGACTCTGCAGAATACTTCTTCTCACACAAGTTACAGTGGACTTTGGTGCGTGTCTGGAATTTGTATGCCCTAGGAAAGTGAAACTAGCACATGGGCTCCACATCCCCATAGGAGAATAATGAAGTGAAAACAGTAAAACACACTGACTTTGCCTGTCATGTTTCTTCCCACTGTATAAAGCCTATTCGATGCCACCACCCAATTCTGCATAAGCCCTGCCACACCATTCAATTTGTAGCTGCTCCTGGGCTGCGCATGCTAGGAATCTCTCCTGTGCAACCCGTACACTTGTGCACACGCATGTACACATGTGTATGCATGTAACCAGCCCGGTGCCCCTTACTCCAGCTGCAGCACAGCGGCCTAGTCAAGTTTGGGCGACACCAGTAAAATCCACATGCAGTCTCTCTCATCATGAGTTCACTGTGGGTGAGTCCCAACTTATGAGGCTCTCCCACAGTAAAAGCTCAACAAATAGGTGCTCAAAAAGCAAATAATTCCGGCGGCCCAGAGTGTCCGGACCACCTTCTAACACAAAGCAAACATGTAGGTAAGGAGGCAACAATTTTGTCACAAAACTACCCTAAGACTGACAGGTCTAACAGCACTCTTTAAAACCTTAGAGCAGGTTTCCTCACTTTAATGCTCACATTGTGTTTTCACTTCTATTTGGATTGCCTTGTGACCCCACTATACTGAATTTGATACGCAGAGCTCCTTTTTAACTAATTAACTTGATATAAAGATGCAAGGTAGGCATAATAGAAATGTATTTTGTTTACTGTTCCTAATAATTTGATCGGTATATTTTACATCATATTAAAGTGGTTGAATTAAAAAGAAAACTATTGCACACGTTCAAGATGTTTTTCCTTTTCAGGAAATTAAAACGTGACTGATAATTTGCCCACAGATGTAGAAACGTTTATTCTTGCTTGCCTTTTATTTTGTGCAGGGGTGAATCTGCACACCCGCCCCTGTATGCCTTCGCTTACCTGTGAACCTTTTTTCTCTGCAGCATACAGCGAGTTGGGATACTACATTATTAATAAGCTGCACCACGTTGACGAATCAGTGGGAAGCAAAACGCGGAAGGCCTTTCTGTACCTCGCAGCCTTCCCATTTATGGACGCTATGGTGAGTATTGCGCTTCTTTCATTGGCTAGACCAATGTCGTCATTGCCTCTAGTGCTGCTGGCTTCACCATCTCCTGGGGCACGCACTCCAGCATCCTCAGTCACAGTGTTTGTTGCCATACAAATGTTCTGAATTAACAAGAGCAAATGACATTAAATAAGCTATTTTAGCACATAAACAGGAAGATCTGTCTTTCAATTTCGGGTCCAAGCTGTTAGATTGCATTTGGAGAAATGTTCAGTATTGTTGTGGAATGCCAAAAGCAAAATTAAGCTCTGCCAATGTTCCTTCTATTTTTTGCAGCTCCGCTTATGTTGCTCAAGTTAAAATATACCATCGCACATTACATGAACATGACATGCATATAGAACCAAGTCATGCTCATGACAGAAGATACGACACAAAGCAGTTATAGATTGTGTTTAAATAAAAAGGGTTTGATAAAAGTCCAGGGCTCTCATTGTTAACGTTAACTTGAGGTAATCCTCAATACCTTCTCGTCCCTCCCTTGCTTCCCTTCATTACACATACAATGTATCCCTGCCTCCCAGGGCTCGAGTCGGGGTACCACGCGGGTGGACAGGGTCCCCCCCACTTATTTTAACGGGAGCTAGATAACTAGAGCAAATGGAGCCACACATTCACTCTTTGGCCTCTCTTCGGCGAGATCGGAGCTCATTCAGACAGTGGCGTAGTTAGGAGGGTGCGGAGGGAGGGCGGTCTGCCCCAGGCGGCACCATTTTTGAGGCGTCCACGCGTCACTGAAGGCCCGTTGCGGCCGTGGCGGCCTTTATAATTTATTTGGGAACGCACGCAGTGTCCCCAAATACATTATAAAGGTGGCCGCAACGGGCCTTCAGTGACGCGCGACCGCCGCCCGCGCCTAGCCTGCACTCCTTCTCACCTGCTTTCGGTGCACACAAATGCAGGACTTAGTTTTTGGTAATTTAATTGAAAGAAAGCTGTGGACTGAGTCTACTTGTTCAGATGCAGCCAAATTCCACTATACAAGTCTGCATTAGATAACAGGTTTAAAAGGTCACTTTACATTACACTCATTTGGCTCGACATCTGGGCTCTGTGTGCAAATATGGCATCAGTATGCAGTTGGAGCACTCCTCAACCTCTCAACTCTGGGCACCAAAGTTGCTCTATGTTACTTTGAGTTATATTTTATTCATTTATTTATTTATTTATTTTTGGGAGTTGTATATAGCTCATACTTGACCGGAAGGTATCAGAGTGCTTTACATGAGCACAAGTTGCATTACAGAAGGACACATTCATTTTATTAGGCACAGGGAGATTAAGCGATTTGCTCAGTATCACATGATGTTTTGTGTCCCTTGCCGATACTCGAAGCCCAGTTGCCCAGTTTCGAGGTCGACTGCTTTAGTTGTTAGGCTACATCCTCTCCCATGTAGTAGTATGTATAGTATGTTGTTGTATTTTACATTATATTATGGTACATTAAATGTATTTTCACCTGGTTTTAAACTCCATGAAAGCCACATGGTGTAGAAATTGGCCAAGTAAAGTCATAAGTCATAAGTCAGATGCTTTTTTATAGCGCACAAATCACCGTAAGGTCTCAGGGCGCTTTGCAGTGGAGAAACAGTGACCACGACTGCTTTCCTGGAACCTAAACCCCATCAACTACAAGGTGAGGTGTCTTTATGCAGCATGCACTGTGAGGGCATGGACCATAAGACCTGTGGTTTGTATGATTTTTCATAATTCCAATTCCAGATTGAACAGAGGGAGTTTTAAGATTTTTCCTTCATTGAGGTGGGTTCTTCACAGAGCATGTTGATGCTCTCAATCACTTGTCCAGTGGCATTTGCAATGCGCAGGAGAATCTCCTACTCTGCAAAAGAGAAAAACACTGTTTAAGTTAGAAAACAAGATTGGCTTCAGCTTAAAATGACTGGAGTTGTTCTTTATCTGTCTATGGTCTTACACACTCCTCTGCATGCAGAATGATGGTGCAGTGCTCAGTGCTTCCATTACTGGTTGCTGCACCAGCTTGTGTAGGGAGAGGAAAAGTGTACTGCACTCTCGTTCTTTCCTTGAAAAGCATCAATGTAATAACTAGTACTGCAAGTTCTAGTTTTAAAGAATTTGAAGTCATGTTCGTGCTTTATTGATATTTTTAACGGAGGACGCTTGCTAGTAAATTGGTGTGTTGTTTAGGTGAATGGAGCTGCTTGATTCTTCTATCACAATTCTCAGGAGTTCTATATGCAAGCCGAACATTTAGGAAGTTAACCCCTTCCATGCTGATGACGAGCTCAGCTCGTCATCAGCGTTACCTGCCGTGTGCTGATGACGAGCTGAGCTCGTCATGTATCGCGGTAATTTTTAAAATGCCGCATACAGCAGGAAAAGCCGCCGCACGCATGCGGTTAAGCTAGAATCCAGTCAGACACAGAATTGATGTGGGTAGGGTAAGAGAAGGAGTTCCCTATTCTAACCAGCTGTTTAAGGTCAAAAAGGAATGAGGTAAACCTTCTTAGTACCCACACCATGAACCCCATGTGTGTTCCTCACAATCAACAGAATTAAAAGCCATACAGAGGTTGAAAAGAATGAGGAGAAAACAGCCACCTTTGTCCAAGATCAAGTGCATGTCACCAAATATTTTCCAGGTGGAACATTCTGTGCTGCACCTTGTGGAATCCAGATTGATATGGTACTAAGATAAGATTATTTTTCATTAATATGTTAAGTGTTTCAATCACTTTGCCCCTCATAAGAGGTTGGTGACAGGTTGACCAGTTTCAAGTCCATTCAGATCTGACGCTGACTTTTCTAGTAAATGATTGATCTGACCTGTTTTAAGCCTTCAGTGCAGATGCCGCCTTTTAGAATAAGGTTTATTAGTTAGCATGACATCATACAAAAGAGATTACAGTTGTGTTTCATTATGGTCACAGAGATGATGTTGTTCTAATAGAATTCTTGTTTGAACTCTTTGATTAGCCTTGTGTTTCTGAAGTGGGTAAGCATGGGCGTAAAATTCGTTCGGATTTTCCGCAATTTCGCGACCCGCGAATCGCGCGGAATCGCGGCAAAATCCGCGAATCCGCAGGCGGGACGAATTTTGCTCAGGAAGCACTTACAGGGTTAAAGCAGGTGCCCAAGTTGAAGCTAATTTCTTTGTAACCATTTACAAAATGGTTACAAAGAAATTAACTTCAACTTGAGCACCTGCTGTAACCCTGTAAGTGCTTCCTGAGCGGCGTCTCGTTGCCTACTTGCAACTAATCTCTGACCCTGCTCTGGGCCTCGAAGCAGGGTCAGAGAATAGTTACAATTAGGCAATGAGGCTCCTGTCACTAAAATTAAACCTCAGCAGGAAGCACTTACAGATAACAGGTGCCCGAGTTGAAGCTCAAATTCAGTAACGCATTATATTCAGCCCAAGAATCTAGTGAGCACGGTCGATGCTAGGCAGGTGTGCTTTCTCCCCAGATCTACCGTCTACAATTAGCTTTAATCCGTGATGGGGGTCTAGGCATCCACGAGTTTCTCGAGCGCAATCCCCTTGTACTTCCAGTGACCAGGAGGCTGATTTCTCCTCATCTGCTGTGCTGATCATCCTCTGACCTTTATAAACAAGAGGCATGTGAACTCGCACAGAAGCCCGGCCCCACACACACTAGGCTATGCAACCTCTTCCCGCCCTTTCCCCCACTGTGATGGGCAGCTCACTCGAGGGACCTCGGCGCCTATGGGCGCGGTGGCAAAGTTACAGACACACGGGGTCACTGGAGACGACTCTTCTGGGCCTTTACACAGCTGTAGTGCAGGAAAAGCACGATACATTTACCCAACGAGGTAGCACTTACTGCTTTCTCCTCATTTGCTGCTCTGATCGGTCTCTGAACCTTTATAAACGAGAGGCATGTGAACTCGCACAGAAGCCTGGCCCCAGCCCACACACACTAGGCTATGCAACCTCTTCCCGCCCTTTCCCCCACTGTGATTGCGAGCTCACTCGAGGGACCTCGGTGCCTATGGGCGCGGTGGCAAAGTTACAGACACACGGTGTCACTGGAGACAACTCTTCTAGGCCTTTACGCAGCTGTAGTGTAGGAAAAGCACGATACATTTACCCAACGAGGCAGCACTTACTGTTTAGCCAGTAGAAAGTACTCCAGTTAAGTATGGTGCAAATTGCAAAAAAATCTGCGATTTCGTAGGAAAATCCACGAATTATCTGAATTTTTTGCGATTTTGCGGGAATTCGCGGACCGCTGATTCACAAAATTTGCCCATACTTAGAAGTGGGTAGAAATTTGGTTCAGCTATGTTGACAGCATAGGGCAGTGTAGATTGTTAATCTTTCAAGTGCTCACCGTCCTTTTTCCCCAGCAACCCCCCCCCCCCAAGGGGCGGCTATCTGAGGGAGGCAATGAGTCTGATGGTGCAAGCCACCTTTCGTGACATCACTTCCTGTTGTGACGTCAGAGTCCCCCCCACTTCTTTTTTTAGGACTTTTGCCCTGCTGCCTCACCAAACACCCTTGCCAAGTGATGTATTTTTTTTATATATAAAGCCCCCCCTCCACCCCAGCCTCCTGGTTTTCCGTTGTCTCACCTGACGTGAGGCGCAAGTACCACGCGCCGGCCAACTGCAGTGTTGCGGTTGTTTCTGGACTTCTCTTCTTCTGGTGTTTACGGTGTTGCCAGGAACTTTCTTCCTACATTGTTGTTTGGGCGTGACGAGGCCGGCCTGATCATCAGAGTGCCTTCTCTTGCCGGGTAAGGGGTTGAGGTGTGCTGTTGGGCAGGGAGGGCTGAGTCCGAATGACGGAGTCACCGGCTCAGCGTGGCTGGGGCTGTACTTCCGGGTTGAAAAATAGGCAGAATGGAGACGTGGCAGCAGATGGGACAGCGCGGCTCCTTGGCTGCCCGTTTCTGGAATACTGGGCACAGTAATGGCCTCAAAAGAGGCCGTTTTTTAAAATCAATTTAACAATACTTCGTGTTATTTTGTGATTGGATGTTTGTTTTTTCACGTTGGGTTTTGGAGACTGTGGTTTCCTCCCAGTTTATTTCTGCTGTTCTGGTTGGTTCTTTGTGTAGGGGGTTATGCCTATATCTAGGTGTCTCTCTGCTGGTTTCTTGGTTGTATGCCATTATGTTGGAGAAACGTAAATCCAAGCACAAGCATGTCATGTCCTCTTCTTTTGACGATCATGAACCCATTCCTGCTCACCGGAGTATATCCCGGGGCCCAGTGCATTCTTCTACCTTACGCTCAGCGTCTAAGGTGCAGGCTATGAGTGAGGCTGCTGTGGCTCGTGCTCTGGAGTCCAGGGTTTTGTCCAAAAGCAGGGGCTCTCATTCTACGGTGGGTCCGGTGGATTCACCCTCTGAAGACTCTTCGGCTTCTGGAAGTAGCCATCCTTCTACCTCTACAGGGAAATTTGTGTGTAGCGATGAGGTTCCGGATATTCTCCAGGATGTCCAGGAGAACTTGGGATTTTCACCTTTTTTTTCTGAGGGGATGGAGGGCATTTTTCCCCAATATGTTAAACCCCCTGCTTTTGCTATGCAGTTTCATGATTGCATCAAAGACTTGATAGCTGGAGAATGGCGTGACCTGGAAAGATATTCTTTCCACGCCTTTTAAAGAAGCTGTATTCTTTGGAGGAGGAAGATGACTCTCTTCCTCAGTCTGTAAAGGAGAACGCCATGATGGTCACTCTCATTGGTCATACGGCGATCAATCCGGAGGATTGCTGTCCTTCAGATGCTACAGAAAAGAAGGTTGATGGGGCTCTGAAGAAGGCTTTCTCTGCGGAGAATTTGACTTTGAAGGCAGGTATCTACTCTGCTCAGAGTCATGCTGCTCTGTCCTTTGTATCGGATTTTAAGAAACTAGCTATGGCTATTCAGGGGGAGACTGATTGCTCTGACCAACTGGTTCATATGGAGCAAGGGGCAAAATAATTGGCAGACATCTCTTCGAATGTCATTAAATCTTCTGCCATAGCTTCTGGTTTCATGATTCTGGCTCAGAGGAATCTGTGGATGCAAGACTGGAAGGCAGATTTCTCCCAAAAGTCTTCTCTCCTAAAAATTCTGTTTG
The DNA here is from genome assembly GCF_964261635.1 of Lissotriton helveticus. Taxonomy (NCBI): domain Eukaryota; kingdom Metazoa; phylum Chordata; class Amphibia; order Caudata; family Salamandridae; genus Lissotriton; species Lissotriton helveticus. The sequence goes on from NC_136063.1 coordinate 975,474,111, forward strand.
AGGGTAATATGCTGTTTGGAGAGCAACTGCAGAGCATGATTGCCAAAGCTTTCAAAGATCGAAACCATGCTCTTCCCTACTAGGGGAAGACTTCATCGTCTTCCTACACCCTTAACATTTGGAATCCTTCTACTTTCTTATCTTCCTTTCACTACTCCCATCAGTCATCCAAGCCCTTTTCAGACCTTAGGCGAAAGTTCCAGCCCAAGAAGGCCTCTTCCTTGGCAGGCACCACGGGTCACCCTGATTCCTTCAAGCGGAAGTCCTGACAACAATTGCTGGGCAGCCTCAAGGCCTGTGGGCGGGAGGCTGTTATATTTTTCTAGAGGCTTGGAGTCGAGATGTGAGGGATAATTGGGCTTTGAATGTTGTCAGGAGCAGTTATTGTATAAACTTTGTCACTCTGCCTCCCAGCTGGGGCATCATCTGTACTCCTTTCCCCGGGAAACTGGGGAAGATGCGGGCTCTTCTGGATGAGGTTCAGGCTCTACTGGACAAGAGGGCGATTGTTACTGTCCCCCTGGAGGAGCAGGGAATGGGGTGCTATTCCATTCTTTTTCTTGCTTAAAAAGTGTCAGGGGGTTCAGGCCTGTTCTGGACCTAATACGAGTGAAGCGGTGGGTCAGGACCATTCACTTCAAGATGGTGACTTTACAGTCCATAATGCTGTTGGTAGGGGTCTGGGACCTAATGACTTCCATAGACCTACAGGTCACTTGACTACATGTTCCCATGGCACAGGAGCATCAAAAATGTCTGCGTTTTGCGATAGGGGACTGTCACTTCCTGTTTGTGGTGTTGCCATTCGGGCTGAAGTCCGTTCCCCTATTCTTCACCGAGCTGTTGGCTCCGTTGGTGGCTTTGGCTCACAGTCAGCGGACGTTTTGCAGAAGCACAGGGGGGATATCATGCCTTGTTGCATCCCAGGACCGTCTCTTTTTGGGGCAAGATTTCGTACAGATTTGATGGTGGTCACGTTGCCAGAGGTGCGGGTGTCCAGGATCCAGTATCACATTCTGGCTCTATTTTCCAAACAGGACAGGAAATAGCTGGTGACTCGCTGGCTCCAGTTTGAAGGGGATCTGGCGGCCACTGTATTTCTGGTTCCATAGGTCCGGTTTTATTTACACAAGCTGATGGCACACATTCTGGCACAATGGTCTACCCATTGTCTCCCCCTTTCTTCTCCGATAACGATGTCCTCTCAAATCAGGGAGGATCTGGGTTGGTGGCTGGTTCGGGATAATCTACTGTGGGGGGGGTGTCTCCCCCCTCCTGCGCCTTGAGTGGTCACCACAGACACCAGCCTCACAGGGTGGTGGGCATTGTGGGGGTTCAGGTCCCAATCTCAGAGCGGGAGGTATTCGAATTGGAGGGAGTTGTAGGCTGTTTGTTTGGCGCTGCAGGCCATCTCACGGTTGCTGAGGGATTTGGTTGTCCTGGTAAGGACAGACAACATCACAACCATGGCATATGTGAACAGACAGGGGGAACCAGGTCCCCTTCTCTGGCTCTGGTGTAGGAAAAGTTGTTCTGTTGGGAGGAGTCCTGTCTGATGACAATCTCTGTGACTCATATTTAAGGGGTGTCCAATTCTCTGGCGGATGCTCTCAGCTGAGCCATCCCATTGCCTGTGGATTTTAGCCTCCATCAGGAGTTGTTTGTGGAGCTGACTGTGCGTGTGTTTCAGTGGTAGACCTTTTTGCAAGTGTGGACAATACCAAGGTGTCCAGATTTTAGGAGAGTTGAGCTTGGGCTGTGGACACTCTCTCCTGCCCATGGCCTCAGGTCTGAGGTACGCATTCCCTCCCATTCCGCTGATTCTCCAGTTCCTTCTTCTGGTCCGGTCTTTGGGGGCGTCGGTAGTCAAGAATGCCCCAGCTTGGCCTCAGGCCTCTTGGTTACCTCTTCTAGTGGAACTGAGATCAGAGTTGAAGTGGTTACTGCCCCTGACTCCCTCGCCTTTGCTGTTCCCTATGTTACAGCAGGATGTTCTGTCCAGGAGGCCAAACCCTTAGGGCTGCTGCATAAGGGGGTTCCTGCAGGTTTGACCTCGACTCTGCAGGCGACTAGGCGCTCTTCTACCAACAAATCTTACTTAAGGCACTGGTGTTCTTTCAGTAGGTGGTGCCAAGTTTGGATCCTGCTTCCTCTATCTTATTTGAGGTAATGTTATTTCTCCAGGATGGGGCTTCTTTGGGATTGAAGGTTGCTTCCCTTCGTCTTCAGTGGGCTGCGATTAAGGCTTTCTGGAGATCTTAGGACAATCTCTCTTATTCTGATGGTTTGATTGGATGGCTTTTCAAGGGGTTGCATAATGTTCTCCCTGCCCCTCGGAAGCACTTCCCATCTTGGCATCTGTCTTTGGTTTTGAAGGCCTTGATTTAGCCTCCGTTTGAGCCTCTGGATTCTGTGGATTTACGTTTCTTGTCGTTTAAGACCTTCTTTTTGATGGCGATTTCTTCTGCTTGATGTTTAAATGAACTAGACGCTTTGTCTTTCAAGCTTCGCTTTTGTAAGCTTTTTGATGACAGGAGTATTTTGAGATCTACCCTTTTCCTTTCGTCCTAAGGTGGATTCCCAGTTCCATTGGGACCAGGAATTGATCATGCCTTCCTTTTTTGAGTCTACTTCCTCGGAACCTGAAGTGCGGTTGCACTTGTTGGCTGTCAAGAGGGCTCTGCTGATCTATATGGAATGTGCCACTTCCTCTCTTCATTCTGATTCCCTTTTTGTGAATTTTGGGTCGGTAAATCGGGAGTTGCGTCCTTCCACTTCTTCCATGAGTTGGTGGGTTTGGTTTCTGATTTCTCTGGCTTACAAGTCTGCTGGGCACATTTCTCCCATAGGGGTGCAGGGTTGTTCCACTAGGTCCATGGTGACATCCTGTGCAGAGATCCAGGGGGCTTCTATTTCTTGAGATTTGTCGACCTGCCACCTGGGCTTCACCTTTGACTTTTGCCTTTCATTACCCGATTGGCCATGAGGTTGCCGGTTCTGAGTTTTTTGCTTCCAGGATTCTTTACGCTATGGTTCCTGAAAAGCAGGGTTTCCTTTGTTGGCTGTGTTTTAAAATCAATCTGTTTTGTGCATATCTGATTTGGTTAGGCTGTTTGGCTTTATACATCTCGTATGTGTAATGAAGGGAAGCAAGGGGGGACGAGGAGGTAATGCATCAATTACTTACCTGTAATTGCATTACTCTGTGTCCTACTCCCTCGCTTCTATTCATTACATCCCTATATCCCTGGTAGTCCAGGCCAACCTTTTGGTATGATTTCAGATTATGTGGTATTACAGGAGGCTGGAGGGGGGTTGGGCAGGGATGCCTTGTATGTGTAATGAATAGAAGCGAGGGAGTAGGACTCAGAGTAATGCAATTACAGGTAATTGATGCATTAACTCCTGTCTCCTGTTCCTCTGAACACTCCCAGAGCCGCTAGGCATGCTGATAGCCGCTGGCATTGTGCGCATATGTTATTCTTCACCTGTCTCACCCATGAAGTGCTTTCCGTGCCTAGTAACCCCCTTCCTAGTTCCAGGGTGATCGAGAGAACTTCCTGTAACATAGCAAAAGTAATGAAACAACAACAGAGCAAAGTTGTTTTGTAACCAGTGGATGCATGAAGAGCATGAAGAGAAGTCGTGTCACATTAGTTGAATGAGCATTGTTAAATTACCAAAATGCCTAAAAAAAACATTTGAAAGACCCATGATTGTGAGTGATACTAGTATTTATGATGAGAGTCAATACAATATGGTCCCTACAGGGCATGAGTGGGGCGGGTGTCAGGGGTGAGAAGGGGGAACAGTGGAACAGAGGGGAATCTGAAAGGTGGAGAACACCAGATCTCATATGAGTGTGCACTTTTATCCAACAACCATCCTAGGCTTTAGAAGCTGGATTCGGTATATGTAGTCTACCATGTAATAAATCATTTCCATAAGTTTGGAGCTTGCTGCCCAGTGTTCGCCATGGTTATCTGCACTGTGTTCCGTGCAATGTCTAGATCATATCGATAGTGGTCTACTTTGGAAGATCTAGGCAATCTGGGGGGCAAGGAAATTAGCTGTAAAGGTTTTAGTGGTCCACATTATGAAGAAAAAAGACACCCACCTAGGACCTTGTCAGAATATATTTGACAAGTGAAAGCCTGGGTTTCCTGCCTGCCTGTTTAAAGTCCTTAATACTCCTATATGTGGTCATTATAGTAGCTTGAGAAATGGGAGAGGCAGCATGAACAGCAGATAGTATTACCTTGGCACCACTAACATCTTTACACTTTGTATTCGTATCTACAGAGATAATTGCATGGAGGGCCACCTTGCAAAGTCCTCATAGGTTTTTCAATAGGAGGCTGCAGGTTATTGACAATCATGTACACCAGTTCTCTGTTGATTAAGGGACCAATACATTTTAGTTTGACAATAGTCCTGTGAACCCATACCCCTCTGTGACCGCCTCCATCATGATGCATCTGGATAGGAGAGGAGCCTCACTCTATTCCCAATTACTCATATATCCTGAAAAGGACTTGAAGCCGTCAAATATTGGTATTAGGTTGAGGGTAGGAGGCCTTAGTTCCTTTAGAGTAAGAATGTCATCTGCACACAGCATAATGTTAGAGCAACACCCTGCAGTGTCTGTCCTCTTGAGGTTCTCAGCTTCTCATATGATGGCTACTATGGGGGTTCGAGGGCAAGAACAAATAGGACCTGGGAAAAGGGACAACTGGGCCTTTTGTACATGTAGATAGGAAAAGTGTCTGAAACCCATGCATTCAGGTTGAGCAGATGGACCAATTCATTGCCATTTCACCTTGGCTATAAAGTTTGGGCCAATGTCTGATCTTTCCACTATCCTGAAAGGGAATCCCCAGAGAACAGTTGTTGGACTTGGCCTTTCTGGCAGGTTCACCCCTAAACTTTTTGCTTTTAATGGTGATGGTGATTTTTGGGTTCTGCGCACTGTGTCCCAGTGGAAAGTGCATGCGCACTGTGAGTGCATGTGGTGAGATAGGCCTGCCCTCCCATAGGAATGCATGGGGAATGTATGTGTCCCTGGTAGTTCCTGATGCTTGGGGTGTACAGGCTCGAGTCTGGTATGTGTGGACTCGTGTGATTGAATGCTGCGAGATGATGTATGCAGCATGTATGTGTCTAGTGTGGAAGTGCCACTTCTAGACATTGATATGTGTGTGCTGTGAAGGTGCTGGCGTGTGATTGGCTGGAGCTGGCTGGGATGCCAGGCTCCTTGAGTAATGATGGGTCTGCCCGGTGGTGAGTGTGGAGATTAGCATGCTGATGGCTGGGGAGGAGTGCCCCTGTGTCTTGAATGGGGCTGGGTTTCCCCCACACAACACTGGCTCCTCCCCCTGTGGTGCGTCTAACGACCCTAGCCTCCCCAGTGAAAGAAAGGGGTGGTTGGGCCATCAAGGGTGCTCCAAAACCAGCTGCGACTGGTTTCTCCCCCACCCTGCACCTACAGACAAAGGAATGTGGTGTATAAAAATGGGGCTGTGTCCCCACAGAAGTTGTTCTGTTCCAGGATCCTGCCTGAGGGGGGCTGTTGCTGTGCTGGGCGCCAGGAGGACCGCCACTTGGATTGTCTTCCTGCCTGGAGACCCAGTGAGCTGGCTCTGGGCACAGCCTTGCCCCCCCCCCCCTGCCTGCCTAGAAGGACTTTTGCTGGGCTTGTTGGCCCCTAGCGCTGGGAGCGCTGTATTTTGTCCCCACAGGCGCCTGGGAGCTCTTTATTTGACTCATAGCACTTGGGAGCGCTCTTTGCTATAATCTCCGCGCTCCCCCGCCCCGCATTTTGCGTGGGGAATAGCAGGTGCCCACCCTGCGTGTTATGCGGGATTAATTGATTGACCGAGCCGGTGCCCACCCGGCATTTGTCCCGCGCCCTTGCCGCTGTTTCTGATTTTTAATTTACCTTCGAGGGAGCCCACCCCTCGGTAAATTCATCCCCCCTGCCTGCCTGCCTGAAAAGGGCCGCCGCACTGCCCGCGGCGACCCGGAAGCTCTAGGGGCCAGGACCGGAAGTCCCGCCCCCCGCAGGTCAGCCCGGAAGAAGAGGAAGTGGAAGCTGCCTGCCGGGGCTCCTATGTGACGAGAGAGCCCCGGGGAGAGAGGAGTCCGGCCGCAGCATTGGAGAGCCCCCGAGGAGCGGGAGCTCTCGAGAGGAGCCGCCGCACCATCTCAGCCACACAGAGGAGCTGCAGCACCTTCCCGAAGAGAACCGGTGAGTGCAGCTCAGAGGGAAAAGGGGGGCCGTCGGGGCACATTGCCGGTGCCCGCGCCCCCCCCCCCTCTGGTGTGTAGAGCCTGTTGAGGCTCAGGGGGCATATCTCTGTGCTCGAGCCCCCGAGCGGGGCTCCTACGTTGCCGACATTTCCTGGGGCCAGTGTGAGTTAGTCCCCCGTGAGGGACTCCAACAACCGGCCGCATTTTCTTGTGAGCCCTGAGAGGCTCAAAGAGGGCACAATTGTTTTACAAGCCCTGAGAGGCTCGGGAGGGCTATTCTGTTTGCTTAGAGCCTGCGAGGCTCAGGGCAGCATTTGTTTTCAGAGCCCGAGAGGCTCGTGGCGCCATTTCTCTGCATTAAGAGCCTAGGAGAGGCTCAGGGGGCCATCTCGGCAATCTCGAGCCCCAGAGGGGGGCTCCAGCGACCCCGCATTCTTGCAGGAGCCCAGAGAGGCTCAAGGGGCATTCATTGATTTCGAGTCCCCAGAGGGGGGACTCCAATGTTGGTGCCACATTTGCTCGAGCCCAGAGAGGCTCAGGGGGACAGTGTATTGTTCAGAGCCTGCGAGGCTCCCACGTGGCCCCATCTTGTCTACTTCAACTGCCCAGCACTTCGTGGGCAGTTGCTACGTTTAGGCCCTGACTTTGGGACACAGGGCGTCCTAGCCCCAACAAGGCCAGTTGGCCTAGGGACAGTCACAGGTGGTGACTTATGTGAGTTTGGCGCAATTGTTCTTTTGCTGCACCTCTGAATGTGTTTTTATGTGTCATGTGCCTTGTTCTTACACCTCTGAATGTATTGTTGATGCATCATGTGTTTTCCTTCCTTACACCGCTGAATGTATGTGATGCATCATGTGTTATGTGCTTACACCCCTACAGGTATTGTGATACTTAGGTGGTTGTTTTTCTCCTAGTGCAGGTGGTGCTAGTGAGGTCCTGATTACCAGTAGTTACTGGTTGTGTACTACAGTGATTTTACATTCTATGTGCTATGTTCTAAAAGTGTTACTTCTAAAAGTGCTGATTCCTAACAGTGGTCCAGGTGGCCCTGTCTTGTACATATCCCCTGTAATTTCTGCCCGTGCCTGTTGGCACATTGTAAAGTGTGTGTTTTCATCTAATGTGTTTTGGTGTAATACAAAGGCTATTTTTACATATAACCTTGTGTGGAGTTTCCTTTGTGGTGGGCCTGGGTGTTGTTGTGTAGTGTAGTTCCTATCATCCCAATAGGCTCTGCGCATTGGAATAATACCTACAGCAGTAAAGGCCTAGACCAGACGTTAACTAGGTCTACTACTGTCGATACTAGACTTAAAGTTTTGGGTTTGCCAGCTTAGCTCAGAGTTCACTAGAAACTTTCTCGAATGTTCAAGGAGGACTTAACTTCCCTGATTAGACAAGAAGGGATTTAGTTTCTGACAACCATAGAACATGACAACTTTGCTCTCCCCTAATCAAGAGTATATCTCGAGAGTCGTGTGAACAAAAGGCAATTTATTTTACTCAGTCAGTACGTGCATTCTTAGTCTCATCAGAATGTAGAGAAAAGGAAGAGACGGGCGTGTTCAATAAAAAGGTGTTATTTATTGATCAGTCTCTTTTCTCATACAAGAGAAATGGATCGATATTATTGCAATACTTATAGTTAAGTAAAGTGCATACATTAAAAGCAATAGTATAAAATAATACTGTAAAAACATTGATATGGTTTCTAAGCCATAAGATGTTTTAAAATGAATAAAATATATTACATACACATATACATTTGACTAAACGTACTCAACTGGTGTTTCTAAATACGCCTACCCCGTGTACCTGACCTAAGTCTAATACGTGGGCGGGAATAGAAAGTTACAGTTTAAGTTAAGTTTGTTTTTGCCAAGTGAATAACTAAAGAATTCTCTGTGAGGGGTTATTCAGTTCTGTACCTGGAATCTAGGTTGAATGAGGGATGGTATCTCTCGTCTCTGGTCTCGATATTCCAGGCTGCCTGCGAGGTCTACCCGGAAACGCCGGTGCTGGATCTCTCGGCAGGAGAAATCAGCTTCTCTCAGCGCGTCAGGAAGGCGGGGCTGCGCCAGCGGGGTCTGCTCTGCTCTTCGCTTCGGCAAGTATGGCTGCTCCGTCTCGTCACCACGCGTGTGTTTGCATAGGGCAATATCGGTAATATTTATACCTTTAAGGTGCCGAGATTGACGTAAGGATGGACATAGATACGTCAATAAGGATGTCATACGACTTGCTCGTTAGCACATTCTTTTGCTGAAGTTCTCGGTGAAATCAAAACAATGGCCGCAGGGTTTTGCCCAGGTTGTCATAGGTTTGATTTGTTATGAGAACTCCGTATGCCTTATCAGGGGCTGGAGGAATATCGCTTGTCTAATTAGATCGCAAGCGTTATGACCTAATCAGATAACACGTTCCTGTGCCGTAGTGTGACTGCGTCAGATAACGGTATCTGCATCATGGGGGTTTTCTGCCTCATGGGCTGACTACTTAGTTAACCCTGTACTTGGAGTTTGGACACGCTGTGGGAGCTTGCCTGCTCACCTGTTCCGTTTGTGCCTGTCCTGCGCTGCTCGCCGCTCCCGCTTCGCGGGAGCCGCTTCGTGGGAGGACCCACCAACGCCGACGCCGACTTCTTGAGCCTGATTCCCGGAAGAGCTGTGAGCCGGGCTAACATCTGTGGAGGCTGCAGGGGTAGCGCGGCAGGGACTCACTATCCCAGGAGTCCCTGCTGACCACGTGACATCTGGTCTGCGCCCCCCTGCGTGCCCCGCCCCACGCCGCCCTTCCTACAATACCAGGGGAAGCACGCTCTGCGGGACGCAGGCGGGACGCCGGGCGAAGCCCGGGCAAAGGGCGGGCTGTCTGTGGCCGTCCGGGGCCAGCAGGGGCCGGGACGGGCTACCCCCCTAACAACTCCGGTAAGCCTCCTGTACATCATAAAACGAGTTGCTCATGTCTGCATTTTCACCAATGGCAACACGCTCAGGCAGATGCTCACGTAAGGGGGGAAACACCACGTTAGGGACTATGGACAATTTCATAACCCGTGCGGTATCAGTGGTAGAAAAGGAGATCATACTTGCGGAACGCAGACTGTCACGGGAATACCTGGCTCACAGACGATCCTCTATGGGGTCTCTCGCACAGGCTAAATCACCCCCAAATAGCCTCATACCAGTCGACACTAACCCTGCTGCCATTCCCAGTGATACACAACCATGTGTCATTGACACACGACGGGCTAGTGACTTTTATGAAATTACATCTGACCAGGTTCCCTTACAAAAATCTCCTACGAACGTTCAAATAAACAACACTCAAACTTCAGCACCATTGTCCTTACCCTTAGTAATGATACATGATGCTCCATCAGTCCACCCCCTCAAATCACCTCATAAGAGGATAGGGCGAACAGCTGCTAAAAGGAAAAGATTGGTCACCCCTCGTAAAGCGTATAGATTAAAAACTCTAAAAAGAATACGTAAGAACTTTATGAATGTAGGTGCCAAGCGCCAAAAAATAGCAAACCATCCAATGAACAACGGGAATGAGCATGGAGAATCCATGGAGCATAATAAAACAAGAGAGTACGCTGACACAGCTGTTACTATAGAATCAGCCAACAACTCTGTAGAAAAACCGGCATCAGGGAAGCTGATGGAAGACATTCTTTCACTCATGATATCACAACTACAGCCAGTAACAGTAAAACTGGAAAGGCTAATGGACCGTTTGGACAAATTTGAACAAACATCTTTGGATAATTTTTTTGCCCTGAAAACGCTGGTAAAACTTCACTCAAAGATTGATCAAGAATCCGTAAGATCGGAAAAAAGTTCAATATCACCTAGACCAGCACAGCAACCTGGTCTAGCTACGAAAGACAGGGCTATGAACTCAAAAAAGCAGGTGGCCTCGAGTAGGTCAAACACTGTGCAGGAAGGACCAGGCATAGAGTCCCCGAAAAACGCAATAATCAGTGATAGACCGAAACCGGCTGATCCACCAATACCGGCTCCACGTAAAACTAAACAAATACCAAAGTCTACCACCCTGGAAACTAAGGCACCTGTTAATCCAACAAAGGGAACGCAAGCTGCAGCCACTTGCAATAACATCAATGCCCAAACATCAGACCGTAGCACTGTCCCGCATAAGCCCAAAAGGGCTTACAATGCACATCTTCCACCAGGATGCCAACCGTATGTGGTAGTTCTCACCGGGGTTCCTCAATTAACATCAAATAAAAGGGAGTCATATGACGAGCTAAAAAACAAGACCTTATACTGGCTAAAAGAAAATAGACCTCTGCCCCACACAGTAAATTGCCAGGTTATCCACGTCCGAAGAGTCAGTTGGGTGGGAACAAGATTAAAAGACATTGAAGGAGATTGCATCCTGGTGAACTTTAAAGATCCCTCTGTTGCCCGACTCGTCTTAGCCAACAGCCATGCAGTAACAATAGAGGAATTGGGACCTGCGACCTTAGTTATTTTTACCCGATGCAAGGGGAACAGATTAGCAGAGTTCCACTTCACCATGGGATGACGACTAACAAATATTCCTTTTTTGACCCTCCGACACCACTTGAAAGAATACCACCGTTAATCGTAGGGTCAGATAAGAACTGGTCATGGTGGGGTTATTGACAAACAAACAAAGAGGTTGCTACCAAAGGTCCGCCTGCCCACCCATTCTATAAGGATCTGCAGGTAGGGAAAGCCGCTATCGTTGAAGGTAGCACTGGGGGCCACGATTCCCTTCCACGTCCCTTGCACAACCAAGTTCATCGGTCTCAGGCAGTTGCACTGACAACTCCGGAGGTCCCAAAGGAGAGCGATCTCTCGGCTACAAGCCACTTAATTGATCGAGAAGCCATTGGTCTCGAACCCTGTAAGCCAAAGCGTGACTTAAAGATCTTGTCATGGAACATTGCTGGGTTGTCCAGGAACTTGTGCGACAGAGACTGGAGCTCCTTTATTGAGGAGCATGACATCATATTTATGCAGGAAACATGGGCCACCAACATTATACACAGACTTGGTTTCAAAACGTTCTTCAAGGGGGCAATTTCATCATCAAGAGGTAGACCTTCTGGGGGTCTAATAATATGGACAAGTATCTCCCTGGACGTTGTCGTATCACCACTGTACTTTCCCTCTAAAGATTTACTAGGTGTTAAGATAACCACGAAAAATATGGGTGATGTATATATGATAAATGTTTACAATAGACCTTCCCCACGAAATAAGGCATCATTGGTTATTGAACAACTTACTTCTTACTTAGCTAACATAGAGTCGGATTCCAAAATATACATAAGTGGGGACTTCAACTGCCAGTTCGAACCCATAGTGGGGCTCGAAAAACTACTAGAAATAGAAGATAGAGCGCTTGACATCCCCCCCTTAGATAATATAAAATATGTAAAATGTTCAGTGGCTGCTATGCAAATTTATGAATTGACTGTATCGCATGGATTGCGGGCATGTAATGGCCGATTAAACCCAGATAAACCGGCCAATTTTACTTTTAGTAAAGGTTTGTCTAAATCCCTGATTGATTTTATGCTAATTTCAATAAACCTCTGGTATCTATTGTTGGCCTTCAAGGTTGTGAACAGACCCGAAAGTGACCACTTCCCCTTACAGCTAGGATTATTATCTGACCCTTTTCTGATACAAGACTGCGGGACGGAAAATGAGAGCGGGGTAGCTGAGGTTGCTCTTTCTAACAATAGGAAGGCAATCAAATGGCCGCACATTCTGGCAAAAGAAGAGACACTCATGGGAATTTACAACATCTTCTCAGATATCGTCCCCCAATATGCAAACACAAGGCTGGGATCCCACGAGGTCTTGGAAATGCACAATCACCTAGTGGAATCTCTAACTCCCCTCCTGAGCAAATGTTGCACTACTAAAAAAGTCAATGTAAATAGGCAACTGGAACTAGAAACGCCCTGGTACAACGAACAATGCAGTATAGCAAAATCGAACCTAATATCTGCAGTGAAATCTAAAGACCAGATGAGGGTTAGAGAGTGTAGGAAAGCTTATAAAACCCTTATGTTTAATGCAAAAAGGGAATGGGACGATCAAAACTGGGAAGACCTTTTGAGTGCAGCTAGGAGACATGATCAAAGCACTTTCTGGAATTTAATAGCCAAAAATAACAAAAAAGGCTGTTCTAATAGGGATTTCTTCCTGGACGAAAAAGTTTGGTTTGACCATTTTGTGGGTTTGTATGATCAAGTAGGGTCTTCTGGTGTATATAATGACCCCGGATTTCTTACTCAGTGCACAATTTCGGTGCAATTTACTATTAAAGAAACGCTCTGTGCTATAAAAGCAGTTAAGGCAGGGAAAGCTCCAGGCCCGGACAAGTTACCTGGCGACTTGTTTACCCATAATTTGGAGGTATGGAGCCCGTACATAAATTTCTTGTGCAATTCAATTCTATTGGGCACCCCGATCCCTGAAACATGGAAAGGGGCGGAAATTATAACTATTTATAAAAAAGGGGATCGTTACAATCCAGGGAACTATAGACCGATTAGTTTAATCGATATTTTACAGAAAAATTTTTCTAGACACATTTTAAATCGGCTTTTAATATGGATTAATGACTCTGAAATCCTATCTAACTATCAAGCAGGGTTCAGATCCAAGACTAGCACTGTGGACCAAGTGTATAGATTTATGTGTATATGTTGGAAGTATGTTAATATTAAGAAGAGTAGCATATATGTTGCATTTATGGACCTACGCTCTGCGTTCGATCTTGTCCCCCGCCACTTATTATGGGAGTGCCTAAAAAAGATGGGTGTCCCGGACGATTTGTTAGGTAATCTTATAAAATTGCATACAGATAATTTTGCTAAAGTAAGGTGGGGCAGAAATGGAGAACTTACCCGATCCATCCCAGTGAAAAGAGGTGTGAGACAAGGGTGCGTTCTAGCACCAACCCTCTTTTCATTGTTCGTAAATGATATCCCCCACTACTTAGCTCAATGCAATCATGATTCGCCCAAATTGTGCAGAGAGGCAGTCACTGCATTACTATTCGCTGATGACACCATCCTCATATCTCAAACTCCGAAAGGCTTGCAAAATTTAATAAATACATTTAACAGTTATTGTGTAATGAAGGGGTTAGAAATAAATTCAACCAAAACGAAATATATGGCAATTAATCCCTCCAAATCTTTTAAGAAGAACTTGGTCCTAAATAATAACAAACTTGAATATGTGGAGTCTTTTGACTATCTGGGCATTAGGCTGGACAGCAGAATGTCTTGGGCGAACCAACTCGACAAAAGCAGGTTAATACTTACACAGAATTCATTGCCCATCTTAAAGATTCATGGTGGGAGTATATCTAAAGCTATTACACCTGCGATCGATGTGTTCCAAGCAAAAGCCCAATCCGCCGCCCTGTATGGGGCCGAAATTTGGGGGCCTTATTCTAAAAAAACTTTTGATGTTGTAGAAAACAAGTTCTTCAGACGCCTACTTAGACTGCCCCTAAGAACACCCTTGGCGTCACTCTACTTAGACATTGATGTAAAGCGTACTGATTTCTTGTGTTTTTTGCGACCATTGCTTTATTGGGTGCGATTATGGTCTACCCCAGAACTAAGTAACTATAGAGCAGGCTTATTGGAAATTATGGAAATAGATTTATACAACACAATTAAGTGGCTGAGACATGTATCCTACTGGTTTACAGTAATAGGCCTATCACATTACTGGGAAACACCAGCTGTATCTATCACCTTGCCTAATAGTTGTAAGATCCAGGTAAAATCTGCCTACTGGAACTATGTGAATAATCACATATATGAACGTGCCACTGGAAAATTAACGTCCACATTCTTGCAATTCAAGGATCTTCCATCATTTGAACTTTTTATGGACGAAATTGAGCCACCCCTGGCTAAATCTGTCTTCCTCAAATTTAGATATGGAGTGTTACAGATTAAATTAAATTCCTGCCGGTGGGGAGGAGCAAGCAAAGATCCTCATTGTATTTCATGTGTATTAAACCAGAAAGAAGATGAGGCTCATATCCTCTTCTTTTGTCCATTATATGTTAAACTTCGAAAAAAATGGATCATGCCTCTATGTAAAAATATGGGGACACGTTCATTCAAAGAGGCAGAAAGAATACTCAGATCCTCTAACAGTAGGCTATTAGTGTTTGGTCTGAGTAGGTTTCTCCATGGTGTTTGTATAATTAGAAAGAAGCTTGGATTACCATTTTAGGATTAATTGATTTTAATATTAGTCTTTTAACATTTTTACTATTGTATATAATCGTTTTAAAGAGACACAAAAAAATTGATTGAACTGGTCGAGTATGATACCCTGGTATGTATATCCCCTAAAATCCATGATTAATGAATATGCCCTGAATTGCACTTTGTCTAAACAGCGCTTTTGTACAATATGAATATTTTTAAAGTTTTTATTCATTGTAACAAATTCTTATTCATGAAAAAGTATGTGTATTATATGTATGTTGGCTTAATGACATAAATGTCGAATAAAAGCTTTTTCTACTACTACTACTTAGTTAACTTGTTAGTTTGCTAACCAGAATAGGGTCAGGAATAGGGGGATCGATTCAGAACCTATAGGAATACATCACACCCACTCCACGCTAACTATGGTCATATTTACTAATCTATGCATAGTATAACATAGTACAACATACTATAGAGTATAGTGTATACCTTACCACCCCAAAATACATAAATGCATTTTGAAATTTTCAAATATACGGAAAAATTGCAGTCATATGTATTGTATGCACTCAAGCTGTAGAATAATGCCAAAGTAATCGCATTTGTATACATTATTGCTATTTTGTATATGAGAATTACACATGAAATGGCTCTTAATACAGAAAAAAAAGTTCGAGACCATTCCATCACAGAATAAAATATTTAAAATATTTATGAACATACCAGCGGGCAGCTAATGTCTATAAGCTATGTCTATAAGCTATCTAAAATTTAGCAACCTTAGTTCTCTAAGAATAGTTCTTACTTTAAGCAGAAGATAGTGTCCCGAAAAATATGCAAAAATATTTTGGGGCTGCTGAAAAATTGCTGTCCGTGAACTGGAGGGAAAATTGTTCATGTGACTTTATTTTTAAAGTTGAAGGCCGAATTCAGGGAACGCCGTGTGCGAGCTTGTTCAAAAGTCTCTATTTCTGCTCTGGTGAGAACATCATATCATTTAGGCTTTCGAAAAAACTGTCAACAGCTTCCTGGGAAAGTTCCACTAACTCGGATATTGGTGTAATCATGCATTCGTGCGCATGATTTTCTCCATTGACATTCTGATTCGCATTGCTGACAGAAGGTCGTACCTGATCGATGCTGCTTTCATCTTGAACTTCACTACCCATCAATCGTAGTGGTGAAGCTTCCACGAATGCTGTCATCAGGATTGGTAGCCTTTGAGGGCAGCACAAAGCATGAACCTTGATCGGGCTCAACAATGTTTCTGCATCCATTGGCGCATCCGATTGTAGCGTCAGACAGGTGTCTAACACACATTCTTCTCCGCATAGCAGACACCTTAATACAGGTAAAACACATCTTTGCCACATTGGTCGAAATGATAGAAACCAAGTCATGTTCAGGTCTCTAAGCCGGGAGAGTCCCAGGATTTTTGATATCCGGTCCCGGTATCCAATGGCTAGGATTGTTTCTTCCCTTGTCGCAAGAGTTTTTTCTGTGACATGGGTTGCCATAACGAAAAATAAGGACTAAGAATAGGATTCCTGCAATTAGTCCCAAGATCAGGGGAAGTCCGCCAAAAATCGAATGGACGAAATCTGGAAAAATACCCAGTATGGCTTTGAATGGTGTTAATGCCATCGAAAATACTGTCTTAAATACCTTTGAGACCCCATTGGTATCAGAAATATTTAAGATTTCGTTTAGAATTTCCGCGAAATGTATGGGGGAATTAGTTGATAACAATGAATGTATCTCTGCAGTCGTCCTTGCGACTTGTAGATCATACGTTTCTTTTGATGACGTGAGCCTTGTAGGCGTCTGAAGAAGCACTGTTTTCATTCTGCTTAAAGTATCTATTCGAATAGAAGTAATTTTCAAATTGGGCCATGCCCTTGCCTCCCTGTCTGGAAAGGAGCTGGGGAACAATGAGCGTCCACAGCACTTGACCTTCGCAGTCGTAGTTACTAGATAAGGAGTCCCGGGCATAAGACTACAACATCTGCGGTCTACAATTAGAATGTAACTCCCATTATAGAGTCTTTGAAAGAATGGTTCTATTTATGTTGCAGGTGTGCCTTGCTGGTGACATGAAAGGTTGTATGAATTCCCTTCACAGGCTCCATGCAAACTAATTCCGTTACACAGAAGTGTGCCACATAGTGACATCGCACAATTGTTGCCACTAAGAAACACTTTCTGTCCTTTATTACTGACACATGCATGTGAATAGGGCAGGTTCCATGTTGTTTTAAGGTACCCCTTTCCCAATTTCTCGTACATGCCAGCCTGTATATATTTTTGGCAGTATTGAAACCTGAAGGTTGAGATTGGAATATTTATTATCCCATGTATTATCCATTCACTGACAGGTCGTTCTGACATTGTCACTGGTAATCTTTCGAGTTTTTCAATGCTCAAGATTGTATAATCAGCACCCTTTTGTGCCATACTGATTTGTCTATCAGTAAGGTTAAAGATTTGGAATAGTGACGTTGTGTTGATTAAACGCCAAGGCACATAGCCTGAACGCAGATTTTGCAACGTCCAGCCAAGCTGTACAATAGAGCGCAATTGTGACTGACCGTGTTGTAATAACAGTAAGTCTTGCGACAATATGTCGATTGCTGAAGACACAATGCTGTCCAAAGAAAAAATTCTGGAGGACAGAGTCATTAACCCATTGTCCACTACAGAAAGTGATTTTTCCAAATTAATACGGTCAATTTCCCGTATTCTTTCTGCTGTTTCAATTTGAGTAACCTTCCAGGCCTCATTGTATGCTGCATATACAGAGGCTGCTATGAAACGTTTTTGACGCTGTTTGCGCGGTCCCATTATGAAATCACGCAAGTCAGCACCATCAGTAAGTAAAGTTAGGTGTTGTTTAATTTCTGCCAGTGTGGAAGTTTGTAGCCACTGAAGGCATAATTTGCCCACACTGTAGGTGGTTATTATCCCGGGGTGATGTCTTTGGGGATATCTAGGGTCTGGCCGGGTCATTTTGAACCCCTGTGTTTTCTTCAGGAATCTGTCTTGACAGTTATTAGTATCTGTGGGCCAGATCAACCATTGTTTCCAATCAGGATGTGTTCTGTTTTGGTTTAATACATAATTTACGTCTATCTCTTCATCTGTAGACTTTGGAATAGACGGTTTATTTAAGTCTTTGATTTTGGCTAGGCCAAGACAGGTAGTTTGTTGAACAGTGTCATTTAAAAATATCATTTGTTCTGGGATCATGCAGGCTCTAAACAAAGATTCTATACCCTGCACTTGCCATTCTTTTGTACCCCAAACACTTTTCAATTCAACATTTTTGTCCCAATAATCAAAACCAAAAGTATTCATTTGTTCAAAGAATGAGTCCGAATATATCAATTTTGTGTTTGTTATCATGGTCTTTGTCCCTGTCTTATTTGACAATTTGAAATAAAATGTTTCAGCATTACTTGTGTTAAAACCTGAAAAGTATGAATATTTGTCATAGAAGGTCCTTGAGCTTCCTTTTGTAGGGGTTGCACAATGTTCCCATTGATTATAATTTAAAACATTTCTAGGTTGTGCAGATCTATGTAAAAAATGGTTACCATAGTGGTTATAACAGTACATACTATCATAATTTGTAGAACCCTGCAAATATTCATGTTTGGTAAATTTAGCAGACATTACTAAGTCAGACATCATATTATTAATGCTTTCGAAGTCCCACTCATCAGCAAATGAGCTTTGTTTTGCAAAGTCACTCAAGGAGATCTTAATTTGGTGTGGATATTTCAGGATTTCGACCGGACCATAAATTTCATAGTCAGTGTTGTCCCAGGCTACCCCACCCGGTATCGGATTGGCTGTGAAGTTGACTGAAGAAAGTTCTCTTTTCTCGATGTGTGAAGATGTGTGTGGTTTGAGGATCAAGTTGATTTTCTGACTTGCTGTGTCCATTTTAGCATATTTTCCCTCAATGAAGCGTCCCAAAGTAAGTACCATGATGAGCCAAAGTATGAGGATAAATGCACCAAAACCCACCCAAAATTCAATCCATGGGGAAATCAGATATGTTTCTTTCAGTTGTTTCAAAAGTTCTTTAGCTTTATCTTTAAAGGTTTTTGATGATGGCTGTGTCTTTGATTCACTGAAGCCTTCAGAGGAATCATCGAAGTTTATGAAGTAGCCGGATGCAGTTCTGTCAATTGTTCCAATTGGTTCAGGATTTCTGTTTCTTGCATTTTCACTTGGTACTTCATTATAGATTGGTGTGTCTCTGCTAAATGTTTTTATTTGGGTTTTCAGAGGTCTGAGTTCTATTGCATTGCTGCATAGTCCTTGTTGTTCTTCTGTAGGCGTTTCGAATGTGATGAGCCTCTTCGTTAGGACCTCTGTACTGGTAGCAAACCTTGGTGTTCTGCTACTTATTGGGAGTCCACTTGGCCTACGGTTTGTTATCGGCCACATGTTGTGGTTTTACCAGGTCGATGGATACAACTCGGTTCTCCTTTTTACCAGCAAGTGGCGGTAGTACAACAGATCTTGTCCCGTTGACAGACAAGACAGGAACTGCTTTTCTGTAAGAAGGCCCAAATTCCTTCTTTACCGCGATCTTTTCCCTGACTAGATCCCCG
This sequence comes from Lissotriton helveticus, assembly GCF_964261635.1. Taxonomy (NCBI): domain Eukaryota; kingdom Metazoa; phylum Chordata; class Amphibia; order Caudata; family Salamandridae; genus Lissotriton; species Lissotriton helveticus. Next base: position 975,493,242 of record NC_136063.1, read on the forward strand.
ACTTTTGGAATCCAGACAGGTCTTGCTGGGACAGGTGGTGGTTCTTCAGTGGTTGTTGGCTGTTGTTTCAACTTTATGTTGCTCAGGTCTTTTCTTGTTTTGTTTAAGTCCTGCAAAATCGCCAAACGGTCTTTGATATCAAAGCTTTTTTCTTCTACCACTGAAGTCTGACTATCAATGTCAGAGATCAACATCCTAGTTCCAAATAATAATTCGTACGCACTGAATCCCTTCAGAGAATTTCTTGGCAAGTTATTTAGACTACGTTGGACACTTATTAGATGTTTGACCCACCCAGCTCCCGAACCTAATACCTTTGCCGTTATAGATTGCTTTATGTCACGGTTTTTTCTTTCAACAATTCCGTTCCCCTCAGGGTGAAATGGACAAGAGTACCGCAATGCCACGCCCATGCTGACCATGGCCTCCTTATAAGCTCTAGAGCTAAAAGCAGGACCGTGGTCCGAATGCAGCATGCCAATTGCGTATGTGCCGATAAAGACTCGCAAATCTTTTATAACAGTTCTGGCGTCAGCCGTTCGCTGGGGCCACATCCATATGAATCTCGTGCATGAATCCACTGCGACCAAGATATATTTATAGTTACCGTCCCTTTGTAAGGGACCGCAGTGATCTAGATAAACACAGGCTAATGGTTTATCCGAGATTAGAAGGAGCGTCTGCGCTGGACGTCTCACCGTTGATACTTTCATTTTTTGACATATTTCACATTCTAGAACATAGTTCCTTGTTTGTCTTCTCATTTGTGGCCACCAGTATCTCTGTTTTAATAATGATACTGTGGCTGAGACGCCAGCATGGATAGAAGCAAGCCCTTCGTGTGCCGCTATTATTAGTCCTAACCTATGTTCCATGTTTGGAATTGCCCTATCCCCCACTCCAGGGATTCGAGCAAAAGGAACATTGTTTGCATCAGTTATGTATGAGTATTTTACTGGAAAGCCTTTCGGGAGTGTTTCTATCGGATCCTTTTCTGAAGCGCTGACAGCTTGTAATATTTCGCTGTCTATTTTTGTTTTTGACCGGGTGATGGCAGCTACGGAAGCCGTTTGCACAGCTGCCTTCGCGGCCTCATCAGCCAATGAATTCCCTGCAACGTGAACGCCATCACGTTGATGACTCAGCGTATGTATCACGTGAGTCTTTGGTAGTTCTTTTTGTAAAAGAACTACTTGTTCCCAGAGCATTTTATGCTTGATTGTGCCACCTTTCGCATCCTTGAAACCATTCTGAAGCCAGATCTGCAAGTATTCATTATAAGACTGAACGCAATAATACGAATCGCACACTATGAGTGTGGGGAATTCTCGATCGGTATTTTCAAGCGCCATCTTGAACGCCAGTAGTTCAGCTCGCTGAGCTGTACAATCTCCTAAAGATTGTGTTTTAGTGATTGCTGGTTTAAACTTTCCTTCGTGCCAGCGACCTTTAACGATCGCGCACGCAGCACTGTAAGCTTGCTTACCCCCCACTGCGGGTTGTGCTGATCCGTCTGTATATATTATACAGCCGTACTGGTCTAGAGGCAGAATTTCGGTCGGCGGAGGACATTCAAATTCATATTGGAGAAATTCTTGTGTTTTTAAGTAAGGATCAAATTCGTACGCCACGTCTGTTGCAGCAAGAGAATTAGCCCATTGTATCCATCTCGGATGGAGTGCTTTAGCATTTGGAATGCTTGCCTTTGTTACCGCCTCTAGGGCTGGTATTGGTGTCACGATTATTATTCGTTTACCTTGTGCCAGGGCTCGTTCTTTTGCTATAGCTGTCTGTGTTGCGGTAAGAATTTTTTCCGTTGGGCTGAATTTCATTTCAGCCTTAGTGTACAAGTGTGATTTGAATGCAATTGGTACCTTTTCTCCCTCATTAGAGGTCAGGTATGTGAATCCGCATCTCCCTGGGATGACTCGAATCACAAGATTGCGTGTGTTATCACGTGTTTCTAATTTTGTTTTAATTAGCATGTCTGTTTGTTGGGATCTCAAAATTTCTGTGTGTATTTGAGTCCAATTGGATCTTTTAAAATCTGGTTTTATCAGATCATAAAGGGGTTTGACCCTTTCTGCGTAATTTGCAATGTATGTTCTTCCGAAATTTAGGAAGCCTAGAATCGACTGTAGGTTTTTTAGTGTTCTAGGTGCTTGGATTACGGCACATTTCTCTAGGAAATTGTCAGCCAGGCTTTTGCCTTCACTTGATAATTCATATCCTAAGAACAGGACTGTCAGATGGGCAATTCTGGATTTTTTAAAGTTGAATTTGTAACCCTCTGCAGCGAACCCAAGTATTATGGTGTTCACTCTTTTCAAGTGAGTCTCCAAGTCATCATCTGTTAAGTAAATGTCATCGACATAAGATAATGCTTCATCATCATATATTTGTAGTAATTCTGTTACTCTCGCTGAGAATACTCCCGGGCTGTTCTTGTACCCCTGGGCTAACCGACAGAATTGTTTTCGAGTGCCATTTATTGAGAATGCAGTTAAATATCTGCTCTCTGGTGCTATGTTTTGACAAAAGAAGCCATTAGAGATGTCTAATGTTGTTTTGTATTTTTTGCGCACTATGTTATTCATTAGTGCAGCACTATGTGAGTTTTGCACTGCAAAAGTTTTGCAACATGTGTTAAGGTGTCGGTAATCCAAAACTAGACGGTATGAATTGTCTGGTTTGGAGACCGGAAACAAAGGGTTGTTCATTTGTGAGGTGCAAGTTTCAATCACCCCCTGGTATTCTAGCTGATCTAATATTTCATTTACCTGTTTTTTAGCTTCTTGCTTAATTGGGTACTGCCTTTGTGCAGTAGGTTGTGATTTTAACTGGATTTTGTGAGGAGGAGAGTCCTCATCCCATCCCACGTGATTTTTATATAAAGCAGGAGCTAGAGCCACTGCCCACTTTCTGGCAAGTGTGTATTTTTTATGAATAGGAATTTGATTTGAGAAGGCAGGCATAATTACTTCTTCGCCATGAGGGCACTCCCTGACAAACTCTGGTGGCCAGTCTTTTTCAGCTAGAAGGATATCATAGCCCTTGGAGAGATTATCCCAAAATAGTCCCCTTATTTTCCTAGTCTTATCTCCCTCTATACGCAATGTTATTTTGTATATTTTGTGAGGTTTGCTAACTCTGGTGTCCGCAGTTTCCACTTGAAGATATTCATTTGTGTCCACTGTCTCCAGATGATTCATAAGGACTTTGCGAGCTATGCTCACTTCTGCTGCGCTGTCTAGCATTGTCTGAGCCCATTCTCCGTTTTTCAGTTGTGTCCTCAGTATTCTCGGCATTGTTAACTACCTTGATACTGGCTACCTTCTTTTTTGGAAATTGTAATTTCTTTTTTAGCTGAGCAGGTTCCTTGTCTTTGGACTTGGTGTGCTCTTCTCTTTGTTCTGATCGTCCTCTTCTTTCCGATTTCTGCGAGGAAGTCTGAAAAGATTGAGACGGACGTGTATCAATGTCTTGATATCTATCAGGCTTTTTAATATTATCCCTATTTCTAAGGTTATATCTTTTCCCAGAGGGGTCACTCTGAGGTGACCTGTGTCTTTGGTTCGGAGATTTTTCTCTTCGCCTAGGAGACCTTCCTCGGGACTGGAATTTCTTTTCTTTAGGATTGGATTGTTTGTTTCCATCCCAGTTCTTTTTTGGTGATGTAGAATTATTATTAAATAATATTTTTTCAGGACTTTCAATTAGTTGCGGTTTTACTGGTATTCCACCTAAACTATCTCTACCTAGTTCCTCATAGGATTTTTCTATGATTCTGGCAATTTCAGCTGGTTGGTCTGCTATATCTGTCTCTTTTAACCTCTGGCGGATCGCCACGTTTGCTGCTTCTCCTTTTATGTTGGCTAATAGTATAGCCGAGACCTGCTTGAAGTCTTTTAGTAATTTCATACCAAGAGTTAAAGCGGGTTCAGGACCATATTCATCTTGAATTTGTTTTAGCACATCTGGTATTACCGAAATGGATGGAACACCGTGCGTTTTTGTGTAGATGGAAGCAAAGACTGTACCCCAAGTGTCACAGTCCTCAATGTGTGGTGCGATTCCCATTGGAAGACAGATAGTCAGAATCCTGTGCTTTTCTAGCGGGGTGGTGTCTGGAAACACCGCCTCTATTTGGGTGATTTTCTGCGCTAGCCAGAATGGTATTTGTTCCCGTTTAGCCGGTACTTTACCTAGGCAGGACTGGATGTTCTGTGGTGTAATTTTATTTGTGTTCCCCTGGTGAGGGGTCAGCTGTGGGAGTTTAATCGCTGGCTGAATTGTTGAAGTCCGCATCACATATTGGACTAATTGTCTGTGTATTTTTATTAGCTGTTTTAGCTGTGTTAAAAGGTTTGGTGCAGACATCCCATCGATGTCTGGATGTGGTGTGTATCCGGCTAGGACCGGCCACGTTGCTCCTGGTCTACCTAAAGGACCGAGCCTGGTGATGTGATTATTATGTTTTAGGGCGCCATCAAATAAGAGCAAATGCTCTTGAAATTTGAGTGGTACTTCCACCTCCTCGAAAGGAGTGTACGTTTCAGGAGGTTCCTCTATTTTGTAATAGTGGAAGTACTTTGTTACAGGATTTGCTGCTGGAAAATTTATCCATGAATAGTACACCTCTGTCTGCCGATATTCGTGTGCCTCAATTACGAATATGACTGTACCACCTCTAGGTGTCAGTCCATTTTCTATAAGTTTTATGGTTATAGATTTCCTTTTGATGACCGGGATGAGTATTATATCCTCGTCTGCTGCCTGCATGGTAGCATCAGCTGCTGCGAGTTCAGTTGCTAATCTAACTGCCTCTCTTTCATCCTCATTGTCTGACATTTTACTGTCCCAAAGGTTTTTTCTTTTGTTTGCAGATCAGGTTTCTTATGGAAACAAAGATTAGATGCACAATATTTTGGAACCGTGTATCCTTCAACGTTGACTTGTACCAAGAATCATACATAGGAGTTCCCTCCTGCAATATCTGGCGGATATAACCTTTCACCCACTCCAGACGTTTTTGGAGTATTTGGGAAAAGGGGTCTGAATGAGAAAGCACGACTGAGTTACTCTAAATGTCTTACGTTAGTTTTATCGCCCTTTCCAAACGCGTTGGGCGCCATGTAGTGTAGTTCCTATCATCCCAATAGGCTCTGCGCATTGGAATAATACCTACAGCAGTAAAGGCCTAGACCAGACGTTAACTAGGTCTACTACTGTCGATACTAGACTTAAAGTTTTGGGTTTGCCAGCTTAGCTCAGAGTTCACTAGAAACTTTCTCGAATGTTCAAGGAGGACTTAACTTCCCTGATTAGACAAGAAGGGATTTAGTTTCTGACAACCATAGAACATGACAACTTTGCTCTCCCCTAATCAAGAGTATATCTCGAGAGTCGTGTGAACAAAAGGCAATTTATTTTACTCAGTCAGTACGTGCATTCTTAGTCTCATCAGAATGTAGAGAAAAGGAAGAGACGGGCGTGTTCAATAAAAAGGTGTTATTTATTGATCAGTCTCTTTTCTCATACAAGAGAAATGGATCGATATTATTGCAATACTTATAGTTAAGTAAAGTGCATACATTAAAAGCAATAGTATAAAATAATACTGTAAAAACATTGATATGGTTTCTAAGCCATAAGATGTTTTAAAATGAATAAAATATATTACATACACATATACATTTGACTAAACGTACTCAACTGGTGTTTCTAAATACGCCTACCCCGTGTACCTGACCTAAGTCTAATACGTGGGCGGGAATAGAAAGTTACAGTTTAAGTTAAGTTTGTTTTTGCCAAGTGAATAACTAAAGAATTCTCTGTGAGGGGTTATTCAGTTCTGTACCTGGAATCTAGGTTGAATGAGGGATGGTATCTCTCGTCTCTGGTCTCGATATTCCAGGCTGCTTGCGAGGGCTACCCGGAAACGCCGGTGCTGGATCTCTCGGCAGGAGAAATCAGCTTCTCTCAGCGCGTCAGGAAGGCGGGGCTGCGCCAGCGGGGTCTGCTCTGCTCTTCGCTTCGGCAAGTATGGCTGCTCCGTCTCGTCACCACGCGTGTGTTTGCATAGGGCAATATCGGTAATATTTATACCTTTAAGGTGCCGAGATTGACGTAAGGATGGACATAGATACGTCAATAAGGATGTCATACGACTTGCTCGTTAGCACATTCTTTTGCTGAAGTTCTCGGTGAAATCAAAACAATGGCCGCAGGGTTTTGCCCAGGTTGTCATAGGTTTGATTTGTTATGAGAACTCCGTATGCCTTATCAGGGGCTGGAGGAATATCGCTTGTCTAATTAGATCGCAAGCGTTATGACCTAATCAGATAACACGTTCCTGTGCCGTAGTGTGACTGCGTCAGATAACGGTATCTGCATCATGGGGATTTTCTGCCTCATGGGCTGACTACTTAGTTAACTTGTTAGTTTGCTAACCAGAATAGGGTCAGGAATAGGGGGATCGATTCAGAACCTATAGGAATACATCACAGTTGCTGGGGTGCGTGCGCAAATACTTAACTCACATCGCCTCCAAGTTTAGCCTTGCTGCTCGCGCCACGTTACCTAGAGGGTGAGCAGGGGTTATCTTGGCGTGTAACTCGCTTGCCCTGACTTAGGAGTGGTGGTCTCTGACTGACTTTGGCGCAAGCCCTGGCCAGCCAGGGATCCCATTTCTAACAACAGTCAAAGGTTTTCTTTGTTAGACCTCTAAAACATTGTTGACATGACAGGCTATGTTAGAAAGTAATCACCAATGATTTCTATTTTTTTTATTTTTTTTTATTTATAAGGCTTTTTTTATTTCATGCAAGGAAAAAAAACAGCAAATACAAATCAATTATTTCACAGTAGTGCAACATAATTATTTACATTCATCAAAAGGAGTCTTGTGGTAAAGGAAAAAAAAAGAAAAAAGAGGATACATCTTGTACACTTTTCATTATCCTAAATCCAATCAGTGATGGGTGCCCATGTCTTTACTCCCATAGCCCTACTCTTTGCCCCTTTAGGTTTATAAATAGCCATTTCAAAATTGTATATTGTCAATAGTCTTTCACGCCAACTGAAAAAAGAAGGGGATTTGGGATTAATCCAGTCTTTTGTAATAGAAACTCGAGCCACAGCTATACAAATAAAAAGAAAACATGTCATAGCTTTTGATATTGGTTGATCAGCCATTCCCGAGCTACAACCCACTAATACCATCTCAGCAGTTAAGGTAATTGTGCGTCCTAGAATTACAGCCAAAAAATGTTCAATATGCAAAAAGAACTCAGAAAGTATAGGGCATTGAAAAAACATATGAACGGCATCAGCGGCAAATTGACCACACCTATTGCATTTCGACCCTATTGTCATACTCCATTTAGATACCTTCCTAGGGGTATAGTATAGATCATGTATAGACATAAAATGTTGTGACTTCATCATCCCCGTTATTAACACTCGGTTGGCTAAGATAATAGATTCAAGGATATTGATTTGAGGTATCCCGAGCATGTTTACCTACTTTAATTGACAATTTTCCAAGTCATCCGGGAATTCATGAATCAGACTAGAGTAAAATTGCCCAATAGGTGTCTTTTTGCCATAAATTCAATTAGGGGGATTTTATTCATTTGATGTTCTATTACTGGGCGAGCATTCTGCAAAAAACTGCGCATTTTTAAGTATTTAAAAAAGTCATTTTTTGATAAAACAAAGTTAGCTTGTAAATCATTGAATGAAACTAATTGACCATCCTTAAAGAAATCCCCTAGACAACAAATTCCTTTGGCCCCCACCTAATAGCAACTTGATCCCGAAAAATATAGGTTAATAAATCAGATGCAGCAAAAGGCGTATATACATTTAATTTTGGTATACCCAAGTGTCGCCTAACTACTTTCCACACTGCAAAAGCAGCTTTTAAAATCTTAAATTCAGTCTTTTTAAAGTAACTAGGTTCGATTATCCTTACAAGACATCCTTTCATCCTTTCTCCCAGAGCTAACTCATAGATTGAGGGGGTATTACACAAAGTAATTAGGGCTTTGTCGCCAATTATGAGTGGGCTAATGGGTTGTAAAGATGCGGCAATATAATAAAATAGGAAATACGGAATGTTCCATCCACCATACTCTTTAGGAAGAATCATCTTTTTATAGGATTTACGTTGCCGTTTGTATCCCCACAAAAATCTGGAAGTAACCCTCTCTAATTTTTTATAACAAGCAAGAGGGAATTCGACTGGTATTGTACGAAACATATATAAAAATGTAGGTAAGATCAGCATCTTCAATATGTTAGCTCTGCCATATAACGACAAATGAAGATGGTCTAATCTTTCTAGTGTCGCATTGACTTTTGCCACTACAGGATTTATATTTAGCTCTGGAATATTAGCAACGCGGAGGGCGATCTTAATTCCCAAATATGTAACTTCTGGCACTGTTGGTATATTAATGGGCGGGGAACCCCCAACATGCAAAATCTGCATTTTGGATAAATTCAACTTATATCCTGAAAAAGACCCGAACTGTGCTGCTAAATCATTAATAGCTGGGAGAGCGGTTTCGACATCGGTTGTGACTACTACAATATCGTCTGCATAAGCTAGGGCTCGATAGTTTATATGAGCTAAATGAATTGGTTTTATATTCTCAGCAGAATTTAAACGGTTTACAAAAGGATCAATATATATAGAGAAAAGTAAGGGTGAGCACGGGCACCCTTTCCGCGTACCACGAGTAATTAAAAATGGAGTAGATATTTGACCATTAAGGCGAATCGAAGCAGACGGGGAGCAGTACATAGTTTTTAAAGCTGTTAAGATGCCAGGATCAAATCCCTTTTTAGTGAAGATATCCCACATATATGCCCAGGCAACCCTGTCAAATGCTTTCTCAGCATCCAACAGGGTGAGACTGATAGAAGAGCCTGTTGCCTGAGCCCAATCCAAGAATGTAATCACACAATGGATATGATCAGCTGTGTCACGTGCGGGAATAAACCCATGTTGGAATTTTGAAACAAGAGGTGTAATAATTCTAGAAATGCGTGAGGCTAGGATCTTGGAGTAGACTTTGCTATCCGCATTGATCAATGAGATGGGGCGGAATGATGAAGGGGGTAATGGGGATTTATCTTTTTTAAGGAAGACAGTAATTACTGAACTTTGCCAAGAAGGTGTAGCCTTACCTCTTTGGGCCTCCATAAAAAGTATAGTCATTTCTTCTTTAAGAATATTTATAAACGTCCGGAAAAACTCAAGAGGTATAGCATCCAGGCCCACAGCCTTACCAGAAGCTAATGAGATTAAGGCTGATTCTATTTCTTCCCAAGTAATAGGGGTGTCCAATTGTTCAGACTCTTCTGCTGATAGAGTAATGTTAGGTAAGGAATCCATAAAATCTGCTACCCTTCCTTCAATATCTCTGGTATTCTCTTCCATATATAACTCGGAATAAAATTCACGAAAAACCCCCAATATATCCGATGGATTGTCCTGTAGCTGCCCTGAGTTATCCATGATTTTATCGATATTTGCGGATACCACCTTCTGCCGTAATCTTACCCGAGTTTTCCCCCACCTCATACATCTCTGATCTAAAAGTGGTAATTTGTTAAGCCAGTTTCGTGGCAAAAGTCTGGTAGATCTTGGCTTTCTGTATGACTATTTTTTTTTAATTAACTCAGTACTAACCCCTCTATTGTAAGCCGTCATCAGCTGAATTTCAATATCTCGCAATTTGGCCATTTCCATCTCATCTACCTTCCTAATTTCACGCTGTTTGTTTATTGAATAGCTTAACGTTTCTCCCCGAACCCCTGATTTAAAAGCATCCCATACAATCTCAATTGACGCTGAGCCTTGATTAAATTAAAAAAACTCGGGTATCCACTTCCCCATATACTCAATATAAAGAGGGTCAGAAAGTAACTTCCGTTCAAAAGACCAGTGCTTTGGGGGTTGTTTAAGATTAATATCTAAATCAAGAATAATGGGGTTGTGGTCAGAGATTATATTAGGGATGATTTCAAATCTGAGTTTTTTGGCAGTGTTGATAAATCCAGCCGTAACAAAAAAATTATCTAGACGAAAGTGTTTCTGGTGCGGAGCAGAATAGAAAGTACTCCCAGGAGCACTTCCTCCCTTTAAAAATACTACATCTACCAACCCGAATTCATCGATGATCCCTTTGGTGGCCTTAAACACATTTTTCTTCCTACCCCCATACATGTAATTGCTTGAAATGTCGTCTTTCCCGTCCAGATGTAGGTTAAAATCCCCACCTAACAGTAAAGGTGACGGCCACAGTGCTAGTTCAATACTCAATTGATTCAGCATATCCGGATTCAAATGATTTCTAAATGCACATTCAGGAACAAATCCTACTTGACAGTCATGAATGAGGTTCATATTTAGTTTGCAGGGTTCTGAGTGACCCTTATAAATGTATTAATAAATTCTCTGCATAATCTACCAGTGGTTTTGTCTTCTTTAAATGTTGCATGCTTTACTGGGGCAATCAGAGTTTTGATGATCATGTAAAACTTGCTAGCTAGTCTACTGTCACCCAGTGCCTTGCTAATTGGTAGATCAAATGTAACTTCCAATATCTCTTCCGTGGGTATTTGCCAGCATTTATTACCCCCGGTAGAAAGCACAGGGAGCCCAGTCCCTTAGACATACTCCACCATCCGTGATGTGTAAACATGGTTAGAAAGTTACAGTTGACAAAAGTAGGATGCAAACATTTTTGTGATTTTGACAGAGTGAGTGACTGATTTATGAGCATTGTCAAGAATGGCAGAGATGGCAGACTGATTCCCTTTGTTTAAGTTGTGGCACTAAAAGATGACCCATCTACGTGCCTTGTTCATAGTAGCACTATCTCAGATGGCTTACAGTGTGTTCTTCTTTTTGCTGTGAACAGTGCATTGCGATAACAAAAATTCCCATTCTAATAGTATCTAAACATATGGAGGTTGAAATATATTAGAATGGTCCAGAGCCTTCTTGAACTCCCTTTCTGTGGTGGCCTGTGTCTCTTTTTCATTTTGCATTACTTCACATCTGAGACTGTCAGGAGGTTTCCCTCTATGGCTGCCGTTCCGGCTGCCCACAGGGTCAACATTGAAGACACTGAGACATTGTTTAAGACAAGCTATGTGTATGGATATTCTTTTAGAGAAGAGTCTCTGTGATTTGTTTCTAGTTGTAATTGTCCTCTGTCGTTTAGATGGTGGCACCACATGACCCAATTTCAGCCCCAATTGAATTTACGGGTTTATGTTCTGAAATCTCTGCATCTAGAAAGGATCTAGTCTGGGGATATGTGTCTGATCTCATGGTCACAGGTTTGGATCCTGGGCGGGTCCGCTCAGCCACTCGTCCTTCCAAGGGCCATGAAACGAGTAGCATTGTATTGTTAAACAACATGTATCTGCTACTTCAGTAACAAGAGGCTCCATGATTTGGGATAACGTCGCTTTAGAAATACACGTTATGTTACCAGTGGGCTCTTACTGCTGGTGCTCAGTTCGCAGTAAGGTATTACTCAATCCTAGAACAGGAGCCTTGTGCCCATGATAAAAAGTTGTATTCTTTGTCTCTAGAATGTTCTACATGCCATAAATCCAGGAGATTTTCCATGACATCTCGCAACAGGACCCTATCATTGGCATTAACTCTGTCCATGGGATCAGACTTATTTGGCATGAGGTCTAATTCAAGATTCCAATCCCTGTCCATTACCACCTCATGTGGCCAAATTCAGTGACTGCTCTGGAGATTGACTACAGAAACTGAGATTTGGTAGTGTTATGTGTGTATATCAATCCTATAATGAGTTTGGCACCAAAAGTATCCATTTTTATCAAAAACATATCTCTCCAGATTTACCCATATTCTCAAGATCGTATACTATAAAATCTTCTGGAACAGCATTGCCTATCTGCACCTTTAAGAGAAGAGAGGAGTTGCAGAAGCATTGTTGAGGTTGTTGGGTCGAGATATTCTTCAGCTGACGACACTTCGGACCAAGTCCCTCTTTTGCTTTTCTGATTCAACAGCTGATAGATGTGTTACCTGAGTCAGCGTAATTTGTGGCGATTTCATAATTAAATATGATAGGACTGTCTTGTGCTTCTTATAGTGGCTCATGCCATTTACATTCAGTGAAAGTAAAATGAGAGGTATAGGTTTGTCCTGTGATGCCATACTATATGAAAAAATAAGGGCTGGAACTTCATCAAAGGCGAATACCCACAGTTTGGGTGGGCTGGTTGGTAACACTCTCGTATCTGAAAAGAGGAGTGGTAGTTCCAGTAGGTCACCCTACCTCCACAAATGAATGATGGGTGTTTTCTTTGAATCGTAGAATGAAGGAGCCCAGTCGGCAACTGTGGAAAAGGAGAACGGAGAAGGAAAAAGGCAGAGGGGAGAAAAATAATGTACCATCAAAAATTAAGGGCACTTTGACAGTTTCACATATCAACTGAAATGAAATCAACAGTAAGGCTAAATAAATGGTGTTCTGTGTATTTATCACTAATTTAAACATTGGATAGTGATGGAGTCTGGGCCCACTTACACCATAACATTTAGTTGACTATCTTTTTGTGCGACATGAGAGGTAAGGGAAACACTTCTTTTCAATTTCCAAATACAGTGTAGTCATCTGGCCACACAATAACTCAGTTCAACACCAAATCTCGAGTTATTAAGTTGTATTCCATATTCAAATTCAAAAACAGATCAATATAAACTAGTCTAATCATTATTGTATAGAAATACAATACAAATAGTATGAAGCCAAATCTATGAAAGCGATTCACTCTATATAACAAAAAGAAAACAACTGATTTGATTATTGCCATGTAAGTAATAAGGAAATAAAACTTTGCATCAGATTGCATCTGATCCCTCTATCTGTCCTTGCTCTAACCAATTTTATAGTGATATTTGATATTTGATATTTGATATTTATTGAGCGCACGGCTACCCCCAACAGGTGTGTCCCGGCGCTGAGGAATGCAGGGAGGAGTGGCAGTTGCTAGTTTATAATATTAATTTAGTTGGCTGAAAATAAGAAGGTTTTCAGTTTGCCCCTGAACTGAGATTCAGTGTCAGTCATCCTGAGACTGAAGGGCAGAGAGTTCCACAATTTGGATACTGCCACTGTGAAGGCTCTACCACCCTTTCTCGCAAAACGGAATCGGGGAGTTGACAGCAGGTGAAGGTGGTTCGATCTAAGGTTGAGAGTGGAGTGCACTGGTTTTAGTCTGTGGCTCAGGTATTTAGGGCCTTTTCCATTAAGAGCTCTAAAGGCTAGTATCAGGGCCTTGAATTTAACGCGAGCAGTGATCGGTAGCCAGTGCAATTTCTTCAAGTGGGGGGAGATTGAGTGACGATAAGGGACTTTGCAAATCAGCCTGGCAGCAGCATTCTGCACAATTTGCAGTCTGTGAAGCAGGTAGGCGGGAAGACCCACGTATAGACTATTTGCGTAGTCTAAATGTGACGTAATTAGAGCATGTGTCACTGTTTTCAGAGCTTCCTTGGGAAGAAAGGGGGAAATTTTTCTTATCATATGGAGTTTCCCGAAGCAGGCTGAGGTGACTTTCTGAATCTGAGTCTTAAAAGATAGGTCGTTGTCAAATTGAACTCCGAGATTGCGGGCCACCCTCACCGGGGCAGGAGGAGGGTTGAGTTCCACAGGCCACCATGTAGAGGGGGGTAGGGGGGTTGTCTGATTAAAAAATAACACCTCAGTCTTATCCGTATTTAATTTTAGGGTGTTTAAGGTCATCCAAGCCACGATATTGGAAAGACAGCTTCTAAAGTTGTCGAAGCCGGAAGGTGAGTGATCTTTAAAAGAAAAGATAAGCTGAGTGTCGTCAGCGTACGATATCACTCTTACCCCCAAAGACTCAATTGCCTTTGCTAGGGGTGCAACATAGATGTTGAAAAAGAGGGGGCTAAGAGCAGAACCCTGGGGGACCCCGCAGTCAAGTGGTTTCCTGTCCTTGGACCAGAAAGGGCGGCACCAGACTTGTTGTGTGCGGCCTGTGAGAAAGGAAGAGATCCAGGCCAAAGGGGTGCCATGAATCCCCATCTCACGGAGTCTCCCCAGGAGGATGGCATGGGAGACCGTGTCGAAGGCTGCAGACAGGTCAAGGAGCACTAACATAGCAACCTCTCCCCTGTCCACAGTCTCCCGCACGGTCTCCGCCACCTCTAGTAGTGCCGTCTCCGTGCTGTAGCCGGTCCTAAAACCGGATTGTGAGTCGTGCAGCAGGTCATGGTTTTCAATATAGTCCGCTAGTTGTTCCTGTACTATTTTTTCCAAAATTTTGGCAGGTTTTGGTAGCAGGGATATCGGACGGTAATTACTGAGAACAGCAGGGTCTGCATCGGATTTCTTTAAGAGGGGGATGAGAATTGCCTGCTTCCAACTGTCCGGAAATTGTCCTGATCCAAGGGAGGAATTCCATATTGATAGCAGGGGTTGCACAATTGCAGGAGCAACTGTGGAGAAAACTTGAGCAGGCATCGGATCTAGGGGGGAGCCTGATTTGCATAGATGGAGTTTGCGCAGTGCAGACTCTAAGGTGATGGGTTTGAACGCCATGAGCCTCTTGTCCTAGGGGCTAACGTCATAGAGGGGGGTGGCAACCGTATCTGGTTTAAGTACTGTATTAAAAGTAGCATAGATGAGAGAGATTTTCTCATAAAAGAAATTGGATAAATTGTCGCAGAGTTCTTGACAGGGCTCTGTCTTTTGTAGACGGGCAGAGGGATTAGTGAAGCTTTTTACAACTTGGAAGAGTGCCTTGGCGCTGTTATCTGCCGCTTTGATTTTACTAGCAAAGTATTCCCTCATGGCAGTTTGCTTAAGTTTATGGAAATTTTTTAGTGCCCCTCTGTACGTTATTTTGGCGCCTGGATCATAGGCACGACGCCAGAGGCGTTCAAGCTTTTTGCATTTGCTTTTTTCTTCCCGCAACAGCTGAGAGAACCAGGGAGCAGAGGGCTTGGTTCTGGCTGAAGAAAGGGTGGTGAGGGGGGCGATATTATCAATGGCCGAGGTGATGTATTGATTTAGATTAGCCACATCCTCATTGATATTGGCGGAGGGTTGCCATTCAAGTTTAGCTAAGGCGGGCTCGAGCTCCTCAAGAGTTACTTTAAACCACTTTCTATCCGTCCTCACTGGCCTACAAACTGAGGTCAGATTCGTGGCGAGTTTTAGGTTAAAAGGGATAGTAAAATGGTCCGACCAAGTCACAGGGAGAGGGGTACCAGTAGAGAGGCCAGGTAGGTTGGTGAAGATCAGATCTAACGTGTGCCCTGCAGAGTGTGTGGGGCCAACAACTTTCTGCAGAAGGTTGTAACCCTCCAAGGTCTCTACCAAGGAACATGCCTTTGTGCAGTTACTGTCATCTACGTGTAGATTAAAATCCCCCAAGACAGTAAAATGCGAGTGTTTTAATGAGAGGTCAGCTAGTCTTGACATTAATTCGGTAATATGAGTCGGGGGGGTGTTCGGGGGGTTGTAGATAAGTACCCCTGCACAGATGAGGAGAGCTGCCTCGGAAATGCAAAAATACATAGCTTCAATGGGACCCAGGTTGTCTAGTTTCCTAGAGGAGATTGTCCAGTGGGCTCTGAGAATAATAGCTATTCCTCCTCCAGTCTTAGAACCCGATCTATCAAGCCCCGAAAATTGATAGTTCGGAGGGACAGCTAGGGCGATATCGGGTGCGAATGCTCTTTGGTCCAAGTTTCCGTGAGGAACAGCAAGTCCCAGGCATTCGTGGAGAGGGAGAGCCAGATGTCACTAGCGTGTTTAGGCAAGGAGCGGCAGTTGACTAAACAGGCCTTTACTTCACGCAGAAGGGGGCTGTGGCAACTCTCGCTGGAAATCTTACATGAATTGGTGATCGCCGGTTGCAGGGCAAAGTGGCAGTTAGGACACGTGTAGCTATACAGCATTAGCGTTGGGTTGTACCTCGGGTGGTTATCAAATGATACGGGTCTGAGATCTAGGAGACTTTCTCTAGACCAGCTCCGGCGTATCGTTGGGTCATTTTGGGCATAGTGACCGGCGCTGGGCGCTGGCCGGGCGCGGACGGGCGCAGACGGGCTTGCCTTCGGCGCGCCTTCGGCGCGGTCTCTGACACATTGGATATATAGGAAGCGGAGTTTGCAATCAGCTCCGCCCCATGTGGTGCCGGAACCGCCCTGCGCCTTCAGGTGCAGGTCTCCACGCCCTCCACTCAAACAGCAGACAGCTGCGGGGAACGAGGCGGGAGCCAAGCGGTAGAAATGTAAGTGTGCAAATAACAAGTTTAAAATCAAGTTTTAAATGAAGTTAAAAATCGTCATTCATTTTAAATCATTTTAAAACATTTACTAGCAATTCTGTACGTTTTTCTAACTGAAATAATGCCACCAATGTTTAAAAGTATGCTGTGCACGAGTGGTAATCACAGAGGGTGTTGGGGGGTCAGGCAGCCGCCTACTCACCGCAATCCTCGGTGAACAGTGAAGTAATCAAGCTTAAATACAGAGCGGAGCTTGCAATCAGCTCCGCCCCATGTGGTGCCGGAACCGCCCTGCGCCTTCAGGTGCAGGTCTCCACGCCCTCCACTCAAACAGCAGACAGCTGCGGGGAACGAGGCGGGAGCCAAGCGGTAGAAATGTAAGTGTGCAAATAACAAGTTTAAAATCAAGTTTTAAATGAAGTTAAAAATCGTCATTCATTTTAAATCATTTTAAAACATTTACTAGCAATTCTGTACGTTTTTCTAACTGAAATAATGCCACCAATGTTTAAAAGTATGCTGTGCACGAGTGGTAATCACAGAGGGTGTTGGGGGGTCAGGCAGCCGCCTACTCACCGCAATCCTTAACTCGGCAACCCTTAACTCGAGCAAGAATTACGTAAGAAAGAAAATAAGAAAGGTATCAGCCGTCAGAGCACTCTATAAAAGGAGCTCCAGAATGGGTCAAGTAGCATAAAGCCACTCTAACCAAAGCAGAGGTCTGTACCTCAGGATACCCTAAATCTGAATGCTAACTATCCCTCACTACGTGGCATCATAACATCAGTTCAATCAATGGAAAGATACTTCATTTGGTTAAATGAAAAACACAAAATTGCATCACATCCCTAAAAATATAGATAAAAAGTACATTTCATCATAAATACATATCTTCAATATTTAAATACTATAAAAGGATTTAATTTAAAAACGCCTTTGCATAATTTCAGCTGCTCAAAGTTTTTTCTTACTTCTGAAAGCACCCACTAAAAAACTTGCCACATTAAAGCAAATATCGGGGAATTGTACCATTTGAAGGTGGGCCAGGGTTGGTGTTACCTGAAAAAATCCCTTCCCTCTGAGCACCTCTAAAATATAACATTGCCTTAGGGTCTGGTAATGATCAGAAAAAAAATATAAGGTGCATTGTATCTCAGACCGAAAAGTTATCACATGAGCAGGGCCCTTGGTCTTCCACCTTATGCTGCCCTTGGGGATCTGCTAAAAGCTAGTGCAAAAGATTCCATCTAAAACGGTTTAAAAGAAAGTGGTGATAGGGTTCCATGAAAAAACATTTCTTTTTAGGAGTATATGGGCTCTAACTTGGGTTTTAAAACTTTTCTTAGTTCTCTATCTGCTTTAACTCTTGTCATAAATTACCTTTTAATCCTGGACTGATCTTTTTGGTAATCCTCTCCGGTGCCCAATATAACTCCAGACACCCCAGTTTTTCTAGCCAGTCTACAGTGATCCACGGGATAGAATGACCTTTATCCAAGGAATTACAATCTGTTAGGATAGCTTGGTTCAGCCCTTGCTCAGCACTTGACCAAATTGTGAACCAATGAGCTAGGGGTGAAAGAGCCGCAGTATACTCCAACCCCAGTTCTTCTTGTGCTATAAAAGTGGCGACTGATGAAGGGATTAATAGTAATCTTTGAATAAAATCATTTCCAGCTTTCTGTGTCTCACCACAATCCTTCATTACATCAGTTACATCTAAAGGACGTCCCACAAATTGTACTCAGTAAATCTCCATACTATCAGCACACATTGGCTTCTTCACACCACCTTGCCTTTCCCATGCATTATTTCAGCCATCCTTGGTCTCGTCTCCTTCTCCCATGAGAACTCACCTTCCATCTTGTTAACGCTCTCCTCATCCCAGTTGGTACTTCACATGCCTCCCTATCTAATAAGAACAAAGACCCTGTTCTCTCTACTAGTGACGTCTTGTCCACCTGCAGTGGGAGCACAAAATACATGCAACATTTCTTCTGCAAGGGAAAAGACTAATTAAAATGTTAAACTGAAACGTGAGCTTGAATCCAAATGGATGTATGACGTTACAACGCATACTTTTACAACGACTACCATTACAACGCATTTTTTACAACGCAAAAACTTTTACAACGCATACAATTACAATGCAGGATTTTACAACGCAAGTACCTTTACAACGCATACCATTACAACGTAAATATTGGTAAGTATATAATTTTTTTTTAATATAAATTAATTTAAATTATTAAAATATAATTAAAGTAATGTAATTTAATTTAATTAATTTAATTTAAATATAATTTAAATTTATTTTTACAAATTAACCCTGTAATCCAAAAACCCAAAACTGACCCTGAACCCTAAAAATATTTTTTTTAATATAAATTAATTTTAATTATTAAAATATAATTAAATTTTATTTAATTTTATTTAATTAATTTAATTTAAAAATATTTTTAATTTATTTTTACAAATTAACCCTGTACCCCAAAAACTGAAAACTGACCCTGAACCCTAAAAATACCCCTTTACCCAAAAACTGAAAACTGACCCTTAACCCTAAAAATACCCCTTTACCCAAAAACTGAAAACTGACCCTGAACCCTAAAAATACCCCTTTACCCAAAAACTGAAAACTGACCCTGAACCCTAAAAATACCCCTTTACCCAAAAACCCAAAACTGACCCTGAACCCTAAAAATACCCCATACCCAAAAACCCAAAACTGACCCTGAACACAAGCATATAATATTTTAAAAATAATTATATACTTACCAATACTTACGTTGTAATGGTATGCGTTGTAAAGGTACTTGCGTTGTAAAATCCTGCGTTGTAATGGTATGCGTTGTAAAAGTTTTTGCGTTGTAAAAATTTCGTTGTAATGCTAGTTTGTTGTAAAAGTTGCGTTGTAAAGGTTGTTTCCCATCCAAATGCATCTCTGGCCCACATGTTAGGCTAAGTTAACAAGTGCACAGGTTTAATTTATGCGCACTATCATACACATAAATAAATCAAAATTTCAACATGTACTTTAGTAATGAATACAGTAGTAACATGATTCATCCTTTAGTAAACGAACGTTTGCAAATATGTGTCATGAAATATTAATACGTAAACACCACAACTCCATCAGTTACATCTCTAAATACACATAGACTTCATTAGTTTGTGAGGACATTTTAAATATGCAACACCCCCAATGTCATCTTTAACATTAGTCACACAGAATACATATGAGTGCGGACTAGATTTGGCTATAATGCACTCCTAACACCTCTCGTGAGGTGGGATTGATTTTACACTTCTCCAACAGAAAGACTCATCTTCCAAGTCTTGTTACTTTGCTCTTCCCATAGGAATAGTCAAGATTAACAATTAGCATGGGGCTTTGTTTGCAAATATTGTTTATGTATCATAACTTATCATTGTAGGACGCCCTTCAAATCTTGAATCACTTTCAGGCTGAGTGTCAACCTAGCAGTTGAATCAAACCAGTGTCACACTCATTTTTAAAATGGAGGACTGTTGTAAATGTGTAATGGGCAAAATGAATACTTGCTGCTCTAAAAGCAGAAAGTTGTAGTGTCCCCTGCTACTGGTTCTTTAATTCAGCATGGTAGCACATATCTTTCAGCAAGTCCCTGAATAAAGAGTTCATGTTGCACTATTCTCGCCTTGTATGTACTGTGTTTTGTGCAATTTTATAGGTGATCTGGATTTGTCTCTTTCTCTCTGAGCCTATCCCTCTCCAGACCGGTCTTTGTCAACACATTTTGTTTGTGACTGATTCCAGCCTTTCTTGTTCTGAAACTAGTAGGTCAGCTTTGATAATAGGACATCTCTCTTTATTGGTGGGATGTTTTTCAGTATTTCTTCCACTCTTGTTTAGTTGTGAAGTGTCTGCTGCAGATACCACAAGAGCCTCTAATTCTTCTGGTTATTCTGGTTCATAGAATGTTTTGTTTTACCTTCGTTTGAAGACAATCATAATAAGCATAATGGTCAGATCTAGAAATCCGCCATCGCTGGTTTCAATTCCAACCGGCAGATTATGAATCAGCAGCTTGGAAATGAAACCGGCCGGTTATTCTGGCTGGCTGCCGATAGGCTCAAGGAGTCCGTCAGCCAGTTAGAGGTCTGACAGTAATCCCAAAGGACGGTCTTTCCGCCCTTGGGATTACGAATTGCGGTTTCCAGTAGGGTTGCCATGCCGGCCTTTCCAACATGGAAACCCTCTTGGAAAGCGTGTTTGTGGGCCCCTAGCAGGGGACCCTTGAGTGCACGCCCTCTGGTTGGAGGCCGAGGTAATCCCTCCACCTTGAGATGCATGCCACGGGGTAGAGGGATTAAAACCACCTCCTGTTTTCCTATGGGAGCATGTACTACTGACAGTTTACTCCTAGAGAGTTACAAACACAATACGGAGAAGGAAAGCATTTGAATAAATAACAATCAAATGAGAATTACAGGCTCAAAACCTGCTGTAAGTTTTGGTATGGCCCACAAGATGTTTTTTCGACAACAGACAGATGTAGAGAAGAGCAAAAGATTGTATTATTTATGTTCATGAGCAGGCTGTTCTGAATTTTTGCTAATGTGATCACCTTTTCCGCCTGAAGATGGTGCATGAGGTATACTATAATTGTTCTTCAGGCATTAAAAGTCGTAGGGCCCGATTCACAAAGCCAATCTAAGACAAAAGTCTAATTTTATGACTTTTAAGATATTCATAGAGGTCATTTACAAGTCGTATCTTTACATCTGCAGTCGGGCCAGAATCTCCGCACCTGAACCGTACTCTCCACATCCGGGCCGCACGCTCCTGCTCCATCCGTACTCTCCGGGTCAGGCCAAATGAAGTGTAATCAATGGGCTGGAATACAATTTTTTACAAAAAGGAACATTATGAACTTGTGATAAATGGTAGAGGAGGTCATGAAAATCCATGTGGGCAAGGAAAAGGGTGTGACATCATGGCCCAGAAAAGTTTGCTCCTTTGCATCATGGTACATGCAGTCCAGATTTGCATTACCCTCACCGGCCGCCGCGACATGCTCAGCTGACACCTGACCTGCAATTAAAATCAATGAATCCCCCACCCCTCCCCCCGGTGAACTCGTTTGCCGACGGAGACCGTTTTCACCATAGACAGGTGAGCCAGCCCGGTGATCTTTCATCATTCCTCAATCCCCTGCCCAAGTTGGTTCCACACTTACTCCCGATTGATTCCAATTCTGTTCCAGTGCTAACGACAATGATCTTTCTCCTGAGGAATGACCTTAGGCTTCACGACAATGAGGAAACTTGTGACAATTGGAATTGTCTGCTCTTGTAATGGTCTTAAGAGGCGTGCTTTCCTGAATTTATTAAGTTGAAATGATATGCCATCTGTGGACATTGAAAGACAATTTAATTCAGCATGTATTGAATAGAGGGACGAGATACATCTATTTATTACACATGATGCCGAGGATGCCGGCGTCATGTGTGCGGGAATGCAGCTGCTCTTGTGCTGGCCATCGGCACGGCCGTTACTGAAAATTAATTTGAAATGAAGTGGGTGCCTAGGGTTATATATAGCGCTCTGATTAGGGTCTTGTTTGCGCTATAGAAAAAGGCAAAAGATAAATAAACATGTAATTTGGAGACCAAACCTCAGAATGCTAAACTTAAACACCATGAGGCCTGCTTCACTAGATAGCCTGAGGCCTGATGAGCAGCGAAAGCCTTAAATTGGATCTAACAGTCAAACAGGGGTCTTGTGCATGCAGAGTCTGATTCATGGGGTTTGATGCCAAATCTGAGGCGTGTTGCACACAGAGTTTGAGGCCTGGGCGCACTGTAAGGAGACTGAAGCTTGCTACACACAGACATCCAGCCGCATGTAGGACGAGTCTGAGAGATGAGGCTGAGGCATGCTATCTAAAGTCTGCTTCACCCTGCTATACCGTGCAAACAGATGCAAGACTCCTGCACGCATACAGCATCGCACACAGCTACACAGTGCAAACAGACACAAGCCTCCTGCACCCATACAGCATAGCACTCAACTACACTGTGCATACAGACGCCAGCCTCCTGCACCCATACAGCATAGCACTCAACTACACTGTGCATACAGACGCCAGCCTCCTGCACCCATACAGCATCCCGCACTGCTACACTGTGACACAGACTCACGCCTCCTGCAAGCACAAAGCATCACACGGCTGCAGACTCTGTGATGCCCACTGCTGAACACAGAACGAACCTGCAGTCTATAATACACAGACAGTAAGGCCTGCTGCCAAAAGGCAGCACAATGGCTGCTGGACAGTTTGAGGTCTGCTGCACACAGGGCTGAGAGCTGATGCCTGCAGTGCTCTAAGCCAGACAGAGCTCGAGGGTACACCAAACTCAGCAGTTACTAGTCTGTCTGCAGTCTGCAAAGATGTGTCACCCATTTAATTTACTTTTAGGTGAGCGCG
Organism: Lissotriton helveticus; assembly: GCF_964261635.1. NCBI lineage: Eukaryota > Metazoa > Chordata > Amphibia > Caudata > Salamandridae > Lissotriton > Lissotriton helveticus. The sequence continues at coordinate 975,516,047 of NC_136063.1, forward strand.
TGGGTGTAATTTTTGATATTTCTATAATTCCCTCGTCTTCATTGCTTGATTTTGCTTGCGAGAAATTGTCACTCACAGCCGTTGAAAGGCCACTCAAAATTACACTGAAATTATCAAAAATGTCACACATTGCAATCTGAAACCTTGGCAGCTATGTATTGAAAGCATTTATTTCAACCTTAAATTCTGGCACCAAGCTAGAATATTTCTCAATGCATTTGTTTAGATAGCAATGTTTTCTTTGTGTTCCCTAACTTAGGGACTGATTTACCTCTTGGCGGACCGGATACTCCGTCACAACGTTGATGGATATCCCATCCACTGAAGTATAAATCCCATAGGATATAATGGAATTTATATTTCGGTGGACGGGACATCCGTTGTGAAGGAGTTGCCCGTCCACCAAGATTTAAATCAGGCCCTTAATGTGGCTGCATAGTTAACAATAAAGTGGTGCAACTCACTACACAAAAGTAAAATCACATCAAGGTCAAGTGAAAAATAGCCGTTGATCAATGTAAAGTGCAAACTACGCATGGGTCTGTGGCCTGTTGCTACAGCTGTTGACTGAACTGAGGAGCCAGGTTTGAATCCTGACCTCGGCTCAATATCCTGTGATAACAGAGAAATCCCTTAACCTTCCTGCTGCAAGGAAAAAAAATTGTAACTTCTGGTTTGTGTAAAGCAGGACCAGATTTGACGTAGCAGGCACTGGGCATTTTCCCAGTGGGTCAGAAGTGTGGGGGCAGTTTTTGGACTGGAGGGCCGTTTTTGGTACACTGGGCCGGTTTTACAGCAGTGCTGCAATATCGGCCCCCTGTACCAAACCAAAGCAGAGTTTGCTATGGCAGGTCAGGAGCCGCGAGGCTCCCGCCCTGCCATAGCAAACCGCAGTGTCCCAGGGGTGGGCACCCCGGGACACTGCAGGAGCCGGCCCTGGGGGGTGCCGGTCCCCAGAGCCATGACAGAGCTCCAGGAGTGGGGCCGCTCGGCCCCCCTCCCAACATTACGAAAGCCCCGGGAAGGTGGTGGTCCCCGGGGCAGGGGGGGGTCCGTCACAGACACCCCAATTTTTATATTTAGAGCTCTTTGGAGATGGCGGTCCCCGGGGCATGTGGGGGGGCTCGAGCCCCCCCACACAGGTTACTTATTTTTTTTTTATTTAAAAACACAAACCCCGGTGGGTGGCGGGCCCCAGGGCTGCGGGGGGGCCGTGAGCCCCTCTGCAAATATTTTCTTAAAGCCCTGGGGGGGTGGCGGTCCACGGGGCTTGGGGCGGCCTTTGAGCCCCCCCACCCATGTAGTTTCTAAGCCCCGGGGGGTGTGAGCCCCCCACACATATTCTTTAAAAGCCCCGGGGGGTGGCGGTCCCCTGGGCTGGGGTGCCTCTGGGCCCAGCATTACAATTAAAATATTGCCCCAGGACTTGGCCCACCCCGGGGCTAAATAGTAGCGAAGTGCGGGAGCACACGCTTCATTTTATTTTATTACGCGGCCAGATCCGCGGATCCGTTACGCATTTTCCGATTTTATTTTATTTTTTTTAAACTTTTTGGGCCCTGGGGTCCTAGTGGGACCCCCTAAGGAGGCGTAGGGGGTCAGGGTATTTCTACCCTGCCCCCTTTCCTCTTTTTTCGCATTTGTTTGACTTATTTCTTCTGCCTCGGTTCTACCGAGGCACAAGATGGCTGCCAACACTTCCTGCTTTGGAGTGTTGACAGCCAATTAGCATTCAGCTCGTGATCGGGAGGGTGCGCGGATCCTGCGCGGCCATGGATATCTAAACTTTTTTAATTTTCATATTCTCAACAACTACTGAACGGATTTACACCATTTAACAAAAAGGGTTCTATTGGAACCAAGGGCTACCTTTTTGCCAAATTTGGTGTAATTCCGTTCAGCAGTTCGGGCTGTAGCCGTGTCTAAAGTTTCCTATGGGAAATTGCTTTGGGAAAACACGTTTTGGGACCCCCCTTTTTTTTCGGCCCCCGCTTGATGAATCGCACCGAACTTTTAAGATAGAAGCGTAACGGAACGGGCCTCGAGTTTTGAAAATTCTGCGAAGATTCGTCAATCGGCGCCAAAGTTATTGGGAATAGAATGTTGCGATTTTCCTATGGATAATAGGTCCTAACTATAACTATCTACTGGCGACCGCCATATATATATATATATATATATATATATATATATATATATATATATATATATATATATTTATATATATTTATATATATATGTACATCACAATGGAACCTCCGTCTGCTTCCCAGCGTCGTACACGCTGCTTCGACCAACAAAGGAACGTCAGGCAAGTTCTTTATTGACTGCTGTTTTCCTCCTGACGCGTTTCGGGCACCACTTGCCTTTGTTCACATGTATAAAGGTTAACAAACGCCATTTTTTTATATGTGATGCTAGACCTCGTGACAGAACACCAGTGCTAAACATAGAAAAAACACTAATGTATGTGTCCATCATTCGGCATACAGTCTTTCTTTGTTCTTATATTTATTTCTTTTTTATTTCTTTTTTGCTTCTTATTTTCTCTTTCCCGTGGTTTACTTTGTCACATTCCATCTAGTGTCCTTAATCCATTGTAGGTCAATTTATAACAATAAATGTATCCTTTGAATAGGTAGTGGGTCCATAATAAGTGCTTTAACTGTTTAAATACTGGGGTACAATTCATGTTTTTATTTCCATCTGTAATATCAAAAAACAAAGGGGAAAGTATGATACACATAACTATAAAATATATAAATATCCTAAAATGTGTTCATAAATACATTGCAGTATATAAATACGCAATCTGATGTCCTTGTATCTCATGCTATCACTTTATCTGAATCTAACTACTTCATCTATGGGATGAATATACATGTATCCCAATTTACTTATATATGAGCTTCATAAGTAAATCAAATGGGTCTCCTATTATATCACTGCCATTCCTGCTTAAATGCACTATCAGTCACACCCTTATTAGGACGTATCTATTGTTTCATATCCAACACTAGAAACTACAACCATACTTATACTCAGACTAAGCCGAAAGTGCAACCAAAAACTTCATATAGATGTGCAAATCCGCAATATTCTTAAAGTGCCAAAGCTCTAAGGGCCCGATGTAGGTAATTCCTATTTACCTACTCTTAAATACCGAATCATACCGAATCGGTATTTAAGAGTAGGTAAATAGGAAGGGGGCAGATGTAGGTAAATCTTATTTTAGAATTACCGAACCTGTAAGATTCGGTATTTACCGATTTGGTAAATACCGAATCGGTATTTCCTATTGATTCCTATGGGCCTTGAAGCCCATAGGAATCAATGGGAAATACCGATTCGGTATTTACCGAATCGGTAAATACCGAATCCTGCTAGGGTGAACGGGGTGTCACTTTGACACCCTGTAGCACCCCAATTCCAGGCTTGTGTGCCATGTAGCACACAGGCATGCCCTAAGGGCATGTCTGTGTGTCACATGGCACAGGTGTACATGCACAGATGTGCACGTACACCTGTATTCGGTATTTTACCACCCAATTGTATTGGGTGATAAAATACCGAATTCTGAAGGCCTGGGATTTACCGAATCGGTAAAATTACCGATTCGGTATTTTACCGAATCAGTAAATTTACCGATTCGGTAAATTTACCGATTCTGTAAAATAATGGCCCCTACATCTCAATCACCAAATACCGGTCGGTAACGGCCGAATTCGGCCATTATGGTGACCTAGTGTTCTAACCTATATATTTCATCTATATTACTAAAAACGTTTGTAAAAAAAGAGAGAATAGGCCCTTGAACATGGAATACACCCCAAACTGAATAAAATCCAATCCAGAGTGTATCCAAAAATCCTAGGTTGCTGCTCAGCTAAACATCTATATTCAACGGAAAAGATCATCATATTCATGGCAAACTAACTTAGTTATGTCCCATGCAAGAAGGAAACCCCACTCCTGTGGACTGTACCATACTGCAAAGGATAAAATTTATTTTTACAGGAAATTGTGCAGGTCTTCCGTGTTTTTCAGACCATACGGAAATTTAGTATCGAGCTCTAAAATCATTTTTGTCTCGAGCTGTCTGGGTGCTTTTTCAGGATCCCCTCCGCGACGCTGTTTAGGGATAGCTGCTGTTACAAAATACCTCAAGCAGCTCAGATCTTTATTGTGAGTTTGCTTGAAGTGGCAAGCTACTGGATATGAGAGGTCGCTGTTTACTATGGCACGCAGGTGCTATAGGATCCTGACATGCACCTGCAGCTTAGTACTTCCCATGTACCTTAGACCACAGGTGCGTGTTAGGACATAAACAGCATATTCCGTCCTGCATGAAAAATTGCCCCGGATGGCTATTTCATTTGGGCTGAATGGTGTTGAATAATATGTTGTATTCTTCCCAAATTTACACGCTCCACAAGTAGAGCATTTAGAAAAGCCATTTTTAGTCTGCAGCCAAGTTTTGGCCACCGCCAATTCAGGGCACACCTTTCCAATTTGTGTGCGCATGGAAATGCCCTTCCTTTATGTGACAGTAGGTTGAGATGGTAATCGAGTAGACAAAACTCCATCAGTTAACACAATTAGCCAATGACGCTTGACAATTGCCCGCACTTTTCTTTCTTGTTTGCTGAAGGCGGTGATAAGCCTAGGGGCAGAGTTGTCGTCAGTAGGTTTCTCATCCTTACTTTTAATCAATGATTCCCTAGATCTTTCATTAGTTTTATTAATGGCCTTTTTGAGGATACCATCGCTATAGCCCCTTTGTTTAAATCTTAGATAGGCCTCATCTGTGCAACTGTTCAGATCCACCTCATTGTCATAACGTCCAAAAAATTATTGCTATCTTTACTGATGTTGGAAGTAAACTTGAGGTTAACAGTATTGACATTGATCTGACTAATGAATTCAGATGCACTCAATTCACTGCCTCGCCAGACTATAAAAACATCATCAATGTAACGCATCCAATATAAAACATTGTCATTAAAAACGTTAGCATACATCACTTTGAGGACCTGCTCCTCCCACCAGCCTACATGCAAGCATGCGTAGCTGGGGGAGAAGCAAGCCCCCATTGCGACTCCTCTTTTCTGTAAATAGATATCATTGCCAAATAAAAAATAATTATTGTGCAAACACCATGAGATCAGACTTAAAAGCATCTTATTATGTTGATAAAATTCAATAGGTCTCATATCTAAAAAGTGCTTGATGGCTGACAATCCTGTGGAGTGCTCAATACTGGTGTACAAGGATTCAATGTCTAATGTGATAAAAAGCAAATTCTCTGACTATTCAATGCCTTGTACCTTTCGTAAAAAATCACCAGTATCTTTCACATAACTGGGCAATTTCTTGACGATCTCCTGAAGGAAAAAGTCCACATATTGTGTGACATTTTCTCCTACACTGTTGATGGACGATATATTGGGCCTTACTGGAACTGGTGTAGTTTTTCTGTGGCCTTTCGGGATGAAATAAAGTTTTGCCAAAACCGGATGTTCAATGTTTAAAAACATGAATTCTTCCAACGAAATCACCCCTTCCCTTTTCCAGGCCAATAATTCCTTCTTCAGATTTTGTCTTGTCACATCATATGTGAGGATTTTTCATGGTACTCTGCAAAATTGGATGACATCGTGTGGCAAGGGAAAGTGAAGTACACTCGTCCTTCACGTTTGGATTTCAAGGACTCCAGGTACTATCGTGAATTATTAACAAGTTACAGCCTAACGATTTGAGCAAGCCGTTGTATTTTGAATTGACTCAATATTTGACACACTGCACTATTATATTTATGAAAATAAAACGGAAAGAAAAAAGTGTAACAGTGAACTTTAAAGATTAAGAGACTGTGCATTCAAAATGCATGTTGGGATTTGTAGGAGGTCAGTTTCACGTGGACATGTGAGAGTCTGACGAAGGCGTATAAAAATGTAGTCACGCCGCAAATCAGTTAATGCAGCTCACCTGTGATCAAGGCTACCAATGTGGCTGAAACGCGTAAGGAATACAAAAGGCTGTCCTTCGATAAATAAAAGTGCAAGTTGTTTGAAATCTGGTCTGGCGCACTTCTGTTCTCTGAATTGGAGGTTTGTTTGGATATGAATGGAGGTTGTCCGCCCCCAGCGCTGTGACCGCCCCGAAGAGGTCCATGCTCCCTGCGGATGCATTTAGTGTGGAATATATACATATATATATATATATATATATATATATATAACGCTCCTCGTCCCCTTTCCTTCACCAAAAGAGACACAGCACTCGCGGGGGGAAAGTCATAAGATCTTTATTCGACTTTTAAACGCACCAGACGCGTTTCGGCATACGCCTTCCTCTGTGGTACCACATATATATATTCACTTAAAAAACCATAGGTTTCAGGCCTTATATAGTTAGGAATTAGCATTTAAAAAACCATTGAAATTGCTCCTATATAGTTAGTTGTACTAACTATATTTCGCGCACCCGGATTTCACTGCTGATGATGTCACATATTACATCATTCATGACATGGTCAGTGACATCACTGATGACATCACTGATGACATCTCAAATGACATCACTGATGACATCTCATTTGACATCACTGATGACATCACTGATGACATCATCCAGTGACTGTGTGTTTCTATAAAGTTTAAATATGTTTTACATATTGAAGAATGAGTGGATGTATAAGTGTCTGGATGAAGGATTTAGTAGGTGCGTGACTGACTGTACGAGTGAGTGATTAAATGTGTCTTACTAAATGCATGGGTTAGTGACTAAACTGTCTGAATGTGTGCATCAGTATGTCTGTTGTGTAAGCTGCTGCATGTGTTGATCAGTAGCTATATGAGTGGCTATATGGGTTATTGATTGGTTGCCCAAGTATTTGAATGGGAGACTGAGTGTGTGTGTGTGAGTGGCTGGGAGGTGTGTGACTCTGTGCATAGATGTGTGAGCAGTTGATTCACTAAGTGTATGAGTTCAAGAGTGCATGTGGAAACAGCTATATGGGCGGTTGACTGTTTGCATGGGTGTGTTGGTGAGTGAATGGATATCTCAGTGCTACATGTCCAAGTAAGTACATATGTAAAACACAGTACATGTGAGAGTTGGCATATATAAATGACTATACATGAGAGCCAGTGAATGTGCGAGTGGCTGTATGGATCATTGTGTACTTGTATCAGTGATTGTATAAGAGAGTAAGTATGTGTTAGTATATGTTTGAATAAGTAAGGTGTTGTGTGTATAACTGTATAGTTGAGGAAATGGAAGTGTGATTGATTCTTTGCATGACTGACTAGGTGTGTGAGTAACTCCATGGATGAGTGGCAGCGTGTGAGTGTCTGTATAGGTGTATGAGTGCATATGATAGTGTTGTATTGATGAGTGACTGTATGTATGAGTGATTCTATGGGTGAATGAGTGAATGTGTGTGTAGACCTAGGAATCAGTGAGTGCGTATGTAGTAACTGGTATTGGTGTGTCAATGGTTTCAAGAATGGTAGTCTGTATTTAACACTGGGTGTATCAAAGGTTATATTAGAGTGTGAGGAGGTGCATCGTATTATCACATGAATGATATCATCAGTGATGTGATCAGTGATGTCAAATGAGATGTCATCAGTGATGTCATTTGAGATGTCATCAGTGATGTCACTGACCATGTCATGAATGATGTAATATGTCATATCATCAGCAGTGGATTGCGGGTGCGCGAAATATAGTTAGTACAACTAACTATATAGGAGCAATTTCAATGGTTTTTTAAATGCTAATTCCTAACTATATAAGGACTGAAACCTATGGTTTTTTAAGTGAATTTGCAAGGTTTTTAAAATGCTAATTCCTAACTATATAAGTCCTGAAACCTATGGTTTTTTAAGTGAATTCGCAAGGTTTTTTAAATGCTAATTCTTAACTATATAAGGCCTGAAACCTATGGTTTTTTAAGTGAATTTGCAAGATTTTTTAAATGCTAATTCCTAACTATATAAGGCTTGAAACCTATGGTTTTTTCAGTGAATTTGCAAGGTTTTTCAAATGCTAATTCCTAACTATATCAGGCGTGAAACCTATATTTTTTTTCAATAAATTTCAAAAGTTTTGTAAATGCTAATTCTATTAGCCGATAACGTTTATATAAGTTATTATCCTTCTGGGACCACCTGAGCAGCCATCTTGTTTCTCAGGAGAAGTGAGGCACAAAAAAGCAGAAAACAAGAGTGGAAAACACGAAAAGGGGGCAGGGTTGAGATCCCCTGACCCCCTTGCCCTTCTCAGGGGGTCCCAGAAGGACCACCAAGTGCAAAAAAAAGTATATTTTTTTTATATCGCGGGGTACGCGCACGGTACGGTGCGCGTACCCCGCTAATTCTTTTTTTTTCTTTTTGCCCTTAGGGGTCCTTTTGGGACCCCTTGAGAAGGGCTAGAGGGTTGGGGGGTCTCTACCCTGCCCCCTTTTCGTGTTTTCCACTCTTGTTTTGGGTTCTCTTGTGCCTCAGTTCTCCTGAAAAACAAGATGGTGGCCAACACTTCCTGGTTTGGACAGTTTGGAATGTTGACAGTCGACTGCCAGCCAATCGGATACTCGCTCGGGCACGTAAGGGTACGCGCACGTACGCGTACCGTACGTGTACGGTGAGTGCATATAGATATATAATTTCCTCAAATTCAATTTTCTCAACAACTACTGGAGGGATTTTCACCAAATATAGAAAAGGCACTACTGCATACCTGTCCCTACCATTTTGCCAAGTTTGGTGTAATTCCGTTCAGCCGTTCGGGCTGTAGCCGTGTCTAAAGGTCCCATAGAAAATGCCATTTGAAAAATGTGAAATTCAATTTTCTCAAGAACTACTAGAGGGATTTTCACCAAACATAGCAAAGGTACATATGCATACCAGGCCCTACCATTTTGCAAAGTTTGGTGTAATTCCATTCAGCCGTTTGGGCTGTAGCCGTGTCTAAAGGTCCCTATGGAAATTAACATGGGGAAAACATGTTTTGGGACCCCCCTTTCGGCCCCCGCTTGACGAATCCCCCCAAAACTTTCAGGGAAGGAGTGGAGCGGAGCTAGCCAAAATTCTGGAAAATTACACACAGATTCCTCAATCGGCGCCAAAGTTATTCCCAATATAATGTTGAGCGCATATAGATATATAATTTGCTCAAATTCAAATTCTCAACAACTACTGGAGGAATTTTCACCAAATATAGAAAAGGCACTACTGCATACCTGTCCCTACCATTTTGCCAAGTTTGGTGTAATTCCGTTCAGCCGTTCGGGCTGTAGCCGTGTCTAAAGGTCCCATAGAAAATGCCATTTGAAAAATTTCAAATTCAATTTTCTCAAGAACTACTGGAGGGATTTTCACCAAACATAGCAAAGGCACATCTGCATACCAGGCCCTACCATTTTGCCAAGTTTGGTGTAATTCCGTTCAGCCGTTCGAGCTGTAGCCTTGTCAGAATGTCCCTATGGAAATTAACATGGGGAAAACACGTTTTGGGACCCCCCTTTTTTATCGGCCCCCGCTTGACGAATCCCCCCGAAACTTTCAGGGAAGGAGCAGAGCGCAGCAAGGCAAATTTAAGGAAATTTACAGGCAGATCCCTCAATCGGCGCCAAAGTTATTCCCAATAGAATGTTCGGAATTTCCTATGGTAACTAGGTCCTAACTATATATACCTACTGGCGACCGCCAGTAGGCAATATATAAAAAAAAATATATATATATATATATATATATATTCAGCCAAACACTCTCCTCCTTAAAAGAAAGAAGTCCGGGCCACTTTAGAGTTGCAAAGCGAGTTTAATTCAGAAGGCTTTCTCTCGATGCGTTTCGCAGGTGAAACCTGCTTTTTCACGAGAACGAGTGAACTGCATTACAATCAATATATACAAAGTCACCTGGTATTGACGTCATACCTATGGTAATCAACAAAAGGCTCACCGATGAACAAATGGGCTGAGTTCGTTTTGAAGCACTGCTTTTTGCGTTTGGAAACAGAGATGCTTTTTCCAAAACAAATTGCTATTTCAAATTGGAACACAACATGCAAAGAATCTAAACAATATTGTGCGCATTACGTTTAAATTTTAAATTGCAAATTGCTGTATACATGTAAACATGAGTACATTCCTGAGTGGAAGGGCACCGGTGTATTCAGTGCCTGCCCTCATTGTTCGTGTAAAAAAACAATAAACTTCCTCCGTTCGCTACAGAGAAAAGCGTGCTGTATTGTGTGGCGCACAGCAAGTAACGTTGTTGCAATGTCACATATTAAAGTAAACAAGGCTAGTACTGCCCCTGTGGGCTATATACCTGAGTCTATCTTATGTTCATGCATCTAACATAATGCCCCTGTGGGCAAAATTAATCATGTTACTCATGAATCACAGTCCAATGGATCCTGCCCCAGTGGGCAATAAATAGACACCTCATAAAGTAGAGTGCCCCTCATGGCGGTAGACGGCATGTCCAAATGCCAAAACGTAATTTTATCATGCTTCAAAATCAGCATGGGTTTCACAGTCATACGGTTCTTTCAAATGTGCAGTCCCTCTCAAAATGCCGAACAGATTCCCATAATGTGTCATCACAAAGTTCTGTAAACATAAAAAAATAATATCAGATGGTGACTAGAGTACAGTGATCATGAATTAGATTAAAAACAGTTTCATTAAACTGAATTAAAAACAGCAACAACATGACGGCGGCAATCTATATGACCCACATACAAGGACTATCCTAGATGTGCGGTCAGTTCCTCATGCAAATTATGACCACCTGGCTGTGTGGTTCTGTATTTCATTATGAGTCTTGATTCCAGTCTCCTCATTTCCTTGATTCTGTCACCTCCTCTTTCCCTGCTCGGAACAGTTTCTAAAACACAGAATGACAGTAAATTAGCGTTGCTTTTATGAAGTAACGCAAAATGCCTTGCTATTGGGTATTGTTTATCCCCGTTGGTAATAGCCCGCATGTGTTCCAGGACTCTCTTTTTGGCCGAGTGTTTAGTGCTCCCGATGTAATAAAGCTGACACGGACATTTGAGTGCATATATCGCGTGGTCTGTCAAACATGTCACATGTTTAAGGATCTTTAATTTGTCCGTGTCTTTCGACAGTTCAACTTCTTTTTGATTCTTACTGTTGCGGCAAGCTTTACATCTGCCGCAAACGTAGAATCCTTGCACCTGATTTCTACGGTTAGATTGCTCTGATATCAGTGTAGTACAGAGAAGGTCCTTAAGGGACTTGAGTCTCCTAAATGTGATTTGAGGATATTCAGAGATTCCTGGTGCTAGATCCTTATCCAGTTTCAGCACATTCCAAAATGTTCCCAATGCCTTTCGTACTTCCTTGGGTTGGGAGTGGAAATCCGTAATGAATCTACTGATCATACTGGATTCTGACTCATAGTCCTTCTCTTTACCTTCAAGTAGACTAGATCGATTCCTGTTGTTCACTGTAGCTAAAGCTTTAGAGATACATTTGTTGGTGTAGCCTCTCTGTCTGAAGCGTTCTGACATAATAGATGCCTATATATATATTAAAAACTGCAAAAAGAAGAGGCTTTTTTCCTGCAAATCGGAATTTGAACAAAAACATCCTGCGTGCATTCCCTCATGCAATTTAGCTATTCTAATATGCTAACATAATCCACCAGCTAGATCCAGCCTTTTTTCTACTTCCCTAAATCACTGAAAACTCTGGCCAACTGGCTTTCTACCAACCCCATGACCTAATGGTGAAAGTTCAAGTTTTTATTGCATTTGGCACATCTGTGGTGTGCTTACTGATATGAGGTGTTGTTTCGAGTGGCCTGGTGTAGTACCCAGTAGCGGGGTACCACTTCACTCCCTCAGCGTCACCTATACCAAGGCATGGGTAACTTCCGGGAAGTGTTTACTGGGTATTGCATGCTGAGATGTCGAGAGTTCTCTAAGAAACAAGGAATTATTGGAATAATATGTAATTCCTCATTTTGCACTCAGTAATCCACTTGGAGAGTTTAGCTGCTGTCAGCTTCCAAGTGAAATACACAGTGACTGATGCATTCCCACGAACCTTGTAATTCAGGTGAGACGGGTAACTTTCTGTTGCATACCGCAATTAAATTATGTAGGCACTTATAATGGAACCCATGGCTAAAGAATTAGGGGCAGATCTACAAGAAAGTGCTGCAGCGTGGCAATGTAAGCCCTTTGGCTGCGCCACGCAGCGGGACATTCAGAGCACAGGAATGCAACATATTTACAAGAATATGTCGCATTCCTGAGCTCTCTCCTGCGCTGGCGCACAAACAGCTGCCAAGCGCCGGCGCAGGCACCCTAGCACCATGATGCAAGGATGCCTGCGTCATGTGGAGATTGTTTTTGTGCAGGAAGGTACCCCTTCCTGCACAAACACAATCACTAAAGGCTTTTTTTGCTCTTTCAATGCGTGCTGTAGAATGCAGCAGGCATTGAAAGAGTAAAAAATGAGGAGAAATGAAAACATTTCTCCTCGTTGCGCCTCCCTACGCCACCTCTAGGGTGGCGTCGCATTCAGACGCATCTCCAGATTTACAATTTCTCGTAAATCTGGAGATGTTTCTTGTTCCTTTGGTGTTGGGTGGGAACACCCACAGCAACACCCATGGAACGCCCCTTCAATGCAAAGTGCTGCGTGTGAAGGGGCCGTATTTACAAGGAGAGGAAAAGTCACGCAGGGTGGCTTTTCCTGTCCTTGTAAGTATGGAGGAGACCCCTGGGCCACCCATACGTCACGAAAAGTGACATATTGGTGGCGCAGGGGGCTTGTAAATCTGGCCCTTAAAATCATGTCATTCATGGTGTCATGTATAGATTAGGGGTGTGTTAAATACACACAATTTGCTTTTACACAACATTTCGACAACATTATGTGAAATTATGCAAAATGAAAATCCGTTATTTAACGCTATATTTTAGGCCGAAATGTGCCCTTTTGTCTATTTTTGATGTGAGAATGTATTTTGCTCTAAAACAATTGTGCAAAAAACCCAAAGCACAGCAAATAACAGCTTCTACCATTCTGTTGGTCCATTTGTGGTACATTTTTACCACGAATGGCGTGTTTGCTGTAAATTTTTATTGAGAATGGTGCGTAATTACGCAAAGGTCTGGTAAAACCGAGGTGCTCATGTTGGGCAGCAATATCTCATTTTGGTCACCTTCTTGGTGGCCACAGGAATTGGGAGCACTATTCAATTCAATTCAAAGAATCTTTATTCGGTGATTAAAAAACACCATAAAAGCACACACATATATACATGAATAAAAAGTCATTAAACATTTTCAAGATCCTTATACAGAATATTAGTGTTAACATGAAACACCAACAGAAAAAATATAACAATTTTAAAAATATAAAATCAAAGACATTTCATTCGTCTCCCCTGGTTAGCCTTAAACGGACTGCTACCTTAATAAAATTCATTATACAGCACAAGGTTAAGGGGTCCGATGCTTTTTGTAAAAAGACTAGTGCCTCCCTGGCATGTTCCTGTTTAGCTTTTTTAAAAATATTTACAAGAAATCTACGCCTGGGCATTGTAAAAAAAGGACAGAGTAAAACAAAGTGAAGGGAATCCTGCGGAGACCTGTTGTCGCAGCCGCAGGGTCCCTTCTGCTCAATTGAAGGTGTAAATCCTGCTGGTGATGCCAACATAAATGGGAGTAAGTTCAGTCTGAAACGGCACATCAGGAATCTATCCTGTGCATTATGCATAAGGTATAGATAAGGCTCCATACCCTCCACGCTCTTCACCAAGTTGTGGGCCCTCACTGTCTGTTTAAACCCTTCAGCCTCAGCTCTACGTTGGCTTTTCCGCTCTAGAAAGGTTTTCCTTACTTGCATCTTATGCTGGGCTACAATTGTTGCAGGGTTAGTGAAGAGATTCCCAAAGCCTAGTTCCTCTAGGGTATTCTTAACAAAATTGAGCCAGGGAATGCGCATACATTTATCCCTCTCTAAACAGTCCAATAGGATTTCTCTGCTAAGAGACGCATCAGGATTAGCCCAGATTTTTAACCAGGCCACAATTGGCCTAAGTTTTACCAGGTCATGTAGGTATGGCCTCCCTAATTCTCTATGTGCTACAATTCCAGCAGTACTTGGGGGTGCCCTCAAGATGGATTTCAGATATTTGTTTTCTTCCCGTTGGATTCTTGTGATGTTCGCAAAGCCCCATACTTCTGCCCCGTAAATTACTTTGGAGCATGATACGGAGCTGTACAAATTCATCACCTGTTCCGGGCTCCATCTGCCTAGTCTCCTGCCGTAGCTAGCTATTGCCTCGTTAGAGGCAATCATTTTACTACAGCGCTCCTCCACCAGGGAATTAAACTGTAAGGCGCCATCAAAGGTTACATCAAGATAAGAAAATGTTTTAACCTCTTCTACTGTGTGACTGCCTATTGTGTAGGTAAATTTAGAGGAAGTTTTTTTGCTAGCCAGGAGCACATACGGTTTACCCAGGTTAACAGAGAGATCAAGGGCACCCATGAACTTAACAAATCCATCAATCAGGATTTGTAAGCTCCTGGGTGTGCGTGCAATCAGGACCGCGTCATCTGCGTAAAGCAGAACAGGAATATGACGCGGCCCCACCCTTGGAGAGTCTGCCTTTAGACCCAACAGAAACTGCTCCAAATTATTAATGTAAAGGGAGAACAAAAAAGGGGCGAGAATGCAGCCTTGTCGGACTCCACTCATACAGGGAAAAGAGTCGGTCAATCCCCCCTCCCTGTTAAATCGAACCTTAGCCGTGGTGTCACTATGCAGTTCCCTTAGAATATCAATTAAACCGCTCTCGATCCCCATGCTTTACATCATGTCCCACAGTTTCTCCCTGTTGACGTGGTCAAATGCTGCTGCCAAATCCATAAATCCCATGTAGATCGATTCATCACTGGCCAGGGTATATTTGGCAGTCAGCATATACAGATTCAGGCATTGATCGCTAGTGGACCTCCCTGTCCTGAATCCGTATTGGGTGTCCGAGAAGATGTTATTTTCATCGGTCCACTCAGTTAGTCTGTTGAGGATCGCCCTGCCCAAAAGTTTGGCCGATACATCAATCAGGGAGATGGGGCGATAGCACTTAGGGTCGTCCCTATTACCCTTCTTGAAAATCAGCACAATGATCGCTTTGGACCAGGACGGTGGGAGACCACAAGTGATTGCAGTATTTATGACCCTGGTCATTAAAGGGGCCCATAGTTCTATGCTGCTCAGAAACAGGTCGGGAGGAATTCCATCAGGGCTCGGGGCTTTGTTTTTAGTCAGACCCTCTATCCCAGCAGTAATCTCCTTAATGGTAAATACAACCAATGAAGCCTGAGTTGGAGTTACAGATAACTCTGCAGAGGTACCCTGCTCGTGGTTATATAGACCCCTATAATGAGTGACCCACTGTTCTGGGAGGATGTTGGACCCTATCTCAGGGGTATCGTTTTCCTGGAAGGTCGGTTTGTTGATAATTCTCCAGAAACCCACTAGATCCTTTCTTTCCCCTACTTCCCTTAATTCTGCCCATGCTTCTGCCTGCAAGGCAAGTTTCCTCCTCTTGGTCTCTTTTTTGTATTTTTCCCTACACACCTTAATTTTTTGAGGCTCCCTTGGTTTAGATTTAAGGCAGCTTTTCAACTCCCTCAGTGCTTTGGAGCAGTCTTTATCAAACCACCGAGGGTTATCGTGGTTCCTTGTGGGCGCGCTAGTTTTAAGTAGGCCATCGATCAGGTTAGCAATCTCACCGAATGCTTCCAGTAACCTTAACCCGTGGACTTCTGTGTCTAGACAGTCATTGATGGCAGATTTGCCCTTGACTACCAGGGCTTTGTAAAACTTTTCCCCATCTATTTTGGACCATTTTAATCTCCTGCCTTGATCTGTTACCCTCTCCGTAATTGTGCGGTGATCTCTAGTTCTAGAGCCCGCCCTATACATTAGCTCCAGAACAAGTGGGTTATGGTCGCTAAAACTGCTCCATTCTATCCCTACACTAATTATCTTATTTAGCAGGGATCTCGAGGCCAAGATATAGTCTATGATGGTTGTGCATCCCCTACCCTTAAATGTAGGTGGGAGTGTACCATCCTTCTGTGTGCCTATCATGTTAATAGTGTGCTCAAGATCATACTTGAGCCGGAGCGTACTAAAAGCTGACCCTGTCGGCGTATGGGAAAAATGCGGCCCCTTCTCCATGGGACATTGGGACCAGTCTGTGTTTGTTTGGACCAGTGCCGGACAAAGATGGCAGTTGAAATCCCCCATGACTAGCAGCGCGTGTGATTGCCCCTTTTTCTGGACTGTTATTTCCTGACCCAGCCTATAATCCAGCTCAGCTACTAATGTAGTATGGTTTCCCGCTATCTCGTTATTATAGATGTTAAAAACAGTAAATCTTAGCCCCTTCCCGAGGAACCGAACTACCTGGATCCCATGGGAGTTCCAATCTGGGGAAGACCAGCTACCCGGCAGGTCTAGATCTATATAAATAGATAGTCCACCCATGGCTCTCCCTGATCTGGATTTTTGCGCGGGTACAAAGAAACACTTATACCCCTGTAAGTGATAGTTATTCACCGGGGCCCATGTCTCCTGCACGCAGATTACATGGAATTTTCTAATGTAATCCAGCCACTCTTTGTTGTTAAATTTGCCTGCCAAACCTGCTGTATTCCAAGAGATCATTCTCAATGCCTCACCACTCTGTTCTAGTCCCCCATGAGGCCTCGTTTGTGGCTCCCACTCTAACTCATGCGAGTCCAGCCCAGTTCCCCCTCCTATATATTCAATATCTACCGCCCTAGGTCCATCTAGCACAGACTTCCCGACACAACTTGATGGGATTTGCTGTGCCAGGGGACTGTGCTCCTCCATCTCCTCTGCCAGAGCTCCTTTTTCTCCGTCTCCCTGAGGAACATTATCCGTTTGTCAATCCACCCCCTCAAGGCCATTCAGACAGTTAAACCGGTTAAAAGAATGAAAGGATGGCTCTGGGCGGCCAAACAGTGGCCTGGGGTTAAATTCGTGATGTCTCCCCCTCTGACCAACCCTCTCCCAGTTGTCATAGGTTTGGAACGGATGTACAGAAGCAGGGATAAGGGGGAAAGAAGAAAGACACATGAAGGGTTTGAATGGTAGAGTCCCTAGATCTATTCTTTCCTTGGCATATGTGAGAGACAGTACCGGCATCCCTGAAGCTCACCAATATGCAATCCCCTATTATAGATTTATATGTTCTCCCCACCCATGGCACCCTTCTGACCATTATAATTTTGTTATTTAGGTGTACCGGGAGGGGTCTGTTTATGTTAAGCCACTTGATTACCCTGCTTTTTAGGGAACAAAAGTCCTCAGGTTCACCTACTTCAAGTGGAGGGACGCCCGCCATAACTACAGTAAAATCATTTGACTCTGGGGGTAAATTTGGTCTACGTGATCTAGGTGGAAGCTGCATTAGGGGAGGCAGTATAGTGTTGTCTACGGGCTGTGCCAGGGGGACGGGGTCTACAGGGGGAATAGGCCTTTTAGAATTAAAGGGCTTAGTTGATGCATAATTAGTCCTCGAGGGTTGTGGAGGGGCCGCAGCATTCGCGACCTGTAGGGGGGCTGGGCTCATTGCACTATTTGGAGGTTGGTGGGGGGCCAGTGGAGTGGGAATGAGCTCCGGTGATCTTCCTTGATGGCCAGCCGAGATTTTAATGCTACTTAATGTAGCCTCCAGGATGGTAAGTCTGATCTCGACCTTTTTGATACTCTCACTAATTGGTAATAATAATGACCTAAGCAGGAATTCCAGGTTGCCAAGTGGGGCAACCGAGAGGGGGACATTAGCAATATTATTTCCTGGGTCATTTATCAGAGCAGGGGCCAAGCCTTCCTGTACAGTAGGTTTGGGATGTAGTTCATCCACTAGCCTCACAGTCGGTATTAAGGGTTTTAATGACCTCCCAAAATCAGAATGAGGGATTTTGGGTTTATTTTTGCCCTGGGCTCCCTTCGACTTTCTCCTACGTTTGTTTGGGGGGGGCCCATGTACTACTTGTGCTCCTTGTACGTTGGCTGGCTTAGATTTAGCTATCCTAGCTTTCAGAGCTAGGGGGGGTTGAGAGACTAGATCAATAGTCACCCTACTAGGGCTTGGGCTGGTGGCTGGAGTTAGACTCGTGGGTGGAACAGATGGGGAGATCGTACCATCCCTCAACAAGAATGGGACATCATCTATTGAGGTCAACTCCTCACTAGGCGTGGTTGGATATTCTCCAAGGGGTCTGTTTTTCAGGTTATCTATAGAGCGTCTCCGCTCTGCCCTTAGCCGGGTTAAGGTGCCCTCCTTGTCCCCCTCCCCCACAGCCCGGGGAAAATAGTTCTCTAAGGTCCTATTTTTTGCTCCTCCCTGCTTCACAGGGGTACCCTCCCTTACCGGGGACGGCATATCAACAGATGTTTAATAGTAGTCAGTAAGGGGCTATGACAGCAAATTGGACCAGGGTTCAAATAACCAAATCAAGAGAGTAGGCCCAGCCCGGCCTACTCCGGCCTATGACGGCCTTAGACGGTCCCGCCCTTGTCCCGGGCTTCTCCCGGGCACGCTCCCGCGCGCTCCCGCGCAGCGGCTCCTACCACTCCTATTATGGGGAGGAGGAGCTCAGGGGCGGGACAAACAGGGAGAGCGACCAGGTGCAGGTGATGACAGCGCAGGGACTCCTGGGCAATGGAGTCCCTGTACCTCACCTGGCGCTCGCAGCCCTGTTGTCCGCCTCCAGTCCAGAGTGTAAATCCACAGGAAAGCGAAGCAGCCGCCCAGGCACACGGGCGAAGCGGGACCCGCGCAGCGGGTACCGCGAGGTCTCCAGGAAAGAAGGAGCAGTCTTGGAGGGCAGAACAACACGCAGAGGGCTCTCCCGCCTCCAGCCAGCAAACAGCAAGTGTCTCCCGCAGAACGATGATCCGCAGGCACCTTTGACTCGGCGCTCAGGGGCGGGACAAACAGGGAGAGCGACCAGGTGCAGGTGATGACAGCGCAGGGACTCCTGGGCAATGGAGTCCCTGTACCTCACCTGGCGCTCGCAGCCCCGTTGTCCGCCTCCAGTCCAGAGTGTAAATCCACAGGAAAGCGAAGCAGCCGCCCAGGCACACTGGCGAAGCGGGACCCGCGCAGCGGGTACCGCGAGGTCTCCAGGAGGAAAAGGAGCAGGAGGAAAAAAGGAGCAGTCTTGGAGGGCAGAACAACACGCAGAGGGCTCTCCCGCCTCCAGCCAGCAAACAGCAAGTGTCTTGGGAGCACTAACTAAACCGGTTTCTAAAGCTAGAAACTTGGGTATTATCTTTCATGACAAATTGTCATTTGACGTACACATCAATGCGCTGACATCCTCATTGTTCTATCTTAAAATGTTGAGGAAAATGTTTCCATTTCTTCCTCAAGATATGCAGGAATTGGTGGTTACTGCACTTGAGCTGTAAAAATTAGACTGCTGTGGATTGATTATATGTTAATTTACAGCAAAAAAGAATAAATAAATTACAAGACCTGCATGCGTGCCTGAGACTTGCCAAGTATCATCCGACTCTCTACAGCTCCATTGGCGGCCTATTTGAAAGCGTTTTGATGTTAAAGCCCTTTGTATTGGTTTTAAAGCTCTGAATGGCCTAGGCCCAGAATATTTGAAACAGAAATGTAACCGGTACCGTCCTTCTAGAACTTTGCAGTCTGCCTCAGCCTTTAATGTGACGGTTCCTAAAATATAGAGATATAGGGCCATATGTATGAAACTTACGTTTTGCGATTCTCAAATAGCGATTTTTAGAGAATCACTATTTGAGAATCGCAAAATGCTATGTATGTAGGATTTGCAAATAATTTTGCGAATCCTACATATTCCTTAATTGCGATTCGCAAATTGCAATTCGCAATTAAGGAATACCTCCTCATTCATTCCTATGGGCCTAGAGGCCCATAGGAATGAATGGGAAGAAATTTTTAATTTGCGATTGTCAATTAGAGAATCACAAATTGAGAATGAAATTTCAAGGGTGCCGCACCCCAGAAATGTGCATGTGTGCACATGTGGCACACATACATGCCCTAAGGGCATGTATGTGCGCCGCATGGCACTTTGAGAAATGCAAAAAAGTGAATTTTTTAAAGAAATTGCTATCCTTATGGCCAAATTGCACTTTTTCTGGGCCTCATACATTGCATTTAAGGAATCGCAATTTGCGATTCCTTAAATGCAATTGCAAAATAGGGAATCGCAAATTTGCGATTCCTTATTTTGCGAGGCTGTTTTGATTTCATACATACCACTTAGCTAAATTACGATCGCAATTTTGAATGATACATATGGCTCCTAGTCGGGGAGGCAGAATTTTTATTTACTGTACAGCAAAAATATGGAATTCTGTTCCTCTTTCTCTGAAGAATTGTACAGTTCTTCACCCTCTTAGGAAAGCCCTGAAGACCTGGCTTTTTAAGCAATAGATTTCTTTTTAACCCCTTTTTAGTCCATATTTTCTTTTTGGCAGTTGGCAGTTGGCAGCGCCTAGACGCCCCCGGTCAGTAGTGTGCTATATAAAAACTAATTTCATTTATTGTGGTGTAGTGACTTCATTGCGTGAGGTTTAACGAGAAATGCATGAAACTAACTGAATTGTGTACGCAGAATTTAAATTTCGCCCCTGACTAATACAAACCACCCACCAAAACAAATACTTTTGTGCTCTGAACACATGAAAAATGTGTCAACTACTAACATCACCCACCACCGAAAAAACACACTTGTTGCAGATTTAGGTTTCTTGGGGATGATTAATGCCTCTGTCATGTTACTCTGGATAGAGGATGTTTAAGTGAACTAAGCAGTGGACACATGCTTAGTTTGTTTCTAATTAATTCTTTTAATTCATTGAAAAAGCAAAGCCAAAATATATGGAATGTATTGTATGCACGTTTTAACAGCAGCAAGCAATCGAAGTAACAGCTTGCGCGCTTCTCAAATAAAACATTTGTATCAAAGTTATATTGATCAATTCACAAAAGTGCTTCAAAAGTTCCATCGAATGCATTTGGTCAGTTCCTTGCTTGGCATTGATATTTCTTTTTTGAACTATATGTACAGCACGCTTCTAGAAGGGGGCCACAAATGACATCATAAAGAACGTCATCCAACTAACAGACTCACATGTCCATCGCTCACATTAACTCATATTTCCCTATACTAACACCCCAATAATCCTTTTGGGTCCCGGATTTGCGTGCTACTGGTCAAAAATGGCATCAACCCCTCGTCATGGGTAGTAAGCGCTATATAAATACAATTCCAAATTACAAAATTTCAAATTTTTTCTTATCCTCAAATGTCTATTTCTTTCAGGCGTGGACCCATGCCGGCATCCTGCTCAAGCACAAGTACAGTTTCCTGGTGGGTTGCGCGTCCATCACTGATGTCATAGCACAGGTAAGGTCAACCAGTGGGGGGGAGGCGCAACAGGTCAGCGTGGGTGTTTAGTTACACCCACAGGACATGAATCTTTGTGTTCCACCAGATGGATGGTGTTCTTTTCACAAGGAATTTGTATTGTAATATTTGGAGACACTGCTTCCCTTGAGGTCACCGTGAGAAATATAGTGAAGGGCCGCCACAGATTGGTTAGCTGCTTCAATGAAATTGTTTTTCTTATAAAAAGGTGCGACAAACTGTTGGATGTGCCACTTTTAAGTCTAATAGTAAAGTATTATCACATCTGACTTAAGCCTTGTAAAATGGGCACATAACGTTTTGATGGAAGGGCCGACGGAAAAGGACTAGTTGTCAACTTAAGTGGCAAGGGGCAACCAACCAACTTAAGTGGCAAGGACCAACCAACCAACTTAAGTGGTAAGGGAAGGTATATAGTTGCATTTGGATAAGGAATAATAGGGGATTGGTTATGCATTGAGTAAGGGCAAAGCAATTTTGATACACGCCTAGTGTAGGGGAGGTGTGGATAGCAGTCAGCAGGGGAGCGTATGATGAATATATCAGCACAGAGAGAGGCAGTTGTGGAAGGTTAGTGATTGGTGGCTGCAGGGATCTACAGAGACCTGAATGTGGATAGTCAAGAGAGGTGCAGAGGCACTCTACTCCTCAATACACTACAGCACTCTAGTCGCATCTATGCAGCGCCACTCCACTCTACGCCACTCCACTGTATGACACTTTCCACCACTCCACTCTACAACACTCCATGCCATTCAAAGCCACTACACTCCAAAACACTCTACTCTGCACCACTGTACACTGCTCTTCTCTGTGCCACTCTACTCCACTTCACTCTACGACACAACTCCACTCTACACCACTCTTCTCTATTCCACACTACTCTACACTACTACACTCTACACCAATCCACTCTACGCCACTCTACGCTACTCCTCCTTCGCCACTCCACTCTATGACACTCTACTACACTCCACCAACACTCGCCACTTTACTCCGCTACATTCCACTCCACGATACTACACCCTGACACTCTACTCCATTCCACTCTATGCCACTCTATGACACCGTATGATACTCTACTCCACTTTATGCCACTCTGCTCTATGAGACTCTTCTCCACTCTGTGCCACTATACAACACTTCACTCTACAACACTCAATGGCACTCTACGCCACTCCCCTCTACAACACTCTATGCCACTGTACTCCAGTCTACACAACTCTACTCTATGACACTTTCCTCGACTCTACGCCGTGCCACTCCACTCCTCTCCACTTCACTATATGTCACTCTACTCTTCTCTATGGCACTCCACTCTATGACACTTTACTCCACTCTCTGCTTCGACACTCTCCAGCCCTCCATTCAACATCACTCCACTCTATGGCACTCTACCCCACTCCCCTCCACGCACTATACTCCACTCTCCGCCACTCCCCTATACTCTGTGCCCCTTCCACTTTGTACCCCTCATCTGTATGGCCTGACACTCTACGATACAACACTCTATGAAATTCCAATTCAGTCTATGCTCCACTCTACGCCACTCTGTTCTATGCCACTCCTGTCTAGGGTTCTCTAACTCTACTACAATCTACTACATTCCACTCTACAGCACTCTACTGCACTCTGTGCCACGCCATTCTGCGCCACTCTATGCCATTTCACTTGAGGTCACTCTACTCCACTCTCCTCCACTCCCCTCTATGACACTCTACTCCAGTCCACTCTAAGCCACTCTACACCACTCAACTCTACTCCACTCTACTCCACTCGATTCCACTCCTCTCTACGATACTCCTCGACCCTCCACTCTACAAACCTCCTCAACATTTTGTTGTACTCTATGACAGTCTACTCTGCAACACCCCACTCCATGGCACTCATGACACTCTCCTCCTTTCATTGACACTCCATTCTACGACACTCTACCCCAATCTGATTTATGACACTCTACGCCCCTTTATTCCACTCTAAGACACTTTACGCTATGTTACTCCACTCTAAGCCACTTTACGCTATGTCACTCCACTCTATGACACTTTACTACACTCTATGCTGTGCCTCTCTACTCAACTCCACTCTGCAGCACTCCACTCCACTTTACTCCGCTCTACGATAATTTACACCACAATGACACTTTACTTTATGTTACGCCACTCCACACACATTGACTCTACATCACCCCACTCTGACACTCTACTCCACTCTTCACCACTCCATGCTCCACCACTCTACTCCTATCTATGCAACTCTACTCCACTCCACTCTACGACATGACACTCCACGCTACTCCACGCTGCTCCACTCTTTGCCCCTCTACTCTATCCCCTTCCACTCTACAACACTCTAACCCACTGCACTTCACTCTACAACACTTTATTCTGCTCTACTACACTTTACTCCACTCCATTCTATGCCTGTCTACGCCCATTTACCCCACTCTACCATACTCTACTCCACTCTATGTCACTTCACTCACACCACTCCGCTCTATTCCACAGCACTCCACTCTACAGCACTCCGCTCCACAACAGTCCACTCAAATTCACAGCACTTCACTCTAATCCACTGTATGCCACGCTACTCTCCTCTATGCCACTAACGTTTAGCTATGCTGAACAGCAGCCAAGCTGGTGTTCAACATGTCTAAAACACATTACAAAGGCAATCACACATAGATAGGCGAGACCTTTTGGTTTTGCCAATGCTCATCATGTAAGTAAGACATAAAACTTATTTTAGAATAAATACGTTTTAGCAGATCTGGACTGTGCTATTTTCTATGGTTAGGCGCCAAGGACAGAGCGCGAGTAAGTACGCAACAAGCTATTGACAAGCGTGAGCAGAGGGCATTTGGCACAAATCTCTGTTTGCACTTTTTTGTTTTGTCACTCCCAGAGTCATAATATGAATATAAATGGGCTGCCGTTTTCCAAAGAAAGCTACGTATGTAAATATTTGTAATCATTTCACTTTTTCTAACATGGTAGTTGAATATTTCTCAGTAGTGTACTTTTCTTGCTACATTTTCACTAGTCGGTAAGTTACATTGCCCGCGTGTAATCGAAATCGGTATATGGCCTTTAAAATGGAAATATTGTTTATAACCTACAGAGTAAATAAGCATTGACACAGGCAATAGTGTAGTATCTTGGTATTCTCTATGCTATCCTTCTCTACCTCTATTGGAATGTTCATGTGATGCATCTATCAGAATGTTGGTGATCTGCCTGAGAGTTTACAGTTGGCTGGGCTGAGCACTATGATGGATGCTCCTGGTGGGGTCTCTCTGTACATCTTGGATTAAAGCATCTCTTAAATACTACATCACTTGTGGACTTCCCATCATTACATTTATGGCGACTGCCAAATGTATCCATAGTTGAACAGTCACACATCTTTCCAGAGAGATTAATGCTTACTCTCACGTGAAGGCACAGCACAGGATGAGCCAAAAATTGTAGATATTTGGGTTTACTCTTGAGGGCACAGCTCTAACACAGCATATAGTAGGCTCTCCTTGTAAATAGGACAACAGGCAAAGTTGGCAAGTGGAATGCTTACCCTCATGTGAGGATACAGCGTGAGTCCCAAAGTCAAAACAAACTGGCTTACCCAGCGTCAGGGCACAGCTCCAAGTTAAAATTTGTAGACTCACTGTTACAAAGGACGACTGCCAGACTGCTGTGGGCGACCGGTTGTAGGTCACTGGTGGGGTCATGCTGGCAGTTGGGGTAGCTTTTCTTGTTGCAGGAGGTCCTTTCATGGTTTGTAGTTTCCTTTCTTAATTTGAAACGGTTTGAAGTACTTCCAGACTTGACAGGTGTAGGTTCTTTCTTAAGATCGTCGCCATAAATGTAATGATGGGAAGTCCACAAGTGATGTAGTATTTAAGAGATGCTTTAATCCAAGATGTACAGAGAGACCCCACCAGGAGCATCCATCATGGTGCTCAGCCCAGCCAACTGTAAAATCTCAGGCAGATCACCAACATTCTGAAAGGTGCATCACATGAACATTCCAATAGAGGTAGAGAAGGATAGCATAGAGAATACCAAGATACTACATTATCCTCTCTTTTTAACGGAAAACAAAAAGCTAAAAACAGCAACGGAGAACAGCCCAGCCAACTGTAAACTCTCAGGCAGATCACCAACATTCTGATAGATGCATCACATGAACATTCCAATAGAGGTAGAGAAGGATAGCATAGAGAATATCAAGATACTACAAATAGCTTTGGCCGTTGTAGAGTTAAACTGTTCGCCATGCTTCACAGTACATGCTAAAGAAGATAGGATAGGGAAGTGCAGGTATGGAACGAAGATTGCATTATGGGAGATCTTAAGTTCCTAGTGCACAGGATGAGAAAGCTGAACAGGTTTAAGAGCACAGTGTGGATGAAGGCCAGGGTCGGATGGGCATATAGGGCAACCAGGCACTTCCCAACGTAATATCTGATAGGTTACTGTAGGCTGTGTTTTTCGGCATTGTGTGGACCTGTTTTATGGTCTGGTGGGCCAGGGTTTACTGTTCATTTCTCTAATATTAAAACAAACATTGCCCACAGCAAGCTCAAATCCATGTAGACTACCAGCTACTTATACTGCTTGTCTTTACAATTTCAAAAGTGGCCCCATTTGCAAAAATGGTTCACTCTTTTAGCTTTCTGTTTCACTAATGGGGGCCACTTTTATTCTGGTTCCTGGGCTTATTTTCTGTCCCAGTCGGATCCTGATGAGAACATACAGTGGGTGACAGCCAGTGCTGAGGTGGAGAACTGTCCCATGGCTTCAAGGCACTACCTAAGCAGACAAACAGGTTGCTCAGACCAATTACTACACTGCTTGACATCTTGTGACAGCAGTGTTGTGATTGGATTAGGGGAGCCTAGAGCTTCCTGCTTCCAGGAGTCATGAGGACAGAAGAGAGGCCGCGGCCTTAACCAGGTACGTGATTTTTTTGTATCCCTCCCGCCGTACCATCCCTGTTCTTTAGCAGCCGCCACTGAGTCCTGGACCTCACAAATGAGCAGCGGTGACCACAACTTGCAATCACCAGCACAGAATTGAAGCATCGATATCATCCACAGAGTACAATTAGCCACCAGGGCCGATGAACATACACACTATTACATTTTTTTTTTACAAAAGTAGTTTACGCACATTGGTGTGTGTGTTGGCGTGTGCATGATTCATGCTGAGAAAGCATATATGACACCCAAAATAAGTTGGTGTTACTTCCCACAGCAGTGCCAAAGGAATAGCCACGGGCAAACAATTCAAATGACTACTCAGCCAGAAATTAATATGTGGCACAGCACATTTTGTGATTAAAATAAACAAAGGTAAGTTCAGGATCTCAGTTTGCCATTGCTGTGGTGAATTCTTCTGGAGTGAGCCTGGCAAAAGTAGATATTATTAGGGAAAACAAGAGGACCTTTTGTTGTGTAGTTCCTACTGATCCATAGGATCTGCGCATTGTTTGGACAACATAAACTAAGGGCTTGGTGTCAAGACTGATTCCGGACACTCCCGCAAGATATGTTGGGCTATAGACCAGCTAGCTCACAGTGTCACTGTAAGCTCCCCTAACCTACCAGGGAGCAAGTAGTTTCTGGCAACCATTGAACATGACAAGCCTGATTCTTTAGGAATCGCGGAAACAGTACAGGACCTTTCGCTCAGTCACTCGTTCTCAGTTGTTCTCAGAGAACTCTAGCAGAGAATACACGGTGGAACATTCTCAATAATATTTATTGCACCAATGTTATTCTTGCATAAAGTACATGTGCTGCAATGATTAGGAGACAGAAGCAAATAGAGGAGATTACAAGCATGAAAACAGTCAACAGTACATACTTTTCTAACATGGTGCTGAAGCAATGAATATATGCAGGCATATATGCAATATGGTAATCTAACATACTCCTACGCTGCAAACCCTACTTTAAGGGTACCTAGAGTGTGTGTAGTTGTAGAGCCAAGAATCCCCCCTAAGGACGACCCAACTCCATTAACTGATGGGAGAGAGTGAAGGACCCCGTCTTGGTCTTGAGTTGGACACCCCTCACGGAATGTCAGACCCTTGTGTGGTGATTTCTCAGCAGGCAGGGACCTTCGGTGTCAGCAGAAGTGCCTCCTCTACCAATCTATCGGGATCCCTATTGTTTATAATAAAAAGCAGCCTTCGCGTTGTGCAAGCTAGATTAGTGATGTTATGGATATGTAGATTACGCTGTCGCCATGTGGATGAAGATAGGACGGCTTTTGAAGCTAGTGCATAGAGAGTCCTAGTACATGATGTTCAAGGCATCGTGATAGTGATGTTCAAGGCATCGTGATAATGTTGTGCGAAGCTGGATGTGTAAACAAAGTAGTTTCAGAGAAACTAATCCAACATTGTCATGCATGCAAGTGTGTGCAAAAGGTCACCACTGAAATGTTATTTTCTAGGACAATGTAAGGAATAAGCTGCCTCCCTTCATGGGCCTAACTTGGGAATTTAACACTTTATATGGATTTTTCTTTTGTTATTTCTAGTAAAAGAACACTGGTTGAAAAAAAGAATTTTTGTACAAGTAAAAATATTGTTCCACATTCTTAAAGAAACAAGTAAATCCTAACCTCAAACAGGTATATATTTTACTGGTTCATGGAATTCAGTAAACTCTTCCTGATCATACATGGGCACCTGCTCCAGTCTCGGTACAAAAGGTCCATCACCACCCCCTTTTGTACCGCTTTTGGCCGCCATAAGTGTGGCAGGGTATGCTCAGACGTGAGTCCCTTGCTCACTTTGCCACTGGATTCAAGCAAGCCGGGCTGAAGACGGCTGTAATGCCAGAAACCGTTCCTCGGAAGCTTGTTTCCGGTCCAGGGAAGACATGGCTTGGCAGTTCGGGCTGGACTGTTCTCATGAGGCACAGGGTAAGACTGATTTGCATATAGCCATGTCTGAACTGGGGTGGCAGAGTGGGCTAAAGAACGGTGATGGATTAAACCCAGATCTTTTGACTGGGTGTGAGTGTTTGATTGGTTCAGATGCTCCGTCCATCACCACCCCCTTTTGTACCGCTTTTGGCTGCCATAAGTGTGGCAGGGTATGCTCAGACGTGAGTCCCTTGATCACTTTGCCACTGGATTCAAGCAAGCCGGGCTAAAGACGGCTGTAATGCCAGAAACCGGTCCTCGGAAGCTTGTTTCCGGTCCAGGGAAGACATGGCTTGGCAGTTCGGGCTGGACTGTTCCCATGAGGCACAGGGTCAGGCTGATTTGCATATAGCCATGTCTGAACTGGGGTGGCAGAGTGGGCTAAAGAACGGTGATGAATTAAACCCAGATCTTTTGACTGGGTGTGAGTGTTTGATTGGTTCAGATGCTCCGTCCATCACCACCCCCTTTTGTACCACCTGCTCCAGTCTCACCTTTCCAAACGTAATCCTGGAAGAGGTTTGTGAATTACATTTTTATCCCTTTGGAGAAAACCCTTTGCCTATTCTGAATCCAATTTTGGGTGCTGTTTCCTTTCCCTTTCCACATATGCATTTTGGCAAACTTGAAAGAAATTCCTGCCCTGGAATGCCCAGTCCGTAACCAGAAGGATTTATGCGCTCTATAAGTGGAAATAAAAGTAATAATTTGCTCACATGGAAATCCTCTTGTAAGTAAATCCATCTACCAGGCTGCACTGGTAATGTATTTTTCAACTGTGGGGAAAATTCTTTTGGGGGCAGAGTTGGGGTCATAGAGCAAACAGGTTTTACTTAGCTTCAAATGTTTCAATTGGGAATTTTTAGTTATGCTGACCTTACTGTTCAACCCAAAATTGAGGGCCAAGGACACCCCTGTAGCAATTAAAGCTCAAATAAGCTAGGCCAAGTAATCTAAAGTGCATTGGGGTCATGGGTCCATTAGGGCAATACACTCAGAGCTTAGCGTGCACCATCAAAATGAATACCTCAGTTCCTAGCCGGTATCTTTTCTTTGAAAAAGAAGAAATATTTTAATGGCACATAAAAGCTTGTCAGGGGTAGTAAGCGATGTTATGTATAAATGCAATTACAATAAAGCATATATGACTACGCATGAAAATTAGCATACTTTGGTATACGCCAGGGATTTGTATAGTAACAATTACAGGATCCTGGTAAATATTTTTCCTTACATGTGAATTATCACACTGAGATGCTTACAAGATAATTCCACTCCGTTCCTCCACTCTGCCCAAATGCTGTATCTTCTTCATTGTAGCTGAGTATACTGGCAACCCTGCCTGCTCGTTTGCATTTGCGTAGTTGTCCAATGGATGCACACCAAGGTGGACCACTTCATGAATCAATCATGGAAGGGGGAAGAGGATTCCAGTGCAGCGAGCAATATATCGAAACCCAATGATGGAGCCTCAGAGGTCTTCTATGCACCCCTTCAGAAGCATTGTAGTCCAAGGGACGCTACACAAAAAATGGACACACCCATACATTACCAGGGATCCTCAGGGCAAAGGGCAAAGGGCAAAGAGGGTGGTGCTGAGTCAAAAAGGGGCAGAACGGCAGGGGTCTGGTGAGGGACTAAAGATACAACCAAGTACCCTCACCCAAAGATTCTCAAGCTCAAAATGTCCAGAGTGCTTGGGGTATATCCTTGTTTACATTTTGTAACTTTATTTTGATTTTTTAAATAACCATACAGAGAATAATGGCACGTGACTTTCAGGTATGGGCACAGACTGGACATGCACAGACAGTACAGTACAGGTGATTGAGTTTCAAAGCATAAAGTAAGGGGTACAAGAAGACAGTCAATGAGCATCACATTAAAGATGGCATAAACATTCTCCTGTACAGTACCCGCAGGGTTCATCACACCTCCCCAAGGGGTGTAAATACACTGTTCCCAACCTAATACAGTGGAGCAGCATTCACAGCCAGTCATTCCCAACTCCTCGACAAACTACACAACCTACTGAACAATATGCACGCTAAGCAACTTTAATGTTCTTCGTCAGCCGGTGTGAACTCCCCGCAAGCCAGCTAGCTTACCTTCTCTTCTGCCATCAGTCACTGCCACACTAGGCTGAGCCAGGAAAGCCTGATAGGGCCCCCATATATCCTTCCGATGGCTGAAGACTAGCAGAAGTTCATGATTAGAATCCGACTCCGTGTTATACTATGCCATGTCCACATGCCAGTCCTTCAGCGCCAGAAGTACTTCCCGAGTCCAGCGCAATGCTATTCTGTGCCTCACCAGCAGCAGTCCAATGGTCACTAGTCACCTGGAACTCTTAGGGACATCCCTATCATATCCCAGTAACGCTAATAAGAAGATCAACTCAATGTGTTCTCCCGTTATCTCCCTAAGGTCTTCCAGCACTGCCTCCCAAAACCTCTGCACTCCCAGGCAAAACTAAGCTACATGGGCGAACCCCACTTCCTTTTCACCACATTGGAGTTAGCACAAATTATCGCATAAACCATACTGGCAGAGATGAGCTGGTGTATAGTACACCCTGTTAATGTGTTTGAAATATAACAACCTGTGCCGGCTATTCAGACAAGCGGACTTCACACCTGAGCAACAATAGTTCCAATGGTTGTCACATGCTTGGGTTATTTTGTGGCACTGTTTCACCACTGCCACCAAAATTTAGATATTTCTGTGCATGAGCGCGGACATAAGATTTTAGTGCAGCAAGTCAGCTGGTCAGTTGTAGGGAAGCCTCCGGTACTTTTTGTGTATTTTTAGCTTAGGCGGCTCAGCCAACTGACTGTTGGAGTCACTCAGGCAGTCTGGGAGGATAGGAGCAGGTCCAGTCATCTTTCTCAAAGAGCAGGGCAGGCCTCAAGCAGCAAGGTAGCCCCCTTTGAGATGAAGCACTCTTCAAGCAGAAGGACAGTCCTCTGATGGCTACAGAGCAGTCCTAAGGGGAACAAGGCAATCATTCTTTTGTAATGTCTGACGGTTAACACGTGTACTGAAGAGGTGTTCTGAGGGTCCAGCCTTTGAAGTAGGGGACTTCCCTATACTATCCCCACATCTGGATCTGGAAAGTTCTTCCCTTCCCTTTCAAGACAAAAGACCAGTGTCAGGTCCCTTTGCGTGTGTTGGAGGCAAAGGCAGTTGAAGAGCAAGTGGGACAGGGAACAGCTCTGCTCCCAGCCATCCTACCAGAATGGTCCATCCGGCCCTCACCTAGTCCCCTATTCTCTCACTGTCTGGGAGGAATACACAAAGCCCAACAACAGAGCCATCACAATCATATAACCCCGGACACTGGCAGAGGAACAAATGGCTAGGACAGGAACATGGCAACTTTCTAAAAGTGAATGAATACATAGAGAGCTGAGCTGAGCAATTCTGCGATCATTTTTCTTTTTACAACCACTGGTAAAGCTCATCCCCTCTTACATCCAGGACATGACGGACGTTTTATATCTGCTGGATGAGTTTGAAAATACCGAACAGATTGACTTCCTCATCACCCTCGACGTGGAGGCCCTCTATACTAGCATCCCTCAGAGGGCTACACTATGGGTGATCGAGGAGGTATTCAACACCACCCCATGGCAGTCGCCAACACCACCTGCATTTGTCATGGACTGTGCAACCCTAGCACTCACAGAGAATTACTTCAAATTCAAGGGCCAATATAACCACCAAACGCAAGGCACATCAATGGGGAGCACATTTACCCCTAGTGTGGCCTGCCTTTATATGGCGGAATTCGAAGGGAAACACATTCTTCATCACACCAACCCATGCCAGAAAAACATCAGATTATGGAAACGTATTATTGAGGATATCCTGATCTTCTGGGCTGGCAGTAGTGAGTCATACAATGAATTTTTCAGTTGGATTAACACATTGAATCCATACCTCAATTTCACTATCACGGCATCCCCTTCCCAAATAGCTTTTTTGGACTTAACAATCATGATTGAAGGGGACCACCTGACTACAACAATGTTCAGGAAGAGTACTGATCGGAACAGTCTCTTACACTTCACCAGTCATCACCCTAAAGCATTGAGAACCAACCTGCCCTTTGAGCAATTCTTAAGGGTGCGGAGAAATTGCAGCAGTACCGAGAGCTACAAATCACAATCCCAAATCCTCTCTAGATATCTTACAGACAGAGGCTACTTAAACAGGGCTGTTGCCCTAGCTAGGAAACAAGCTCGTAACAACCACAGGGAGAGCCTCCTCGAACAGAAAATTGTGAGCCCCACTGACAATTAACCCATGACATATGTGACTACCTTCACACCTGCTTCAAATGACCTCAAGAAGATCCTGAAGAGACACTGGGAGATTCTCAACACAGGCGTTCTTAAGTTTGAACCACCACGGTTCGCATTCAAACGTTCCAAGAACATTAAGGACGTCCTGGTCCAAACGAGGCCAAAGAAAAAGACTCCAACCAGACAGACAACCTTATGGCATTTACCCGCAGTAAAGGGACACTACCCCTGTGGGATGTGCAGTGCCTGTCCCTTTACTACCGCACAAAAAAACATTAGGCTAAATGACTCCTTCACCTGGGAAATGAGGGGGCATACAAATTGCAACAGCACAAACTGCATTTATCTATTGACCTGTCCATGTGATCTATACTATGTGGGCATGACTACATGCCCCATCAAGATACGCATTTCAGAACACCGTAGCAACTTCCGCTGTAAGAAGACTAATACAAAAATGTGTAAACACTACTTAGAACGCAACCACACAGCAGACTCCCTGAGTTGGTTAGTGCTTGAGGCAGACCCAAAAACATCTAAACAGAGTCTCTTTTACAAAGAACAGAGGTCGGTACACCGTCTAGCCTCAGACAGTACTGGCTTGAACGAAGAGATTCCGTGGAGTGAGTTATAGCCAGATACCCCCAACTCAGACACCGTCATCTAGCGTGGGAGTAACCTGGCACAGATCGCATATACAACATTATTATCCCTGATTGTTACCCTTCGGGATTGGGTTAATTCTCCTTATTATCCAGGCTGAAATGATGATTCTACGCATCTACATGACCACTTTTGGGATGACTTGACCAATTTGTACAGAAAGCCTGCTACGCCAATAATGATTCATGTAATATAAGGTCAATGCACTAGGGGATATATAGCACCTTCTAGACTTTACGTTTAACACCTTACATCTTTTAACCTATTTGAGCGACCTCGCACTTTAAACAACATACAAAACAACCACCCCCGCATTGAAGTCAGACTTCCACTTTAGATGCCCCCTATGAGAGATAGTATCCATGCTTGAGGTGGCTGGCAAAATGCATACTACTCCATTCCGCGATGGCCGCCGCTTTTACACTGCTTTCCACATGACCTGAGAGTAGGCCACACCCCCTAGTCACGTGCCTCTACCGATAGCTGAAAACAATGGCCACCCGGTGAGTCAGTACCTCCCGGAACAGGCGGTGTGGGTAGGTCTAGAGGAAGGACACACAACAGACAGACCATAAGTAAGCGCTACGGGGACCTTGTTACTCACTTTTAACTTTAAACTTTAACTTTAACTTTTACTATGGGTAGCGCGAGTAATACACCGTTCAAAGCACCTGAGTGTAACTACGAGTTTCTCTAGATATCAAAAAGGTAAAAAGGTAAAGGGGTCCCTTCACTGAAGAGCTGATGGTAACTTGCCGTCATCATCCGCTCCCGCTTTCCATCAGAGGGGCTACCTTTAAGCAGCGTATGATAGAGACACGAGAAACGCCACATTCTTTATAGTTTTTGCGGCTAAGTCGTGGCTTATTTAGTTCGCTTTTATACCTCTTTTGTAAAACTTTAGATTTTGCCTCTGAGTACTCCGTTCTCCTTGTGGACCCGACATGTAGCTTCGCAGTATCCAACACAGCTATAACTCGGAGCCAGTCTACAAACACGTGGGTCTCTCGTCAAATTACAGACCCGCGTATTTTAGAGCTCCGCACTGATCCGATGCAGCATACGCCACGACAGGATCGGATTTGCATCCCTGTGGCCACTTTACTCGATCCCGACCTGCTTTATAATACCGCATTAACCAGGGGGGACTTGGAATTTCATTACACTTTAGTTTACACACTAAGCATGTTTGCCTTCATATAACCAGTTTTGACAATCGGTCATAACTGCCATATGACGCTTACAATGTACAACACAGTACATTAGCATGATACACACCAAGCTAATGTAAGCAACATCTGTTGTACACCACATAACTTTTCTTTAATTTTATAATCCAATATCTTTTGGAAGAGATGACAACGATTAGACAATTCAATTGATTAACATTGATCTGAGATTTACTATGCCATGACTTTAGCGACTATCAAATGGTTAACACTGTCCCTTCATATACAGCCATACTTTATGGAAGTGTCAACTTGTTGTGGAGACCGCCGGGTACTGTTGGTGCCTGGGAATCAGACACAATAGGTAAGCCCTAGGATACAACCACCATCTATACTGCTGCTTTTACCCACATTTGATTGTTTCCCACAGAGGGTTTATATTCACATTGGTTTTAATGGTTTTTAATTCGCACGCTAGTCACACACTGTATAACCACAAAATGACTAGCGCATTTCCAAGAATGTCCAAAGTCACCAACATGTTTTGCCTCACTTATGTACAATTTGTGATATGCCCTTATGTCTCCTCTATAAGTGGATCCAGCGCAACACAGGTGCATAGACACAGGAAGCACACTTTCTTTGTGTTATCTTAGCAATTACACTGGATACTTATGTAGATCCTCGTTTAGTGTAGACACATTTTTTGTAAAAGTAATAATCTTTTCTCCCTAAGGTCCTGAAGAATCGCGAGTTACTAAACATGAACGCGAGAAACATGTCGACCATCACGAGCACATACTAGCTTAGTCTCTTGTAGGAAACATTGAATTCCATGGAGTACCAGCTAGTTCTTTGATTTTAACTAGAGCAGGAGACCCCCAGAATAAACTCGATACTGGTACTCCCAGCTTTATTTTAATTCACTCTCACGTCTACACTCTATTGGCCCCATACCCGCACTTCACTTAACGGCTGTTGGATAGAAGATCTCCGGTAAAGTGCCCCTCTTTAAGGTGAGCCCGTTGGGTATTGCACCGCCGACCCAACGAGGAGCAGCCCAGATGATGAAGCATGACACCTGAAAGTGTGTGTGAGGGCATTACATCCAACAAAATGGATGCCCAACTGTAGGACTCACTGAGACCAACAGCACTTGGGCACTAGGGTGACACGGACATTCCTTCTCTCACTTAAGGAACAACTCAGCTCTCTTTGTATTCATTTCTCTGTCAGGGCACACGCTGTAGCTGGACCTACCACTCCTGGCGAGTGGGAATTGCCCTCTCTCTCTCCCCCTTGTTGAAAACAAACTTTTTGAAAGTAGCATTTTCAGAATTGTGACTTAAAATCCAACCTTACTGTTGAAGAGGATTTTAAATTACAATTTGTTTGAGTCTAATACTAATATTTCTACCTTCTCCCAATTAAACGTTAGCACTTACTAAATATAATAAGGTAACCCAATGTTATCCAATGGGAGAAAAAGGCCTTACAGTAGTGAAAAACACGTTTCTGAGTTTTTAAGTACCAGGGCATGTAAAACGCAAACCCAGATGTCCTATGTTTTACATACAATGCACCCTTCCCTAATAACCCTTTAGGGCTTATGCCAGGATTGATATATATGAATTAAAAAGGAAGGTTTAGGCCTAGCAAAAGGTGTATTTTGACAGGCCAAAATGGCAGTTTAATTTTGCAATTGCAGACCTGAGACAAGTTTTACAGTGCTACTTTAGTTGGTGGCACAGTGAGTGCTGCAGGCCCACTAGTATCATTTAGTTTAGATGCCCTGGGTGCATTAGTGTCATTCACTAGGGTTAGTCGGAATAGGGCCAGTTGTACCATGTTTTGAAGAGTCAGCACAGGTACTTTACTACTAATCAGCTGGGAAAAAGTGCATAGAATCCTAATACCCTAAATAATAGGTTCAGCAGCAGAAAGCAAACTCTGAAGGTAAACCCTGCAAAAAGGGCCAAGTCCAACATCATGTAAACCTCGTTCTTAGTGGCAGAGCCGTAACTTCCATTCAATGCGGCTGTTTTGGGCTCTGTCATGACTGAATGGGGAAAACTCTTGTCGGGCCCTGCTATCCACAGACAGGCAGACACTGTAGACCTGCTCTGGGTGACCCCTACTTTTCTTCCTCACACGCATCCCCGGAAAAACTGGCACCTCCTGATACGTAGTTATGGGACTTGATTCGAAAGTCTTTGCTCCAGGAAGTGTTTGTATAATGTGGGAATAGATAAGTTTGCAGATATATAGTAGAGATGCAGGCATGAAACGTAGTAGCCTACATTCGGAAGCAGCAAAGGTATGCAGAGGATGGAGTGTAAGGAGAGGCTCATTCAATTGGAAGGAAAAATCAAGGTAAATTTGCATGCACTGTTTTAGTAATATGGTGGTGTTAGGAGTTTTGAGATAGGTTGCAATCTGAGGATGTATAAGAAGTAGAATAGAAAGGTTGACAGTGGTTAGCTTTGGGCAGGTGATATATGTTGTTGGGTCTTCGGCTGTTCCATTGGCTTTTCATGATGTTGAACTGGCTGCTGTTTCTTTAGGTTTCTCTCTTAAAATATGGAGAATTCCGCAAATTCTGGGATTTGCATTGTTCATATTTGTTTGAGACAGATATATGGTCGGCATGTTTTTTTTTAGTGGGGAGGTTGTGATTTTCTGTGATTATATATGTATAGGGTTGGTTATAAAGGGATATTGCCGATTTGTTCTTCCTAGATCTTAGTGAGTGATGTAGGGGCATCTGGCTGTAGTGAGAGAGGCTAGTTTTAGAGATTATTTAGATTGTCTGTTTGATCACATTGGGAATAACAGGTCTCACTCATTCTTCTGAACTCTAAGTGATTCTCAGAGGCTCTGATCTTTGCAGATATGGAATTCTATAGTTTTGCTGCTTGACTGAAGAAGGTAGTGCCACTAGTGATTTTCTTCCAGTTATTAAACCTGGTTCCAGTCTGGAATGTGATTCCTGGGTTGGGAGTAGTTATTGATTTTTTGCATTTTAGTCCTTTGACATTTTTAGACCTGTCATCCTTAGGGTGGTCTTCTCCCAGACTATTTACCTGCTTACCTCCTCTTTTTGCTGATTCTTTTTGTTAGCCATAGGACATTGAGTACCTCAATACTGCTGAACAGTGCTAAAGTTAATGTGCTTCTCCCGTGAACATTGTTACATTGGTCTATCCACAATTGGATTATTGCATGTATCCGTAAGTCCCTAGTAGAGTGCACTACCTGTGCCTAGGGCTTGTAAAATCAATGGCTACTAGTGGGCCTGCAGCACTGATTGTACCACCCACACCAGTAGCCCTTCAAACATGTCTCAGGCCTCCCACTACGGAACCTGTGTGTGCAGTTTTATTGCAATTTCAGCTAAGTCAACTTGGCATTTAAAACCCCTTGCCAAGCCTTAAACTCCCCTTTTATTACACCTACGTCTCCCCTAAGGTAGGCCCTAGGTAGACAGGGTGCTGTGTAAGTAAAAAGGTAGGACATATACTTTTAAGTTTTGCTGGTAGTGAAAAACACCTACATTTGTATTCCACTACTGTGAGGCCTATTTCTCTCATAGGTTAACATTGGGAATTCCTAAAAACACTTTAAGATATGATTCCTGATTGAGAAGGAGTAGATCTATCATGTTTCATATCATTGGATTGGTGAGGATAAATCAACTTTGCTGGCAAAATTGACTTTCACCATACTATTTTAAAAATGCCACTTTCCCGTGCTCACTACACCACTGGATTCAAGCTAGCCTGGCTGGTGAAGGGTGATGCCCTGAAACCGGTACCTGGATGCTTGTTTCTGATCCAGGGAGGACCTGGCTTGGCAGTTCGGGCTGAACTGTTCCTACCAAGAACATGGTCAAGATTGATTTGCATATGGCTGGGTCCAAACTGGGGTGGTGTGGTGAGCAAATGAATGATGGATTTACCCATATCCTTGTGACTGGGGTGAATGCTTGCATTGTCCAGCATTCCGTCCATCAATTGTTTCTTTTGCACGTTTAGAAAGTTGGCATTTTCTTGCTCCTAGAGCTCTGTGTGCCTGCAGCCTGTCTGAAAAGGGAGACAGCTTGATTTTGTGCATTCCCTCTAGACAGCCACACACAAAGGAAGGTCAAGTGTGCCTGAGTGCCCATCTGCATCCTGATGGCTCATCCTGGTAAGGATTGGAGGGAGGAGCTGGCACGTACACCTGAATGGGCAGTGTTCTGTCCCCACACAAAGGGCTGATTACCCCCCTGTATTGAGTCTGGAGTCAGGGCTAGGAAGAAATTACCTCTTTGCACTTCAAAGACCCTTCTTTGAAGTCACCCCTACTTCAAAGACACAACTGGGTATAAGTACTGGATCTCTGTTTGAACCTAGAGTGATCTCCAAGGGCTTGTTGACATGCCTCCTATTTTGGCAGTCTCAGGGATATGAAAGTCTCACCAATGGCTCCTGTGCCTGGTCCATCAGAAGTGGACCCAGGTGCTTTCTCCAGTTGAACCAATGCATCTCCTGTCTGGGGGAAGCTTAACTGATGCATCGCTGCGGGAGCAGAATCGGCGCATCACACTCAAAACCTCTGCATCCCTCCAGAACCACTGCTTCGGAACGCCACCACTGTATGGAGAAAATCGACACATCGCCCCTCCAGGGTGAATGAACCCGGCACATTGCCTTCAAAACCGCCACTGGAACCAGCACTTTGCTCAACGGAACGGATGTGTGGCTAAATCCGATGCAACACCCGAACTGCGTGGGTATCATTGACAAATCTCATGCTGTGACAAGGATTAAGGTACTGTTGCTCAACCGGCTCTGTGTGTATCATGTAGCCAGGCTTTGCTCCATCCTGGGTGGCCTGAACTCTTGACTTTGTCCCAGTCCAGCGCGATCAATTAACTATTTGAGTGCTATTTGCTTCTAAGCGCATCGTCCCTATCGCTGTTGCAGGAGCAGAATGGGCGCATCTCATCTAAAGAACCGACGCATGTGAATGGCATCCACTGCTGTGTGGGCCGATCGATGCATCTCCTTGACTACGTGGAGAAACCCGGTGCATTGTCTACGGAACCAACATCTCTTGGGTCTGCGCATCGTCTTAAGAACCTGCACATGGCCACCACCATGTGAAGAAAATCAAAACATCTCAGCAACTGCGGGTTCGACATGAACGCTTTGCTCGTTTGCACCCTGCATTCATCTGTTGTGACTAGGATCAAGATACTTTGTTCAGTGCGCCTTGCGTTGCTCTTGTATCTGGCCCATGCTCTATCGCAGTCGGGCTTAACTCTTCACTTTGCCCTGGTCCAGCACAACCGGATAACCCCCATAGAAACAAAATAGTATTACAGCAGCAACACATCATCTGCCTTCCATATTACGTCATAAAATGCAGCATTTTGCGCTGGTAAAAAGTTACTCTCTCACCTCTGTTTTTAATATATACATGAAGCTACTACTAAAACTTAACCACAGTTTAGGACTCATCTGCTACAGCTTTGCAGATACCACACAAATAATTCTCAAACTAGAAAAACTTAAAGACACAGGAACATCAAACTCTAAGCATGTCTCATAGCCTTAAATCAATGAAAGGCATGTTGGTTGAGGGACTTATTCTGCCACTGAGCGTAAAATTGGCAAGATATTTCTTGGAGGGTGGTGGGACTCACCTCCCGCCCAGGGGGGCAGGTAACTGCTGTGGTTGTGAGCCCGAGATCAGGTGGGGTATACCAAAGAGGCGGCGGGCATTGTAGACAGCACTTGGCAGAAGCACAATGGCAACTAGCCAGGCTATGGTTGGTATCAGATTCTGTATGTATAGCTCAGGATTCTTTAGTAATAATGGTCATTGACATGTATGGGGCAATTGATTTTATGCAGTTATTTTGTTCTGTTTTTGTTTTGCTATTATAAAGCTGATGGAACAGATGGCTAGCATTGCGACAGTGAATTATTGTACGGAGGATTGCTACAAAACTACCACAATTTATGGAACTGCTGTGCAACTACATAAAAAACTAAATAAAGAGCTAATTAAAGTAACATCGAGTCATCTCTCCAGTTGAAGGCCCTGGTAAACAACCTCTCCCCTCCCTTTAAAATAGTGCAGTGTTGAAAATTAGTACGTTTTGGTGAACATTATCTGCGCCATCTTGCCTCTTCCCCTGATGCCACACTTTTGTCGTGCGCGCCCGCCATTTTTTTAAGATGCCCCGATCAGAGCGAACCCTTTTGCATGCTGCTGGCCCCTGACATAGCCCTTCGCCTTCACTAAGCCTGCACGCTGACCACCCCCTGCTTGCACCTGCCTTGAGTCATAAACCCCTCTTCGGCGCTGCTCTGCCCCAGGCCCTCATCCTGTTCCCAGCGCGACACCTCCCTGCTTCCCTTTCATGATCTCCGGCCCTAAGATGCAAACCCCCCTTTTTCCCTGTGTGCCCGTTTTGTCTTCCCCGTTCCCAGGCCGACACCCAGCTCTGCCGATACCATTCCTTGCCCCTCCCCGTACAATAGAAAGCTTCCCCCATCAAAGGATCCCCGGGTTGATCAAAGCCCCCACTCCATGAGATCCGATCAAACCCCCCACATTCCGTGAATCGGCGGAATATCCAGCTGCGTGATACTCATCACCTGTTGTGACTAGGGTGGGGACTTCAACTGTAAATGTGTGTGGGAACGGGCCCAAAGGGGGATCTGAGGATGTCTTTCTGTACATCAAAGTATCGACGAGAATATGTTACATGCAATAAAAAGATAAACTTGTGTATAAGAGGCCAGGCCTCAGGGATGCAGTTAGAGCACCTCAGAACGATACCTTCTGTCCGTTTCGTTGTGTTCTCCTCCGGAGAGAATAAAAACCTTGTTTCCTGCTTTCCAGTCTCCAGCGCCTGCCTCTTCATTGATTAAATAACTAGAGGGTCACAGAGGCAATACCGCCGGGCAAATATCGATTGCCCCCGACCCGCCTCAGGTTTTTACAATTGGCGTCCCAAGCGTGGGGCCCATCAGCGACTCGTGGATCCAGTGGGAGAGGTCCCGACGACAGAGTGAACGACTGCAACGATCGGGAGAGCTCTTGCCCAATAGACCCTCGTCTGGCAGCCGATCATCCGAACTTCACTAGTTCCGAACAGACCTCTCTCGAGTGATCTACGGTCCTGACTGGGGACCATCAGGAGTGCCGTGAGAAATACGAGAAAAAGAGGACGATCGGGCGCTGGATTCGGAAGACAAGAAACCGTCCACATGGTCCGGGTAAGGTCGTGTAATCACGACAAGTTGCGAAATGATTGCTTGATTGCTTGATTGTTTAAAAATACTAGTATTGCTCTTTTTATTTATTTGGAGATTCACTGTCTACAAACGGAGAAACAACGGGCTCTCTCTTTGCAAGCAGTGGAGGATAGGTAGGGCAGCAGCCGTGCTTATTTTTTCTCCCCCACTCAATAATTACTTGAAACTGAACTGTTGTTCGCAAAACTATTGTTTCCTGGAGATTCCCTGTCTGCAAACAGGGAAGAGACCACCCTTTTTGCAGATAGTGAAAAGGGTAGGTAACGCAGATCTTTGCGGACCTACTCATTCTCCCCATTGTTATTTATTGGTCTTTTTATTATTTTTGATCCATGAGGTATTCACTGCCTGCAAACAACGTTGAATAGAAATATTCTGTCCGGTCTTTGCACCTAGTGATAAGATAGGCAGTGCTGACTTTTTAGTCCCTCGTTACGAGCCGTCATGTCTGTCTTCTCCCCACTGATTAATAGCCTGTTTAGCCCGGACCGTGTATTAGAGGTGGACCATATAGCTCCACTAGAAGGCACCCCTAATAAGGACATGTTCATAAACTATGGATTAGTCACCATAGCCTATAATAAATTGTGGCACAGGTATACCGAAGATAGTCAAGACAAACAGTGGCCACTGGCAGGATCCTTTGACCTTGATAAAATAGAAACGTTAGAAATAGCCCTTCGAAATAATAAGACAACGCCAATTATGCTCGACAGTCTCGGTATGTGGCGCAGAGAGGCTATGCAACGACAGAGAAAAGACGAGGACAAACCAAATAGAGAAATATACCGACAGGACAACCCCAGGACATCGCTACCCACAACTTATCCCCCGACACTATGCAAAAGACGACCAGACTTAGGGCCAGCCCAATGCGCTTTTTGTAGGTATGTCGGACACTGGAAAGCCCAATGCCCGACTCTACTGAGCGTGAGTAAAGGCAAAGGGCCGACAGGAACGACAGACCGGCAGTACAAGAAAAAGCGCGAGACAAAGAAGAACCCGACTTACATAGACAGACCAGACAGAACCACCACGTTTGATTATGCCCGATGGCACAGATTTCGCCAGGACAATTTCAGCGGCATGCTCAAGTTCTCCTAGGTCGGGCAACGTCAAGACGGGAACCCAGCCTCGTTTCAAATTCACAGACGGAAAGAGATAATTATGACCAATAACTGTTTTATATTCGTCTTGGGTCCTTGTATGTCGTACTTGTACTGTCCCCCCGTCTGAGTTTGTGTGTATGTAATGTACAAATCTGCGTCATCCCTCTAAACGTGTTTCCGTGTTACTCAACCTCTGTTAGCAGAAACTTAGCATAAAAACAACCTGAAAAGAAAGAAATGGTAAAACAAAATCCGTAGACCATTAATGAACTTGAACTTTTAATTTAACACAACAAACAAGGAATAATAACGGTAAACTGTAGAAAATGAAAGTCAAACAGAACATTCGCCCCCCCCCCCCCCCCCTCATTCTGGAACCTTCCAAAGTAGGGCAGGGTTACGGCTACGCCCAACCAACGGCAACCCATATAAGGCGGGCCCGGCCGCCAACTCTTGGTCAGGAAATCTTAACGTATGGGGGAGCCGGAGGAGAGGCAGGAGCCAGCAGCCGGGGCAGTTGTAGGTAGTCCCGCCACATGTCTCCTCAGCCAGCCGCAACGGGCCTGGATAGACTTAAGTAGTCCCGCCACATGTCCAGAGGAGAACGAGGCACCTTTTTTCCTTTTCTCTTCCGTAACAGCCGCAGCAGCTCTGGACGGCGGGATGTCCTGCACGTACCTCCACAACAATTTGTCCAAGTTGGGCTGGGAGGGAGAGGCGACGCGGACGAGCCTCTCCCACCTCCACCGATAGGAGGTCTCCCAGCCCCCGGCCCGACGCCGAACACCCCCAGTCAGGCGATGGTGCCAATACTTCCACAGCACCGAACACACCATGGTGGCACCCCAGTACTTGCGCAGCACCGAACGTGCAATGGTGACCATATTTTCGGAACACCGAACCTGCAATGACTGCACTGATACTCGTGCCGCGCCGAATGCGCGCCACAGGTGGCCATGCTCCCACAGCACTGAGCACAGGACTTGGGGAACGCCGGATGTGGAGAGACCTTCATGCGGGGCGATGAAAAGGAGCGGCATGGAGTGCACCGGGAGAAGGAGACGATGCGAACGAGTCTCCCTCGCCCCCCCCCAGGTGGGGGCATCACAGCTGCACCCCAGCTGAACGTCCCGCTTTCACACAACAGGGACCTCTTCCGTTCACTCCGAAGGATCTCTCCCACTCTTGCAAACTCGACGAGAGTGGCCCCTGTAGGGCCTCAAAATGGCGTCTGGGTCCGCTGGAAGGCGGGCCCCGGCCACTAGAGTAACTTTGACCAGCAATATAACTCGAACATTTGCCCCTTGGAGCACGAGCCCCCATCTCCGACAGCATCTCCGCAGCCTTGAAGATCCTGCAAAGGTCCCCGGCGGAACCTTCGGCCTTTGCAGGCTTCCGGTAAGGGACGGCTGCCTTGATCGCCAACGAAACAAACATGACATTGCCACTCCTTCTGTTAGCATGAATTCTAGAACTGCCGAAAAGGACTCTGGTCCAAACTGCCAGTAATGGGAAACATTTCCCCCTGATGCTGCTTCCGGACTGAGCCGGCCCCGCCCAAAATGGCGC
This sequence comes from Lissotriton helveticus, assembly GCF_964261635.1. Classification (NCBI taxonomy): domain Eukaryota; kingdom Metazoa; phylum Chordata; class Amphibia; order Caudata; family Salamandridae; genus Lissotriton; species Lissotriton helveticus. The sequence goes on from NC_136063.1 coordinate 975,560,646, forward strand.
TGGTATCAATCGGAACTTACGAACACCTCGGGGTGTTCCTTCGCACTAATATAAACCTGATGTTCTGAGACTTTATATGATCCTTTGTACACTTGGCTAGAAAAGACAAGGAGAACTCACTCTACGAACAGTATGAAAGGATCCCCGTTACAAATGTTGATTACAAATGTACAATGTATTATATTTTTATAACTGATGTAAACCTCATTTGTGACGCACACGTACGGTATGCATATAGGAAATCTGATTACAACTATTATGATTATGCTTCTAAATTATGAAAATAAATGCCCCCGAACCCCCAGCCAATTAATAGACGTTTTAGTCTCTTACAAATGAATAAGTAAAACTTTCCGATGTTTTTATTGCTGCAAACGACACCCCCCACTGTACGCACTTTAGCCATTGCCACGACCGGCCAAATACGACCGCACCCTCACAATCCAAACTCTGAAATGATTTTGCAAAATAAAGTTTTTGAAACTATGAACGGGTATTGCATGCTTTATTTTAAAAATGTGGGATCGGTGGGAAAGTTCTTTTCTGTGCACCCTACTCTGCTCTCTCTTTAAGGTTATAGGAAGATGGTTGCCCAGCCCTGGAGGACGGATCGGATTGACAACACGACACTCCGCCTTCAAAGTACGCGACTGACTCATGAACTCTCGCGTAGAGGAAGACCTTGACTTCCAAGGATGGGTAAAACGAACGGTGTAAATGAGGGAATGTAAAAGGAGGGTGAAATGAAATAATGTAAATGTGATAAAGTACAACGTTCCGAAGTATCAGGGAACGGAGCTGACCCAAGAACCGAAGAACCTTAGAACGCCACAGCGTTGAAAGAGGTTTTAAGGATCCCGATAGTGAGATACATCCTTTGACTAGATACCTCGCACTAAGCACCTCTGGTTTCCTTTTTACTTTTCCCTGCACACGACCTATATGGACACACTACCCCCCTCGACTCCAGAAACCATATCCCCGGGGACCCTGCCCCGAGGAGGAAAGACGAGTAAGAGGTAAGTAAAGGACTTATGAATCCATGTATTTGAATATGCGCGAATGCTGTCTCCCCCACCCCCCTTTTTCCCTCCCTCTGCAGGTTACATCAGAGATTACAGCCGAGGTGTGGCGAAGATCTGAAGCCTTGCCATGTCTAATACACGAAGCGGACTAGCGCCGCAAGGTGGTGTCTAAGCGCGCCTGCAAACTACTCACGTATCGAACAAACCCGAAAAAATTAGCACAACCTGATAAAAAGTGATCACCCTTAAACCAGACCGGACGAATGAACCCATGTCACGTATGATGCGAAACTATGAGGGAATGTGTGTGTGTGACTGAGGCGTCGACCCAACTGGTCGAAGGACCGAGAATGCGAGAAGTGCGACAAAATGGTACCTCCTTTCTTCTTTCCTTTTTCTCAAGGCACGTCCCCTCTACCCTGTCTAATGCTCAAACTGCATGATTACAAGATTCTAACGCAGACCCGTGAATGCCCTTTACTGTGTAATGCACTAAATAGCCTTTCTTGAATACACCGCCACCCTCTCTGTTGCACGTGTACTATTTAGCCTGCCGTTGCACTCTCTCTCTCTCTCTCTCTCTCTCTCTCTCTCTCTCTCTCTCTCTCTCTCTCTCTCTCTCTCTCTCTCTCTCTCTCTCTCTCTCTCTCTCCCTCTATTTTTGCACTCCCACTCTTCCGAGTGATTAGCCCCGAAATTGGCAGATTGCCACCCCTAGCACACCACCTAATTGGCTTCAAATACCGTCAGTATTTGCACACAAACTTGTCTTTAATACAATCACCCTGAGGCCGCGTCATTACCTCTCCTTTTCCGCTAGAAGTCAATGAACCGAGGTTGGGCAGTAAGGGAAAGGACAGGTAAGACGACAGAGGTTCCCTAATCTGGCCCGAAATAAGGGAACTACATGTCGACGGCTCCTATGGTATAAAACAAGGACCTCAGAATACGCGACCCTCCCCTCCCCGAATTGTCGCAATACCCAAACCAGAAAAATGATCACCCCTGTTACCCCCCCTATATCAGCCGCCCAAAAACTGGAATTATGAAACTACCCCTCATTTCCGGTTGTGAGAGATGGGTCGATTTATGCCCTTACCACAAGTTTCCTATGTCCCTGGTTGTTCCCCATAAAACCCCTGTCCCTCCTAATTAAGTAATCGGGCTGTAAAAGGTTACGTAGGATCCAGAGTGATGTTTTACAAGGTTAACAGACTAGTCCAAGGTAAAGAAATCATCGAAATGAACCCCGTAGTAGTTGAAAGGCAGGATGCATCGATAGAAAGGAAATGTTTAGCCATGTTCGTCTCTCAACAAAATACCTGTGTAGTACTATGTTGACGACTCACAGTACCCTTTGTAAATGTAAAACTCTAGAGAACGGCATATCTTTGCCAGGTTCGTCTCACAAAGGTGGGTCACTATCAGATGAACTGTCGTGACTGTGATAAATAATTGTAAAGGAAAGTCATAGTAAATCCAACAGGCCCGTCACCGGTCATTCATATGCCAGTTGTGAATACTAATATAACGGGCATTTTTTTCATTCTTTGCCTGGAGCTGGGAGAGAAATAGACTTTTTGATTATCTTCATCTGCAAATTCTCTAAAGACTGTCTTTTCAAACTTGTTTAAGGGTACTGCTGTTGGAGGAGAGAAGGACCGGATGTGGGAGCACGAGGCCTGACTGCAGACTAAGGAACACCTGCGACATTAGCCAAGGCGAGACCACGACAGAAAAGAGCTGCAGGACGAGGCACTGTTTTCGACAACATGAGAAGAAAGGGTCGACCTGATGCCCCTGCTCGATGTCCAGTGTCTGTCGACAAGTCCCCGCTCTCTGAGTTCGGTCACACGCCCGCCTATTTGAAGTCTCTCGTTCCCCTAGTTTGTTCCTAATTTGGCCTTGCTCCATCCCCCTTTTCCTCTGACCTACCCTATGGACTGTTTTGTGCGCTCTTCTTCCATCTGAACTTTCTGACAATCACCTCAAAGGACACAGGGCGAAAAGGACCTTTCCGACCAGAAACGCGAGGAAAGGGTCGTGCCCTGCAACGCAGAACTTAGAACAGAGCTGGACTTGTAGCTCCACCGCCGGTGCTCAACAGCGCCAACGAAAGGCAACAAAGAATGATGAGAACTCGTTAATCTTCGAACATTTGACATCCCCAATCGCCGTTCCTGCTAAGACCTCATTTCTCTCCCAGCCGCCATTGTATTGATCATGCTCCAATCCGAACCTGATATACATGTAATAACCTGCCAGTATGAAATATCCCTGCTGCTCTCGCTACAGAATCGTTTTTGTATTACATTCCTATGACTTTCCTGCTAAACAAATTGATCAAAGTTTATCAAATAGGCTCACCTCCTAAAAACTAGAAATGTTAAAATGTATTGTTTACACTCTTTTCATCTAGGGTTCCTACCGTTTTCTTTCTCATGCCCACCACAATAGAACCGAGTAGAAAATGAGCCAGCAAGATGTCTTGAAAATGTTAAAGGGAGGACTGTTGAAAATTAGTACGTTTTGGTGAACATTATCTGCGCCATCTTGCCTCTTCCCCTGATGCCACACTTTTGTCGTGCGCGCCCGCCATTTTTTTAAGATGCCCCGATCAGAGCGAACCCTTTTGCATGCTGCTGGCCCCTGACATAGCCCTTCGCCTTCACTAAGCCTGCACGCTGACCACCCCCTGCTTGCACCTGCCTTGAGTCATAAACCCCTCTTCGGCGCTGCTCTGCCCCAGGCCCTCATCCTGTTCCCAGCGCGACACCTCCCTGCTTCCCTTTCATGATCTCCGGCCCTAAGATGCAAACCCCCCTTTTTCCCTGTGTGCCCGTTTTGTCTTCCCCGTTCCCAGGCCGACACCCAGCTCTGCCGATACCATTCCTTGCCCCTCCCCGTACAATAGAAAGCTTCCCCCATCAAAGGATCCCCGGGTTGATCAAAGCCCCCACTCCATGAGATCCGATCAAACCCCCCACATTCCGTGAATCGGCGGAATATCCAGCTGCGTGATACTCATCACCTGTTGTGACTAGGGTGGGGACTTCAACTGTAAATGTGTGTGGGAACGGGCCCAAAGGGGGATCTGAGGATGTCTTTCTGTACATCAAAGTATCGACGAGAATATGTTACATGCAATAAAAAGATAAACTTGTGTATAAGAGGCCAGGCCTCAGGGATGCAGTTAGAGCACCTCAGAACGATACCTTCTGTCCGTTTCGTTGTGTTCTCCTCCGGAGAGAATAAAAACCTTGTTTCCTGCTTTCCAGTCTCCAGCGCCTGCCTCTTCATTGATTAAATAACTAGAGGGTCACAGAGGCAATACCGCCGGGCAAATATCGATTGCCCCCGACCCGCCTCAGGTTTTTACAGCAGCCCTCGAAAGATTATCAATGTAGTAACTTTTAACACTGTGCCCCTCTGGAGCGGAGAGGGCGTGACGTTTGGGAAGTGTCAAAAATGGAAGCTTAGCTCATTCAAATATGATTCGTTTTAAAAGGGGAATTTTCTGTTAAAACCGTAACTGTCCTGAGTGGGATGGAACTACAAATTAGTGGTTAGTCGCCCACACTTGTCTGCGGCCTGGCGGGAAGTTAAGTGTTTTATAAAGCTCTTAGAAGACACACCATTTCCCGCGGGGAAACCTGTGAATTTGGGTGGTGCTGATATGCCCAGAGCTTAATCAGCAGAATGATTTGAATATATAAGCATCTCAGCACCATAATTCTTCACCTATGGGTTAAAAATCTAAATACGTGTATGACTCAGCTCCAATGCATGTTACCATGGATATTGCCCTGCACTCCATGCAGTAGTTTGGTTGCAATGCAGGGTTTGTTTACTGTCTTGCAGCAGAGTGGCTGCTCAGTGCACATATGGAGGATGTCAGTTCGAAACAACCTTGAGTTCTTTAAGGTTTGAAAGGGCAATTCCAATAATGTCCACCACATTACGGTAATGTGATACATACTAGGAACTATGGCTCAATTTATTCTGTGCTCTATTAAAAATAAGAGGTAACAAATACATCCTAGGCCAGGGGTCTCCAATCTTTTCCTTGAGAAGAGCTACATATGTTCAATGAAAATCATGCTGAGCTAGTGTTGTAAGAGAGACCACATTAGACCAGTTTACATTAGTGGCCACTATACGCTAGATTACCAGCAGTGATTACCATAGTGTATCAGGCAGAGTTGCAAGGCGTGATGTAAACATGTTTTTTTTTTTAATATGTCTACATGGGTAATAGCAGAAAAAGATGCAATGCTCCTAGTACTGATCTAATAATCTCACCCCCTACCACATGAGTTATCTAAAAATACTCGCATTTATGTTGAATACACACTCTCAATTTTGGTATAGATTCATGGAAGCAAAAGCTTCTAACTTGGTAGGCATGGCTGCACACAGGAGAGCTACTTACAGTTAATAGATAGAAAGGCCCACAGCAAGTTAGGACAAAGGAAGTCCAGAACCAGAGGAATGTCTGAAAGAAATCAGACTCAGACACACACAGTTCAGGGTTGATCTTCCATTTAGGCAAAAGAGGCTTTTAGTCCCCAAATACTTTCCCAGCTGAGTATCATTGGATGTGGACACACAATCTGGGAAAGTTGCTTGTGTTATATCATAAGCCTCCAACAATTCTTGGAGCCAGAAATCTACTTTATTTGGGTGCAGTTTATGATTAAAAGCCCCCATTAATATGGTCAAATCAATGCCATACTTTTCACATATTAGGTCCATGTCTTCTTTAAAATATCCCATTCCAGTGGCATATTATATATAAGAGGTCACTAAAACACAACTAAGTTGCGATGAATTCTCTACATTCTTCATTAACAAAGCCAATAAGTTGGAAGAAGAACCTAAGACCGCCGCAGATAACATTAAAGACAACACGCCACCAGCACTATCTGACCCGAATTATGCAAACAAATTGACTAAAAACAATGCACACTGGAACACTTTCAATTTATTAGACCATAAGGAACTTGCTAACACACTTGCGACCACGAAACCCAACAACCATTACAATGACTCACTACCATCGAAATGCCTGAAAGAAACCAGCCATACTATGATCCCAATATGGACAGATATCATAAACGCCTCACTATCACAGGGGTGCCTGCCAGAAAGCCTGAAGACTGGACAAGTAGTCCCGATCATCAAAAAACCCACAGTGGACCCAACAGATCCAAACAACTATCGCCCAGTGACCAACATCCCTTTTCTGGCTAAACTCATAGAGAAATGTGTACAGAATCAGCTGAGCAAACATATCGACAACTTCTCACTGCTAGATGACTGTCAATCGGGATTCAGAGCAAATCATAGCACGGAAACAGCAATCCTACACATTGTCGATGATGCCCTTCAAGCTCTTGATCACAACCAATCCTGTCTACTCATCCTCCTAGACTTGTCAGCAGCATTTGACACAGTTAACCACGAAAAATTACTAAACAGACTTCACGACAGGATGGGAATCTCTGGCACGGTGCTGAAATGGTTTGAATCATTCTTAAAGAACAGAACTCAGAGATTCCTAGTAAACCAAGCACTATCGCCATCATGCCCTAACACACTCGGAGTACCGCAAGGATCAACCCTATCTCCTTCACTGTTTGACTTATACATCGAACCTCTCACAGAAATTCTGCGGAATTCGAAAATATCCTACCACATGTACGCAGATGACACGCAACTTTACATCAAGATTGCTAGCCTGGAAGACATAACCACAATGAACGATGCCCTCAAAATATCGTTAAAATGGTTAACTAACGATCATCTCAAGCTCAACGCTAACAAAACTGAATTCTTAATCATCACAACACAAAAAAAACAGGCCTTAGTGAAAGAATGGTCCAAAATGATTACTGCATTAAATTGCATCCCAACTCTAGTAGATTCGGCGAAATCTCTCGGAATCACACTGGATGAGAACCTTGACATGAAAACACACATTAAATCTATGGCAAAAAACGCCTGTTTCCATTTGAACTATCTGAGGAAGATGAAATCCTTTTTAACGGAGACAGACTTGAAACTAGCTGTGCAATCACTGGTTGTCTCTAGGATAGAATATGGGTGTACTACACTTGCTGGCCTTCCAAAAATCTCAACAGCACCTCTAAAATCTTGCCTCAATTCAGCGGCAAGGCTTATTACTGGATCAAGGAAATTTGATCATATCTCGCCTCACCTGAAGGCCTTATACTGGTTACCGTACGGAGCCAGAGTACAGATGAAAGTGGCATGTATCACCCATAAAGCGATTCATCACAACACACCTAAATATCTAGCCCACAAAATAGAAATCTCAGGAAGAAACAGACTTGTCAGGAGTGCCAATTATCTACTCCTGAAACCACCTATCTTTAAGAAGAAAAAAACATATGAGAGAACATTCTCAGGCGTAGCTCCCAAGATATGGAACTCCCTTCCTGCAAACATCAGAAAAATTACAAACACTATAACATTCAAGAAAGAAATCAAGAACTTTCTTATGAGCAAGTTCCTCCCATAACAGGACAAACTCTACCGAAGACATGCCGCTGATTGTATGACCGTATACCCAATATAGGAGTAGAATTTGACTCAACCTCAAAGAAATACTACCTCAGAACATTGTAACTTAAGTCTCAATTAATACCTTCCCGTTTATTGTTTTCCCCTATATCAGACTTTTACAATCTTGTTGCTTTATATATATTGTGTTTGTAACCCATACCATAGGATGTTAAGCGCTCTGATACCCACGGGTCATGTTCGCGCTATAGAAAACTGTAAATAAATAAATAAATAAATAAATATTCCTCTGTACTACCCCATTGCATATACACATTTAAAAGAATCAGTATTGTATTCTTTTTGTCGGTGGCAGATAATGTTACCCTACATGCAAGCAACCATTTACATTTTACATTTAATTCGGTCACCTTTTTCACTATTTTAGTTGACAACAATGTCATTATTACCCCCACTGGGTGCCCAAATCTTTGCTTCTTTGCTAAGCGATTGAACTGGCGGAAACCATCGAATGTCGCGGTCTTGCCACATAGCTAGGTTTCCTGGACACAGATGATCTCGGTATTTTTTCCTAATTCCCTTATATTTTCTTGTTTAGATTGATCTCCGAGGCCATTTATGTTCCAGGAAGCTATCCTTATGCCATGCGGCGTCCCCTCTACCTATACAACGTCATCTAAGAATCCTTCCTCCCCAAGCACCTCAGTTTGCCTATTTGAGGGGCCTATGTGGCTTGTTCCCTGGCTCCAGTTTCCCCACCAATTTTCCACATCTGAATTATTTGCTACTATTTTAAAATTTCCCAAGGTTACTCCTTCATCTTCTTCCAGGTCAATTATCCTTACTGTGGCACCTTAGAAGATTCTTTCTTTGCAACTCCTTCCCTTCTACTTCTATTTCCACTTCTTCTTCTGGTATTATCCGTATCCCTTCCTTATGTACCTCTATCACCACTTTTTCAATCATATTCTTTACCAGATCCGAGTACATCAATACTCTGGTCACATCCTTTCCTTCCTTATTTTTCTTAAATCCCACTTGCCTTATGTCATTTGACCCTATACCATTCAAGTTTGGGCACTGGGCAAATGCTTGCAGAAGTTGTGACCTATTTAGCGGCAACCTCTTCCTTAACTTCTTTACCTACTGGGATTGGTTCAAAATATAGCCACTTATTCTCTTTACCCTCCTTCCTTACTCCTTTTTAGGTTTCGCCTGGCGTTCGCTGCGCAGCAACGTTCGCGCAGGCGAAATCTTTTGAGAATCAGTATGGGGCTTTGTCCCGCCTCTCTGTTCCATTGGCTAGCTCCATAAATGGAGGCTAGCCATTGGAACAGAGATGCATCAGTCATTGCCCGAGCAGATTCGTGGGCGTTCCGGCGATTTTTACTCATCCCGCCCCTTTTAGAACGTCATTGCGGCGGTGGGCGGTGTTTTTTTTTTTAAAGGTTTGTTTTGGTCATTTGTCCGAAGATGGCGGCCGGGCAGTAGCTTACTTGAGAAGCTCCGCAGTGCCGTCTTGAACCAGCGAGTGCCCGTTCCCGCCCCCCTCCCGCTGTCCGTGGGCCCGTTCCCGCCCCCCTCCCGCTGTTCGTGTGCCCGTTCCCGCCCCCCCTCCCGCTGTCAAGGCACCTCGGCTTGTATCTTTACCGTGTCGTTCTCCCCAGAAGCCAAGGTCCGGCAGTGTAGAGTTCTCTTCGACTATGGTCCGCAGAACGAGGACGAGTTGGAACTTAAAGTGGGCGACGTCGTCGACATCACCGGAGAGGTGGGTTGAGTCTTTTTTCACTTTTCACGTGTTTTCAGTTGTCAATTCAGACTAAGGGTTCTCCCCTAAGCTCCTCTGACAGTTCGTTTCGCATTTGAAGTCTATACATTATCATCTGGAGGTAAACCGCAATGTTTTATTTGGTCGTGCGCCATAAAAGAAAGCATGCCTTTTTTATTTTACAAGAGTATTTTTTCATGAGGCTGAAAATGTCTGCTCGGCATTGAGCGCTGGTTGAAAGTGCTGAGCCGACGGTAGTGAGTGCGGAAGTGCTGCCCGCGCCCTCCGCCGGGGCGCCGCGAGGATGTGGCCGAGGTGTTTACTGCATTTTCAGGTTCCCCAGGTTAATATGTGATAAGAATATGGAGTCCACGTGTTGCGTTCAGTTCTGGGGCTTGCAGTTCGCACTTGTCAATCCCAAAATGCGCTGTGTTTCTAAGTTTATAAATGCATAAACTAGACTGAAAGTCTTAATAGAAGAAAATGAGTTAGAACATGAATGTTCAGGGTAAAGCTACTTTACTAGACTGATTTCACTGAGTCTACCGGTAAACAGGTTTCACAGTCAGTCTGATTATGCCTGTGCTGTGTTAGTTACACTTATCGCTAATGCTAACGGGTGCTTGAGCACTACTCGTCTCGATGGTCTTCATTTAGAGTTTGGCGGGAACTAGACATACCCCAAGTTCTGGAGGACAGTCTTAATTCGGGGTACAACGATCAGGTGTATTTTCCTGCTATCCAAGCAGAAGAGGAAATTATTCCGGGTGCTCCTACTCCGCATTTAGATTTTCTTTCAGAAATGAAAGGATTTTAAGACCCCTCCAAACTGTAGATGAGTCCTTGGGAATTGTTTTTAATGCACGGAGAAGTTCGTTTTGTAACATTTATCTGTTATGCAAGCAGTGAAGCAGACGTGTAAATATTGCACCTCTTGCCGGTTTTGTTGCTGTGTATTTAACCCGGGTGGTACAAACTGTACCACTGTGTATTTAACCCGGGCCTCCCACACACCACATACAGCTCACCCCACACAGCTCACAACACACTGATGGATCACGAGACACAGCTCATCACACACAGCTCACCACACACTGCTCACGAGACACACTCACCACACACAGCTCACCACACACAGCTCACTACCATACATGCCAACATTTCAGAAAAGCAAAGTGGGTGTGTGTGGCTCTGGGTGAGTGTGTGTGGCTCTGGGTGGGTGTGTGTGGCTCTGGGTGGGTGTGGGTGGGTGTGTGTAGCTCTGGGTGGGTGGGTGTGTGTGGCTCTGGGTGTGTGTGTGTGTGTGTGGCTCTGGGTGTGTGTGTGTGTGTGGCTCTGGCTGTGTGTGTGGCTCTGGGTGTGTGTGTGGCTCTGGGTGTGTGTGTGTGTGTGTGTGTGTGTGTGTGGCTCTGGGTGTGTGTGTGTGGCTTTGGGTGTGTGTGTGTGTGCCTCTGGGTGTGTGTGTGTGTCTCTGGGTGTGTGTGTGTGTGTGTGGCTCTGGGTGTGTGCGTGTGTGTGTGTGTGGCTCTGGGTGTGTGTGTGTGTGTGGCTCTGGGTGTGTGGGTGTGGCTCTGGGTGTGTGGGTGTGGCTCTGTGTGTGTGTGTGTGGCTCTGGGTGTGTGGCTGGCTCTGGGTGTGTGTGTGTGTGTGTGGCTCTGGGTGTGTGTGTGTGGCTCTGGGTGTGTGTGTGTGTGGTAGTAATTGCTGTCTACTGAGCTCGTCCGTAGGGTACAATAGGTCTCACATTTGCGAGAGATTAAGCTAATGGCAATGTAAATGACAATGCCATTTATTTATCTGTTTTCAAAACCAACACATAAATACAAAATTTGTCATTTACAATGCCAATAGCTCTAACTTTTCCAAAGGCGAAACCATTGCATTGTAAATGCTTGTTAAATTATGTACCTTACTTGTTTCTCCTGCGTACATGAGTTACTATCTAATTGCGTGCTTTTATCTTGCTTCTTTGGGATTTTCGTCCTCGTTATTCCCCTAATGGGGTTGAGTGACTTTGATTCTTGCACCCTATCCCCACCTCTCGCCTCAACAACCCTTGATCTTTTCACTATCTTGTCACTCCCCTTTTTTGTGGTTTCCTTCCTACTCGTCCCACTCTGTTTGCTAGCCCAAATCTGGGGACCTCGCCTCTTGTTACTCTTATTGGCCATCTTGAAATGTAAACCACATGTATTTCTTTAGGTGAGTCAACTGTTTCAGCGTGTTCCTCTACTAAGGGCTTTAAGGTCTGGGACTGGTCTTACCATAGATGGCATTTGACATCTAATCCCCTGTAGCTCACCCTCTATCTTGGCTAGATACTTTTTTTGTACTTTTAAAATGTCATTGTTTGACAGCGTAACTTCTAGAAGCTCTTGTAGAGTTCTCTGTAATATTAACATAAGGTCCAACATTGAAGAAGCGGGCGTTGCAGAAAGTTCCAGATTTGACCCAGGGGTTAAGTTCAGTTCCACGCTTTGTTCTGCCACTGTTTTCTGGTTATCAAGCTGATTTTGATTTTCATTTATTTTCGGCCTTAACTCTCTACCAGGTGTACCCTCTTCTTCTATCCTTCTATCCTCATTGGAGATCGGGCAATCCCGGAATCCTATCTCCGGATCATAAGTAAACAGACCACGTGGTGAAGAGGACAACCGTGGTCATGATAGTCCCTTTTGGTCCAATAAGAGCTTTAGAGACTGATTGGTCAAGACTAGTGACTCAGTTGTATGCTCCTCAAGGGGTAGAGAGATATTCCCAGTCCCACTCCTACTCTCATTCTCATTCTGCGGCGGGGCCTCTATTATCTCTATGTCAACGGCCTTCGCTGGTGAAAAAACTTTTTTTAAGTCTTTCCCCACTAATTCTTTTACTAAATTTGAGGCAGTACCACCCCGTTTTTTGCTTATGGCCATGCTTCTCTTTGCTTTTTTCTTTGTTCCCTTCTCTGGTCTCAGCTCTGGGCTCCCTCCACTTTCTCCAGAGGCTCTCGAATCCACTGAGATTGCTCTTGACCTCAGTTTATGCTCGATGGGAACTTTTGTTTTTCTTGGGGGCCATCCCCGATGCTCGACTCTGGGATTACAAACTCTTCGTACTCCCAGGTTAGGTCCTAGCTCTTTAAAGGCTCAGGGAGAGCAACTAACAATCCTTCCAGCAGTCCGTCACACAGTCCGTTATTCCATAGGCTCACACAAAATCGTGGACTCCGACACTTATCTCTGTTGTGCATGCCGTTTACCCGTACCGTGCCTGTATCCATGTCCGCGAAGCCGCCGAGCATTTAGCCGTTCAGCTGTCTGGCGTTTTCCTTGCGTTTTTCCACTACCAGCCAACTCCACTCTGCTCCCCTTGTCGTTCTCACGTTCTCCTAGTCGGCGCTGGTGCGCTGGTGCTGGCTCTGACACTGGCGCATGGCGTAGGGGCGGGGGCTACTGCAAGCGGGAAACGGGAATTCGGTGTTCGGTGTACAGCAAAACAGAGAACTCACTACATTTGATAGGAAGGAGATAGTGGTTTGGAGAACAAAAATTACAGGTTACTAGAGTAAAAAAGCACAATACTCTGGGCAGCCTTTACAGTGCAACATGCTTTCAGTCCAAAACACCCAGCTTGCAAGAAAAATAATGCAAGGCAGTTTCCTTTTTCAACGGACCAAAGCTTCCGCCTTTAATAAGTTGCCAATGCTAAAATCTGTATATTCTTTTATTCTTTTTATTTCATTTTTGTCAATACAAGTGAACGGAAACAAGAACACGTGACAAAAAATCAAAGTAACTGATAGCCAGATCTTCTCCTCTGTCTTGACAACCTGATACAAGAAGCACAAACAGCTGGTCTCACCATTTTGTCAAATCCTTGCTTCGTCGTGCCAACCTCAGAACTAGTATACGCCTTACTTACACAGAACAGTAAATGTGCAACTGTATAACATGAAATTAAATGCCTGCGGTACATAAAAAACATATAAAGTGGTCTTTAAGCTGGTATAAAAACAACATAACAATTTAATAGTGAAATGTAACTGTACACGTTAATACACACATGACCATTGACATTTACGTAATTCACATATATGTATTAAGGCACAGAGATAGGTAAATGAACTTTCTATCAAGGAAAAGAATAGATGTTCAGTGCCTCTGCCATTTACAGCAATTTCAGCTCGTAAACGAACCCAAAAGATCTCGACAAATGCCTCCCAATCTTAACCAAAGAACCAATGCTAACCACTTAGCCCTATATCACCCCAGAAGAAACTGCTGCCACCATGAGTTCCCTCCACTCAGCAGCCTCATCACCCCTGCCCTCGCCTGCTCCAGAAAACAGCAACCCATCAACACCATGTTCACTCCCATTCTGAATGCTTCCACCGCTTCCGCAACCTTCCCAGATGCTTGGAAACACACAGCTGTCCTCCCTTTTCTAACAAAGCCTCATGCTGATCCTTCGACGCTCGCCAACTACAGACCAATCTTCCTATTACCATTCCTGGCCGAGGTCTTAGAGAAATTCAACAGCAGATACTTCACCGAATGACCACTAACTACTTGACACCACTCAATCTGGTTTCAGACCTAACCGCAGCACAGGATTTCCCTCATTTCTGCCATGGATGACATTCGCATAACTCTGGACAGAGGAGACACAATGGCCACCATCCTCTTGGACCTCTCAGCACCATTTTACACAGTCTCTCACCCCATCCTCATCCAATGCTTACATGGAATCCAAGGACAAGCAATCAGATGGATCTGATCCTTTCTGACTGAGTGGATCCAGTCAGCCTGGCACCATACATCTTTGAGAGCATGCAGGTGCATGATTTCCAATCTCTCTGATGGATTTGTTTTTACAGTTGATTGAGACAACAAAAGAGTTAACAATAATAAAACCAATCACTCTTTGTGAAGCTCATTTGGCTTCACAATTAGCACCAGGAATCAGTAATTGAAGTTAAGGGATACATGGTACATCCATGGGCAGCACCTTTGCGCCTAGCCAGTGATGCCTCTATATGGCTGACTTTGAATCCTCACAACTACTTGCCAACACCAATCCTTACCTGTCAGATATCATCAAATGGAAATGTTCTATCGATGACATTCTGATATTCTGGGCAGGTACGGTGGAGCGATGTGAGGAATTCCATCTGTGGATCAATGCCAGAGAACTTTAACTTCAGTTCACCCTTTCCAAATCCAACATGGAGCTCCCCTTCTTGGACCTCCTCATCTCACTTGATCAGGGTACCCTCAAAACAAAGACATACAAAAAACCCACTGAATGCAATAGCTACCTTCCCTTCAACAGCCACCACCATATGGACATACCATATGGACAATTCTTAAGACTCAGAAGGAATGCAGTGAAACCAGCGATTTCGAGGTACAAGCAACAACTTCTTCCACATTAGCTACCCTAAAAAGGTTATCAGAAATGCAAGGAAGAGAGCTTGCAATAACCATTGTGAAGCACTCCTGGAAACCGTGCAAAAAACACAAGAAGACATCATGACCTGTGTCACGACATTAACTCCTGCAACCAACCAAGTCAAAAACATTATTCTTAAACACTGGAATATTATTAACAGTGGTGACCTCAAAGTAGAAAGGCCCAGGTTTGCCTTAAAAAAAACACAACCTCTGGGACATGCTGTTCTACACTCAGCCACAGAAAAGAACCATAACCAACCAGACCATTCAATGGGATCTTTCAACAGTTAAAAGTCACTACCCGTGTGGCAACTGCAGCGCATGTACTTCCACTAGCCACAATTAGGACCTCCGGATAGGCAATATTACTTGGACTCAACGACAACATATCAATTGCAACACAAAAATCTGTGTCTACCTTATCAGATGCCCTTGTAACATGTACTATTTAGGAATGACAACAGACAAGTTAAAGTCCGTATCAGTGAACACAAAAGTAGTATCCGCTGTGGCTGCAGCCCTACAAAAATGTGCAACCATTTCATTGAAAAAAATCACACTACTGACCAATGTGCATGGACCATCTTGGAAGCTAACGCCTCCTGGAGCACCATCGCTCTATTTCGGAAAGAACAGAGCTGGGTGTTCCGTCTATACTCCAATATCAATGGGCTTAATGATGAGATGCCTTGGGTAGAGCTGCAAAGCTAATCCAAATATACTGTACACACTATTAGTACCCTAGTTTGTCACTTACAGTTGTGACTAGCTCGGACCAGCCTCCTATCAGTATATACATTTCCACACACACCCTCTTTAGAGGAACCATCTTTCAATGATCCGTAATAACAACACCTTCCACACTCTTAGTCCAACCTTAGCGTTTGGCCTTTAACTCAGTTACTGTATATCTCTGTAAGATTTGACTCACTTATCCTCGAAGCCACTACTCATTCCACATGTACCAAGATCTTGTAGCTATTAGACTAGCTACACCCTTTACCGTAACTATTAACAGTGCCTACTACTTAGCAGGCAGTAAACATGATCCATTACAACATTGCAGCCCTTATGGCTCATTATTGCATAGTAGCTGTACATCACCCTTTATGTATAACCCAACCATAACTCCAAGAAATGCCGCCGTGTTTCTAGCCTCTCCCAGCCCATTAGCGGCAGGAATACACGTGACCATGCAGTAACGATCGGAGGTGCCCAGCCACGACCCCTCGCCACTCAGAGCACACAAGTACCTTGTTTCGGCAACAGAACACTTCACGAGCCGGTGAGAGGTGGAGTAGGTCAATGAACCTATAGTTCACGTCGTAACTGTAAGTACGGACCAACCACCGCGCCTGCATGATTGCACTTTGTTTATAGCTAACTAGCAATGAATAATACTTACTTTTTTTAACAGATTGCGATGGTGGTCACCTCTGCCGCTACTCATGGGATTATACACTCATAACGATTAGGTGACCTGTTACCTCTCTTACCATAATCGTCACAGTGTGATTCAAGAGGTTTTGCATCAATGGATACAACCCCCAAGCCTGATACAACACTTTTTAGATTACTACGGTCTTTCCTAACCATTTAAACCACTTAGCAAGCACATTGATCGCACTACGAAATGTATTGAGCGCCCTACATTTATGTACTCACTATGATTGCTTGGCATAGCAACCTTACCTCTCTTGATAACATGTTCAACTGTTTGTTTTTCCACCCCTTCCCCTGATAATTTTTACTTTCACGCTCAACTAGTATTACTGGATACTCTGTGGGTGTTTATATGACAATATAGCCGCAGGGGGACCTTTGCTTTACATTCAATTAACTAGTTGTACCTCTTTTCCATTTGTATTTGTCATTCTAGATAGGACCACTTCACAGGTTCATTGAGTGGTACTACGATATCCAACTAGACCCCCAAACAACCACCCCCCCCTTATTTCACTGCCTCTAGGTCCTGAAGAAGATCACATGATCTCCTCTTGAAATAAAAGCACAGCGCGAAACATGTCGACCCTATCCCCGTCTACAAAAGACTTTGCAGTTGTCTAGCTACCGAGGGCAATTACCACTCTCGAGCAGCACACAATCTTTTGTTTTTTTATTGATGACAGAGGTTTTTTTTAATTAAATGTTTTTGCCTCAACCCCTCCAGTGACCTTTTAACATCTACACTTCATGTACCTTTGCACGCAGACCCCACACACCATACAGGGCGATTCCTAAAAGGATCTCTGATAAAGTGACCCATCAGGAGACCCGTAGGGCATTGCAGCGCCAGCCCAACGAGGAGCACCATCCCATGTTGAAGCATGACATCCTTCGGGTGTGTGAGGGCATCAAGTAAAGGTCCTTCTGACCTTCCCATAGGAACGACTATCCTACATTCTCTCTTGTCTTACTTCCTTCTTAGGAACTGTGACTCTCTGTAGAGACAACAAATTGATTACAGCCACAGCAATTCAAAGACTGAGAATTAGAAATGGGTGTTCCTTAAAGAAATTCCAGTTCTCTCTCCTAAACATGAATAAGTTCTAAAATCATCTAATCAAGGTTCTAGGTTTATAAAAAGGATGGTTTCTAAAGTGGGGTCTCCAGGAAATTCGGAAATTTGAGAGGGTGTCAACATAGTGAAGACTCCAGTAGAAGCCTTCCAGAATTGGAATAAGTGTGTAGCATTAAGCTTCACCCATGCAGGAATAAAGGAAGCAGAGAGGTCAGTACCTCTCAAACGCTGAGGAAATCTGATCTAACTCCTAAAAGTGCATGCATTAATTAAAACAACAGAGACGTCATCAACCGTCATATCTTCTCCCACCCCTCCAAGAACCAATCATTTTAACCCTTGTAAAGAACTCCCATGCGCTTCTTGTGAGGCTTTGCATTTTACTCTCACCCTTACACACAAATTCACTTTGTCTGGGGCTCTGATTTACTGGCCGCCAAGTCATGGTGGGAATTGGTGTGCCACCATCCCCGACTTATTGGCCCCGTATATTCTGACATTTTCTAACTTCGCTGCTCGTAGATTTGAATATCCATTTGGTAGCCCCCAAGGGTAGTCAGGGAATCACTCTTATGGAGGTTATAGGTGTCCTGAATCTAGCCTCTGTAACTCGCTTCCTACTCATGAGGCCGGCCACCTTTTGAGCCTATTTTTTACAACATGAAGAATCTGTGTACAGAGGCTCCAATACTGTTACTCTGGTCAGATCATCTAGCAATACATTTTGCTATTAGTATCCTGGCTAGTCCTTTAACAGAGCTGAACAAGTGAACAATTAAGTCCAGGCATTGGTCTAACCTGAATGTTTCTGCCCTGAATTTGCATCTTTGGAGCACCAAACCTGCTCTAGAACAAAGAGTTGATCATAATCAGGGGCTGATAGATAGTTGAATCACTGACATTTTGGAGGTTATTCTACCAGACTCACCTTTTTACTCAGCTAGATCCCACCCCCTGGCTCTCTGGTTTAATGAAATGTGTCGGCTAGAAAGCAAAAAGTTGTAAAAGCCTGGAAATACTCTGGAGGAAGTCTTATCACAAGGAGTCCAACAATAAGTAAAGAATACCGATAAAAAGCTATAACAGCACATGCTTTATTCTACTTGGACAAAATAGTTAATGCTCATAACTGTCTTAAGATGCTCTTCAATGTGGTACGTGAACTCCAGCTCCTTCGCTTTCTCAAACACAGTGCGAGGAGCTTGCCATGTTTTTCATCTAAAAGGTGGCAGATCTCTATCTGCTTTTGTCTAAGGACCTTAAGGGTAAAATACAATCTCTTGACTCGGCTGTTGTTCGTCGCATGATAAGTTACACACAACAAGAGCATAAAGACAGCACACTTGTGGGATCCTGCACTATTGCAGGTGGTGTTGACTCCTCTGTACAGGAGGGTTATGTCCCACAGAGCGGGTAGCATGCCATGGTTCTTCCGCGCTTAAAAAAACCTAACCTTGATCCAACTAATTGGTTGAATTTTCAAGAAACATGTGAACACATTGCTTACACCTAAACGGAGGCCCAAAACCTTGTACATCCTTCACAGTCCGGTTTTAGTGCCGGACACATTTGGTGAACCTGCCCTCCTGGAAGTTACTGATCATTTCGAACGACTCCTGTTTGGGGTGGAATGCAGTGTTTATTTGATTAGATCTTAGCACTGCCTTTTATACTACATCTCATTCCATCTGTCTCGAAAGACTGGCAACATTGAGTCTCAAGGGTACAGCCATGGCCTGGTTAACATCTTATTTAAAGGAACGTACATGTGAGGTCTTTTTGGCTAATGTCAGATCTGAGATGTGGGCTGTAACCTCTAAAGTCCCTCAGGGCTCAGTGTTAAGCAGCCGCGGTCCGTGCAGGTGGGGCGGTGGGGCCGCGTTGGGGGGGATATTAAGGGATGATGCAGAGGGGAAATTAATTATTTATTTAATTTTCTCTCTGCATCGGCTCTAGAAATCACTCCCGCACCTGGGCCCTTGGCCTCACCGATGTTACCTGCACGGACCGCAGCTGGTGTTAAGCCCATTGTTATTCAATAGCTACATCTGCCCTTTGGCTGACGTAGTGGAGATTTCGGTTTGACTCTTTTTTCTAATGTGGATGACACCCCAAATTATTTTTTCTCTGTCATCTTCACAGGATCATGGACTGTCTGATCTTAACCTGGGCTTTAGTCGAGCCACCACTTGGATGAACACCAATTCTCTCAAGCTCTATGCTGATAAGACAGAGGCCATGGCCCTGAGAAAGAACCCCCACACTGGGGTCACTAACATTGGCAAGGAAATTTAGGGACTCTCCCTGATCTTCCTCCCTAGGTTAAGAACTTGGGCTTTGTCTTGGATAAGAATCTTTCCATGAAGCCTCAGGTGGTGAAGGTTACCTCCACCTCTGTTGCTGTGCTTAAGTGGATGGAAAAGATCATCTGGATGAGTCTCCAAACAGCCCAGAGGACAGTGATCCAGGCTGTGATCTTATCTAGACTGGACTATGGTAAAATCTTTTACCTGGGAATAGATTAGGCATCCATTCTACATCTTCAGACGATCCAAAACTCAGCTGCAAGACTTTTGTTTCGACTCAAGAAGCATGCTTCAATTTCTCATCTCTTTCAAGAGCTTCATTGGCTTACAGTTACCAAACATATTCATTTCAAGGCTCCGTGCTATATGTTCGAGGCCGAAGATAGGGTAAGCCCACACTACATTCAGGATCTGCTGGTACCTTATCTGCCTACACGTTTGCTGAGATCTTTGAACCAGGCCTTAAGTACCGTGTCTAGGCTTTGTTTAGCCCATATGGGAGGGCGTTCTATTGCAGTCTTGGGTCTGAAACTGTGGAACTCCCTTCCTAAGACCCTAAGAAATTGCTCTTCTCTTCTTGCATTCCATATAGGGCAGAACACCTGGCTGTTTCAAGCTGCAAATCTGGTTTCACTCTCTTTTCTTAGCACTGAGAACTCCTTTTTTGGTAGCTGTGCGCTTTATAAAATCACAAATAATAATAATAATCATTTAATTCCTCATGTTATGCACATGCAACATTACCAGGCTTTTCCATCCCATAGAACTTGGACAGTTACTACAATATTGAACATCCTTCCGTTCCTGATATGCGATGAATAGGAAGCTTCATCTGCTCATTAGGCCTTCATGTTTGTTGCCAAGATTTCTCTTAACAGACTTTACTATCAAGAAGCTAATACAAACAACAATTCTCCTTTCTCTAGCCAATAAAACCTTGAGAATGAACTGGGGTCACTAACATTGGCAAGGAAATTTAGGGACTCTCCCTGATCTTCCTCCCTAGGTTAAGAACTTGGGCTTTGTCTTGGATAAGAATCTTTCCATGAAGCCTCAGGTGGTGAAGGTTACCTCCACCTCTGTTGCTGTGCTTAAGTGGATGGAAAAGATCATCTGGATGAGTCTCCAAACAGCCCAGAGGACAGTGATCCAGGCTGTGATCTTATCTAGACTGGACTATGGTAAAATCTTTTACCTGGGAATAGATTAGGCATCCATTCTACATCTTCAGACGATCCAAAACTCAGCTGCAAGACTTTTGTTTCGACTCAAGAAGCATGCTTCAATTTCTCATCTCTTTCAAGAGCTTCATTGGCTTACAGTTACCAAACATATTCATTTCAAGGCTCCGTGCTATATGTTCGAGGCCGAAGATAGGGTAAGCCCACACTACATTCAGGATCTGCTGGTACCTTATCTGCCTACACGTTTGCTGAGATCTTTGAACCAGGCCTTAAGTACCGTGTCTAGGCTTTGTTTAGCCCATATGGGAGGGCGTTCTATTGCAGTCTTGGGTCTGAAACTGTGGAACTCCCTTCCTAAGACCCTAAGAAATTGCTCTTCTCTTCTTGCATTCCATATAGGGCAGAACACCTGGCTGTTTCAAGCTGCAAATCTGGTTTCACTCTCTTTTCTTAGCACTGAGAACTCCTTTTTTGGTAGCTGTGCGCTTTATAAAATCACAAATAATAATAATAATCATTTAATTCCTCATGTTATGCACATGCAACATTACCAGGCTTTTCCATCCCATAGAACTTGGACAGTTACTACAATATTGAACATCCTTCCGTTCCTGATATGCGATGAATAGGAAGCTTCATCTGCTCATTAGGCCTTCATGTTTGTTGCCAAGATTTCTCTTAACAGACTTTACTATCAAGAAGCTAATACAAACAACAATTCTCCTTTCTCTAGCCAATAAAACCTTGAGAATGAACCTGCAAAAGAAAGAACACGCTAACCAAGCAAAGTTCATTTCAGAAGCACGGCCTTTAGTCAGGCTAACAGAATACATGTTTACGGATGTATGACATTACAACGCATGCTTTTACCACGCATGCCTTTACATCGCAGTTTTTACAAAGCATGCTGTTACAACGCATAGCGCTAAGGGGTGCTGGATAGTGAATAGTTTAATTTACTATTCCAACTCCAGTCCCCATGGATAGTAGGGAAGGTGTTGGATAGTAAATTAAATCTATTCCCTATCCTAGAGCGCCCCCCAGCGCAATGCGTTGTAATGACATGCGTTGTAATAGTTGCGTCGTAAAGGCACTGCGTGGTAAAAGTTGCGTTGTAAAGGATGTTCCCTCATCTTTACATATGCAATTATAGTGAAGTGTAAGTGTAAATAAAAAATACATGAATCATGTTAAACTGAACGTTAGTGCACACGTTTATAAATCTTTAATTTCTACAGTGAATACATTTCAGTAATGCATTTAATCGTGTCACACACATTAATATTATTAAGGCACACAGTAAATACAATGTCAGTGCATATATATAATTGCACTTCTGTGACGTGGAAGGTTTGAACCTAAATTATGCTGCTTTACCTCAGACACCCTGACCTCATCTGCAGAGTTCCGCAAGGATCCTCCCTGAGCCTGACCCTCTTCAACACATACATGATTCCTCTAGCCAGAATCCTCCGTTCCGCCCTATGCCAATGACACACAATTCATTCTCGCCCTTACGGACCAAAACGGTGAGTACCTAGATTAAGTTCAATGCCTGCATGACTGAAATCACCCACTGGATGAAGACCAACTGTCTAAAGCTGAGCACCGACAAGACCGAAATTGTGATCTTCAGAATGAGCACATTACTATGGGAATCCGTCTGTTGGCCAACAGAGCTAGTACGGACACCCACCCCCACCATCCAAGCCAAGAACCTCGGAATCATCATCGGCAGCAAACTCGACATGACCACCCAAGTCAATGCCGTCACTGCCTCATGCTTTCATAACCTGAAGATGCTGAGAAAGATTTTCAAATAGCTCTCAATCAGCACCCGGAACAATGCCACTCATGCCATGGTCACAAGCATACTGGACTTTGAGAGCACTCTCTAATCAGGGTTCAACAAAAAAACTCACCAGAAGGCTGCAGACCATTCAGACCTCAGTGGCCAAAATCACTCTCATCCTCCCATGCCTTGCTCACATCACACCACACCTGAAGGAGCTCCACTGGCTCCCCATTCACAAACACAATTCAAACCCTTCCCCCACACTTCCACTACACTACATAGCACTAGCCCAGCATACTTCAAAAATCACATCTGTTTTCACAAACCTTCCAGACACCTCTGCTCACCTGGACTCCTACTTGCACAAATCCCACACATATGGAAAAACAGATTTGGCCATTGATCCTTGTCCTGCCTCTCTCCTAAAGCATGGAATGATCTGCCTCTATTCATAAGAGCCTTCTCCTCACGTCTTCAAATCCGCAAGAAACTGAGAACCTTGCCCTAGGTGTACCTAGACCCAAACCTGCTCATCTCCAAGATACCCTCCCTAGCGACAGTGCGCTTTACAAATCTGCATACCATAACATAACAGTGAAATATGCAGGTCATTTACAGACATTGAGAAGTGAACCTGGAGAACAGAACAAAAGGAAAGCAGTTGATTAGTGGAGCAGCCACTTGAAGTCACTGAAAGGAAGTAAAACACAAATCATACAGTCTGAACTTGGTCATTATGACAACACTTAGGGTATGTTATGAATGTTAGGAATGCAGAGCATGTGAATCTACGGCACTAAACACTGCAAACAGATGGATAAGGGGTAAGTAACATTTTCTTTTCCTCATTTTTGTCAGCATGTGCTTCTCTTTAAAGAGCACATGTTGATAAGTTGATTGAAAGAGCTTGTTCTTCAGTCCCTTGTCAGAGACGGCCTACCTTCCCAACACCTATTCCCCCTTTGTTCTGCTGTATGAGAGCAATTCAAAAAGACTTACTGACAGCCACACCTAGTCATGTGGCCTACTGCACAGGTTGCAGGCACCTAATGGTTAAGGACAAGAAAATACCCACTTTTTAAAAGTAGTATTTTCAGAATTGTGACTTAGAGTCCTAATTTACCATTAAAGAGTATTTTAAATTACAATTGTTTATACACCAAACTCGATATTCGTATCTACTCCCAATTGAAAGTTATCACTAATTAAATGCTGTAAGGCAGTGTTTCCCAAACTGTGGTCCGCGGACCCCCAGGGGTCCCTGACACATTCCCAGGGGGTCCGCAGGCAGCAGTTTTAAAAGCACTGCAAAGTATTTTGTTTAATTTGCAGTTTTCAAAGAACAATAAAAGTGTTGAGATAACGCCAGTGATTAATGTCCCTGCTGGAGAGAGATGAGAGTTTTGTCTGGTGGCAGCTTTGACTTATCCAATGTAGCACAGAGGGTTAATATGCCTACTGCAAGGAAGTGTACCATGAATTTTAAGAAAAAGTATTTTAAGTGCATAGGTCAGTGGGTTACTGCTTTTGTCACAGGGATTCTTTTGTTACTCTGCAGTTCATAAGTGACAGTCGTAATCTAGCAAATAGACCTATAAACTGTCATCAAAGAGCTGCTTGCAAACTGTAAGGTACAAGTTAGTAACTTATGTTTTTTCCCAGTCTTTCATTATCCTGATGCTGCTAAAAAGGTTTATTTGGGTGGAAATACATTTTTATTGTTAAAGTCAATGCTAACCACTGTGTTATTTTCTGAATCCTGGGTTTGTGCTTCTCCAGAACAAGCACTCTTTAAAAATGCCTACCAGTATGAATGACGTGAATTCTACACCTAGTAGTCCCCTTTGCCTTATGTAACAGTTTCTATACACTTATTTACATGTATGATTCACTGTCTCTATATGTGTGTGATGTAAAGTGCTCTGACATCCTACAATGGTACGAGAGATGCTATAAAAAATGAAAGAGCGGGTCTATGGAGAGATGAGAAGCACAGTGGAGGGTGATAGTGGGGGAATCATTGAAGAACCCCCAGAAAGATTGTCGTATTCTGGTGCATAATCAGGTCTTCATTTACTATTCTTTAAAAGCTACTACAATTCAATATATAATGATATGTGTTGTAGACTGCACTATTGTTTCCTAAATTCATTGGGGGAAAAGCCACCCAAAGTCCCCTTTGTAGTGGTCAGGCTCACTCACTGCACTCAGTGTGCACCGAATGGGGACTGGTCTGAAATCATTTGCCAGGGCTGTTTTGGGTTTCCAGTCTGGCCCTGGCAGGAGCAGGAGCCTCGTACTGCGAAATAAAGCTAACCATTGAAAAGTTAGTCACGGAGACGCAGCACCAACCTTCCCATTAACTTTTTTTGTTTTCTTGCTAATTCTTTCAATATAAAATACAACAGAAGTGGCGAAGAGTGTCGCTAGCCTCCTTGGCTTAACAACACACTCCGGCACTTCAGAAACGCAGGGCTGCACCATATTTACAAGAATATGGTGCAGCCCTGCATTTCCCCTGCGCTGGCGCTACACTTAACAGGGGAAGGTTGTTTATGTACAGGAAGATCCCCCTTCCTGCACATAAACAGTCTTGAAGTGTCGTTTTGTCACTTCTATGTGTGCTGCTTAATGCAGCACACATGAAAGTTATAAAATGGCATTTAAAAAAAAAAAAGATTGTTGAGGTTCAGGAATGGTCACCTTCCTGACGATAAACAATCCAAGGCGTTTTGCAAAAACGAGTAGAAATGAAGCATTTCTCCTTGTTTCGCCAAGTTGAGACCTGGTTGTCCCTGGTCTTAATTTTGGCGCTGCCTCCCATTTACGCTGCCCTTGTAAATAGGGGGCAGCGTCAAAATCAATGGGTGTTGCAGGGGAAACGCCCACCGCAACACCCACTGCCCACCCCTTTAACACTAAGCATTGGGTGAAAGGGGGTCTTATTTACAAGGCAGCGTTAAGCCACGTTAAGTGGCTTAACGCTGCCTTGTAAATAAGGCGAAGCCCCTATCGCCACGGGAACGTTGCAAAAAGTGATTTTCCATGGTGATAGGGGCTTCTAAATATTCCCCTAAAATCATTAGTAATTCGAGTATTTGTTTTGTGTGCAGACGTGTGTTCATTTTTTTTCGAATTACTGTTTTCATTTTTGAAATTTAAATCCTACAAATTGCTTGGGGGTCCCCGGCTTCCAGTGGTGACTCAATGGGGGTCCTCAAGAGTCAAAAGTTTGGGAACCACTGCTGTAAGTCACCTGGTGTTATCCAATGGGAGAGGTAGGACTACTTGCAGAAGTAAAAAACGAGTTTAAGAGTTTTTCACTATCAGGACATGTAAAAGATAAAAGTACATGTTTAAGTTTTTAGATGTGCTGCACCCTGCCTGATGGACTGTGTAGGGCAGACCTTAGGGGTGACTTATATGAATTGAAAAGGAAGGATTTTGCCTGGCAAAATGTATATTTGCCAGGTTGGAACTGTAGTTTAAAACTGCACACACATAGGTTGCAAAGCCAGGCTTGAGACATGTTGAATTGTAATTGTTGATTGTAAATATAGGACTCCAGTCGAGCCACTAGATCAAACATAGGGAGCAGACATGTTTTGTATTTTGAAGTATCTGTTTTCCCCCTGCCTGTCTGCCCTATATCACTACTTACAGGGGCCCCTCTCTCTCATTGACCATGTTGAAAAAGTCTACTGAAGTGGGTGGCACAATTTGTGATGAAGGCCCACCAGTAACATTTAATTTACAGGCCCTTGGTACATGTAGAACCACTTTACTAGGGACTTGCAAGTAAATTAAATGTGCCAATTAGGTGTAAGCCAATATCACCATGTTTAAAGGAGAGAGCACAAGCACTTTTGCGCTGTTCATCAGTGGTATAGTGTGCAAACTCCGAAAAGCCAACAAAACGGGTAAAAAAAACGGGTGGGTGAAGGCTCAAGTTTGTGGACGACCCTGCATGAAGGGCCAAGTCTAACAACCTTTTATGTTTTCTTGTAGGAATATTGATCTGTTGCCATTGACTGGCTTGTGTGTAGTGCACAGCATCATAAAAGTAGTTCTCCTTGGGACAGGCTGTCAGTGAAGCACCTTTGGAACAGGGTAGTTATGGTCTCATAGGTTTACATGTATAAGTTGTCTTGTCATTGTTTTCTGGATTCAATGAAAGCATTTCAAATGTGAGACTGATATCCCATGATGTAGACTATTTGCATAATCCAGTCATGATATATAATGATATAGCAAGAGAAGCACTTGCTTTGATCTTCTATGTGAATGTCGAATGAAGGAAATATATGCAATAGCACACACATGATGTGAAATGTAGATTTTATTACTTGGTTAACTTGAGGATTCATAGAGAGAGCTGAGTCCATCGTTATTCCTAATTTTCCTATTTCTGTAGACGTTGGTGGGCCTCCCAATTCTTCTGATAGATGCATCTTCCTGCAGAATCCTTCCCTTAACCGCATGCGTGCGGGCGGAATTCCGCTCGTACGCTGAGATTTTGTAAAGCGCATGTTACGTGACGAGCTGGGCTCGTCATGAGCGTGCGAGGAGGCTACCTCATGACGAGCCCAGCTCGTCATCAGCGTCGAAGGGGCTAACAATATCCTCCCAGGAAATAGACTGGTGCAGCAAATTTGTTCCCCAGCAGTAACTCTCCTGTGCTGGTGGGTGGAGACAGCAGAGAAATATCTCACCAAGTGCCGGGGTACACCTTACATTCATCATATTCTCCCACTGTGCAAAGTGACCAGTGCTCTAGATAATCAATCCAGCCATGACTGCGAGTAGGTCAAAATAGTTTGTGATATTTACTACACCTAGTAAATACTGTTAGTCTTGGGTGAGTTATTACTAGTTACCATAATTATCTCCTATTTTGTGCTTTTGAGGCCAAATGGAAAATAACTCGTCAAACTTGTTTTTTACACAAACCTGTCCCACGTGTTACATTTTGGCAGGCTTAGCCTGCAGAAATGTGTTACTGGGAAAATGCAGAAGAGTGGTATTTACTGCAAAACTTGTGTTAGACCTGTCAGCCTTAGGTTATTCTTCCCCTAAACGTGTTGCCTGCTTACCTCCACTTTTTGCTGATACTTTTTATTGGCCTTAGTGAGTGCTCTGAGCCCTTTACCACTGCTGACCAGTGCTAAAGTGCATGTGCTTCTCCCCTAAACATGGTAACATTGTTTTATCCACAATTGGCACATTTAATTTACCTGTAAGTCACTACATGTGCACAGGACCTGTAAATTAAATGCTAATAGCAGATGCGGCACTGATTGCGCAACCCACACAACTAGCACTTTAAACATTCCCCAGGCTTCCCACTGCAGAGACAGTGAGAGCAATGTACACTGCAATGTTGACTTAGCATTTAAAATCCCTTGTCAAGCCTTAAACTCCTCTTTTTTCCACATACGTCACCCCCAGGGTAGGATCTAGGTAGCCCATAGGGCAGGGTGATGTGTATGTAAAATGTAGAACATGCACTTTTAAGTTGCGCATGTCCTAGTAGTGAAAAAAACATACTTTTTTTTTTTACTCCTGTGAGGCCTACTCCTCTCATACATTAACATTGGGAATTCCTTATTACACTTATAAGCTGTAATTCCTGATTGAGAAGAACTTCAATGGCATAACTGAGTATAAGGACAGGGAGTCTGGCCCCACCAAATCAGACACTTCTGGACCTGTAAATAAACTCTGCCAGGAGGATGGACTGCTGTGCTGCTTCAAGGACTGTCACTCTGCTGGACTGCTGCTCTGGAAGAACTGATTTTCCGCTATGCTGCCACCTACTGTGAAAGAAGTGGACTCTGCTTAAACTCAGAGTGATCTCCAAGGACCTGTTGGCTTGCCTCATGTTTCTGAGACTCAGGGACATCAAAGTTGTACCAGTTGCTGCTGTGCCTGGTCCATTGAAGTGGATCAAGGTGCTTGCTCCAGTCGAACTGACGCATCTTCTGTATGCCGGAAGCAAAACTGACGCATCGTTGTAGTTGAAGGAGCAGAATCAGCGCATCAAACTCAGAACCGCCGCAGTGCCCCGAAACTATTCCTTCGGAACCAACAAATCTCTATATCAACGCTGAGCCCCTCCAGCGTGGATTAACCCATCCCATTGATTTTGTAACGCCACACTTGGAACCAGCGATTTGCTCAATGGAGCAGACGCATTATCACAGTTGCGTGGAGAAATCCGGTGCAACACTCCAACTGCATGGGGCTCATCGGCACATCTCATGCTGTAACAAGGATTAAGGTACTTTTGCTCTTTGGGGCCCTGCGTGGGACCTGTAGCCCGCCTGCTTTCCATTGTGGGCGGCCCGAACTCTTGACTTTGTTCCAGTCCATCGTGCTCAATTAACCATTTGAGCACTATTTTCTTCTAAACTCTATTGTACATTTAATCTTCAATAATTCATATCTCGACTTATACTGGTTGCATTTTTGCCTTTTTTCTTGTTTTATTTATAAAATCATAAACTATTTTTATAAAGTGTGTGGAGTATTTTTGTGATGCTTCACTGTGTTACTGTGTGAAACGTGCAACCTTCCAGAGGGTGTATATCTCACTTACCCTGACTAGGATTGTGACTCCTGCTTGGACAGGGTGCATACTTCTGCAAACCAGAAACCCAATTTCTAACAACTCGGAATTCCTCAATTCTTGCACAAACCTCCAATTCCTGTATTTCCTCTTATTTTGTAGGACTTTGGTATAGCTCTGAAGTGTTTATTTTCTACCAAGGTCTCAGCTTCCTATTGTAGTGTCCACTCCCAGGCTGGAATTCGAATTGAAACAGATGTCCTATTGTTACCCACTCCAAACTATAATGGTAGGATCATAGAATAAGAAGCCTACGTTGTCATAAACATTTCGTGTGTCTAAGGTCATCAAAGTTGGACCCTTTGTGTAAGCGAAGCACTTTCGCTATGATTTCTCAATTTCAGAATATGCAGTGTCTTAACTACACATCGTATACCTTGATAATGATGTATACTTTTTACATATCTGCTAATCAGTGCTAATTTGTAGAAATCATAAGTGTAGGGGACACTGAGTTTACTCGGGAGCATGCCACCGGCGCTGCTCAATGGCAGGTTTGTGGAATACTGCGACTGCCTAGTCTTACTCTTAATTCCACGTCATGCCTCTTTCTTTCATCACCCTTCACTTCGTGCCTCCTTATCTCACTCATGCAGATTATTTTCATCCCTACGACTGTCAGAGCAACTGTAAGCCCCTGCACGAATTAAGCACTGCATCTATTTCTACATGTTTTACTTTTCATCCTTTGGAAATTGAGTGTTGCTTTCTGGTCGGCCCTTCTGTTGATGCTTAATTAAGTGTATCACACATCTAAAACAATGCTGTTTTTATACCGTTTGACAGGATAATGCACATAAAGTAAGATAATTCACAAAGCTGCAGGAATTCCTAAACTGTTGGCTTTCATTGCCATGTAACCCCAGGAATGAGAGATTAACCGTTAGTACTGTAAAATCTGGAGGCCTTTGTCACTATCAGTTGGAAACGAACTCCAGTCAATACGTTTTCCATGCTGGTTCCAGCACCAGCAAACACTGCCTCAAATTAAGCTCTGGTTTCAATCACTCTATTTTTTGGTCGAAGAACCTAAGTTTACCAAAGGCTCACATTTTGCATAGGTACAAGGGTGTCTGTGTTTCCTGGAATTACGCCATAAAATACATTGGGAGCTGTAGTTTGTCAGGAGTATTTCTCAAAGACTACTTCAAAACCGGCGATCTGAACTCAAAAAGCTATTGTGTGGTTGCTGTAGCATAATTCAATTCCAGCCATTTTCAAGAGAGTTTTCTACTATCACCCTAGATCAGCCAGCAATCATGAACCATTTCAACATCTCTGTTACATCCAACATGGAAGACATTCAGACCGTTCTCAGTCACTCAAGTAGATTTGATGCTTTCATTTTAATCACAGTCAGCCCATTTATAGGACTCTTCACTATCCATAATGAGTATCACCTACCCTTTAAGGAATGTCCTTATCATTGTCACATGGGGACTGATGATCTGCATCATCACTCCCAGTTCCAGATGTATGCAGATTAGACACCCAGATCCACATTCAACTAGAGAGGGGAACAGAGAGTCAGGATGACATGCCTGCGAATCTAAATCATATCTGCTTTTCAGTGACAAATAATTTCCCTGTCCTGAATGGTGCCAAGACACAGGCCCTTGTGGTTGGAGATCTAAACAGTAGCAGCATGTCTTTACGGCTTGCCTACTTGGAGGAATTAGGTGTCTCCCTGAAACACACTGTCAAACTTTTGGGCATCTTGTTCTACTCCAACTGTTCCTTTGCCCTCACAATGATATTTTTAAGGGTAGTGTTTTTACTCAGCATGCTTAGAAAGGTGCTCCCACTCATTTAATCCACCCGATGATCAGTATTGGCCTGTTCGATCTTTCGCAACATGTTCTACATGGGCCTCCCTAAAAGGAGCAACAGAAACATCAGGAAATTTAGAGTCATATAGGCACACGCTGTCCGAATTTAAAAACCACTCATTACATATGTATTGCACTGAAAATAACTCCATGGGCTCCATATGGAACAAAGTTTGCACTTTATATTTCTCTGCTCCATCCACAGTGTATGTAGGTGGGATACACCAAGATATTTTTAGATCATTCAGCACCACATTGCAAGCCCTAGAAACAGAGGTCTATTTGGACCTGGTTGATCAGTCATGCTAGTGCTGAGATAAACCCATAATTGTGATATGAGTTGTATGCTCTTTCTCAAGGGAGTATTACCAACCCTCCCTCACGGGTTCAAGCAGGACAGACTGGGACCTTCCATGGCCCGTCCCTCTGTTCCCACCAAACGAAATGCACTGCGCTCTTTGTCTCCATTCTCCAGTTTCCCAAAACAGGTGTCACCCTGAGAACAACCATGACTTCCTCTCCTGATACCAGAGCCCTATGTTTGTAATGTCTTCTCAGCACATTAGTGCTCTTACATTGCCACATGCAGTGGGATTTATGGGATTTGTAATTTAAACTGGATCAGCAGCAGTTTCGTTGGGAGTTTGAAATACTCAGTCCACGCGATCAATTTTAGCACAAGATTTGATCCACATGATCAATATTAGCACAAGATTTGATCCACATGATCAATATTAGCACAAGATTTGATCTCATACCGCTTACCTGATGCATTGATGGCATCAGTGTATGAAAAAAGATAATTTGTGATGAATAGCATGGGCATAAAAAGGGAGCGCAAGCAATGTAACATACCAAAACTAGTAAATGTTTGTTAGGGGAACTTATGGTTCTATTTGACGGTTTGCAATGTCTAATATTTAAAAGGAAATGAAATGGAAATGGAAAGGACCTCGTGGTTATGATCTAAAACATAAAACCACTGGAATTAGCCAGTTGTGATGACTTATTTAATCATAACCCTCTAATGAGCTGTTTATGATCTCACTTATGACACTTATGTAAGAAAAAGTCGTGAGCATTACTTACCCTTGCCGATGGCCATAAACTAAGACATAGCTAGGTGCTAAATAGTAACTATTGCCTTATGCTGCACCCTAGAAAAGAATTCAACATGAAAATTGCTGTGTATACATGGAGAAAATGCACTGTTCTAACGTTTCAAGTGTAAAATATGAGACTATAAAATAAAATTAGTTACATTTTTTATGCAAAAGTGGAAAAACAGTGAAAGTCACCTTGTTCTATTTTTATTTTTAAAATGTTATTCATAGTCAGTGTTTTTTCTTATGACTGATTTTACTCATCTACGATAATTTGCAAGCATTAGACATGTTTCATATGTATCCATGATTATTTTCTTCCATTTTTGCTTTGGTGCAAGTCTTTTTGTCACAGGGATAGAAGCAAAATCAATTTCACAAGCTGCAAAATTGTAAAAATGAATTGCCCCTATTTTATATTACACAGTCATAAAGCATGTGTGGTATTGCTCCTAGTTTGATGAGGTTTTTTATACCGTGATACAAAAGTAACAAAATATACATGCTGTAGTTTGTAATTTGATTTAAATTTGTGGTGATAAATCGGACCATTATTAGTTGTTTCCCTGGTACCCACTGAGGTACAAGAAGCATAAACAATATTAGTATTTTTTTTAGATCACAGTGATTTTCAATATAGTCATTAAAACAAGACAGTTTGACTTGCAATACATTCTACACATATATTTTTGTATATAAAAAAGGGGATTTCACTTGTGGACATATGCATGTATCACACTGTTTATGCGATTTACAAATCACCAACACTCTCAAAGTGCACAAATAAATCACTACATTATTGAAAATAGACAGATTTCAAAAGTGTGTCATAGTTGGTGTGGATATGGCCTACGACTGAGCGTGAATAACACAAATGCTACAATTAGTAAATAGAGCCATCTTTTTATATTAGTAGATTATGGCCCTGTCACAAAACTAATGTCAAGACATCCAATTTGTCAGCCCAAAGAGTCTAAGGGCCTTATTACTAGTTTGGTGGTCCTTCTGTCAGTCCTCCAATGCCAAGCCGACAAGAAGATCGACAAGCCTGTCGAGCATCCACCAGATTACAACTGTAATCCATGATGGCAGGCAGTGCTGCAGGGGTCTCACGGTGGAGCTGTATAAGGCTTATAGTTGAACCTGAACTGCAGACGCCACACGTTCCTGCACAACATGTGCCCCCCCCGCATGCATCACCGGCCCAGGAGCGGCAGTGGGCCCTGTTAGTCCCTATTAGTTGCCTCTTCACCACCATTTTCATGGCAGGCTCACCGCCATGAAAGGGGCAGTGGACAGGCAACTCATAATATGCACAGCGGTGCCGCAGCGGCACTACCAGCATATTGCTGCGCCCTCCGCTACGTGAAAGTCATGGGATCCTGGATTCCAAGCAGATGCAGCGGTCCTGTGGTGGTTGACTGCCACATTCTGAATACTGCAGGCAGACCCGCAGTGGTGGCAGTGGTCAGACCGCCACTGCGAGTGCGGCCGTACTCGTAATAAGGCCCTAAGTATTATGCCAAAGGAAGGTCTATGATGGGAACCGTACAATTTTAGCACCTCCTGCATAAAGTTGACATTTCAACCCTTTGATGTCAATCAATGGGTCATCATACGGACAGGAGGAAGTTTAATAGTGTCACTGAGAGCATTACAAATTTAAAAGGAACAGTGTGCTTCCAGAGCCGGCACAGGCTTACCAACCTCACCCAACAAGAGACACTAATATAACAATTGGCTTGGCTGCATGTCTTGAGCATATCGAATGTGGAAATTGCATTTAGATACACTAATATTGCCAACACTTTCTCACATGAAAGCAAGGCATTTACATTGAATTTTATTCCAAAAGCGAAACACAGAATGTGATGAACAGAATTCTGTGTCTCTGCATAGGTCAGAGCTACCAAACACAAAATGTAAAAACACATAAAAATTACATCTTGCATTGCTGTAGCAGTCTTAGATGTAGAATTCCAAATGTCACTTTAGTATAACATTACAATGAGAAATGTCACACTTAGGATGACTTCAGAATGCACGTTATGTTATTGAATTAATTGTAAGACCCCAAGAGGTGGTCATTTGGCAGCAATCTTAAATTGCAAAGAATGCATTTGAAATCCAAAAACCTAACTTTACAAGCTCTTAACGGTGTCGACAAGGTGACCAAATACTTTAATGATTTCTCTAGTAAACATAGAAGACCAATGTGGACTCTAGTTTGCTTATCTTTGGTCAATATATTTAGCTATCAAATGATTATCTGTTTTTTTTTACTGAAAAATGTAGTAGCATAAACTATGCATGCAGATGCAGATGCCCATAGTTTAATAGTTTGTTGCCATTGTTAGGAAAGGGGGGGGGGGGGTCTCTCATGACTCATGGCCAAACCAATATACCTGACTTTCAGATTTCTATGTACTGGGAATAGCAATTGTTTATGAATTTTTTTCTAACCACGTGATACATAATTAGGCATGCCTTCAAAGACAATTTGTGTGGGATCTTAGCAGAAATATTTCCGTATTTAAGGCTGCATCCTCGCATGTTCAATGTTAGTTTCCTAGGTATGATATCTGGGCCATTGTAGCAGTGTGTATCATGAAACATGATGGTGGGTTGGATGTTCTATGGGGTTCAGGTGGACCAGGCCAGTAAGCTCCATGTGTGGATAGGCGGGTGGGCCGGGCCCGGCCAGATGGGATATGGCTCAGTTGAGGAGATGAGTTAGACATCTGCCATGGTGTCCCCAGTTGCACTGTTAGACCCCTACAGCAGCTAGAACAGTAGATGAAGCACTCTGCAATTGCCAGAAAGGGCTGCAAAAACTACCATTCATTTTATTTTTAAGTACAGATAGTCAACCAAACTGTGTAGCTCCATACGGTTTTAAAAATGTGCTGAATCGTGAACCGCCAGGTTATGAACTTCGCAAACCCCTACATATTATACCATTGTCCACTTGGTATTGCTCTTAATGTGATAACCTTCTGGAACTGTTATTACGCTTTGTAGGTGTCAAGCACATTATCTAGATATCATTTCAAGTACAAAGTGAGTGAAAACAACCGTGCTATGCTGAGCCCATAATTAATTTAGCTGGAAATTAAAGAGTTACTAATTAAAGCATTGGAATGTTGAGTTCTCCATTGAGGACAACTGAGTGCTCCGGCATCTAATGGCTGGTAGAAGCCCGGGGCAGCAACAATGCCAATGTTTTTTCACAGTTGTTGCTGTGAACAAAGGCCTCACGGAGTCCGAGGGGATTTCAACCCCTTCGGAATCCATGACGCCTTTGTTTTACACATTAGAACATTCTGCTTTCAACGGGCGGAATATTCTAATAGCCTTAGAGGCCCCCGTAGTGTGCTCTACCGGCCATTAAAGGCCCGCTCCTTTGTTAAAGACCCTCGCCTTCGGCTCGGACCTTTAATATTGGAGCGGGCCTTTAATGGCTTGTAGAGCACACTACGTCAGACAGTAAGGCAATATTAACTTTTGACTTTGTACTTTTAAAAACCTGTTGTAGAAGCTTTAGCACAAGGTTCTGCAATGAGTAGCTCAGGAGTCAATGGTAGCTCTCTATCTACCTGTAAGTAGCTCAACTATGTGCAGCCGACTTAGTAAATAAAAACCTTTTGTTTGGATGAATTAGGTATGTTCTCATAACTGAAAAGGATGTATTTTAAAAGTGAAATATGTATATTTTCAGAAATGATAAGCTGATGTTTTGAGAAAAAATATATTTAAGGCTGTTAGTTAAATGCTAATTTATGCTGTGGTGGGGATCCTTATTACTGAAGTAGTTGACTGGGGGTTTGCGTGTATTAATTATATTTAATGTAGAGGTTCTCAAAATAAAAATTGATAACGATTTTTCATTCCATTATTACTACTGACCTTCCTTGATGCACTAAAGTGGCCAGTGCTAGTAATCCTGCATGCAATGGCACGTATTAAATATTGTCTCAAGTGGCCAGGGATGTAGCACTGATAATTTATGTTAATACTCAGGATGATTTTAATTGAACATACCTAGCTCTTATTACAAAAAGTGTTGGAAATCCCTGATTTAGTTGCACTTGAGATATCAACTTTACAGTATAATTTTGATTTTAATTGAACATGCGTAGCTCTTAATATGAAAAAGGTTGCGATCCCTGCTTTAGTTGAAACTTGAGTTATCAACTTTATTGTATAAATGTGATTTTAATCGAACATACGTAACTCTTATTATAAAAAAGGTTGAGATCCCTGCTTTAGATGGACTTGAGTTATAAATTTTGAAGTATAAATTTAATTTTAATTAAACATACCTGGCTCTTGTTATGAAAAAGGTTGAGATCCCTGCTTTAGTTGTACTTCAGTTATCAACCCTACTGTATAAATTAGATTTTAATTGAACATACGTAGCTCTTATTATAAAAAGGTTGAGATCCCTGCTTTAGTTGTACTTGAATTATCAGATTTACTGTATAAATTTGCTGCAGATTGGTGCGACTGCTTCTAAGATTCTTCTGCTTCACGTCCTTTTTTTCTCGCATTGCTTTTCAGGTGGTGTTTGTGGCCATCCTGCTTCACAGTCACCTCGAATGTGTGGAGCCTCTTCTTATCCCTATCCTGTCCTTGTACATGGGGGCACTCGTGCGGTGCACCACATTGTGTCTAGGCTACTACAAGAATATTCATGACCTCATCCCTGACCACAGCGGGCCTGAAATGGGGGTACGTGTTATTCTGATTCATGGGTGAGAGAACCAAAAGACATTTGCTGAAACTCTGCAAACAAGAAACTAATCAGAAAATTGACCAGAATATCCTTTCCAACCTGTAGTATGTGTGCTAATATAATGGACTGAGTTGCATAAAATTATAATTATTGTTATTTCTACAAGAGCATATTGAGATCTAAGTCAATCTGACTGGCCATTAACGGAAGCAAGCTGAGCTGGAAAAAAAAATCCTTGTAGCCATGAGCTGTACCATACGTTGAGCGCGTGTGATGTAAAAATGTCCATCACCACATTATTTGCTTGATGTTCTGCTGGTGGTTAGATCAGAGTGGCATGCTAGTTTCACAGTGAAATATCTACATTTCTGCTCTGTAAGAATTGTCTTTTATACCTTGATTGATTGATTGGCATGTGAAAGGTGAACCGTCAGTTACCAAGTGCAAAGTGTCTTGCTCTATTTGTCACAGTTTGAAACCAATGTGTGTCTCTTTACTGTGCAGGGAGATGCTACAATCAAGAAGATGCTGAGTTTCTGGTGGCCTCTGGCGTTAATCTTAGCAACGCAGCGGATCAGTCGGCCGATTGTAAACCTTTTTGTCTCCCGGGACCTGGGCGGCAGCAGTGCAGCCACAGAGGTGTGTATGGGTCTCCAGGATTCAAGGTATAGGAAGAAAGAGCTTCCCTGTGTACTAGATGAAACATCGGATACTATGCAGTTATGTTATGTTATGTTATGTTATATCTGTCTTGTATAGCGCACGGCTACTCAAAGAGTGTCCCGGCGCTTTAATGCACACCTGTATCACAACACAACAGAAAGAAAAAGCAGAAAAAAGAGGAGAGAAATCCGAACTATCCCAAAAAAACTAATATCTAGGAGGTAAAAAGCCAGGTTTTAA
This sequence comes from Lissotriton helveticus, assembly GCF_964261635.1. Classification (NCBI taxonomy): domain Eukaryota; kingdom Metazoa; phylum Chordata; class Amphibia; order Caudata; family Salamandridae; genus Lissotriton; species Lissotriton helveticus. The sequence continues at coordinate 975,598,424 of NC_136063.1, forward strand.
GACCCTTCCTGAACATCAGTAAATTAGGAGTGATGCGCAAAGTCACTGGCAAAGAGTTCCAGAGCTGCGGAGCCAACAGTCTGAAAGATCGGCCTCCTATGCGTGCCCTTTTAATACGAGGAACCGCGGCCAGGAACAAAGATCCGGACCTCAAGGGTCTTGAGGGGTGGTAAAAAACTACCCTTTTTTGTAGGTATTTTGCTCCTGAAGCATAAAGGGCTTTATGAGCCAAAGTTAGGGCTTTAAAAATTATCGGCTTCCGGATGGGGAGCCAATGAAGTGACTGCAGGAGACCCGAGGTTCTAGCACGGCCTGATAATCCAAAAATGGCCCGTGCTGCCGAATTCTGGACCACCTGCAGCCGTTGTAGCAGATACTCCGGCAGGCCGAGATACAGAATGTTAGAATAATCCATTCTCGAACCGATTATAGCCTGCACCGTTATTTATTTATTTATTTATTTTAAAAATTTATAAAGCGCAGCGTATACCCGTGGGTGTCTTGGCGCTATAACTTTGCTGAAGATCCCAGATTGGACATGTATCTACCTTAAAAAGTATTGTCCTGAGCAGTTTATTGGTCAAATAACCAGGTTTTTACCAATTTTCTAAATTGAAGTAGCGAGGGTGCCAATTTTATTTCCTTTGGAAGCGTGTTCCAAAGTTTGGCAGCAGCGTTGGTAAAGCTTCTATCGCCCCATGTCACCGTCCTAGTGCGTGGCACTACCAGTAGATGTCTCTGTTCGGAGCGTAAGGATCTTTTTGGTAAATAGTAGCAAAGTTTCTGTTTGAGAAATGCTGGTCCAAGACCCTTCAGGGCTTTATAGGTGAGACACAAGGTCTTGAATCTAATGCGATTTCTCACTGTTAACCAGTGGTAGTTCCTTATAGCTTGCCTGGTGGACTGAAACTTAGGAATGCCAGCTAGTAGCCTTGCGGCAGCATTTTGTATAAGCTGCAGTTTGGCCACCACCCGTGCCTGGGCATTTACAAATAGTCCATTACAGTAATCAAGTGATGAGAGTACTAAGGAACTCACCACTGTTTTCCCAGTACTCTCAGGAAGATAGGGCAGGATTTTTCTAATGATCTTAAGCTTGTAGAAGGCAGACGACGCAACCTGGTTGGCGTTATCTTCCTGTGATCTTCCGATAGTATGGGAAGAAACTTGCGAAGCATCCGGAGCAAACCGAAACAGGTGCCGGTAAGACCGATTATCTGGGATCGCAGTGTCAGGTCATTATCGATCTTAATCCCCAGGTTCTTGGCCACCAGGGATGAACCTGCAGGTGGGAACATGTTCTCCGGCCACCATTCCCTCCACTCTGGGTCCGAACTGCACCCGAAGTAAGAGTTATAAATGATACTGAAGGGAACCTGGACTCATTTTACAAGCTGAATTTGTTCTACATTAAGCAGTTGCTAATCTTCTGGAAAGTATACATTCTAAAATGAAACATTTAAATTATATAGTTTTTGGGGTAACACAATTGTCTGTTTTGATTTCACATTGCGATTATTTTATACACTGGATCATGAAAAGTCGGAAACAAATAGACCATATAGACAATGCAAAGAGAATTTTTTGATAATGTTAGTGCCATGTTGTGTTAATAGATTTTAACTCCTTTCAGAGAGGTAAATGATCTTTCGTTTTACGCAGTGTGGTATGGGAGTGAGTTCCACATTTTACCAGCAGTAACAGAAATGTCCGCTTTCTAAGCGTTCCTGCTTAAACCCAGGGACCACCAATAAAGAGGATACTCTGGATCTTAAATTTCTGCTGGAGGAGTAATGGGAAAATTTCCGCTTGAAACAGCTAGAATGATTTGAAGCTGATCCTCTTCGCAACTAGCAGTCAGTGTAAGAAGTCCAGTGCGACAGATGGAGATGCATAATGATGCTGACCCAACACCGACTGGGCTGCGGCATTCTGCCAATGTTGAAGCCTTGTCAAGAGTCCGGTAGGGAAGCCCAGACAGAGAGCAGTGCAGTAGTCCATCCAACTCAAAATGGTCATCTGAACCATCAGCAGATGCACAGAAAATGAGAGCTGTGGCAACAGTACTCAAAGCAGAAAAAAGCAGGTGGCGCAGTAGTGATAAACATGATTGGAAATGGAAAGGCTTGAATCCAGCAAAAAGCCATGGTTCTGTATCACCTCAGAAGGGTGGGGGCATTAGTCCAAGATGGAGGCCAAAAATATGGGGGAAATGGGTTAACAATCCTGTTGTTGGTTAGCCACATTATCTCCGTTTTCTCTGCATTTTTATTTGAAATCATTTTACCTTAGCCAGATGGTTATTGTCATCGTGCAAAGATGGAAAGTATCAAGGGGTATCGCGTCCATGGCCATAGAAATAACCAACTAGTTATCACCAGTGTAATTTATCAGTTTATGCCAAACGATCTTTTCAGTTTGGCCAATGGACACATATCAACATTGAGTGGGGATGAGTGCAAACCCATGAGGGACCCCTGATTTACCACCTTCAATTCTGATTGAAAGGGTGTCAGAAAGTTAGTCTGGAATTTGCCCTTAAAATAGGATTTACACTATTGCAACACAGACCCACAGATCACCAATTCTGCCAGTCTAGCCAGATTGATGGAAGGTGAGACCGTAATGAATACAGCGGATAGATCTAATAGCACCAGGGCCACAGACTGCCCTCTATCTGCCGACATCCTAAGGTCATCAAGGACCAGCACCAGAGAGGTTTCCATTCTGTGTCTCGGACAAAACCCAGACTGGATGGAATCTAAAAGCCAATGTTGCACTTGGAAATCTGAAATACGTCTGTTGACATGCTTCTCTAGAATTTTTATCGGAAAAGGCAGCAATGAAGTTGGCCCAAAGCTGGAAGGAACAGCGAGAATTGGCATTGCGCTTTTCCAGCAGATGGACAATAATGGCCTTTTTCCGCACATCTGGCTCATGAGTGTGCAACAAAGACCTATTGCACACATTCAAGAGTGGTTATGATAATTCCGGAAACTCCCTGGGAGAAATAGGATCCAAGGGAGAGCCAGAGGTGACAGAGCTGTCAATTACATTGATCAGCTAAACTGAGAACTATTCCAGGTAACCCAGACTGAGGAGAGTCTGGGTTGCCTTGCGAGCTAACTTCTCAAAAGTGTTGATTTGTATTTTTGCTGTAGATGGCACAGTGATCTGAATCACTATAGATACTTTGGATAATCAGGAAAACAACAACACAACAAAAAAAGATACATTACTGAACAGTAATTTACTGAGAGAAAGCCCCAAAAGAGACAGAGTCTACTGAGCTAGACCAAATTAATTTAAGTGGTTTGCTTTTCCTCAGTCAGTGCTTCAACACAGGGTCATAAATCTTGGGGTCATCATAAGGACAGGGGTCAATAAGTTAGCATCCGTAGGGCAGTTTAAGAACACCTGTCAGACTCCACAGTCTAGTGCCCCAGTATGCAAGACACCTGATTTATTGGAAAATATTCTTACCCGATAAGCAATGGTCAATAACCTGGACAGTATGGAAACAATGGTGAGATCCTTAATGAGAAATTGCTGCTTTTTTCAGAAAATTGGCTGCAGGTTTATGTTTCTGTCCACAAATAAAGTCCCAAGTTAAGTGATGGGATTATGCTATTATTAGCAACCATTCTCCTAATTAATCTTTTTTTCATATTACTGTCACTAATTAATACTCCTAACATATAGAATTATAGATGGATTTTTCACCGCAGGGTTCTGAGTGACATAATAGGCATTTCTATCAGTGCTCAATTTGAGATGGTGGTTTCTGATGCTCTGAATCAGCACTTAACTGTCAACATCTGCACTTATGACAGCTTCCAAATGGTTGTAGCAAACAAATGATGGACAGAATGCTGACAATGCAAACATTCTTCCCCAGTCAAAATATCTGGGTTAAATCCATCGTTCTTTTGCCCTCTAAGCCACCCCAGTTTGGACCCAGCCATATGCAAATCAGTCTTGACTCTGTGCCCCATGGAAACAGTCCAGACCAAACTGCCAGGCCAGTTCCTCCCTGGACTGGAAACAAGCATACTGAGACCGGTTTCAGGGTATGTCACCATTCTTCAGCTAGCTAGCTTGAATCCAGTGGCACAGTGAGCAAGGGACTCACCTCTGGGCATACCCATCCCACTTAGGGCGAAAAGTGTTACAGCAAACAAATGATGGACAGAATACTGAAAATGCCAACATTCTCCCCCAGTGAAAAGACCTGGGTTAAATCTATCGTTCTTGTGTTCACTAGGCCACCCCAGTTTGGACCCAGCCATATGAAAATCAGTCTTAACCCTGTGCCCCATGGGAACAGTCCAGACCGAACTGCCAGGCCAGGTCCTCACTGGACCGGAAACAAGCATCCTTGGACCGGCATCAGGGTATGTCACCCTTCTTCAGCTAGGCTAGCTTGAATCCAGTGGCACAGTGAGCAAGGGACTGGGGCTGGATCCAAACTGGAATGGCAAGGTGAGCAAAAACATGATGGATTTAGGCCCATATCTCTGTACTGGGGTGAATGTATGACATTGTTCTGCATTCTGTCCATCAATTCTACATTTTGCATTTGTCTTCCCAAGTGGGACGGGTATGCCCAGACGTGGATCCTGTGCTGTCCATGCCACTGGAGTTAAGCTATCCTGGCTGATGAGGGCTGAAAGCCCAAAACCGGTCCTAAGATACTTGTTTCCAGTCCAGGGAGGACCTGGCCTGGCAGTTCGGGCTGGACTGTTCCCATTGGGCGCAGGGTCAAGACTGATTTGCATATGGCTGGGTCCAAACTGGAATGGCATGGTGAGCAAAAATACGATGGATTTAGGCCCAGATCTCTGTACTGGGGTGAATGTATGACATCGTTCTGCATTCTGTCCATCAATTCTTCTTTTTGCATTTGTCCCCAAGAGTGGGACGGGTATGCCCAGACGTGGGTCCCGTGCTCTCCAGACAACTGGAGTCAAGCAATCTGGCTGATGAGGGCTGAAAGCCCGAAATCGGTCCTATGATGCTTGTTTCCAGTCCAGGGAGATCCTGGCCTGACAGTTTGGGCTGGACTGTTCCAATTGGGGGCAGGGTCAAGACTGATTTCCATATGGCTGGGTCCAAACTGGAATGGCATGGTGAGCAAAAAACAGATGGATTTAGGCCCAGATCTCTGTACTGAGGTGAAAGTATGACATTGTTCTGCATTCTGTCCATCAATTCTTCTTTTTGCATTTGTCACCCCGAGTGGGAAGGGTATTCCCTAGACGTGGGTCCCGTGCTGTCCATGCCACTGGAGTCAAGCTATCCTGGCTGATGAGGGCTGATAGCCCGAAACCGGTCCTAAGATGCTTGTTTCCAGTCCAGGGATGACCTGGCCTGGCAGTTCGGGCTGGACTGTTCCCATTGGGCGCAGGGTCAAGACTGATTTGCGTATGAATGGGTCCAAACTGGAATGGCATGGTGAGCAAAAAAGCGATGGATTTAGGCCCAGATCTCTGTACTGGGGTGAATGTATGACATTTTTCTGCATTCTGTCCGTCAATTATTTTTGCATGTGTCACCCCGAGTGGGATGGGTATGCCCCGACGTGGGTCCTCTGCTGTCCATGCCACTGGAGTCAAGCTATCCTGGCTGATGAGGGCTGAAAGCCTGAAACCGGCCCTAAGATGCATGTTTCCCGTCCAGGGAGGACCTAGTCTGGCAGTTCGGGCTGGACTGTTCCCATTGGGCCCAGGGTCAAGACTGATTTTCATATCGCTGGGTCCAAACTGGAATGGCATGGTGAGCAAAAAAATGATGGATTTAGGCCCAGATCTCTGTACTGGGGTAAATGTATGACATTGTCCTGCATTCTGTCGATCAATTCTTTTTGCATTTGTCACTCCGAGTGGGACGGTTATGCCCAGACGTGGGTCCCGTGCTCTCCATTCCAGTGGAGTCCAGCTATCCTGGCTGATGAGGCCTGAAAGCCCTACACCGGTCCTAAGAAGCTTGTTTCCAGTCCAGGGAGGACCTGGCCTGGCAGTTCTGGCTGGACTGCTCCCATTGGATGCAGGGTCAAGACTGATATGCATATGGCTGGGTCCAAACTGGAATGGCATGGTGAGCAAAAAAACGATGGACCTAGGCCTAGATCTCTGTACTGGGGTGAATGTATGACATTGTTCTGCATTCTGTCCATCAATTCTTCTTTTTGCATTTGTCACCCGGAGTGGGACGGGTATGCCCAGACATGGGTCCCGTGCTCTCCATGCCACTGGAGTCAAGCTATCCTGGCTGATGAGGGCTGACAGCCCAAAACTGGTTCTAAGATGCTTGTTTCCTGTCCAGGGAGGACCTGGCCCGGCAGTTCGGTCTGGACTGTTCCCATTGTGCGCAGGTTTAAGACTGATTTGCATATGGCTGGGTCCAAACTGGAATAGCATGGTGAGCAAAAATGTTTTCGATTTCAGCCCAGATCTCTGTACTCGGGTGAATGTATGACATTGTTCTGCATTCTGTCCATCAATTCTTCTTTTTGCAGCTCCCAAATGGTGGCACTGTTTGTATAATTTAGGAATGAGCAGAACAGCAATTGTTTAATAATTCAGTATGCATTAAAAGCAACCAATACCTGCTGCCCAAGCTATATTTATAGCTTTGGGGGCCGGGAATAGTCTGAATTGTCACACTTGTAGCAGTGTGCTGGTTAGTAGTTGTGTAGGTACTGTCATTTGCAACGCTGGCAGTGGCAATGGGTGTTGCAAGTTGCAGAGGCCTCTTGATTAGAGCCCTGGCACCTATTTTCTTACAAATTAAGCACTGCTAGACATCAAATAGACAACGAGAGCAGAGCTCAAGTTACCTAACATGTCACTCAGGACACTGAGGTGAAATACATCCCTGTGACTTGCTTTTTACCCATCTATAATTGTATGTTATGTTTTGCCCCCAACATCTTCTGCCCCTGCTTACAACTAATACACTTCTGAAGAGGAATAAAGGTAGAAATCTACATAAAGTTACCTCTCTTCCCTGTCCTAAGTGTAAATCAACTGCCTGGCCTCCTGCCACCCACCCCACCACTCCCTGTGCCCTTCCCTTCCCTCACCTTCAGATCTCTGCTTCCTGGTCCCCACAGCCTCTCTGACAGGCTGTGAGAGAGCCCAGACAGAGCTGCCTGGAATTTACGTATGACGTAGCACCAGTAGTCCACAAGCTCTGTTTAGAATCCAGTCATTCACACTAATGGCTGAGAAATACACAACAGTATGATTCATATCTCCAATATTTGTGGGTTAGGCAGTGCTAAGCATTTCCTGACCAGTGTACCTCTGAGTACGACGCTTATTAACAGAGTACAGCTACATAACTTCACAGCGAAAACTTTACAGGATTGTTTTTGGAGCAAACAATGGCTTTGACCTGGTCATCAAAATCAAGAAGTATAACCCATAAAGAAATATCTGTGAGGACAATTTATGTGCAGTTCTCAACAAACTGCTCCGTTTCTAACCCCACAAATTATTATTGTGGTTATTGTCTTTACTTAATTTATAGTGGTCATTTGATAAACATCACAGGGATTAAAGTCTGAGCCGTCGATGCCTGGACTGAAACCTGTGACGGCATATCGCAGAGAAGCAACTCAGCCTATTAAACTATCTTACTAAGATGTCTTAAAGACCTGGTCCTCCATTACCTAAATACAGAACACACAGCTGTTTTGCCCAGATGGAGCATGGTTGCGAATAGTGTAACATTACGTAATGGAATCCCACCTTGTCTGTTTAAAGAGCCCGTGTGAACAGTTCTCTCTGCCGGGTCTTTTCCACTCAGTTCCTTCTAGGTTTGGCAAACAGAAGTGACTTGTGCGCTTCCATGTACAGAGAGGGGACCACTGCGTCTCCTTCCCAGGAGGGGACAATTACACCTGCTGGTATGTCCCAGGGGAAACTGCTTATCCCATTTGCATAACTGCAAGAGCTAATCCAATGTTAGGTGTTATATGCACTGTCGGTGACTTAAAGCTGCTTGGTCATTAGTTCACAAAATACACACAAATGATGGACAGAATGTGGAACAAATCAAAGACTTACCCCCAGTTAAGAGATCTGGGTTAAATCCACTGTTCTTTTGCTCACAGTGCCACCCCAGTTTAGACCCAGCCATGTGCAAATCAGTAGTGACCCTGCTCCACATGCGAACAGTCCAGCCGAACTGCCAAGCCAGGTACTCCCTGGACTGTAAACAAGCATCCTAGGACCGGTTTCGGGTTTCACCCCTCATCAGCCAGGCTAGATTGAATCCAGTGGCACAGTGAGCCCGGGACCCACGTCTGGGCATACCTGGCGCACTTAGGACAAGAAAGCAAACAGCACACAAATGATGGACGAAATGTGGAACAAATCAAATATTCACTCCCATGGGGAGCAGGGTCAAGGCCAAATTGCATATGGCTGGGTGTAAACTGGAATGGCATCGAGAGGAAAAAAACGATGGATTTAATCCAGATCTCTTTACTGAAGTGAATGTTTGACATTGTTCAACATTCTGTCCATTAATTGTTGTTTGTGCATAAGCTCACAGCAGTGACAGACTGTTGTTTGCATGGAGGTAATCCCATGCAAATGAAGCCCTGCCTGTCAAAATCGGGGGCAGGGGCGTAATTTTTCCTCAGGCCACCCACCGCTTTGTAAGTGCCCAGAACTCGTGCTGCAATATTTATTTCTATGTTTTAAAGCAAAGCTGCCATATTTATAAATGATGAGGCTGCTATCCTGGCTAATACCACTAGATGAAGCAAGATGATGGTTAACTTTCCCTGGATGACGTGTTTTTTAAACTGTACAAAAGTTCCGCATCGTATCAAAGGCTTTACTTCAGTTTATTGACCCAAGCCACTTAAAAGCATCTGCCATGACAACTGAAGCCACGCCTACCTGACTGTGTGCTGTCACTGACTTTTGCCAGGGTGGGTCACCAAAACCCAAATGTCTGCCCCAGACAGCAAATACTTCCCTTTTGTGAAACCTACCAAATGGATTTCACCTAGCCTCCCAAACGGAAATGTCAAACAAGGTATGTTGAAGAATAAACTACAAGTATATGTGTTCTACCAAGGACCTTTCCTTTAGTTAAATTCGAGCCAGGTCCATATTCTCCTCTGATCTCTGGTGTACAGTGCTTGAATAACATATTGGTTGCTAATTACATAAATAACCTAGAGGGAGGCACACACCTGACGTACAGCAGAATAGAGGCTGCTGTCAAGATAAGCCCAAAAGGCATTATAATTTTATACCTAACTTTATATGTGTTTTGTTTGAGCTTGTTCAAGTGCAATTCTCTTTTATATAGTGTCACTATGTATTTTATGTTTTTCTTTCCTACTCACCCCATTTGCACCTCGTGTAACTGCTGCTATGCTTCCATATCTACCGCGCTACGTATTTTATTTCTTTATGTACGCCACTTGCACCTCATGTAACTGCTTCTGTGCTAACCATATAAAGCTCTCGGATACCCCCGGGTCAAGTTTGCGTTATAAAAAACTCAATAAATAAAAATAAATAAATAAAGGGACTAAAATGACAAAATTATTAATGATGGCACATTGTGCGCTAAATAAATACTAGCTAATAGTAACAATACCAAGTATTGCCTTCTTAAGGCATTTGCTCATCAGTGAATACAAGCTAGGCTGTCTCAGCATCTGCTAGTAATATATTTGTGACAGTGTGCTCCAAAATGCAACACCAGCTACATACTACGCCTTTACCACTCTCCAGGAGAATGGGCGTGGCTAATTTCTGCATTTGTCGTTTGTGGGTTGCTTGAGTTTATCATAATTCCTATGAGTTCAGTGATGTAACATTAATGGCAGCGCCCCCAAATTAAAAATTGTTCCAGCGCCACTGGCTTCAGGCGCACTGGCAGTGCGGCCTAGAGAGGTTTTGCAATGACGTTGTACCATCCTGTTTATGTGTATAGTCCACGTGCATACAAGGGAAGGAGGCTCTCTTCGTGAACCTTTCACAGATGTCAGAATTCATAGGGGCAGCAATAATTAAAGTCATAAATAAGAAATATTGCTCAAGCTTCACTATGTCACGTTCATCATGAAATTGTTTATCACTCCTGAACCCAATGTGTGGCAATGTATGCCGCTTTCTTCAAATTGTGTCTTTTGGACACCTTTAGCCAGAAGAGAAAAGGCCAGGGCAGATAGTAAGTGGACTGATTCAGGGCACATTTATGGAGGGTAGACAGTACACCGCGAATGCCAAAGAAAGTGTAATAAAAAAGAAATTTGAGGCATACAAAGTTTCGTGAAATATGTATACATTGTTAATCATAGTTCGTTTTTTAGGTCTCGCCTGTCGATGCGCATGCGCATCGAGCTTGCGAGACTATTGGGGCTTAAACAGTCTTTAACTAACTTGCAAGGAATCGTGGCGATTCCTTGCAGTGCCTGTGAAATTCAAGCTCAATGCGCATGCGCATTGAGCTTAAAAGCGCGTGCACATGCCCCCAGCCGCCTGCCACATCAAAGGTAGCCCAGCCCCCCTCCCACAAGCTTATCAGCGTGCTCATTCCCTAATTATTCACGGCCGGCCGGCCGTGACATGCCCCCAGCCGCCTGCCACATCAAAGGTAGCCCAGCCCCCCTCCCACAAGCTTTTCAGCGTGCTCATTCCCTAATTATTCACGGCCGGCCGGCCGTGTCTCCTTCATTGTTCACTTTCCTTTCTACACTAACCTGTAACATTTTGATGTATGAGCTTGTAGCACTGCTCAACATCATTTCTTGTCTTTATTTTTTAGACATCCGGTAATCTGACTCCTTTTTATTGCGACCCGGAGAGTCACAGTTTTTACCTTGATTAATCATTCCCTGCTCCGTGAAAAGTAGAAGTCTGTTTCACGTGCGCTTTAAGGTAAACGAGGTTTCATCTTTTGTACGCCTATGAAAGTGAAGCCTGTAACACTGCCCAACACTACCTCTCACATTTTTCCTAGTTCCTAGATTACAGGCAATTTAACTCTTCTCTATCCAGTACGGAGAGCTTTGAACTTCCAACCCATTTCTGCTCCGCTAAATAGAAACAGCTGTTCAATACGCACCTGCAGGTAAAACAATTTATCGCTTTGCTAGTTCATGCCAGCGAGGATACGCAGACAGGGGTGCAAGACAACAAACACAGTGTGATCTCTGTACCGACAACGAACTACTCCGTGTGAAAGCTCTACTCTGGATCACAACTACAAGGACACGGTTTACGCGCAGTCACTGGTTTATTATGACAGAGAAGATCATGAGTGAATGTTGTACCTTGAACACCGCGTTTTCCGTGCGTCTCCTCCCCCCTCCCCTTCTCTGCCTTCCCTCCGTCTTGTCTCTTTTGGCCCCCCTCCTCCTCCTACTCTCCTCCCCCCCCTCCTCCTCCTACTCTCCTCCCCACTCTCTCTCTCACAGCCTCCCCCAGCTCCGCCCCCTCACTTCTTGGTTGCACTGCCGCTAGGCCGTGCCTCCCCTACTCTCCTCCCCCCTCCTCCTACTCTCCTCCCCCCTCCTCCTCCTACTCGCATAGGAGCGTTTACAAAAGCAGAAAAAAACGAGCTCTTTACGAGACACCCACACGGGTTTACAAACTGAAATTAATGTATTTACCCTGCCTTCTACATTGTACATTTATGGGGTTGAAGCACTGCTCTGCCAATATTTGCCGTGACTCGGGCTATTGTGTTATACAAGGCTAATAATAAAGCAGCATTAATGCGCTTATTTTGAGGTCTTGTCATGAGCTGCAGCGCGTGGATTCTGCTTTTCATTAGCGGATATTTGTTTAAAGATCTGTCGAGGCGACTCTGAACACACAAAGTAACCACAAACTAAGCAGCCGGTACGCAATCTGCGGGTTTTTGCTTTTCCTTATGAGTACCAAACCAACCAACAACAGGCAGACAGGGGTGCAAGACAACAAACACAGTGTGATCTCTGTACCGACAACGAACTACTCCGTGTGAAAGCTCCACTCTGGATCACAACTACAAAGACACGGTTTACGCGCAGTCACTGGTTTATTATGACAGAGAAGATCATGAGTGAATGTTGTACCTTGAACACCGCGTTTTCCGTGCGTCTCGTTACTAACTAGTCTCTACCCATCAGGTAAAGGAGAAACTCTAGTACGTGTGCATTCAGCCAAAGTGGCACTGTCACAGGGACATCATCAGCGTTTTGGATCAAGCAAGTGCATGCTTTGGTTTTTCATCGCGTGCATCAGCACACACCTCCCGTGAGCATTTAGCCAGGCACTTCAATGGGTCAAGCAAAGTGCACACACTGCTCTATGCAACCTAAATTAATGCATGTGAGGGAACATCCGGTCTTAGGTTAAGCCCTATTAGGATGCTTCGAATTCTAGCAAATAAAAATGGTAACAAATATAAAAGACAGTAAGTCCAAGACTCCCCTAGATGCAACTAAAAGCCTCGTAAAGAGTTTACCACTAGCTACTGGGGAGTTTATTTAAAACCCAGTCGCTGCCCGAGTCTCCTCCACCACCCCCACCCCCTCGCAGCTGTTCTGCCTTTCGCTTTACTCTCGTACTTTAAATGCAGGAGATTCTTGTCTGGCACCATACGCATCTCTTGGGGTCTCTTATTTGCGAAGGTAGTCACAGTCATGCAAGGCAGACGTGCATTAGGCTTTTTAAACAGTAACGATTATAACTTCTGATGAATTCGAATGACTACACATTTCAGGTGGGGAGTTTTTAAAGCTTCCACCCCCAAACACTGCAAACAGTGCCACCTCGTGGTAACTGTGCAGCACTCCAATATAAGGTATGTCAGGAGCTAAGACTCGCACTTCCCTTCCCAACCACTCTGGGTGAGGACGCATGCTGCTATATCCACGTTTCTGGTTATAAAAGCCTTTTTAGGTCTCGCCCCCTCCCTTCTCCAACCCCTCCCCACTCTCTCTCCCAGCACAGCACCATCAAAAAACCCCAGCCGACAGTGCAATAGGTCTCGCAGCATTTGAGTTAGAGCTTTTAGAAATGTTTATGGCTTTTTTAATTTGTAATTCTTTAGCATTGGCTACAGGAAACAAAAATGCTAAAGATTTTCAAAAAAAACCCATAAACAATTCTAAAAGCACTAACTCTAATGATGCGAGACCTATTGCATTTTCAATGCTTGTATATAGTTCCACCTCCGTTTTGTTTTTCCACAGAACTGTAAATAATTGCTGTTCATATTAACCAAGTTAAATGTACTCGCTTTTCCGACCTAGGAACAATAAAAGTTCAAGTGAGCCCTGCTACGCTGGAACCTGCAAAGTGCAAGACAAGTGCAGGCAGAGCTCTTAACTCATTGAACGAATTTACCTCAGTGTTCGCTCGAGGTCCTGGGAATCGAACAATGTCTCATTAGAAAGAACAGCTTGTTATTCATTCCACCTGTCATATTAATGTTACTGCGTCAGTGCGCATTTAAAAAAAAAATAAAAAAAACGTTTGCACTTCACGTTCCCGAGCGTTCCTTCTCACTATGAACCTTTTTCTTTCCAGTTTAGATCCCTGTAGGGCCTGCTCTGTTCTGACGTTTTACTGTTCTGTGGGTCAGACCGTCAGGCCTTGTTGGGAAAAGTACGTCCGGCTAAACGCACGAGGTTCCTTTTATATGACTGCAATAATGGCAAAGATAGTTTGGAAATATGAAAGTATTTAAGATTGCCATTGTCTAAAGGCCAATATGGCGAAGCTCCCCGAGGATATTTATGTTGGCTTTGCCGATTTATCATTTATGTATGGTATTATTGTAGCATGTTTATGCAGATTGTGGGGATGCCTAGAAAAAATATATACCTCAAAGTTTCAGACAGCAGCGAGGGGATATCTTTTGAGAATTGTGCTTATCGTTTTCAAGTGTCGCTGGCTGAATAATGTTGTCGGGAACGCTCTCCATCTAAACCGGGGGCCTCCCACAGCCCCTATTTGTGTTTTGCATTTGTGCATAATTTTACGTCACTCCGTGCTTTTGAGTGTTCGAGTTACTTTGCTGAAAATAACTGACTGTGTCACTCACAGTTTTCATGATAACCCATGGAAGTGCCGATTCAGCAAAGCTGCAGGTTGTATTTAAAGACATTTTTCTTACGCTGAGGGGTCGCTGTCCTGCAGGAACCGCCTCCAAATCCCAGCTGTACAGACTCCGTATTTTGTTGCTGTTTTCTCTTCCGTTGCTATTCTTTTTTGTCCTGCACACGCCTCCTTTTCCCTTTTCCATGCTAAACGTTCTCCTTTTGTCAGGTCTATGCGAACGCTCCCCATTGGTTGACCATTTGCATTGGTCAACATGTCCTGTGTTGCTGAGAAACGTGGGCCCTAGTTCACACCTTCTTTACCTTGCACAGCTGCACTTACTGGAATTGTTTACCTCATTTCGAAACCAAAGAAAGTGGGTAAATATGCGCGGGTCACCACTGAGTGCAGTGCTGGAATAGAAAGAAGCATTGACAAAGCCAATAGCTCTCGCCTATTCGTGTTGGATTGGCTTTGTCATTTTTTTGTTATGATGTATGATAAGACCTGTTATTGTATAGAACGGTGTGGTATGACATGTCCTATTATTGTATAGTGTGGTATGGTATGGTTTGTCATTGTAGGGTATGCTTTAGCCTGGAAGTATATAGTACAGTATGGTATGGTATGGCCTGTTATTTTATGTTATGGTTTGGCTTGTCATTCTCTAGTACTGTATGGCCTGGCATGGTTTGTTGCTGTACCGTATTATGGTCTCTTATGGTATGGTATAGTGTGGTTTGTATGGTATGGTGTGTCATTTGATAGTAAGGTATGGTATGGCCTCTGATTGGATAGTGTGGTATGGGCAGGCCCACTGGAATTTTGGGAGTCTGCAGCCACAGCGACTTTCACATAATTATGGATTTGCCACATAACCCATCACCTGCTGCATAAGGTTTTAAGAAAACATAGTTTCTAACTCAAACGGACCAATAGTTATATAAAATATAGCAACTTGAGTTCCTGCACTCCAGAAGGATTTTGCAACGTTTAACAGGTTATCTTTCAGTAGCTTATTAATTATTGGGTGTTTAATTGGTACTAATAAAGTGAACTCTATCCCAGGCAACTGTTACCAGGTGTAAAAATGACAACGTAATGTATGGTGTGGCCTGTCATGTGTTGCTATGGTATGGTATACTATGGTATGGCATGTCATTGAACAGTATAGCATGGCATGGTATGGCTTGTCATTTTATAGTACAGTATGGGCTTATATATTTCATTAAATTAACATAGAAATGAAAGAACTAAAACATGTCTGGTTGCACGTGTGAATACCAGCAAGGTCTGGATAACTTGAGGACTGAAAGCAATTTAAACTGAATGTCGGGGGTGGGGGGGTAAGTACATAGAAGGGGAGAGCTGGGGACCACTTGGGGCCCTCCGAGTTAAGGCCTGCAAAGGCAAACCCTTCGGACTCATACAGGTCTCCCACGAGCAGCGCGCTACTCATCCGTAAAGGCAGTAATCTCCATATAAACATCCATACCAAAGCAACAGCCTGCAGACTGTAGGTTGAATACTTATTTATTTTATTTATTTAATGCATTTTTATAAAGCGCAGACTTTACCCGAAGGTGTCAGAGCACTGTACAATAGACCAAGGTTTTTAGGTCATTCTCTGGGAAGAACCGGCGAATCCCCATAAAAGGTGCAGTTGATAACGTGCGCTCTTGGCCATGGAGTTGATGTGTGAGATTAGGTTGAGTCTTTTGTCAAGTATGACACCTAAGGATTTAGCGCAGTCCACAATGATGGGTTTACTGTTGAGTAGATTCGATTGATCCATCCAGGATTGAACAGGAGGTGGAGAGAGAGAGCTAGATAAGAGGAGGAATTCCATTTTGGAGGGATCGAGAATGATACGGTAAATGAAGTCAGCCTTTCATGCTTGAAGGACGATTGTGCACCAATTTCAATTCGGTGTTGCTAATTGTTAATAAAATGTCCTCTCTAAGGCGTTTTCCCGAAATCACTGCATAACTAACACATTTTTGGATTATTAGAATAACTGCCGCGTGCTCAACCAGGCAAGCCCCAATGACTGTTACATAAGGTGAATTATCTAGGAAAAGAGTCACTTAAACTGTTTAATAGCAATGAAGGATAGGGCGCTGGGTCTCACCTCCTATCTTTAACACATCTTAAAATGATTATTGAGGCATACAGACAGTGATTTCTTTTGTCACATAAGTAAACGAGTTATCAGGGAAAACAGAGAAATACATACAAAAAAATACACCCAGAATATTTAAAATATAAACACTAGAACATGTGAGGCACTGGCACAGATTGCGGCAAGGCAGCAGTTAAAAGCGCTAAATCTGTTTGTTTACAAGAGGTTTTTACTGTAAAATCACGGGCAGTTTTAGGAGCACGTTTTTCTCCATACAGAGAGGAGAGTTGTGGCAGTTCTGCTTATCTTCGTAATGAACTGTAGTTGCAGTAAAAACACGCGCCGCCCATTTTACTTATAGTGCTTCGGTGTGTGTGTGTGTGACGAATCTAAAGAAGGTGTGAAACCAAAATCCTCCGTGAGCTGAAAGCAGCTGCCGCTGACCAATGAAAAGAATAAGTAAGTAAGTAAATAAACTTTATTGTGCAGTTAATTAAAACCATTACAAACAGTCTCCATTTCACACAGTTTCAAGCTAAAAGAACGGGGAGAACAACAAATTACAATAGAATCGCTAAAAGGCTGCTTGTTCAAAGTACCAAACAAAAGCTATAAAAACATGTTTTTAGTCATTAACTGGCTTCAAATATCCCTGAGGGCTAGCCCAGAACCTCTTCTATCGGAGCCTCTTATCTCAGGAAGTACGATGGGGAATAAAGTGCCATGCGCGCTAACAGGGGCGGCCTTAGGCATGTGCAAGCTGTGCACCTGCACAGGGCCACCAGACCCCAGGGGCCACCACGCCAATATATATTCTTAATATAATAATCCCCTGAGGATGGAAACATTTTTGCGTGGCGGCCCCTGGCAGGGATTTGGCGGCCTCCAGCTCTGTTCCACTCCCAAACACCCTGACCCCTCCGCCCTCTTCACTGGCCTCCGCGCTCCGCCCCGTCCGGACCCCCTCTTCCGGGACCCCCTACCTACGCTCTCTGCCCAGGGCCGCCATGAGCCTAGAGTCGCCCCTGGCGCTAAGCTCTTTAAGCCTTAGTCATAAAACCGGAGGGCAGTGAGAATGTTTCCTTTCCTCAATGCCCAATTAGGGTTGTGCTGGCGTTAAGAGCAGTTAGCCAGATCTATATTTGCGAAATTGCCTTGCAGATGTATTAGACAGAAGAGTCAGGGCATAGTTAAAATTCGTACTTGGATGCTGGTTGCAAATATTTCTAGGAGTAGACTTCCTTGTAAGCTTGGCCTGGCATGGGCTGAAAAGTGGATGGTGAGCATCCGCCGGCAAGGCAAGAGTTAAAAGCGCTAAATATGTTTGTTTACAATTACAAGAGGTTTTACTGTAAAATCTCGGGCAGTTTTAGGAGCACGTTATTTTCCATACAGAGGAGAGTTGTGGCAGTTCTGCTTATCTTCGTAATGAACTGTAGCGGCAGTAAAAGCACGCGCCACCCATTGCCTATTGTGCTTCTGTCTGTGTGACGAATCTTAAGAAGGCGAAACCAAAATCCTCCATGAGCTGAAAGCAGCTGCCGCTGACCAATGAAAAGAATAGAAATGAGACTGACAAAGCCTTCCAATGGTAAGTAAGGGGCGGGCTCAAAGCCCGCTTTAGGGTTTTTTTAGTTAAAAAAATGCCTTGCAAGCAACAGCTCATGTGATGTCTCAGGTGAGACCTAAAAAAATACTATGAGAACCCAACAATGTGGTTCCAGGAGTGACATTGGAAAGGCCTGGAGTAACGAAGGGTGGAGTCATCAAGAGTAGAGTTTGTCTAGACACATATTTGTGACTCCTAAAGTAGCATTGAGGGTTAATGTGTCTCCTGCTAAGCAAATTGTGTGCAGTTCGCAAATTGCAGTCTTTCTAATAGCCCAGTGAGCTGTAAGTCGGCATCAAGGAGCTGTATGCAAACAGTAAGGGATAGATTGGGAACCGTATTGTTTTTTTCTCAAACAGCCGTTAATCTAAACCTACTAAAAAGGGTTCCTCAAGGTAGTAGTGAACTCTTATTAGGGCAGAGAACTTCAGCCACTGCGTTACGTTTTAAATCCTGAGGTTTCTCTTAGCCCTGCACTCTCAACATATACTGCCTACCAGTAAAGACGGTGATTCCTACACCTTGTGACCCTCACTATCTTATGTAACGTATCCTGTACATTGGTTTACACAGGTTTGATCTATTTTCAATGTATAATGTGTATAATTTGTGTGTGTAATTTAAAGTGCTCTGACATCGTACACTGGGATGAGTAGCGCTATCAAAGAATTGCATTAAAAAAAAACGAATCAGTGTTATTTAAATTGTTATTTGTGTAACTACTCAGACAGTTCGGTATATCTGACGTTCTTACATTATATGCATAGCACTTATATACAGGGGCTGAACAAAGTCAGAAACCTGCTTCTGGTGTTTCTCAAGTAGTTATGAAGTGATATCAAGCTGTGTGTCTTAGTCCCTCCATTTCATTGGCATCTTTGTGATAGGCTCCAGCTAGCTCCCAGCTAGGAACTTGCTCGAACAAAAAGAGGGGTGATTGCCCCTTGAATTCTGCCTTTGTTGTTGGCTGGGCGGGGACTGAAAATACTGAAGCTCCTTCACCGCTTCCACTTTGCTGCTTGAAATGGAAGACAACATGCAGACACTGCTGAATATGCCCTGGTGCAGACAAATTAAACAGGGGCAAATTCAACATATTTCACTGGATCCAGCCCAGATCCCACTTCCGGTTCTATAATAGCTGCCAGATCCGGGATCCGTGGCACTGGAGGCAAATCATTTAAATGCCCCCTGAATTATTTTTGCTATTATTTGTTTTGTGATATTTTGTCTCAAATTTGGTTCCACACTTAACTTGAGGCCGATAAGGACAGCCCACCCCGGATAAAAGGGCATATAGTAATTTTTAATGGTCATTCCTTAACTTTGATTCTTTTTAATTCTTTAGGCTGTTGCTATCCTCACTGCAACCTACCCAGTCGGACACATGCCATATGGCTGGTTGACAGAAATCCGAGCGGTCTATCCTGCATTTGACAAGGTTTGTTATATAAACTTATAAAACATATGTAAGTGTTGCAGCCCCGGCTCTTGTAGCCTTGTAATGTGTGAAATGAAAGCTCATTTGCTTTTCACACTTGCTAGGGCAATTTTTTTCTAAATTACGTAATCTAAATGAAGTGTGGATCTAATTGAGTGGCATCATTTACTTCATTCCACATGGAATTAGCTAGATGTTCTGTTTTCCAGGCAAAATGCAAACATTTGAGGATGGTCCTGCTATTTTTCCACTCCCACCATTTATTGTCCGATATTAAAATCCCCTTTTATCTGCTCAACCACCTTAGCAGATTCCCAATTGTCGTCTACTAATGAATCACTTTCTCCCACCTATTAGTATTTCCAGAAAGCCTCATCCAAAAAGTTGTGGAGTGTGCATGCCCTCCTAACCACGACTCCAAATTCGTATCCCATATCTTCCAATGTCTGATGGGCTGAGGATGGTCTCCAAACCCCTTAAAGAGGCATTGGGGCTATCTGTGCGTAAATGACCAGCTCTGCTATCACAATAGAGAAGGAAAAAAGACTTTATGTGGGCCACTATAGAAAAGAGAGTTCAGTGACTGTCCAGCCCCCCAATCCACCAGGAGCAAGTTGTCCATTAAGTACATTGACTCTCCTCCAAGAACCGCTCCAACCCTTGCCACGTCAGCAAGCATGACAGCCAAGGTCCTAGAGGTGGAACTATAACTGGTGCAACCATGTCTCCACTGTTGTGTGCAGCCGGACATTTCAACCAGCCGCGGTCCATGCAGGTAAACAGCGGTGTGGCGGTGGGCCCGGTGAGGGGGCATTTCGAGGGACGATGCCGTTCCTCGAAATCCCCCCTCGCCCCACCACCCACCACCCACCGCTGTTACCTGCACGGACCGCAGCTGATTTCAACCCTACTTGTTGCATTTTGTACATTGTCTAGATTTACACTACAAAATGTAAAACCTCTGAAACTTTAAAAAGGAATCGTGTGCCATTGTACGAGGATGGTCTTATCAGGGAAAGGGCATTGCTTTGAAAATCCCCCCAATTGCTTACTTTTGAGACGTGCAAGGGTATGCACACAGCTTTTCGGCTGTATTTTTTAAGAATGTACTTGGTGCTAAAAGCACTCATCCCACAGACCCCAGCTTTTAAGTGTGTGGCAACAAAAAGAAACAGGAAGTTGAGCTAAACTTAAATTCTTCACAACTGCAATTACATACATATCATTCACGTCTGACATTATGCAAGAAATATAAGTAGGTTTTATTGTTCGACTGGTGGTCAGATAAGAAGTTGTTGTTCAATGTTAGAGAGCTGGATAGTCGTCAGTGTGATTACCTAATGGGCAGTTAGTGTTTGTTTATTTCAGTGAGCCGGAAGCACAGTGACGTGTGGCCGGGGGTGCGGGGAGGAGGGAGGGGGGTGGGGGGTCCATGGGTGGCAGATCTGGTCAGAGTCACCAGGCCAGTTTTAGTCCTAGCCTAGGCACCCCATCCACCCAAAGCACTCTGGGACAGGTCTGTGTGTTACAGTCGAATATTCAAATGTTGTTCTTGACGAAAATATATTTTTATTCATGAGGCAATTCATGAGTTTTTTTAATTCGGAGTTTATTTAGCAATTCATAACCGGAATAAGGATTATTTTAATCGAGGGCAGTTTATGGAAATTGATTGAGTAAAGGCATATGTTTCTTTACATCACACATTAGTAACAAGTGGATGTCAGATAAAAGCGCTGGGCAGGAAAAAGTATTTTACTATATTAATGGGGCATGGAGCCACTGTTACCATGTATAAGAAATAGTCTGATTAAATCATGATATTCAGAATTCTATGGGAATGCAGGATGGAACACTATGTAACTTTGATTCCAGGTCTCAAACTCTCAAACAATATGCGTTTTTGGGTTTTGTGAAGTACCCCATGTCTTCTTTTTGTACTTTCACTTTTAACTATGTATGCAATTCAATGAGACTTAAAAATTACATAATTTTTAGGGAGATGTAAACAAAATTCTGGGGCTATAAAAATGGCACTTAAAACCTATAAAATGATCAGAATTCAGAATTCTAGAATCCTTTGTACCTATTTTTTAGCACCTGGCTAGAGCTATTATAAGCTGCCTGTTAGAAGTGCTAATATCGTCAATACAGGGGCACAGTGTGTTGGGAATGGTTACCCAAATGCAGAGAGTTGCTATAGTCAATTTATGCTTTAGAATTGCTCATGAATGGATTAATGAAAAGACCCTGTGACTACTTCTGTGTATAACAAGCTTGTATTACGATACACGATAGATGTTATTAGGACCTGAAAAGTCCCCTGCACGGTGACAGAGGTGAATCCCAGCCCTGAGTTCCCTAGCTGCAGGGATATCTGAACCCCTGGTAATGATCTTTGGTCAAGTGCGGACATTTATAATGCATCTGTGCCATGACCTAGGGGTGTCTCATGGTAATGCATTCTTGTTGGACTGGGAGGGGTACATCAAGCTCTACCCTCATTATGGTAGAAGGCTACCGCCCTTATCAGGAGTGAAGTGACAAAAACATAGTGGTGGCAGGATACCACGTTTGTGTTTCGTAGTGATCAGTAGTGTGAACAGGCTTTTTCACCTGTATCATGGGACTGGTGGCTACTGGAGAATTTATGTTAAGTTCTCTGGTTGTGTACTTAATTTGCCCGTGACCGGCAAATATTAAGTATTGTGCTGGATACCTATTTATGTGTGCTGGGATGTGTGTGTGCCAGTGTATGGCACATAACATGGAGGTCTGTGGGTTCTGGCCTCAGGCCTGAAGTGGCTAAGAGAGGTGACAAGTGCATCCCCCAGACAGGAGATGTGCATTGCTGATATTTCTAAGGGCTTGGGTCAGAGCACTCGCTGAAGGAAGGGGAGCAGAGCATCCTCTATGTACATCAAAGGTTTGTTTGCATCCAGGAAGAGTTACTGGTCAGTGAGGCCTGGGCTTATTGTCAGGGATGTTAGTGAGCCAACCGTAAGAGACTAAATATGATTTAGTGTGTTGCCTCTGTGCTTTTTGTACTTATATTAATTAAATAAAAGCAAGCCTTTTACAGGCCAATCACCTCATTGAAGTTACTGATGCCACTT
The DNA here is from genome assembly GCF_964261635.1 of Lissotriton helveticus. NCBI lineage: Eukaryota > Metazoa > Chordata > Amphibia > Caudata > Salamandridae > Lissotriton > Lissotriton helveticus. The sequence goes on from NC_136063.1 coordinate 975,620,778, forward strand.
TGAGTCTTGGGCCTGTGTATGCCTGACACTTTTTTTCATAAGTGCGGAAGGCTAGTAACTAGCCCTTAACACGTACACCTCTGTTTTTATCTTCCTATACCTATGCTCTACAGAATAAAAACACTTGAGACTAGATATAAGGAATTTTAAATCACATTTACTGGAACACCAAGACGCCCTCTTTTTCATCTCTGACCACTACTGTCAATCCAGTCGGTCTTCCTCCATGTGGAGGTCAGCATAACATACAAAGGAAAAGACCCGATGATAATGCTGTTGCGACACTAAAAAGCGGAGAATCAAGATATACCGCTTGAGAGTAGTGCTTGCATATGATGTTTTTTTACTATCAAGGACCCCCACGCATTATCATAGACCCTGGAAACACAGGACAAGTGGTTCATTCTCCCCAACTTGATTTTTATGCCTGACACTGACATCCCCTCAAAAAATTCTGGACTACCTGACCGGCGCTACCACTGAGAGTCAAGTACTGAAAGGGAAAGTACATGGCATGGTTTCTCTGGACTAGTAGCAGGTGAGGCCCTGGGTTATCAGGAGCAAAATGATTCAACCCCCATGGTTGGGCCCAGTAGCACTTTCTTACTCCGTTGCCCTCTGAAAGAGGTATTGACAGATATGTTGGAATTGGCAATATTTTTATATTTTATTTTATACTGTGTAAGACAGATAGCACAGGTGTCATGTCAACGCTGTTTTTATTTATAGTTAACATGGAGAGTTGCCTCTATCCCCCATCCTTACCCACGGGAACTGGGAAATAGAGATATTGGTCCAAAGAAGGGCTGAGTGCTCAAATAAATGTACTTTGCATATTGCACAAAAATTATATTGAGACGGTGTTGGGTGAGTGTCTTCTAATAACAAGAGTTCTTTGGACTCCCCATGTGCATGCTTATTCGGCACTTCAGACAAAATAGCATTTGAATGCTCCAACACTCTCAACAGATATAAAAAGAGGCACAATTCAGTGCTCCACAAAGTATAGAACGCAATTGAATGCTTAAACTCGCTGTCTTGTTTCTTCTTTCTCCAGAATAACCCTAGCAACAAATTGGAGAACAGCAGCAGCAGTGCAGTATCTAGCACACACATCAAGAAATTCACCTTTGTCTGCATGGCTCTGTCCTTAACGGTAATGAGGCTTTCGTTGCTTTTATAAGTTGGGGGAGGAATAGCGAGTGTGGGGAGAAGCGGCTTGTCATACAGACTGATGGAAGCAGTTACGAAACCAGGTAACAATTATACTGTACGCCGGGTTATGTTTTTTGTCAATGTCACATGGGCAAAGTTTAACATTTTAGAGCAGTGTTGCATCAGTTAACACTGTAAGCTGCACATGCTTTTTAGTTTTCTTGTGAGGCAGAATTGATTGATAAAGTCTTTGTTAGTTATGGATCTTAGTCTTGTCACTGTCCCCACCTTTCCAAACTTCATAGAAAGGTACTTAAGGGATATGTAGTAATATTTTGAACCTGTGCACTCCCTGCTTAAATACAGGTTACTGCAATGCTGTCCTATTTTTATTGTAACTTAATGTTTGGTGCTGAATACCTTTTTTCGAAATTATTTCAGGGACAGTTTGATTGGCCATCACCCCTCAACATATTATAATTAATATTCATCCACTCTTTTTTTGGTGTTATTGTAATAAGGCTGAATGGATGATTCTTCTATAAGATGGTAATCTTACAATTCAGTTGTCATTTCCTCACCCCTTGTAGTTCTAGTCTCTGCCTAATCACTGCACAGATAGACTCACATGATGATAAGATACAAGAATATTCTTAATTCATCAAACCACATTTATAAAGATTCATCCAGATTGCACTCCGTAGGGCGGCCCTCCACAAGCGTTGTGTTTCACAAGGCTCTACTGCCTTGCTCAAGGTGTTAACATGCATGCCTATGTTTATTTTTAAAATGTTTTTACTGACCGAGCACCAATGTGAACGCAAACTAGACACTCAAAAGATTAAGAAATGGAGGGGTTATTATTGCCAATCAGAACCCATTATTCTATTATTTAAAATATACTTGGCATTCTTATACTGTGTCTCATATGTATCATAGTGTCTTCGCATTTATTAATCAGATGCAAATTAAGTTGATAAAATTATATCGAAATAGAGTTTGAAGTCTTGGAGGTTTGGAAGATAATGATTGACACACAGGTCGGAAGGGAGTTTGCGCCTCAGTTGTTGTAGCTCATTGGGAGCCAACCTGTGTGTGTCACTGCACCAACGGTTGTGTGTCGATCTCCCCACTGATGGCAACTCAGGTCTCCCTGTGTATGGGATCTGCCTCTGATCCTGCTATGCTGCCTCATATTGATCCAGAGATGGTAGCGCGGGTGAGTGCACGAGCTTGAGCATATCCACCATTAACCTACTTAGTTGGAATGTTGCTGGCCTTGCTACCAAAATTAATCTTGATGGATGGCCATCCTTTGTTAAAGGCTATGATATTGTGCTCATGCAGGAAACATGGGCCACAACGGAGGTTTTGTATGATGGATTCTCATGTTTTTATTTCTCAGCCACTCCTTCTCCAGTGGGTCGGGCCTAAAGGGGATTAGGAGCCAGGTTTAAGGTTGATATCAGCTGCAACATTCATCCCATAGTAACTGGAACACACCTGCTACAAGCCTTTGATCTAAATTGGGCACATAAGCTAAGGTTTTACGTAGTGAACCTCTACAACAATGTCTTTTCACAAAGGTGTAAATTGCTTTTTGAGTTGAGGGTCTGTTTTCTTTGATTGGCTCTTTTTCAGATAGAGAGTCCCAAGGCGGTAGACCTTTTACCCTAATACTGGAAGGCGATTTTAAAGCCAAACTGGGTGTACTGCCATCTATTTCACCCGCAATTTTCGATCCCCTCCTTATGGAAGCAGATCTTGATGCCAGGGGACGTCTATAGGATAAAGTTGGGATTACCCTATTGCATCTTTTAAGTGTAATTCCCAATTGTGAAGAATCGACTTTTCACATTTGGTGTCACTGGACTCACAATTTAAAATCACAACTTATGGTAAGGCTGGATTTTAAAGTACAGTTTGGCAGATGCCACTTTTAGCTAGTTATACCAAAGGGGATGATGGGCGGAGCATTGGAGCAATTCAAACACTCACCCCCAGTCAACTGATCTGGGTTTAATCCATCATCATTCTAAAGCTCACTCCACCACCCCAGTTCAGACATGGCCATATGCAAATCAGTCTGACCCTGTGCCTCATGGGAACAGTCCAGCCCGACCTGCCAAGCCATGTCTTTCCTGGACCGGAAACAAGCATCCTGGGACCGGTTTCTGGCTTATCAGCCGTCATCAGCCAGGCTACCCTGAATCCAGTGGTAAAGTGAGCAAGGGACCCACGTCTGGGCATACCCTGCCAACTTAGGGTGAACAAAGCGATACCAAAGGGATGATGGACGGGGCGTTGGAGCAAATCAAACACTCACCCCCAGTCAACTGGTCTGGGATTAATCCATCATCATTCTTTAGCTCACTCCACCACCCCAGTTCAGACATGGCCATATGCAAATCAGTCTGACCCTGTGCCTCATGGGAACAGTCCAGCCGAACTGCCAAGCCATTTCTTCCCTGGACCGGAAAAAGGCATCCTGGGACCAGTTTCTGGCTAATCAGTCGTCATCAGCTAGGCTAGCTTGAATCCAGTGGCAAAGTGAGCAAGGGACCCACGTCTGGGCATACCCTGCCAACTTAGGGGGAACAAAGGGATACCAAAGGGGATGATGGACGGAACGTTGGAGCAAATCAAACACTCACACCCAGTTAACTGATCTGGGTTTAATCCATCATCATTCTTTAGCTCACTCCACCACCCCAGTTCAGACATGGCCATATGCAAATCAGTTTGACCCTGTGCCTCATGGGAACAGTCTAACCCGAACTGCCAAGCCATGTCTTCCCTGGACCGGAAACAAGCATCCTGGGACCGGTTTCTGGTTAATCAGCCGTCATCAGCCGGGCTAGCTTGAATCCAGTGGCAAAGTGAGCAAGGGACCCACGTCTGGGCATACCCTGCCAACTTAGGGCGAACAAACCAAATCCCCTTTGGTATCGCTTTGTTCGCCCTAAGTTGGCAGGGTATGCCCAGACGTGGGTCCCTTGCTCACTCTGCCACTGGATTCAAGATAGCCTGGCGGATGAGGGTTATGAACCCGAAACCGGTCCCAGGATGCTTGTTTCCGGTCCAGGGATTACATAGTTTGGCGGTTCGGGCTGGACTGTTCCCATGAGGCACAGGGTCAGACTGATTTGCATATGGCCATGTCTGAACTGGGATGGTGGAGTGAGCTAAAGAATGATGATGGATTAAACCCAGATCAGTTGACTGGGGGTGAGTGTTTGATTTGCTCCAACGCCCGTCCTTCAATCAATCAATCAATCAGAGCATTTATATAGCGCACTACTCACCCGGAGGGTCTCAAGGCGCTGGGGGGGGGGGGGGGGTCCGCTACTGCTCGAACAGCCAGGTCTTGAGCTGCTTCCTGAAGGCGAGGTGGTCCTGGGTCAGGCGGAGGTGGGTCGGAAGGGAGTTCCAAGTCTTGGCAGCCAGGTAGGAGAAGGACCTTCCTCCCGTGGTGGCTCTTCGGATGCGGGGGACGGCGGCGAGGGCGTGGCTGGTCGATCGAAGCTGGCGTTTGGGAGCGTAGAAGTTGAGGCGGCTGTTGAGGTATCCTGGTCCTTGGTTGTGTAGGGCTTTGTGTGCGTGGGTGAGGAGCCGGAAGGTGATTCTCTTGTTGACCGGGAGCCAGTGCAGGTCTCTCAGGTGTCCGGAGATGTGGCTGCGGCGGGGGATGTCCAGGATGAGTCGTGCTGAGGTGTTCTGGATCCGCTGGAGTCTCTTCTGGAGTTTGGCGGTGGTTCCAGCGTAGAGGGTGTTGCCGTAGTCCAGACGGCTGGTGACGAGGGCCTGGGTGACCGTCTTCCTGGTCTCGGTGGGGATCCATCGGAAGATCTTTCGTAGCATACGCAGGATGTTGAAGCATGACGAGGAGACGGCGTTGACTTGTCTGGTCATGGAGAGGGAGGAGTCCAGGATGAAGCCCAGGTTGCGTGCGTGGTCTGTTGGTTTGGGTGCGCTGCCCAGGGCGGGGGGCCACCAGGAGTCGTCCCAGGCGGAGGGTGAGGATCCCAGGATGAGGACTTCAGTCTTGTCCGAGTTCAGTTTCAGGCGGCTGTGCGACATCCATTTGGCTACGTCTGTCATCCCTTCGTGTAGGTTGGCTCTGGCGGTGGCGGGGTCGTTAGTGAGGGAGAGGATCAGCTGGGTGTCGTCGGCGTAGGAGATGATGTTCAGGTTGTGCTGGCGTGCGATGGCTGCGAGGGGGCTCATGTAGACGTTGAAGAGTGTTGGGCTGAGCGAGGAGCCTTGAGGAACGCCGCAGGTGACTTCGGTGGCTTCCGATCTGAACGGCGGGAGGCGGACTCTCTGTGTCCTACCGGCGAGGAAGGAGGTGATCCACTCCAGTGCCTTCTCCTGGATTCCGACGTTGCTGAGGCGCTGTACTAGGGTACGGTGGCAGACAGTGTCGAAGGCCGCGGAGAGGTCCAGGAGGATGAGGGCCGCTGTTTCTCCGTTGTCGAGCAGGGCTCGGATGTCATCGGTGGCTGCGATCAGAGCAGTCTCGGTGCTGTGGTTGGCCCGGAAGCCAGACTGCGAGAGGTCGAGGGAACCGTTCGTCTCGAGGAATGCGGCCAGTTGCTTGTTGACGGTCTTCTCGATGACTTTGGCCGGAAACGGGAGCAGCGAGATGGGGCGGTAGTTCTTGAGGTCGGTTGGGTCTGCTGATGGTTTCTTGAGTAGAGCGCTGAGTTCGGCGTGCTTCCAGCTCTCCGGGAAGGTGGCAATGTCGAAGGACGTGTTGATGATGTCCCGCAGGTGGGGTGCGATGACAGCGTCGGCCTTGTTGAAGACGTGGTGAGGGCAGGGGTCTGTCGGAGATCCGGAGTGGATGGAGTTCATCGTGCGGATGATGTCTTCGGTGCTGATCGGGGTCCAGGCGCGGAAGGTGGTGGTGGGGGGCGGTGGTTCGGTCGTGGCGTGCGTCGGTTGAGTGCTGAAGCTGTTGTGTATGTCCGCGATCTTGTAGTGGAAGTAGGAGGCGTGGGAGTTGCAGAGGTCTTGCGAAGGGGTGATGTCGTTGTTTCCGGCGTTGGGGTTGGAGAGCTCTTTCACGATGTTGAAGAGTTCCTTGCTGTTGTGTGCGTTGTTGTCCAGTCGTTCCTTGAAAGCGGTTTTCTTGGTGGCGTGGATCAGCTGGTGGTGTTTTCGGGTGGCGAGCTTGAGGGCAGTCATGTTGTCCGGTGTTGGGTCTCTGCGCCAGGTTTTCTCGAGTGCTCTGCAGTTCTTCTTGGAGCTCTTGAGGTCGTCGTTGAACCATGGGGCTTTCTTGCTGCCGGGTCTGCTCGGCGGGGTCTTCAGCGGGGCGAGGTCGTCTGCGCAGTCGCTGATCCATTTCGCGAGGTTGGTGGCTGCTTGGCTGGTGGTGGGAGGGTTCTTGTTCAGGGAAGTAGCGAGCTGGTCTGCAGTGATCTTGTTCCAGCTTCTGCGGGGAGCCTGTTGCTGGTGATGGTGGAGCGTGGTCCTACTGAAGCTGAAGTGGACGCAGCTGTGGTCCGTCCAGTGGATCCCTGTGGCGTGGCTGAAGGCGATGTCCTTGCTGGAAGAGAAGATCGGGTCGAGAGTGTGTCCGGCGTAGTGGGTGGGGGTGGTCACCAGTTGCTTGAGTCCGAGGTTGGCGAGGTTGTCCAGCAGGGTGGTGGTGTTGCGGTCGTTGTTGTTCTCCAGGTGGAAGTTGAGGTCCCCGAGGAGGATGTAGTCGGCCGAGGGGAGGGCGTGTGGGCTGATGAAGTCGGCGATGTCCTCGCTGAATTGGGTACGTGGTCCCGGGGGTCTGTAGATGAAAGTGCCTCTGAGGGTGGTCTTGGGGTTGACGTGGATCTGGAAGTGCAGGTGTTCGGCGGGTGCGAGGGTGTTGTCGGTGTTGGTCGTGATGCGGATGGTGTTCCTGTGGATGATGGCGATGCCTCCTCCTGTCTGGTTGACGCGGTCCCTCCGGATGATCTTGTAGCCGTCTGGGATGGCGATGACGATGTCGGGCGCTGAGGAGGCGTTCATCCAGGTTTCCGTGAGGAAGGCGACGTCTGGGTCTGTGGTGTCGAGCAGGTTCCAGAGCTCGACGGCGTGTCTGTGGACGGAGCGGGTGTTGAGCAGGATGCACTTCAGGTGGGTGCTGCTGGAGGTCGGCTTGGTGGGTGTTGGTGTGGCGTGGGTCCGGTTGCAGGTGAACTTGCAGGAGTGGCAGCTGAAGGGTCCGTGGGTGCGTCTCGGTGTGGCTCGGTAGCAGCCCGGGATTCGGCCGGTGTTGAGTGCGTTGAGTTCGGTGGCGTTGTAGGTCCGTCGGGTCGGCTTCCGTCGGTGGGGGCCAGGGGTCCTGGCGCTGGGCGCGGTCCAGGCGCGGACGGGCGCAGACGGGCTTACCTTTGGCGCGCCTTCGGCGCTCAATCGGTGCTCCCGCTGCGCGGTCGCTCTGGGGGCGTCATAAGTAAGGAGCCGGGTGGGCGGGTCAGCTGGGTGGCGGGAGCGGGGCGGCCAATGGGCTGGTGGTGGGCGGGGCCGCAGGGAGGCAGCGGCGGGAACCTCTGGGCGTCCGGCGGTGGTTCTGTGTCCCTGGGCGGGAACCTCTGGGCGGGAACCTCTGGGCGTCCGGCGGTGGTTCTGTATCCCTGGGTCAAGCGTGGGAGGCAGGGGGAGTTCTGGGCGGCCCAGCG